>NC_063063.1:15068310-16490810 GCF_018812025.1 Megalobrama amblycephala | reverse complement strand
TCAATGTGCTTTAGTTTTTATATGTCTGTATTACTAACAGTTTGAGTAACTGAGTCATGTGTAGTCAGAGGGATACATGAGTGGGAACATTTATTTTGGGAATGTCATTAATGCACTCCTAGTGAGTTTGTGAATTTTTTACAATGAATTTGGAAGCTCACACAGCACAGAGAAATGTGTTATTTAACAGAATGTGTTCTATTTCTAACTCGCCAGCTAATAAACAGCTTTCTTGGAAAGAACAAAGTTATTCATGCCATGCGCTGCTGATAAACTTTTTTTTCCATATTTTGTCATTCAGATCTTTGATATTTCCCAGTAAAACGACCGCTTTGACTTCTCTCTTGCCATCTATGCACCTGCTGTACATCAACAGACGATCAAACCTATTTTGAATAGGGATTGTGGATTGAAAAAAAGGAAAAGAGCTCGTGTTACAGAAGCCATGATTAGCATCTGTTTATTTTGAGGTAGAATTAATAATACTGGATCCTGCATCTGTCCTATTGGAAATGTTGTGGGCCTTCCTTTGGAATCTTTAATGTTTCTGTCAATCAGAAACTGTTCTTATGCAGGTTAACCAGAGCTATAATCAATCTATATCCATCTGACACACTTGTCACATCATGTCATGAACTGCATTTTACATTACAGCATATTTAATACATATGCAGCTCTACTCGTTTTCTTTTAAACAACCCTTAAAGTGCTGTAACATAATTATAACTCTGGCCTTCTCACTGACAAGTGAGGACAAAGCTGAGAATGCAACTGGGCAGAAGCATTCAAATCTGGCACAGACGAAGGCCGTAATTTAATGGATGATGACAACTGATTGTGCAAGGCTTCTGAACGACAAGTTGAGGTTGTTTTAATGAGGCATGATTACAGGGTTCTGTATTCCTCTCTCTCCTTCTTTTGAGCATCTCCGTCGGAAAGCCTTAGCCCCCTTGGCAAATGCTGTATGGTGTATTTATAACCTTTGAAAAACCAGCAACGAGCGTGGTGATTTTCCTACAGCTAAATATGGAAGCGCAGGTCAGTTTTTCTTCTCTTGACTGCCACTTTTAAGGTCCCAAGTCCATAAAGGGGCTTGGTAACACCATAAGCAAGGCCACAATAAACCACATTTCCCACAGTGCAAAGCATCAAAGACTGGTAAAATGTGGCATAGTTCAAAATGGCCCACTCTTCTTTTGCAGGATGAAAGTAATTGCTTCAAAGGTGTTTGTATGGAGGGGCTGAGCTGACTTCTGGAGGGAATGTCACCATGGCAACAAGCCCAAGACGATGACATTTAGAATCAGTGATAAAACATTAAGCAAGGAATACAGCAAATACAATTACCAAGATAACATTTGTTACATTGGAGGCCAAAGGCAGGATTTGGATCTTTCTACAGTTAAAAGCACGGATGCACGTTGCAGAGCTGGCGTTTTTGCTTAACGGCCTTTCAAAGCGTCTCGCTTTCATCAGAGCCCCGCTCCGAGTCTGTGAACGGCTTGCTGGGAGCCAAGTTGATTTTCTGCCTTTGACTTTTAGAGGACCTTGAGAAGGCTGCAGTCACACTTTAGCAATGGGTTCCCTCCTGAGGCTAGTCTCAATCAGGCAAAGCTCTGCGCAGTCCCTAGGAACAGCTCCGTGAATTGCTGTTCACCCTGAAGGACCGCGGCTGAGGAAATCACACTAACCGAAGACAAAAGACACGGGCCAATATTTACACAACGCTCACATGCGACATTCCCTGAGGGTTCTTACCTGTTTTAGCGTTTATCAAAAGGGAACAAAAAAACCATGCATCATGTGTTTTTGTGTGCTTTAGAAGATCTTTTGGGTGTAAAACACATTTATTAGTCCCTGCAGTAATTGTAATGCGGCACACCAAACAAGTCTGACGTGAAACGAATGGAATGAGACTGACATCGTGAGGTCTATTATATCTTAATGGCCAATGTTGTCAGCAACAACAATGAAAGATGGATGATTGCACTGTGACATCTAGTGGCAACCGGTTGATTGATGGCCTGTCAAACTGGAGATTTCTCATGCACAGTTCATGTATGTCACCCATCAGTCTTCTATCAGCATTATTGATTAACACACACGCCAGACAACAACTATCATCCACCCCACACATGTAATTAAAAATGAAAGTAGTCACATTTTTACATGCAGCACTGTATAAATCGATAATCAAATTGATATATGCGGCTAATTGCTGTTAAGCTGTGTAGTGCTTTAAGGCACATTCATGAGCAAACAAGATGTTTCCCATAAATCAGACAATAATAAGCAGACAAACAAAAGCTGATCTTCACAAACTCTGCAGGAAGTGAGTCAGAAGACACCTTTCAAATTAAGGATGGAAGCAGCGACAGATCATTTTGTGATGTACAGTACATCCAAATGAAATGGATGATCAAAAAAAGAAAGAAAACAAAATTGTAGGGTTAGAAGAACTTGGTTTTGTTATTCGGATGTGGATTGGATGGAGGTAGATCTGAATGTCAGCTAGCAGTCAGTTGTAAGAAAGAGAAGAAAAATCAAATCCACTTAATAATCCTTAAGAAAATCTACCCTTTTAATCTACCCATTTCTAAATATTCTGAAATTGATAAGCCATGCTGGTCTTTTAAAAGAAACAGCTGCCTATTTACTTTTTATTGTAAAATACAGTAATTAATAAATATGATTTAAATTCTTTTATTTTTTAGCCCTACTTAAACCACTTCTGTGTTCTTAAAGATATTATTTTTTATAATGAAAACCCTGATCATTTAGGACTATCTTATGAATATGTTGGCAATTTCATTATATTGTACACAAAATTACATAAATTGAAAATCTCCATTGTGTCTTACAAAATTTTTTTAGTTTATTTAAAGATGTGATTTAACTAATAATATTGAGTTTTACTTCTGTCTGTGTATGTGAATCTATGTGTTTATTCTGTTTTGATCGTAAGATGTTGTTAGTGTTTTATTGTTGTTTTATTCTTTAACAATGCTAATAACAATTTTAATGCTAATAAAATAATAAAAAAATAAACATTTTAAATCAAAATTACAAATTAAACATTTAAAAATAAAACATACACACATTCTTTCATCTTCAGAACACAAAAAATAAACATTTTAAATCAAAATTACAAATTAAAAATTTAAAAATAAAACATACACACATTCTTTCATCTTCAGAACACAAAAAATAAACATTTTAAATCAAAATTACAAATTAAAAATTTAAAAATAAAACATACACACATTCTTTCATCTTCAGAACACAAAAAATAAACATTTTAAATCAAAATTACAAATTAAAAATTTAAAAATAAAACATACACACATTCTTTCATCTTCAGAACACAAAAAATAAACATTTTAAATCAAAATTACAAATTAAAAATTTAAAAATAAAACATACACACATTCTTTCATCTTCAGAACACAAAAAATAAACATTTTAAATCAAAATTACAAATTAAAAATTTAAAAATAAAACATACACACATTCGTTCATCTTCAGAACAGAAAAAATAAACATTTTAAATCAAAATTACAAATTAAAAATTTAAAAATAAAACATACACACATTCTTTCATCTTCAGAACACAAATTAGGATATTTTTGATGAAATCCGAGAGCTTTCTGATTCCCCATAGAAAGCAACGCAATTACCAATTTCAGGGCCCAGAAAGATATTAAAGACATCGTTAAAATAGTCCATGTGACTACAGTGGTTCAGCCTAACTTTTATGAAGCGATGAGAATACTTTTTGTGCGCAAACCCCCCCCCCAAAAAAAACACCATTTTGAATCAAAATTACAAAGTAAACATTTAAAAATGAAACATATGCATAGAATAATTGTTCACAATAACATAGAGATACATTTGGAAAATAGATGGGGTGAATATCCATTTCATGCTGACTTTAAAGTAACTTAAATGAAAATGTTTGTGGCAACAATACAGTTGTGTAGTAAATGTAATTAGTTACTGTACTTAAAGGAATAGTTCACCCAAAAATGAAAATTATACCATAATTTACTCACCCTCAATCCATAGGCATATAAGACTTTCTTCTTTCAGCCGAACACAATCATGTTATATTATATAATATCCTGGCTCTTCCCAGCTTTGTAATTGCATTGAATAGTGCCAGAGTTTTTAAAGCTCCAAAAAGCGCATCCATCCATCACAAAAGTAATCCATACGACTCCAATGGGTTAATAAATGCAATGGGTTTTTCACGAGAGGCGCAATTTCTTACCCAGAACCGGCATCATTTCACGCATTTATAATCGCTTTTGAACGCGTGCTCGCTTTTTAGCTTTCCTTTTCACTTTTGAATTTCACTCGCATTCAGCGGGGAGAGAGAGGGTGTATATTAACTCGTTTGGAGGGGCATGGCTACGTCAACATCATACATCCTATGTCGGGTCAGAGGTCATCCTTCCAACGGAACTCAACTCTCTCGTCAATGTGCGTATGGCCATTGCTTATAGTGCTTATTGTCAGAAGACATTTATTAAAGGGTTAGTTCACCCAAAAATGAAAATTTTGTCATTAATGACTCACCCTCATTTCATTCCAAACCCATAACTCCTTTCATCTTCGGAACACAAATTACGATATTTTTGACAAAGGGGTAATTCTGAAAAATGTCACCATAAATGGGGCTCTTTCATGGATTATTTTAAATCGCTACAAACTCTACCATGTGATTGATTCTGCCCCCCCCCCCCCCTTTTTTTTAAAATTGCATCTGTTTTCTGTCTTTTGTATATGCTTTTTTTTTTACTGTTTTATTGTGTTTTAAAATAACCAAAATTTAAGGAGAATACCCGTAAACTGTTTGTACATGACTGTTTGTGATACTTCCTCAATAAAAAGATTTAAAAAAAATAAATAAAAAAAAGTCCATTTGACTAAGGTGGTTCAACCTAACTTTTATGAAGCGACGAGAATGCTTTTTACATTTGTAATAAGTAATGCAATGACTCGTTACATTTTGCATGGCACCTAACTTTTTCTGCAGCAGTTTATTTCTGCTACAGAAGAAGCGATATCGCCATCTACAGGGCATTGAAGGTACTATATCTTGTGTATTTTGCCTTTGCTCACCCAAACTTGTCAACAAGAATACTTTACACGAATATGAGTGCATTAGTAAGTTGCTGTATCGCAGGTGCTTCAGATATGAGGACATGACTGCAGCCGGTGATTAAGCCGAAACCAGCACATCCAGTGCAAGTAGGCATTGACTTTGAGGTGTTTTATTTTGACTTTCGAAAATAAACATGTGATTGCTCTCATCACAAATCAACAGTTTCTTGTTTTTTCACTGCCACGTCTCTTAGGTGTTGAGGACTAGAGCCTACATTCAACACAAGTAAAATATGTAAGTACTGTTGAAATCAGATACTCATATTGGAATTGGTGTCTTGTAACTTGTAATGCAAACATTTTTGCAGAAATGTAACTGTACTTTTACTAATGGTTTTCTGTACTTACACCTTACGACAACTCAAGCCAGAAATGACTTAGTTATGGATGAATTGTAGAAGTTTAGATTGTTATATATGCTACTGTGTGGTTAATAAAAGGCTTGTGATTATCTCAAATGGAACTGCTTCATAAATGGATACAAAGTAAAATGCCAAGGACAAGGATGCCTGTGGCATGCATAAGTAATACCTGCACAGATTAGAAATGGGAGAAACTCATACTTTGATGGTTTGAAATGGTAAGGCATGTTAATTTCCTCTTGTGAGTAATACTTCTTTTTGTGCAGCTAAAAAAAAGAAAAGTGAAAAGATTTTGCCTCCCATGGGGGACGTTCTTTCTCAAGATGTTATTTTTGTTCAAATCTCAAAGGCTTGCAGTTAAAGTTTATGAGGGATTGAAAATGGATAATTAGCATTTAAATGATCTAACACTTGTCTTTTTTTTCTCCATTGCGGCTGTCACTGTAACCTTCTGTGATGCGCTTTCATCAGATAGCACTTATGTTCGTCTGGCTTGGGAGCTGACGGGGTCTGTGACTGAGTTAAGTCTTCTGGTGTGGAGGTTGCCAAGGGGTCATTTCTTATGGACTCGCAAGTTGTTGAGAATAAGCTTGATAAGAAATGGCCGACTGTTCAAACACCGAGATCACATATGAGGTTAAAACCGATTCTTTGCCTGGGGAACCGGAGCAGAGGCATATCATTTCGGCGGGGTCACTGCAGGTGTCGAGTGACTGTGGAGATTCCTAGCAAACACAGCACGTAAAGTGTGAAAATTCGCCGGTTTGCCTGTTTAATTATTCAGGGAACTCATTAAGAAGAGTGGCCTGCTTTTAATATAGGTTAATTAAAATTTTTATTTCCGAGTCTTTGATAAGGCTGATGTAGTCATGCAAAGACAATAACGCACAAAATAGATAAACATGAACGGCTGGATGGAGAGTATAGGACCGTGGAGGATTAGTCTGTGGCCGGAGTCTCTCTCTCTTAAGTAATCTCCTCCATCTTCTCTTCTGCTGGGCTCTGTACCTCACTGATTAACACAATGTCTAAGTGATTGACTGCAGTCATTATTTAAACGGACATTACCTCACCAGGGAGGTTCAGATTTCTCTCAATCAGCAACTTCTTCACACAATCAGCGACTGTTTCACACCTGGAACACCCATGTGATGAAAGTACCGATCCACACCAATTATTTCTGCTAATCTGCTCCGGTAAGTGAGGACGATGCGGAATACACAACTGACTGAAGTGTCTTAAAGGTATTGTTCATCTATAAAAGAAAACTCTGTTATCATTTACTATATTTAATTCTTCCGAGAAGCACAATAGGAGATGTTTTGCTGAGTGTTCAAGATGCTCTTTTCCATCTAATGAAAGCAGACAGTGTCCAGATGTCTAAAATGAACAAGCACACATTGTACACACACTCTTGCACTATAGCCTGGAGAGCTGGTGATGTCTGGCATCACCAGTGACAGTAACTGTTGGCGATGCAACAAAGTTGAGACATGTGCAAGTGAAGCAAATGAAGAGTGACTTTTGGGAGCAACAAAGCACCAACAAAGCAACATGATCCCATTAATTTTCAATGGAGGGCTGGAGATTTCCGGCGACACGAGCGACAGTCCTAAGCGCGAGTCTCAGGTTTCTATGGGAACTGGAGCTTCTAACAGCAGCTGCAGTAACGCATTGACTTTATCATTCAACGATTGGCTCTTTTACTTAGAAGGCGGGACGTATTCCGCCATATTGTGCGTTGCTCTCATTCATAACTAATAGGAGTGAACAGTCTTTCTGTATCTATAGTCTTTGTCATTGGTGACAGAAATGTAGATGTGTCAAGCGACAGAAATTTTTACTTTATGTAGATTAGCAGTGAATTTCACGAGCAACAACGAAGACGAAGCAAAGACTGTCAGTCAGTGGAGCTCACGTCTCGAGTGCAAGCAAGACATTGCAGAGTTCCGGAGGGATTTTCCTGTTTTATACGATTTGACTGTAATCACATATTAATAAAATGATGCGTGGAAAAGAAACTCTCAGCAGTCTTAGGGAGTTTGATTCATACATTGACAATTGCCGATTGGTAAAGTCATCGCAAACAAATCAGGTTTCACAAACTGTCTAAATATCTTCACTAGGTCCATTTCTGTATATAATAAGGGCCCAGTTTCACAGACAGGGCTTAGATTAAGCCAGGATTAGGCCTTACTTCAATTAGGGCATTTGAAAGGTGCCCAAGAATGCTTTTTCACAAGATGTAATATAAGTCTAAGGTGTCCCCTGAATGTGTCTGTGAAGTTTCAGCTCAAAATACCCCATAGATTTTTTTAAATACATTTTTTTAACTGCCTATTTTGGGGCATCATTAACAATGCACTGATTTACACTCGGCGCCGCCCCCTTAAATCGCGTGCTCCCTGCCACACGAGCTGTCGACTATATTACAGCGCATTTACAAAGTTCACACAGCTAATATAACCCTCAAATGGATCTTTACAAGATGTTCGTCATGCATGCTGTATGCATGCTTCGAATTATGTGAGTAAAGTATTTATTTGGATGTTAAAGTTTTATTCTGAGTGAATTTGAGGCTGTCCTCCGTGGCTAACGGCTAATGCTACACTGTTGGAGAGATTTATAAAGAATGAAGTTGTGTTTATGCATTATACAGACTGCAAGTGTTTAAAAAATGAAAATAGCGACGGCTCTTGTCTCCGTGAATACAGTAAGAAACAATGGTAACTTTAACCTCATTTAACAGTACATTAGCAACATGCTAACGAAACATTTAGAAAGACAATTTACAAATATTAGTAAAAATATCATGCTATCATGGATTATGTCAGTTATTATTGCTCCATCTGCCATTTTTCGCTGTTGTTCTTGCTTACCTAGTCTGATGATTCGGCTGTGTGCAGCTCCAGACGTTAACTGGCTACCCTTGTGTAATCCCTTTCATAATGTTGGGAACATGGGCTGGCATATGCAAATATTGGGGCGTACACCCCGACTGTTACGTAACAGTCGGTGTTATGTTGAGATTCGCCTGTTCTTCGGAGGTCGTTTAAACAAATGAGATTTATATAAGAAGGAGGAAACAATGGGGTTTGAGACTCACTGTATGTCATTTCCATGTACTGAACTCTTGTTATTTAACTATGCCAAGGTAAATTCAATTTTTGAATCTAGGGCATCTTGAATGAATTCTGGGGAATTCTGGGGTACCCCGCAATGAATTCTGGGGTAGGCAAGGCCACAAAGGATCCATCTGTTGTATCTTTCTTTGCACTAGAAACGAAGGATGCATTTTGAGGCTACATTTGAAGGAGCCTTTGAATTGGGACAGCCTTCATTGTGACACTGTGAGGCAATTGGCCTTCGAATGCAGCCTCTAAATTGTGACCCAGCTATAGGCCCTGTCCCAGATAGCGCACTTCATATGCACTTGCGGTCTTGTGGACTTACAGTGGCTGCCGCATATGTCCGTGAGTTAATGAGACTGTAGAGTGTCCCATTTGTCATTTTAGGTTTCAAAAGTGTGCTCGCGAGCGCCCCCTTTGCGGTTGAAATGCAGCCTCGATGCGTGCTTTTGCCGAGCCCACAATGAAGCGAGCTCTGCCTCGGACTTCTTCCTGACAATCAAAGCAGCTCTATGTAACAAAAGTGCAGAGTCGTAGGAAGACCGCAAATGTTTAGTGTTCCTTTTGACAGGGCAATAGTCAGTGTTCTGAGACGCATGCTCAAGATTGTGTATGTGCATTGGCTGCTTGGTTTGAAAGTGACTTCTGTGTAAGCTGCGAGTTGCCTACAGTACATCGCTATACTGACATAAGGCTGAATGGACCTTTTTAGGTGCATTTTAGGTTATTATGTAATTACCGTAATAAGCCTTAATGTTGTTTTTCCAGTATTATTTCAAAAAATTTTCAGTTTTACTCAAATAGGGTGATGCAAAAATGAGTACACCCCACTGAAAGTCTCTGGAGCAAAGCTAAATTTTAGACTACAAATGTCTAATTTAACAAGAATTCAACCACAGGTGAGTCTAATTATTCATTACACAGGTGTCCAGCAGACAGCTGACTATAAAAGGGTGTTAAAACCCCTTCTCATTTCATGCTGTCAGCAATGGCACCACATGGAAGAGAAATGTCACAAGACCTGAGAAAGAAAATAATTTCTTTATACCAGAAAGGTGAAGGCTACAAGAAGATCAGCAATGCGTTATTTATCAGTCAGAATACTGTAGCAAAAGTGGTACAAAAATGCAAAAAAGATGGAACTGCAACCATCTCACAGAGATGTCCAGGTCGTCCATGGAAGTTAACACCTCGACAGGAGCGTCTTCTGATGAGAAGGGTTGAAGAAAATCAGCATGCAAGTTGACTGGAGTTATCTATTTCCCATGACACAATATGGCGTACACTGCATAGGAATGGCATGAATGGAACCCAATCGAACACCTATGGGGAATTCTGAAGAGACAAGTTGAGCATCACTCTCAAATCCAGCATCCAGTCTCTAAAAGAGGTCTTTCTTGAAGAATGGAAAAAGACAGTTGTTGCAAAATGTCGCCAACATGCCTAGAAGACTTGGTGCTGTCATTAAAAATCATGGAGGCCACACAAAGTACTAGATGTAGTAGTTTTTGTTGTGGGGTGTACTCATTTTTGCATCAACCTAATTTGAGTAAAACTGAAAAATGTGTAATCTAAGTTATATTATAATATATAATATATAATATTATTATTATATTAATATTATATTCATGTTACAAGTTAAACAGATGTTATATTAAACTTAGTCTTGTCAACATTTTGGAAATTATTTTTGTGTTCATTGAGATATTAGTAAAAAGTGCAAAGTAGTAAAAAACAAAAAACAAATTTCCAATGCTTCGTGAACTATTCCTGTAGCAAAACACATCCAATCACTGAAAACATCACGCACCAACAGCAAGTCTTATATCAACACTGCAGTTCTCTTCTATTCCCTGAAACAAATGTCCAAATGAAATGGCCCATTTCCTCTGTCCAGATTACTCCTGACAAAACAAACACACTGACACAAACACAAGCAAACGAATACATAATGACCTGTTTGTGAGGTGGCAAAGAGTAAAATCAATGAGATGAGACATGTAGGACCTGGAAGATAAAACAACAAATTGACTTGGAAAAACACATTAATCTCATGTTCAGTGAAAGCAAACAGAAGCCCATCACCCTTGTTTATTTCCTTGGAGTGTGTTAGCAGTGGGTAACAGACTGCACAAATGCAATAAGATCCAGTACTCTTCCATCAAAAAGGCAAGAATTATCTAATCATACTGACGAAAATAAATCATCCATACAGCATCAAAGCTGGACGATTCCCAACAGGTGATGTAATATGCTGAAGCAAAGCAGCCTTAATGCTTTCGTCCTTACTGATTGAAATCTATACAGTATTAGCACGAATACGCTTTGTATGAGATGTTCTAGAAGGTCTAAAGGAAAAAAACCCTCCCTTGGTAATATTTTAGCAGATATTTCCCTTCAGCAGGTCGCCAGGCAACTGTGTCCTCATGATTCAGGTCCATGGTGAGAATAGCACAATGAGGCAATGATCAGAGTTCTGTTTCATAGTTGGATGTTACACTGAGACAAAATAAATCCCCACACATAAGAAGAAGAAAAAAGCTCATTCACAGAAAGAAAAAACATATCAGATCATCAAAAAGGCTACATTTAATGTAGAGCCACGGTCAACTACATTTTTTTGTGTGTAATTAACACTTAATACATTTACAAAATGCACATGAATGTGAGATGTACCATGTGATTAAACAAAAAGACAGGCAATGTGCAAAAGTGCTCCACTGTGATGATTTTTCCCAAGAGCTCAAAGCCTCAAAACCCTGAGCCACTCTGGAATCAACAAAATTCACAGTATGGAGGGTGGTGGCTGTTTCAGGCTTTCAGCTCCAACCGGGTGGACTGGCTTAGGGCTGCACGTCACACTGGCTTTTTATAGAACGTGCACCACATTTCAGGACTGATACATTTTAGATTATGTTGCATCAATTATGTACGTGCTCTATTCTAGACTTTGTTCCTCTGTGCTGCTGTCACATTTTAATTATGGAGACAAATCAAAGGGCTTATTAGAGACTGGGATTTAACATTTCTGTAAAATATCATTGTAAACACCAGATGGTACATGCAATACACACACACACACACACACACACACACACACACACATATATATATATGGGTCAATGACGTGACAGGTCTTTTTTGTCCAAAGGCCTTAATAATAATTAGAAAACAAAGCTATGACATCCAAAGTATGTAAGGTAGTACAACTAGATCTCTTTTATTGATTCCAAAAGGTTTTAATTATTTTGTTACAAATAAAGGTATTTTAAAGATTATTAAGTGTCAAAAGGTCATTCGGTTTAACCGTCCAAAGGCCAATACAGCCATTTCATTTGTGATTAAAATATCTTAAAATGTAATAAATGTATATATTTTTAATTCTGGCATGATTTTATAACATCATATATCAACATGAAGGGACCATTTTGGATCAAGTCATGCAGTCAATATCATGTGACAGGATGTGACATCATTCAGACGCCTGCAAAGGACCACATGGTCATGAAGCAAAGTAACTAACTCTCTCTTAACTATTTGAAAAATTAATGTTTTCACTTGCTCATAGGCATGTCCTGAAAAATCAGGTCATTTGGTACAACCGCTATAAAACATGGAAAATGTTGTAATATTTTAAAAACTTGTACTAAATATAAAATGTTTGATTGTCACTTTGCTAGCTAGCTAGCAAGCTAGCTATCAGCCCTTTAACACTGTCTGAAAATAGTGTCATTCGGTAAAAGCGAAAATGTGGTTAAACCAAATGATTTTTTTGGGTGACAAATTTTGTCCATCTTGTAAAAAAAGACCAAAGCAGTGTTAATTGATTATAAAAACCACAATCTCATTGTTAACACTTAATAAAACTTAACTTAAACTTAAAAATTAATTATATATATTTTTTTACACATCTTCAAAAATGACAACTGACAAATAACACATTATATTTTTGCTTATATTTGTTATATATGTATATATAATAAATCTTGAAACATTTTTAAAATATTTTTCTCTGAAATTATATAATAAAATATCTCTTCAAAAACGGGGTTTGAAAAACAATGAGAAATTATAGGCTATTTTTACTCTCTAAAAATATATATATAAAAACTATATCTCTTCAAAAATGAGGTTTGAAAAATAAGAAATTAGATTTTTGCTTATACTTTTTATAAAAAAAGAATGTGTGTCGAAGAACGACAGAAAGTCAGTCAGTCCTTTGGCTGAATTTCCAAAGTCTGATTGCTAATCAAAGCCGAACTGTTGGACCTGAGCTTACCTGCAGCACAAGAAAAGCTTAATGCACATGATTACTGATGTCTTGCCTTTCCAGAGTCTCCCACAGAGAGGTGGCCTGATTGTCTAGAACAAGGCACAGAGTTGCTGAGACACAGCCTCCGGTTTGCTCTGAATTCAAAATATCAGAGAGAGGGAGCAGAAATGGCTCCCCTCTTTCGTGTCAGGCTTCCAGGTACTGACTGTCAGTTATCCGTGTTCTCCCCCTGCTGTTTGCACATGGTATACCAAAAGAAACGGCTTGGAAATAAGGAACTCATTAATGTTATATTGTAACAGGATTTTGTGTGTGTGTGATGTAATAACGCAAGCGTCACGTGGTCTTTCCGTAATTAATGTTAAAGAGGTGAAGACAATTTGCCAGGATAGCTTTAGAAAATAATAAAAATACTGGAACATTGTCGTCTGTGTGAAACAGATTAACTGTCTATTCATAAAAGTACGACTCTATTCTGAAAGCAGCAGGGGGTTGAGAGCATCACGCAGCTGCGATACGGACCATTTTAAATTAACAGCGAGCTTTTGATGATGTGCTATGGGCATTCCTACAAGGTAACATACAATTTTAAATAAATAGTATGACTAAAGGCAGATAGTAACATCTCCGAAAGAGTGTGACTGCGTTGGCAATTAACATTCGAAGAGAGTATGCGTCTTTCAGGCAGAGTGACCTTGGAGGCAGACAGAGAGAGGAACCGCTGAGAGAGAGAGAGAGAGAAGATAACGAGGCAGACCAAAGACACGGAGCAGAGGTGAATTTCAACATCAACTCGGTATGAAGGCCAGCTGTGTAAGAGGAGAACCGAACAGTGAAGATAAATTGGTGAAATTCTCCATTTGTCCTCCCACATTTTCTAAACATCAATGTAATGAAAAGAGCCAGAGTCCAGCTTCATTGAGCAGTCATTAAAATTTTATTAACATTATATACAAAATACTGCAGTGGAGCAAGTCGAGATAACTTAATTAGCCACAGATGACAGTCAGGCCGCTATTTAAGCAAGCCTGAGACGTCGCTGAACTGAAGGTAGTACTGGAGCAGTGTGGGGACGGGCAGCTGTTGTATGAAGGAGGTCTTAGACAGAGCATTGCTGCCCACCGATGCCCGCACTGCCAGCCTGCACAGATGAGTGAGGGCAGGGACTGATTCTGGAAAGAAAGAAAGAGCAAATGGTTACTGAGCTGTGGCCACTTGCCACATCAGATGGTACATCTATAGAATAGAATGCAGTTTTATATATATATATATATATATATATATATATATATATATATATATATATATATATATATATATATATATATAGTGTGTGTGTGTGTATATATAATAATATTATGAAATAAATTAATACTTTCATTCAGTAGGGATGCATTAAATTGATTAAAGTGACAGTAAAGACATTGTTACAAATTTCAAATTAATGCCGTTTTTTTTTTTTTTTTGGTTGAACTTTCTATTCAAAGAATCCTGGAAAATATTTTAACAAAAATATTAAATCAGCACAACTGTTTTCAACATTGATAATAAGAAATGTTTATATATGTATACAGTGCTGCTTGAAAGTTTGTGAACCCCTTGCAGAATCTGTGAAAATGTGAATAATTTTAACAAAATAAGAGGGATCACACAATATGCACGTTATTTTTTGTTTAGTACTGTCCTGAGTAAGATATTTTACATTAAAAAAAATGTTTACATATGGTCCACAAGACAAAATTTTTTTTTATAAAAACAACCTGCTCAAAAGTTTGTGAACCCTTGATTTTTAATACTGCGTGTGGTTACCTGATGATCTATGACTGTTTTTTTGTTTTGTGATGGTTGTTCATGAGTCCCTTGTTTGTCCTGAGCAGTTAAACTGAGCTCTGTTCTTCAGAAAAATCCTCCAGGTCCTGCAGATTCTTCAGTTTTCCAGCATCTTTTGCATTTTTGAACCCTTTCCAGCAGTGACTGTATAATTTTGAGATCCATCTTTTCACACCGAGGACAACTGAAGGACTCGAACACAACTATTAAAAAAGGTTCAAACATTTACTGATGCTCCAGAAGGAAACACATGCATTAAGAGTCAGGGGTGAAAACTTTTGAACAGGATAAAGATGTCCAAATTTTCTTATTTTGTTTAAATATTTTTTTTTCTTTTTTTTTTCTCCATTTAGTACTGCCCTTCGGAAGCAACAGAAGACACTTAAATGTTTGCCAGAAGACAAATGAAGTACAATATTCCTTGATCTTCAAATTCAAAAGGTTTTCATCCCCCGGCTCTTAAAGGATTAGTCCACTTTTAAATAAACTTTTCCTGATAATTTACTCACCCCCATGTCATCCAAGATGTCCATGTCTTTCTTTCTTCAGTAGAAAAGAAATTAAAGTTTTTGATGAAAACATTCCAGGATTTTTTTTTTTTTTACATATAGTGGACTTCAATGGGCACCAAACAGTTGGTCAAAATTAGTTTCACTGCAGCTTCAAATTGTTCTACATGATCCCAGATGAGAAATAAGGGTCTTATCTAGTGAAACCATCGCTCATTTTCTGAAAAAAAAGAAAAAAAAGAAAATTATATAAGTTTTAACCATAAATGCTCATCTTGAGCTCTCTTCTTCTTCATTATTAGAATTCCAGCAGTGTAGACACTGCTAAGTGTATTACTGCCCTCCACAGGTCAAAGTTTGAACTAATTGTTATATACTAGCATATAAAAATTAGTTCAAAACTTTGACCTGTGGAGGGCAGTAATACACTTAGTGTCTACACTGCTGGAATTCTAATAATGAAGAAGAAGAGAGCTCAAGATGAGCATTTATGGTTAAAACTTATATAATTTTCTTTTTTTTCTTTTTTTTCAGAAAATGAGCGATGGTTTCACTAGATAAGACCCTTATTTCTCATCTGGGATCATGTAGAACAATTTGAAGCTGCAGTGAAACTAATTTTGACCAACTGTTTGGTGCCCATTGAAGTCCACTATATGTAAAAAAAAAAAAAATCCTGGAATGTTTTCATCAAAAACTTTAATTTCTTTTCTACTGAAGAAAGAAAGACATGGACATCTTGGATGACATGGGGGTGAGTAAATTATCAGGAAAAGTTTATTTAAAAGTGGACTAATCCTTTAATGCATCCTTTTTCCTTCTGGAGCATCCGTGAATGTTTGAACCTTTTTTAATAGCTGTGTTTGAGTCCCTCAATTGTCCTCATTGTGAAAAGATGGATCTCAAAATCATACAGTCACTGCTGGAAATAGTTCAAATATGCAAAAGATACTGGAAAACTGAAGAATCTGCAGGACCTGGAGGATTTTTCTGAAGAATATTGGGCAGTTTAACTGTTCGGGACAAACAAGAGACTCACGAATAACCATCACAAGACAAAAAAAAAAAACAGTTGTGGATCATCCAGGTAATCACACACAGTATTAAGAATCAAGGGTTCATAAACTTTTGAATGGGGTCATATTTATAAATTCAGCTATTTTTTTGTCTTGTGGACTTTATGTAAACATCGTTTATGTAAAATATCTTACATGACAGTACTAAATAAAAAAAATGACATGTATTTTGTTTGATCCCTCTTATTCTGCAAGGTGTACACAAACTTTCAAGCAGCACTGATTATATATATAATTATATATATAAGCTGTAGACCAATCACAACACACGGGGCCATCTAACTATACATATATATATATATATATATATATATATATATATATATATATATATATATATATATATATATATATATATAGAGTTAGATGGCCCCGTGTGTTGTGATTGGTCTACAGCTTACAGCACGTGTCGGAAACTTAACTCCCATTACCATATCTGAATTTCCGCTCCGGAGGCTTCCCGAGCACTTGTATAGTGCTGCATCTTTGCAGTGATGAGAACAGTCCTATCAACAACACGACATGTTGCTACAACATGTTGCTCCTCAGCTACAACTAAAGCCTTTGAGGGTCAAAGTTGTGCAGCCAAAGAAGACCAAAGGCTCGCATTACACAAATTTTTTACAAACCTATGTAGATTTGTTGCAAAAGCGAGACTGGAACTGCTGATGATTCATTTTGGCAGTTAGAATCTATCCTTTCTTTTAGGAGACAATAACTTTCTCTGCGTTTCCACCGCAGGAACTTTCTCCAGGAACTTTGGAGTGGTACTCTGTCTTTCGACCACAGGGACCATGGTCTAAATGAAGTTCCGGGTAAAAATTTCTCCCTCAGAAAGTCCCTGCTCACGAGGTAGTATTTTTTTTTCAAAGTTCAGGAACTTTCAGGGGTGGGACTTGGGCACTGAACATGCTGATTGGTTGAGTTCACGCAGAATTTTTTTTCAACCACCATTTTTAAAAGTCTGTTGCAGTGCATTCAGTAAGAGTTGTTTGATATTAAAATCAACACTGGAGTTTAAAAAATATGGCCAATGGGCCGACGACGAGGTTCAGGCTTTATTAAGCTTATATGCGGAGGATGAAATCCAGTGGGAACTAGGGATTCCTGGGGCAAATTGTTCCGGGTATTTTCAGTGGAAACGCAGCTTTTATTTGTCGTACACTTTGATCTTTAAACCTCTGCAGACCTTTTACATTCACAAACCGCTATATTATGCACTGCATGAAAGGTAATATTCGAAAAAGCATAATAGCATCACTTTAACTGTAATGCAGAAACTCGTCAGGAAACTTAATAGACTGAAGGAAATTCACTATTTTGCTTCATTTCATTTTACCAACAAAATAATTGTGAATATACTGCAATATATTGCTGAAAAACACCCGATCAAGGTCATAAAACCCACACATACACAAGTGTACAGGTCATACCAAAATGCTTCCGTGGCGTCCAGGTGCCATCTGCTCGACGGTGAGAGAGAATCTGAAGCATTGCGGAGGGCAGAGTCTTCCAATTAATGAACTCCAGAAAGAAATTAAGCACTCTGTTCTCAGCTTCTTCAAGCCTGCACCCAATTACAGCATAACAGGCAGAAGTGAAGAGCTTAACACAGTGGTTTTTAACTCTGACGTTAATAAAGCACGATCATTTATTAAAAGCCATGCATGGTGAATCCACTCATGATTAAAATAAAATAACTGTGTGGCACAACAACCGCAATGTGTTGCTTACATTTTGTCCTGTAGCAGCAGCATGGGGTCCATTCCTGCTTTGAGCAGCAGGGGGAGCCAAAAAGAGGCACTCTGCAGCTCAGCAAGGGCTCTATTGGCCAGCTCTCCGAGTCGGTCACCCTGAGGAAGGCCAGCGTGCTCCAGGATCAAGGGCAGGTGCTCTGGTACATGACCCTGTAATGCAAAGGCATAGATGCCCATGCTTACGTGGGCCCCTGCAGCCAAGAGCATCAGAGTGATCTCACGTGTCTGGTGATACTCGCTGTCCAAACTGAGAGACAAATGGGGGGGGAAATGTCATACTGTCCAACTGATTGTGTTTAAAATGAAATGCAGGGCATGAGTGTACATCTATGTCATACTTCCAAGAGTTGCACCACAGAGCCATGTCCAAAGGGCAGCTGTAGCCAAACTGTCGACAGCTCTGGGCATCTGGACTGTAGCCCTTCTTTAGCAAAGCCCGAAGGCTGTCCGCTTGTCCGCTAAGTACTGCCAAATAAACTGGACTGACCTTTCCTTCACCCTGGTCACATTCTCGTTTCGTTACTGGAATCAGCTTCTCTAAAATGCTACACAGAAAGACAAGAGATGAGCAGCCAGATTAATCCAGTATAGCAAAAATTATTTCATAAAGGCCAAAGCTATGCTATCAACATCTTCATTTAAAAAGTACAAAAGGTTAGCTTTCAAATGTTATTTATATTATACTAAGTAATTGTCACATTGTGTATTGTTTTTTTAAAACGAGGTCTTCATAAGCAATTGACACACCCAGTAGGTCATTGACCGAGCTGCCGTACCTAAGCCGACTGAACTGGGCCGCAGCATGGATGGGTAGCTGCCAGCAGTCCTCATTGCAGTACAGGTTGGGGTCAGCTCCATGGGCCAGTAAGACCTCCACACACCGTACGTGGCCCTCCTGAGCAGCAATGAGCAGCGGTGTGGCCAGATCATTTGCTTGGCAGTTCACATTTGCCCCTGTGGCAACGACAACCTGTGCTTAGATGCACGTTCTGATTTTGTTGAGTTCGACGTATTCCTGGGTCAACATATTTTGTTGATCCTGGAACAACATTCCTGTCTCAAAATTTAATCATACCCATATATTATCCCTAAAATCAGAAAAAGATGATGTGAATATCATCAGGATGTAGAAGCACCTAACCCTGGTTGTAAGCCTAAACTTGGCCCTCAAATCTGACTTGGTTGATTGGAATGTTGTTCCAGGATCAACAAAGATCAAGGTGTATTATATCCAGGAATGTGTTGTACTTGGTGAAATCAGGTTCTGCTGCTTAGGCAACCAAAGTCTAATAGATGACTGCAGTGTGACTTTGGCTTTCTTTGTTTAATAGGGTGTTCACCATAACGACAAATAATAAAAAAAAATATATATACATAGTTTATGCCAAGTTCCTAGAACAACTCAGTAAGAATGTACTCTTTGTATTCCTGTTGGTTTTATATGACTTTTATAAACTTCTATATTATGACTTTCAAGAAAAGATTTAATGACTAAAATTTCAAGTAAAACAATTTCCCTACACCTTTTACAAAACATGGGCTAAAAATAATTTGACAATTAAGATTAGTTAAATGTGATTTACTGTCAGACAACAGTTTCATGAAAACAACAAAACTCATTCATAAATAAAATAACCAATAAACAGAATAAGAACAATAAACAAAAAAGTATTAATAGGCAGAGCTTGTGTAAGGCTGGGAAAGGCTTAGTCTTCCCCTGGCCACGCACTTGAGACTAGCATAGAATCTTCTCACTCAAAATCTTGACCTGCAAACACTGGTCAGAAAATGACAGTTCTGCTGCATAGCGGTTTAGAAGCCACAGAATGAATAAAAAAAGTAATTTTGAGTTTATATCCTGCATTTTTTCCCTTAGAATTGATAAATAAACTCACAATTGTGAGTTATAAAGTACGAATTGGGAGATATTTTTTTCTCTAATGGGGTACATGTCGAAAGTCATCTGACCAAACCGGAAAACATGTCTCATCGCATCCATTTGTCGGAGAAAGTGTTAACAACAGAATGAACTGACGTTGATATCTATATACTTTTAAAGGTGCCCTAGGACTTCTTTTTAAAAGATGTAATATAAGTCTAAGGTGTCCCCTGAATGTGTCTGTGAAGTTTCAGCTCAAAATACCCCATAGATTTTTTTAAATTCATTTTTTTAACTGCCTATTTTGGGGCATCATTAACTATGCACCGATATATAGGTTGCGGCCCCTTTAATTCTCGTGCTCCCCTCCCCCGGAGCTCGCGCTTGCCTCGAACAGCATAAACAAAGTTCACACAGCTAATATAACCCTCAAAATGGATCTTTACAAGATGTTCGTCATGCATGCGGCATGCATACATCGGATCATGTGAGTATTGTATTTATTTGGATGTTTACATTTGATTCTGAATGAGTTTGATGGTGCTTCGTGGCTAAAGCTAACATTACACACTGTTGGAGAGATTTATAAAGAATGAAGTTGTGTTTATGCATTATACAGACTGCAAGTGTTTAAAAATGAAAATAGCGACGGCTCATCTCCATGAATACAGTAATAAACGATGGTAACTTTAACCACATTTAACAGTACATTAGCAACATGCTAACGAAACATTTAGAAAGACAATTCACAAATATCACTAAAAATATCATGATATCATGGATCATGTCAGTTATTATCACTCCATCTGCCATTTTTCGCTATTGTTCTTGCTTGCTTACCTAGTCTGATGATTCTGCTGTGCACATCCAGACGTTCTGCCCTTGTCTAATGGCTTGAACATGGGCTGGGATATGCAAACATTGGGGGCGTGTTCTGTTGAGATTCGCCTGTTTTTCGGAGGTCTTTTAAACAAATGAGATTTATATAAGGAGGAGGAAACAATGGAGTTTGAAACTCAGCGTATGCCAAGGTAAATTCAATATTTAATTCTAGGGCACCTTTAAGGTAATCAGGTAACCGAGCTAGTTGTTTTTATTGTGAGAAGGAGGAAAAATAAAAGATATCAATCTGTGATAGACATTAGTTATGCTCATCTATCTCCTTTGAAGGCATTTTGAGTAAAACAGCTCTATATTTAACAAAGCACATACAAAAGAACCTGTTTTACAGAATACAGAAATGGATCTCGACAGTTTTCCTCCACTTGTTACCACTGTTACCCTTCTGCCACCACAATGCATGTGCAGCTGCAAGTTACATAACTGACGCCTGCTGCATCTAGGCCATCTATTGCTTTTAGAGGGAAAAGCTGCCCATAACTGTTGGTCTAGGATCAGTTCTCTACAATAATAGCATATTTGTGACTTGGCAAAGGATCCCATGAGTGTCTGTGTTTGCGCTCTGGAGAGCATCAAAGGTTTCTATTTACAACATGTTTTTGCAGCGTCGATTTCTTGAACGAAATAGCCAATCTTTAAGTTAGAATCCACTAAGCTCAAAACATGGATTTTTTTCCAGTATTCTATACTCTCGAGAATCCTCTCATTATATAACCAAGTGCAGACATTATGCAAATAAGAGATTCATTATGCAGTCAGCTTCATTGATTATAATGCAACTTTGTGTGATTGTGTCGTCTCGATGAACTAAGATGAGTGACAGCTTTTTAGTGACTGTAACGGGACGGCTCTTTGCACACTTTTAGGCGTTATATGATCGATTCAGAATTTGAATAAACTTTTGTTTTTCAAGCTTGACCAGCGGCCACATAAACGCTGCAATGTTTCGGGAGTGACATCTGCCAAATTAATGTATTTGAGCTATTACTATTGTCATGTATGCATGATTTAAGTTAATTTATTCATATAATGGCAAAGCTGAATTTTAAGCAGCCATTACTCCAGTCTTCAGTGTCACATGATCCTTCAGAAATCATTCTAATATGCTGTTTCGGTGCTCAAAAATTAAATATTATTATTTTGCTGCGCTTTACTTCTATTTTTTTGGAAACATTGATACATTTTTTAAGGATTCTTTGATGAATAGAAAGTTCAAAAGAACAGTATTTATCTGAAATAGAAATATTTTTTAACATTATAAGTCTTTACTGTCACTTTTGATCAATTAAATGTATGCTTGCTGAATAGAAGGATTAAGTTATTTTATTTATGTATTTATTTTTTTAATATTAATAAGCAGCAATGCAGCCAAACTTTTAATGAGGCTCTTTTCATTATGAAGACATTAAGACATTTGACATGCGAGACATTTTTTCACTTTATGCCACCCCTTCCCCACCACCCAAAATGTGAACATGAATTTTAATTGAGAAATTAAAAATGTGCTCTCATCATAGAGGACTGTATTCAAGTCTCTGTATGTTTGAATTGAATTTTTAATGCATTCATTGAAAAAAATGGAAAAAAAAGTCATTGACCTGCTTATCTGCCTCTGAAAAATGTGTCACTGTAAATAGCACTGTCGATACAGTAGTGATAGCTCTAATGTTGCAAGAGTTAACACTGAACATTGACCAAAGCATGTAGTGTACAAAAAGGGAAGCATATGACTGGCTACATGCAGTTCATACAGGATTAATCATTAAAAGAAGTGTTCTCACCAGCATTTGCAAGAATCTCTAAGCATTGGTGATGTCCATATTGTGCAGCAACAAATAATGGTGTGATCCCATAGTCATCCACTGCCTCCAGAGAGCACATGCTCACCAGGAATCTCACAATCTCAGTATGGCCCTGGAAGTGTTATTTACAGATATTTATTTCCTCAATTTCTTGATGAAAGATTTTGATAACGGCTTCAGATGTAGGATTTAAAAGCTTGATTAAATTAAAACACACACAATGGCCTTGGGCTTTTATTTTTTGAAGTGTAATTAAACAGTTAGAAGTATAAAACTTATTGATAGAGGTATAAATGCAAAAGAGTAATAACAGGCAACATAAAAAATAATTTATTGATGTTCTAAATAAGTGACTTGCTGATAAGGAGAGCTGCATAAGGTATGTGAATGTAGTATTTGTGCAAGTTTCCAAAACATGAAAGCTTGATAAATCATGAATTAGAATTGTAGATTAAAGCAATAACCTTGTAAACAGCTTGATGGAGACAAGACCAGCCGGAAACCGAGTGAGTCCCATTGACTTCCGCTCCATTTTGCACCAGCAGCTCCACCACATCTTTGTACCCACCATCTACAGCTTGGAACAAAAAAATGAGACAAATATATAACAAGACTCTAAAGACGGAAAACACACATGGTAAACATGATATGAGATGGTGATCCTAGGTACTTTGGGTTTACCTGCAAAGAGGGGACAAGAGAGCTCATTGGTTGTCCTGTTAATGTCCGCACCACCTTTGATTAGCCACTTCACTGCCCGGAGGTGTCCATTCCTCGCAGCAAAGTAAAGAGGAGTCTCTGAGTTGTGTGTCAAAGTGTTGACGTAGTCTTCGCAATTCACTGAAGTAAAGAGGGACATTGAGATCAAATTAATGACCTGCACATTAGAGAAAGCAAATCTTGTACAGTTTAATAATTACACAAATATACTAGTGTCAAAAGAGCTCTAACTGTTGGTCTTCAAGGGACAGTTCTTTTAAAGGATAGTTCACCCAAAAATGAAAATTCAGTCATTATTTACTCATCCTCAAGTAGTTCCAAACCTGTATAAATTTCTTTGTTCTGCTGAACAACACAAAGGAAGATATTTTGAAGAAAGTTTGTAACCAAGCCGCTTTGGGGCACCATTGACTTCCATAGTAGGAAAAAAAAAAATACTATGGAAGTTAATGGTACCCTCAGAACTGTTCAGTTTCCCACATTCTTCAAAATATCTTCCTTTGTATTCAACAGAACAAAGAAATTCATACGGGGTTGGAACAACTTGAGTAAATGATGACAGAATTGTCATTTTTGGGTGAACTATCCCTTTAACTAAATTTGAATATGAGCATATATAAATCACATGAATGGGATTGGGAATGGGAACAGCTACCCTGCTATACAAACACCAAAATACAGTATTTAAAAACCAGCACTGGAACTGAGAAAAACAAGAAAATATTGTCTGGGAAGATTTTAAGGACTAAAAACTAAAATTTCAGTTTGTTTCTCACACAAAGCCACCATAATATGGCACACAAGTTGTAAAGATCTCAAACATGTATGTTATTTGTCAAGATTTACAACCCCAGTCCCCAATCATTTTTACTTTATGGAAAAGAGCAGCTTACACATTTTACCCAATATTTCCTTTTATGGCTTACGCAAGAACGAAATTCATACAGACTTGGAATCATACAGGTAGCCTAAATGATGCTAGAATTTCTCTTCAATGCCTAAACAAGTAGCTTTATTTAATGGTTCACAATGCATTTTTACACAGCTGATTTGAGGCTGCTCTGTGCCTGCTCAAAATTCTGTGTAAAGTCGTAATATTGCTTAAAAGCCTGACTAAATTATGTAACCTTTGGCCCTAGTATAAAAATATACTATTAAAATTGCTGTGTAAACGCATTTATGCTACATTTAAACAGTCTTGTGTAAAGACACCTAATTACCACTTCAGAAGCGCTTCTGTACCACCTTTACAGTGTAAGTTTGGAAGCTCTTACCGGCTGCAGGGAGGAGCAGCCGCACACACTCCGCTGATCCAGCCGCTGCTGCCTCATGCAGGGCGTTCCAGCCCCGGTTATCTTTTACGTCCACCGCGAAGCCTCTCTGGATGAGCTTCTGTACCCGTCGACCTTTCCCTTCCCGGGCTGCCAGCGCGACGGCTGAACAGGTGTCTCCATAGCACTCCGTGAAGTCCATCGCTTATTTTTCACCTTTAACACAACACTATCTCTCAAACATTACTAAAATAGTTCATTCTATATAATTTACACACAGTGGCGCTAGGCTGAGTGTAAATTGACAGTTCTAGATCTTGAATTACACCTGCCTTATATCGCAGTACCACAGGCTCAATCTCTATAACGCAGTAAGTCAAGTGCACACTAGGTTACATCGATAAGCTGGGCAGATAACGGTGCTTTGATTGCAAAATAACCAGTTTAGTGCTGTGCCACCTTAAGTTTACTAGTAATCTAGTTCACTTTCCCACTTTGAATGTCCACAAGACAACAAAAAGATAAATCGATAATCATGATGCAGTTCTAAAGCATCTGTAAACACATAAATGTATGATGACAGAATCCACATTCCATTCGTTTTGGGACGAAGTATTTTTTAACGGAAATTCCTGCGATGATGTTTTCTGATTGGCTGATTCAGGGCTCCGGCTGGAACAAACATGTGTTACTTTGCGTTCCGTCTATAAATAAATAAGCGGAAATAAAAATAATAATAACAGTATATATATATATAAAAAAAGTCCAATATTTCGTGTTACATATTTTCAATTGATCCACCCACTAAACCGAAACCAGGCACCTCCTTAAAACAGAAAGGAAGATATTGTATCTACCCAAGTTATTGTTTTGTTCAGTATTTATCATTCAACTCTTTAACTAGATATAATTACGTATAACAGCAACATATAAAACAAACGCATTGCTTGTCTATTGAACAAGCAGGGTCCCAACGGTCAAAAAACATTTAAATACCATTTTAATTTGTGTAATATAAAAGTAAATAAATAAAAATAAATGAATGAATGAACAAACAAATAAATCATTCGAATTAACTATTGTAATTTGTACAGATTTAACTTCCTTTATATAAATAACAATTATACCCATAGTTTTTTTTTTTTTCAAATACGTTATTAAAAATTATAGTAAAATAACTATAATTATATGTTATTAAAAATTATAGTAAAATTATAAAATGACTACAGTACTGTATTAAATAAGTTAGTGGATATTCTGGTTACCCTGATAATTTTTTGTAAGGGTTTAATTTTAAAGCCGGTAAACTGGCTTTTATTTTGAAAAATAATATCTTCCATTATCCAGTTTATTATACCTTCAACTAATGGCGTACCGATTTTAACGTTGATGTTTATTGTTTTATTATCATTTTTAAAGAAACCAAATATAGACAGTAAAACGCTGTTTATGGCAGCTTTTAATCATCACGTCAAACGACGTCAAGAGACTAAACTTGACGCGAGGTATCTTCGGCTAACGTAGATCTGTATCTGCCCTTGACAAGTATTTGTTTCTTTTGTTTCTTGTAATCTTAAGGTATGCTAATTACTATTTTATGCCCACACCTATGCCAACCCTGTCAACATATCTAAACAGAATCGTCAGGGGAACGCTGGCATTAAAACAACCCGTCCATCCATATATAAGTGCAGCATGTGTTCAGACACACTGTGAGCTGGCAGCCGCAAACATGTGGGTTTTTGGTTACGGATCTTTGATTTGGAAAGTTGACTTTCCGTACGAGGAGAAACGAGTGGGTTTCGTCAAAGGTTTTAGTCGCAGGTTCTGGCAGGGAAGTACGGATCATCGTGGGGTGCCTGGAAAGGTATGGACCCGATTATTCCTTATCAAAGTCATACGAGTTGATCAACAGTAGGTGCCTAGTCATAGTGACTTTTAAGGATGACAGAGCACTTAACACAGTACGATTAACTCTTTTATTTCTTATTGATTTTATTTCAGCCTGGGCGAGTGGTGACATTAATAGAGGATCCTGAGGTAATAACTGTCAAACTAATAAATACTGCTAGATTTATACGGACACTTTTTTCTATTGCATTGGAGGCACAAATGTTTTTTAGACTTTAGATATTTTGTTTTTATTGAAGGGTTAGTTCACCCAAAAATGAAAATAATGTCATTTATTACTCACCCTCATGCCGTTCCACACCCGTAAGACCTTCGTTCATCTTCGGAACACAAATTAAGATACTTTTGTTGAAATCCGATGGCTCAGTGAGACCTCCATAGCCAGCAATGACACTTCCTCTCTCAAGATCCATTAATGTACAAAAACATATTTAAATCAGTTCATGTGATTACAGTGGTTCAATATTAATATTATAAAGGGACAAGAATATTTTTGGTGCACCAAAAACAAAAAACAAAATAATGACTTACATAGTGATGGCTGATTTCAAAACACTGCTTCAGGAAGCTTTGGAGCATTATGAATCTTTTGTGTCGAATCAGCGGTTCGGAGCGCCAAAGTCACGTGATTTCAGACACGCGATCCGAATCATGATTCGACACGCTGATTCATAACGCTCCGAAGCTTCATGAAGCAGTGTTTTGAAATCGGCCATCAATATATAAGTCGTTATTTTGTTTTTTTGGCGCACCATAAGTATTCTTGTCGCTTTAAATTATTAATATTGAACCACTGTACTCACATGAACTAATTTAAATATGTTTTTAGTACATTAATGGATCTTGAGAGAGGAAATGTCATTGCTGGCTATGCAGGACACACTGAGCCATCGGATTTCAACAAAAATATCTTAATTTGTGTTCCGAAGATGAACGAAGGTCTTACAGGTGTGGAACAGCAGCATGAGGGCGAGTAATAAATGACATTATTTTCATTTTTGGGTGAACTAACCCTTTAAGACATTAGATTAACATCATCTAACAGTAATTAAACTAGTTATAATTACCGTATCCAGTAATGGCTAGATTACTTACAAATTGTAGCCCATTTACTGAATACAAATTACATGATAAAAATTGTAGTTAGTAACATAATACATTACATTACACATTTTAGATAATATAATTGGACTACTTTTAGATTACTTTTGACTGATTTGAATCTGATTTCTGATTGATTTGAATTTTTGCTATCAACAACATGAAACATTACGTCAGGGTTTTCCAAACTAGGCTTTGAAAAGGAACTGCACACTGTGCATATTTGTAATATTTAATGATAGCATGTACAGTGAGATGTACATACATTTCATTTCCATGTATTCATTCAGTAGATGTTTTTATGTAATGCCAAATCAAAGTTACCAAAGCAAAAAGAATAATCCAAACCATTCTTTTTTTGTTTTGTTTGTTCACTCTCTTCTTTCCTCTAGGGTTGCGTATGGGGTGTTGCTTATAAGCTGCCATCAGGCCGAGAAAAGGAAGTGAAAGA
The DNA here is from genome assembly GCF_018812025.1 of Megalobrama amblycephala. Taxonomy (NCBI): domain Eukaryota; kingdom Metazoa; phylum Chordata; class Actinopteri; order Cypriniformes; family Xenocyprididae; genus Megalobrama; species Megalobrama amblycephala. The sequence continues at coordinate 16,462,674 of NC_063063.1, read as the reverse complement.
GTATCTCGACTACCGAGAGAAAGGCGGGTATGGTGTGATCACAGTTACGTTTCATCCCAAAGATGAAGAACACCAACCAATGCAGGACACATTGCTCTACATTGGATCCTGTAACAACCCAAATTACCTTGGCCCAGCACCTTTGGAGACAATTGCGCAACAGATAGCGAAGTCCGTAGGCCCCAGTGGCAAGAATACAGATTACCTGTTTGAGCTCGCCGATGCCCTCAGGCAGCTAGTTCCTGAAGACTTCGATGATCACCTGTTCTCTTTGGAGCGCCTTGTGAAGGAGCTGCAGGAACAGAAGGAGATGGAGTGATCTGCTGTAGTCTATGTTGTCCTCAATCTTCTGAAGAACTCAGGAATTTAGTTTTTTGCTCATTTATCAACTATATTGACAGCTGATGCAAACTAAAAGGGATTACCTGGTAAAGCGTTAGATAACCATTACTTATACTGTTCTGTTTTTTTAAATAGGATTATTTACGACAGTTTCTTTACTGGACATTTTGATCTACACTTGATTTTATGATGTGACATTTCACATTATTCGTCTTGTGTTAAACATTGATACATGAATCAGGTACATAAATCGATTTCAGTTTAAGTCGTTGCGTCCATGAAAAGGCAAATGAAGGAATGTTAATTTTCAGAGGTCGGTTTATTTTACTGAGGAAACTTGAATGTGATACAAAGCCATTTCTATTTATTTCTGAAGTTCTTACCTTACTTACCATCCTTAACTTCAAATAAGCCATGGCAGGGTGAATCTCATGAACATGTTCATATATATAAATAAATAAAATGAACAAAATGACATTCTTGGGATCATTAAGAATTATTTTTGCATTGTGTAACATTTTATATATATATTTTTCTGGTATGTGTTGGTTCAAGGGTTCATTATGATTATTATGTAAATGCAAAAAGTTTTCCTTTATTAAAAATAAAACAAAACTATTGGCCGGTTTCACAGACTTAAAGGGATAGTTCACCCAAAAATGAAAATTCTGTTATCATTTACTCATCTCAAGTTGTTTTCCTTACTATGGTAAATTAAGCCAAAATTTCATTTTTGGCTCAACTATCCCTTTAAGACAGTTTTAACTGAAAGCAACTTGCACTGACATATTTGTATGATATGATATTTGTATATGTCAGTGCCATTGTTTTGTCTCAAGATGCACACTAGTAAAGTTTTTTTTTCTATGGCATGTCAATAAAAGCTACTTAAATGTCCTACTTAAACTAAGGCCTGATTCCTGGCTTAGTCCAAACCCAGTCTGTGAAACCAGGCTTAAATGGTGAAATATTTTGGAATATTTTAAACAATTTGTGAGATTCACCCAATTTAATCACTTTATTTATTAAGGATACAACTCTACCACATGTCTGTTGTTGTACTGATAACATTGTGTGTACTGGATCTTTATTGAATTCACTACAATGTTTCAACTGCTTATGTCTCCAAGAGTCTTTGTTTATAATAATTATACTACTAAAAGGAGCAATGTGTAAATTGTAGCGGTACCTAGAGGTGAGGTAACTGTCTATGTGCGGTGGCCGTCTGGCCAACACAACAAAGATGTCGTCGTCTGAGACAGCAGAGAGTACATTAGCCAGTGAAGCAATGAGGTTTCTTCTTACTTCTAACAAAAAACAGCCTCTGCTTCTAATAAACCAGACGATGACTACCAAAGACTATAGAATAACACAAGACGTGTCACTGAGAAAGTGCAACGCGCAATATGGCCGTTCACACAGAACGCGTCTTTGCGTCTGAAAACGCGAGGCGCAGCGTTCAGGAGTGGTTTTAAAAAAAACGCAGCATAGAACGCGAGTCTTTTACTGTCTATGGTCTCGAGACGCGCCTTTGAGACGTGATGCAATAACGGAAAAAATAGAAATAGGCAAACTGCAGAATTTACAGATACAAGTTTTGACATGGGAAAAAAAAGAAAAGATAATAATGAGCGCCTCCTCCGCCATGTTGCCATTATATAAAACAGTTGTCATGCCAACTAGCAACGCTTGCCCCGCCTCCAAGTTCTTCTGATTGGTCCACTGTTTTGGAACTGACATTGATGAGCGGCGCTGCGTGTAAAAGTTGAAATTCTTTCAACACGGCGTCTTAAAAACGCGGCGCTCATGTGTGAGGCGCTGCAAAAGACGCGAGACGCGAGCGTAACGGTCATGCACGTCCGTCAAGCGCGTGTTTACATAGAAAAACAATGGGAAAGTAGCGCATTGGAATAGAAAAACGCGTTCTGTGTGAACGGCCCCTTAAGTCCCGCCTTCTAAATAAGCCAGTCGCTGATTGGTAAAGTCATTGCGTTACTGCAGTAGCGTTAGAATCTCAAGATGCACGCCTCCGAAATGAGATACAACAGAGATCGTATTGTTATAGGGAGAAAGCGTAATGGCTAACATAATCATGTGCGGCACCTCTCAGCCTATCGTGTCGCCATTCAAAACATTCGTACCACCCGTACCGCCAGTTAGCATTAGCTGTTACGCTTTTTTGGCTAAAGGTTGCAGGCTTGCCTTCCAGTGGCTTTGGACCATAGACTGTAAAGCTTTGGACACAAGAGACGCGCACTTTAGGACTGCACATGCGCATTAGCTTGATCCAGACAGAAAAATACAGTTTGTCGTCATAACTCGAGCATTTAGAAACAAAATTTGAGACAGTTGTTGTCAGATTTCATTGGTGATTTCAAATATGAAATTTAATTGAAAGATTGGCAAACAGCTTTGGAGACTTTGATGTTTCCCCATTCAGAGATAGGAGCTGCACTTGCATGCCCGAGAGGCGTTTCAAAGATGGCCGCTGAGTGAAATTACTTGTCTTAAAGGGACTTTGACTACTACCAAAGACTATAGAATAACACAAGACGTGTCACTCGTATTGTTTTGAATGGGAGAAAGTACGCGCAATATGGCGGAATAAGTCCCGCCTTCTAAATAAGAGCCAATCGCCGTCTGGTAAAGTCATCGCGTCACTGCAGCGGCCGTTAGAAGCACCGGTTTCTATAGAAACAGTCAGACGCGCGCCTCCGAAATGAGGCACAAAAGACGCGCATTTAGATCTGCGCATGCGCTTTAGCTTGATCCAGCATAAAAATACAGGTTTGTTTTGTCATGATTGGAGTGTTTGGAAAAAAACATTATGAGACAGTTGTTGTCAGATTTCATTGGTGATTCCAAATATGAAATTTAATCGAAAGCTTGGCAAACAGCTTTGGAGCTGCATGATGCCCAGGATGCCCGAGAGGCGTTTCAAAGATGGCCGCCGAGTGAAATGACTTGTCTTAAAGGGACTTTGCAACTACCAAAGACTATAGAATAACACAAGACTTGTCACTCATATTGTTTGAATGGGATAAAGTGTAACGCGCAATATGGCGGAATAAGTCCCGCCTTCTAAATAAGAGCCAATCGCCGACTGGTAAAGTCATCGCGTCACTTCAGCGGCCATTAGAATCACCGGTTTCTATAGAAACAGTCAGACGAAGTCTCCGAAGAGACGCGCATTTAGGTCTGCGCATGCACATTAGCTTGATCCAGCCTGAAAAATAGTTTTTTTGTCATGATTCAAGCGTTTAGAAACTAAATTTATGAGCTGGTTGTTGTTAGATTTCATTGGTGATATCAAATATGAAATTTAATCATAAGGTTGGCGAACAGTTTTGGAGAATTTGATGTTTCCCCATTCAAACAGATTGCATGATGCCCAGGATGCCCGAGAGGCGTTTCAAAGATGGCCGCCGAGTGAAATGACTTGTCTTAAAAGGGACTTTGCTACTACTACTACTTTGTGTGTATTCAACGTAGTGACGATGCAAGCTGCCTTTAAAAACACAAGCGAACATAGTGACGAAACACGAACTGCAGAGTAGTTTGTCCGTTTAGGGTTACTGTAGAAACATGCCGGCGCATAATGGCGACTTGACATGGAGGGGGGACCCGCGGTGTATGAAATAGAAATGGCTCTTTCTAAGGTAATAAAAATATAACGGTTCATTATGTAAGGTCTTTATACACCACTGAAAACATAGTTAAGTCTATTATATTGCATTTCTGTCGATAGTTCCTCCCACATTTTACACACTGCACCTTTATTACGTACTTAGACATTTATTGAGATAAAAAAAAAGAAAAGAAAATGGCAACATTGTGGGGAAAACAAAGTTTGCATTTTTAATTTGTTAAAAACAATAATACATGTATTGGCCTTGAGAGTAAAACAAAGCAAACATCTAAAAAAATAGAGAAAAATCACTGCAGTTTTGGCACTAAGCTAAATAATGTTTCTGTTATGTACACTCCCGAATGTAAAACAGAACTAACCATGGTAGAACCTGAAGCCCTTCCTGGCGCTGTGTGTGATTCAGAGAATAATCTAAAGGCTGAGGCTGGAGTAAATTGTGACAGAACAACAAAAACAATCCTGGATTCTGTCACTTGCCAATAAAAAATGGCTCAAAACATGATCCACCCAGCCATAATTCAGTCAAACTACAAACATGCACACTCAAACCGACATGCATATGCATACGCTGCCTTCCACAAACTCGCACAATTCTCACACTAGATCTGGTCAGGCTGTTCTCGCTAGAAGACGCGTCAGTGGTTTATGCATAGATAAATGCATATGTACAATACATAGATGAATACATACACAAATACACCAACACACAGGACAAAAAACAATACCCTGTTACAATGGCAAGTGAGCAGAGAGCTACAGGACAATGTCACAGCAACCTTCCGACGCACATACCACAATAACGTCACAGTACTCAGACTTGCGTCCTCATGTGATGATAAAAAATAGGAGGGCTCAGCCCGAACATATTCTTCATCGACTTACTGATGCCAGTCTAGCGTAGAGCAACCATAGCTAACATTTTTCCAAAGAGGCGCATGCCGCAAGTCGAAAAGAGGCCGTCTCTATATCACTCAACCAAGAATCACATGCTGCTAGCTGTAAAATGTTTAAAGACAACAAAATGCTAAAAGATGAAAAATATTCCAGTGAAATGCAGTGACAATTCTAAACAATGGATTCAGTCGCTGAACTATCTTAACATGCTCAGATCGCTGAGAACCTCTAGTCAAAAGAACATGACGGGGGCTTTGGAGTTGGATTTATGGGGCAACCCATAGGCATTCTGTCCTTCATCACGCAGTTAATGTCAACATAGGATTAGAGAGGGAAAAAAAAAAAATTCTATCTGTACAATAATATTACAGTCTGCAGGCCGTACATCCCTGCGCTGGTAAACCTTAAATATTAAGTATAGTTGAAATGCAAAAATATGGGCTAGATATATACATACAAACAGTACGTACAGAGTATATTCCTAAGTCATTAAAACGCTCGCTTCGTGTGTGTACTCCATACGACTCCTTCATGCCTATACGTGCCTCCTCTGCCCTCCTCTCATCATGGTTTAGTGGGCTCCTGGGTCTGTTCTGCTGTAGATGTTGAGATCCTGAGCGTCTGTGTCCTCCCGTCACACCCTCATGAATGCAGAAGATATTTTACTTGAATATAAAGTAAACAAAGAAATAACTAAAACCTGCAGAAACTCTGTCAACCTGAAACGAGATGTATAAAATATCATCACGTCACAATCATGTAATTAAAGGGTTAGTTCACCCAAAAATTCTGTAAATAATTGCTCACCCTCATGTCATTCCACACCCGCAAGACCTTCGTTCATCTTCTGAACACAAATTAAGATATTTTTGATGAAATCCACGAGCTACGTCAGATCGCCGTCTTGGTATTGGCCGGAGATGTTCACATGAGCAGGATGATGCATACCTGCGATGCTGACGCAAGAGCCAGACAATAATAAGCCGGCATTCTGACGTAGAACCCGGAAGCGATATTAAGGGCGTTCACACAGAACGTGTTTTTCCATTCCAAAGCGCTTCTTTTCCATTGTTTTTCTATGTAAACGCGCTAGACGGACGTGCAAAACCGTTGCGCTCGCGTCTTTTGCAGCGTCTCGCGCATTACACGACGTTCTAAAAACACGGCGCTCAAGTTAAAATCAGTTCAACTTTTAAAAAAATGCGTCTCAAGACCTTACATTTGTTTCCCCATTCTACTGCTCGCGTCTCAAAGCAAAAACGCGTCCTTAGACTTCAAAAATACCTTAATTTGTGTTCCGAAGATGAACGAAGGTCTTACGGATGTGGAACGATCTGAGGGTGAGTAATTAATGAAGAATTTTCTTTTTTGCATGAACTAACCCTTTAAGCCTTTTATAGACTTTGGCAACAGAACATAGTCAAAATCAGTATGGCTATATTTTAAAACCTAATGAGCTGCCAAAATAGACATTATTTATTGGATTCACAGGATTAACTTCCTAGGCAGGCAGTTTGCTTAAATAAGCGTCTTTGTAACATACCAGTCTATGCATAGTAGCAGGGTGACACGAGAAGGTCTGTGAGCACCACGAGCTGGTCGTCCGTGAACTGCTGCTTGTGCTCCAGCCAGTTGTCATGATGAGTACGGCGGAAATTAGACAGAGTCTTTTTCACCGTCATCTAAATCAGACAGAGAGAGGCTTGTATTGATTTTTGTTACATTTAATGGGCCCTAAGAGCGAAGCGCACAGAAGGGACATGGAAAGCAATTGTGTTTGTGGTGACGAGCCGTGTACCTCGATAGGCTGCGTGTCGTTGAGGTGTGCACTGAGGTCCATGAGGAGCTGAGGCATCCAGGTCGGGACATCATACGGGCTGGATAAGATGCAAGCGCTGAGTCCCAGCACTCCCGCGTGACGCCGCACCAGATCTGAGGATAGATGAACGTGGATCAAGTACAGCAAAACATACAGCAAAAATATCTATCTTTTTTCTAAATGCGTTTTTAAATGTCCCTGTAAATTAAAAATGCATATTGTATAGTTTTTTTTTTAATAATAATTTTTTTTTTGTGCTTTTAATAAAATATATAAATATCATTAAAACAAGAAAAATACATCAGAATATCAAAACTGCATAAGATAAAACTTATTTTCAGAAAATAGATATTGAATATACGCTATTATGGAAGCTTGTTTCTGACCTGAAAAAAAAAACATTTTCATCTCACAATTCTAACTTTTATTTAAAAAGATATAAAGTCGCAAATGCGAGTTATAAAGTCAGAATTGTGTGATATAAAGTCACAATTGCATGTTATAATGTCAGTATTGCGAGATATAAACAATTCTGAAAAAAAGTAAAATCTCACAATTCCGATCAAAAGCAATTGCGAGAGAAAAAAAATCAGAATTGTGATTAAGTTGCAACTACCTTTTTTTATTTTTTATTCGGTGATGGAAACAAGCTTCTATACACTACTGTGTAAAAGTTTGGGCACAGTAAGTTTTGTTTTCTTTTTTTTTTTTTTGGAGAAGGACACATTAAATTGATCAAAAGTGTCAGCATCATAGTGTCATAGTATATCGTATAGTATAGACAGTATAGTATTACATTGTTACAAAATATTTTTTACATAAACATGTACATAAATTATAACATTTAATAATTATTGTTTTATTTACAGGCTTTCGTGCCTTTTTGTGACAGGATAAGACAGGGAATGGGACTGGACTCAGATCGTACTTAAACGATTTTGGCTCTTAAATACTGTGGTTATAAAAGCTAATGACACAAACACAGCAGTTACAGCCTTGCATGTGATTAAAGCAGGATCATACCAACTGAAGGAATGGTGTCCATCACAGAGCCCAAGTCTCTTTTCCTCTTTTTGGGCAATCTGGTTTTGCATAGGGCCTCAAAGTGAGTCTGCATGGAGGCATCCATTGCCAAGAAGTTACACTGCAAGAAGCCGCTGAGAGTGGTGGCAGCCATCTCTCTCACCTAAGGCACAGAGATGCAAAGAGATGAAGGTTTAATGAACTAGGGTGCATAAAACTGAATAAATGATGATGCCAGCATGCCAGCGTTGCCCAGAAGGTACCTCCAGCTGCTCATCCTCCAGTAGCCTGATGACCAGTGCTCTTACGTCTTGAACAGCCTGCTCTGTGCTCAGTATGGTGAACAGGTTATAGAACACCATAATCTGGAGGTACGTTAGCACCGAGAATCGTGCATGCCAAGAGCTGCTGCCAGCGATCTGAAAATGTAACAAGAATCTTATGATTCCACAGCAAACAGTTTTCACTAGGACTGGGTGATATTGGTTGATTGGTAAGTAACTATTTTTTTAAATAAATACATTTATAAATAAATTATATAATAATAAAATCTTATTCTTTTTATTGTCATTATTATAGGGTTTTTCAAAAGTCTGAGAGCATTTTATGTTTTCTTATTAAAATGTATTGAATTAATTTTTTTTCATTGCAAATTATAAATTATTAACATAACCACTGTTATTTTTGTATTATGTACATATTAAAATTATATTTATTAATATTGTTAATTAGCTTTTTTCATATTTTCAGTTTTCATTTTAGTGTAATTGTAGTAAATGTGCATTTGTCATTTTTATTAGTTTAACATTTTTATATAGTTTTAATTTTTTACTTCAGTTTTACTTCAGTTTTACTTCAGTTTCAGTAATTTTAGTAGTTACTTAAACTGCAACCAGTTTATAAGGCAATTTTTCTAAATTTCATTTAGGTCTTTTTAGGATTTTTATCAAATATTTATTTTATTTTCAGTTTATTTCAATTACTGACAACCATTTTTATTTCAATTACTGACAACCATTTTTAATAGTTTTAGTTCAATTACTGACAACCATTTTTAAGTTTCAGCTCAAAATACCCCACAGATCATTTATCATCATTTTCTTGTCAAATTTGCCCCTATTTGAGTATGAGCAAAAATGCGCCGTTTTATGTGTCCCTTTAAATGCAAATGAGCTGCTGATTCCGAGTTGATTCAACTAATCGACTAGCATGTGCTGTCATGTTAATCTTTTGTGCAAATCTAGCGTTGAATTGACCCTTGTTTGTGAAGCAGTCTGGCGTAAAATAACGGCATGGCAACAACACTCTTATAGTAAAACAGAATTCGTTAAAAGAAAATATCTCCCTTTGCATTGAACTTTGAGCGTTGTAACTTTGCAGATGTTGTTTATGCTCTAAAAGCAACATTACACACTAACTAAAATTCAAAAGTGAAATCAACCACCCCTTTAAAAAAAGCAGACTTAATATCTATTTTGGGTCTTAATTATGTAATTCATTCCGATTGACATGGTTACGTGACGTCGATTCTGATGAAAAATGAGTCAAATTCAGCCTTCAAACTGACGTCCTGTTATGTGGGGTTGTGTCTAGCATCGCTGAGGCCTCACCTCATGTAGCACCGCCAGAACCAGAGGGATCTGCTCAGGATAGAGGAGACCCTGAGACATGAGGGACAGACACGTCTTTGCATCTCTCTTCAGCTCATCATAGCTGTCATCATTTTCTACGGGAGCAATCTGTAGATGGAGAGAAAAAGTCAGCAATCCACTTAAGAGCACTCCACACAAATGGATAAAAGATGAGATACAAAGAGCACACAATAAGATAGAGATATAGAGAGAGTATCTGAAACCTTAAAAAGCAGAGGCAGCAGCTGTAGTTGCTGAGGTACTGGAGTAGAGAAGGAGCGCCCCGCACTGGCCATCAGCCACTTCAGAACCGTTTTGAGGAGTCTAATGGCCTGTGTCCTCTCGTCCTGCTCTCCCACTCCGTTCTCTTCCACCACGTGGTTCTGGATCTCCTCGTCCCCCTCAATCAGGGGCTTCAGCTGAGACAAGATCCTTTCGGTAAACTCAGCAATGTGTGGGGACTTGGTAGGCTGAGTGTACGGCAGTGTGACATCAATCATGAAAATGTACGTCAGCACGCTGCAAGTGAAGAAATCATGACGACAGAATCAGTGGAACTGCCAGTGTATTTTTAGACTACAGTGACCGCTCTGAGCTCAAACGCAGACATACCTGCCGATGCGCTCTCTCACATTCTTATAAACCTGAGTGAGTTTGGGCTCCAGGTAACTCAGCAATCTGTGTAGCAGCTCTGGGACCCTCCACTCCTGCTGTGCCAGACCACCCTGCAGAACATACAGGTGGCTACAAAGAGAGATAGAGACCATCAGGGTAAATATCAGGTATGCATTTAAAGCCTTAATGATGTCAAAATTGGCCCATGAACCTAAACACAATATACACTTACCAGGCATCTACAAACGATCCACCTTCCCCACTGAGAGGACACTCCATCAGCATCTCGAGAAGCCAGTAGAGCTTTCGTGGATCTCGGCTCTCCTGAAAACATCAAACACCAACAGTTAGTTGTTCTCATAGCTTCTATAGAAATTAAAGGGTTAGTTCACCCAAAAATGAAAATAATGTCATTTATTACTCACCCTCATTCCGTTCCACACCTGTAAGACCCGTAATTAAGATATTTTTGTTGAAATCCGATGGCTCAGTGAGGCCTCCATAGCCAGCAATGACAGTTCCTCTCTCAAGATCCATTAATGTACTAAAAACATATTTAAATCAGTTCATGTGAGTACAGTGGTTCAATAATATTATAAAGCGACGAGAATATATTTGGTGCAAAAAAACAAAATAACGACTTATTTAGTGATGGCCGATTTCAAAACACTGCTTCAGGAAGCTTCGGAGTGTTATGATTCTTCCGTGTCGAATCATGATTCGGATGTCATTCGCGTGTCAAAATGCCAAACTGCTGAAATCACATGACTTTGGCGCTTCGAACCGCAGACTCGACATGCTGATTCATAACGCTCCGAAGCTTCCTGAAGGTGCGTTTTGAAATCGGCCATCACTATATAAGTGTTTTTTTTTTTTTGTTTTTTTTTGGCGCACCAAAAATATTCTCGTCGCTTTATAATATTAATATTGAACCAATGTACTCACATGAACTGATTTAAATATGCTTTTAGTACATTAATGGATCTTGAGAGAGGAAATGTCATTGCTCCCTATGCAGGCCTCACAGAGCCATCGGATTTCAACAAAAATATCTTAATGTGTGTTCCAAAGATTAACGAAGGTCTTACGGGTGTAGAACGACATGAGGGTGAGTAATAAATGACAGAATTTTCATTTTTGGGTGAACTAACCCTTTAAAGGGTCACATAAATTATGGTATATACAGTATATATGTTCACCAAGGCTGCATTTATTTGATCAAAAATACAGTAAAAACAGCATATTTTTTTTATTTTAGTGTATTTTACATTTCTGTTTATTCAAATAATGGCAAGGCTGAATTTTCAGCAGCCATTACTCCAGTCTTTAGTGTCACATGATCCTTCAGAAATCATTTTAAAATGCTGATTTGGTGTTAAAGAAACATTTCTTATTATCAATGGTGAAAACAGTTGTGCTGCTTAATGTTTGCGCATATATAAAAATAAAAATAAATATGTAAGTGCTGTCAAATGATTTATCGTATCCAAAATAAGTTTGTTTACAAAATGTTCATGTACTCTGTATATTTGTTATGTGTATATATAAATACACACATACATGAATGTATATGTAAATACACACATTTTACATGAATTTATGTAATAAATATTTATACATGTACATGTATATTATATATATATAATTAAAATTATATATAAATAAATATTTTTATATATAATAATATATTTTTGTTAAATACATACATGCGTGTGTATATATATATATATATATATATATATATATATATATATATATATATATATATATATATATATATATATATATATATATATATATATACACACAATAAACATACACAGTACACACACAACTGTTTTTTTATTTTGGACGTGATTAATCACGATTAATCATTTGACAGCACATATATATATATATATATATATATATATATATATATATATATATATATATATATATATATATATATATAGATAGATAGATAGATAGATAGATAGATAGAGATAGTAAAGATCTGTGACACATACGCAGGCAGTTGCCACACAGGTACCCCAGTCAGCATAGGTCTCAACAGTAATATTGGACAGTGCTGTTCGCATCAAAGGAATCAGGAATTTCCATAATGCCTCCACCTGTGTGTGTGAGAGAGAGGGGTTTCAAACATGAATGTGGCAAAACATCTCAGTGGCTCCCTAATTTTAGCGTATCCCTCGTACTTGCAGCGGGGCTCACCTTCCCAAAGCTCCAGTGCTTGCTGCCTCTAACCAGGCCTGCAATGATCTCAGCCACACAGCGCTGGGTGCTCTCATGAGAGTCATTTGCCAGCCGCTCCATATGAGGCTTTAGAACAGGCAGGAAGGCATCACTGTAGTTCCGGAAAAGTCCCTGTGGGCGTTGAATGAGAAAGCAAGCCATCTGTATTTTGTAATAATTCGTACAGCAGGTGAGAGAGGCAGGTTTATGAGCTGGTTAAAATGCAGAGATTTGCAAAGGTAGATGTGGCTGGGAGCACAATTGTATTTACTGCTCTCTACAAATCATTTACTAAATGCGTCCTCAACATTCTGTGCGATCTCTCGGTTTGGGAATTACAGCAGGGGAAACTGCAACAAAACTGCTGAAATCAGTGAGCATAAACAGGATGATAACGATCCAATAAATGCTCAATTTTAAATGTTTTCTCTTTGCTGAGAACCCAAAAATAGAAGCCAGGGGAATTATGTGGGGATTGGACATATCCTTTCAACTATCTTAATGTGCTTATGTATGCACTCTAGTGCAGAGGACACTGTAAGCAAATGTCCAGGACAAACAGTGGCTTGTTAACAGGATGTACAGGCACATCTAAAAATACTTCTACAGCTTACATCAAGGCCATTGAACATATTTTAATTAGAGCCGGGTATGAAACACATCACAATGCAAAAAACATTGCACAACACATTGCAATGTATCATGATATAATTATTGGGTTGTGAATGAAACATGTAAAAGAGAAAGTGAATATGCATTTTTTAAATCCATCTCATGGTGTTCGCTTCACATCTCTGACCACACGGATTGCAGAGTTTACACAGTAAAATGACCTGAACTGTAGGAAATATGAATGAATGCACATCAATAAGTAAAGAAAATTGATTGAATGAAGGAGCAAAATCAATGCAAAATTGAGAGAAAAATATTTGCAGGTTAGATTATATTTTACTATTTAATATAACAAAATTGTCTCAGTTTCATTGTAATTTAAACTATTTTGTTGATTTCTAACCAAGTGCTAAACTGTACTTTTATTTCCACTATCATGATTATTGTCTTAGGATGCTGGTACCTTGAAGAGACAGAAGCGACGAGGATTGAACTTGTCTTTGCCCTTTCGGTCCTCAAGGGACAGGAACTCAATGAGCTGTTTGATGAACATGGGGTCTGTGAAATGGTCATAGATGATGCGTTCCCTCTGTTAGGAAATGAATGTTTAGTATACATGGTTACAAGTTCGGCAGTAAAACAAAATTTAGTGAAGTACGGTTGAGATCTGTCCATGTATACCTCACTCATGTTCTCAGCTGCAAGATCTTTGGGCTGCTCTGCTGCTGGGGCATATACCATCAACTTCCTATGAGCAAAGAAACAGAGAGTGAGGAAAAAAGGCTGGAAGCACAGATTTAGAGTGAATCATACAGTGATCAGAGGCTGACAGGGTTTACTTTGGCCAGCAGTAGTAGCCCCAGTGTGTCTTTTCTACAAAGCAGAAATTGTCCCAGTCCTGCTGGGTTTTCGGCAGGCTGTCATTGTGGTACTGAAGCCAGTCGTTCCCCAGCCTGTCTCCTGCCACCAGCCCCTCCGGCTCGGTTACCCCACCTGCAAAGCACCACATGTGTAATTAGCTCCTTCCACAGATACTGAAACCTTGCAGATGGACCAACAGATGGATGTGAATTGTAATTTAATCATCTCCTCATTTAATTGTACTATTTATTTGTTTTCACAGGGATGTTTACTCACTTATATCACAAGGACTAACAGGTACTTTCTTGCGTGGTCTCTTCAGCTGTTTCAGTATGCCTGCCATAGCGGCAATCGCCATCTATATCAGCAAGCATTGGAAGCAAAACCAATTAATATAAACATTACACAATGGTTTTAAATATATAATAGAGTACCATACACTACCATTCAAAAGTTTGGGTATTTAAGTATTTTTTAAATTAATAATTTTATTCAGAAAGATCCATTAAATTGATCAAAAGTGACAGTAAAGACATTTAGTCGTCCAAAAAACGACTAAAAATGCTGTAGTTGCCAGTAGTTGGCGATATCACTTTGTAAACAAACACTACACGTTTATACACTGAACACATAATACGCATGACGTCACCGTTTTCACAAATTCACGTTTTTGTAATTTACACGGAGACGATAACAGAATCATTTTCAAAAATTGCACTTTGAAACCCATTTTCAAAAGTTCGCATTTTCAGGCCCCCAAAACACACAAGTTTCGTGTCATGTAAACAGTCCCTTAGAATGATTTCTAAAGGATCATGTGACACTGAAGACTATTACTGTGATGGCAAAGCTGAATTTTCAGAAGCCAATACTCCAGAAAATTCACCTATTCTTATTCTGTGACAACTTATTTACATTATGTGATTTTTCTTTTAAGTTGTGTACATTTTGGGACTTTTTTTTTTAGAAAACAAAAGGGGTCTATCCATAAAGGAGTAAAAAAAATTAAGCTCAATATCTCAAAACTGCTCAGAATGCAGATATTACCTTATAATTTCAAGGTGGTGATTTAAATATAAAACAGTTAGTTTGAATTATAGTATTATTTCACAATATTTTTGGTTTTTACTGTATTTTGATCAAATAAATGCAGCTGTAGTGATCATAAGAGCATTTTTTTTTTTTTTTTTTTTAATCTTTCTGACCCCAAACCTTTGAACGGTAGTATATGTTGGAACAGGTTGGAGCTAATGCTACAGGAATAGATAAACCACTGATATATATGAATTGAATATAAATTAACAAAATAACAGCATTCTACCAACCTTGCGAACAACAAGTGCATCATGGTTGAGGCTCTGTACAAAGAAGAGCACCGCAGGAGCTGGGAGAGGATAGTCATCTCTTAGCAGTAGAGACAGGAAGCCAATAGCAATGTGCTCAAACTTCCAAGGCCTGATGACACATAAAATGACATTCACAAATGAGTGAAGTTTTTATGTGTCCAGTTTTGTAAAAACAATGTAGCACTTTTAAACATTTAATACTTACAAATCCCTGTCATTCAGACATTCCAACAGATCTCTCACAAGCTTTTCATACTTTCTGGAAGAGGGAACAGCAAAGATTTACCACACCATGTTAAATGAGTAGTAAATGTAAGTCTGTATGTGTGTAGCACTTACTGCTCAGCATCCTGGTTTTTGTCTTGTTGAAGTGCCAGCCCTTGCTCCAGTTCCTGGTCTGTGGGAGTGCCCAAGTGTGGAATGGGTTGGCTTGAATCGGTGATGCACCGGCCTAGAAGAACCGCACTCTCAGGTACCTACAGATTCATCCAGGGAAACGCGAGTCTTACGAAACAACATTGCTGTAGTTTTACACCATACACATCAAAAAGTTCCATTGTTAATTGTCAAAGGTGTTGCGATGTATGAAGCACAGCACACACAGAAATCACTTTTATACCTAGCAGATTATCAGCATAGCAAATTTGTTGACCAACTTGAACCCTTTGTGAAACCTGCATGGGGAAATCTTTTCCCACTTAAGCGAAATTCCAGATCACATGGATTTCTATAGAAATAATTAGATTTTGAACAGTAAATATGACTGCATCTGAAAGGTGAAATCGAAGAATTAAAGGGATAGTTCACCCAAAAATGAAAATTTGATGTTTATCTGCTTACCCCCAGCGCATCCAAGATGTAGGTGACTTTGTTTCTTCAGTAGAACACAACCGTTGCCGTCTGTCAGTCAAATAATGCGACACACTGATGTCCTAAGACATGAAACGATCGGTTTGTGCGATAAATCGAACAGTATTTATATAATTTTTTAACTCTAATACACCACTATGTCCAACCGCGTTCAGCATTCGCTTAGTGATGTCTGATCGCGCTCTGACAGCGGCAGTGATGTCTCGCGCATATACTTCAATGAGAGCGAGACATCACTGCCGCTGTCAGAGCGCGATCAGACATCACTAAGCGAATGCTGAACGCGGTTGGACATAGTGGTGTATTAGAGTTAAAAAATGATAGAAATACTGTTCGGTTTATCACACAAACCGATCGTTTCGTGTCTTAGGACATCAATGTGTCGTCACGAGCCGCAGGGTTTAATTTGGATTTGTCTATGCAAGTTTTATTTACTCTTATAGTAGAAGTTCCCATCCACTAGCATTATTTGACTGACAGACGGCAACGGTTGCAGTTAAAAATCATCATTTGTGTTCTACTGAAGAAACAAAGTCACCTACATCTTGGATGCGCTGGGGGTAAGCAGATAAACATCAAATTTTCATTTTTGGGTGAACTATCCCTTTAACTGACTTAACGACATTTCGAACAAAATCAGACCAAAACGAAGTTCGTTCGTTTTGTGTTCATTTTGGGAGTTCGAAACAGCTTGCCAAAGCGAAAAGTTCGCTCCTGCCACAAAATACCTTTGTACTACCCTTGGTCCGTAACGATAATATAATAGGTGTGCGCGCTGAGGCTTTCTATAAAAAATGCTTGCTGTTTTATCATTTTTGTTGCGTTTGTTTTATTACTGAGAGGAAAGCTTGCAGCACATATTTACATATTCATCTAAACGCTGCTTTCAGCAATGTGAGTGCCGTCAGATGTTTGATAACAGTATATCGCTGCTCATGTATATCGAACTTCATTTTACCCATAAACAAAGAAAGAAAAAGAACTTTGCCCGTAAGTATATCGGGTCCTTAAGAGTCTGAATGACACGCTGAAGTACAAAAATGTACAAAATGTACAAAAACAGGTGATGCTGCTTACAGTAAAATCGATGCCGATGGTTTCGTACTGCCGGTGGACTTTGTCTGCGAGGTCATCGAAGAGTCTGACGATGGATGGCTTCTCTAGGGACATAGCTGAGCTGAGGCCTGAGCGCACTATGGCCGGCCATGTCTGAGCGATGCAGTCCCAGTCATGTAAGTTAGCAAGGCACACTCCACAATGGTTTCCAAGCAAGCAGTACAGTGCCCCCTACAGCACAATGAGATAAAAACAATGGTTTCAAGTCAATAAAATAAATTAACAAATGAAGCAGGTGCTAATTCTAGAAAGTGAAAATTATAGATTGTAGACCTTGAACTGCTGTTGGGTGACATCAGTTCGTGTAGGCTCCAGTAGCTCCAGGACACGAGGAGTAATGTCTCTGCAGCAGAAGTTATAGGTGCCCAAAGCTGTGAACAACACATTTTGGGCCTTGCTACGGACCTGAAGGGCCAAAAAAAAAAAAAAGATGTTCAGAAATACATATAAAATAAAGGGTAAAATTTGGTGGATGTGGAATCAAGACCTGGCTGTAGGTGCTGGTGGAAAGACGCAAAAGGTCCCTCAACAGGTCCTGATGAACAGTCTTGTATTCACACCCCTCGACCAACAACTTTCGCATCTAAAAGTGGAGAGCAAGAAAAAAAAAAATTAAACTTCCAACTAGGTGAGTTGCAATATACTAGTATTGACGATCATAATAATCTATCATGTTAAAGGTGCCCTAGATTGTTTTTTTACAAGATGTAATATAAGTCCTAGGTGTCCCCTGAATGTGTCTGTGAAGTTTCAGCTCAAAATACCCCATAGATTTTTTTTTATTAATTTTTTTATCTGCCTATTTTGGGGCATCATTAACTATGCACTGATTTTTTCAGCACGGCCCCTTTAAGAGATGCGCTCCCTCTGCCCCACGAGCTCTCGACTATATATACACATCGCATAAACAAAGTTCACACAGCTAATATAACCCTCAAATGGATCTTTACAAGATGTTCGTCATGCATGCTGTATGCATGCTTCGAATTATGTGAGTAAAGTATTTATTTAGATGGTTACGTTTGATTCTGTGTGAGTTTGAGGCTATGCTCTGTGGCTAAAGCTAACATTACACACTGTTGGAGAGATTTATAAAGAATGAAGTTGTGTTTATGCATTATACAGACTGCACGTGTTTAAAAATGAAAATAGCAACGACTCTCGTCTCCGTGAATACAGTAAGAAACTATGGTAACTTTAACCACATTTAACAGTATATTAGCAACATGCTAATGAAACATTTAGAAAGACAATTTACAAATATCACTAAAAAATCATGATATCATGGATCATGTCAGTTATTATTGCTCCATCTGCCATTTTTCGCTGTTGTTCTTGCTTGCTTACCTTGTCTGTGCACAGATCCAGCCGTTAATACTGCCTTTCCTTGTCTAATGCGTCGAATGGGCTGGCATTATGCAAATATTGGGGTCATACATATTAATGATCCCGACTGTTACGTAACAGTCGGTGTTATGTTGAGATCCGAGTGTTTTCCGGAAGTCTTTTAAACAAATGAGATTTACATAAGGAGGAGGAAACAATGGGGTTTGAAACTCAATGTATGTCTTTTCCATGTACTGAACTCTTGTTATTCAACTATGCCGAGGTAAATTCAAATTCTGATTCTAGGGCACCTTTAAAGCTACACATAGTACCAATTCGTACATGATCCAGCGCCAGTAGTAACTATATGATAGTCACTCCAACACAAAAAAGTGGCAATACTGCACATTAATGTTGCTTGCCACCCGTCATAAAAGAATACAATGGTGCAGTGATTCAAAATGTTGGTCCACTGGCCAAACAGCCGCAAACACAAGATAGTTAAAAATGAATTTGTTTCTTTTTTTTTTTACTTCAATTTTTTTTTTTAGATATCACCATAATATTGTTCTTGTGAAATCTTTTGGCCACGATAATAGTGCAGTGAAAATGTAATATTGTGACAGCCCTACTATTATACAGGGTACCCCCAGGATCCTCCAAATGAAATTCAAGGCTTTTTAAGACCTTTTTAATACCATTTTAAATGAAATTCAATGCCAACTTCGTACCCATTCTGACAGAAGTATGAGGGGAAAATGTCAAATCTGTATAAATTTTGAACCCTAGAAAATAATTAATTCGGCATATATTTTTATACCTATACTATAAATATTTTATTTACCATAGGCCTACTAAATGTAAACAGCAGTGTCTCTCTCATTGTTACAGAGTGTAATATAATTATATAGGCTAATACTATGATGTAATTGATTTAATACTACTAATGTAATTGATGTTATACTACTAATATACTAATATAATACTACTAATATAATACTATTAATTGCAATAGTCTGGTGCAACTTCTCACATCCAACAAGGTGCATGGAATAAAAAAAATAGTAATTTAGGAACAAAACCAGCAACACTCATAGATGCCATGGAGGGGTCAGAAATAAACAAAAAACTGAAGCTATATATATCAACTTTATTTTGCCAAAAAATAAAAATCTCTCATTGTTATTAGTTTTTAATATTTAGTGAAAGTAGGCTGTTTTCCTTTACTTCATGCTAGCTTAAATAAAATTAAAATCTTGCACTGAACAACACTGTACAGAACAAATACAACCCTTGAATACATTTGTACACTCTTCTGTTTCTTGACATGGTAGCATCGGACGCGTTTCGGTGATTTAAAACGACGCTCGTGACTTAAAGTCGAGTGCTTTTACTGTAATTTAGGCAAGCGCGCTCATAATAGAAGCGACGCGGTTGAGAGCGCGGCTGATGGTTGCATAGCAACGACAGACGCCACGGGAGCGAAAGCGCATTGGAAAGAAGGAGAATACCGGCGCGGCCGCGTATGTGACGCGTACTAGAGAATAATAATTATAATAATAATAATAATTTAGCGGGCCGGATTATGTTTTATTTTTGAGATCAGTTGCGGGCCGGCAGTTTGAGACCACTGGACTAGACTATCACAGAACGCTGACACAATCAGCAACCCAATGATGATTTTCATTCAATCCGAGCACAGATATTGACTCGTATTACTCGTATAATACTCGTACTCGGCAGAAGTGCTTTATCAGTACCGGATACTCGTTTCAGCCGAGTATCCGGCTCATCTCTAGTAATTTACCTCACTTGCCTAGTAACCATAGTAACGGGTGCGCGAGCTTTCGCACTTACTGCTATGACGTGGAGCGCGAGGTGCACTCAACATTACGCTGCATGAATTTTTAATTAGCCTACACTAGTAACAGTTCATTTTGTTACGGTATGAACTTAATCCTAGGAAAAGTTAAAAAATAAAAAAAATAAAAATAAGACCTTTGTAACGAAATCCAAGACTTTGTATACCAAATTCAAGGCTATTAAGGCCTTAATTTTAGATTATCAAATTTAAGACTTTTTCAATGCTTTTAAGACCCGGCGGGTACCCTGATTATATGTCAATTCCCTATGCCAGGTTATTAGCATTGGCTCCTACCTCATGCTGAAGAAGAACTCTGTCAATCAGAAGAGCTCGGATGTGCTGTTTCTTCCCATGAAGCTGGAGAGAATAAGAAGATTCATAAGACAATTATATAAATTGCAAATACAAAATGCCACAGGAGATTTCTCAGGCCCAATTACACACCCTATTCTCCATAGACTTCTTCACCAGGGTAAAACTCTTCCAACGAGAGTCAAACTCGTGTTTGTGGGAACCTTTGAAGTGCATTAAGTCACTGATGATCTAAGGGAGATAAACAAGTGTTAAACCCAGAAACTTCAATGACTAATAAATGCTATATGATCCGATACAATTAACAGCCTAATAAGCAATGATCTATTCATTTTGCTCAAACATCTACCGCGCTCACCTTGATAATGGAGAAAAGGGATTTGGTGTCATCCTCTGAGCGCTCCAGAATGTAATCTACAAAAAAGAATTAGAAGATGCATGGGGTGACTGTCTCAAGAATTATGGGTAATTATGGTGTAGTTTAAGTGAGTTTTGTGTGCAGATAGGTGTGGTAAATGAGGAGCACTCACGAAGCAACTGTCTCATCACTTTACAGATGGCCTCACGGTAGTTCTCTCTGGACTTATCTGAAGAAATATCAGCAATGCCTTACTGCGACGCTCTTAACTGTACATTCATCACAACAACACGAAACACAACAGGTTTCATAAGCAGTTTCACTATGAACCAGTTGTGGCTTACCATAGTCAACACCAATGTACAGCTTTGTTTCCTCCAAACTAACCATGCTGGGAACACTACAAAGAAGAGAACGAAAAAAAAATATATATATAAAAAATAAAAATTATATTCATACTGAAGTACTACCATTTTAACAGTTGGGGTCGGAAAGATGTTTTTGAAAAGTCTCACCAAGGCTGCATTTATTTTATCAACAATACAGCACAAACAGTAATATTGTGAAATATTATTAGAATTTAAAATAATGATTTTTTTATTTTAATGCATCTAAAAATGTAATTTATTCCTGTAAATAAACCATTACTCCAGTCTTCAGTGTGACATACTTCAGAAAACTTTAAGAAACATTTCTTATTATCAATGTTAAAAACAGTTGTGCTGCTTAATTTTTTTGTGGAAACCATGATATATGTTTTCTTTTAGGATTCTTTGATGAATTAAAGTTCAAAAGAACAACATTTATCTGACATAGAAATCTTTTGCAACATTCTAAATGTCTATCACTTTTGACCAATATTCTTTACCTTACTGACTTTAAACCTTTGAATGGTATATATTTTAAATACGTTTAACAATTAAATGCAAAACTTTAAATAATCATGATTTAATCAGTGCTGTGTATCTATTTGCACATCCACTGTTTAGAGGGAACATTGTTCTATATCTCAGTGGGTTATAGGACTTACAGGCCGCTGACTGTGGTTCCATCAAGAGGGGGCAGCATGCTGCCAGCACCCAGCAAACAGTGCTGAACTATACACAGACTCTGAAGAACATCATCTCTGTTCAAAAAGCAGAAATAAGAATAATAAATTACGTTTTTTTTTTTTTTCTCTTTACCATTATTACAGAGTGCACTTTTGACCTCTGACCTGCTCATGTCCTGTTCTCCCTGTGCGTATCTCTGCAGGCGCTGGAGCTCGGGCTGCAGCAGCAGGTCCAGAACATAGAACACAAATGCCGTCTCTTCTGTGCTTGGAACATGCCAGCGAATGTCCAGGTGCCACAGGTCCCCTGGACGACCCCAGTCCTGTGCAAAGAATAAGAAAGGAGGATGAGAAAACTCATAGGATCAACAATGATCCAATACATTTGAGAAAACAGAAAAGGCTTGTGTGATCAAAAGTCTACACATATATTGTACACATTTGTAGTACCTTGATGGGCAAGTACTCTTGCAGGGGTCTGTTGAAGCCACCAGGCACACTGCAGTAGTCTGTGGGGTAGGTGAGCGCTGTGGAACGCAGGATATGGTGCAGCAGGTTGCAGGCCAGCGTGTAGCCCTGCTTACAGCGCAACCGCAGGGTCAGCTGCAGAGTCTGCACCAGCTGTGCGCGGTATGGGAGGAGCTTTTCTCCATCCACACGAGTCACCTAAAGATCAGTGAGAGACTGTGAGATACACAACAATCATTTTCTAGTGGCTGTCTTGTAAGGTGACTGATTTGAAGCACTTTTTGTAGGCACTGTCTCCATTTATGCTCCATTAATACTTCCCATCGAAAGTGCATGTGAGACAAACTTCAGTTTAGTTGAATTTAATTTAAAGGGATAGACCACCCAAAAATTAATATTCTGTCATCATTTACTGACCCTAATGTTGTGGCAAAGCTGTATGACATTCTTTCTTCTGCTGAACATAAAAGAATATATTTTGAAGAATGTTGGTAACCGTTTGTTCCCATTGACGTATTTTTACATGGACAAAAATACAATGGAAGCCGTATTTTTACAATAGCGAAAAATGGCAGATGGAGCAATAATAACACATAATAAGACATGATCCATGATTACATGATATTTTTAGTGATATTTGTGAATTGTCTTTCTAAATGTTTCGTTAGCATGTTGCTAATGTACTTTAAATGTGGTTAAAGTTACCATCGTTTCTTACTGTATTCACGGAGACAAGAGCCGTCACTAATTTCATTTTTAAACACTTGCAGTCTGTATAATGCATAAACACAACTTCATTCTTTATAAATCTTTCCAACAGAGTAGCATTAGCCGTTAGCCACGGAGCACTATCAAACGAATCAAATGTAAACATCCAAATAAATACTATACTCGCATGATCTGACGCATGCATGACGCATGCATGCAGCATGCATGACGAACATCTTGTAAAGATCCATTTGAGGGTTATAATAGCTGTGTGAACTTTGTAAATGCACTGTATTATAGTCAGAGCTCGGGAGCGCGCGATTTAAAGGGGCCGCAGCCTGAATCGGTGCATAGTTAATGATGCCCCAAAATAGGCAGTTAAAAAAATTTATTAAAAAAAAAAAAAAAAATCTATGGGGTATTTTGAGCTGAAACTTCACAGACACATTCAAGGGACACCTTAGACTTATATTACATCTTGTAAAAACTGGTTCTAGGGCACCTTTAACAAGGTATATAGTATTAACGCCTACTGTTTAAATCATCCTAAGAGTCAGGACAGAGGCTATGATGCCTAAAAATGTTGCCTAGATAGGCAGCTATCATGATTTTAGAACACAGCTTAAGATCTTCTATGTGTAGTATGATATAGTGTTGTTTTCACCTCAGACAGCAGTTGAAGGCTCCAGAGCAGTTCTTTATCCAGTTCTTCCTCATTTAAGACATCTTCATCTGAAACACACCAAAATTCAAGTGAGGATGGTGACATACACTCAAGATGAGACAAACAGTAATTTATTTTCTTGTACGTACTGGCAGTTAGATGAGTAATAGCGCTACAGCAGTGTGGTACAAACAGCCTGAGAGATTCAGCAGGGTGACACTGAAACAAAGCAGAGGAGAGTCAATCAATGCAGTCTCACAGTCGTGTATCTGTCTGCACAAATTGGAGAAAGGGGAAGTATTACCTTAGCAGCTGCTCTGCACATATCTGCCACCATCCTGCCTGCAACACGAGTCTCAAAGATGTTGGTGGTGGCAAAATTGAAGACTTTCTCAAGAGCCACCTATAGACAGATAACACCTTATATAAGTCTATTTATGTGCATGAATATTTCCAGTGCCACGGTATGAAAAACCCCCCAAAAAAACACTACTGTTCAAAAGGTTTGGGGTTGGTAAGATTTTTTAAAATGTTTTCCTTAAAGTTTCTTATGCTCACCAAGGCTGCATTTACTTGATCAAACATACAGTAAAAACAGCAATATTATAAATTACTACATTTTAAAATAATTCTTTACTATTTTAATATATTTTGAAAGGTAATTTAGTTCTGTATTGGGAAATCTAAATTTTCAGCATCATTACTCCAGTCTTCAGTCACATGATCCTTCAAAAATCATATAATTTTCTGATTTGGTGCTCAAGAAACATTTATCATTATTATCAATGTTGAAAACAGCTGTGCTGCTTAACATTTTTGGGAAAAAATTTTTTTTTTTGAATAAAAAGTTCAATAGAACAAATAGAAATCTTTTGCAACATTACAAATGTTACTGTTACTTTTGATCAATTTAATTTATCACTAGTTGAATAAAGAATTTCTTTAAACAAAAAAAAAACAACTTAGTGACCCCAAACTTTTGAACAGTAGTGTACATGGGTACTACAAAATAATAGAGAGTGTCAAAACAACTGACTTCATGCAAATGCAGTGCAATGTGCTGTCAATTTTGACTGATCAATTATTCGAGACAACTGGTGAATCAGTTATAAAGAGTCACTGGTCTGAATCATAGACTGATTCAGTCGGAAAACACACTTCTTCACTAAATTTCAGATTATTCACTGATCATTATAAACCAAGAATGTTAAAAACAACAATAGTGCTAAAAGACATCTGTTGTCATAAATTCTATTTTAATTTTTTAAAAAATGCTATTTAAAATTGGCAACAGCGCTTTTCCACTGTGTGGTATGACTCGGGTCGGCACGGTACGCCTCGTCTCGGCATGGCTCAGCTCAGTTTGTTTTTCCATTGCAGTTAGTCCCACTTCAAAGTGGGTGGGACAGACTGTTCGTTTTAATTGTGCCACCTCTGCCATGATTCGCTTCTCAGCTACCAAAGAGAGGAACGTCTGCACTTCATCTTCTGACCACGATGCAGCCATTTCTTGCGTACGACGGTTGTTTAAAAAAAAGTAATGCAAACAAATACTGCAGTTGTCTAAATCTAGCGGGTTTGGTGTCTCGTTTTGCAAATCCAATGACGCTGGTACTGTCTCTGCTGATGTTGCTATTCTCTCTGACCAATCAGTGATCCGCAGTGTTTACACGTCACATTTTAGTATAGGTACAGCATGCTTGGAACCTCAACTGAGGTAGTACTATTTAAGCGAGTCATACCGGAGCCATACTATGCAGTGGAAAAGCGGCAAAAAGTGAGCCGTACCATGCAGTGGAAAAGTGCCATTAGATTAGCAAAATCATTCTAATTACTAAGGTAAGACTGAGACTTCTATTGCAAAAAAAAGTAAAATGTGTAAAAAATGCTAAAGTGTTAAATCCTATTAAATGTAATAAAAAACCTTGAATATCTCCATGGAGCACTGTGTCAGAATGGTGCTAAAAGTGGATGAAAGGCCCAGCTCCACCAGACTCTCCAAATGAGTCATTTTCTCTGTCTCCATCTCCTCGCGCGTCTGCTCCAGAGTGCTGCTGTCAATCAATGCAAAACACCTACAGACACATAAAATAGGGCATAAGTCACAACAATACACTGTTTTATACTTTTTGAAGCACACATAACTGAACAACTCACCTGTCCATAAACTGCAGAACAAAGTCCTCAAACTCAGCAGAAGCCGAACACAACTCTCTCTCCATCTACAAAAAGTAAAAGATTTTATGAAGAAATACAGAGGGAATAATTATGTAAAAACTCTGCAATGGATCTTTTTACCTAACATTTAAAGGGAACCCCTGGTATTAAGACTTGTATGGCTTAATACAAAATAAATTATGTTTCGTACTGAAATATGTAGTAGAAAACCTATGAAAGATTTGCGTTATTTAAAAAAACCATTACATATTTAGACAATGGGGGGCGTATGACTGACGTCTAAAAATTGTCTGATATGTCACCTGAATGCATTACACACAGTTACACGTGCTGAGAAGATGCTGCTGTTTTTATACCATCACATCACATCACATCATCATCACAGTGCACAAGGAGCTTTGAGGCAGTCTGTCTCAATCAAGATTATGGGCTGCCCTAGTCAGTCTCCACGACAGGTGCGGCATTTGGTTAAAGCACACATCTATATCCATCGCCAACTGTAAGCTCTTTCAGTAGCTGTGGTCTACTAAAAGCCTCAAAGGCATCAGATCTAAAGTGAAGAGAACTAAAACGCAGGTCTTTAGGAAGTTTTATTTGTTCACATTCTTCACAACTTCCCATTCTTTTCTCCTCTTACCGCTAGTAAAGCAGTGAAAGTAAAGACTAAATCACTAGTAAAGACTTACATCACTTCTCTTGTTGCCCATCGAGTGACAATTACAGCCAAAAGCTGCACAATGTGGCATCATATATTAAATTCCAAGTTGTGTTGTGGTAAAAATAGCAACAGCAGCGTCAGTAGCTCACCGAGTGCAACCATTTGACGTCATCGGTGTAGAACGCACTGCACACCTCACCACTTTCATGGATTTTCTACTACATATTTCAATAAGAGACATCATTTATGTTATATTAAGCCATACAGTTCTTAACACCAGGAGTTCCCTTTAAGAGCCTTACCTCTGTCAAGTCATTTTTCTCATGGAGGGCTGATGAACAGTCCACCAAAGGCACTAGAGTAGTGAAAGTAGCAATGAACTGGAACGTAATCTTAAAAAAAAGAAAAGACAAATATGAATATTAAGTTAAGTTAAATTTTGGGTGCTTTATTTCATTAATTGTTTCAAGAACACCATTGTTAATGTTTATTTCACAGTTTACCCACCATGCATTTGCTGAAATCATTAGGGTCAACACCAGGCAGTGCTCTCATAAGCAGGGGCAGGACGTGCGCGGGACCTTCGGGATAATGTCGGCCGCCACTGAGAAGACTGCGGGCCATGCCAATCATGCAGCTGAGAGTGGCAGTAAGCTGGTGTGGCTCCGTCAGCGTCTCCATAGCAGGATACGTCCTGCAGGGGGCAGCACATTCACACATTACACATGGTGGCTTTCAGTTCATTCCTCCTTTGGGAACAGTCCAGCTCCTGCTTTACGCTGGATTTTAAGATGACTGCTTACAAAGCCTATTTACAAAGATTGGATTTGTAAATCCTGACAGTGAATAAAAGAAGCGACTATTTGGGCTATGATAAAGCTTTAAGACTTTTACTTATTGATTTTTATACTGCAAGTCATAGCATATTTTAACATTTAATCAGCTATACGTTATTATTATTATAATATACTAATAAATGTTCCAGAATAGATTTTAAAAAAAAGAATAAGAGCTAAATTTATATTTGCATATACTGTAGCTATTTTTGCTGGTATATCATTTAAGTCATCATAATTCTTCTCAACCTTTTTATGTAAATTAGTCGGATTAGTCAGTGCTATTTGGCTGATATTAGCACCTACATGCCCTGAACATCTCCAACAGTTTTCACACACTCACTTCTCCAGCACAGGTGGGATGACCAGCTCTGGTCTCATCAGGGCAAGGTTCTGTAGGGCCTGAGCTGCGTCCATGCTGCCCGTCTTGCTGAACATGGCCATCAGTACAGGCTGCTTCATGCTCTCCACAAAGTTTGTCACATCTTGGTCAGTGAGTCTGTGATCGGTGGGAACAGGGGTGATCCAGCAGGGTTTTTTATAGCGCTCCCGATGTAGCCGTCGAACCACGCTGGCAGGCAGACGCTGTAGAAGCTTCATCAGCTTCATCTGGAAAACAAAATAAAGACATACACATGAGCTTGGAATCACTAAGAAATGTTTATTATTGCAGTAAGATTTTAATCCGTAATGATTTCAATAAGATTTTCAGATAAAGTTTTGTCCCATGTTTTCTCTAATAGTGAGAAGCTTGTGGATTCATATGAAGATTATTCATAGAAAACCTTGTCTAAAATGTCAGCAGCATCCCAGTCTTTGCTTCACTGTTGCAGATGAAAGTAGCATTTGGCATGTTCTGTTCAATTTCTGTTCAATTAACTCTGGTTAGATCCAGTGTGTACTTTCTTCCATGACAGAGTAGTGCTACTCATGCAAGGAACAGCCTTCAGAACAACAGACTAAAGTTTTTCTAGAAAAATGGGATTCTTTTGGTCATTTTAAAACTAAAACTGGACTTTAGAAATTCAGGTGAAATCCATACATTAGCATCTGAAAAATAACCATTGCACTGTGCTTTTCACACTTTTTCAAATACCACAAATGTCTGTCAAACTTTTTTCACTAGTACCAAGATTTTTAGGATGATCTCTAAATGACTGTAGAAACAGTTTGGCTGCTAAAAATGGGACTTTGCTTAATTGCTTGTTTGCGCTATTTTCATTTTCCGGGTTTAAATTCATCTTCACGTCTATGTCACAGGATGTGATATTTTCACGTAATTTTTACATCACAGTACATCGATAACTAATGTGTGTCTCATAATTATTCATGAAACTACATGTCCTTATCCTGTGAAAAGACGTTTTGCTTAATTATTCAAGACAGCATGTGTTGATTTTCAAAGACAGAGTACAAATGCATCACAGGATATGCATGTATGTGTGTAATTTATGGAGAGCTTACAAACCATGTATAATATTGTATACATAATATAAATATCATATATAATATAATAATGTTAATTTTGTTGCTTGTAATAGGTGAATTGCAGCATGAATTTGTGATGCTTTTATCTGAACGAGAGCAAAATAAAACTGTCTGAATCTGAAGCTGTTGTTGTGTTGTCAATTCCTCTTCCCCCTCCACTCCACAGCTTACCACTCCCACTTATGTATTATTTGTATCATTGTAGTATTATGTATTATAACTGTGGCGAGAACTAACTGGTGCTTAAAATCCGACATGCATTTTTATTAAACCATTAATAACACTGTTTAAATTATGCTTGAGGAAGCAGAAGTGTCGATATCTTTCAAAAAAAATTTTTTTTTACTGATTCCTAACTTTTGAATAGTGATGCAACCAAAAATATTCATCTGAAAGAGCAAAAAAAGAAAAAAAAAATTTGCTTTTGGCTAAAATAATTTGAGAAGAACTTGTTTATCACCTGAGAACATGGCACTGAACAGCATAATGTCTTCAATTACCCAAATTTATTATTCAAACTTTATTTTCGGTTCCAGTTTTCTTCACGCTAAATGAAAACTTTAATTTCAAAATCATTTGCTGCATAACTACTTTTGAAAAGTAATGTAGCATAAAGGCATAAAAAGGCTTAGTGATACTACTTCCTTCTGATAACAACACTCTTGAATAACATCCGGTTTCAAATATTGAGTTAAAGAATTAACTTTGCCAACTAGCCTCATGATGTTGTATGATACTATACTGAGCCATGAGTGCAGGAAAAGGACGCATATCAAGGATGACAGGTGGTCGATAACTGGAAAGTTGTTAGTGGTGTTTCAGAAGTTGGAATGTAGAGTGACCTCACACTGTCTGAGGACCATCTGTCACTACATATCACACTCATGCACGCAAACATAAAGCTCAGCTGACAACACACACCGCAGACAGTTCTAGAGTGGATTCAAGGAGTGGGCTGGACTTTGATGAGGACAAGGGGAGCAAGATTTCGCATTGCACCATATTGTTCTATTCTTACCAGCCAGCGCCCATTGTTTGAAGGGTGGTAGAAGGATGCTATGCTACTGAAGAGCCCATTAAGCTGTTTCTGGGCCTGGTTCTGTGGGCCGCCCTGAAAAAGATAACAAAGAATATTATAGAGGGTGATCTGTAAATAAATGCACCCTTTAATAATTAACCTATTTATAGGAGGAGTGTCAGTCATGAAATTTACCAGCATGGAGGAAATCCAGAGAACCACGTGACCGATATCATAGGAGTTGGTCAAATATCTGGGAACGACCATTTGGCTGGTGCCAACAGGCAGATTGAAGCTACGCAGGATCCTGGTAAAGATCTGAAACAAGAACAAAATATCACTATACAGCAATGCTCTGATGTCTTTAGATTATCATCTATAATAAGGTTCAAAATTTTGGGGTCAGTAAGAATTTTTTTTTTTTGGTATATTTTAACAGACTGTCGAAAGCAACAGAAAAGAGAAGCAAATGTATCGCTGCAATTCATAGAAACAACTGGATTCCAGGTGAAATGTGGATTTGCATTAATCATTTTATGTCAATATGCTGAATTTCTAGTTAAAATCATACCCTATATATTGTAACTCATCAATTAAATATTTAACATCTTATATTCTGCATAATTGGATGTTTTTAAATAAACACTGGCATAAACTATACAAGTTATAGGGCTGGACGATATGACGATATATATAGAACAGTGATAATATAAGTGATCCCCCGGATTTAGATCTACCTATATTGTATTTATATAAAGCGATCACAGGCAAATTTGCTTTATCTATTTCCCTGGTGTCAAAATCAGGCACATGTCAGGAACACGATTCCTGGCTGTATGTCAATATCTGTGGATCACTGGATTTTGGTAAGTAGTATGGATCACTATATCAAGTCCAACCTATAGTTTAAATTGATAATCATTTGTTTTACTTGCGTTTTTGCAGTTTCCCCTATTAAATCCAGTTATGCAGCAGGCTCTTTTGCCACTTAGTCAGGCTGAGGGGGTGTGTTCCGACAGGAAAGTTACATCAGTGTATACCTTATATTCTTTTGATTTTTCTATTGAGCAAAGAACCCTGAAAAACACAACTGTCTTTAAAGGGTTAGTTCACCCAAAAATTAAAATTCTGTCATTAATTACTCACCCTCATGCCATTCCACACCCGTAAGACCTTCGTTAATCTTCGGAACACAAATTAAGATATTTTAGTTGAAATCCGATGGCTCTGTGAGGCCTGCATAGCCAGCAATGACATTTCCTCTTTCACGATCCATAAAGGTACTAAAAACATTTAAATCAGTTCATGTGAGTACAGTGGTTCAATATTATTATAATAAAGCGACGAGAATATTTTTAGTGCGCCAAAAAAAACAAAATAACAACTTATAAAGTGATGGCCGATTTCAAAACACTGCTTCAGGAAGCATCGGAGTACAAATGAATCAGTGTATCGAATCTGCTGTTCGGAGCGCCAAAGTCACGTGATTTCAGCCGTTGGCAGTTTGACACGCGATCTGAATCATGATTCGATACACTGATTCATTTATGCTCCGAATCTTCATGAAGCAGTGTTTTGAAATCGGCCATCACTAAAAAGTCGTTATTTTGTTTTTTTTGGCGCACCAAAAGTATTCTCGTCGCTTTATTATAATAATATTGACATGAACTGTACTGACATGAACTGATTTAAATATGTTTTTAGTACCTTTATGGATCGTGAGAGAGGAAGTGTCATTGCTGGCTATGCAGGCCTCACGGAGCTATCGGATTTCAACTAAAATATCTTAATTTGTGTTCCTAAGATTAACAAAGGTCTTACGGGTGTGGAACGGCATGAGGGTAAGTAATAAATGACAGAATTTTCATTTTTGGGTGAACTAACCCTTTAACGTTAGCTATGTTTCCATTCAGAATTTTGAATTTAACTTGTGCGCAAAGTTGGAAAAATCACGTAAAACATTTGTGAATAAAGCAGTGATTCCATCCCATGTGTTCAAAAGAACAAAATTATCACTTCATGGGAAATTGGCACAAAATATCAGTAATAAAAAAGCAAGTTGATGCAATCGGAGAAGCCACTGTGGCTCTTTTTCTATCATAAATGACTTCAATGCATCTCAGAGCGCACTGACAAAACGCAATAAATGCTGTCATGTTATCTTGTTTTGATGCCTCGTGTTTGCGAACACAATCATGTGAGATGACAGACTTTAGCCCAGGCATTTCAGAATGTTCAAACCAACATTTGAGATGCTGTGCAATTAAATTGGTCTGCTGTTTAGTTCAGTTATCCAATCACTTCTACTGTGCAGGGAAAGTTTTTTGTTGTGCATCAAGGGATTAATTTAGGTACATTTGTTTCTATCATAGTTTACGCGCATGTCTTCTTATCGGATAAAAGTATTTTATGCTCATTTTTAGAAATTGTGCATTTCCATCCTGATATCTCAAATATCATATGGATGGAAAAAGAGATACTGATAATAATAAGAAATGTTTCTTAAGCATCAAATCAGCATATTAGAATGATTTCTGAAGGATCATGTGACACTAAAGACTGGAATAATGGCTGCTGAAAATTCAGCTTGCCAAAGGTATAAAATACATTTTAAAATATATTCAAATAGAAAACAGTTAGTTTGAAAAGTAATTATATTTCACAATATTACCATTTTAACTGTATTATTGATCAATTAAATGCCTTGGTGAGCATAAGAGACTTTCAACCCCAAAACTTTGAAAGGTAGTGTATATAAGCAGGACAGTACCTTAGGAATGTAAGGATCCCAGTTCACATAACCAATGTTGTCATTAGCCAGACGTGCAAAAAGATTCACTAGATTCTGTAAGAGGAATAGAGGATAGAAAGCTGATGGTGACATAATATTTTGCACTTAACAAATGAATTCATGAATGAGAAGTACTTACACCCTCCCAAGCAGGCAGGTTTTGTACTGAGACCCAGAGATCCATCAGTTCATCAAACCATAACCTAAAACATGCACAAATACTCCTATTACCCAGAGTCATACTTGTTGGTTGCACTTTACGTATACTTTACGACTGCAACCCTCTTATTTCATTACTAGGTTGCAAAAGAGAGTCTTACTTGAAGCCTTTGTGATGCTGTTCTGGGGACATAATAGTGGGCAAGAAGAGCTCAAAGTAGCCGATAGCCTTCTGCATAGTGACATCAAATGGACACAGTAAACGGTCGCCATTCATCAAGCATCTCCTGTGTGGCAGACTCAGGGAAATAACTACGCACACACACACACAGACACACAAACAAACAAACAAACTTCATAAGAACAAAATCACATGCCATTTTCTCAGATACACGGTTATTTATTTGTTATGTGAGCTCTTGCAAAATGATGAAAAGTGGTTGTTATATGAACGAAATGGTATAATGTGTTAAGATGGCTGTAATCGGCTCAGTTTGAAAGCTGTGGGCTTGTCTAACAACGTCCTGATTACATGATTCTTTCAACAGCACAACGGAAAGCTGATTAACACAATGTGCAATTTCTTTGTGAAAGGGGTTGAACATTTATAGGCACATTAGTGAATGACAGAGGAATGAAAGAGAACTCACAGTCTGCAGCTCTTGACTAGTGTCTTCAACACATTCTCAACTGAGCTAGAGGGAGTAAACAGGGGAGAAACAGAAAAAAAAAGTGCATTAACATAATATGAAAGGCAAAGCTCATTTGAGGTTGAAGCAAAAGATGCGATTAGACCACGTGCAAAGCAGAAACCCAACTACAGTACGTTTTGTGAAAGTGTAAATGAGAGATTCCCAACACCAGCGCCTGGGCACATGAGTGCAACATGCCAGGTTATCAGGTTCTCCTCGTCCTTTTTATAACTGAGCTCAAAAACACTGAATACAGTCACACTGCATTAACAGCCAATTCAAATTAGGAAGCTGCTCCTAAATACATATTTATTTTACCTTGTTAAAGTAGCTGCTCCTTAATACATATTTATTTTACCTTGTTGGCCAAGTTGTGTGAACTACTGGCTGTGGATTATGATTTTAAGAACACAATAATGTTACTAAATGCTATAAAGAGGGAAAGGTCAGGATGGTGGGATAGTTAATCTGGACAAATAGTTTAAAAATCCTTTGTTTAGCTTTGATATTCTTGGCCGTGGTGATTTTGAGTCCACAGTATTTTTGTGAGGTGTGAGGACTATGATAGTATTGAACCATCAAATGTTATAAATATTTAGCCAAATTATTTGATCGATATCTATCAGTAACCCTATTGGATACACAGAGTCCTACAAGTTTTTGAATTCATTCTGTTTTGCACTATGAAAGTTGTAGTTTTTATTCTGATGTAGTTCAATCCAGCTGCTTTTTGAATGCAAGAACCCGTCCTATATGATGAACGCCTCCTTAAAATGCTTAAGATTGGGTCTACTAGATCTTATTCACTGCTTTCTTAAAGGAGTAGTCCACTTTTAAATACACTTTTCCTGATAAATTTACTCACCCCCATGTCATCCAAGATGTTCATGTCTTTCTTTCGTCAGTCGAAAAGAAATTAAGGTTTTTGATGAAAACATTCCAGGATTATTCTCCTTATAGTGTATTTCAATGGCTACCAACAGGTTGAAGGTCCATATTATAGTTTCAGTGCAGCTTCATGGGCTTTAAACGATACCAGATGAGTAATAAGGGTCTTACCTAGCAAAACGATCGGTCATTTTGGAAAAAAATACAACCGTTTATGCTTTATAAACAAAATATCGCTTGAACGTACTTTCCGCTTCCGCATTCTTCATAACGCTTACGCTGAATGTCCTACGCCTTCCCTATTCAACTTACGGAAAAAAAGGAAACTGGCGCCGCGTTCGTTCCGTAAGTAGAATAGGGAAGGCGTAGGACATTCAGCGTAAGCGTTATGAAGAATGCAGAAGCGGAAAGTACGTTCAAGGCGATATTTTGTTTTCGACTTTTTCGACTGACGAAAGAAAGACATGAACATCTTGGATGACATGGGGGTGAGTAAATTTATCAGGAAAAGTGTATTTAAAAGTGGACTTATCCTTTAAAGGGATATTTCACTGAAAAATAAATTGTCATCATTTACTCAATCCAAACCTGTATGACTGACTTTATTCAGTGGCACAAAAAAAGATATTTTAAGAAATGTTTCTGCTTTGTTATCTATACAATGGAAGTTACAATGTTGTTTGGTTACCATAATACTTCAAAATATCTTTTTTTGTGTGTATGTGTGTGTGTGTTCCACAGGAACAAAGTCATACATGTTTGCAACGACTTGAGTTAGTAAATAATGAAAATTGTTTCGTGGACTATCCTTTTAAACAAGGAAGTCAAACAGTGGTCAAGATAACCCACTGACTAGTTGATAATTAAAATATGTTGTCTTCCACATCACTAGTTCTAAAAATACACCCCCAGAGAAACTTAGCAAGACACGGCAGCTGTTGATCTTCCTCTCAGTGCAAGTGTAAACAAACACCTTCTACATTCAGCACATTCTCTCATTTCGGGCAAGATTAAAATAGAACACAATGATACCAGAACCCAAGGGGAAAATTGGCAAAAGTTGGGTGACCTTGCTCTCTAAAACAGCGAGCCAAAGTGATCTGACCCACATATTCAGCCTGACCTAAAAGAAACAGGACTTTTCAGGAGTTACATTTCCCAAAAGCATTGTAAGCTTCACCCGAAATGTATGGCATTCTTTCTTCTTTAGAACACAAAGAAGATATTAAAATGTCTCAGTGTTTTTTGTCCATAGAATATATGTCAAAGACTCCAATGTTGTTTGGTTCCCAAACTTCAAAATATCTTCTTTTTGTGTTTTTAGGTGAACTGTCCCACTATACCATGGTACCAGTGATCTCTACAATCTATAGAGCGCATTAGACTGTGTACTTAATGGCTTTAGTGAGGGAAAGAACTAGAATCCTATTAAGCATTTCAAATGACAAATTAAAATCGATGATATATATATATAAAACTATTCATTTAAAGGTTGTTGATTATATCAACGGAAACAATGCATTTCAAGTTCATTGCAAAACATGCTGTACATACACATTTAAGTGCTCTGACATCATTGCTCTCCACGACTCTCTGATTGGTGGAATTTTCTGTACAGCATCATGGCTAATGAAGTTTTTCACCACGAATTCAGCTGTTAAATAATTAAAAATAAGTTGAAATAATGCAAACGGGTGGCTTCAACAAAAGCATATACCATTGATTAACAACCTTGCAGCTCACAGTTTGTCTGTCTTTATAAGTTTAGAAGTTACTGTTCAAAAATCAATTTGCCTAAGGAGAAAATAAGTGTAGTTTTCACTTTTGGAACACAACTGTTTCTATTCTACAGGCTTATGATGCTTTTGGGAAAGATTGCCCTGAATTTTCTTTAATGTAAACCCTTCGCCCACCTGTGAATACAATCAAAAGATTCCTAGATTAACAGAATGAAGTCAGAGCGATGGGTCTATCCCATTCCTGGAGGAGGTGTGCTGGAGAACAGTTACTTTTTTGTCATTGTGCCACTATAGCTTGTCAGGAGGTTTCTTTAGCCTAAATAATAAAGTGATGACTGACACCTCTGAGTCACCAGGAATTGTATTCGACAGACAAAGATGAATTATTAGAAACTTTAAAAAGGGAGCACCTGATCTGTTTGTGAAACATGTTATTAAGTGGATACGACTAAGCTACTACAAGAACAAAGATCATAAGTACAAACGCAGGTGTAAGCTGTGGTTGGATTTGTCATTTAGATCGCTGATTTGCTTTTAATTTTGGAAACATGCAATTAAACATGAGCGACTGCCCTTGGAAAAGTACAGTGCAACATGTAAAACACGGGCTGTGCTTACCGCTTCCGCACAATATTAAGCATTTTTTGTTTAGTTGAGGCTTCTGCTCGATAACTGAATGTGAGAAAAGGAAAAATGCGTAAGCCAACGCTAGACATACCAATAACATCAATCTTACAGTTGTAATTGAATAACAGTAGGACTGGGACAATAAATCGATGCATCACAATTCGTGGATCAATTCTGATATTTTCCAAATGCGTCGCAATTCTCTCTCAAATCGATTCTGAGCTTAGTTTTTAACAGCAGATGGCGCTCTAGGCTATTTTTTAACCGCACGCTCAAATGCTCACGAAGAAGAGTGCTCATGAGTTCGGCTGAGTCTGAGAATGTATTTGCAGCTCAGAATGCTTTTATGACATGAGATTAATGTAGCCCACTGCAAAACCCTTGTAATTCGCTTCAACCTTTTCTAAGTTTATTAATGATTATTTTATAGAAGGTTCAAATGGTTTGTGAAAGGAATTGGAAGCAAGCAGACCCATCTGCTGTTAAAAACAAAGCTCAGAATCGATTCGAGAGAGAATCACAATTAGGGCTGGGCGATATATCGCATGCGATTGTCACGCGCATTTCGTCAGTAATGCCGGTACCCTGATTACCGCTAAATCGCCATCACCTGCTTTCAAATGGAGCGGCATTTAATAGACAGAGCCGTAGTTCACTGATAAGCTACGCAATATCGCGTTCATTATCAAAGGCGATTCATCTGCGATAATGAACGCGATATTGCGTAGCTTGTCAGTGAACTACGGCTCTGTCTATTAAATGGTGCTCCATTTGAAAGCAGGTGATGCCGATTTAGCGGTAATCAGGGAACCGGCTTTACTGACGAAATGCACGTGACAATTGCATGCGATATATCGTCCAGCCCTAATCACAGTACATTCAGAAAACCTCAGAATCGATCCAGAATCATTTCTCGATTCGCAATGCATCGATTTATTGTCCCAGCCCTATTTAACAGGTTCTTCTAAGAATACTGTGTGTTAAATGGATATGGTTGTGTTACGAGAGTCAGCAGTGCTCATTAAAAAGGTCCAAACTAAAATATGTGGAAAGATAAAAATAATACAAGATAAAACAAATTGCTAAATGTTAGGCAGCGTGCCAGCATCAAGGTCCTCGTTTTCCAAACGTGGCACTGACAAGTTTTTTTTCCCCGCATAACCTCACCTTGTACTATATACCGTGTGTCATATCCATGTTCACCATACAGAAACACTTTCCATCTCTGCAAATATGATATGAAATATACTTGTTTTCACATTTTTTGTGATGATTTTGAGGGGGAAATCTGCTGAATGGGTTTAACTTGTAGCTGAAAGCAAAATCAAATCAAATTAGCTAAAATAATTAATAAACAAATTTTCAATTGTGGGCCAGATGGCAAATTTCATGTGGGCCTGATCATCAGGTACCATGCTATAATATATAAGTATCCAGTCACATTTAAAATGTTGTTCCATGGACATTAGATGTGTAAGCATAGTTCACATAAAAACTAGAATCAGTGAGAGATAGGTAGAAAGATGGAAAAAGAGAGAGAGGCCTACTTTGGGAACCAGTTTAGACCAAGATGCTCTGTTTTGGAGTACAGGATACTCTCATAGAGATCGTACAAAGGCCTCCAAGGCAACTCCAAATCATCCCGGGACAGCAGTTCTTTCTTTCTGTATATTAGAAGAAAAAAAAATTACATTATAACTAGGGGTGTCAATTTAAAACATTAGCATAAAGAAATTATGCATATGGTCTGGGGCTTGTGTTCAATTATATGGAAATAAAAACCGAAAATATATTCTCATCTGCCACAATAAGCTCTTTGAATTATCTTAATTTCCTTTCTAATTATAATTATTTTGAATAATTAATTATGTAATTCATGCTTTTACATACTTCAGCAAGTTGACGAGAAGTCGTGCAAAGCTCTGCATCATGCTGATCTCCAGCTTGGGGATGGTGACCAGCTCGTACAGAAGCTTGATGAAGAGCACATGGTCCTCTTTGCTGAACTTCCTCCCGTACAGCCGAAGGTACCTAACAAGGGGCAGAGATCACGTCATACGAGTGGAAAACAGAGAACAGGAGAGGGACAGAAACAGCATGATTCACAAAACAAAAACTTACTAACCATGTATGCACAAAGACTTGATCATGAGACAAACAGAGAGCCCTGTGAGTCTAAGGCTGAGTCAGGCTAGCATGTCACAATTATTGAAAGGGGTCAGATTATATAAGAGAGCCTTTAAAAACACTCGCACTTACTCCATTTGAGCCTGTTTGTTGTATACCAGTTCCTTTTCACCTATTAAACTGTAGCACCATGGCAAACAATATGTATGGGAGAGTATACGTACATATACACAATACACACGCATACATATACATATACAGTACTGTGCATAAGTCTTAGGTCACCACCAGCTTTGTCGTTTTAGCAATGTTTTAACCATCCATTTTTTTTTGGTGCTTATTACAATACAAACAGGAAATATGTACACAAAATGTTAAAAAAAAAATAAAATAAAAATA
Organism: Megalobrama amblycephala; assembly: GCF_018812025.1. Taxonomy (NCBI): domain Eukaryota; kingdom Metazoa; phylum Chordata; class Actinopteri; order Cypriniformes; family Xenocyprididae; genus Megalobrama; species Megalobrama amblycephala. Next base: position 16,423,310 of record NC_063063.1, on the reverse strand, counting down.
AAAAAACAGAACAAAATGGCTTCTTTAAGCAAAAATCAGTATTTAGTTTGACCTCCTGGACTTATTCCAGTTTCTCAAAGAAGAAAATCCGATTTTGAAAGTTTTCTTGGCCTTCCAGTCCTTGTAACATTCCATTTATGTTTAAGAGTGCCAGGTCGCCAAATACTTGTCACTTTAGCCTATAGAAGTCGTTAAGTTTCTGATATTTTCTGTTTTTAATACTAACACATATTTCCTGTATTTTCTGGTTATATTCTAATAAAGAGACTGAGAAATAATCATATTTGGTCATTGTACCATTGCTAAAACATCTAATTGTGGCCTAAAACAAGATCATTTTGATTTTATATATATATGGGTCATTGACAAATAAGGTTTGAAAAAAATATATAATGGAGATATAATTATTTTTTAACTTTTATTTAGTGTTAACAATGAGATTGTGTTTTTTTTTTTATAACCAATTAACACTGCTTTTGTCATTTTTTACAAGATTGACAAAATTTGTCACCAAAAAAGTCATTGAGTTTAACCAAAATGTCAGTTTTACTGAATGACACTATTGGTTATACCGAATGTCTGAATTATGTCATGTCCTGTCACAAGATATTGACCGCATGACTTTTAATCCAAAATGGTCCCTTTATATTGGTTACTCCGAATGACATCAATGAAATTCATTTTTCCGGACATTCTTTCTCATAACAAAGCAATGACTTCTACATATAATTTTAATACCATTTTGCACTATGTTGATTTATGATGTTATTAAATCATGACAGAATAAAAAATATATACATTACATTTTAAGATATTTTTCATAAATGAAATGGCTGTATTGGCCTTTTGGACGGTTAAACCGAATGACCTTTTGACACTTCAAAATCTTTAAAATACCAATGTGTGAAGCAAAATATAATTAAAACCTTTCGGATTCAATAAAAGAGATCTAGTTGTGCTACCTTACATACTTTAGATCTCATATCTTTGTTTTTTATTATTATTATTAAGGGCTTTGGACAAAAAAGGACATATATATATATGGGTCAAAAGTTTGAACAGTTGTGTGCATGTATAAAAAATATATATATATATATATATATATATATATATATATATATATATTTTACACACACGCAGACACAAGTGTTCAAACTTTTGAGGTCTGTACACAGCAGTGTGTACTGTGTACATAGTATTAACTATGCGTATAACAGACAACTTTTTTCGCCTTCTCCTCGCTCTGCACTCAAAAACGAACATGGACTCGATGTTGAATCACTTGCAACCATTGGCGAATTAATCTAAATGAAGCACAGGAGTCATCGGTCTGAATCAAACACGGACCACTCACTCACTACTTCACTGAATCGGCTCGAATGACTCACTGTCACTGAACTGCAGATTATATGATAAATCATGTTATACAGCATGCACAAGAAACTCATGAAAAACGTCATGTCATTAAATAAAATGAACCATAAAACGTAATGATGCAGCATTTTAATAGAACAATATCCCATTTATCTGGCCTTTACAAATAAGGTCCCACACTTCTGTGTCTATGTTCAACGCGGTGAAAACTGATCGTGAATCACTTTTCAATTGTCAAGAAGAAACATATTAAATAGACCGTAATGGATAAGGCAAACCATAAAGCGTGAAAAGAATTTGCAGTCAGGTAATGTTAAAGTGTCTTTTCAAAGACTCCATGTCCAACCACTAGTTGCAGTGATGCATGTGGCAGCTGCTTATCCAGCACTAATGTTAGCCTCCGTTAGCTGATTAGCTTAAAAAAATGAGCTTAACAGTCCCACATTTCCTGTCTTTTACCGACTGAAGCCACTCTGACAAACCAGACCAACGTAATCTTACGCTGGATATTATGATAGGTCATTATGGAGTACTAGCAGATGGATATGTGATGTTTACATATGAGCAAGGACAGCCGAGTGACTCAGGTAGCACTTAGCCTTTAGCTCTCGAGCTAACGGCTACAAGCTACCTGAGTCACTCAGCTGTCCCTGCTGTTTATTAACAAAACAGATTCAATTACTGCAGCAAAGCCATTTTTAAGTCTCGAATATACTCACGTGGAGAGTTTCCGGGTCCAAAATAAAACTCCTGGCCATAACTCACGGAGCTGGACAGCCCGACCCAAGTTCCCTTTAATCTGGGCCAAAATGTCATTGGATTCGCGGTCTAGTTTATCTGCGTACGGGAGAAGTTTGTTGTAGACGATCTCTTTCTGAGGGACAAAACCTAATATCTCGGCCTGCTCCTTTTTCATATTACGATTCCCAAAATAAATATCCTCTTCTGACGTGTCCGGCTTATTTCCTTCCCCTCTTGACAGAAGTTCCCTTGACAAATCTTTGTTTTATTCACAAAATCCGATACTTTCGCATAAGTGCCGTTATTGTGGAGCGGGATTCAGATCAAAACTTGTTACTTCGACAGATCTCTGTCTTTCTGACCTCTGGTGTTAAACACATTAGCTTCAGTCACCTACATAGAGAAGTCTCCCCTCACTCTCTTGACACATATTACGAGTCACACGGACAGACACAAACTCACATACACACACGCTCAACCTCACATACATACACACCGGCTAGTGCAACAATGAGCCATGAGCGGCGCGCCCCCTACTGGTGCTCACCTGCACATTCAGCAATCACAACAAGGCCCGTGAAAACGTTCAAAAGTGTGAAATGAAATGAAATAAAATAAGTTGTTTTGATTATTTCTTCTAGCTTTAGTATAAAGACAACATTAAAGCCAAATTTTAAAATGTGTTACCTTTATAATTCTGTTAATAAAGATTTTTGTCTCTTCCCTCAGCTGTTCTCCCAACAAAACCTGACAATAATATTTTCTATCTATCTATCTATCTATCTATCTATCTATCTATCTATCTATCTATCTATCTATCTATCTATCTATCTATCTAAAGTCTAATTTTATAATCAAACTGTATATTTTTCACATAGTATTAATGTTTTTTTTCTATTAAAAATAAATTGCTGCATTTATATTTTAGGAATAGAGTCTTCGGTATCAGAAAGTTTTTGCAGTTTTTGGCTCAGTGTACAGTACACAGTATATATGAGCATGAATCATTTAAAAAGAACAAGTTTTTGAGTGTGTCACTGTAAAAACCACCCCTTTTCTTGCCGTTTCTAAAATGAACATGTCCTTTAACATAAGAAATGCTGGGAACATCCGCATGACACAAGCTTTGTTTGTATATTGGGCCCTTCACTTTGTTTAAACGGTTTATCCGAGGCAATGATACTAACGAGATAACTTAAATCCGCTTTGGTTCTTTCCTTGTGCGCTGACCCAGTGCGCTACTATTCACGTGACCTAGTGTAATGGCAGAAGGTGTTCTGTGCAGTCACCCTTTCTTAGTTTGATCAAGCATTTGAATGGGCGACCAGTCGTACAGAGATGTGTGCATTTATGTACCTCAGTGGGCCTTCAGTCTCACAATTTAATACAGTTTTTCTCAAGTTTCATTTTGTGTTCAGCTCTCAAGTGATTTCCAGTTTCACACAGATGTTTAAGCTTGACGGAGACCTCAGGGTCAATGAAAAATGATCATATTTATGGCAGCGAAATATGAAAAGACGCCACATTCCCGCAGCTCCATGTGCGACAGTTTCATCAAGGTCATTTATTGCCTATCAACCACACACCCCATGTCTTTTCCAACCAACAGGAAAATTCAGTACAGAAATTCCAGCTAATCAGGTGCAGTGACCTTTTAGCATTCAGCCAATCAGATCCTCTGCCTGGAGGGTTATTGAATTCCAGGTAAAGCAGATTTGTCTGCCCTGATCATGGGTGTTGTTAATGAGATTCTGGATTAACAGGCCCACTAAAGTATGGTGCTGTGTCAGTTGTAACAGAATACAGCACCCGAAATGGCCATTAATTGAATGCATATCAAATAACAGAATATTCACATGCTCATTTCTTTTAGGTCCCTCCAAGCTACTATATGAAATCACTCATACCTTGCTAACAGGTATACAAAATGCATCTTCATGTTATGATCAAATGTGTTAATACAAATATTACTAGGGTACAACGGTTGTACGCTTGCATCAGAGTTGTTTTCTTAGATGTAGATATGTCCTTAATCCTCATTCGGACAGACAGGAAGCGGCTCCTTGGCCATACAACATGTTTAGCCTTGATTTTGATTGATCATGTGACTTGTAAATCCCACTTGACCCAACAAGTGCAAAGCCTTCACTTCCAGTGTCCCAGTTGTGGTCTTGTGAACTTATATGGCAGTGCTCATTTGTTTTTTTGTTTTTTTTTGTAACTACATTGATCATAGTGATTGATACAAGGAAGATTGACAAGATTTAGCTGTTAAGATTTAGTTGCCATGAAAATGACAATTCATTTATTCTAGAACTATTGCAAATGTATTTTTGTTAATGAGAATCAAGGTTCTGAACAGAAATAAGGAAAATTGGATAATTAAAAAAAGATAATATAAAAGATAGATACTTTTTTCCCCATATAATTGGACATTCTGGGATGATGCAATACTAATCACACTCTCACTTGTTGAACAATAGTGCCCTCTGCTGGTCTTTCTAATGTTTTTAAGTACGAATATCCATGGAGCGCCCCCTAAAGGGACATGGTGATACAAAAAAAATACGAGATTATCAAATTATATTATTAAAATTTTGCGTTCCCGCGAGAAATTTTGCAATCGCTCGCAAAAACCTTCAGGTTCCTATGAGAAATTGTGCGTTCGCAAAGCAAATCTATTGGAATTATAGCAAACACTGTTGGAATATAACATTTCTTCCCATTACCATGTCCATTTAGGGGATCCGTAGAAAACCAGTTAAACTATCCATTTTAAATGGAAGTGCTTTAAAATTGAGGATAAACCACCAGACAAAATATGTATTATCTACATTATACAGTGTTTATTTGCACCAATATTTATTTATATCACAAATATGTCTTCAAAATGCAGACTAGCATCTGTCTTTATATAAACTGTACATGAAGGCAAGGCACTATACAACGCATAATAGAAAGAGATTTTCTCTTATTCCACAATTTCATTCAATCCTTTTCGAAGAGACACACACACACTGTATAGATACACAAACACTTTCCCATGTACACACACGTAGGGTTCTCAAGTTCAAGCATCTGTCTGGAAGGTTAAACACATCTTGAGGTCATTTATGAGAGCAGATATGAACGTACTTACATAAAGTGCTCTTTTGAGCCTTCTTGCATTCAGAAAATTACTAAAAGGCTTTTTTTTATTGTGTCTTTATGATGTTAAGCTGGGCAGTGCATGAGGGCTGCCTTGTGCATGTTGGACGGTGAATGGCTTTAAGTGGACACAGATCAATGCAGAACAATAAAAACGGGAGGAAAACAAGCTGGAAGCACTCAAAACATTCAACAACAACAACAAAAAAATCTCACTAATTCACCGATAAAAACAAAAAAGAAGAAAATGGGAAAAATGTGCTACAAGAGGCTGGTAAACCTTTGCCAATCTCAGTCTTTTCTTCTTCCACATGCTCCTTTTCACCTGCCTGTGTGGTTTGACACAGGGTAGATCTTCTTCACTTGCGCTTGTCCTGTCTTAATCAAAAAGGAATGAAGGTCTCCACTTGCAAATTCAATCCCAACCAGCAGTTCCAGTGCAGTTAGATTTCCTCTAGTTCCTCTAAAACAATCCTTTGGCTTTCTTCACATTCACTTGCTTCCATCCTGGCAGTGCCTCATATTCACTTCTTGTCATCTCCAATGCTTTCTGTAGAGAACATACACACATATATACATAATTTTAGGGTTAAGGATTTAATAAAAACACGCAGATGACATACAAGTGTTGAATCACAGTCAGGACTCTGAAATGCTGAAAATATGGATGCATAATCACACACACAAACACAACAGCTGTAGGATATTGGTTACAGCCATTCACCTATCCAATAATGGTATCATCCATTACTAGAGTACAAAGTATTGTTCTGTTCAATTATTATTATCATCACAGTTGAAAACAGTTGTGCTACTGAATAGTTTTGTGGAAACAGTGATACTTTTTTTTTTTTTTTTCCCCAGGATTGCTTGATGAATTGAAAGTTAAAAAAATTGAAATTATGACATTATAAATCTGAATACAAGTATTAATTTCTTTAAAAAAAATGACCCCAAACTTTTGAACTATGGTGTATATTATCCTGCACACAATATTTATCAGTTACACTATAAATCTTAATTAAAGTGAGACTTATCAGTGAGCTATCAGTGGTGAACGGTGACCAACACATTGCTAGATAGGGATGTGATACACAAGCATATGGTGATGCAGTTCACACAGTGAGGATGCGGCATTAGTGGGAAAACACCAGTGTTCCTCATGAAACAAGACTCACCTTCCCAGAAGCCCCTACACCCTGGCATGTGAAGGGAAAAATTAACCTCAGTCAGACGCAAGACTACATCAGCAAAAAGGGGAAAAGCAGAAAGATGCAGGGAAAGACAGGTTAAGAGAGACAGCTTGAAGACGACATAGTGGGAGTAGAAGGAGAAGAATGACATAGATGACAGGAAAAATGATAAAATAAAACTAGATGGAACTGAAAAGACAGAACATATGAGCAAACACAGATTTTACGGAAGAGATACAGTTAAGTAATATCCATGTACAATGCCTGAAACTCATACAGTTCTTTAATAATGCGTCCAGAATGATAAAGTTAGGCTTATTTACACAACTTAGAAAAAACTAATGAACCTTAAACCTGAAACCTCAGTGTTAATGTGATTTTTCTCACCTCAAAGTCCTCATCTGATAGGTAGATCTCAAGACGTAGAGGGTCAACACCTTCTGGTAGGGGACGGGCTTGTATATCAGCCAAAGGGTAAATGGTCTTGCAGAGTCTAGTCAAGACGTCTTCGACAAGAATGATCTGATTACATACTTCAGCCTCCTATAAATCACAGAAAACAACATAAAGATGAAGTTTACATCTACAGTATCTTAAAGGGTGCGTTCATAAAATTCTGTCATCATTTACTCACCCTCATGTTGTTCCAAACCCATAAGACTTTCGTTCATCTTGAGAACACAAATGCAGATCTTTTTGATGAGATCTTTGAGCTTTCTGTCACTTCATAGACAGCTATATAATTACCACTTTGACACCATAAAAAGTTCATAAAGAGATTGTAAAACTAATCCACATGAATTGAGTGGTTTAGTCCAAATTTTCTGAAGAGACACAATCGCTTTACATGATGAACAGATTTAATTTAGGCTTTTATTCACATATAAACGTTTATCAACTCACACATTAGTTGTGGTAAACGGAAGCTCAAGAATGCTTGCTTGATGTGCGGAAACCAATAAGGTTCATTTTTGTGTGTTATGCAGCATGTTTGAGCTTCCACACCAGTGTTTATATGTGAATAAATTCCTGAATAAGAACAAAAGTCGTACAGGTTTGGAAAGAAAGGATGTGGGTAAATGACAGAATTTTCATTTTTGGGTGAACTAACCCTTTAAAGGTGCTAAAGAGGATCTTTTCGTCGACTGAGAAACCAAAGACCGTTACTGAGTTTTTGAAATGAGCTCATGCGTAAGAACAACCCCCCTCCTTCACAGCTTATTTCAAGGGAACGCCTCCCAAAACTCGTGCACGAGTATTGGAACACGAGTGTTTACCACCGGCATTCGCTGTGTCGTGTTAGTGGATTCATTATGTCGGACTCAACGCAGATAACTCATAATCTGCAGTTGTTACTCCTGTCTCCTGACAAAAACATTGCATGCAGCGCCTGTGGAGTGTGGAAAGTTACTGGAGCGTGCAGCCGCGCACGTCTCTCACAAGGAATGTAATGGCAGTGATTGACAAGCCAGAGGGCCAATCGTTTACGCGATGATCGCGTAAACGATTGGCTGATGTTTTTAAGGCCCTACCTCGTGCACAGATGATGTATATTAATATTATTCCTTTCAGTGCACCTAATAGTCTTTTATCAGTTAGTAAAGACAGTTTCAAGTAATATTGCAAAAATGTATAAAACAAAACATCCTCTTTAGCACCTTTAACCTGTAGGTGAGTACCACTAAAAGTGTAATAAAGAGCTTGCAGATGTTCTGTTCTTTGAACCATATTATTGTAACTCAGAAAACAAAGGAAAAAAGAAAAGAAAAAGAAACTTGGTATGTGCATTTAACTTTCTCTCTCACCTTCTCTGTGATCTCAGCAATGTCCTCTCTGTGTTCCCAGCTAGGAAACATGTTAGTGAAGGTAAGAGGCTCAAGCCCTGCGTGGATCAGGTATGATTTTGGAGTTTTCTTCTCATTTTTTTCTAATAAAATACAAAAGCAAAAGGCAATCTTGTTATTGCATTATTCTTTTATTGTTTTGTTTAATAATACTGGAATTAGAATTAAATTATAATAAATAAATAATACAGCCAAAAACATCTACAGTAATAAAAAGACTTTTTATTTATTACAATATTTATTTAAAAATTACTTTTAAATTGTGTTTCATTTTTTTTCTTCTTTTATTCATTATTATTTTTATTGTTAAATTAAATTACTTTTAGCCAGAGAGTTTAAAATCATGATGTAACAGAAGTAGCAACAGAAAATGAACTGTAGGATGGGAACTTGGTTCTATCCTTTGTTTGTTGATTGAAAGGAGGCAGATATGATGAGAGCTTGCAGTCATTTGTAAGAATGGGACGGGGTTTAAGCTGACTAAATGATTAGACAAGTCCAGCGTACGTCACCAGAGAGATTCACTTATACACAATATCACTATTATTTCTTTCCTAAAAAGATCATTAAAGACAAGCATGTCTTTTTAGGTCACCTTTGCTATATTGGAGTACAGTTTCCATGGCACACTTCCTGTCAGAGTCCCATCGTATGCGAGCTGATCCAGTGCTCTCACTGTCCTGAGGCCACCAGCCCTGCCACAGGTAAACTTCATGGTGATTGTCCACCAAAAACAGGGCTGAAAGACAGTCAAACACAAGAAGCGACATCATGATACTGCCACAACCATACCTCATGTTTTTCCAATGAGTGTGAAGAATCAAATTTCCTTAATACATTATGCATCTAATGAGTGTAGGAAAGCCTAACGAAAATGTAACTGACACCCATCCAGAATACATAGCAGTTAACAAGCAAGTTACACCAGACAGAATTCTTAACAGTGTTTAGCGAACATGAATGTGTCAAACACCTGGCTGAGTAGCTGTATACAAATCCTCCTGTAGGAATGGCATCGAGTTGACCAAATTTGGTTCTCTGGATGGATATACAAATTCCACTGCCACAAACTCTCCTGAAGCACTGCTTAACTGGAACAGCCGAGGAGTGAAGTTGAACTTTCCCGGATCTGAGAAACAAGACAAAACACATAAATCCAGGGTATCTGCAGAGTTTTTTAAATCAAAATTTAAGACCTTTAAAGTCTTTAAGACCTGCACAAATAAAATAAAAAATACTGTATGTCTATACAGAAAAAAACCCTTTAACCTAAAGGATTAGTTCACTTTCAAATAAAATTCATCCAAGATGTTCATGTCTTTCTTTCTTCAGTTGAAAAGAAATTAAGGTTTTTGATGAAAACATTCGAGGATTATTCTCCTTATAGTGGACTTCAATGGCCTCCAAACAGTTGAAGGTCAAAATTACAGTTTCAGTGCAGCTTCAAAGGGCTTTAAACGATACCAGACGAGGAATAAGGGTCTTATCTAGCGAAACCATCGGTCATTTTCGGAAAAAAAAATACAATTGTATATGCTTTATAAACACAAATGATCGCCTTTGCATGTGCTTCCGCTTTCCGTATTCTTCAAAAAGCTTATGCTATATGTCCTACGCCTTCCCTATTCAACTTACGAAAAAAACGGAACTGGCGCCGCATTCGTTCCATAAGTTGAATAGGGAAGGCGTAGGACATACAGCGTAAGCTTTTTGAAGAATACAGAAAGCGGAAGCACGTGCAAGGCGATCATTTGTTTATATAAAGCATATACATTTACATTTTTTTTTCGAAAATGACTGATTGTTTCGCTAGATAAGACCCTTATTCCTCGTCTGGTATAGTTTAAAGCCCTTTGAAGCTGCACAGAAACTGTAATTTTGACCTTCAACCGTTTGGAGTCCATTGAAATCCACTATAAGGAGAATAATCCTGGAATGTTTTCATCAAAAACCTTAATTTCTTTTCGACTGAACATCTTGGATGACATTGGGGTGAGTAAATTATCAGGAAAATTTTATTTGAAAGTGGACTAATCCTTTAAATAGGCACACGTTAAATTGTAAATCATGGTAAATGCAAGTTTAAAATACTCAAGGCGTGTTTTATTCAATATATGCATTTAAGTTGGTTTATGTACTAATATATATGTACAGATATATTAGTATATACAGTATTATTATGAATAGTATAATTATTATTATTTATTGTGTAAGCAATATATCAATAAATAAGTAAAGTATGTATAATGCTTAACTTTTAATTATAAACAAGCCTGAAATACACTGGGACTCTTATTTTGAAATGTCGATGCATTACCACATTACAATATAAACACCAAAATAAACATGGTCATAATTCATCAACAGAAGCTCCTAAGCAATCGCTTGACATAAACGTGAGCCTTTAGAATATGCAACAGCGCCACGCTTTTACTTTCAAACTTGAAGCGCTCACATTTATTCAAATAAATCATAGCCTTCTGAAGTTGACATTTGGCTGTATCGTGATTCCTGTTTTTCCGACTACAAATTTAATACCTCTTAAAATAATATTTAAAACTTTTGTACCATGTAATATCATCTAAGACTTTTTATGACCTTGAATTTGATCAAACTGAATTTAAAGTGCCTCTATTATGTTATTTTAAAGGTTCCTAATTTTGTTTTGGAGGTCTAATACAATATGATTACACACATCCACTTTAATTTCCTCATAATATGCACTGCACGACTACTTCTCAAAGAGTCTGAAAACTGTTCATTAGTCTCTCTAACCCCCTCCTTTCCGAGAGCTCCTCTCTGATAAATAGGTGCACTTTAAGACTTTTTAAGGACCCTTGGGAACCCTGTAAATCATCTCCACGTCAGCATGAACACAAACACACAGATGCACGTTTCTTGACTCACCCTGCAGCATGCAGTCATACGCCTTTCGATCTCTCCTTCCCAAGGCCTCCCAGAAGCCTTGTGGTTCAGCTCCCTCATCACACTCCTGGATGGACACTTTACTGCTGCTGTGAAGCCCTGCCTCCAGAGGACACCTGGAATCCAGAAAGTCTCTGTCAGTTCACGTCAAGTGTTTATGTCAAGTGCCGTTGGTTTGTTTGTATGAGTTGACTCACTGCTCTTTGATTTTGTTTGCAGCGGTACGGCCCACATCACGTGTGTGCGTCTGCGCCTTGCATCCATGCCACAGGTACATGCTGGCTTTAGGGATGTTCAGGAGGATCAAAGAGGTGCGAGACCGTAGGCTGCTGCAGTGGCACACCACCTCCAGCAGATGGCCCTCTATGGGTTTCTCTCCTCTCACACAGTATAAGCGCCAGTCATCTGCACATTAAAGAAATAGGGTCAAGACTCAAGCCCATACAAGTGGTAAAGACTAGAAGGGATACAGCTACAGACACTGGGCATGTGCAAAATTAATATTGGGTCATTTAATTACTGTATTTGCATTATTGTAAGGGTAGGTTTAGGGTTGGGGTAGGTGTAGGTGTAGGTGTAGGTGTAGTCGTTAATAAAACACAATCTGATAAGTAGCAAATTAATTTACTGTTATTTTATCATGAAATTTTGCATCTCTTCCGGCCATTGCTGTACCCCTTTTAGACACAACCTATACAAGTGGTGCTCACTGGAGAGCCAAATGGGTCAAATGTGGAGCTTGATCTAGTCCAGGTCCATCTCTGTGGATCTAAGGGGTAGAGTTTAAAGGTGGCCTCGAATGAAAAATTGAATTTATCTTGGCATAGTTAAATAACAAGAGTTCAGTACATGGAAATGACATACAGTGAGTCTCAAACTCCATTGTTTTCTCCTTCTTATATAAATCTCATTGTTTAAAGGTCCCGTTTTTCGTGGTTTTTTGAAGCTTTGATTGTGTTTATAGTGTGCAATATAACATGTGTTCATGTTTCGCGTGTAAAAAAACCCACAGTATTTTTCACATAATTTACTTATCTGTATACCGCTGTTTCCACTGTCATAAAAACGGGCTGATGACTTCCTTGTTCTATGAAGTCCCTCCTTCAGAAATACGCAACGAGTTCTGATTGTGCCAGCGGTTCCTGTGTTGTGATTCGACAGCAGTTTAGCGCATCTTGCCCGGAAAGGTCACGCCTCTTACCATAACGTGGAGATGCACGCGCTCAGTGTTATTGTAAACATGTCTTTAATTTTACCCTATCAATTTGAGCCGGAATCAGACCCGGTGATTGGACTGCGGGATGAAAATAACAGCGTTTCGACGACATGGCGACAAACACACTCTACAAACGCAACTCTTGTGTATTCCTGTGGGCGGAGGTTAGTCAAAAAACTGTTTTAGTGACGTCATTAAAGAAGGAAGTAGAGGGATGTAGTCCAAACTGGCCGTTCGATGTAGGTGACTTCTGTTAAATAAAATATCTCACTTGGCATTGAACTTTGAGCTTTAAAATTTTACAGATTTTATTTATACTCTAACAACAACATTACACACTAACTAAAGTTTGAAACATGGGATCACGAAGAACGGGACCTTTAAAAGACCTCCGAAGAACAGGCGAATCTCAACATAACACCGACTGTTACGTAACAGTCGGGGTGTACGCCCCCAATATTTGCATATGCCAGCTCATGTTCCCAACATTATAAAAGTCATTAGACAAGGGTAGCCAGTATTAACATCTGGATGTGCACAGCCGAATCATCAGACTAGGTAAGCAAGCAAGAACAATAGCGAAAAATGGCAGATGGAGCAATAATAACTGACATGATCCATGATATCATGATATTTTTAGTGATATTTGTAAATTGTCTTTCTAAATGTTTTGTTAGCATGTTGCTAATGTACTGTTAAATGTGGTTAAAGTTACCATCGTTTCTTACTGTATTCACGGAGACAAGAGCCATTGCTCTTTTCATTTTTAAACACTTGCAGTCTGTATAATTCAAACACACAATTTCATTCTTTATAAATCTCTCCAACAGTGTAGCATTAGCCGTTAGCCACGGAGCACAGCCTCAAATTCATTCAGAATCAAATGTAAACAATATAACAGTATACAATACTCACATAATCCGACGCATACATGCCGAACACTTTGTAAAGATCCATTTGAGGGTTATATTAGCTGTGTAAACTTTGTTTAGGCACTGTTTAAGAGCACGAGATTTAAAGGGGCCGCACAGCATAAATCGGCTCATATTTAATGATGCCCCAAAATAGGCAGTTAAAAAAATTAATTTAAAAAATCTATGGGGTATTTTGAGCTGAAACTTCACAGACACATTCAGGGGACACGTTAGACTTGTATTACATCTTGTAAAAAAATTTTCGATGGCACCTTTAAACTAATTACAGTAGGTTTAGAAATAGGGTTAAGGTTAGGGTGTGGTTGGACCTTCTAGCTCCACTGATTAGGTCTAGAGAAGAGGAGCCGGATGTTAAGCTCCACCCATTGGCTGTGCAGTGAGCAGTCTCTCAGTCCATATGTTCAAAATATGATTTTCATGATGTATTTGTCTTTTGATTTAACTATTTAACTAATCTAAGAAGGTTATGGGAAAATGATGCAAACTAAAAATGTGGTAAAGTTAGCAAAAGAGATTACTTTGTGAATTTTCTTCCTCCTCTTCTCTCTTTCCAGCATGAACAATCATTCCTCCATTGAAGCACTGTAGGAAACAAGGAGGCTCCTTTCCCTGCTGTACCTGGACCTGCAAAAAGACATATTAAACAGATTATATATTGTTTTTATGCTAATATTTTAGCTTTTTACATTACTGCTAAACTGATAAAAAAATTATTGAACACTACCCATTTAAAAGGTGAGTTAATTTAGATGTTTTTTTTTGTTTTTTTTTATAAGAAATGTATACTTTCATTTATCAAGGAAACATTAAATTGCCATCACCGGAATAAATTACATTTTAAAATACAGTAGTCAACATTTCAAGTGGATCAAAATAGTTCATCAAAGTTGTCCTAAGAGCTAAGCTGTCCTAAAAAGAAAGTTTTAGGACAACTTTGATGAAAGGTTTTGATCCACTTCAAATGTTGACTACTATATATTGAAACAAAAAAAAAAAATCAAATTTTAAATTATAATAACATTTCACAATATGATGATTTTACTGTATTTTTGAACAAATAAATGCAGCCTTGGTGAGCATAAGAGATTTTTTTTCAAAAATATAAAAAAAATCTTACAGACCCCAAACCTCTGAATGGTAATAAGATAACTAAATAAGTAATAACTAAATAATAAACTAAATAAGATGTTTAAGATTCAAAATGAGTATTATAATAAGTATAAAATAATCCATAGTAAGTACCTGAGCACCTCTCTCCTCATCCAGCTCTACAGTCATCAGTGCTGATGTTCCCTTCTCATTCACCGTGGAGTTACGACCCTGCCAGAAGAAATAAGAACATTTCTCCTTCCCTGGACCAATGACCCGTTCTGAATGCAGCCTCTTGCCAACTGCGCACAAAAAAAAAAAAAAAAAAAAAAAATCAGAATTTTGGATCATGGGCAATCAAACAGCCCAGCAACAACATGTTCAGACACACTGTATCTTATGGTTTTATACAGCGATCATATTAGAGTAGATGGTTTATGGCTATTTATAGATGATTGTACGGTGGGGACACAGTGAAGCATCAGACCATGGAGAAGCAGTTTATTTTAGAATGAGCATAAAATATTGAGAAATAAAGTGTCCAGGGAATAAAGTGTCCAAGTGCAACAGACAATCCTCTCTCCTATGCACCAGTGTTATTTATAAATGTAGTATTTATTAACATTTTTAAAATCAACATTTATTTATATATTCCATTTTAATTTTAGCTTAAGTTTGAGTAATTTTGTTGTGCTTTTGTCATTTTTATTAGTTTTTTTTTTATACATTTCCATTTAATTTATTTGTTTTAGCAATTTTAGTACTTATTTTCTTTAGTTACCAAGGCAATGTTTCTAATTTGTAAGTTTTTTTTTTATCTAAAATCTCTCTCTCTCTCTCTCTCTCTCTCTCTCTCAATTACCTAAAATGATTTTTTACAGTTTTAGTTTTAGTTAACAAAAACAACACTGCTATGCACACCTTCAACATAAAACTCACCAGCTGTGCTGATCATGTACTTCCATTTGACCACGTATGTGTCCCCTTCATGGAACTGACCAATGCTCTGTTTAGGTAATCGACTAGAACAAGCAAGAGAGACAGTGTTTGTATATAAAAATCCATTCATTTAATAGTTTTACCATATAAAAAAATGATTCATCCTACCTATAGTCAAACTCTAGAATGTGCCAGACATCAACAGACAATGTGCTGATCTCAAAATTACGCCCCTCATCACCTTCCACCAGTCCATAACCTCGTCCGACATCGACTCCATCCAGAACGGTCTTGACTGGTGTCCGTACTGTTGACAACATCAGTGACGCATCATAGGGCCGACATTCCCCGCTCCGAAGCTCCTAAAGAAATTAACCAACCAACCCATTCTGTTTTAAGATTTGCTACATTTTTAAATATAATCAGGAGTATCTAATGTATTAATACTTGCTTTTCAGAAAAAAAGAGGTACAGATACAACTTATTCTGTGCAAATTTACCTTGTTTTCAACAACATGCGCGTCACCATTCTTTTTAGAGGATTTCTTGGTGTCGCTCCAGTCCAAAAACTTCTCTTTAAAAAGAGTAGTCTCATTGTGCTGAGTTAACCTGCCAAACACAGCCCAGTCTGGTCGTCCCTGGCCTTTCCTATTAATAACAGGTTCAGCAAAGACAATAATTATTTTTATTTCATAGAGGTTTCATAAAAAGCAAGGATAAAACTTTGTGAGAACAGAACAAACCCATGAAACATGAACACAGCACTCATTTATTTTAAGAGTGACGCATCAGAAATTCTGCTGGCAACTCAAGTCTGTTTATGAACACTGAGATTACTAAGCTGTTGTTTTGACAGGTGTAGCAAGTTAAGCAACAATAACACACTTCTGACCTGAGAGGCCTCTGTGAATGAGCTTTAAAAGGTCACAAGTGCCAAAACTTGATCTATGATAGAACAATAGGCATCAGCAGAGCCTCAGCACATATTTAGCTCTGTTCTGTACCTGGGTATAAGTGCGTTGCACTCTCCAGGGTCCAGAGGATTAATATCACAGTTGGTATAGTCAAAGGTGCCATTCCACAGGTGCTTTGCCAGCTGAAAAGCCACTTTTCTCTGTGCCAGCGTCACCTCCTTACCATGCCATACGTAGACCTCGCTACCAAAATCAAACACCAGCACCTAGATGTCAAACAAAAATAAAAAGTTGGTTCACAGTTGAATTAGCCTTTGCCTTACTTTAGTTTATATTATATAGTCAAGCACTTAGCAGAGTTGCACAATATATTGCTGACCATATTGTTATGCAGGGATTGACATTAACACCCGCCAAACCACTAAATGCGGGTGGATTTCAGCAGTGGCGTGTAATGCAGTCACTACTGCTAACCACTTTGGTGGGTAAATTTTATATATAGCCTAAATAAACATTTTTCAAATGTAGTTTAAAAAGGCATCTGAAATAATAAACTAAGAGCAATATTGTCAAAAACGTTGATTTTTGATACATATCGATACTGAAATACGTTTCCAATACTCATTTTCCGCAGAATAGACACATTATACCAGCTGTGTTTCTCACTCTCTTTGCTCCAGATGAATATTGTTGAGGTTACAAGGTTTAATTTCTCCTTGGGATTCTGCGTATTGCGCATAATTTTACTCGTTTTTTGCAGATTTTGTGCTCACATCCAAAGTTTGTGAGCATAAAGCCACCTCTCAGTACTAAATTGAGTTGTTTTTCGCTGTTTATATCGCTTAAAGGTGCCGTAGAACGTCTTTTCAAAAGATGTAATATAAGTCTAAGGTGTCCCCTGAATGTGTCTGTGAAGTTTCAGCTCAAAATACCCCATAGATTTTTTTTTAAATAATTTTTTTTAACTGCCTATTTTGGGGCATCATTAACTATGTGCCGATTCAGGCTGCGCGGCCCCTTTAAATCTCTCGCTCCCTGCCCTCCTGAGCTCTCGACTATAAGTGCAGTTATACAGTGCATAAACAAAGTTCACACAGCTAATATAACCCTCAAATGGATCTTTACAAGATGTTTGTCATGCATACTGCATGCATGGATCAGATCATGTGAGTAGAGTATTTATTTGGATGTTTACATTTGATTCTGAAGGAGTTTAATAGTGCTCCATGGCTAACGGGCTAATGCTACACTGTTGAAGAGATTTATAAATAATGAAGTTGTGTTTATGAATTATACAGACTGCAAGTGTTTAATCATGGATCATGTCAGTTATTATTGCTCCATCTGCCATTTTTCGCTATTGTTCTTGCTTGCTTACCTAGTCTGATGATTCAGCTGTGCACAGATCCAGACATTAATACTGCCTGCCCTTGTTTAATGCCTTGAACATGGGCTGGCATATGCAGCGTAACAGTCGGTGTTATGTTGAGATTCGCCTGTTTTCCGGAGGTCTTTTAAACAAATGAGATTTATATAATAAGGAGGAAACAATGTATGTCTTTTCCAGGTGCTGAACTCTTGCTATTCAACTATGCCAAGGTAAATTAAATTTTTGATTCTAGGGCACCTTTAAACAGACAAACATACACAAAATAATGTCAAAATGCCAGTCTTGGCGAGTATTCAGGTAAACACAGTCAGTTATATTTTAACACATGTGTATCAGTATATGGATCCATGTGTCAGGTCTTAAAGTGACAGCAGCCTAATATACCTGCTGAATTATGAGATAACTATTATGAGAATGAAATTATGAGATAATAAAAATATCTACTGTATGTGGCAGTTTTTCCCCATGGTATCAACGTCAAAATTGTGGCCAGTGAAACTGCTGAGTGGCTAGTAACTTTGGAAAACCACTAGCCACAGTGGCTGGTGAGCAAAACAATTGTCAAGCCCTGTTGGTAATGTATTGTAATGTAATACTCAGATATTAGCCTGAGGTGGCTGATATTTGAAGAAGAAAATATCAGTGTTATTTTAGTTTTTAAAAAACATACCAAAAATGACTAAATATTCTAAAGCAAGTTATTCACCTTTCCTACTTCAAGTATGCAAAACTGTAGATTGTATCTTGATTAAAGTGTAAATTAGTCACAATCAATCAATCAACCAACCAATCCATCATCAATCAATCAATCAATCAATCAATCAATCAATCAACCAACCAATCAATCAACCAACCAATCAATCAATCAATCAATCAATCAATCAATCAATCAATCAATCAATCAATCAATCAATCAATCAATCAATCAGTATGCATGTATGATTTTCAAGTACTTCTTTAGAGTTAAGCATGGAGCAGCGAGGGACTCGACCCCAGTAATCATCATCAGGAACAAGTTTGTCCTCCATGAGCCTATAGATGCAGTTGGTTTCTACGACAGCAGTCTCATAGAACTCATCTTCCTCTGGAGTGCCAGCAGCTGTAGGGTACAGATGGCCATATTAAGAAGGGCTACAGTAAGTAAAGGTCATTATACGGCAGCATTCCTTATTATGCTTGTGTACAAAAATAAAACTGTTCAAAGAATTGTCAGCAGATGAGAACTAGAATATCTCACCTTGATAATTGGCTTGGCCGCCGAGAATCTTCCAAAACTCTTTGGCAGCATGAGTGTGAGTGTTGGCACCTTCCTCAATTGTCTGCACATATGAGGCTCTGCATCCCAGGTCATGCTTGGTCTGAACGAACGTGGCCAACTCTGCAGCCTGCACGATTGAAGATACAAACACCAAATTTTCATTTGCACCACAAATATAATGTATGTACATGTACAAAAATTTTCATGCTCATTAAATTATTACAATAAAAAAAAAACTTTTCTATACATTTAAGACAATGAGCATCACATTATAGTAAGGTAAGATGGTAAGATGTAGGTCAAACTCAGAGTTCAATGACCTGCAGTCTAGATTTAACAATAGAAGAAAGTCGTGTCTGAGAGAGACACAGGAGCTTTTACAATTCACCTCATGCTTCCCGTACAAAAATACATTTCCTTTGTGGTTAATTCTGTTTATTTCCTGCACGTGGGGGACTCACCAATCTATGAATAGTACTGAAAACACTAAAGCAGAGTACAGGATATGACATGTTTAACTGTAACAAAATCAACTGAGAACCAGAACATACTTTTGATATGGACAACTAATATTGACATCTAGCACTAACAGCTAGTGATACTTTAGTATTATTTATATACTATTATAGTATTTATTAATAGCTTGAATTAACTTTATATTTAATAAATAATATTTCATTTATAATAAATTTATTTATATATTATATAATGTATTTATAATAATATTTAATTTAATATTTTCCATTTCTATTTGTTTTTTTAAATAGTTTTATTTAGCTTTAATTAGCTTGAATTATTCAACAATAGCAACACTGCTACCAGCTAGAGATTAAAGTGATAGCGTGATGTGTGTTTGTTGATACATGCAGCAGGACACACTCACTTTGGCCTTCTCGATAACATTTGCAAATTCTCCAATCCAGATGAAGCAATGATGGGGTGTGATCAAGAGGAAGCAGTCACCACTGTTCAAAGAGGAAGATCTGGGCTCAACCAGTCTGGTCTGAACGTGCCGACGACCTAATTAAATTGCACAGAGAAATCGGGATAATAATGTGAGTCACAAGCTAAACCCCCTAATATCAGGAAAAAAAAAAAAAACCCAAGTAATTTGCTTTGACTGTACAGCATTATCTTGGTTGAATTTCAAACTCAGAGGAGAATTATGTTATCATACAATACAATATAATATTGTAATGTTCTGGTACGCAGAACATTACTACAGTTGGACATAATATGCTGTTGTTCTTGGACTGCTCACATGTTGTTCTCTCCATTAAACCTATCTGGTTTCTTTCTCTCTGTTTTGATTAAGGGAAGTGTAGAATGTTGTTTTGGGAACATGCAGGTGGGGTTAGATTGAGAGGGATGCCTTATGAGGAATTGGTATCTACAATCATTCTACATTCTACACCAGCAGTCCCCATAACAAAAGCAGCAGGGGCCTCATGTATAAACATTATGTACGCACAAAAAAGGCACTGAAATGTGCGTACTCAATTTTCCACGCACATACTGGGATTTATACAAAATAAACTTATAAATATGTGCACACTGTACGGACACTCTAGATCGTGCGTATGCACTCTTTTACTGGAGTGAGCGAAGTAATGAAGTAAACAGAAGGATTTTAAACTCTCTTTTCCATTTGAACATTTCCATTTCCAAATTTAGTTAAATATGCCACTCTCTTTAATGGAGTTAAGCACTGAAATTACATGAAGTTACAACATCTTTTATATGAATTTAAATAAAAATACGTGTAGTGGATGCACTGCTTTTGAACACTTTCCCTGTGGCATGTTTTAATGGTTTGCCAGGATTTATAAGATATGCATCTTATTTTATTTTTAAAATATTTTGTCAGTGAGAGACCAAGTCAGACAATAATTTACAATGCAAAACTAAGGCCCATCTGTTTCCATTAAAAATATATAAACATTCTAAAATATATGTTTACCTTATAGGCATAAATTTGATTTGTTTAAAACAATTAAAATACTATTTGACCAGTGGAAAAGAATGAGAACAAAAATAGTCTGTATCTCATATTTTCCTAATGTCTTGTACCTTTAAACATGTCACATGGATGGGAATATACACGGAACTGATATGCAAATGACGTTATGCAAGGTAAAACTAGGCATTGTAAGCTCCATATATGGTTATTTTGGGGAGGAGACAGGGTGGAGATGCATAGATACACAATCTTCTGCTGACTGGGTTTTATAAATTGAATTTTGCACAGGTTCTGAATTACGCATTGTTTTATAAATCTGAAAACTTTTGTGCATACACAAAATCTAGCTTTTGTGCATATGCACACTTTTAGGATGAACTCTACAGAAAGTTTTACACATAAGGCCTCTGGGGCCGGTTGCATAAACCACTTAGACTAGTCTTAAAAGTTAAGACACTAATGTTTTTCTTGAAGAGTGGTCCTAATTTTTTTAAGTCTGTTACATAAAAAGGTAGATTGGTGTAATTTGAATTGGAAAAATAACATTGATTACCCCTTGGTAACTGCAAGTGGTCAAACAGTTCTTAAGACACAGTCTTAATATAGTGACTACGTTTATGCAACTGGGGTCTCATGCGACATGAGGACAGAAGTTCTCCCTATTACTTTTAAATAAACAACACCATTCATGGCTGTCTCACTGCCAAATAAATACATCTCTACAGGAACACAGACACAGCACACACTGTGGCCACGTTCACACAGCAACAGAATACGGTTTTTCAGTTTCAGTTTTCAGAAGACTTTCAGTTTTATGGACAGTGCCATCTTTGATATTACACACTTTCACTGTGGTTACAGGTAAGAGAATATGGGCTTGATTCCCGTTGCATGTTGCATACAGACGGTATTCGAGACACTACAGTAAGTTGCTGTTTGAACTGGACATTTCATTACTCACACCTTTAAGTAAACGCGGTTGTCAATCCCCAAAAAAAAAAAAAAATGACAGTGTAAACGTAGCTTATATGGCTGGCTTCTAATCAGAGACCATTTTTCTTCATATCAAACAAACTTCATATTATAAAAGCTGTGCACAAACAAGGTCAGAATGAATGATGAATATTGTTGATCTCTAAGTCCCGCAGTGACATTTGTAAAAGGAGCCCTCTACTTCTATCAAAAACAGCTGTTGTTGTCACTGTCACTCACCTTTGACCTGAATGAGCATGAGTTTTTTATAGGGCATGGCACTGTTGTTGGAGCTCTGCTCAGAGGCATTCACACTTCGCAGACTCACACTGCTGAAGTTTTCCTTACTGGCCAACCCAGCAAGAGCAACCTCAGAGAAACCGCTGTTTTTATTCACTATGAAAGAGAGAGTGAGAGAAAAAGAATGAGAGAGTGCAACAGTATGAGCTTTAGCATATCACAATCATTAACATTACATTAGGAGCGGTTTGTGTTAGTTTGGGTGGGTTGTTTAAAGCAAAAGGTTAAAAAATGATTCACTGATTAATTTGAATCCCTATGCAGAATTTTATCTTTTTTGTAGAAAAATATTTCTAATTAAAAGTTGCTGTTTATAAGTTTTCAACCAAGTAAAATAATTTTCTAGATTTATTGAGTTGTATTTATTGTAAATAAAATAATTATGCTGTTATGATAATCAACATCTTTATTGTTTTTTTAGTGCCATAATTATATATTCTACTAGTGTTCATGAATGCCTTTCATGAATGAAAACTGAGTGAGCCAAAATGACATTTATAGACTTAATGTAGAAGTACCCATTCATGAGAGTGTCAGTTTTATGTATTCATTTAAACGTTTACACAATGAAGACATGACTCTTGTCAGCATCACACTGACTAAACAGCAGGAAACTGAACTGAAATGTAGGTCATATACTGAAATAGGGTCCCAACACAGAACTAGATTATAAATGTGTGAATACTGGCAAAATGTGCATATAGTGTGCCTCCTATCACTCACTCTTTTCCTGTTTCATCCTCTTGCTCTCCAGAAGGCCAATGTTTAGCCTCTGTTCTGTGTATTCGTGTCTTATGTCCTCCCGGACAGCTAGCATTTTCAGAGGGTTTCTGGATGACTGAACGTTTCTGTTGGGCCGTACCGCCCGCTTGTGTTGCACCATCTCTGAGGTCAACCTAAAAATATATACCAGAGACAAGTTATCAAATAATGTTTCAGAGCTAGTTCCTCAATCTCAGTCTTGTTTATTTTCAAGTTGTAAATAGATCACTTAACTGTCAATAAGACAAAATATGGCTGGTTAGTTATTGCTACAGAGATGATACTGAAATCTAATAGCCACACTTCGTTTGGCTTTACCTAGGCAGCTCCACTCCAAAGATGTCATCAAAATCGTCGTTGATTTCCACACTGCTGGTAATCTTGGCTATATCCTCTGTGTGTCGATAAAACTTATCGAAGGTCTCATCATCCAGAGTCATGACCTCTTTAACGGACTTCTCTGTGACTGCAATTGTGGCCTCCTGAAGTCCTGAAACTAAGAAATGTATAGGAATACATACATTATTAAGTTGATATAGGAGAAAATATTTTATCTCTAAGGTTCATTACACATTTTCGTATGATACCAACCTTTACCATTGAGACGACCAAGAAATGACTCCAACTTTTCCAGCTTCTTATCTGACTCCAGCTTCATGTCCTGTCTGACTTCAATCTCTACAGAAGAAAATACAGCAGTGATAAAAATATATACTGACAGACATAGAAGAAAGAGGACAGGAAATCTGACTGGAAGAAAAAGTAGTGGGACCAGGAAATGATACAAGCTGAGTATAAGTATGGTTTCTCACCTTCATGTGGCTTTGAGATTGTATGGGAGGCATTCTTATTTTTAGAGGACAGAGGGGACTGCACTGGATTTGTGAGAACAGAAGGGGCTGCCAGGCCTGGGAAAGAGAAAACAGAGGGGACATTTTTCTTAACTGCACATTGTTACAAAGTAAAACCATGTTTGTCCACACAGTACAAAAAAATACATCATTAAGGCTCAAACTGTGTCACTGCAGTGAAGCAATACATATGAATGCGTGCATTTTTCACTGACCTTTTTTAACCATACGGCCAGCCACTGTAAATTGAGTGGAGTCATTGGCTGCTCTGTAACCTTTGACCTTCCACGCATCCTCTTGTGCGGTGATGAGTTTCATGCGTTCCTGAATAGACATCTCTACTCGATCAATCCGCTGGCTCTCCGCAACCTCATTTCCCATCCTCTGAGATACCAAAGGAGAAACTAAATTAAGCATCTGAGCATTTACATCATTGTCAGGGCAACTTTTTTCACACTTCTGCAAGTTTAATTGGTAACACTTTATTTTACAGTGTCCTTGTTACACATTACATGTAGTTACTATAGTAATTACAATAAATTTTGCATAATTACATGCAACTAATCTTATTTCTAACCCTATAGTAAGTGCATGTAGTTAATTATTATTACTCAGTACTAAGATGTATAATTCCACTGTAACATGGACGCCTTAAAATAAAGTGTAAAAATTTAAATATCTTACCATTTTAATCTAAAAAAGTGATGCTTAGTTGATATTACAATTATAAAAGTAGTGAGAAACAACACCTCAAAACAATAATTAAATACAATTGTGAAGTGTAAATTAACACATTTACACACTGAGCTGTTTCCTAATATTAACCAGCAAAAACAAAAACTAATCCAAAAGCCTAAAAGTTTTATATATAGCGAAAATAGCTAGTAACTGACTCCCCAAAAAAAAAAAAAAAAAAAAAAAAAACACTCCACAAAAACACAACATATATTTACATACATTACAACAACAGTCTCAGTGTTGTGTTATGGAGGAATAGTGGATGTGTGTTTGAGGGTGAGAGGCACCTTCCGTCTCCAGGGGTGACGCTCATCCACCTGCACGGGCAGGGGGGTAGCCTTCACACGGAGGGAAGAGCAGGAAGACAGACGGGAAGAGAGAGGGATGAGAAAAGAATGGAAAGAAAGGATGAAATGTGAGAGGATGCATCCTAGACTAGAGAGGCTCTTATTAATAGAAAGAGGAAGATGATGCTTCACTTGAGACCTCACTGCTGTCCTGTTAAAGACTCCTCATTTAGATTTACAGTCAATAATTGTTGTTTTATAATTATATAGGCTTACGTATCCTATATGATAATGAAGACGGGTAGAGTTACATACAAAGCAATTTAAAGATAAAAGGGACAGTTAAAGGGACAGTTCACCCAAAAATTAAAATTATCCTATGATTTATTCACCCTCAAGCCATCTTAGGTGTATGACTATCTTCTTTTAGACAAACACAATCGGAGTTATATTAAAAAATATCCTTGCTCTTCCAATCTTTATAATGGTAATAAATGGTAAGCTTAGATGCCTCTCACGGTTTAAACAAACAGGGCTGACCAACAACTCAAGCTCCTCTTCTCTTATATTGAAATCCTCAGATATTTCTCTTCTAAAATTCAGGTTTTAGACTTCTAATTCATGACCAATGTTTTGTTTTGTTTTGCTCTATCCTCTGCGCTTCCGCGTTCATCATTGCTTAATGCATTGGGTCAGAGGCTACTCTTTTGGCGTAAATCGATTCGCATAGGCCATCTGCTGGAAGCTATGTATTTTAGTTTAAAGATTTAAATATAGATATTTTTCTTACAAAAACCCATCGCTTTGCATCAGAAGGCCTTTATTAACCCCCTGGAGCCATGTGGATTACTTTTATGATGGATAGATGCACTTTTTTGGACTTCAAAATCAGGAGTGCCATTCACTACCATTATAAAGCTTGGAAGAGCTGAGATATTTTATAATATAACTCAGATTGTGTTTGTCTGAAAGAAGATAGTCATATACTCCTAGGATGGCTAGAGGGTGAGCAAATCAAGGGATAATTTTCACTTTTGGGTGAACTATACCTTTAAAGTTTTAAAAGGTATTAAAATAACAAAGAAAACAGACATTCTTCAGAGAGTTTTATGGACTGAACTTCAGCCACTTCATGAAAGAAGACAAGAAATTGTCAAAGAAGACAAGAACAAAGCAGTCAAGAGTGCTTATCAAATTAAATCAAAGAAATACAAGAATGTAATTTCTTAGACTTCAAGAAATACAATAAGAGTCCTACAGATAATGAAAGAGAAAATGAGTGAAAACTTTAACATTTTGTTCAAATACCTTACCAAATATGGATTGTAAAATACAACGTAACTGTAATTTTGTGCATAATGATTTAAGTAATACATATACATAATATAAAATATACAGTGAAAAAGTAACAATTGTTTACTTAAAGCAAAAAGTATGTGTACTCTTAAAGGTACCCTAGAACCAGTTTTTTCAAGATGTAATATAAGTCTAAGGTGTCCCCTGAATGTGTCTGTGAAGTTTCAGCTCAAAATACCCCATAGATTTTTTTTAATTAATTTTTTTAACTGCCTAATTTGGGGCATCATTAACTATGCACCGATTCAGCGCGCGCCCCCTTTAAATCGCGTGCTCCCCTTTACAAAGTTCACACAGCTAAATATAACCCTAAATGGATCTTTACAAGATGTTCGTCATGCATACTTCATGCATGCGTCGGATCATGTGAGTATAGTATTTATTTGGATGTTTACATTTGATTCTGAATGAGATTGAGGCTGTGCTTCGTGGCTAAAGCTAACATTACACACTGTTGGAGAGATTTATAAAGAATTAAGTTGTGTTTATGAATTATACAGACTGCAAGTGTTTAAAAATGAAAATAGCGACGGCTCTCTTGTCTCCGTGAATACAGTAAGAAACGATGGTAACTTTAA
This sequence comes from Megalobrama amblycephala, assembly GCF_018812025.1. NCBI lineage: Eukaryota > Metazoa > Chordata > Actinopteri > Cypriniformes > Xenocyprididae > Megalobrama > Megalobrama amblycephala. The sequence continues at coordinate 16,396,541 of NC_063063.1, read as the reverse complement.
CCACATTAAACAGTACATTAGCAACATGCTAACGAAACATTTAGAAAGACAATTCACAAATGTCACTAAAAATATCATGTAATCATGGATCATGTCAGTTATTATTGCTCCATCTGCCATTTTTTCGCTATTGTTCTTGCTTGCTTACCTGCACAACGTCTGATGATTCAGCTGTGCACATCCAGATGTTAATACTGGCTGCCCTTATCTAATGCCATTGAACATGGAGCTGGCATATGCAAATATTGGGGGCGTACATATTAATAATCCTGACTGTTACGTAACAGTCGGTGTTATGTTGAGATTCGCCTGTTCGTCAGAGGTCTTTTAAACAAATGAGATTTATATAAGGAGGAAACAATGGAGTTTGAAACTCACTGTATGTCATTTCCATGTACTGGACTCTTGTTATTTAACTATGCCAAGATAAATTCAATTTTTGATTCTAGGGCACCATTAAACTAGTTTTTAAAAAAAGTGAAATTATGTTCCCAGAAGCCTTTGCTTGACATCATATTTGTTATCTTTAAAATGTCTTTTTTTTAATAGAGTTATAGTTCTTTTTTTTACCATTTATGTACTTTTTTTTTTTTTTTTTTTTTTTTATACATGCAAGTATAATATACAGGGGGAAAAAATTGATTTTGAAATGCCATCCCATAATGCCTGAAACACTGTCCTGTATTTTGTATGGTGGATTTATGGAAACCTAACAGTTTTTACCATTAATTTAATATGATTTTGTACAGTGTAGAAATTAAAAATGGAAAAAAAAAAAGAGGCGGATTATCAGTATCAGAGGGTGGAATATGGAGGAGAGCTTACATCGGGTGGGTGTTCTTGCTCACCTTGGGGAGGATTGCTATTTGATCCAGTGGTTCAGATGCACATGAAAAGGAGGAGGAAAAGACAGGATCCTACAGGACAGAGAGGGGAATCAAGACAAAAGATGGAGAGGCATATGACAAAGCAGGAGGGAATGAAGAGGAAGTCAAGGGACAGACATCCGGCAGGTGACAATGGTCTAGTCTTAGACACATTACCACATCTAAATAACCACAGGACACATAACATCAAAGTAATTTGCTAGAATGCTATGGTCAAATCTAGAGTACAATACTCAACCACCAACCTCATACAACCACCCTGAATCTGATGATACTCAAATCATTCTCCAAATTCCAATCTGCTGTCAATCAAGCAGCTTCAAGAGAAACCGCAATGAAAAGTGCAAGAGAAATTGGTGGGCAGATGCATTAATATAAATAAATATATTACAGTGCATTTTAAATTTTAACTGTTTAACTTACATGGTCCCAGAGGCGGGGGATCAATATAGACTAAAAAAGGGAGTCAAATTTAAAGCTAACTGACTAAAGCTACCTAAAAAGGCTGTGGCCTATAAGGGTGGTTGAACAAGGCAGTTAATACCACACCACAACTGTGAAGTCACCACAGGGTAAACTGACAAAGCCACCAAAATGGCTGTTAAAATAAAACAGAAAACACTTTTTGGCATTGCAATATTCATACCGTCACCATGGTAGCAATGTAAGAGAACCAAGCAAATAAAATCACCACCGCAAGCAACTGGCTCATCCCGAGTTGATGACAAGGTCAGGAAAACCAGGACAGCACACGGACATCACCATGATTACAAGGTCAAGGATTAATCAAATACAAACACAAAATCATAACCCTCATACACTGGCAATACCCGTGCTAAGTCTGTTAGCATGGTGGCGAACGGCCAACAGCCTTACCCAGAGTTGATCAGACACGGCAAAGTCATCTATCATCCCATCATCCTAGAGAAAGGGGTGAAATAAACGGGAGAAATGACCCCCTACTTAAAGCTTGGATATTAAACTTTACATTGAATCTGGTTACTGTGAGGAATTAAATAAATAATGTGATTCTTGATATTATTGCAATCTCATTTGTTAACTCAGTATGAAAAACGATATAAAGTACTTCGATGTAAAAATATCTTTAAAGTCACAATAAAACAGAAGCAGCGAGCGACAGATTTTTTTAATGTAATGTGACGTACATGAATCAGATTAATGGTGGAAAAAAATGCAGGGCAGGTTCTATCCATCAGTTGTTGATTGGATGGAGGCAGATCTGAATGCAAGCTTGTGTAACGGGTCCTACTCGCACCGCTTCAAGAGGGATTCGAACCAGTGTCACCGGCATGGGAGGCAGCCACACTAACAAGGAAGTTAAAGACTGCAGCCTATGGCATTATTTGCTAGCAGCGTCTCTTGAGGACAGGGGAGTGAGGTTTATCTGCACAGCACTTTACTAGCTGGCCTCAATTACGCTTGTAGTTGACCGTAAGAAAGGGGTGGGGTTTAAGCAGACTAAATGACTAGAGAAGTCTGGCATGTGTCACCAAAGAGAAGTCTGTCGCTTCACCAGAAAAACAAATTATATTTTAATTCAAAATTATGAGGTAAAAAAAAAAGTTACATTTATTGATAAATCATTCACAATAAGATCAATAACATTAAGAAAATAGACTGTGCGGATTTTCATTTCATGCCAACTTCAAGTTTCTCTTCGGTCACCTTCATTACTTAAGAAATTGAGATTCATTACAAAATCTGATCTGCCAGATCAGCAGCTGAATATTGTATATAATGATAGCCAATTCCCTTCTCTGAACTAGCATATGGTAAGTGATGTTATCACATTACAACACTCACAACCAGCAATGAAGTGACTGAAACAATCCAAAATCCAAACAGAGAAAGGCACGTGAAACCTCACCCCATTACCCACTGCACTAGAGAATTACTATCAAGCATGCAAAGATTTTAAACATTTTTTTTATTATAATAAATAATATTATAACAATAAAAACACAAAAACATGCAGTAAAGAAGTGGTAGAAAGACAGAGATCCATGCAAGTTAAGAACAGATACTGTATCAAACATACTAATAAACAAGAATAATATTGCTACAAAGATGATTGTACACATGCACGATGACCAACTGACCCCTACTATCCTTACTAAAAGCAAAAAAAAAAAAAAAAAAAAAAAAAAAAATCACCAGTTAATGGACTAACATTTGTGCTGTAACTAAAATTATTTTCTAATGTCAGTCCCTATAAATTAAGGATTCATATATATATATATATATATATATATATATATATATATAATATAATATAGATATATAAATTAGATAATTTCCAAACATGATAAACAATGAAACAGTCACAAAGTGTACACCATTTAAATTAGTGATACACCGAAATTTCGGCTACCGTACATTTTCGGCCAAAACTGATATTTCCGGTTTCCGGTTTACGTTTAATTAGAGTTTCTCCGATGGTAAAGACTGTGCTCAGCATCCATTTTGTGCACACAATGTAGATAAGCTACAGTAGTTAAATGTGTCAGCTGTGTGGACACTAGCTCTGGATAGATTTCGGCAATGATGGTTTCTTAAATCTAAAATCTTTTAGTCTGTGCTGATCGATGCACAGCGTGAACAAAACTTTACTAAACATTTTCAGCGTGCCTGCCATCCGATAATCGCAAAAAACATTGTTACTTTTTCTATGAAGCAAAGTCTCAACTTTAAAATTCTGTCCGTTTTTTGAAATACAAACAAATATAGTTTTGGATCTCTTTAATATGGTGTGACAGATCGCTGTAGCGGCAGCACGGATCAAGCGCACATGAACAAATAATCTCATCTCCTCTTTATTACATCATGAAATAAACATGGGTGAACATCAGAAGGTATGCTGAAAGATACATTACAACTTACTGGAATGAATCCTGTCTCATGTAATCGCTCAATCAGTGTTTCAACCGGAGAAAGACGTCAATAAAATGGCTTGTATGCTATACAAATGTCACCTATCGTCACATTTACCTCAAGAAAGTTATTAAACTCATTAGTTAACTAGAAAAAATAACTCTAGAGAAGAGCATTTTGCTAAATAAATGCACTATATTACATATTCATAATATTTTTTACTTTACCTGTAAGTTTATTGTCTATTACAGTTTATTTTCACTTAAATGTTTAAATTTCACCAACATAGTGGAAAGAATTCTGTTATTATAAAGCTGATATAAAAACTGCCTTATGTGCAATTTAAATGTTTGTACAACTCAGTTTTAGCTATTTGAGTGTTTATTATTGGCCAAGTGCATCCTGCAGAATTTTCATTTCGGTGCATCCCTAATTTAAATTAAATGTAAATGGGGCAGCTTGCACTGAGCAAACAGAATTAGTGCAAATTAGTGTTCTTGAGAAACAAATATCATTGTGAATACAACCAATGCACCTCCACAAGACCATGCAAATAGAAAGGACAGAACAGAGAGAAATAATACAAGAAGACAAAATAATGGATAGCACACACCCTTCTCTGTTTAGAGCAGGGATGTCCAAACTCAGTTTCTAGAGGGCCACTATCCTTCATAGTTCAGCTCCATCTTGCCTCAACACACCTCCTGGAAGTTTCTAGTATGCCTAGTAAGACCTTAATTAGCTGATTCAAGTGTGTTCAATTGGGGTTGGAGGTAAACTCTGCAGGACAGTGGCCCTCCAGGAGCAGGATTGGACACCCTTTGTTTAGAGTTACTCAACTGCACAAAGTCTCTTCTCTTCTGAAATGTTGAACTATGCAACAAATGCAAACAAAATTACTAAAATCACACAATTAACGAGTTGCACGATATTTGCTCTGCATCACCTAGAGCTGACAGTACAAGATGATATTCATCAACCTAACACAATACGCATAATATACGAAATTAAATAATGAACAGTGACCTATGACCTGTATGGACAGGTGAGACAGTTCAAGGTTCAGAGGTTACCTTCTTCTTGAAGCTCTGCTCCACTTCCCATAGCTGGGCGTGTCTTTCAGACACAGCAACCTGCACCACATCCTGTTTTTTATTTATCCTGTTCCTCCAGTCTTCCTCTCCACTCTTCTTCAATAGAGCCAGTCTGCAAAAGACAGAATCATATGAAGTCTTGCAGCCTTCTTAATTCCTAAATGCATTGCTTTGTGAACACATTTGAGTTTATGATCTAAAAAATATTTAACATTTTAAATGCTTAAAATTAATTTTGTAGATGCATTTGAATTTATCTTACTTTTGAATTTCATCACAAAAACATTTATTTACATTTTAATGGATGAAAAAGACCCGATAGTGAAGAAAAAAAAAAAAAAGTCTATTTACGGTATGTAATTTCATATCTTTAATAACTTTGCTATTATTCTAAAATAATGGTAAAAAAATTATGGTATATTCAAAAAACGGTATATAAAATAAAAAGTAGGTGTGTTAAAAAGAGATTTTAGCACAGATTTTTTGAGATTAGGATTGTATAAACAAATCCTGACAAACCACGACAAACAGAAAATTATATTGCAAAAATATATCTGTGGAAAATTAAACAACAACAACAAACAGGCATTTTTCATGCTCATTCACACACATTTAAGTTCCAGTGTGGGTACATATTTGTATATGCATACAGATGAGTGGCTTTCATCATGTCACTATTGATCAATTTAACCAGCTTGCGTCAGATTGCTTCCTATGGCAGCAGATAACTACCCATCAGTTACACAATACTTTGATCTCGAACTGGACACAGTAGTACAGATCTGACTAAAATAAATAAACAAACCAATCAATGCAAATACGGGCCACAATATAGAGTTACACTGAACTAGACTATCTGTCTCTCTTCATCTGTATGCTTAATGTCAGACCACAACACAAGGATGCAGTCAGGCAGCACAAAGACATTACCGCAACATCGTTTCTATCAACAATGAACTATTTTAAGTCAAAAATGTTGCATAAGGACTTTAAGCATCTGATATGTTTCAATTTCTAATGTCTTTTTTATCCTAGCTCTCAATCTAAATGGAAAGGACAATGCGCCTACTGTATATTCAATTGACATATATTCAAAAGACACACAGTGCAACCTACTTTCCACAAATAGAGTCAAAGTGGAACACTCACACTCCGAAAAGTCTAAGCCAGCCTCGTTTTATACAATTTTCAATGTCTTGCTTTATACAAAGATGGAGGAATAACCGTTTTCAATATACATCTATAGTTCAACATACATTTTCCTATTCAAAGGACCATACAATCATTAAACAGTCTGCTGGCTGACTTCCAAAAAAACAAAATCAAAAAACAAAAAAAACAATCACAAACTATATCTCACACTTTCATACACTGACCTCTCTTTGATGGACATCTGCCTGGCAGACATGATGTCTGAGAGTTTTTCTCCTTCCTCTGTTTTAAAGTCTGTGTCCTGCTCCTCTTCTCTCCTGTCGTCCTCTAGAAGTTGTCCGGCTGACTCTGCGTGTGTCTGTGCGTGCGCGTGTTGTGCAAGAGAGCCACTCTGTAATGAGGATAAGCCGTGTGATACAGCTGCCGTGGCACGTACTGTGGCTGTGTGCACAGGAAGATCTGTTGAACACAGACACAGGAAAGGGTTAGAGCAGCTCCAGTGATACGATCAGCCCAGTGACAGGCGGAGCCACGACATACACCCACAAACACAGCCACACTTTTTCACACACATTCAGTCCTGTCAAGAGTTGATGCTCACGTAAGCATGTGAATACACACACAGTAATGAATTGCTAAACAGGAAGTGAGTGTCAGTTTCTAATCATAAAGGGAAGCTTTGTTGTTCATGCTGTGCACCATGTGGCTTACACAGACATCTTTCTGTCTTTACAGAGGGAGAAAACTTTAAACCACCAGCCTGCATGACAGACACAAAACAGGAAGATGCCACAGAAGAGACGCACATCACATCCTATCCACACCTATCTGTTTGTAATGTCACACTGATATCAGCACAGAACACATGTACAGCTGACATGTGCAGGAAACCATCATAACAAGCCATCTCTGATAAAACAAAGTACATGACTGTATGAATTGTAGACTACGATGGGGTAAAATGAACTTTAATTGCCACTTAGCCGCATGTAACTAAATCTAAATGTTTTAATGCTTTTTTGTTGATGGAGATTTGCAGGCACGGTAATTAATTACATGCATATTTTTTTCCTGTTTAAAATGTTAAGGCAGAGTTAGACCCTTGGGGTAAGATGCAGAAAAAGCCCCTACGGGGTTATAGTGTAATTTCAAATAAAAATTAACTGGAATTAGCATTTAGTAATTCCACATAACTCATCTTTCACATGTTTTTCCCCCTAGATTGTGATTGAGAACATTTGATTTACTATATTTAATTAATGCAACTTTTGTTTCTGAATGAAGTTTCTTATACTCACTAAGGCTTCATTTATTTGCATTTATTGCATTTATTATTATCAAAAATACAGTAAAAACATCCAGTGTCACACCATCCTTCAGAAATCATTCTAATATACTGATTTGGTGCTCAATAAACATTTCTTATTATTATCAATGTTGAAAACAGTTGAGCTGAGCCTGCTCCATGCTTATTTGAAATAGAAATCTTTTGTAACATTATAAATGTCTTTACTGTCACTTTTGAACAATTTCATGCATTCTAAAGTAATAAAAGTAATAATTTATTTCAAAAACATATCTTACTAACCCCAAAGTTTTCCTTGGTAGTGTAAATTATTAATAATGATATCAGATATATTTAAAATATATCTGATGATAGCTGGGACCTAACATTAGGGGCTATTATAAAAGAGGCAAGATTAAATTAAAACTAAATAAGCAAATGATTTCATATATTTTCTAATATAATATAATATAATATAATATAATATAATATAATATAATATAATATAATATAATATAATATAATATAATATAATATATATATAATATAATATAATATAATATAATATAATATAATATAATATAATATAATATAATATAATATAATATATCGGATGATGTGTCACCATCCTGTTCATGCATCTTTGTATACATGTTACTATTTGCCAGTAAATCTTCACACACTGCATCAAATGAGTGACTAAGACAAAAGTACAGAAACCAGTCGAGGAGAGAAAAAAAAAAAAAAAAAAAAAAAAAAATGACACTTCAAACACAATCAAACACACCATCAATATTCCTCTACCTGACATGGCTGCCTTTGACTTGTGCTCTCCATCTGTTTCTGAAAGGTCTTGAGAGGTCAACAGAGCCTTATTGTGCCCTTTAAGCTCCTCCCAGTCTCTGGCCGGCTGAGCGTGTGGTGTCTGTTTCATGCTCTCTGGAGAGGGGAGCTTCCTCTTCCCCATGCTCAATACCAGCATCTCTCTTTGGGTTGCCGAGGACACATCTGGGCTCTGGTGTGTCTGGATCTCTTGGGCAGGTTGAGGGTGGTGAGGTGGGGAGAGGGTCTGCTCATAGTAGGCAGGGCCAGATACACTGGACATGGTCAAGTGTATGTCCCCAGCATGTTCAGTGGAAACAGTGGAGGATCTCATGGCTGAGGAAGAGGTGGACGCAAAACGAGCTCCACCTGCAGGCTGCAGCTACAAGAGGACAACAAAAGAGAGGGATGGAGGACAGGAGCAGATGGTATTATAGGAAATAGAGTAGAAGGAAAGGATGGAAGGATATGAGAGTGAACAGCGTGAGAAAGAGAGAGAAAGATAAGAGCAAGATTGTAGGTTGAGGGGAAAGTGAGAGGGATGGGATGAGAACAAAAAGTGAGTCAGCATGGGCAGGAAACAGCACACTCACCAACAGGTCATCAGAACACATGTGTCAATCATGCTGACTAATCAGAGGCTGACTTAGTGCATTTCCTGTAGCTGAAAGGCAGGCATCAAATCAGCCAATAACAAAACCATTCACAAAGCCATGCCCTTTATACGCTGAACCCAACTGTTCCCATCAGGCACTCAGAAACAGACACATTGAGTCACAGACACGATCAATAAAATTTTAACTCTACTGTGTCAGCACGGCATTAGCTGTAGTGTGCATTCAGAACAAGAACACTGACTTCCAAATGAAGTAATCATTTAGCAAATTACCTGACATCTGTAAATTAACTGTAAAAAAACCCCCTAAAATTTACACATTAAAATAGTTTTCCCACTGAAAAAGTAATATACCATAAAAACAATGCATTCTGGGTAATATTAGGGTTAATATTATGGGTTACTTTCTCAAAAATGACAAATATTACCCAGAATGCATCATTTTTACAGTATATTGCTTCTGTATATTGCAATGCATTCTGGGTAATATTATTTGTCATTTGAGGCCTCTTTTTTTTAAATGTCAAATATTACCCAGAATGCATTGTTTTATGGTATGATAATGTTTCAATGGAAAATGGTATTTTACTGTGTAATTTTTTCAATTTTTACAGTTATTTTTTAGTGTATATACAGTAATAGTAATTTTTGCTCTTTTTTTGTTTTTGGCTGGTGTATATTTTTAGCTGTGGTAATGCCCATTATTATTTAACATAGCAGACAAATTCTTTGAAAATTAAAAGGTACTTGTTTTGATTGATTTTCTCTTTTCACTTTACATTTTTATTTAATTGTTTACTTGATTGATGCAAACCAAAAAATATATGATTGTACACAAGAAAACTCTTTCAATTAGGGCATTTTCAGACCTGTAGATTGTTTGCTTTGTTCTGAAACAGAAATTTAAATTGTTACAATGTAGCATTTTCTTTGTCCATTTTGCTTCAACATTTTAAAACATACCCAAAATGTGTTTATTCAAATCGCATGGTATGTAAAACTGTCCTCTAATTGGTCCTGAGAGTACACCTGTTTGTTGCGAGATTCCACCTATCGCATATATCCAAATGTACAGTATACAAGCCTTGATTCTTGTTCAAATTAGTAAGTTACACAGTACATGTACAGTATATATATATATATATATATATATATATATATATATATATATATATATATATATATATATATATATATATATATATATATATATATATATATATATATATATATATATACACATACACATATATACACATTCACAAATACACAGTGCCTTTGTACCTTATTTACCCCTAAATGGTACATATTAGTATCTTTTGAAAGTGTACCACCCCAGTGACTTCTTTTCTATGTTTTTTTCTGATATGTAAATAAAACAACACAGCATCATCCCAATTATCAATATGTCATTACCACAATCATTAAAGAAAGACTAAACATTATATCTGTTAACATTTCTCAGTTATATTTCAAAAGCACAAAGACTGCAAAGCCTGTACTCGAGTTACCAGCAATCTGGAACTACACTCATAGCAGCACACCAAGGAAGATAACTGTAAGGATAACGATAAATTTAAAAGAATAGAAGAGTCCACACCACAATAACAGCACAGAGAAACAATATCACTGTAATGGAATCACTTTCAAAACAATTTTTTCCAGCTGATGAATGATAAAAACATTGACAGCCAACCAGAATCCATCTTGCTTTAAAGAACTCGAGCATTTAAAGCGGCAGAGGACAGAACTACAGTGCAGAATGTTCTCATGTTTGGTGTAGTTATTGTTATAGTTATCTTTATAGTTATCATTCTTGGTGTGAACAGGCTTTTAAAGACTTGGGTTTGTATGATTTACATCTAAGCAAGATGCTTAAAAGAAATGCCTAAATTCAGCCTACTGGCACATAGGGACATATGCTGAAGCATTAGAACAACTGCTTCTAAAACACAGGACAATGGTTTTACTGCAGGCAGTGTAAAACCTTGGGTTCTATGAAACATCTATGATTCTAGAGGACTCAGGCATCCTCACATGTTCCAGATCACTCAGATCCTCTGAGAACTCCGATTCCTCGTCAAACATCTCAGAACCAGAACCATCCTGCATCAGAGACAAACCCCTTTAAATGCCCAATTATGTGTGTCTGTGTGTGAGAGAGTGAGAACCATGTCCGTTGTGTACCTGGGTGTTGATTGTTCAATCAACATTTTTTTTTTTTTAAATTTAAAATTTGTGGAAAGACATCTTTCAATGTTTTAAGCTGTGGGGATAGACTGTACTTTCATCCCTCAAACACTTATTTTCACTTTACAGTCAAATTTAAAATAAAGTGTGTGTCTGTAATGAGACTTTTTTTTTTTTAAATTCCTGCTTGAGAGTTTCTTAAGACACTCTGGATCTCTGGATAACTTCAGAACATTAATTAACTAACTTTATTTACTGATAGCAGTTTAAATAATAGCTGCATCCAAATATGCATACTTCCTACAATAAAATAGGTGAAAAACAGTATGTGAAAAGAGTAGTATGTCCGAATTCACAGTATTCATACAACATAGGTGAAAAGTTGTGAGGACACAGGATAATATTTGTGAATGGCAGTGAAGCGATATCAATATCAACAAAGATTGCGCACGGGAGACCCCAGAGTTTGTTCTATTCAGCCGTGAATTCAGTTTTAAATGACCAAAAACACATTAATTATTTACTTTTCAATCCGCCCTTCTCTGATTGGTTTACTCCGCTTCCTGTTTGCTCGGATTTGCTCCGCCCTAGAAATCGAATTGATTCAATGTAGTGTTGCACGATATACCGATACTAGAAAGGTATCGCGATACCCTGCTTTTAAAAACGGTCCGGTTCTTCATTTTATTAGTACCGGTACTTTGAGTGGCAGCTGTATTTCCTAAAGTGCGACAGCAGGGGGCAGTGTGCGTGCAGCATGCTGCTTCTGAGGCACATTGAGCGTGTGTTTATTCCTCTCAACTGCGCAACGGCTTTTATGGTGACGAAACGAGAGGTATGGTTGTAAATACAGGTGCTCTTGCAGACCGTCCACAAATTGTTGAGAAAGCAGATGCACGAAGCGAAATATGGCATTATTTTGCTTACATTGCCGACAGATAGCGCAAGCCCATGGATACCACAAAGCCCTTTTGCAAAAGATGTTACAAAATAACACAAGCGAAGGGAGTCAAAAGCATCTTGCCGTCAAATTCCCGATTTGTACAAAGAATTTAAAGAGCAACAGGTTAGTGTGATACCAGCATTATGTTTATGCTCTCAAACATTAAATGAGTGTTTTTTATTTATTTTACTCGTGCAAGCAGATCTCCGCAAAGAGGTGTATTATTGAGTCTAAGTTTAATAAGTGATATATCTGGCTACAAAAATAAAATTAATTTAAAAATATATAAATATATACAGTTATTTTAAACCAATTTATGCTTTAATAACATTGCTCTAATTATTTACAGTAATATAATTTTTTACAATAATCTTACTGTCAAAAACACCTAAATGTATAAAAAAAGTGTAACAGCAAATAATTTACAATTTTATTGAGCATGAACATAATAAAAAAAAAATATTGAATCTAACTCTAACTTCATGGTATTAAAGCTCAAATCCAGAATTATCAGCCTGCACACTGGTGAAGAAAGAAGTTCTGTCATTTGTTATTTATTTACTTTTCCTGCTGTTTTAGGTTTTTGCCATAGTATTTTTTAAGTATCGGTATCGTGATATTTAAGTTGGGTATCGTATCGAAGTCAAAATTTTGGTATCGTGACAACACTAATTCAATGGCCGACCAGACTCATCCGCTGGTACAGTGGTGAGGCTGGATTTTCCAGGCAAGACAAACCCAGCCACTGGGTTAAATTTTTAAATGAACTCCCTGGGGTCGGCGGTCACATTGGCGATACCACCAGTGCGAAAGAGTCTCAAAATACTCCATCGATTTTGGACATACAGACAAGAGTTATACATCATTCAAAACTGTGAAATGTCCTCTTTTATTTGTGTACTCTCACAGTAAAAACAAAATGTTGTGCTTTTTGCAAAATAAAGAAAACTAACATGATGCGTGATCTGCCATGTCTCTCAATGAAGTCCATTCTGATACTCCTCAGATAATGAACTGTAACTTATAGAATACTTATCACACAAACATGAGACATACATTGAAATGTCAGGTTTTAAATAATGTAAGTCAAACAGTCTCTGTTTATGTAATCTGTTTGAAAAGAGAGACATGTCAGTCGTTTACGAGTCACCTCATTATCCGCGTAAAGAGAGCGCATGTTATTCAAATTCTGAGGCGATCCATGTAAACAGTCAACGATGCTTGTTGTCATCAAGCAGTTTAATCAGATTCATGTACTTTTCATCGCTTTGAGACGCAGTGAGGAATAATGCTGGAAACATTTGCCTCAGAGGAAGAGTGCGACTGGTTTCATTTTCATTTTGCGGTTCAAGCCGAGGACTGTGAATGGCAAGTTCTGTATTCTTAAATACTTTACTCAAATCGCGATATAGACTAGTCTGTGAATATTACATTTTTAACCCACTGGTTGGGTTTGTCCATATTTGATCCAAATTGGTTCGCAACAACCCAGCATTTTTTAGAGTGTGTGCACACCCAAACATGCTTAATTTCATGATTTAAATTACATGAGAAGTAAAGTCAACTGATACAATTCTTATTTGAGACATGATTAAGCATGGTTTAATTGTTCAATGAAGGGAGAGACATGGTATGTACCTGTTCAACCTCTCCAAGTGTGATTGGCTGAGTCTGGTACCGGCTGTTACTTCTGCGTGCACGAGTGTCTCCTTTGGCCCGAGGGCCATGGCTGGATGGCTGTGCTAGGCGATTGAAGAGTGCCATCTTCTCTGCCAGAGTGAGTGTGGAAAGGTCTGGCTCCTCTTGGCCATCCTCCCCTGGAGATGCATGGCGAGCCCGATCCGTCTCCGCACCCTCCTCAGCCAGCCGAACCTCTCTGGCCTGTTCCCTCACCATGGACTTTTGCTGAGAAGATGCCTGCAAGCTGTATGACATCCACACCAGACTACTCAGGAAAACTCAGTATGTTTCATATGAAATTCATTATATCACCTGCAAGGCTGGGTGGCATGACTGTATTTACCATGTGCAATAAAGACAATCATAAAGAAACAACACCATTTTATCAAGTTACATACATTTAGAATGAACACACATGCATGAATAGACCATACAAGCAATTGTGATTCATGTAACAATATGAATAAAGCAGTGTAAATTTAACCACATACAGAAAAAAGGCAATATTTTGGATGTATTGCTCATTCAGCAATCCATTTATCCTCACAAATGAATAAATGTCGGTGTTAAACATTTTCAAGCAAATTATCTTCATATTAAGATTATAGTAGCATATGCAGACAAACATGTCATGCAGTTTATACGCTCAACATGTTGCTGATGAAGCCAAAAACACAAGTGGCATGACTCGAATCCCTCCCAGCAATGTGTTATAATTTCACAAACCATTTAGACCTAGTTTTGATGGATTCTTACAATTTCGTAGCTAAAGCATTACTAACAACTCCTTAAGTATATAATTCAGTAGCTAATATAATATAAAATACTATCCAGATGCTTTACATATACTGTAGTGAAGATCAGGATCAGTTTATTTGTAGTCATGAAATAGTGGATGTGCTAATTCCCACTTCTAAAGGTAAGTTTAAGCATGATAAATGTTCTGTGTTGGCCTGGCAGTACCACAAGAGGGTGCTGCTTCTTAATTTCATCTGTCTTCCTACATAAACCTCAATCTTTTAACAAGCAAATTTTTCAAACTTGTATAGACACACACTACCCTTCAAAAGTCCACATGCAGGTGAGATGGTTGAGCACTTTTCTCGTGGTGCACAGATCTACAGAGATTCTCTCAGCATGCTCTCAAAGACAATCATTAGTATTGATAAGTGTGACTATGCCTGTTTTACACACACACGCGCTCATGTGAGTGTTTATATGTGTGTTCTGAGTACCTGAATTTGGCCACAGAGCTGTTGACTACAGTGTGACTAGGAACACGTGCTACAGAGGTTTGGCCAGGGTGGCCAGGGACACTTTAAACAGCACAAAGAAGGAGGGAAAGAAACAGAGACAAAGGAAAAAACTGAAGGAAACTGAAGAAAACAGATCATAACTATACACCACATGAAAGAAAAAGAAGGGATAGACATGAAGGAAAACACAGCATTGAGAAGAATGTACATACTAACATCTTGTTCTGAAGCCATATTAATTTGTTGATTGATACCGTTCAACATTTTAGGGGTCAGTAAGATTTTATCTTTTGAAAGAAATGAATACTTTTATCCAGCGAGGACACATTAAATTGATCGAAAGTGTCAGAAAAAATTTACATTCGTTACAAAATATTTCTATTTTATATAAATGCTATTCTTTTGAACTTTCTATTCATTGACGAATTCCAAAAAAAGTGGTTCATGGATTCAAGCAAAAATATTAAGCAGCACAAATGTTTCAACATTGATAAGAAATGTTTCTGGAGCACTAAATGAATGATTTTTGAAGGATCATGTGACACTGAAGACTGGAGTAATGGCTGTTGAACATTCAGCTTTGATATAACATTTATATATAACGTTATTTTAAACTGTAATAGTATTTCACAATATTACTGTTTTGACTGCATTTTTCATTAAATAAATGCAGCCTTGGTGAACATAAGACTTCTTTCAAAACAAAAAAAGTAAAATCTTACTGACCCCAAACTTTTGAATGGTAGTTTATATTTTGCCAGATGTAAACATTTAGGTTTTTCCCCCTTAACTTAAAAATTGCCTCACTTTCAATATCTAAAAGGTCACATACAGTGTGAACTTACGTAGCAGCAATGACCACTTCCTCTGAGGTGACTGGCTGAGTGCGGGAGCGATCCTGACCTCTCCTCAACCTCCTTTCAATGGCAGGATTACGGCTCCATGCCTTCAGAACAGAACCATCTGAAGTCTTCTCCAGCTCCTAAGAAATAGTATGACTTCATAAGAAATAGTTCTACACAATAATAAACTAAAAAACACCATTAAAATATTGCATTTGACTTTAAGGAATTTAACAAGCTTGTTCAGGATATTAGATCAGAAATTTTCCTTCTGCTCAGGTTTCTACTGGACTCACAAAATTGTTTTTGGTCACATTTTCTTCTTTCTTAGTATCTGGAGTTTCAAATATCATATTTGAGGAATGTGCATGTGTGTATGATTTGAGAGTTGTGGGGTAATGGATTGAGGTGTGTCCTCTTTACACACTTCTTGGAATGCAAAATGAATAAACATACAGACAAGTTCCATTCCAAAACCAAGAAAACTGAAAGCTTAGGCAATAGGCTTTACACAGAATATCACATGAACAGAAAACAGCACTCATCGCATCTGCTTGTCAGAAAAACTGTTAATGGCAATACGAACTGAATACTAGTACTGAGAGCTATGTTGGTGAGAAGAAGAAAAATAAAAAACTTTTAAATTTCAATCTGCATATGCAACAAACATCCTCTTTGCTCACTTTTGAAGGTATATTGAGTAAAATGACTCTATATTTAATGAAGCATACAAAAGATCGGAACCGGAAGCGATGTGACCTATTTCACAGAATACGGAAGTTTGTTGTGCATAACCTCCATTGTTACGCACCAATGGCATGTTCCGAACCCAAAGGCTATTCTTATGTGTGCTTCACGTTCGGGGCGATATTTGTGTAGTATGCATGAGTGACCATTGGTGGTGTTGATACCAGTGAAGAGTGTTTTCGAATAAATCACCAGCAGAGAGAGAAGCAGCACTCTTCAGGGTTTGGAACAAAAGTAAAGAAACACTCAAGCACCACATACCCTGAAGAGAGAGCGCTTGGCAGCTACACTCAGCTTTGCTCTCTCATCTAGCTTCTCTTCATCCACTGGAAAAACAGAAAGTAGAGAGAAAAAAAAAAAGAATGAGTCAAGCTTTTTCATGAGAACTATTTCATGAAGCCTCATGACTTTCAGAGGACAACACAATGCTAAACACATAGAAGAAAGATTACGCAAGCACGTTTCAGCTTCTCCTTTACTCTAATTTCAGAGAGGTTAACCTTAAAAGGCACAACAGTGCAAAACAAATGCCATACATCTATCTAATGCAATGTATTACATTGATATCCGTTTTAACAAAGCGTAACGTGATCTATGTATTGTAACACTAAAAGGGGTCTCATAAATTCATAATTTAATTTTTAGCCAGAGGTCCACTTACAATACTGAATCAGTTAAGTTACACTTTTCATAGTACACTTAAAGGATTAGTTCACTTTCAAATCAAATGTTCCTGATAATTTACTCACCCCCATGTCATCCAAGATGTTCAGGTCTTTCTTTCTTTGGTCGAAAAGAAATGTAGGTTTTTGATGAAAACATTCCAGGATTATTCTCCTTATAATGGATTTCAATGGCCTCAAAGCGGATGAAGGTCATTTCAGTGCAGCTTCAAAGGGCTTTAAATGATACCAGACGAGGGAATAAGGGTCTTATCTAGCGTAACGATCGGTCATTTCCTACAAAAATACAAATGTATATGCTTTATAATCACAAATGATCGCCTCGCATATGTTTCCGCTATCCGTATTCTTCAAAAAGCTTACGCTGTATATCCTACCCTTCCCTATTATACTTACTGAAAAAACTGAACTGATGCCATGTTTGTTCCGCAAGTTGAATAGGGAAGGCGGTTTGACCTTCAACTGTTTGGAGGCCATTGAAGTCCATTATAAGGAGAATAATCCTGGAATGTTTTCATCAAAAACCTTCATTTCTTTTCAACTGAAGAAAGAAAGACATGAACATCTTGGATGACATGGGGGTGAGTCAATTATCAGGAAAATTTTATTTGAAAGTGGACTAATCCTTTAATTGCTTATATACAGATGTCAAGGAAAACAATATGATTCCTTGTATATATATATATATATATATATATATATATATATATATATATATATATATATATATATATATATATATATATATATATATATATATAATATATATATATATACCTTGAGGCGTCGCCTTGAGTAACACTTTACTGTTCAAAAGGTTTGGGGTCAGTAGGATTTTTTTTTTAAGAAATTAATATTTTTATTCTGCAAGAAAGCATTAAATTGATTGATAGAAGTGAAGAAGTGACAGTATTTATAATATAAGTAATTTATAATATTTATAATGTCAGAAAATATTTCAATTTCAAATAAATGCTGCCCTTTCAAAGGGTTCTAAAAATGTTTTCTACCATAGATAATAATAAATGTTTCCTGAACACCAAATCAGCATATTAGAATGATTTCTGAAGGATCATTTGACACTGAAGACTAGACTAATGGCTGGTGAAAATTCAGCTTTGTCATTACAGGAATAAATTACATTTAAAATATATTAAAATGGAAAAGTTATTTTTTTTAACGGTAATAATATTTCACAAAATTGCTGTTTTTACTGTATTTGATCAAATAAATGCAAGCTTTGTTGAGCATAAGAGACTTACATTAAACATTTGAATGGTAAATATATTTCTTTCAGTGAACACTTAAACATTGCAAAGCAATTGACATTGCTTACACATACAGTTGGGCTAGAAAAGCAAAGCAGTACTAGTTTTAACAGATCCAGAGGCCCTAAAAAGTAGGTCTGTTGCTCTCTGGAGTATTCATGGATACTCAGCCAAACTGCACAGTCAACTGCTTCTGTTTAGAATAATATTTAAAGTCACAGAGCCATGTCTCCATAAGCTTTTCTAAGTGAAAATGTTTCCCAGTTCAGACTCTGATTAACACATAAATTATTGTATGCAATATCAACATGTCTGTGCACATGTATGAAACAAATGCAAAAGTTTTGTAATGTTATTGCGTCATCCTGCCCCATCACATAATAAATATAAGACAGCATCTAAAAGCTTGCTAGAGTGACTTTCCAATTTTAAAATGGCATAATAGAAAAGCATGTTGAAAAACAGATTTTTTTTGAATGCGTGTACGCAAAACAAAAAAAGACTTACCCTCAGGGCTCTGTGGTTCAGGGCTTAGGCAAGACCTAAAGAGAACGAAAATGGAAGTCTTACTAATAAAGTCTTACAATTAAACAGATCGGTTAAGATTGGAAAATGATTATGTCAACCAGCTAATTTGGAAAAAAAAAATTCAATAGTATGAGCAGACAAATGCAGCAGCATATTTAGGAAAAGGAAAATCAGGAAAATACGCAAAGCAGCTAGTGGGAAGGCACAGAAAACAATCAGAACTGCTTAATCCACAGCGTTAGACAGAATTATAGATTTCGCCACATGCCACAGAAACAGAAGAGTGGGAAAAAAGAAAAAAAAAAAATACAAAAGAACCTTTCATAAAGACCACTGACCAAAGATTTGGATTAGAATCCACTACACATAAAAACATTATACAGTGTGTAACATATAGCATTTTATATATTGTAAGCCAAAAGCTCATTCTAATCAGTGAATTTGTAAATACAGTGCAGTTAGAAAAAGAAAAGTACTAGCCCTGACACAGGTCAAAGTTTTCTGGGTTATTACCAGGTTAAACAAAAACATTTATTAGATTACATCAAGTGTAATTTTAATATGCACTCCAGGCTAACTCCACAATACCGTGCATGAATCTACTTATGAGGCCTACCGGTCCGACTGTTCACGCTCAGTTGATGTGATTGGCTGAGTTCTAAACCTCTCAGATGTCTTTCTATTCTCAGTAGGACATATATACCGCAAAGGGCGACGAGATGACCGATCTTTGACTCTCTCACTTCTCCAGGGTGCCTCTGTGACCACAGGCAGCTCTTCTGCCCTATTACGTCACAAAGTATGACTGAATGAGGCAGTGTAAAAAGGAAGGTGCAAAGGCATGACAAAGCGCAAAATCTTTATGAACTATTCATCTGAGCATCCTCATAGTGGGTTAAATTAACTACTGAAAACCCTACAAACATCAAAAGTGGTTAACAATTATTCTGTCAGCGCATTTAGCATAAACATCCAAAATTGTCTCTACAAAAGACAAGGATGCCAAGCAAAGGTGAGACAACAGACAGACAGAGATGGTTAATTATTATTGACAGTGCACACTAGACAAGCTGAGCAGCATGATAGCTGAAGGAATAGAGCATTAAATTCTGCTGGTCGACTCTAAATGAGCGATTCCTCTGTAATATTACACAGCATTTTTCTTCATTTAATTCTCAGAGCAATTATATTGTGAGATTTCGATTGTTAATCGTCAATTTTAGACAGGTTAGTAAGTTGATACATAACAATAAATGTACCACCACCTACAGTTCGGCTTTCCGGGGACTCGCAACACTTTCCAGATAGGTGTGGCGGAGTTGGGCTACTGAAACCCTGGCATCATGGGATAGGTGATCGCCATTGGGCACAGCCTCTCTGACTGGGTCCTGGATGGGGTTCTGTTGAAAAACTGTCTTTTGGACATTTCCAACATCCAGGGGTTTGGATGAATTTGGCATATATCTCCCACTGGAGGTATGAACTGGGGCGTAGCAGCTAGCGTCAGCCCTTTTATGGGCCTCTCGAGCTCTTGCTTGCATAGACTCTGTGGCCTGAAGACGGGACACGTGCTCTGTGTAAACTTCCCGCCTTGATCGACCACCACGCCACCCTCTGGGGTCATCTGCAACACCCTCGCTCCTGATGCCTGGGTTTATCTCCATGTTGTCAGCACTTCCAAGGCACGGGTCTTCGGTGCTCCGTTCTTTCCGTCGAATCTCAGAGGGTAAAACGGCCTTCCTGCTCCGCAGTAGCCCCTCAGTCCTCACATCCTGTTTTCCCTCAACTTCAAGTACTTCCTGAAACTCTTGTTTATGCCTGGAACCAGATTCGCCACCCATAGAAAAGTAGCTCTGGCACCCCAGGTCATGGCGTTCCTCTTGTCCAGGGTGGGTCAGGCGCTGTTTGGCTGGAGCATCAGCAAGGGTCCGAGTGTGAGGGTGATAGCGAGGGTATGACTGGGGAAACTGGTTGTACGCAGGTACCTCTGTTGTATGACCCCTGTGAAATGGCTCGTCACGGGCCAGTTTCTCCCTAACTCGGATTCTTCAGAAGAAGAGAAAAGGATTGGTTAACTTAGAATAAAATTGGTTAAATATTCACTGACTGTGCAAAAGAAAAAAGCAAAAAACAAACTGTTTTATGGGGCTGGAAGTGAATGAAAGCGAAAGAACCTGATCCAACCAAAACAACCCTTAAGCCACAGAACCAGAACCAGCATCTCAATATGGTTTGTTTATATTAGAATGTGGTTAAAAAGCAACCTTGACAGTGTTTGGAATAAAAAGACACTAATAGTCAAAGTGGATGTTTTCAGTGGTCAGAATAAGGAGAACCAAAATCAAGTAGCAAAACACAAGAGCCGTGATATCCGAAACATATTGAACGTTCATCATATTGAAACAATCAAACATTTTGAAACAATCTCAAAACCGGGGTTATAGTCAAAACATCCAGTTAATATAAGTCTACTGTTAAAAACAGAAGTTAAGCAACCCAATCATACTCGACATATCACATCCTTTTTATGAGTTGTATCCCACACTCCTCTAGCTGCTAAAAGCTGTTTCTCCTGACAAAATCTTGATGGCTGCCATCTATACACTCACACTTCAGTTTTACATAAGGTAACGTGCACTCTGCTCTGTTTAAGTGAAAACATGCTCTGCACTCTGTAATTGTTGAGTCATGTGAACGGTTTTTAACCTCCTCTAAGTGGACTGCATTTTCAAGACTAAATTAGAAAAATGCCTGTAACAAAATGCAGCCAAAAATTATGTTTGGGATATGGTTTATGAAGAGGGGGAAAAAAAAAAGTTGAGCTGTGCAGTAAATGCAAATATAAAGACAGAGATGCAGCAATTTCTGTTTAAAGCTAACATGATATTCTTTTAGACATCTGCAAGAAAGATCCAAAGGTGAACCAAACACAGAGCTTATAAATGATTATAAACTAGATGATAAACTCAAAAATCATCTACATCTCATACTTGATCACTAGAACAAAAGTAAACTGTATTTTTTGTACTTTTATTTTTAGAAGGTTATGCTAATGCAAATACTCTGCAGATTCAGGTTATAGTCAAAACATCCAGTTCTTTGGTTCAGGGTTTTTCTAACTACCTGATGTTTCTTATGCAAGGGACCCCCATTTCTATAATATAAAAGCAGCTATGTTTTCATGTATAATGAGCCATTTATATTGTGAGGAAAATACAAAATAAGTGAAAATATAAAGATTAAATATAAAGATTTAAAGGTGCCCTAGAACTTTTTTTAAAAAGATGTAATATAAGTCTAAGGTGTCCCCTGAATGTGTCTGTGAAGTTTCAGCTCAAAATACCCCATAGATTTTTTTAAATTAATTTTTTTAACTGCCTATTTTGGGGCATCATTAAATATGAGCCGATTTATGCTGTGCGGCCCCTTTAAATGCTGATGCTCCCCGCCCACGGAGCTCGCGCTTGCCTTGAACAGGGCATAAACAAAGTTTACGCAGCTAATATAACCCTCAAATGGATCTTTACAAAGTGTTCGTCATGCATGCGGCATGTATGCGTCGGATTATGTGAGTATTGTATACTGTTATATTGTTTACATTTGATTCTGAATGAATTTGAGGCTGTGTTCCGTGGCTAACGGGTAATGCTACACTGTTGGAGAGATTTATAAAGAATGAAGTTGTGTTTATGAATTATACAGACTGCAAGTGTTTAAAAATGAAAATAGCGACGGCTCTTGTCTCCATGAATACAGTAAGAAACGATGGTAACTTTAACCACATTTAAAGGTCCCGTTCTTCATGATCCCATGTTTCAAACTTTAGTTAGTGTGTAATGTTGTTGTTAGAATATAAATAAAATCTGTAAAATTTTAAAGCTCAAAGTTCAATGCCAAGCGAGATATTTTATTTAACAGAAGTCGCCTACATCGAACGGTCAGTTTGGACTACATCACTCTACTTCCTTCTTTAATGACGTCACTAAAACAGTTTTTTGACTAACCTCCGCCCACAGGAATACACAAGAGTTGCATTTGTAGAGTGTGTTTGTCGCCATGTCGTCGAAACGCTGTTATTTTCATCCCGCAGTCCAATCACCGGGTCTGATTCCGGCTCAAATTGATAGGGTAAAATTAAATACATGTTTACAATAACACTGAGCGCATGCATCTCCACGTTATGGTAAGAGGCGTGACCTTTCCGGGCAAGGAGCGCTAAGCTGCTGTCGAATCACAACACAGGAACCGCTGGCACAATCAGAACTCGTTACGTATTTCTGAAGGAGGGACTTCATAGAACAAGGAAGTCATCAGCCCGTTTTTATGACAGTGGAAACAGCGGTATACAGATAAGTAAATTATGTGAAAAACACTGTGTTATTTTTACACGCGAAACATGAACACATGTTATATTGCACACTATAAACACAATCAAAGCTTCAAAAAAACCACGAAAAACGGGACCTTTAACAGTACATTAGCAACATGCTAACGAAACATTTAGAAAGACAATTTACAAATATCACTAAAAATATCATGATATCATGGATCATGTCAGTTATTATTGCTCCATCTGCCATTTTTCGCTATTGTTCTTGCTTGCTTACCTAGTCTGTTGATTCACCTGTGCAGATCCAGACGTTATTGGCTGCCCTTGTCTAATGACTTTCATAATGTTGGGAACATGGGCTGGCATTATGCAAATATCAGGGGCGTACACCCTGACTGTTACGTAACGTAGTCGGTGTTATGTTGAGATTCGCCTGTTCTTCGGAGGTCTTTTAAACAAATGAGATTTATATAAGGAAGGAGGAAACAATGGAGTTTGAGACTCACTGTATGTCATTTCCATGTACTGAACTCTTGTTATTTGACTATGCCAAGATAAATTCAATTTTTCATTCGAGGGCACCTTTAAAGAATTAAACAGCTTTGATAAGTGGTTTTATATTATTTATACTCATATTACAAGGCAAAATAAAATTAAAATATTTCATGGGAAAGTACTATCTTTAGTTTTTGATGTTTAAATCTAAAGAGAAACAGTTTCAGCTTAAATAAAATATTTTTTCTCCCAAATATTTCCGTGGACGCCAATCACCTTGCAGCATCCCGGAACACAGTTTGAAAACCACCTTCTTCAAGATGACAAATGACTGAAAATCCAATAGATTCTGCTTTGAGGATTCTGCATAAGTATATTTATGATCTGCAGCAAAAGCCTTCAAACCATTTTCAGCATTTTGATACATAAAGGAGACCCAGTTAATTTCACACTACACAGCGTTTCATCAGAGAGAGATGAGAGAGGTTTGCTGATAAACAAGCTTAGTTCTGCGATGACTGATTCTTTAGGTTTAGGTCAGCAGAATCGATGCTCTCAGCAGGGGGAGGCAAAAGACTTTCTCATCCAAAACCTTTTGCAGTTTGTGCACTACCATTGAATGTGAGACTTAAATCACAAAGAAACCTCCTATAATGCTTTTAAAAGATGTCCGTTTATTACAGGGTTACTCTCTGAATCTACCTCTTCTTTTCCACCCATTCACCCAAGTTAAAACTCGGTTTCCATCAGCTCAATACTGTTAAAAATAGAAGTTAAGCAACCCAATCATACTCGACATATCACATCCTTTTTATGAGTTGTATCCCACACTCCTCTAGCTGCTAAAAGCTGTTTCTCCTGACAAAATCTTGATGGCTGCCATCTATGCACTCACACTTCAGTTTTACATAAGGTAACGTGCACTCTGCTCTGTTTAAGTGAAAACATGCTCTGCACTCTGTAATTGTTGAGTCATGTGAACTGTTTTTAACCTCCTCTAAGTGGACTGCATTTTCAAGACTAAATTAGAAAAATGCCTGTAACAAAATGCAGCCAAAAATTATGTTTGGGATATGGTTCATGAAGAGGGGGGCAAAAAAAGTTGAGCTGTGCAGTAAATGCAAATATAAAGACAGAGATGCAGCAATTTCTGTTTAAAGCTAACATGATATTCTTTTAGACATCTGCAAGAAAGATCCAAAGGTGAACCAAACACAGAGCTTATAAATGATTATAAACTAGATGATAAACTCAAAAATCATCTACATCTCATACTTGATCACTAGAACAAAAGTAAACTGTATTTTTTGTACTTTTATTTTTAGAAGGTTATGCTAATGCAAATACTCTGCAGATTCAGGGGAGGAGGTGGAGATGGAGAGCCCATGCTTCGCTATTTCTCTCCACACATCTCTTTTATCTATGTCTGGGTTTGTCAAAGTCAGCAGACATTAAGTGACAAGGAACTGCAGAGGAGGAAAAAGCCCACATAGTAAATAAACCACTAGACTAGTAAAGTCTGTGGAGGAACTTAAATGAATATAAAGTACAGGAATGAGAGAATAGGGGCAAAAATAGAGAGAGAAAACCGATGCAAAATGGGAACGCAATTTGCGTGTGAAATGATTCCCAGAAAATGTGGCTCTGGTGTTTTGCATGACTAATCAAGTTATCACGCTCTCCATTTGGCATATTGAGCTAATGCAGGCTGAATGATCTGCATTTACATTCTTGTCGAGTTTCATGACTCATAGCTCAACAATTCTCTCACCACAGTATCACAAACACAAACTCAAGTCACGCTTCATTCAACCAGGTACTGAAAAGCAATATGAAAACAAAACCCTGCCATATAGGGATAAACCACACACATACACTCCATGTCATTGGACAGTGGACTGAGACTAAAGTATATTAGAAAGAGTTAAGGGTAAATTGCAACAAAAGCGTCTGAATGCTCAATGATCAAATTCAAACCCACACAGCAATCATCAACAGTGTGGATGGGATGGGTGATAGAAATGTGCGCGAGGATGGCCATTTTGTTACGAGATGATGGGCCCAACTCAAAACCACACCCTGAGCCCTCTACCTTGCTGGTTCAAAAGTAATACATATCACAACATCTCTGCATAATATATTCACTTCTTTTTAAATGCACTACCATTCCAAGTCTAGGGTTAGTAAGATTTTTTTTTAAATATTTTTGAAAGTTTTAAAATGTTTTAAAAAATGCTTAATAAGGCTGCATTCATTACATCAAATATTAAGTAAAAACAATAAAATATACTCTAGTCTTCAATGTCACATGATCCTTCAGAAATCATTCTAATATGCTGATTTGGTGCTCAAAAATATTTCTTATTATTATCAGTGTTGAAAACAGTTGTGCTGCCTAATATTTTTGTGGAAACCGTGATACATTTTTGATGAATAGGAAGTTCAAAAGAACAGCATTCATTTTATGTACGTACAAGTCATAAGTTTACATACACCTTGTAGAATCTGCAAAATGTTAACTTTTGACAAAATAAGAGATCATACAAAATGCATGTTATTTTTATTTAGTACTGTCCTGAATAAGATATTTTACATAAAAGATGTCTACATACAGTCCACAAAACAAAACAAAAAATGGCTGAATTTATAGAAATTATCCCGTTCAAAACTTTACATACACTTGATTCTGAATACTGTGTGTCGTTACCTGGATGATCCATGACTGTTTTTATGTTTTGTGATGGTTGTTCATGAATCCCTTGTTTATCTAGAGCAGTTAAACTGAGCTCTGTTCTTCGGAAAAATCCTCGAGGTCCCGAAAATTCTTCAGTTTTCCAGCATCTTTTGCATATTTGAACCCTTTCCAGCAGTGACTATATGATTTTGAGATCCATCTTTTCACACTGAGGACAATTGAGGGACTCAAAAACACAACTATTAAAAAAGTATCAAACATTCACTGATGCTCCAGAAGGAAACACGATGCATTAAGAGCCAGGAGGTGAAAACTTGAATTTGAAGATCAAGGTAAATTGTACTTCGTTTGTCTTCTGGAAAACATGTAAGTATCTTCTGTTGCTGCCAAAGGGCCGGGAGGCCCTTGAAAATACTAAATGAAAAAAAAAAAAAAAAAAAATTTAAACAAAATAAGAAAAATATGGACATTATCATCCTGTTAAATAGTTTTCACTCCCCAGCTCTAAATGCATCGTGTTTCCTTCTGGAGCATCAAGTGAATGTTTGAACCTTTTTCTAATAGTTGTGTTCGAGTCCCTTCAGTTGTCCTCAGTGTGAAAAGATGGATCTCAAAAATCATACAGTCAATTGTTGGAAAGGGTTCAAATATGCAAAAGATGCTGGAAAACTGAAGAATTTTCAGGACCTGGAGGATTTTTCCAAAGAAGCTGAGCTTCAGTTTAACTGCTCAGGACAAATAAGGGACTCATGAACAACAATCACAAAACATAAAAACAGTCGTGGATCATCCAGGTAACGACACACGGTATTCAGAATTAAGTGTATGTAAACTTTTGAATGGGATAATTTTTATAAATTCAGCTTTTTTTTGTTTTTTTGTTTTGTGGATGTGAAATAGCTTATTCAGGACAATACTAAGTAAAAAAATAAGCATTTTATATAATCCCTCTTATTTTGTTAAAATAATTAACATTTTGCAGATTCTACAAGGTGTATGTAAACTTATGACTTCAACTGTAACTCAGTATTGAAGTCACGGTTTCGGTATGGGTTTCGGTACAGCAGGGATGAGAAAACCAAACATAAAACTGCTTTTTTATTAAACAGTGGTTTATTTAACAAAGTGTGTCTCACTCTTTAAATAAATTCAATTATAATAAATATTTTCTTAAGGATAAAAAAAAAATCTTTAAAAAAAAAATCTAAAAAAAATCAGCCACTTCTGTAAACTATATACAGGGAGCCCTTTCTTGCACATTATAACATTAAAATGTTACAATTAACAACAGAGCCCAAACTATTAAATTCAGTTGCTATTTATTTTTAGAATATAATCATCAACACTCAAAAAAAACAAACAAAAAAAAAACATGTAAATTGCACATAAGGCCAGGTTTTGCATTAACCCTTAAATATATATATATATAAATATAAAATCATCTGCTGAGTGTATATATATATATATATATATATATATATATATATATATATATATATATATATATATATATACATACATACATGCGTCTAACTATGGTTGCAGACACTCAGTCAACTTGCTTTCAAATGTTCTCAGACCGGCTTTGACCATTCCAATATGGCGGACAGCTTATGTATAGTGGCCCATTGAAACGGCTACAGCAAGAGAGAAGAGTCAAAAAGGAATTAATTCCATCATTACCCAGCACACCCCTAAAACTTTCTGATGCATATTACTTACAAAAATGGCAAGTACTGGCTGACATTGCATGACTGACTAGCAATTTCCTGGAGTCAGTGTGCACACTGTTTTTATTAGCCCTTTGTAAAACCAGGTTGTTACAATGATCACTTTCAAATAAGCAATATTTGTTTAATTTACAACGTTGTCTCAGTCTTCCAAGCTAAGTGTGGTCCCTAGCCAGAATAACCTGTAAAGTGGAACAGACTTTTTTTTCCAAACAGACTATAATCCAATAAACCACTATAAAACACAAGGCTCCTATCATATTTTCATCATTACCTCACATTCCAGCAAGGATGTTTATAAGACAGGACTTGAGGGGGTTTGAGATAGGGCCATGAGGTTAGGCGGGACCACTGTTAAGTGAAAGGTGTCAAACACACCCATGAATCCCAAATGTATGGTACCTGGAAGGCCAGTTGATTGGAGAGAGGGTGTCTCCTTCTGAATCAGTCTGAAGTGACCATTGGTTGGCTGACTGGCTACGGGAGCTAAATTAGTTAAGAAACACCCATGAGAGTGAAGCACTCAACGGTTTATGTGTAAAGAGTGTGTGTGTGTGGGAGAGAGGTTAAGAAAGAAAAAAAAAAGAGGGGGAAAAAAACTTCAACAGAAACCAGGATCCTGAAAATAGAGTAGGGCCTCAAATAAGATATGAAAATTGAGACTGGCTTGCTGGGAACTGGGTTTTAAAGGCCAAGTCCTCATTTGTTCACATTAACTAACCAATCAAACTTTATACTGACATTATGAATGTCTTCTGGGTCTTTCCTGAATATCATTCTTTATCATATTCATTTGTAATTTTTTTGGCTTGGCCTAATGTTGGGAATTTTAATTCAGCTGGAATCTTCTGTTGCTTAATTTGGCACGCACTTTAAACCCAAAGCGTCACACAGAACACTGACCCATGCCATAAAGAAACAGCTGCCAAAGGACATTAAAGGTCAATGCTAATGGATAATGTGTCATACTGAACAAAGCCCACCCATCTTTAGGGAGTTAGGAGAACACTCCTAACAGTATGTGAGCCAAATCCTGCAAAATGTCGGCTTTCTTTTGGGGAAAATACCTGTAAAAGACAGATTTAGGGGAATACCAGCCAACATTCTTTCCAAAAAAGGAAAGAATAAGAGAAGAAAATTAAGACACTGACATATTGAGGTACTACTTGACTGTAAGATAGAGAGACAAAAAAACAACAAGAAGAAGAAAAAGAAGACTCACCCGTGTCTTTGAAGGATGTTGTGAGCCTGCTGCTCAATAAACAGATCACCGGGAGATGCTCCCTGTTTAGGAGATGGCATCATGGCCCTTCGGCCTGTATTAGGCGAACTGGGAACCCCCATGGCACCTGGTTCTCTCCCTGGAACCCTGGCAGACCCTGACACATCCATATATGCAGACGGGTCAGGTGCAACCCCTCCACTTCCATGCAATCTATCCCGCTCTTGTGCCCTCCTCTGGTTCTCCAGATTCATCATCCTCTCGCGCTCAGAGATGGAGTCTGTGCGTTCTCGGCTGTACTCTGGATCGGTGTGAATGTGAGAGCTGGCCCTATCTACAAGATGGCTGGTGGTGTAAGCATTGTGCTCCACCCTGTCTCCTCCTTCTGCCTTTGACCTGTGTTGTTGGTCTGAGCCGTCGGGCTCTCTGGAGGTTCTGGAGTAGCGAGTGGTACAGTCGGTTTCTGTCTCCTGATCCAGAGAGATGCCATAGCGCTCTGCTAGTTGACGGCGCCGTTCTGCCTTGTAGCGAGCAATCCTTTCAGCTTTAGAGTCCGGCTCTGCCACAAGAGTGGAGCCAGTGGTGTAGACAGACTCCGGTTGTACCATGTGGGTTCTAGACTGAACCTCTGCACTGTGCGGAGTTGGGAAGTCTGGGTCATTTTTGCCATAGTGCTGAAGAGAAACTACGATGAGAGAGAGAGGAAGACAATGCATAGTTTACACTGAATCAATTTGCCTAAACCTTAAACTAACCTTAAGTAACCAAACACCAGCTAATCAACCCAAACCTGTGTTGATATGCACCATATTATTATTATGATGTTTAGTGTATATTATTTCTCAATCAAAAGAAATATGAAGCACAATTCTCACCTGTACAGGGGTCACAGGTGTCTGCTGCGCGGGTATATCTTGGAGTGTCCTCCTCTAGCATTCGATTGGTTACTAGACCGCCACAACCTGGGATATTTTGGAGAACATCACTATCGATTCCCTCCAGACGCCGTGCAATTCGTTCTTTCCTATAAATAGAAGTGGTACAGAGTATAATTCTCAATCTGTGATTTTTTTTTAAATTAAAACATATATATTTGCAATTCAAAAGTCTTCATTTATTTGGAATTAAAAATAGTTAAAAAAAAAAAGTAATACTGTGAAAAAAAATATTGCATTTTAAAATAACCATTCCTTATTTGAATATTTTTTAAAATGCAATTTATTCCTTTGATTACAAAGGTGAAGTTTCAGCAGTCATTACTCCAGTCTTCAGTGTCACATGATCCTTCAAAAACATTTATTATACATTATTTAATTATTTTGGGGTATGTAAGCTACTTTAAGCTTGATGAAGAGCATGAGGCTTTAAAGGTTGTGTGTGTGTGGTGAGAGGGAAATTAAAGTGTTTTTTGGCAATAACAGCATGCAGATAATTTTGTGATGTTGTTATTCTTGCTGAACACCTGCAGTAACTGAACTTTGGCTGTGCATGCTTTGTGAGACTGATTTAACTTCTCACCTGTTCATGTCCCAACTCTGACTTGTGCTTATACTCTCAAAACGTTTCCTTAATTCTGAGACTAAAGAGAAAAAGAAGGGCAAAGTGATGGATGGGTAAAAGAATGAGAGACAGGAGGACAAACAGGATAAATCAAACCATTACAAATGATGAAAAACATTGTACTATATATCATGTATTTGTGATGTTTCTACTCAAATGTAAGCAATAGCAATCAGAGCTTACTGTATACTGTAAGATGCACAATGTTTCACCCCACATGAGCACAATTTAAAGACTGGATTGTAATCTAATTTTTACATAATTCAGCTTTGCTGTATTTAATACCATGTAATGTTTCATGATGAATCTGATGTATTACACTAACCCTGCAGCTTAGTAAGAATACTGCTATGCCCTTACAGTGAGACAATTCCAATAATAGTCAAGGTGACGAAAGTCCAGTGTGTTATCTGAAACAAAAGCTGCTTAGACATCTAACATTAGCTAGGAGAATGGCTGACTGAGTTTCCACAAAAGCTAGCCAATCATATGTGCATAGTCAGTGAGTGTTGTTTCAGCAGTATGGAAATATGACACTCAACTGTGTCCTGTCACTAGGTGACCAGTGAAGTGATTGAGAGGGGACACATCGTGGGCTAATGTGTACACATGGCACACTAGTTTCTAACAGTGCTTACTCGGCTTGATCTCAAAGCAATTCAAAAGAGATTCAAAGTAAAGATCTGGGTGGTGCAATGAAAAGAGCAGGATTTCCCTTTCTGTTTCACATAATCCAGTAAGGCTAAAGTGCATCTTACCAACAACAAATTGCTTAGCTTAAAGGCACAATATGTAATTTTCACCGTAGAGGTCACATATTTTAAACAACAAGGAGTGTGAAGGAGTGGGGAATGATGGGAGTTGTCGTCATCACCTCGACTGGCAATGGAAATCAAATCATGTTAATGGATGAGGTAATGAAACAGTTTTATAACCATTACGTATGATCACATGATTTTATTTCATTCTAATAAATTAGCCACAAGTAACGTAATTTTTTTTTTTTTTACTTTATTTTTAAAGGTTTTGCATTTTTTACATTTAAACCAAAATGAACATAAAGTAACAAACAGATAGACCGACCAATGCAATGAAACACTATAATGTGAAGCCATAATACAATGAAACATGTTCCCTAGACACATGTTAAATGAGATATTTATATATATTTTATAATTATTTTATAATATAAATGGCATCTACTTATTAAAGAAAGTTTTCCATTTCTTCCAGTAACTTTCCCCTTTTTCCGAAGCATGCCTTAATGAAAAGGTCAGTTTCTCCATGTTCTATATTTCGTTTGTAATTTCTATCCACTGCGATGAGGTAGGAGGGTCTATGTTCAGCCATTTACGTGTAATGGCCTTCTTGCTTGCTGCTTGTAAGATTTGTAGTAGATATCTGTCTTCCTTTCTTGTCCCATTTGGTATATTTCCAAGGGTAAAACACAGAAAAGGTCTCTTCTAGTTGTAGTCCCAAGTAACGTAATTTTTAATGCTAAATTATTACTCATACATGTTACTTTATTATAGTCTAATTAAATGGTGGGGAACGCAGCACAATTTTGTGTGTTCAAAACAATCATCCTAAAGTACATTTGAACGTACCTGCAGCATTTGAAAAAAAGGCTGACTTACTATTTATGTATAACACATACTATATTTAATTACACTGCCATAGACTTGTTCAACAGACTTGGAAATGCCACACTGATATTTTTTCATGAGACTCACTGTTGCCATAGTTTCTAAGGCAGTAAAAGCGGAAACCGAGGATGAAGCGGACATGACGCCATTGACGAGCAACGCAATGAGGAGGGACATTACACTGGTTAAAATTGCAAATGTGTCTGGATTTAAACATTGTTGGAAGCTTTTGGGATAATGCAAGTACACAAGTGAACAAACATAACACTGGGCTACTGGTTTTTGGATATTTTAATGCAAAAATCTTATATATTGTGCCTTTAATTCTATAACAGTCCATTGGAAAGATGTGTAAAATTTTCACAGAACAGTTCATCATAAGTTTTATTAATTTAATCAGACATTACAACATATTGAAGATAGCACAACATGAGTGTGTCCAGGTTGTCATGTTTTAAAACAACTTCCACTTGAAAAGGGGGGGGTTAAACAGCAGTGTGAATCTGACATTAGAATGACCTGATTCTAACAAGCCAGGATTACACAACACTAAAAGCTGCATGCCAGCAAAGTGAATGCGAAACAAACAAACATTTACAAAAAATAAAAAATTGGACAAAGCTTTTACTCAAGACTAACCACTGTCATGCGCTTTTCTGAAAGGTTAACACCTAATATATATATATATAAAAAAATATATAAAAAAAAATAATAAAAAAAAATATATATATATATATATAATATATATATTTTATATATATATATATATATTTATATATATATATATATATATATAAAAAAATAAATTTATTTATTTATTTATTTATTTTTTCACATTGTATATATTCAGATTCACATTGTTGACCTCTGATCTGATTGTATTGTGTGTGTATCTGTGTGTGTCCATTCCCACATTCCATTTCATAACAAAAAATATTTTTCAGACTGACTTGATTTCATCCATCAGGAATTAACTGGGTGGTGAAAAATGTTATGTACCAGAATGGAGCCAAACCAAATGTAAGTTTGTTAGAAAATGTCTTAATAGCTATTTTACTATAGGGTAAATATCCAATAGCCTGTGTAGCCTATAAGTGACATCAGCAAAAAAAAAAAAAAAAAAAAAAAAAGGACAATCATGGAACAAAGTTAATACATTTTGATTAAAGATTACAAAAAGAAACTAAGCCAAAGTTTTTCTTTTGAATAAAATGCACAATTAATCATTTACAATAAGAAAAGGAACATACATTGAGAAAGGAAATATGGTCAGTTTTGTTTTCTTTAAGCATTATTTTATCGTTAAGAATTAAAAACATCATTAAAGTCAATAAAAAATAACAAATCTAATCAGAGACTGACAATGTGTACTAGCCTATAGAGTGGGGCATGGATGACGTCAGAACTCAGAAGACTAAATCGCCACTGATTCCTTTGAGAGTTTCCTATGGGGTTTTATAATTGGATTTTTCAATTTATGAGTAAAATAAGGTCTGTGATAAACATAAGTTGACGATACTTTGACATTTTGTTCTACAACGTAAATTACACACATCCATTTTAAAGCAGTTATGTTTATTTTTGAAAATGTGTGTTTCTAATAGTAACTAGGTGTAAGTGTGTGCAGTTTACATTGTAAAACAAAACATCAACGTATCGTCAACTTATGTTCACCACAGGCTTGATTTTACTCAAATCAAAAAACCCATTATAAAACCCCATAAGAAAATCTCACAAATTATTATTCAGGGTTCTGACGTCATCCCTGCGCCACTATTAGCATCATTTATAAAACTAAAAAGACAGAATGCGATTTTAAAAAATTGCAAAAAATGTCTTTTAGAGCTTACCAGAAGCAGGCTGCTCATGTGAGAGTCCCAGAAAATCCTGTTCACCCATTTTTTTGGACTAGCTTACAGCACAAATACTTTTACGAAATCTTGGCACTGTCTTTCACACAACTATCACATTTTCAGGGCCAGTAAGCAAGACAACTTGCCCAACAACAGGTGGCCCCTAGCAGACCAAATATAGGTCATCAGCGTCCCATCCCCCAAACCCATGTGTCCAGCACCCATCAAGACAATGCTAAGTGAAACAACATACAGTCTTAAAGCAACTTGTGAAAAATTCGATCAAGGCACTATGACCAGCATTACAGACTTTATTACTTGCTATTTTAGCAGACAGTTGTCATCTAATGGGAATACAAAATGTCTCATGAATATAGCCCTGCTAAAATTAAGAGGGCTTAAGAACCACAGTGATCATTTAGTGTTCAAATCCTCCTTGGGATTGAACCTGCAACCTTTGTATTAAGATTCTTGACCATTAGGATAAGACGCCTCCATTAGAAAAGTGCAGAAGTCAAATAAACCTTATGTGGCAGAGCTCCTGCCTGCTGGTTTGGTAAGAGTCAAGTATTTAACTAGTATATAATAGCCATGATAAAGAACCACACACTTTAAGTGTTGATGTATTTTGTACTTACCCTTGGGTGTATTTGCCAGCAGACTGACATCTAATTCTTTGTTGACTCCCTCGTCTTTCTCCTCAAACGAGAACTCTTTCTGGAAGCTGGACAGAGTGAATCCAACTTTAAATTTCAATATATTTTGCATATAGCATAACAGTAACAAGAAGCCTCAGTTTTGCCTGTTTTTGTTGAAGCAGCACCTGAAAAAGCACCTGAATCTTGGCAGATATCACACAGTTCCATCCCTCAAAAAAATGTGAAATCTTCACTTAAAAATGTTATTTTTATAACTGGATTTGGTAAGAGTAAATATTTTTTCTGACAAGAAATAAAGCCACAGCATATAAGAACAGGATAATAAAAAAAATAGCTTTTCTCATTTTTCATCCCAGTGTTCAAGTGAATACACAATCATCTGTACACAACAGGTAAACACAACATAGTCGTCTTTAATTTGTTCAAGCCTTATACAAGACATTTAAAAAGTTTCTGTTGGTGTGGATCTTTTCATTTAAACATCCAGTAAATCAAAACCCAAGTTATATAAGCATTCCATGAAATTATTATTACATAAAAATTAAGGATCTTACCTAAGAGCTCTCCGTTGTAGTTTGGTATTGCCAACTTTAGGGGCTGTTTCTCCTGTGAAGCCTGTGCACACAAAAGACAGCATAGCCTTTAGACTACAAATACTCCTGCTGGTGACAGGACTGATCAGTGAAAGATGTTTCAAAGGCCCCATGTGAAGGGCAGGAATGAAAACAATAGTATCCATTTCATGGATATCAACATGGTGCTGTGTCCATAGCTGAACAGACTTAGTGTGCACACATAGGTACATCTGTATGCACCGCGTCAACTGCCTGGGCCCATGTGCTGAATGCTGTTTCAACAGTTTTGTTAGTCAAAGTGACTACCATGTAATGCACAAAGTCATCTGTATTTTATATCTGCATCCATAAAATAAATGCACAAAAACTGAGTGGAAATGCACCATTGTTATAAAGAGCAAGGATATAAAAAGAATGTAGAAATACAGTGATAATGAATACTAATAATTATTCATTTTATATTATTTATATTCTTAAGGTAAATAAATGTATAATATAAATCAATAACATCTTTATTATTATTATTATTATTATAAAAAAAAAAAAATCAAAAGTGTGATGCTTAAGTGCATGTAGATACTCTTACTAGGTAAATCTAGGGTAAAAATTAGTAGGTTACTACTAGAAATTTACTAGAAATAAAACAAAATAAAATAAAATAAAATAAAATAAAATAAATACAAAAAAACAGAATAATAAACTTATATTTTAGATGTTATTTTATTTATTTTTTAGTTTTAAATAAATAAAATAAAAATAAAAATATAAAAACATTAGAATAAACTATTTTATTATATTTTATTTTTAAAATAAAAAATAAACAGAATAAATAAAATATAAAAAATAAAATAAAAATTATTATATTTTTTAAATAAAATAAAAAAATAAAATAACATTTGTTACAACATTCACATAAGTAATGCAACGAAATGACTAATACCGGTGTTGTTATCCAGGTGTGGAATCAATGAATAATAAGCACATGGAAATCTGACATCTGAGCTTCACAGAGGGATTGGAAGAGCAGAACATGTGTTTCCACTTTACCCATGGATCAATAACCTGACCACACATTCATCCGCACAGACCAAACAGCCTTTTTGACATCCAAAAATTCAATATTCAAATATGTTAATCCACAATAAGGACTGTGGTTAGATGTCATTTCCTCCTTCTCTCTCTACAAACACCATTTAAGAAGAGAAAGTAACTGAGTGCGCCAACTGATGGACTCTGTTTTGGTACAGAGTGAGTTTTCACAGCTGGGACGAGTATCTGCTAAAAACATTCCTCACTGCCTAAAAATCTCCTCTCATTTCAGTCACAGGGCCTGCGGACGAGACATCAACTGAAGGGGAACAGAAAGAGAGAACAGGAAAGTTTTGGAAGGACTAAGAAAAAATACATTTATGAAACTGGGTGGAGGCAAAATGATGTGGGGGTTATTACTGATAGAAATAGTTTTTTTTAGCTCAAATAAAAAACAAACAAACAGTGAATTCACAACAAATGACAGAAGCCTCTCTGTTCTGGTAGCCTGCACGGAGTACATCTTCCTGTACCATATGTTACCAATGTTTTATTGTTGCATCTGGGATAATTCGACAACAAAGCCGTTGCTGTTCAGGCAAACTAGTGATTAATGACTCTGGCGTTAAAAACAAATCGTTGACAGATTTTTCAATGTCCTCACAGTAAATTAACACTACAGGGTAAATGAAAAGTTAATGACAATGTTTCCCAGAAGCAGGAACAAAAACACAAAACCATCAAGCAAACTGACAGTTAGTAATGCAGATAAACTAGACTGATCACTAAAATTATCCTAAGCGCTTATTATGAGCATTGCATGGTCTTGTTGAGAGCACCCACCGCTAACAGACATGAATGGAAACCCAGAAAATTGGCTCTGTGCCCTCTTAAGTACAGATGCTAATCAGACAGTCAAGTGTGACATTTTCAGCACTTTAAATGGCATGCATGTTATTCCACAGCCCTGAGACACACCAACATACCGCTCTGATCTACAACAAGCGTCACATTGAGCTGATCGCAAAGCTCTGAAACGTGTTCAGGTTTATTTTATGTTCCAGCATATCTGTTTTCCAGCACAGTCAGTAACAAATAATATGGTGACTGATAAACTTGCATGACTATAGGGTTCAGTCATTGAGGTCAGGCATTAGTCTGAGTTAAAGCACATGGAGGTGATACAGTTGAAGCAAGTCAAAGCCTGTTTGGTCATGTGACAAGATCATAAACCCAAGGCTCTCTGGCATCTAACAATTGTCACAGTTTACGATGGCACGTTTAAAACCACAATGTAATTACATAACTTAAAATATTTAAGTATATACACAAGTATAACTTTAATATTTAATGTATTCATAAACTATGTAATTACATTTAAATTGATATGTAATGTATACAATTTAATACAATGTATGCATTCAATGTTTTAATATTTATCAATAATAAAATACATATTTTGATATTTATTAATAATAAATTATTCAAAAGTTTGGGGTCAGTAAGATTTTAAAAGTTTTGAAAGAAGTGTCTTATGCTCAAGACTTTATTTGATAAAAACACAGCAAAAGCAGTAATATTGTCAAATATTATTACAATTTGGATTTCTATTTTAAAATATAATTTATTCCTGTAATTCCAAACCTGATTTTTCAGCATCATTACTCCAGTCTTCAGTGTCACATGATCCTTCAGAAATCATTCTAAAATGCTGATTTGCTGCTAAAAGAATGTCTTTATTATCAGTGTTGAAAACAGTGGTGCTGCTTAATATTTTCATGGAAAAGTGTCGTCAAAAGTACAGGCTTCGATACCAAGTCGGTACTAGGGTGACCACCTGGCTATTGATCTGTTGCAGGACAGTAGATGTGATTTTGCGGGACAATGCAGGACATGTGTGAGATGTAAAAACGCTATGTAAATATTGATTTACATTTGTTGGCAAACTTGGCATATGCGCCGATGAATGTTTCTGGTGGTGGGTGCTGGAAAACGCTTCTGGCATCATTAAATCCTGGAGAGAAGACAATTCTAGATTCATGGCTGCACATGCAGGAGGACAACGCACATGTAATATCTGAGCGAGAGCGTGCGCGCCTTCAGAATCCGCCTGTGAGCGGAGAGATTCCTGCTTGCGCATTTGATGTGCTCATGTTACAATAATTCACTTTCGACATTTTTCATTATAATAACGTCATAGAACCCGCATTAAATGAACTATTAACGTGAGAAGAAAGTCATGTCTGAAAGACGCAATCAATTTTTTTTTATTGGTTAAAACGAATGGATAATATCTAATGTTTTTCCGTAGGTGCTCAACCATTTCCGTGGGTGGCAGTTCGAGCATCCACAGGATCGGCGCATGTTCGTTGGAAATATTTAACACCAGGATGGATAATTACATGCTTTAAATCATTAGTTTGGGCAGCTTTGGGCAGTTCTTGAGGTTCTTATCCAGTATGTGAGATGAAATTCCTACTGGTGTAGTTGTATTTAGCGACTGAGGCCTCAGTTGACATCAGCGGGAAAACCTCTCTCTATGATTGTGTTGGTTGGTTATTTCCACAGCTAGAATATGACGGCTGCACAAATATATTTTTAAATGCCAGTCACAGTTTTTATTATATTACTTACTGTGGTATTGTAATTTCAGTGATGAAAAAAAAATTATAATACAGACATAAATGAATGCGGGACACGACTCAAGTCTTGTAGGACGCGGGACAAAGCTCCCAATTTCGGAACTGTCCCGCAAAATGCGGAAGGGGTGGTCACCCTAGTCGGTACTGAAATTTTAAAAATGTGTCACTTTGAGCACTGTTGAGCAGATTTGTAAACACCTCTGATTGGCCACTGTGTTCATGCACTTAACATATATGTCCGTGATTGACTACAGTGATCAACGCACAGAAGTGTTTGAATTTGAAAGCGGGAGCGTTTGAAAGCAGGCGTCTATCAGTGGACCAGTCCGCTGATGGCTGCTTTCAAACACTCCCGTATGTATCTGTGTAAGCGTTCGGTGAAGAGCATCATTGATGACTATTTATTTACAACATGTTTTTGAAGCGATGATCACTGCAGCCAATCACAGATGTATCTGATGAGCACGTGAACACAATGTCCAAACAGAGGTGTTCACAAATCCACTCAACAGCACTCCAAGCATCAGTCAGTACTTTTGACAACAGTGGAAATGCTTAATAGTTATATGGAAATTGTGACACTTTTTTCAGAATTACTTCAAAAAAAAGTATTTTTATAAAAGTTCAAAAGGACAGCATTTATTAGAAATAATTGGTAATATCAATTTCTTTACTGTCGCTTTTGATCACTTTAATGCTTGTACTATCTTGAACGATGACTGAAACTTTGTATTACTGTAACTGGAACGTGTTTATTGTCTTCTTAAGATGAATCGTTTGTTGTATTCCTCAACTGTAAGTCGCTTTGGATAAAAGTGTCTTCTAAATCGGTAAATGTAAAGGTTTCTGAAAAAAGTATTAATATATTTAAAAAAAAAACAAACAAAAAAAAAACATAGGCCTGCTGACCCCAATTTTTTTAAATGGTAGTAATAAATTGTAATATTTATTTATAACACTCAAATACAAATAAGGAAGCAAAGTAATTGACATCAAATCAATTCAAGTGATAAAACTACATGAAAGTCAGCAAATCATGAATTCAAAACGCACTTACAGGATGAAACCCGTTAAATAGGAAAACACAATGCCAAAATGTGGCAGTCTGGTGTTAGTGTAGCACTTGTCTCAGCTAATAAAGGATTAGTCTTCAAGAGGAATAGGATTAGCCAGTGTGGACACAGGAAGTGTGCCATTGTGCATATGTATGGCATCACTTAAATCATGACTTTTAATGGCGTTTTATGTTTTAAAACCAGCTAGCTCAACTCTGAACATTCTTCAATGCCCTTCAAAAGAGTGTAAACTGTTATTTACCAATGCACAGACAGAGAGGGAGATCTTAAGAGTCTTAAAAGAGACAGCTGGTGTCTGCACTCCAGGAAAGGGCGAATTAGGTGACAGGGAATCTCTAAAACCCATTCATACATTTAGGCATTAACCCATTTATATTTAAAGCAGTTAAAACCATAATAAATGAGAACAACATTTTAATGAAAACTATAAAATAATTTTATGAATAAAATGCATGTCTAACAATGCAGTGCTGGACACAAACACCTGCTATAAATGTGAAAATGCACCGTTTAACTAAGAACACACAGGATAAATGAAAAAGCATGTGCCGTTGCGCAAGTGCACAGTCCAAAACAAAACCATTAAAAGGCAATACTGTGAGTCAAACTCCCTTAAGCTAACAGACCCAACTACAGACTTCAAACTATTGAAAGCGTTCATATCTAAACCACAGTATGCAAAAGAGACGCCACTTGTTCTGCTTCAAAATGCCTCAGTGCTCCTCTTTGAGTCAGCGAGTCCCTTGTCCTGAATACTTCTGTCCTTGGAGGCTCTAGCACCATTAAAAGCAGCATTAACAGAGATGTGGTGGGCCCGTCCTGTCCCGTCCCACCCCAACTGCCATTTACTCACCTTGGCACAACTTGACATGGTTGATATAGTTGGAGATCCAAGGGTTCCGGTACATATTGATAAAGTAAAACAAGGGGTAGATGACAGATAAGAAAAGAAAGTGACCAGAAAGGTGGGGGGAACTGCGAAGGACCAAAGAGAGGAGGAAAATAGAAGAGAGAGAGAGAGGACTGCAGAAAGGAAGCAGTGTCTGAACTGCAAGGTGATGCAGAGTTAGCTGCAGCAGTCCTGGGACAGCCAGAGAGGGGAGGTGGAGAGAAAGAGAGAGAGAGAAACACTGCGAGAGGAGGAGGAGAACAGGATCTCTCCAACACTATGACACTATGCTGACGGAGAGCCTCTTGCTGTCTGCATGGCTACTGCTAAATGCTAGCAAGGTAACTACGGTGCTAATGCTACTCACTGCTAATCAGATTAACAATACTGAGGCTGGGGGACGAGGGGGGAGAGAGAGAAAGATATAAAGAAAGGGAAGAGAGATGGAGGACAACGACATTAGTCAGACAGTAACGGCTGTATGCACTAGCAGCTGCATACAGTGGATGTGTGTTTAGCTTTTAGGACAGCTGAAAGGGTGAGAAAGTAAGAGAATATAAGTGCCTCAAAGGAACAAGAAATTCCTCTCATCTCTTAGCAATGACATATGCGTGGTACTTAGAGAAGGAGAGAAAGTGGAAAAGCAAGATCTCTGCCATGGGGAACATAACTTGCCAAGTCATATTGTTGTGCTAAGTACTCAAAGGAGGGACAAAATAATAGATGATGTGTGGAGTAAAAAAATCACTTGATTTATGGACTCATCAGGTCTTTCCCGTTCTGTTTTCCCAATATCAACAGAGGATACTGTGTGTTAAATAGGTTTAGATTTTTACTATCCTGGTTCCTGTACTCTAGGGGGGAAAAAAAAGCTTCATTGCTTGAATTTCTTTTCAGGATTACTGGTGAGTTTCAAAAGAATGACTCTGGCCATGTGCACCTGTTAGCTTCGGGGTTCAAATGGGATAAAATATCCATACGAGCAGCCAAACTCAGAAATTCTCATGTAATAAAGTCACCCATCGATGGGGACAACACTGACTGCTGAAGTCAGCTGGATTCAAGAATGGAGGAAAAGGTTATGATAGTATAAAGAGAGAAAAAATAATGGTCAGTGGAAGAGAGCTAAAGCCACTTAAGTTATGATTTCATATTTTTACATTTATTATCGCAATTTAAAATATTTGTTTTCTATTAAAATGTAATTTATTACTGTGATGGCAAAGCTGAATTTTCAGCATCATTATTCCAGTCTTCAGAGTCACATGATCCTTCAGAAATCATTCCAATTTGATGATTTGGTGCTCAAGAAACAGCTTTCTTATTATTAATGTTGAAAACAG
The DNA here is from genome assembly GCF_018812025.1 of Megalobrama amblycephala. NCBI lineage: Eukaryota > Metazoa > Chordata > Actinopteri > Cypriniformes > Xenocyprididae > Megalobrama > Megalobrama amblycephala. The sequence continues at coordinate 16,353,912 of NC_063063.1, read as the reverse complement.
TTGGTGCTGCTTAATATTTTTTTGAAAATCATGATACATTTTTTTTCCAAGTTCCAAAAACACCATTTATTTAAAATAAAAAAAATCTTTTATAATAATATTATAAATGCCCTTTCTGTCACTTTTGATCAATTGAATGCATCCTTGCTAAATTAATTTAAATTAAAGTATTAATTTCTTTCAAAAACAAAACTTATGGAACCCAAACTTTTAAACCATAGTTTATAATATAGATTTATAAAGCTACTTAAGTTACTTAACTTATGATATTAAAAAATATCAAAGGATCTTTAAATATTGTCTGAAATATCATAATTCTCCTCTCTTTTTATAAGACATGCGTGAACCAAAACGGTTCACAATCACAACGCAAAAGAGTTCCCAGTCTGACCCAGAGCATTTATGGAAACTATGTAGCAAAAACTAAATGTTCATTCAAAAATCTGTGACAGCAAATACGCCAAGGAAACACCCTGAATCTATGGCCAGTTCACTGCATCACACAGCAACCATGAACATATCCCAAAAAACTAAGTTGACATTAGTTTTGGGGACAGGCAACTGTATTTACAGATGTGACAACACCCTCTCTAAATCAGGGCTGACAACCATATTCTGCTGCTGTGTAAATGTAGCCCAAATGACTAGCATAAATGGACTGTAAGGAAAAAATGTATTGAAAAATGGACACTGGGACACAACAAAACAACACAACACAGGGAGGCAGTGTGAAGACAGCGAGACATTAGAGAATGAGAAACGTGCCAGTGTGGAATGGAGGGAGAGTACAGAGCAGCGGAGAGAACTAACCTCAGTATGCATTCGAGCGAGCAGGGCATTTGAGCACTCATGTACATGCAGAATGGCATTTGCCCAGCACTATTTCTGGCCTATTATCCTGACTGCAATGTTTCCACTGCAATACTTATCATCCTCATACACAAACACAGACACTTAAGGAATGCCTGAGACCCATCAAAAATCAAGAATGTGTCAATGAGTGTCTCAAGTGGCCAGAAAAACCAGCTGCTGTTCTTGACACAATTATAGGGCCAATTCAAGATATGGCGCATCATTATCTGATGGAGATAAGATTCACCACAGACCATGATCTGGAAATCAAAGACATTCCAGAGACTGAACTAATATCTAAGATAATCAGCACTTGAGTTGATGTCAGGATCTAACTAAAGGCTGAACGGGGATGACATCACCGTGTGACTCTTGAGAAGGGCATGAGCACTGCCTTCTCATTATACATAAATGTAATCTACTTGTTCCTCAGAGACCGGTCTGCTTTCTCAGATGACAAATACCACAAATATGACATCATCCCTTAATCCAAAACACACCATCTAATGACACCATCTCATGCACATGTGCTCAGTATTTACAGCTCAAACTGTTGGGCTTGGTTTAGAACCATCTGCACGCTACAGTAGTAAATAAAGATTAAAGTGGTAAATGGTGACAATAAACTCAAGCAAACAGAAATAAAGAGGAATTATGGGACAAATTAAGCCAAAGGGCCATGTAATGGGTCTAAGCTTAAATCCAGATTTTAAAACTCACAAACTATCCTGTGTACCAGAAAATTTCATAAATCAAAAAAAAAAAAACAAACAAACAGGACTTGGCCAGACATTGTAGTACTTTAGCATCTAGCATCTATCAAACTGTAATGTCAAATGTCCCGGCAGACAAATCACCCCTAATTAGGGTCTTTTTAGAAACATGCATCACATATTCAATGATCTTAGTTACAACAATAACAGATAATAAATTAAAGGAAATCTGCTTAAAAAATGGAAACGTGGGAAAAGCCAGGGAAAAAAAGATCCGTTTTAACAATTAATAAGATCGAAAGGGTAAATATGACTAGCAGCGAACTAAAGTTTGTGTTTCTGGGCTCTCTTGACAAAGTTAACATACTATAACTCATGTTCAGCTTGGCCCTGACTTCCTCATATATCAACTTTCAGAGTGTCTCATGCCAGAAAAACAAAACCTGGCAAGGAAGTTTAAGCTATTCTGACTTTTGGTTTTCTAATAGATTTAAATTATCTACTAAATGGAACCAGCCAAGTCTGAAATATTTGTATGTCACAAGGTGATGCCTTATCTTGCACTGGATTATACAAAGAAAGATTAACCACATCTCTTTAGATTGGTATCTGTCTTTTTTCTTGCAGTTTGAAAATTAGACTAATAGAGTCCAGTTTTAGAAATATGTATAAAGTTTTCTCTGCTACATTCAGAATTGAAGTAGAATAACCTTACCACAGTCTACAGATCCAAAAGCGCTCAATCGCTAGAAGAAGCCATTTCAGGTTGCTATTATGACACTGATTGAAGAAAAAAAAGCAATGCTAAACTTAATGATGAACGTCTATGTAAAACTGAATGAACTGATTAATGGCAGGAATCTTCAGGCACATCAAGATTCCATTTATGTTTATGCTAAGAAACCTGAATCGTTAGGTGGAATGTGAATAATATACAAAGGAATCACGCTGCATCAGTTAATCAGTGTTTCACTTCACCCCTGTAATTGATGTAGCAGAATGAAATCTCAGACTGTAACAGAGGAATGCACTGATGACCCATAGCGGCATTCTTCTCCATTTAACCAGTATGACTTTTACGGTGCTTGATATATGATCAAAGTCCTGAGATTGGGAGGTGACTAGTAAACACTCATGGAGTCTGGTTTCAACCACTCATTGGTCACCTGATTTGGGTCAGTACTATGCAGTAGGAGGTCAGAAAACGGTCCACTCATTCCACATCACATTTACCTAAAATTACCACTCGCACACACACATCTCGATCCTAAAAAGGGAATGTGTTTTCTGAGTGGCTGACTCTGGGTCACTGCTTCTTTCTTTCCTTTGTCTGAATGGCTGGGCGGTGTCAGTGATGAGGCTGCACCTTATTCTGAAAGCAACAGAAGGTTGTGTGTGCGCGTGTGTGCTCAGTGCATAACCTTCACTGAGTATCTAGGGCACCAAAGACAAGTAACCTTCTAAATGAAGCCAACAGGTTCAGCCATGGCTTTCAAACCTAGTTTACAGAAAATATAAACAAGTTCAAGTATAGGCCTATACATATACAGAAGACAACACTCACCCAAAAAGTATTGTGCTATAATGTACACTATTTTTCAAAAGTTTGGGGACAGACAAAAGATGAATTGTTTTATTCAGTCAAGACACATAGAAATAGGGGGGAATGGTTTCCACAAAAAATATTAAGCAGCTGTTTTCAACATTAATAAAAATTGTTTCTTGAGCACCAAATGATGGCATATTAGCATAGATAAATACAATATAGCCTAACAAAGTTACAAATAAAGTAAGGTCTATCTGTAGTACTCATTTCAGGTACAGAAATGTAATAATTAAATGTAAAATAAAACTATGTTCACTGTATAAATTTAATATAGATTAATCCATGTTAAAGCTGTGTTTTGTAGTTTGATTAACATTATGACATAGACAACAGCAAGTATTTATAGGCCGCTGTCATTTTAAGACCAAATGCAAATCCAAAATAATGATACCCATCCGTCTCTTTTTGTCTTTCTCTTGAGACATAACTGACTGTGTTCACGAGAATACTTGCCGAAACTGGTATTGTGACCTAATTTTGTGTGTGCATGCGTCCATCCAAATGCAACAAGACACAAGAGAGGAATCAATTCGGAACTTGCGCGCTCTGAAACGAGTCTCTGGTGTGTGCGGCTCTGCGCACAGATAACAGCATGCGAGTACTGAATTAAATTCTCTTTTGCCTCTTCTAGCGCTGGAATGGTTTAAAATCTATTCAATATGCAAACTAGCAAGACAAAATGTGCAAATTATAAAACTTTCAGTCTATGGTGGTTAAACTTGAAATTAATCACATGCGTGCCGAACCGTGCGTCCTGGTCCGTACAGATCACGGATCAACAACGATCTGTTTAACCCCTAGTCAGAATGATGTCTTTGGCTGTTTAGCGCATCACAGAATAAGCATTATTTTTAAGAAGATGTGTCAAGTGAAAAATAGTTTCTAAAAAGCATCTCAAGATTCCTATTCTGTTCTTTGTGGTCACTGTCTTTTGAATACAATAATGTGTTCAGAATGATGTTTTTAGTCTTTGCGATCACAAGAGCTCGACACATTTCAGAAATGCTCTGAGCTAAACACTCTGTTGTGACGCATGTGAATTTTGTTATACGGTGACAGAAAGCACAGAAAATTATCCTTAAGCCAGGATAATAAGTCATTGTTAGACAGTTAAGCTTAGCTAAAGCTGGAGAGAGTATATTTAGCATAAGGCAGTTAATTTACAGCTAACACGTAAGCCTGTCATACTATTAAGAACTACAGACACAAATACTCAACCAGTGGAAAATGATATTGCGGTGTGGAAATGGAGTTAAGATATTTACATAGCTTAAAAGCTTATCCAGCAGTAGAAAATGTGTTTGCACATCCTAATCACATCTGACTGCATATGGGTATGCTTAAAAGCCTAATTTCCTCTTCTGACCTCATGTTGTACAGAAAATATTGTTTGTAATGTGTATCTGCCATTTGTGTGGGTCTATTTTGGTCAGAGAAGTGATGGAGAGAGAGCAGGTGGGGTCACTGAACAGCTGTAAAGCATGAGACACTGTTATTTAGGCCTACTGCCTGTACACATATACACGCACAGATACCATTAAAGGATACACAACAGAAAGTGGTCACTGGTCAGAAAAACAATATGGCTGCATCTGAAATCTAAGGTCAATAACTTCACACGTAGTGTTTTTGTACAAAAGCACCTCCTAATGAAACAGGCTTTCAAGGTACATCAAGTCTAATGATCTAGAAGACATTCAAGTGAGCTTTAAGCAAATATTATTTAGTGACTACAACATGTATTTCTCTGTACAAATTAATAAGTTGACATTTATAAATAAATTTACTCCATCAGACTCAACAGTATGTCTTACGACTGCCGAACTGCACACACAACGGGTAGCGAAAAACAAATTGGATTGGATTTGAATGTGCCTTGAAGGCTTCCTACTTCCATATAAAATTTTCAGCTCTCAGACTTAACCTATATTGTTCAGATGAGATGTGCAATGACACTCAATGGAACAAGCAAAATACAGTATTAACCTGCCCACTATGATGTTTAAAAAGCATTTATAGCACAGTCCAATAAATACAAATAATTTGCCTAGAATGTATACAGAAATGAGTCATTGAAATTTCGTCAGGGATGGGAGGTAACAAATACCATTTAGGATACAAGACCATTCAATTCAGCAGTCTATATACATGTAAGCACTTTCTGCTGTCTTTCTGCATCTGTCTCATATCAAAGATCACTCAGTCTTAATGGACACTCCTCAGTCTCTCTGCACTCTCGGTCACTGATACTGACCCACTTTACTTACAGTTAAACGAAACCAGATATACTGGGATTCTGGCTTCATTAAAACGTACACACTATCTTAGACGAGAGAAATGATTAAAATCCCATGCTTTTTCATATTTCACTATTCTAAAAGTTTCAAAAACTTCAAAGAACACATACAGAATTAAATATGAGAATGAATAGCAAAAAAAAAAAGAAAATGTGTCCAAACTACTTACTATAGCAGTAACGCTTTTCAGATGCACCTCACTGGCAACTAGAGTCAATGCGTTTCAAACATGAAAGGGTTAAATAAAGAGTAAAACTCAGGATAGACGTATTCGCTGCTCTTCAGAAGAGATGTATCAGCTCTAGAGAGAAGGTCAGAGAGCGAACAAGCAACAGGAAGAGGGGAGGCCAGCAGAGGGCCATGTGGTACTGGCATACACACACACGCGCGCACATACACACACACACACACAAGATCCCCTTCGCTGTCAGTCACACCCCCTCTACAGGAGTACTGTGAGGCAGCTAAAGCTCCATGTCAAGACAGACATCAAGAAGTATTCAAATATAGCACGGTGCTTTCCCACCACAGCCATGCCATAGCAGGCCTCACAGACTGACAGGGAGGAGAGTAGTGGAAACGTGATCCTGTGAGATGAAAGCTCAAGGACAAAGTGAAGTTTGACACACTGATGTGATGTGTGAGTCAGCTAAATGAGTCAGTGTGCAGATCACAGTAATAAAACACCTGCAGGGATATGAGGTTTTATATCCCTGCTTAATATTTTTGTGGAAAGCGTGATACATCTTTTTACAGAACTCTTTGATGAATAGAAGGTTCAAAAGAGCAGCATTTGAAATTTTAGAATTTAGTACATAATAAATATCTTTATTTTCTATTATAAATGTCTTCAACATTGTATGTCTTTATAAATACACTTTAATGTTCCTTGTACTTTAAAAAAAAATACATATTTCTGAACTTTTGTAACAAAAGTAAAATAAGTTCTTTTCATTTTAACATTTACTCAAAAATTTTAATGACAAAGCTGTGAGTAGAATTTGGAACTGCCAAAGTGGAAAGATAAACAGTTTGTTGTTAATCTGAAAGTGGCCAAATATTGGGTGATTACTTTTTTCAGGCCAATATACTTAACAGTAAAGATTTAAATCACTAGACTGAAACTAACTGCTGTACAAAAAAAAAAAAAAAAAAACATTTATTCTGCTACCTCTTAGATCAAAGCAAATGTATAACACATTGTGAAAGGAAGGTGTCCAAGTTGTTTCCTCTCTAAACAAAACTAATGTGCTATGTACACTAAACTGAGAGAGGGATCTCTGGAGTTAACGTGATGACAGTGTGCAGGACAGAGTCTAGGTGTCAGCTTGAGATAAAACAGATCACGGCTGTTTAAGATTACTGCATTCTGTAAGAGTGAGGAGTAACAAGGGTTAGCAAAAGAGTGTTTGAGAGATAGAGATATCACACAAATAACACAGAGAAAAAAAAAAAAAAAAAAAAAAAAAAAAACATTGAATATGGCCAAAATACTCACCTGTGCTGAGCTCCTGAAAGAATCCAGAGCTCCACCTAGTGCCGCTTCTCAAACCCTCACACACACACATGCAAATTCACAAATATTTTTCTTCTCTTTTTCCTTATTGTCCTTACTTATGCAATTAGGTCAAGTAAACAATTCATCAGTAACCTTTGAGGAAAGTTAACTTTGGACTGAATTAGTCAACAGCCTCTCCAGAAACTACTTTAACTGTCTGCTTGCAAAATAAAAACTTCCATTTGGGGACATAATTGTTCATAATATACTTTTTTTTTTTTTTTAAATAAAACATAATGACTTAACTCAGACCTAATTCAGTCCACTTTCAGTCCAATTACTATAGTGTCTTTACATGCTGTACCCATAAACCAGTAAATAACAAAACTATTTTATTAACCCACAAACTAATACTCTCAAACCACTGCTAAATCAACTGAATAAATTAATACATAATCAGTTGTGTGCACACAAACATTAATCATCACTATGAAATCAACAGGTAATTCTGCTTTATGTTCTTGGCTCAAGAAAGCAGTACACTCTCACACAATTCAAATTACTAATATGTTCATGTATTTTTGCAGACAACCTTGAAGCCATGAATAAACATTTCTCTGGCACTAGAAGAAAAAAATTAAATATAGGATTACGCAAAGCAAGTTTGGCTGAAAATGCATATTTATAGGGAAGCGGGAACAATTACGAGTTACACTCCAACAAACAAAAACAAATGCTTACATATGCCTCATTAAAATGGGTAAACCCACATGAAGCTCTATAACATGCAACTCCTCACTGAAATGTTTAACAAAATAAGAAACAACGATAAACAGCACAAGACAAAAATTTCTGGATAAGCATTATGTGCACAAAATCTTGTCAAGATAAGCAAAAATATGACAGCAGGGAAACAAAAAGAAATGAAAGATAGATACTACGAGCACTTTACCTCTCCACATACTCTCTCGCTTTAGCATTTCTCTTTTTGCACATGGACACCAGAGTGAAACCTAGGATCAGAGACGATCCATCCTACAAAGACTGCAGTCACTGTAGAGACAGGCATTCCAAATGGGATGGTCTGGGAAGGACAAGACAGCCCAGTGAACTGAGAAACACGTGACAGGACAATGTGCCCAAACCATGATGTGGTTTCTCACCATGCAGAGCAGCTTTGATAGCACAGAGTGCTTTTGTTATAGGTTAACTCTTTATGACCGGTAAGATGCAAGAGAGTTTTAGGGCAGCAGGCAAAAAACAGACATCGAACCTTGCCAAAGCTACAACGGCTGGCCCAAACCAGGGGCACAAAGGGACAACAAAAAGCTGGCCAATTCATCAAGAACTCAAATGAATGGAGATAACAGTTCATTAGTGCTGCAATGTGGATAGAGGCATAAATCATCATGAAAAACTTTTAATGAGGGTAACAAGTGGGTCACGGAAGAAAAACATTTCATATTAAATATCATGGAACGATGCCAGCTGGTCCATCTGGCAAGACACACAATCAGTGTAGCCTCTTTATTTGTTAGGACATCTGCATCTTCCTGTGAAACTGAAAACTCTTGCCAAAGACAACCAGATCTAATCTGTGAACAAGCCTGATGCTTATTAATAACAAACATAGAAGGACGTTAAACTTTACTCTACAGTACATTTAAAACAATAATCAAATGAAATTGGGAAAGATTTTATGGGAAAATGTTATTATAGGCATAACAGATGGATAGAGGAAAAAGATTAAAATGACCAATTATATTACAGATGTCAATCTGCTGTATCTGGGCAAAGCTGACTTGAGTCTTTTGAATTGATGAGAAGACATTCTTGAGAAAATAATTATCTACAAATATATGTTTTTAGCATGACTGACTGACAGGTACTGTTGTTTATTATGAATAGCAATATTGATTTTTCTAAATATTTAAATCTGATAAATGATATCCAGAATTGATATCTTAATTATGGTTTTTTTTTTTTTTTTGCTTTTTGACAATAACTAGACAATCATTAGACTACAATAATAAACATTTTAAATGCATTATATTTTAAATTAATAATCTATGTAATTCAAGATAATGTAATAATTTAATTTATCTTAACTAATATGAATTGCTTTTTGTGAAATTATTACAACACAAATAATAAGTTAATTTACCTATGAACATCATTGTTTTTTGTTTGTTTGTTTGTTTTTTGTTGAATGCAAAATAGTAAATTTCTGTTTTGGGGTGATATTTTGAGAACAAGCCTTTATCAGCTGTTCCACATAAAAAAGATAAATAAAATAATGACATGAAGTGCAAATATTGGTACTAAACTAATTATAATTAGTGCCAAAATACCAGTTTCTATTGATTAAACAAGATTGTTTGATTTTATCACAAGTCAAAACAGCCACATCATATGACAATTTCGAGGTTTAGCCATTAAAATGTAAGAAATAAACACAAAAAGTAGTATTATATCCATTTATATAAGTTATTAACCCCCTTGTAAGGGAATATAAAGTTTTTTCCCACCCACAAATGTTTCATGCTTAAATGTTGTCTATTTCTAGCTTAAGACAGGTAAATTATATACACAGCTTGACTTTATTATATGCACAGCAGAGGGCGAGAAAACAAATACAGTTAAACGTGGCATCACTGAGTATCTCTGTGAATGCTTTTCAAAAGGCCAACCATTAGCAACAGAGTAACAACAGAACAGGAACGGATAGTGAGAAAGTGCGAGAAAGACATTTGTATCCACCCGTCCTCTTTCCATGTCTCTCCTCAGGCAATTTTTCTATCTCCGCTACTCCATCCATCAAATGAAATAAAGACTTTTAGAAAAAGTACTGAAATTTAACATTATTTACATGAATTTATAAAATTATTTAAAAGGAAATAATGCACTTTGACCCAAAAATATGTTTACAGAGACATATTTACAGAGCACTGTTGCCATTGATATCAAAGATTTGGTGCTACAGGCTTATAGGGTTGAACATAAAGTCTTACAGACAGTGTCAAAATACCACACAACATAAGTTACGAATTATTTAATATAGGATTGAGACTATTGGCATTCTACTACATATTATACAAAAACCTGATTCCAAAAAAGTTGGAACACTGTACAAATTGTGAATAAAAACAGAATGCAATGATGTGGAAGTTTCAAATTTCAATATTTTATTCAGAATACAACATAGATGACATATCAAATGTTTAAATTAAGAAAATGTATCATTTTAAGGGAAAAATAAGTTGATTTTAAATTTCATGGCATCAACACATCTCAAAAAAGTTGGGACAAGGCCATGTTTACCACTGTGTGGCATCCACTCTTCTTTTTATAACACTCTGCAAATGTCTGGGGACTGAGGAGACAAGTTGCTCAAGTTTAGGAATAGGAATGTTATCCCATTCTTGTCTAATACAGGCTTCTAGTTGCTCAACTGTCTTAGGTCTTCTTTGTTGCATCTTCCTCTTTATGATGCGCCAAATGTTTTCTATGGGTGAAAGATCTGGACTGAAGGCTGGCCATTTCAGTACCCGGATCCTCCTCCTGCGCAGCCATGATGTTGTAATTGATGCTGTATGTGGTCTGGCATTGTCATGTTGGAAAATGCAAGGTCTTCCCTGAAAGAGACGAGGTCTGGATGAGAGCATATGTTGTTCTAGAACTTGGATATACCTTTCAGCATTGATGGTGCCTTTCCAGATGTGTAAGCTGCCCGTGCCACACGCACTCATGCAACCCCATACCATCAGAGATGCAGGCTTCTGAACTGAACGCTGATAACAACTTGGGTTGTCCTTGTCTTCTTTAGTCCGGATGACACGGCATCCCGGTTTTCCAAAAAGAACTTCAAATTTTGATTCGTCTGACCACAGAACAGTTTTCCACTTTGCCACAGACAATGTTTTCTGGAAGTATTCCTGAGCCCATGTTGTGATTTCCATTACAGTAGCATTCCTGTATGTGATGCAGTGCCGTCTAAGGGCCCGAAGATCACGGGCATCCAGTATGGTTTTCCGGCCTTGACCCTTACGCACAGAGATTGTTCCAGATTCTCTGAATCTTTGGATGATATTATGCACTGTAGATGATGATAACTCTTTTCAATTTTTCTCTGAGAAACTCCTTTCTGATATTGCTCCACTATTTTTCGCCGCAGCATTGGGGGAATTTGTGATTCTCTGCCCAGTCTTGACTTCTGAGAGACACTGCCACTCTGAGAGGCTCTTTTTATACCCAATCATGTTGCCAATTGACCTAATAAGTTGCGAATTGGTCCTCCAGCTGTTCCTTATATGTACATTTAACTTTTCCGGCCTCTTATTGCTACCTCTCCCAACTTTTTTGGAATGTGTAGCTCTCATGAAATCCAAAATGAGCCAATATTTGGCATGACATTTCAAAATGTCTCACTTTCAACATTTGATATGTTATCTATATTCTATTGTGAATAAAATACAAGTTTATGAGATTTGTAAATTATTGCATTCCTTTTTTTATTCACAATTTGTACAGTGTCCCAACTTTTTTGGAATCGGGTTTGTAAAAAAAAAAAAAAAAAAAAAAAAAAAAAAAATGTTGAAGAGAAAGATTTTAAACACGATGAGGTGGTTCTCTGTTAGCTAGCCTATATAAAAACGTGTGTGTGCACGCGCAAATTAACATGCACTAACTTGGGTGGAGGTCTGATCTCCCTCCAGATCTGGCTTTTTGCACTCTTACGAAGAAAATTCTGAGGGGAGCCTTAATTGAAAAATCATGTTCGCTCTCTTTCTCTCGCTCAACCACAGGCTGAACCCATAACCTCTGCAAAAAACTGCCTCCTTTTTTCCCTCCGTGACATCCACCTGTGCTTATGTTTAGTGCCATTTGCACAGGCAATAGTTTGCAGCTGATAAAGCTGTATAAATCATATCACCAACTCCTGATCTATCCGACATATCAATATAGAGTTGCATTTAGAGTTAATTTAGAGTGCAATCCATCCGCAACAAAGCATTAAGGAGGCAACCAGGAGAAATAAGATGTTTGTCCAAAGCATGTTAGTATTTTTCTGAAGTGTGTCCTCATGACATGCAGGAATTGCTATAGATAACCTCAGGTGCATCCAATAAAAAGCTTGGATCAATCTCCACTTAAAACAATACCAATAAAAGATCACATTCTCATTTTGTGTTTCTTGGCTAACTGATTTCATTGGCATCATTTACTTCAAGCTACAATAAGTTACAGAAACAAAAAACATCCATGTAAAAGTTCCGCTAATAAAATTACTCCTGACTACCTGCCAAAGTCGAACGATTTCACTGTGAGCAAAAGAAAGGCTAAACTATCCAGCCAGGAAAAAATTGACACAACTGTGCCTGCATATTCCACATTAAGAAACTAACCAAATGCAATTTGCAAACCACACATAGTTTAACAACTGTCTGGAGTTGTTAACTTCCATCAAGTGGGCACCAATGTTTTAAACAAATGCAATTACATAGATTTAAACCTCCTCAAAGCATCTCAAATCAAATAAGTAAGCATTCAAATAGCTGACGGTGCATATAAAGAATCAACCTAAAAGCACTGCGGTCTCTAAATGAAGTCACAATGGCAGCAAAAGGAATAAGTGGATGGAAAAACAAAGATATGACCCTTCTTAACCTCTAAACGGATGTTCTTTTTCTGATGTGACCCACTTACACAAACACATACATGAGCAAGCAAATTACTCAAGAACATTAACAGTTGTGGCCTCCATTAGAGGACAATGTCTTCATTAGGCCTTAGAGACAGACTGTTTTTCCCAGCGTACTCTGAGATTCACATGGCCCACTGCCACAGAACATCCTGAGTGATCAACACATCTGGAATCCTCATGTGAGCACTAAGTATACGTTTTTTAACTATGTGTTTCTGGGCAGAAGGTATGTCAGTGTGTAAATATGGTGCTAACTAAGTCTGTCTATGGTCAAGGAGCTCATGTGTTCGTGTGTGTTTATACTTTGCTGTGAGAAGCTTTAAAGGGGTCATATCATGAGGAATCAGATTTCTCTTGAACTTTCCAGGAAGAGTTCAAATGTACTATGAAAACATACTGTAACTTTAAAAACTCAAAACTTCCTCCCTTGTGGAAAAAAAGAGACCATTTATTGAAATTAAGCTGCATGTCTTCTGCTACTTCTTATAACTTTTAAATGTCAAACAAATGAACATTGGAAACAGTATTCAGAAGCGCGACCTACCCAAAGACAGTGATATTTATATGGAAAGTTGGATAAATACCATTATTCCTAACACCAAATACATACTGCTCTGCCTTCTGAAGAATCACAGCATCATTTTTAACAAGATCCCTGATCAAATTCCCAAAGGTTATGTTAAGGCAAAAACTTTTAATGGAGAAACCAAAGACAAAGACACACACACCAAGCTTCAGTACAAGCAAAATGCAAAAGCCAGGTGCTTGTGCTACAGTTCATACGGTTTCACAATCTTTTCTCAAGAGTGAGGTCCACGCCTCAGGATCCCCAGCTGCTCCTCATCCCAGTGCAGGGGGGAGATTTGAGGCCCCACACCGGTTCACTCTGCCTTCAAACCCCGGTGCTGGGTCTATAACAATGATGTCAGCCTCTGCGCTTATGCAACAGGGTCAACCATTACTCAGAAAGAAAGCAGGAGGGTCTACAGAGAAGTTCTGCTATAACACTAGAACTGTTTAAAGGAAAGCTCGGGGGCACTAGAAAGGGAACATCAAGCACTTTTCTCATTAAATGTTCTCATTTTTGATTATAGAAACACCAATTGTATCTGTAACTTTATATGAGCCTGTTATGTTTATATAATATTCTAGGCAAACTTAAAGGAAATATTTATTTACATTGTCTCATTTTATTCAAGAGGTTTTCAAACTGGGGTCCAAGGAGCCCCAGGGGGCTGCAAGGAAGTGAAAGGGTCAAGTCTAGAGAAAAACTGGGATTTTTTTTTTTTTTTTCGAAAATAAATAATAAAATTTAAATAAGTAAATAAATTAGATTCAAATAAAAAAAAAAAGTTATAAAAAAAATAAATAAATAAAATTAAACATTACTATAATGAGAAGAAAAAAATATATAATAATTTGACTAAATAGATACAAATTTTAGATATATAATATTAATTTTTCAGTGTATAAATTTCGTGTTTGTAAAAGATGTCTTAAATTTTAGGTTGGGGGTCCCTCACACAATGATTGCTCCTCAGAGACATTGTAACGTTGTAGGGTTACTTCATTAGTAATATTTAAAAAGGAGAGATGAACACAATGACACAACGAACTCAATGTTGTATGTACTGTCTTCCTGGCATATGATAAAAACAATGACTGCCTTTGTGAAGGAAATCACAATATTAATCAAGGGTAACACAAGAAGTACTGTTGGCGAAATGAAAACAATAGTCTCACTGGGCGTTGCGTGCTCTGGTGCTCTCTCCTTGTGCAGGCCGGAGCAGGACTACAGCCTCTATTATCTTGTTCTGGCCCTGACGGTTATGTCTGGTGAATGATGGGCACGGGTGTTACTGTGCCAACATCGACACATGGTCATACCCCCCTTAAGCAGACATATGGTCTGAGAAGTGTGTGTGATCTGAAAACTGATGTATTACTGCATTTTCACATGCAAAACATTTTAGGATGGAGTTTTATTTTTAAGCCATATATTCACAAGTACAATAAAACAGTTTTGAAAACTTTTCAGGTGCAACTGTTTAAAACAAAGAAGTGAAAAAGAAAAGTCAGGTAACAACTGAAATACCATTATGGTACCATATCAGTAAGTGAGCAATATTAATTTAATTTTTCAGTATCATTCAATCAGGGATTTTGTAAAAGTAACACTAATTATATATTGTAATGTTATATATATATATATATATATATATATAGTCCAGAGATTCTTCATGTTAGTGAATAAATACATATATTCGCATGAAATACTTGTATGCCTAACTTTTGTTTGACGTGTCTGGGTTCTAATCTGCCTTCATGTAGTTTTTTTTTTTCTCATTAAAACCAAAGATGATTGTGTATCAAGAGCATGGACACGTTTGTCTGCATTTTATTTTGTGATTTCACCCCGGAAGGAATAGAGAGTCTCCACAATGTCGTTAAGCGATAGATTGAAGCACTCATCTGTGTGAAGCCTGTGCATGAGTGCCAAGAGAACACTTGTTGCCTTCCGCCACTGATAACAACAGCAACGAACGGTCAGCGTGATTTCACCTCTTATTAACAAACAAACAAAATTAATACCCTGCTAGTCAACTGGAGATCCATGCCGCGAGATGTTTCAAAAGGTGGTGGGGACAATATCGACCCTGGCAAAAAGAAGTGGGGACATGTCCCACCCATAAGTTACGCGTGTTATCATACAGTGATCGTTAGTTGGCCAAAGGAGAACTGGCCCCAGACTGGTTTCTCCCAAGGTTTTTTTCCTCCATTCTGTAACTGATGAGAGTTTTGGTTCCTTGCCACTGTTGCTTCTGCATGGCTTGCTTAGTTTGGGACAATTCATATTCAACAATATTATTGATTTGACTGCACTGACACTATTGGATGAGAACTGAACTGAGCTGGATGATGACATCAATGTTTTCTGCAGAACTGCTTTATAGATTAAATTAATTTAATAATTGATGATCTTTACAGCGGAACTGAATCAACACTGAAATGACTTCAGCTGAACAATGACACTTTTCTTTTAGAGCTGCTGTACAGCTGAAATAAACTCTTTGCATCACTGAATCATTTTCCTGTTATCTCTATAAAGCGGCTTTAAAACAATCTGTATTGTATAAAGCGCTATATAAATAAAGGTGACTTGACTTGAAATAAAGATGAAATATTATAATATAATATAATATAATATAATATAATATAATATAATATAATATAATATAATATCAAAAACAAAAACTAAACTTTGATATCTTGCCTTGGCAACTAACTGAAATAAGCTGAAGCACTAACATTTGAACTATAAAACTAAATCTGAAATAAAAATAAATTGCATCTACAAAAATTAATATAAAAACAAAACATAAAATTATATTAAAAAAAATACACTAAAATAAAAACTGAAAATATTATTTGAATGTTATTAAACAAATAATTTAATCTTTAATTTAATCTATAGCAAGTCTCAAAATATTTTTTTTCTTCATACTGTACTTTATAATGTTAAATTCACTTTTAATATTTAAAATCACTTTTATACCATCAAAGTCTAGTTTGCTGGGTCTCTAATTCAAAGACCATTAAAACGTGAACCAATTAATACAAATTATAGTTTTAAAATGATTTGAAGCAGAAAGGGAATGAGCTTTGAGCAGAACGTTTACATTACAACAGTCACCTGACTCAAGGACCACAGACATAAAGTAAGGTTAACCATAAGCTTACTAGACTAGACATCCTGTTCTGTAATCCACATCATGCTCCTTCCACTGGATGATTTTGCAGAAATGTGACAGCCTATGGACAGACAGCTTTGTTATGAAACATAAGAGCTATGATAAGTCACAAGGCAAAGCTCCCCTGATCATTATTGTGATGAAAACAAATATGGATGGACAGCAGCATGATCCTTTGACTCTAGTTTGGAGAATGAGATCTGCTCATTCCTGCTGGAGAAAACCTTTGTACTTGTCTTATTAAAACATATATTTTGAAAAAGACAAGACTAGGAATGATCACAGATCATAAGATAAAAGCATATATTTGCATATATATTGCATATATAACCATTTTAGCCTACTTTGTCCCTGATGGTGAGACAGACATGTCAGTAAGCATCTTTAAAGTATAAAACAGACCTACATTACTAGGCCAATTCTCTTTGTTTCAATCTACACCCGTGTCTAAGCCCTTCATTTTCCTCACTTTCTCTCTGGTTGAAGATCTATGCTAATAGCTGCCAGCATTACAAAATCCATTAAACTCAGATTTTAAAGGCCATGCAGGAAATCGTTAAGACTCAGAAGGGCTTCCAAATGCAACCCATACAGACACACCCTGAATACAAGTAAGGGAACTGACTGCTCTTATTATTGCTGTGCCATTGTCCTAAACCTTTAACCTGCCTACTAAAACAAATAGAGAAGGCAAATTAATGAGCTTCAGTTTATTTCTTATTCCCTGCATAAATGCAAAACAAGTTTACATAATTCAAAAGAGATTATATACTTGCATTTATTACCGTTTGGTTTACAGTAAGGGCTCTTTGACTTGGGCGGGTCACTATCACAAATGTAATTTATCAACCATATGCATTTAGGTCAACATCTCTAATAAAATCTATATGTGATGAAAAAAGAAATGTAACTTTAAGGAACTTGGCTTGTTTAGTTGATTTAAAAAATAAATAAATAAAACTTGAAGGTATTTAAGGTAAAGTGTATCTTGTGTCCTTGTAAGTGGTCGACTTTTATTGATTTCTCTTAAAAAAAAAAAAAAAAAAAAAAAAAAAAATATTGGTCTCTAAAACTGCTTGCCTAATTCTAAACTGATTATCTAAATTATGTTTAAAATAGTTTTAGATGTTCTATAGCATTTCACACCCAAAACAACTTCCCATAACCAATTCAGGCCAACCACCCACATGTAAAATAGTTGTTTCTGGCAGAACTAAATAGAAAAGGGAAGCACAAAAGTCATAAGGCTGCATCACTGGTGGTGTTATACTGTATTAGATCAATGCAAATGATACTGGATCATAAAAAAATTCCACTGCGGTGTAACAAAGACTGGTATTGTTTTGTTCCTGCGTGCTGACTGTATGTACATAGAGCTGTGTAAAAAGGCTCTTAAACTACAGATACTTTTACTTTGCATCACATCAAAAGAGCATCAGCCATCAGGTGTCACGTTCATTTCTCTGCTTTTGAGAACTGCATCTCCCCAGGAACGCGCTTCATGACCGCGCACCCCAGCTGGGAAACATGTAGTGTATCAAGTAACGGGAGCGACCCTTCCTTTAACCACAATGAAGGACAAACAGACAAACACTGGGTACGCTTTACGTGGCGTTTCGTAACCTCACCCTATACCTACCTCACGGATACACTTAAATGTTATTACTTCAGTTCAGTTCACGGTCTATTTTGCACACTTTTCACGTGTGAACACAACTATCATTCAATTACTGCCGTACGGGAGCGCGCATCCTGTCCGCTGTTTTATTTAAGAAACCTTGGTGTGACTCCTGAAACAATTTCAATATTATAGGCCTACTGTTCAACTGTCTTCACTTAAAGTGAGACTAAATAAATACATAATACAATACCTATTTTTCAAAAATACTTCTCTCGGAGACCGCTTAACAAACTGACAAAAACAAAAACAAAACACCAACAGGTTTGAGGAGAAACAGCTTTGGCTCATTACCACTATTTATTAATTACTCAAGAGTATTTAAACACAAACCTATTTATGTTTTGTTTGTTGTTCTGGTAATTGCTAAAAAA
This sequence comes from Megalobrama amblycephala, assembly GCF_018812025.1. NCBI lineage: Eukaryota > Metazoa > Chordata > Actinopteri > Cypriniformes > Xenocyprididae > Megalobrama > Megalobrama amblycephala. Next base: position 16,335,438 of record NC_063063.1, on the reverse strand, counting down.
ACAAGACAAAACTCACTTGGGGAATTGCGCACAAGCGAAATCCAACGAAATGTTTGCAAACAATTAATTTAACAACTTACCCAGGGGGGGACTCGTTATTGATGTTTAGAAGTTATTTCCAAACTGTAGTTCGTTCATACAGAAGCGTCATCAAAGAATATCTCAACAAACATATCTTGACAAACGAATGAGTTGCCTGAGAGCAGGAAAACCGCGCGCGACCCTCTGTCATTCACGCTCGCTAGAGCGCGCCTCGAACTTGCATTTGTCCTCAGCATCAGCTTCCGGGCGACGTGAGCTTAATCTTAAAGGCATAGTTGATTCACCAAAAAAAGAAAAATCTGTCATAATTTTAACACCAGACCTGTATGACTTTGTTTGTTCTGCAGAACACTACAAAATGTTAGGGACTTGCATCTTTGTTCCATACAGTGAAACTGAACGGTTACTGAGGTGACTCATTCTTTCTAACATCTCTGTTTTTGTTGGTTTTTTGGAGTGGAAAAACATGAGGGTGAATAAATGATATAGCCAACATTTATTAAAGTGAAAGTTTACATTGGAAATCATGACAGACATAGCAATTGTTCCCTTATCATCAGCCTTTCAAATTTTCTTTATTTTGAATGAATATACTGTCAGATGCATCATTGTGGTTTGCAACCAAATTCCCTACAACACAACTTCAACTACAGCAATAAAGACATTGTTGTATTCAGAGAGCTGAAGTTTGAAAAGACAATGATTGTTGGTTGGCGGACAACATGAATTGAAACAGCATGCCAGCATAACAAATTAGAAACAGGGAAAGCATGTGGTTACCAAGTATGAGACAATGGACCCAAAAGAGCTGAGACACATTACTGGAGCCTTTCCAACATTGGTTACTTGTCATTCACTAGACCTGGAAACCTCACAGTGCATTGATTCCAAGAACAGTCCCTCTGGAGGTCATTGGTGTTAAATCTGTCCATTCAGTTTATGAGTTAAACATCTGTTGGATCAAATTCTCATAACAAATTGTCAAGTTTTTCCTCAATATCAGTCCAATGTATTCTCTATTAGTAATTAAAGGCACAATATGTAAATTTTTGCCGCTAGAGATCGCTTATTCAAGACAAAGGCGTAGCTTGATGATGCCTTTTTTTTGCGGAATCATGGGAGGTGTTGTCTTCATATCTGGTGGACTCAGGCAGAAATCATGTTCATGGATGAGGTTATTAATGTTACTGTAGTATGAAGCAGAGCAGGGCCGAGTGCTGTGCGAGCAGAAATGAGGCCGCTGGAGCGATTGCTAATGAGAGACGAGAGCGAAACACGTCTCGAGAGCAGCAGAACTTTTATTATGCCAAATTTGCCGCTTCCGCTTCTTCTGGTCAAGCTTATGTGGGGTAAAGCAGCGCTGTTTATCATATTAGATACATTTGAGTGTGTTGAAAGTTGTTATAATGCTACTCTGCGTTCACTCGGGAGCCACTATGAGACACCTAATGCAGTAAGCTAGATCGATATTAGGCATGGTAAAACATGGTAAATCAAGAAAACATGATTAAAACAATAAGACTCATGAGCTATGTAACATGATTAGTTTTATGTCGGTGAATGTATCCATCCAAACAGTTGCTCATCTGTCTAATAAAACACATAATATATTAAAGTGTTTCCATGGTTTCTACAAAATAAACCCTGAAACCGAGGGTAACGCGGGTATGATGTCATTGATAGGCGACGCACGGACAAAATCTTAATTTACTGTAATTATGAAGTATACATATGAGACATGTGATTTCACTAATATGAGAACCACTTCAATCCTCTTTGTGTGGAAAAACAAAATTCTGCTGTAGAACACTGTAAATAGAGGTCTGTGAACCGTCATTTTACATGCAGCAGGGAAATTTGATTACAAATCCATTTGGAATTTTGATATGTAGGAAACAGATGTGACCTGCATCAGCGAACTTGTTCTTTATATCTTAATATTGCATTTCAAGACTCATGCAATATCTTAATATTGCATTTCAAGACTCATGCAAAGCATGCAGACTAGCAGGAAAATTGTGCATAAATATGAAGTAATTTTCTGTTCTAACTAAAACTACTAAAACATTATTATTGAAAATTTGAAATTATTAATTATAATAAAGCTGAAATAAAATAAAACATAAAGAACAAACTTATAAACACAAATTACGAATTTGAAATAAGTTTGTTGAAGCACTAAAATTACTACAACTAAACTGAAATAAAAATGACTGAAAATATAAAAATAAAAGCTAATTTAAAAATATTAATAAATTATAGAATAATATAACACTGTTTCTAATGTTCTTATGAGCAGACAATGATACAATAGGTTGAAAGTAAGTAAACAAAACACATTAATGAAACCACAACCTTTTGATTTTCCTTTAAAAAAAAAAATAAGGATGTGTAAGGTCAGTTCTTGTTTTTCAGCCAAGGACTGATCAACAATGCTCTTTTGACTGAGGCTGTTGTGATGCCACCAGTGTACTGTGGTGGTCAAAGAGGTTCTGTTCATTGGTTACAGCTCATATCCTCAGTGTCTGATAAAGAGGCATGTGAATGAAGTAAATGGACAGGCTATAAGACAAACAAACAAAGAATCTGCGTCAGTTAGACTGACTGTAACCACAATGCATCATCTTTATATAACCCCAACTCTAAAAGTTTATAAGCCTTCCATTTGGTATGAACCAGTTGTTGTAACTCTTTCAAACTTTTTCATATTTAAACTTGCACACAAAGCAAACTCTTTCACAAGAACACATAATTGTTACTCTTTTCATTCAGAGCAAAGAAACAATGCATAATTGCATCACACATACAGAACACATTTTCACTAAATCATTATTATTTCAGTTCCAGCAGTGGTGTAAAAGCCTGATTACAACAAGTAAATGTTATGATGAGGAGGACGCTATCAAACAGGGTCAGCTGTGTTAATTATACAGAAGAAGACCTCTTTATCCTGGCCTCTGTGGATCTCAGTTATGAGACAATTTCAGTTATGAAACTGTATGTGGAGACTGTGACAAACTTCCAACTCTGACACCAAAGAATATGTTAATATAGTTTGATAAAGAATTCATTAAGCAGCTCATTTGTCATGTTTAAGTTTTAGTGCCTTGAAAGATGTTCTGATATTCCTAAGGCGTAGATAAAGTCTACAAGTATCAGGTCTTATGAAATAAATAATTAAAGGGGCTATATGTAAGATTTTTACTTTAATAAAGCATAAAAATACTCCAATATGTTTGCAGATATTTAGGAAACATGCTAAGTTCATCTACATGTTTCTCAGAAAAACAACGCTACAGCCAGATATTCTACTTTGAAAATGTGCATTCCGTGTCGGAATGTCTTTGTTTTGGTCTGCCAGTTTATCCAATAGTATTTCGACATCACATGTTGCCAGTTGGCGCGTATTGCAGCAATGGAAACCAGCAAACAAACTGGGTCAGAGAATCGCAGATTCTGACCCAACCTAAAAAACCTCTGCTGCATCCATCTAAAAATCTCTATGAACAACAGCATATCCCTTAAATGCATACCGCGGGTCTTTAGTGACCCGGGACGTCATTCACTACCCTCCTCCTCGTTCATTTTTTAAAGTTAGACATCAACCTTCTTGGTATTCCTCAATCAATTCATTATAAAGAATATATCAAGAAAATCATAAAATTATAAAAGAATGCCTATTTTTGTATTCATTTTTTGTAAAAATTGTATAGGGTCGCAAACGACCCGAGGTGTGTATTAGTGTACATATATTTTTTCTGCACAACAATAATTGAATCTTAGATGACAGAATCAGTGCAATTCACCTTTATTCCACAAGGTGGCAATGTCTGATACACAATGCTGAAGTGATGACTCATTCAGACAGAAAATGAAATAATAAGAGAAACATGAAATGGCTCCGTGATTTACTGCAGAGCAAGTACTGAACGCAATCAGATATGGATCTGGTGAAGCTGTTAGCGATCGAAATATTGATTTTGAAGATGTTGAAAACTATATAGTTCTGAGAATATGTTTGAGATCGCGAATGGGCTCATATTCGTGACCTCAAACATAAAACTAGCCCATTATTTGCTGAATTTACTGGGAAATTAGCTCTGACGAGGACAGTGATGATGGCATAAAACATCTGCTCAAACGGAGCCCTTTCAAGCTCCAAAAGGTAACAAAATATGATTTATTTTATTCTTCTGTAATTGTTACTCTAATATCAGAGGAGGTTTATATTATCGTGACAGGTAGAGATCCTTCCGTGTTAATTATAGATCCGGGTCGATAAAGACCCAAATATGTAAGAATGATTGGCGAAACAGTCATGCATTTAAGGGATATTAAAACACAAATAAATCAACTCATCAGCTTTCATTGTCAATTGCGCTCTCGATTGTTGCGTGTCCTTGGCCACCCGCGTCTTTGAACGAGGGGGTGGGCAAACAATATTTTAAATTTGGACTGCAGTACCTATTTCGACCACTGGGTGTCATTCCTACATAGAGCCCCTTTAAATTAATAAATAAATGTATCAATCAATTGATCAATTGACTGATTGATTGATCAGTACAGATCGGCAGAAAAAAATCCAAGCAACAGTGAAAGCATGAATGCTGTCGACTGCGAGCAACATGTGCAGAATAAAAATGACAGATATGAATTATTCAATAGCTTTTTCCACTGTGATAATCATAGTAATGGCCACTTGAACACAAAACTCTGTACAGCCCAAGCTCTGAGGCCTTGTTTTTTTTTTTTTTGCTTCTGAGGCCATGAGACAGAGAGCAAAGGATGGATGGTTCACGAGGGACAAGGAGGAACAGATCTAAACAGAAAGGAATGAAGAAGCACACATGGAGAGTGAAATGAGAGTGACAACAACAGAACTTATTACATGGGCTAGTGTTGATGAGTCACTGGGTTAGAGAAGAGAGCGAGAGCCATATATATGAACGACAGAAGGTCTATTTTGCCTACAACAATGAATCTCCATGCACTACAGATTTATGGGAGCTAGATGCTATTAGATCAGACATAACTTGGAAGTGTGAAGAAAAAAAGCCTAATAAAAACCCAATGGACCCAGGTTACACCATACTACAGTATCCAGATAATAGGAAAAATGTGTCTTTAGAGAGCGAAAACCATGAATCATGGGTTCAAGTTGACTGGAGAATTACGAAGCTTGATTTCTTGTTGACCGTTTGTCCTTGGCAGTAATGCACACTCATCTCCAACTTTATGATGCATTAATCTCACATGGCACAAAGGCTTTGGTTGCTTTGGTTCTCTTTTGTAGAGAAAATGAGATAAGAACTGTAATTAAAACTTGACCTTAAATTAAAAATCCTTAGTCCAAAGCTTCAAACTTTAACTTGATGAGCTTTGAAAGAGGTTAGGGGGGAAAAAACATAGAAACACAGCAAAACATTTGTGAAGTTACATGTTAAATAGTCCATTAAGTGACATTAAGTATTGTAACACAGATGTACAATGAGCAAAGCAGACTAAAATAACTGAATTTGTCACATGATCTAATACAAATTGAGAAAAATTGTATCCATAAGTGTTATATGCTCATGCTGAGCAGAGTCAGATATCATAGCAGACAATGCATGTGCTAACAAGAAAGCAAAATAAAAGAATACAAAGATGTCAAATATGACCACCCTCCCCCACCCACTGAGTTAGACATCATAATAACATTATGGCTCAACTATAACATCCCCGTGGCTGTATTGTGTTTATGTCAAACTGTCTTATTCAGTTTCTACTTTCATATGACTCTCAGATATGCATTATTCAGTCAATCCCATTGAGAGGCTGAATACAGAAAGATCTCATCCTGTATGTGGCCTCCGGTTACTCTCAATAAATAATTTAAAGCCATCCACCCACTCACTCATAAACAGAAAAATTACAGAAGAAGAGAGAGAAACTGACAAATCAACCCAATAATAGAGCAAATGAGTGAGAGATAAGTGACCCTCTGTCTAGTTTAAATAGTTTGAAGATATTGGTGAGCTATATAGAACTATAGCACATCCAACAAACCAAACCAAAATGTGATTTCAACTGTAAATTTAAACTATAAGCAATTACATTCACAAAAAGTTTATCAAAAACACTTTTTGATAAGCTGCATTTATTTTATCAAAAATATAGTAATGCCAGTATATTGTGAAATATCAAAAGAACTGTTTTCTATTTGTATTTTAAAATATAATTTATTCCTGTGACAGCAAAGCTGAATTTTCAGAAGTGATTAATCCAGTCTTCAGTGTCACATGATCCTTAAGAAATCATTCTAATATGCTGATTTGCTGCTCAAGAAACATTTCCTAATATTATCAATGTTTAAAACAGTTCATATTTTGTGGAAACTGTGATACATTTTTTTTTTCAGGATTCTTTGATAAAAAGAAAGTTCAAAAGAACAGCATTTATTTGAAAAATAAACCTTTTGTAACATTGTATAGATGTTTACTGTTCCTTTTGATCAATTTAATGCATCTTTGCTGAATAAAAGCAATAATTTCTTTCAAAAAAGAATCTTACTGATCCCAAACTTTTGAAAGGTAGTGTTTCTCAGCTGTATGAACAAGAAATTTTGGCCCACACAAACAACTTTTTATTATTCCCCCATTTTATACAACAGTTCAGTAAACAAAAAGTTAATATTGAATAACAAATTATTGCTACTTTGTTTATTTTGCTCCATCCAGCAAAAATAGTTTCAAATTAAAGCTGCAAGCAGCGATGAAAGGGCCCTCGCACCCGGGCAAACCACCACCCGTTGGCATCAGGAAAACAATGAACAGTGGGTGACATGGATGCAAGCGAGTAAATACAGGAGAAATATAGCCAAGTCATTTCAAAGTGCCACACTTCCTGCTGCCAACAGGTGGCACTTTGACTGTAACCGAATATTGCCATGTAGATGTCCTCAGGCCAGGACTATTATCAAACATGTGAAGTTTGAAGCAGATCAGACATTGTATGCCTGAGTTACTAGAACTTCCTGTTTCTTGGCTTTAATCGCATACATTAGCATTTAGCCAAGTGTTTTATGATTTAACATATTTCTTTAACATATATTACTATGTTTGGTACATCATGGCATATTAAAATGTTTTTTCCGAGAGTGAACTAAAGTGTTAAGCATACCATTTCCTGTTGCCAGCAGGTGGCGCTATGACTAACTGAATATTGGCATATAGATGTCTTTAGGCCCAGGACTCTTATCACACATATGAAGTTTGGAGCAGATCGGACATTGTATGCCTGAGTTACAACAACTTCATCATTCATGGCAAAACATCAGAATTTGTCAGGCCGCCACGGACACACCCTTCAACGAAAACTCAAGATCTTTGCAATTAAATGTCGCTAAGGCCTTAAGATTAGACTGACCATATATGATGTTGTTATTATTAAATGTCTTCGAGGAGTTAATCACAGTGTAAAACATGTCATTTCCTGTTGCTGGCAGGTGCTCGCTATGACTGCAACTGAACATTGGCATATAGATATCTTCAGGTCAGGACTCTAATAAAACTTGTGAAGTTTGGGGCAGATCCAACATCGTATGCCTCAGTTACAACAACTTCCTGTTTCATGGCAAAACATCGAACTTTGGCAGGCCGCTACAGCCACACCCTTCAGCGAAAATTCTAGATCTTTGCAATTTAACATCTCAAAGGCCTTTAGATTAGACTGACCAAATATGATGTTGATCTGATTAAAGCTCTAGGAGGAGTTTGTTAAAGTACAACGTCTGGAAATGGCAAAAACTTTGGCAAAATTTTGCAAAGAAAACTCAAAATATCTGACTTCCTGTTGGTTTTCAGATTACACTCCAAGAGACTTTTTTGTAGGTATTGGGCTGTTAGATGTGTGTACCAAATTTCATACCTGTACGTGAAATGTAGCACGAAGGGCGCTTAATTGAAATTTTGTAGGTGGCGCTATCGAGCCATTTTGCCACACTTAATTCTGAAACCCATATCAGATGTAAATTTTCACCACTTCTGACGCATGTGCAAAGTTTCATGAGTTTTTGAGAACGATTAGGCCCTCAAAAATGCGATTCATTTTGGAGAAGAAGAATAATTGGCGGAGCAATTACAATAGGGTCCTCACACCATCGGTGCTCTGGCCCTAAAAATTAGAACTATTTCATTCCTAAAGGAATCAGCATTTTTGAACAAATTAGTTGAGAAAATGATTCAATGACTCACTTAACCATTAAATTGTTTAGTTGCTGAATGAATCAATGTTTTTGAATGGTTCGGTTGAATGATTAAACGGCTCAGTCATAAAAATGGTCACTTGCAAAAGAGTCACTGAAAAAATCCACACCACTAACAAACCGACTGACAGTCTGCCTGGAACAAGCAAACACAGACAAGCAAAGTGATACAAACAGTGAAAAATACCAGTGCATTTGAACTGTTTTATCTGCAGGAAATGTGAGAGCTGGAATTAACTGTGTCTCTAAGTTAAGATGGTACTGATAGACGCCTTACAGGTATCTTTGCTGAATTACGAAAATCAGCAGGGGGTAGGGACATAAAAAGACAAAGAATTAGAAAAAGTGAAAAGCATAAATGGTTTATCCCTCCATATGTTTTACACAGACTCCAGCTATGTGATAGGCCACAGGACTATCTCTGTGGGATATATGGTGGGCTTGGGCGGGCTAAACTCATAATTAGGTGGGCCAAACCCTCCTGTGGTGCCGGGCCTGATTCCAAGCATGCTTCTGATGGAAAGAATTACCAGTCAACAGCACACTTTTAAATCTTCTTACTTTGTGAAGGCTGCCAACTAGAATGTCTGCCATCCATCCTTGTCACAAGTACAATCACTTTAAACCTTATCCAGAGCTTGGGACAAGAAACCACACTGTAATTCAACATAAAATGCATTTTGGCAATGAATTGACTGAATCACACTGGACAAGCTGGGTAGAATAGCAAGGATTCCATTGCATGACATCGATCTGGATTGAAGTACTGAGAGTACTTCTGAGTAGTTCCTCAATTGCCAATGGTGAGTGAGTGCACTGAGATTGTTCTGAAAGGTCGTTTAGGTGGTAAGATCAAATGCATTAGACAGACAATAAGTGGCTTTTTTCTATGTTGGTCTAATTGGAATGAGCTCATGGCCGTTTGCTGCCAGCTGAATGCTCAACTGTGGGGCAGTTGTGGAAAAGGCCACTGGCTCTGGTTCAGTCCATGGAAGGGTAATTCTTTAGCCTAACCTTTTCTTTCAGTAACTTGAGACACACACACACACACACACACACACACACACACACACACACACACACACACACAAACACTCATCAACTGACAATTTCGCCTGTGACTGTAATTGAAAATGGCTGGTGATTTATGTTCCTGACCTTTTGAAATAACACAGACAGGCATGAGAAGGGGGCAGACAGGCTGACAGAGAGAAAGCTGAAAGATTTACAATGAGCCACTCAGGGTACCATAGTGATACTCAGACTATATGCATTGAGGGGCCTGGGGGCCCAAGTTTAGCCTTCTTTGGTTTGGGAGGCCCCTGACACTCTGAGATAAGTCTTTTAATAAATGAACTGTTTCGCAAGTTTTGTTTCCTGAGGGTTCCCAAAATCTAGATTAAAGGATTAGTTCACATTAAAATGAAAATTACCCCAAGACTTACTCACCCTCAAGCCATCCTAGGTGTATTTGACTTTCTTCTTTCTGATGAACACAATAGGAATATTAATAAATAGTTATATTAATAATATAACAATAGTTATATTAATAAATATCCTGACGTGTCCAAGCTTTATAATGGCAGTGAACGGGACCTTCCATCCATTATAAACGTATTCCCCACAGCTCCGGTGGGTTATTAAAGGCCTTCTGAAGCAGAAAAATATCCATATTTAACAAGTTATAATGTAAAATATCTAGCTTCCGCCAGACTGCCTTCTGTACGAAGAAAGTGTAATGTCTCTCGCAGTTCAAAATGCTTATGCTACATCCTATGCCTTCCATATTCAACTTATGAAAGAAGTGTAACTGACGTCGTGTCAGTTTACATTTTCTTTGTATGTTGAGTACGGAAGGCGGTCTGGCGGAAGCTAGATATTTTACTTTAAAACTTGTTAAATATAGATATTTTTCTGACACAAATGCATCGCATAACTTCAGAAGGCCTTTATTAACCCCCGGAGCCATGTGGAGTACATTTATAATGGATGGATGCACTTTCTTGAGCTTCATACTCGTTGTTTCCCGTTCACTGCCATTATGAAGCATGGACGCGTCAGGATATTTATTAATATACTCCGATTGTGTTCATCAGAAAGAAGAAAGTCAAATACACCTAGGGTGGCTTGACGGTGAGTAAATCTTGGGGTAATTTTCATTTTAAAGTGAACTAATCCTTTATTATGGCGCATAGAGATGTACGTATAATGGTTTGAAATTCACACTCAATGCAAATCCAGAAAGCTGAAAATATGTAAAAATTTTAGTCAATTTCACTTAATTTTTTGGACTTTTTCTTTTTACTTTGCCTTCTTGTCAAATCTTGGAAAATGCAATATTGATTAATTTAAAGGCACTGTCCCCCCAAAAATGAAAATTCTGTCAAAAATAAGATATTTTGAAGAATGTTGGTAACTAAACAGTTTCGCTTCCCATTAACTTCAATTGTATGGACAAAAAGACATAATACAATGGAAGTCAATGGGAACTGAAATATTTAGATTGTGAACATTCTTCAAAAAAACTTTTTTTTTTGTGTGTGTGTGTTCAACAGGTTTGGGACAACATAAGGCCGTGTGTCCACCAGAGCGTTTTTAGCTAGCTGAAAACGCTAGGCGCTCTGCTTAAAACGTCCGTCTGTGAGCGCTTGAGAGCGCTTCTGCAGCGTAACGTTTTTTTTCTGTTGAGACGCTTTGTTGCTATGATACGGAATATCCGCGGCAGTGTTACTTATAACTGATTTTGCAGGTAATTTGTTTCAGACTTAAAATGTTGACACAATGTGAAATTACTTTGCTATGTATTTTCGGAGAGCAGCAATATTAATTTCTCATCCATTTTGTTCCGTTCTCTGCTTGTTGATGTCGTTGTACAGCAAGAATGTTGTGACAGTTGGTCGGTGTTGTATTTGTCCCGCCCCTCCTTCACGCTGATTGGACGGCTGGCTAAAAGGTGACAGTGATGAGCGCAGCGTTTTACTCAAAGTTGAACATTCTTCAACTCGAGGCGACCAGTAAAAAACGCCGAGTACTCAGCGCTTGAGCGTGAAAAAGACGCTCAGCGCCTCGTTACGCTCCTGGCGTTTGAAAAACGCGGCGCTCCCATTGAAAACAATTGAAAAAGTACGCTCGGAGCTGGAAAAAACGCTCTGGTGGACACATACGAGTGAGTAATAGTGGTTCAGGGATGACGTCAAAACCAGGAAGACTAATTCACCACTGATTCCCTTGATATTTTCCTATTTATAATCAGGGGTTTTCAATTTATGACTAAAAGATCTGTGGTAAAAAAATAACTTGACAATACTTTTTGTTCTACAACGTAAACTGCACACACTCACGCCTGAAACGTTCTTATCTAGTTACTTATTAGAAACATACGCTTTTTAAAATAAACTTAACAGCTTCAAAATTCACATTTTCTATATGGGTGTATGTATTTCACATTGTATCTACAAGATTTATTCAAACAAATTGAAAAACCCCATTATAAAACCCATAGGTTTTGACTTCATGACTGCAGCACATCGGTGACAGAATTTTAATTTTTAGGTGAACTATCCTTTTGAGTGCACAAAACATTATTAAGCATAAAAAGTTTTAATTTCAAAGTAAACATCAATTCATAGTAAACAACAATGAATGTTTGATGAATTTCAACTTTATCACAATATGGCCAAACTTCCAGTGAGGAACAAAATAAGTTTAAAATAATGACTCAAAATAAGGACTTTTGAATAATGAGAAAAAGGGTTTCTTTATTACTCGCCATTTGTTCAACAAATGTGTTTGATTATCGTTTATTTGTTTGTTTCCAGGAAGGATTCAACTTTATTTACACATTAATTAAATGCATTGAGAAAGAGAACCATCATATTTTTTTAGTAGTTCAAACATGTGTTTTGTTTTATGCATGACTCTTTATAAGCCTATTAAAGAGGAAACAAGCTCTCAGATTGTTTCTCCTTTCCATGTAACACATAAAATTAATAGATGAAAATAAAACAACAATCCATGCAAGGAGTTTATTAATGAGCAATCTACTATAATGTACAAAGGAGTTTCCTCTCAAACATTTCATTCACATTCACCCAATACTGAGGTGCACAGTAAACACTCCCCTTTCTGTAAAATATTCAAAAAATAGCTTGTTTTGAATTTAAATACTGTTCAAAGCTTTTTTAGCAGGATAAAAATGTGCACAATGTAATATAATGAATATATTTTTAATGTAGTACCAAACGCAGTTGTATGCAAAACATTTTCCTGACCCCAGTTTACATCTCTTATCTCATGCAGAGAAAGCAAATCAATTCCAACCCAATACAAAATAATCATGTACAGTTTCTGTATGAAAATAGAAAAAGATATTAAATGCCATATACGTTATATGCAACAATATAATCATCTGTTTTGAAAAACAAAATGGTACAAAATGGTATAAACAATCAAGGACTACTTACAACAATAATTTGATGCCAACTTACAAAAAGTAAATGTGATTAATGCTGTGTCTTATTTTTCCCTATCCACTGACTACAGAACATCTATTTGCATGAATTCATGGTTTATTATAATTATGCTTATGGCAAATATCAATAGTAATATTACTATAACATTATGGTATTTGCACCCTTATCCATAACAATAACTATATTCAGAGGAAAAGGAGGCAATGACTTTTCTGGAGTTTTTGGCGGAGACTACTATTTCCAGTTTTTGGATACGCTAATTACTTCGCTTTTACTTAAATTCATTTTAGTGCACTTTATATAAACCATGTGATGGAAATATCATTGAGAAACTGTTGTCCACCTCAACTATGCAAGTACAGAGTCATAACAGAAAGTAACCAAGCAATTAAACTAGTTAACAAGCACTACATCCGGTATGTATACTCACAATATGAGTAAGCTTTCAGAACTTAAGATGCAGAATACTTCATATGTGCATAAAGAAACACACATAACACTTTCTGACATTTGTGCAACAAAAAGCACGCCACACGGCACAATAAAAGAATCATTCATTGCCAGAGTAATACAAGATAATAGACATTCAGATATGGTATATCCATAATGATTGTAAGCAAGCAAACAAACTCACAAGGTAAAATAAAAACACTTTTTCGAATATATATTCATCTGTACAGATTGTTGATAGCTTGATAAAAATAAATACATTTTTCTTCTTCTTTTTTTTTTGATTGCATTTTGTGGTGAGATGATACATTGTCAGATTGCTATTCTGAAAAGCTCAAACTGCGTATGAGATATGAAAACTCTTAAGTGCAGGGAGTAATTTTAAATCAATAACTATGGAAACTAAAATCACTGCAGTTAAGATTAAAGTTGCTGGAGACCAAGATTTCACACACAAAATATCCTTAAATCTTTGCCTCTGTTCAGCTTTCTTCTTAGCTGCCTCTTTTGGGTAAAAGCAGCCTATTTCATAACGTTCAAAAAAATCTTATTTTGTATTGCAGTTTTACCACAGTGACACACATGGTTTCTTCAACCTGTAAAACAGATAATCACACTTTCCTTTTAACATTTCTTACAAAAATATTTATCTGTGTTTAAAAGCACAGTGTAATGTCACTGATTCGGCTGCTACCTCGCCAGTCCAGTTCATTGCTTTGTTACATCAAGGCCTCTCTCTCCGTTCTCTCATTGGTAATACTGCAGAAAATGAGAAGTGCAAGCTTTTGTGTCTTTCTTGTCGCTGTTGGCACAATGACACTGTGTTCTGTGAAAGCCCAACAGAACTCCAGCATTTGCTGGTGCAGAGAAACTTTAGAAAATTATTAAGTCTATACAGACTGATTTGTAGCTATTTGTGTAATGTCTGAGCTTTACTTGATATACATTATACATTCATATATCATTGATAAACATCTTAGCTATTCCAGCCATCAACAGGTCATAGAGGTTCCCGGAATTAATAGTCTTAATAGGCGGCATGAAGTCCATAGACCTGCTTATAAACTTCTGTGACTATTTTTAATAGTGAGTGGTTCTAGCCTACATCACGTCCAGTTTTAAATGAGTGTTTGTTTACAGCGTGTATTCAGGTAAAGTCACAAGGTTTGCTCTGACAGTGTCCAAGTTCAGACTCTCTCCACACGACTTGGGTCATATCCATCTGAAGACAAACACAAATTATGTTAATCACAATATATGTTTACTAGAAAAGCAGTGTAATATCAGTTTAGTATAGTATGTTTTTTAGTATGTTTTACTTATATAATATAATATTATATTATTTTTGTTTGTCCATTTTCTATTCTCAGCTGATTTGTTATGGCAATGAGAATAAATCAGACCACGCTTCCCTCTTGTGGTGAAAAACCTCATTGCTCAATGCCCTCAAGTATTAAGACCAGTTACTGTGGCTTGGCAGCTCATAATTCTACAGAATATGCCAGGAAAAAAACAATCATCATTTCCACTGGAAGTTGATTGTCTGTCCAGTTTTTGTTGTAAACCTCACCAATACATTTAAAGTAACCTATGTCATGCAATAAAACATACTGCTGAAGGTGACCTCTACTAGTAATGGACTTCACACAATACCATATAAAGCAAGACTGTAATATTAGAAACAGACTGGTATGAAGTGTTTAGCAATTACAAACTAAACAACAGCTGAGCTGACTATTTGTTTGCCAACTGTTATCAATATGTTTATTAGTAACTATTAGGAAGCTAAGGTGTATCTACTCTTTCATGAAACAGCATTTAGTTAAAAATAACAAGAATGTTATCAATGTTGAGTTTAGTGTACTGACCTGAAATAAACAGCTTGTCATCATCCTCTATTGCAGACATTGTATTATGCATGTTGAATCCTTGTGGCAAAGTGATCTCTCGCTTTGCTACCATGCCACTACGGGGTTGTGGGATTGGACGTGCCATAGTCTTTGGTTGCTGCCTTGATCTTGCTTGTATCAGCTCTTCAGCTAACACTTCCTCCTGAACCGTTTCCTCATCCTCTTCTTGCATATAACTGGTCATGTCTTTGTTTTCTCCGACTGCATTCTCACCATATTGGTTTTCTTCCACTAGCGTTTCATCCACTTTAGCTGATTCTTTTAGTTCTGCTCCCTCTTCTTCCATGTCTGCCTCTTTGGCCAAGGTGATCCTGGTGATAGTTCTCACTAATGACTGAGAGCTTTCTTCTTTTGCATAGAGATTGTACTCCAGGGATGCTTGATCATTTGTGGATGAGGGGGACTGTGGAGATGAGCAATATACCTGCAACTGGTCCTCTGGCGCCTCTGTTATCTCAGCATTAACTGTCTCCTTCTTGTCTCCCCCACCTACACTAAGAGTCAATTCCTCATCCTCGGCAAGTGGAAGCGACAAGCATAAATTACTCGGAGGAAACTCTGGGAGCTCCAACACTGAGGAGACCCTCTGGCTATGCTTCTCAGCACTAGATAAATCTCCAGACTCCTCTCCTAGTCCTCCCTCTAACACATCTCCATAACTTTCCATAGACCTATCTGGCACCTCCTCAAACTCTCTACTGACATTCTGCATCTCCTCATTTAAGCGCATCTCTTTGGTTTGCGTTGCCAAAGCTGGAGCATCTGTGGTTATCAAATTTCTTTCTACTGGTTTCCCATCAACCTGATCAACAACCAAGGCTTCAACTGGCACTGCAATGCCGAGAATCCTGGCAGCCCGTTGTTCAATGGATTCATTTTCAGGAATGCCTTTGGCACACTGGACTTGGTACAGATTAGTAAGGTCTTCGGTCTGCATATTGTTGGCCTTCTCTTGACTCAAAAGAGTCTCAAGATGTTCATCTGCCAAGGTCTTTTCATTACTCCAGGTCATATAATCTGAATATAAATTTTCATCGTCATCATCCTCATAATTAGCCTTAAACCTACAATGAAGACTCTTGATCACATGGATGCGTGAGGACCTCCCTGATCTAGAAACCTCTGTGCTTCCTCTCCTAGCTTCCTTTTTGAGGGCTTTGGAGTTGAAGGCATTATTATTGTTCAGGCTTTGAGTACCTTCGGCAAACTCAGGGCTGTGCCTGCTCAGATCTCCGCTACTGTCTGATGATGTAATCTGCAAGGTCTCACACATCTCTGAGTTATCTGAAGGGCTGGTTAACATAGGTGACTCAGGACTCAGGCATGTCGGGGATCCAGACGTCACAGTGTCTGGAACGGCAGTGTATACTGTTAAACCAACATCCTTAAGCAAGGACTCCTTTGGCACTGGGATATCCTGCCGATGTATCAGTGGATCTGTGTCCTCCATTTGCAGAATCTCAAAGTTTACATAATTATCAGTTTTGGTGACAGGTATCTCTTGCGTCTGGCTGTCCACCTTTGCCTTGGACAAAGAACTTTTTGTTCCTTTGTATTCTGGATGGCCTCTTTTCCCTGAATTGGACATTACATTTAAGTTATTGCTTTTCAGTTGCGCCTCTGTGACCTGCACTATATGTGACTGCTGATCAGTTTCTTTCTTCACGTGAACTGGGGTGGTTTCCTGTTTTGTATTGTTGACCTCTCTGCTTGTGTTACTCAGCTCCAAAATACTGTTCAATGCCTCATCCAGCTCCTCTATATTCTGGTCAACATTTGGATACTTCCCAGTATGATCCTGTATTTCCTTATTAAAAGACTCAAGCTCCCCAATTGCATCCCATTTTCGTCTGTTGACTGGCTTTAACAAGAACTGTCCAAAAACTTCTTGACCATCTGCTGTTTGCTTAGTCTTTCTCAGCAAAGGTTGACGGTCTGGAGATGGTGGAATTGATGCTGGCTGGGGTAGAGTTGGGCTCCTTATATTTGAACTACTTCCAGTCCCAGTTCTGGAGAATGCGCTGTTGCTGGAAGGGTTGAGATCCTTTTGACCTATCATGGGATATCCGTAATTGCCACTACAGTTGGTTCCATCATCATTATCAGTGATTGTGTAACTGGAGGGATGGTCATTTGCAGGAGGATGGGTATTTCTGGAAACTTCTGGAGAGCCTGTCTGAGTTTCCTGGTTTCTGTACTGATCTCCAGGCCAGGATCCTGCATAGAACAATTCATTGTCTTGACTTGGATCAAGTGACCTAGTATCTACAATCTCTTTCTTTAAAGGGGAACTTTTAATGGATAGGGAGCTGCTGGACTGTTTTTGTGTCTCTTTGCTTGATGTTTTCAAAATGTTTTGGTTGTCATGCTGCACCACTGTGTTTTCTATTGAATTAGTCAATTTTTGATTGTTATTTGGGTCAGAGACACTTTTGTTTGCTTGCATACTAATAGGGACAGAAACCAGGCAAAACATTGTCTCTTTCAGCTTCTTCTTTGAGTTTTTCTTATTCTCAGCCACAGTTTTTGCCTCAAATTTCTTTACTTGTGTCACTGTCTCAATCAAACCCTGGTTTGAGTTGGAGTTCTGATGCGTTGTCATCTGAATAGCAACTATATTGCCATGGGCAGCTGGATGCCTGTTGCAGTTTTGGTCAGGTATTGTGTTTGAATTTTCCGTCTCCTTCAACACTTCCTTGTGCATACTGTCCTCATTAACAGAGTCACTAATATTGCTTTTACTTGGTTCAGTGCGGTCAAAGGGTTTCTCTGTGAGAGAAAAGGCACTGTCATTAGACTTTTCAGATATGAGGTTGACCGGAATCTCATTTCTGATATTTCTGATTTTGTCTGCATCCGTCAACGAGTTCCCATCTATCCCTGCTCCTGAAATGTGTCTGACACGGGGGTCATCAAAGGGAATGTACTGAACATTACCCATCCGTTCTTCACTGTAGCCTGGATATGCCTGTCTCCTGCAGGGCATACTTCTTCTTCCATCTCTGTAATGGTCTGGCCAAGCCATCCCAGTCTGCCTTATAAACCATTCCTGCACTTCTGTCATGGCAGAGCCCGGCATATAAGGGTCACCTCTGTACTGGTGGTTAGCCATTGAAATAGGATAAGTTCTGTGACCCCCTTTAACTACAGGCTGCCTCCTGTAGGATGGAGGAGGGATATAACCAGGGGGCTCTACACCAGAACCACCAAGTTCTTGTACAAAGTACTCTTGCCTTGAGAAGGGCAGTGGAGTTCTGTCTCTGGCACGAGGAACAAGCTCCCCTGTGAGCATCTCTGCGCTCCCACGCATCTGCTGGTGCACTTCGTAAGATGGAGGTCGGAGAGGTCGGCTGAATCTCGGTTTTGATAGTGGTGCAGACTGTGCACCTGATCGGTCAGTCCACCGCAACCTGCTCTCTTTATCATTAAGATGGCGTCCATGAGGGTCTCGTGTGTGGTGACCGTTTAACTTATAGCTCCCATATGAATCTTGCCCAGCAGTTGGTATGCTGAAGTACTGGAGGCTTTCAGATTGCAGAGCCATTCTGGGCAGTGACTGTGACTTGTTTTTGGTTCTGGGTGGAACAGCTCCTTCTGCAGTTCGTGGCCTACGTTGCTCCTGTGCCACCTCGTTCTCAGATGGCTGACGGCTCATGCTAGTCATTGGACGCCACTCCTCTGTTCCCAAACTTTGGTACTTCCTTTCAGCTGCAATTCTCCACTGGTGGAGGGCCATCTCTCTCTCTCTGGCACGTGCGCTCTCTGCCCGCCTTTGTCTTTCACGGTTGTGTTCCTCTGTGCTTAAGGCAGATTCTGGCCTCCGCTGCATGCCCTCTGGTTTGTTGGGAACCCCTCCTCCACTTCCACGTGGATCCCTCAAGTCTGCATAATCCAGAAGCACACTAAAGTCCTGACCTCTTCTCCGCCAGTAGGACACATCCTGCTCAGATTTAGGCTGAGAATGTATTCCTCTGTGGGTCTCAAAAAACCTGCATTAAAAACACACAGATGGAATTAAATAAATAGAGGTCAGCAGTATTTATAGGACTTGGGGATGTGAGATTAAAAGATTTAATGTACTTTTTGAACAACTATAACTTTCTTGTTTATATTAAGAAATATTAATAACAACATTTTGATTCATTATGTCAGTGGTCCCGACACAAAAATGATAAATACAAATCATAAACTGGGACCGACAATAATTGTTCATAGTTATATACAGTATAACAAAATGAATATACTTAAAGGTTGAAAGTGGATCGAACCGAGCACCACTTCAAACATGTAGCCAATCAGCAGTAGGGGGTGTATACCCTCATGATGGGGAGAAGAGAGAGTGAGCAAGAGGGAGATATGAAGACTGTAGAAAGAGAGATGGCTGGGAGACATTACAAAAAAAGAAAAGGTCAAAGAAATTTCACTGGAAAAAGAAGGGTTATGATCAGGCAAGCACTTTAGGAGCTGCATTAATATTCGAAAAGCTTTCCAGAGCTGGAGAGACCTAAGTACAACTATGATATAGTGACATCCACTCTTGCACTGTGTGTTTGTGCATTTTTAGGGTTGGGGGTTGATTTCAAATATCAACAGAGTTTCTCAGAACACATCTGTGTTCAAATCCCATTATGCAAGCACACAGGCAACATCACACTAACAGTAAACTAAAAGAAGGAGGTGCATGTTGACAATGATGTCAACAAAGCAGAAGACCTCAAAGGGCCCAATAAACTGGGAGGCTTTAATGGTGCAAACACACCAAAATAAATTAGCATTGTCTCTTAAGCAGGAACATAACTAGCTTGTGTGGTGCAAACCGTTGAGTCAGCACTGAAGGTCTGTTCTCTCATCCAATATCTTGGCAGCAGAGAGCATATGATCTGCATGTTAAACAATTCTGACCTGCACTCATGAAAGGATAATCTAGCTTAGTAACAGTCACATCAGTGGAGCTGCTTCCTGCCCTGGACTGCTGAGTCTCAAACCATGTGACATGCAATTACTCGAAAGTGCAAAGATGCACTATAGCTTGATAGTATACCAATAATTATGTCAGAAGAGATCTATCTATCTATCTATCTATCTATCTATCTATCTATCTATGACATTTATGACATTGAAAACCTATAACACAAGGACATTATGACTTACTTACTGATGAATGTAAGAAAAGAGAAGCATTCTCATGTAAGCTTTTTTTAGAGAAAATTAATCTCTGAAACTACTGGCAGAAGGGGCTGACAGAGGCTGGCAGAATTCAGATATTTTCATATTTATATTCAACATGTTTTATTAATAATGCTGTTATGTAAGAGATTGTTATAAAGAATGGAATATTGATCTGACAAAGGGCTCATGGGACATGTAGTTTACTGCTGGCTCTGACTGCAGACCTGAGCACGCTCAGTAGGGGGTGCTGCGGGCTTTCCGACAACATTGGTGTTTATACCACTACAGTCCCGTGTGAAATGAGAGGAAATAAAATCCGCACTGCACTAAACATAGTTAATGAATTCATCAGCTACAGGGAGAATGAGGTAGGAGAGAGTGCAGGGAAATGAGTGAGACTGAGGAAACGGAGTACATGAAAATGTAGGAAGTACAAAGAGGATGACGTGAGGATGAAAGAAAGTGCAAACAAAAAATAAGAAATGGAGAGAAAAAGGCGACAGGGGAGGAATTAAAAAAAAGAAAAAGGGGAAAACTGGGATCTGTCCTGGTGCAAAAAGGAAGTCCTTGACAGCTCCTACCTTTACGTAACACTCTTCATCATGCAAGACAGCTTAAACCTCAGATCAAAGGAACGAATGAAAAGAAGGAAAGCCAGCAGCAATACAAGAATGAGGGGAAGAAGACGAAGAGGTCAAAAACAACTAATAGCACAACTCACCCACTGTCCGTGGTCAGGCTGTCTTCTGGCAAACGTCCATCTCCCAGGTTACCGTTGTCCACGTCTTGTGTCCTCTGCTTCCTGACCCTGTTCTCGGCGTCACCGGGGAATCCCCTGGCAGGAGCTTGTCTGATGCCTCCACCGCTGTAAACATGGTCCCCCTCGTAGCCATTCACGCCGCTGTGTCCTTTCCGCTTCTCAGCGATTTCACACCGGCTGTCGCTTCGTGACGGCAGACATTTCTCATAGGTTGCAGGGTGGGGGGAAGACGAGTGTGAGACGGGGACATTGTTGCTGTTCCTTTGTGGGACTTTGTATCCATGAGAGATGAGAAGGTCTTCCACGCTGTACATGGCTAAGCAGTGTGTTTATGCTTTTAGTGGTGTGTGTGAGTCCGTGCGAGTGTCAGATGAATTCCGCTCCTAGTCCAGATGAGGCAAGCTCATGAACAGCTGCACAGGAGAGGCCATCGCTGTGAAAGAAAACGGGACAGAGGGGAGGGAGAGAGAAAGAGAGAGAGACACAGATGAAGTTAAAATGATTATCTCTCACAGTCTTTTTCATAAGAGGATTGCTGCTCACAGCCAAAACAAAAAGGTCCTATCTTGCCACGAGAGAAATGATTCGTATTGCCGTCGGTCTGTCTATCCACTGACCCAGTCTTCTCTTCTCCCACCTGCCCCCTCTTCACTACTTTCCTCTGTTCTTTATCCAGAAGGAAAATCTCTCCAGATGACTGACTATCTCATGCTCAGAAACTTTATATTACCTAGGTGAGGAACATTTAAAAAAAAAAAATATCCAGATTTTAGCAAGCAAATAATTGTTATAAAGACTTCATAAGAGGCCATTTGTGTCATTTAATAATTTTCATAAGCTAACAATTAGCAATTTCATCAATTGAAAATATAGGCCTGAGCAAAATCTAAAATGTGATTATTTGAAGTATCTCCAAAGTGTTTTTGGGATATTTGAATCTGTGTGAATCTACAAGGATAGAAAAACCTTAAATCACTTACAATGTGCACAGAACTAGGAAAACGGTTAAATAAAACTACTAAATAAGGTCTTAATGAATATATAAAAATGCAAAAAGATTTTTGTGAGTATTAAGTTTAGTGTTATGGGACAGGAAATATCAACTACATTATTTAAAACCCATATTACAATGATGGTAATTCCGACTGTGATGAAACCTGATCTCATGAGATCAGCTTTATATGTGAACATGCAACAGATTAAACAGTAGTAGCCCGACTAGGCAACCAAAACAAAACCTGCCTTGAAAAGGCAGAAGTGAAACTTGAGCAAGACTAAGGAAAAATTGGTTACCTAAACTGTCCTGAACACACACACTCAGAGAGAGTAAGAAAAAAAAAACAAGATTGCCTGCAAACCCTACCATTATAAGTATTACAGTTATTTCATTGATCTGCTGAGGGTGAAGTCCAAATGGTAGCTTAGACTTCCACAATACCTGAATGTTCTCACAGCTTTTCATGCTGACTGATTCTGTAATCTCCCTAAAAACAAGCTAAAGCAGAATCTTTCATGGAAAAATTCATGATTATTTAGTTATAAAATACAGTCAATGCACAATTATCACCGTAATCAATAAAACACCCTCAACCTGGTTAATATAAATTATTAATATCTACATGTTACATTTTTACATGTCATGGATTGAGATTTTACTGATGGCACTGAAACAAATAGGCACATCATACCACAATTTTCCACAAGAAAATGTCAGTTTTGATCTAAATGATGTTTGTCAGAAGTTGAAGGAAGCAGTTAGCAGAGGTATGGCTTTCACATTTTCACACTTTCCAACCCAGATACTCCAGACTGATCCACATTCACCATTAAAGGCCCTTAGAGAGAACTGCCTCTCACAGCATCATCTAACACACACAGAGGTCAAAAGAGGCACCAAAAATGATGCTTTTTTATTTTCTCTACCTCTTTACGTCTCCTCTTGCAGACACTCACACAGACAAATTTAACACAAAAAAAAAAAAAAAAAAAAAAAATTAGGGAGGTAGAGTTCCCATCTCTACTTGCCCAGGGAAAATTCTTAATGTGAATTTGATCAATGCCATCTGTTAACACTAGCCATATTTTTCAGAAACATTTAGTCCACCTGCACACACACACACAGGTTTGTTTTTGTGAATTGTGTGGACATTCCAAAGGCATAATGGTTTTTGTACTGTACAAACCGTATTTTCTATCCCCCTACACTACCCCTACCCCTAAACCTACCATCACAGAAAACTGTGCACATTTTTACTTTCTCACAAAAACTCATTCTGTATGATTTATAAGTCTTTTGAAAAATGGGGACATGGGGTAATGTCTTCATAAGTCACCCTCTCCTTGTAATACCTATGTCATACCCATGTCATTATACAAATTTGTGTCTTGATATGTCACAAAAACATGCACACACCGTCAGCGCAGATGACCTCATGGGCAGCGCACCGACATGTAGCGCCAATGCGCTTCGGGCGACCCGAGTTCGAATCCCAGCTCGTGGTCCTTTCCCGATCCCGTCCCCCTCTCTCTCTACCACTTCGCTTCCTGTCTAATCACTGTCATATCATAATAAAGGCAAAAATGCCAAAAATAAATCTTTAAAAAAAAAAAAAACACGCACACACACACACTGTACAGCTCACTAATCAAATAATTAAATTTGTGGCACTGATCATGTGAAATCCTTTGTACAGTCAATCAGATGTTATTCAATTGAAGCACAAGATGGGTCAATTTATCCTTGCACTTCATTATTTTTTCATTCATGTGGTATAATCTTTAATTAAAAACATTAACAGTCCCTCCCCCTCGATGACATCTCTTTTCTGATGACGTGTGCACCGGATTGAGAGGTGGCCAATAATCCCTCCCCTCCAGCAACCTGTCACTCACATTACATCACAACAATTAGCAAACAACAACAATCCAATTAATTCCAGATGGACAAAATCAAGTCACGCCCCATTTTTCTCATGCTAGAAGCTGTTTCACACAGATTTACGTCACAACAGGGAAGAAAAGACCCAAATATGTATGCCTTCATCCCATAGCAACACAATAAAATTCAAAAGCCTAAGACTTGGGCAAAAAGTGGAAACAATTCAAGCCAAGTCCATGGAGACTCTAAATGGCATAGAAATGTCTGCCTGCTTCAGAGCACAGCTGAAGTTTTCTCAATGACAAACTGCCTCTTAGAGCATGAGTAAATTCATAAAATTGCAGATACGTGATCTAGACTACTTTGCTTTTTTTATTAATGACCTGCTTTTATGGCTAACACATGTCACAAGCTAAAAATGAACAAAAGCACAGGCAGACCAGTGATGTCATGAGGCTGCTCTGAGCCAAAACACCACAATAGCAGTGAATCATTTAATTCCACTCAGACATTGAGAACTTTAGATTTCTTTTTCCAGCAATAAATGCTGAGGACCACCTCTTTGTGTCACCCACTTCATGTAAAAGCCCTTATTTGCAGCTAAATGCTAAAGATAAAACCCATAAAGGCCGTGGGCCTCTTACCTCAGAGGAAACTGAACTCTTTTCCTCTATACCCGGCAAGGTTTGCCTGAGGAGCCAGCACTGCCTTCCCTCATAAATGAATCACACATTTTTAGATCTGGCCTGCCTCACACCCCCCTCACCAGCAGTCCTACAGAGCCCAGAGCTGCCGCCATGACAGTTTGGTGTCAACTCTTTATTCTTGGACTTAGTCAGATTTGTGGTGTGTTTGTGAAAGAAAAAAAAAAATACCAAAAGAGAAAGCCCAGCAAAAAAAAACAGAATCAGATAACGTACTTAATTTTTGCTTAAACATTTATAAAAAATTGATTCTACAAAAGTGCGATTGAGATGTACAGCAAGCTTCATTGATTGAGAATTGAGTAAAAAGTAAAGAGAGAGAGAGAAGATAAAATTTGTCAGCCGAAAAGGAAAGACAGAATGAATTGATGAAGAATTACAAAGACAATATTTTGTATTCTTTTTAACGTGAATCAATAAATCATGCATAATAAGACCAGGAATGTGTATTAGACAGTAAATAAGGTCAATTTTGATTTCATGTTGACTTCCAGTCTCTGGAGCGACAGAACAACTGCGATGAAGCTCATGATGAACGACCTCATCAGACTAATGTCTCTTCATAGATTGCCTAATAACTGCCATAAACATGCACGTAATGGCCGACGCAGTATTAAGCCTGAGAGCACAGCCACTGTACCATGACACGGCATCATCTCATTCACTGAGTCTAATGTAAATAGGGATTCTGAGTGTCTATGGTTAAGCAAAATAATATGTTTTATAACAAACAATACAATGTCCACCCTGTCCTATAAAAAGTTCTTCCAGAGCCTCACCCCTGCATTGTTCAGTCCATCCACAAGGAACTCCTACACTGTCCCTTAACAGGCACGTGTTCGCACTCGGACAACAGGCTCTTCATCGTAAACACTGTGACATCATCACTGCTGACCTCTTCTTCCTGAGGATGTGTGCACGTTTCAAGGGACGGGGCGGAGGGCTTGAATAAGCCTGACAGCCTGAGCCAGACAGTGATACTGAGAGGAAAGAGCCAAAACAGAAGGAAAATCTTCATCAGACTGGATTTTGTGATCTATATATCTTCATTCTGTCACTTGTAACTCACAGGCCTTTTCCAGAACTTTTCTTTATTTGGTTCTAAGCAAGTATAATGTGCTGGCAAACCTCTACACAACGTCCACATCTCCAGTTAACCCATTCATTTATCCTTCTTAGGGCCTCTTGTAGGCTGTGGGTTTCAGTAGTCTACATTCTCTGCTATGCAAACCAATATACTGTATAAGATTGTGTTCAGACACCAGTTGTGAGATTTAGAGTTTGTCGATAGTAAATTTAAATCTGAAGTGGATTTCCTCTAAGTATATATTTTTAGAGTGAAGATATATTTAGTCTAAGTTAGGCTTAAAGGCATGGTTTACTCAAGCCATGCTAGGTGTATATGACTATCTTCTTTCAGACGAACACAATCGGAGATATATTTAAAAATATCCTGGCTCTACCAAGCTTTATAATGGTGGTGAATGGGGGGCATGTTTTGAAGCCCAAAAAAATGCATCCATCCATCATAAATATAATCCATACAGCTCCAGGGGTTAATAATTGCCTTCTGAAGCAAACTGATGGTTTTTTGTAAGAAAAATACCCATATTTAATACCCATTTTTACTTTATTAACTACAATATCTAGCTTCCAGCAGATGGCCGTATGCATCGTTTTGCAGCGGAAGAGTAACCCCTGACCCGACACATGACGCAACGACGAATGCTGAAGCGCAGAGGATAGAGCAAAACAAAACACTGGTCACAAATTAGACGTCTAAAATGAGAAATTTTAAAGAGAAATGTTGGATGATTTCAATATAAGGAAGTGGAGCTTCAGTTTGTTGCACAGCCCTATTTGTTTAAACCGCGAAAGGCGTCTAAGCTCACGATAGTCCTACGTCATACATCGCTTCAGGGGTTACTCTTGTGGTGCAAGTCGACTTGCGCAATAGGCTATGCGTACGGTCATCTGGTGGAAGCTAGTTATTTTACTTTATAAAGTTTTAAATATGTATATTTTTCTTACAAAAACACATCGCTTCACTTCAGAAGGCCTTTATTAACCCCCTGGAGCCATATGGATTATATTTATGATGGACGGATGTACTTTTTGGGGCTTCAAAACGTGCCCCCCGTTCACTACCGTTATGGAAGAGCCAGGATATTTTTAAATATATCTCCGATTGTGTTCGTCTGAAAGAAGAGAGTCATATACACCTAGGATGGCTTGAGGGTAAGTAAATCATGGTATAGTTTACCCAAAAATGAAAATTATCACTTTAAGCTAACAGTAAAATAGGGTTCTGCCAATATGAAGATGTGCTTTCACATTTACAATTAGTAATTTAGTAGATGCTTCATATATTTAATAGAATGGGAACTATTTTTTTTAAAACATAATTAATGCTTTTACTCAGCAAGAATGCATTAAATTGATAAGTGTCAGTAAAAACTTTTACAGTCTTTCTTTCAAAAAAATTATATTTCAAATAAATGCTGTTCTTTTGAAAGTTCTAGTCATCAAAAAATCCTGAACAAATGTATCACAGTTTCCACAAAAATATTAAGTAGCACAACTGTTTTCAACATTGATAACATTTAGAAATGTTTCTTGAGCACCATATCAGCATATTAGAATGATTTCCAAAAGATCATGTGACACTGAAGACTGGAGTAATGATGCTGAAAATTCAGTTTTGCCATCACAGCAGTAAACTACATATTAAAAAATATTAAAAGAGAAAACAGTTATTTTAAATTATAATGATATTTCATAATATTACTGTTTATTTACTGTATTTTGATCAAATGAATGCAGTCTTGATGAGCATATAAGATACTTCTTTCTAAAACAAAAAAAAATAGACAATAATGCAGAATTGTAACTGCAAATAATAGAGGAAGTGAAGAAAGATTTATATAAAGTTATGGATTAATGTCGTGTATGCCTTCAGGTTGTTTTTGAAAGGATGTGGAAATTATTCATGCCTCTCTTCTCTTAGTGACAGACCTAAGCAGCATCTTTTGAGGAAAAAAAAAAACAAAACATTAAACAGCTCTTGTTTTGTTTGAGCTGTGGTCATGGGGATGACCATTTTGCTTTCTTTGAAAAGCGGGTTTCAAACAATAGCCTACAAGTATGGTGTCACTGGCGGCACTAAAGAAATGTTTTCAAAGTCTGGTAATTCAATTGGCAGGAGGACCAGAGGATCATCAAAGCAGGAAGTAATGCTTTTCCAGCCTGGAACTAACCACAGTGCCAAACCTACAGTACAATTCAGTTCTCCATGTGTTCTACAACCCTGAAAAATACTACATTTATAATTTACCAAAAGAGTACTGAGTTTAGTTACAACAGACTGTGTAAGATCTAGATCCACATGCCATCTTTATAAAATCTGTTCCATCAGATTTTAAAATGAATTGAGTCAAGCTGGGTTTATTTACTCATCATTTAAAACTTAACTAAACCTTTAAATGCATAAAGTGTCGTTTTTCTCCTCTCAATCCTGAAATGTGTTGGCTCAAAATGGGTATTTGTATCAATGCTTGAACATACTTTCAAGGTCAACTGCTGCTCTGTCTTGTGCTATTAATCTGGCAATTTAAACCGAACAGAATGGTCAGCACTTGAATGAAACAAATCAAAATTTATATGTCTATTAAAATATATGCCTGTGACTGTCACTAATGGGTGATACTTTTCAATGTCATTTGAGGCATTTGTGATTTGTATGCCCAATCTTCTTGTTTATGACAGGAAGCACAAAGGCCTTGGGCAAGATGAACCAAAATCCAACAAGAACATATAACAACCTAATCGAGAGGAAAAAAACTGTTATGTTAGGCCTTGGTTCAAGGACATCTACAAATGCACGCTTATAAAAAGCAACAATCAAACAACACAGAGTACGACTTGTTCATGGTCTTAACACTGATGATAAGTATGACTTATTCACAACAGGGGTTTCTAATAAACTAACCCGCATGGCTGTACATAATTAGAGTGAGGAGACTTGACTTATACAGAGAGACGACAGTGACAAGGTTTATCAGTTAAAAACACTCTGATCAAAGGACTGGCATACACAAGCATTCTGCTAATTACGCTCTTATCCTGCCAAAGAATATGATCTCAAATGAAGGGGAAGAAGCTTAGAGACATTTCAACAAACACCACTGTGTTAAACAGCACAGACAGGAAAACCTGGTGACTATCACTGAAACTGCAATTGCAAAATAAAAGCCTACAATTTAGTATTAACAAATAAATGGCAAAGTAATGACACTTAAAACTGAATAGCCTACATAATACCAGCAGTACTCAATAGTACTATTCTTCTACTCGTACCCTTCAAACCATGAACGGTGAAGAAGGTTGCTGTTATAATCATAGGAAAAAAGCTGACCAGTGATCCTTATCGGTTTCTATTCCTCCCCTGAGCTTAATCATCTCAGGCTAATGTATTTGACCAGAGGAATCCATACAGGAGCATATAGGAAAGTTCAGTGTTCCATCTGTTTTCCATATGAGTTTAAGATCTCTAATGTATGACTTCATCATAAGCAAGAGCTATATACCAATCCTTTCCCTGCATCTCTTTTAATTACTATTTGGCCGCTCTTTCATTGCAGTTTCATCTGCAGATGGTTGCACTTTGCTTGTTAAATGTTTATCACAACCAAAAAGCTTCTGATCTTAAAGTAGTTAAATTGTTGATCCCCAGCTTTCCAATATATAAGGAATTTGTAGGGGAAAGCTTGTCTTTTACATATTATTGCACCCTCGACCAATATGCATGAACTCAAACTATTGTAATTAATTTGGTAGTTTAGTAGTATATCAAACTTGTGTTTTTGATCAGTTGTTCTGAGGTGAAATTTCTAAAAAATATATATATATTTTTTTAGTTTTATAAAAATTTGTATTTCCAAGTTTAAAAGAAAAAAAAAAAACATTCACAGAGGGGCTGCTCAATTTGAATAAAGTAAACAAATGTAAAATATAACTGCTGTATATAATAAAAATAGACTAATCCTTATTAAAATTACAAAAGTTATTCATTCAAGAGCAGTGAGTGATGTTATCTTTGTCTTTTGTTATTTGATTAACATTAATGCAGCAGATTTATTAGGCTGTTGTCACTTTAAGAGCTGTACGGATCCAATATACTGTTACACATGCTTTTTCTTTCTCAACTGTTTACATGAATTTAATACATAACCGACTGTGTTTATGAGGATACTCGCCAAAGTGGCATTTCAACATTTTTTGAGACCGTTTTGGCGCATATCCGACTGTATACTTTGCAGAACACATGCAGAAAGCCACCTAGGGAACAGTATCTCTTTCGCGGCTTTATCCTTATCGGTTAATAGTGCTTTTAACAACGTTGTTTGATATCAAGCACGTCCCGCAGTTTAGCAACAGTAGACTGCATTTTACAACACTCACTTATTCAGCTAATTTGGATATTAAGCTTCGCTTAGGGAGGAACGAAAGCACACCGCTGTGAAGGAAAGGATGGTACACTGGGCGGAATGCAGCAGCGGCACAATAATCATTTAACGTTGATTATCTTTTTATAATCATTGGAAGTCAAAATCGAAATTGAAAAATCAATCGCACGATTTTCAAATGCAGTGTCACAAATTTGGAACTTACGGTATCTTCTCCTGTTCTCTATCTGTTTTGTTTTCCAGTACAGGCAAGAATTGAAACAAACCTACTTTCATGTTATCTATTCTTTAAATGAGCAATGGCCAAATATTTACTATGAAATAATTCGGATTACATTCATGATCTGCATGGTAAGCTGTGCAATGATTTACCCTATGCTACTACAAAGTAGATTGTGAGAACATTCTCTGTTTGTTCTCTCATTTCTCTGTTTAATCTCTATTATGGATAAGAACTTGTATGCTCTATGCATGTTCACAAA
Organism: Megalobrama amblycephala; assembly: GCF_018812025.1. Classification (NCBI taxonomy): domain Eukaryota; kingdom Metazoa; phylum Chordata; class Actinopteri; order Cypriniformes; family Xenocyprididae; genus Megalobrama; species Megalobrama amblycephala. Next base: position 16,304,861 of record NC_063063.1, on the reverse strand, counting down.
TGAAGCTACACAATAACATCAAAACACTGCACCACTGTAAAGTACCTAAAATTCCACTGAAATCTAATACATCTGAATGATTACCTGAGCAGTTTTTAAAATTAGGAAAGAATAATGTCATCAGTCTGTTCAATAATGAACAGCCCTCACCACTTAAATGTGACCAACTGCATATGTGCCTCAGCGGTATCAGCACATTTCCACATTTCCAGGAAACAGACTCCAGCCTTTTCTCCACGTACCACTAGATAAGTGATGCTCTGTGATTCAGCTCTCTTCCTCTTCTGTCCTGCCATTGCCCTCCCTTTTCTTTAGACTTAAGGAATACTTAAGTAGACTATTTTGGATATGCATGATCCTAGTTCAGTTCTGAGAAAGAAAAAAGCACATCTTGAGGTCAACCAGTATGGATTTTTATGGATAACTATATACATAGGTGATATTGGCTAAACAATTTCATTGCAGTAACTGCCTCCAAATAACACCTCACATTACACCTTTGTTTGATCATTTGATCCTTCTGGCCTCAACTTGACCTATTCACATTTTATTGTGAGTGACCATTTGCTTTATTTCTTCACCTTTTACAACAGCTTCCAACACGCACAGCTTTATATAACAAATAGCCTACATTCTTGCTTTTGAAAACAAAGATCTGTAAACCACATGAAGAAAGATATGCTTGATTAGGTCCTTTCCAACAGCCTCTAAACAGGACCTTGGCAATCAAAAGACCTGTTGTACATTGTACCAATTCCACTCTGATCACAAAACGAGGGCTCATTTCAACACATAGATAAGGGCTCATTCTAAAGCAGACTCCTCTGCTCTGCTGGCATCTACACAAGTCAAGGTCAAAAGCACCACCAAAAGGAGCCCTTCTTTTGAAGAGTAGCTTCCTAATTGAGTTGAAGTTACTATACCATCCGCCGCAGAGTTGTTGACCTCGCACCTCACTGTTCGCGTCCCGCGAACTGACACAGGGCGCTTCCTCTGCACGTGAGACACATGCCCTTTGATGTTATTCACTATAACCAGCCGGTGTCAACACAGCAGGAGGTTGTTTGTCTGAACAGTTTAACAACAACTGCTGACACAACCAATAGAAGCTGCCAGATCTCTATTCACATAGGGTAATACGTGAATAATATTGTTTTCTTGCGCCACCTAAACTGTTTTTGTTTTATTTTGTCCCCAGTCAACTTTACAACTTTTATTTTTTAGGTTTTCAGTGTTCCTTTCATTAATAACTACTATAACAATAACGATAAATATATAGAGTGTATTTAGGTTGAGTGGGACACTTTTTGCCATTAAGGTTGACTGAGCAAAAGTGTCCCAATCAACCTGAATCCACCCCTATTTTTAAAAAAACATTCTAAATTTAAAAGAATAGCAGAGTCTACGACACAACAATAACAGCACAGAGAAACGATATCGTTGGAATCATTTTCACAATTTTTTTTCTAGCCAATCAGAATCCACTCTGCTTTGAAGAGCTCATTTAAAGGTGCAATGTGTAAAATTTGGGAGGATCTATTGACAGAAATGCAATATAATATACATAACTATGCTTTCAGTGGTGTATAAAGACCTTACATAATGAACTGTTATGTTTTTATTACCTTAGAATGAGCCATGGGTCCCCCCTCCATGTCAAGTTGTCATTTTGCGCTGGCATGTTTCTACAGCAGCCCTGAACGGATAAACATTCTACAGAGCGCATTTTGTCACTATATTGTTCTTCTTCTAAATCGTTTGTGTTTTTAGATGCAGCTTGCATTGTCACTACGCTGAAAACGCGCAAGGTAGTCATCATTAGAAGAAGAAACTGTTCTTTGTTAAAAGTAAGAAGAAACCTCATTGCTTGACTGGCTAATTTACTTTTGGCTGTCTCAGACGATGACATCTTTGACTTGTGTCGGCCAGACGGCTTCTCTATTTTGCTTCGAAAGGGAGGGGTGAGCTGCCGTTGGTTGCAGTTCGCAACCTCACCGCTAGATAGGGTTGCCATGTTTTCACAACAAAACCCGCCCAATTGCTCCTTAAAAATAGACCAAAACTACCCCAAAAGCATTTCAGGGGGGTCCCATGGTAAAAATCGTGTTCCGGGGGGTAAAATCCGCGTTTTTGGCGGGGCTCCCCTGGTAAAATTCGCATGACATGAAAAACATGAAAAACAACCCGCGGCAACAGTGTAAAAGTAGCCCAATTCCGCGGGAAAACCGCAGACTTGGTAACACTGCGGCTAGATGCCGCTAAAATTTACACACTGCACCTTTAATGCAGTAGATTTGCAGCACCTGCTTAAAATAATAGTGCGTTTATGTGGACGTTATTGTTAGTATGAACGGGCCATAACTCCAGTGCGAACCGATGTTGTTATGTTTATCTCATGATGAACGTGATTTGTGTTGGCGAGTGTCTTTTTACTGCCAGGTGGGAATTCGCTAACTTATAACCAAACTTTTATGGTTATTGAAAAGTTTGAAAATGCAATTAAAACAGAACCTGTTAATATTTAAAAAGATAGGCTAATTAGGAGGTTAAACAAACCTTTTTTTTTTTTTTTTTTTTAAATATGGTTCGCGCGAGTGACACCAAAATGCATGGCGTGCGTGTATAGTGAACCATGCATGTCGTTTTAAACATTAAAAAAGAAACAGTTGGTTGCTGTGGATTTGAGCACTTCTGAAATAGGATACAGAGAATTCATGTGCACATAACTTGACATCAAAGTTATAATGGCATGCTACGTGAAGCTCATTTCTCCTCTGCACTACACAATCTGCTCACTTCACCCTTTACCTCGCTAATGTAGCACACATCTTGCGCACTGCGCCCGACCCCTAACCACACAATTCACAGACAAGCAGCAAGCTGTCTGCCTTCTGGACTATTTTTTTCCACAGCGGAAAGCAACAAATTAGCTGATAATCATCAATGCAATTCATCTCAGTCCACAATATCATTCCAACGGTATTCGTGGTCATTTATTCTGTGATGGATTCAGGGGCATTAGCCTACGGGACGATAGATGCACGAGTCCGTTATCTCGCAAGTTCATCCCTTATGAGACGCTTCATTCCCTGCGTTTATTGAACGGGTCAGTGTTACTAACGTCAGCAGCTGAAATCGCGTTTAATTCTGCAAGGTCCTCAAGAAAGCCTCGGCAATAAGCCCATTTTTAAATATGTTAATATATTTCAGTAAAATGTAACGTCCACGTACCTGAGATGTGCTCTTTTCGAGGACCGTGTTTAGTTCCTGATGTAGTGTGTTGAATCCGCTCTGTGCTGAGCATATCTGAGGTTGTGCAGAGGAGAGGGAGAGAACTGAGCTCAAATGTGTCTTGTGTGGGTCGGCTGGCGAGGGGAATGGTTCCTCCCAGCGTGTGGGTAAACTTTTACTGACGAGACTGTAACATACCCCACCCACCCCATCCCATTCTACTATTACACAAACCCATACTGAGGCTTATTCATGCTGGACATATGGTCTTTGATAACTACAACTGTTGATTATTGATAAAAAAAAAAAATGCATAAACAAACATTGTCAATCACGTTTTTTTACCCTGCTGGGAAACCCCCCATTTTAAACTAGTTTAAGGTTGTTTTCTGGTTTGGGTTCTTAGCCTGGGCAGCCAGACTAAAACCTGTAAACAGACCAACCTTGGAGTCGGAGACCAGCTTAAGAAGCTTTAAGGGTTTTTAGTAGGAGATACACTTTGAATTAATAATATTTTACTATTTTTATTCACTTTAGTACTTTTTTTTAAAGTCACCATGAAATCCAAATGAATTTTTTTTATGGAATATTTAAGTATTTCTTACAAATTATTTACTCATGCATATGAATAAAAAAAAACATGTGCCCTCATAATCTTTAATAAAAATAATAATAAAAAAACTACCATAACATCTCTTCTTTGATTATGTGTTTACTGGCATGGGGGGGGGGGGGGTCACATGACATCACAGCAATAGAAAACCACAACTATCCAATCAATTCCTGATCGACAAAATCAAGTCCGGCCCTACAATTTTTCCTTTCACTCGGATATATCACAATAGGGAAGAAAACATTGGTTTCATGGCGACTTTGAGTAATGGTTCTATACTCTAAAAAATGCATTTATAAAATAAAAATAAAATCTGCATATTTTTAGTTGACTTTGTACATATAAATACACCTATAAATGCTTCATCTTTACTTCAATTAATTTAAATAAAATGTTAATTCATAATGTTGTAAGATACTTTATTGTCATTGTACAAGTACAACGAAAAGCATTTTGACTAGCATTTAATCCATCTGATCTTAAAAGTTAATCAACAAACCATATGTATTAATTTTGTATCAGCAATAAAAAAAACAAATGTCTGAAACAGTGTTGCAAAACATAGTGAGTTCTAGGGGTGAAACGGTTCTCGGTAAAAAAAAAAAAAAAAAAAAAAAAAAAAATCGGCACGCACTTGCACCGCGGTTCATCTCATATCTGACGACGCATACGCATCTATAATATGGTTTTGTAGAAAATAAATAAAACAGACAGGCAGAGTTAGGCTAATGCATGTTTCTGTCGATGGATATGCATTCTGACTTCCCCTAAACGTTGTTCAATGCGAGTGCCGCATGCTCTATATGAGCAGTCATTTACCCCGACTTCACCAGGGTGTTGACAGCTCGCGAGCACAGGTGAGACATGAACAGCACACGTTGCTATCTGAGTTTAAACTAAACTCATTTAAGCCTTGCCAATTTAAACATTCGAGTGCAAGGCGCGAAAGAGAACTTACGCGCGCGCTGTGACGAGTTGTTCACTCATCCGAAGCGCGCACGCGGAAGCGCGTGTACAGCGCGCAAATATTGAGGTCTTTTTCAAGTCTTGTGCTTGAACGGACAAATTCACACAAAATTATGTCAACATACCCGTCTTGGCTGGTATCCTAGCAAGCATAGTCGGTTATGGCTTAAGTGAACTTATACACTCGAGAAAGAACGCCTGTGTTCAGTATCAACATAGCACATACCGAACCGTACTGAAACCGTGAGCCTAAAACCGTGATACAACCCGAACCGTGAGTAATCTGAACCGTTGCACCCCTAGTGAGTTCATATTACAGTAGTGTCAATATATTGTTTACCATATATATTTACAAAGTGTGTGTAAGCATTTGCAATTAATTAAAGGGATAGTTCACCCAAAAATGAAAATTCTGTCAGTAATTACTCACCCTCATGTTGATACAACCATGTAAGTCTTTCTTTCATCTTCGGATCACAAATTAATATTTTTGTGATTAAATATGAGCGGTGGAATACTCCTCCATTGGCTTTAAGGGGGCCCAAACTTGTCCGTCCAGAAAGTCAGTGAAGAAAATGTTTAAATAGTCCATGCCACTACAGTGGCTCAACCGTACGTTTCTCAAGCGACGATAATACTTTTCGTGTGAAAAAAACAAACAAAAGAACGACTTTATTCAACTATTCATTTTCTCTCTTGTAGGCCTCTGACGTTAGTTCACGAGAGCTCCATGACGCATGCGCGAGAACTAAACTGACGACGGTCTTCTTCTACTACTACTTGTTACTGGCTGCTCACTCCTTAGGAGTATTACCGCCACCTAGTGTTCAAGATGAAGTGCTGGCATAGCCGGAAGCGCTAATCGTGTGCGCTTACATGATCGTGCTTTTGGTCTCGCTCTAAGTAATTGTTTACAATGGTTAGAAAGTGTGCATTTCCTGGATGTCCGAATCGTGAAAAACTAACGAGTAAACGTAAAGGTGCCTTAACATTGCCACAAAATGAACGGCTTACCTTTCACCGTTTCCCATCAAATGATCGTGAGCGACTGAATCTATGGCTGCTGGCTGTTCAACGGGATGTTAATTTACCGATTAATTTCGTCAAGCACATGAAGTTGTGCAGTGAACATTTCTCCCCAGACGACTTCAAATCAGTTCAACAAAAAAGATTACTGAAATCAACAGCTGTGCCCAACTTGTTTATACAGACCAACAAGGTAAGTGGAAGCAGTATGTGGTAATTGTTAAAGTCATGATACACTCATTTAGTTTTGTCTTTATTTGTATATGGCTATATATTAAATAAAAAAAAACATAATACATGATACAGTGAATTATCTTTCAGAAGCTTGAGACTGTGGTTGTGTTGCAGCGGCAGCCTCTTCCATCTCTTGCATTTCAATGTCTGTGTATTCAGGTTCGAATAAGTAAGGTTGGTTAAAAAATTCAAGTCTTCATCTACGTCAAAATCTGCCGACATATTTACAAATAATGGTTTTTACATACAGCGCGCGCGTTCACCTGCTTGTAAACAAAGTTTAGCGCTTCCGGCTATGCCAGCACTTCATCTTGAACACTAGGTGGCGGTAATACTCCTAAGGAGTGAGCAGCCAGTAACAAGTAGTAGTAGAAGAAGACCGTCGTCAGTTTAGTTCTCGCGCATGCGTCATGGAGCTCTCGTGAACTAACGTCAGAGGCCTACAAGAGAGAAAATGAATAGTTGAATAAAGTCGTTCTTTTGTTTGTTTTTTTCGCACGAAAAGTATTATCGTCGCTTGAGAAACGTACGGTTGAGCCACTGTAGTGGCATGGACTATTTAAACATTTTCTTCACTGACTTTCTGGACGGACAAGTTTGGGCCCCCTTAAAGCCAATGGAGGAGTATTCCACCGTTCATATTTAATCACAAAAATATTAATTTGTGATCCGAAGATGAAAGAAAGACTTACATGGTTGTATCAACATGAGGGTGAGTAATTACTGACAGAATTTTCATTTTTGGGTGAACTATCCCTTTAACAGAGTACAGCAGAACAGACTGCCAAAGAGAGGAACCAATCAATGACTATGTGAACAAAATGCCCAAAATGTGGGTATCAGATTAAGGGGCTGTAACAAATCACTGTACAGTGTCCCATGTGACAAACGAAAATCTTACTATGTGAAAGCCAGCAGATTACTATAATTCACCACGAATTTGAAAAGTTCAACAACAGTATTAGTTCAGTCATACTAGCTTTATAAGAACAGCACTGACTGTAGTAAACCGTAAATAGCATCACTGCATACATTAGTGTACAGTTTTACTCTTAATTGCCACAAAACCTCATGGCGGTTTTATAACACATTGGATTATGATTACTAGATCAATTATTAATACATTTATTGCCTTAATCCTTGAAATCAAGGCATTTTAGTTGTTTGTTTGCAAACCTTCAGTGATTCGAGTCAAGTTCCAGGAAAGTGTGGGCTAAAATATTTCCTTGGACGCTTCATGTAGTTCAGTAGCACACACACACGCTCCCCCATACCTGAATGTTTTCGTGGCTGACCATTCTCAGATGGAAAGTGGTTTGCTTTGAGCAATTTAAAAGCACAAAAAAGGCTGACGGATCTAATAATATTGACACAGATGTTCCATATAACAGAATCCACACAAAGTCTTTGTAATGGGAGTGGGTTGTTGGAGTTTCAATACATGCTCCCATTTTACTTCTCATATTGAAATCACCAGTTGATCGAAGCTGTGGTTTACTTGGGTTTCCAGTGAGATCATTAGGTTTGTTTAGTGAGGTCACCCTACACTTACACATCTGCTGAAGTAACTCTGAAGGTCATGGTCCTTCAACCGCTTCAATGTTTGTGATAATTCCAACAGCCTTTAAATTACCTAGTTGCTGCTTATCTGCTTCCTGTAAATCTAACCATTGTTTAAGTCTGCCTCCCTTCCACTAAAGTTCAGATAAACAGTATTAAGGAAAGCCATAGCTTGTACAAGAAGAGGTAGCGTCCGGTCTGACAGTGTCCGTTTTTCGAAAGAGAAAACACACAATACAAAGGTACAAAAAATTCCTTTAAGGATATGTGGAAATTCTTCCAAATACCTACTGCGATTGAATAAATCAAGCCAAACCTACACTGTAATTTCTTTGTTGTTTCAACTTAAAAAAGCAAGTGTTTGCGTTGCCTTAAAATTAAGTTTATGTCAACTCAAATATCCAAGTTGTCACTTAGTACAGCTTCACATTTCAAGTCAACTAAACTTAAAATTTTAAGGCAGCAGGAACACTTACTTTTTTATGTTGAAACAACTTTTTTTTTTACGGTGCATACAACAATTAATGAATATTAGTGCACCTGGAAACCATTATAATAGGAGTTATAAAAAACAATAGGATACATCACTGTTATAACAGTATCTAAATACATATATTAAAATATTTTAAGTCTCTCATTGAAAAAAAGAGCATTTTTACTTCTGTGAAACATAAAGGACATACCATAATTCTAAAAAAAAAAATATTATTAGCATAATAAATTATATTAAATAGCTACTGGATTTGTGTAGTATATGTATTATATTACTTTATATATGACATACAGTCTAAGTAATTACTAATTAATATCAGATGAAGTGTTGAAATGTTTTGCTTAGCCAGTGTGAGCGGGAGCAAAGGGGAGATGCTTGGCAGCCTGAAACAGAACACAAGGTAATGGGCTTTGGAGGACAATCAATCAGCTGTGATAGCTAGCATAGCTCCAGCCCCTTTAGCTCAATCATACACATACACAACTTGGCGTGGTGAACTGAGAGATTGTCTACCACTCAAGGTTTCAGTGCCTCTTGGCCAATGTGCTTCACCTTGGACTGTCTGCTCAGCTCTGATCTGGTTCACTTGGCATTTACAGCCTGTCAACTAGAAACTGTCAGACAGATTATTTAATTGGCTTCCAGTTAATCTGTAAATAGATCAAGGGGGCGCCTTTATAAATATGAAGCATGAAAAACTCAACTGCTTGAACAGACTACATCATACATTGTGTTGAAGACTGAAAATTCCTATCTGCAATTACCATGAAATACAAACAAAACACAAAAGCAAATAGACTAATCTCAGCTTTACATTTTAAAGATAAAGTAGGTGTTTGCTGGCTGACATACCTTACAATACTGTGGCTCTCCCATAGACATCTTATTATTCTGCCAGACTGAATAAAACACCAAAATACAGACTTGTGGTTTTGAGTTGGAAAACATTGCAGGGGTTTGCTAGTTCCTTAATTGCATAAAAGAAAGTTTCCAAACTCAGATCTGCTGGAATAACCACTAGTGTTCATAGACATATTCTTAACATCCACTGAAATCAGGCTCGGCACTTTTTGGGTCCAAAGTGAACCTATAATTTTGAGTGACTATTTTGGGAATTGCAGAGTGGCCTGTGGTGACTGGACCCATGCCACCTCAGAGCCAAATACCAGGTCGTGGAGTTATCCATTCCTCAGACTTGTTTGACCGAAACGGGTTGACTGTCTCCACATTGATTGCTGTTGACACACAAGTCTGTTAAAAAGGAAATTGAGAAACCAGAGAGAACATTTTTGAGATATTTAGGCCTAGATGATTTGCATACAAAGTTGAGCAATGACTGCAAGGCGACAATGCTGTTATTGTTGACAGAACTAAAACTGTGACACAGTAGGCGTTAAGAACACATGGAAAAGATCATTGTTATTTGACTGGAATTGGAGATTTAAATCATTCCAGTTAAAAGGGGGTCATATGATGCTTTTTAAAATGTTTTTCTTTTCCTTTAGCATGTAATGTATCTGTTTGTGCATGTAAAAGATCTGCAAGGTTACAAATCTCATAGTCTCCCACAAAGGGATTTACTCTATCTAACAGAGAACACTGCTCCAGACCTGCCTACAATGTTTTGGTGCGAAAGCAAATCCCCTTTGGTTTGGCCTTCCGAAACAGGATGAAATTAGGAATCAGTGGTTAAGATTTATAACACACACACTGGCTGTTCAGTACAACGCTGGCAATAGACAAGTCGTACTTTTGAACAAGATGGTTCCGATCTATCTGCTTGATTATCAGCATATTCGGAACCTGACTCTGGCTTGAACTGATATGGTAAAAACAATGACATTAACTGTTTGTGTTTAGTTGCTTTAGAAGTATCGGAAGCTGAAACTCGATTATGGTAAGTGATGCGATGCATGCTGGTGTCTTGGCCAATCACAACGCACTCGATCATCTGGCCAATCAGAGCACTCTGTGCTTTTCGGATAGAGGGGCTTTGTAAAAACTGGAACTCAATTAGCGGGTTCCATATACAGACTGGGAATTGAGATAATGCAATTATGTTCAGCATGTGATTTTTTTTTTTTTTTTGAACATTAAAACATATTAACCTATTCTATTACACCCAATAAACAAAATATGAATTTTTAAAACATCATCATCTAAATGGCATCTAAGGCATCTTTAATATGTTTTCTTAATTCTAAATATTAATCACTTTCAATGGCACTTATGTTGGTAAATGGCACTTTGAACATCCATCATTGGAAACTCTAAATAAAGCACAATACTGCTGCTGTCTGAAGAACAAGCATTGTTCACTCCACATCTGTTATGGTGCTCCCATTTTTATCTCATGTACTCAATTTTACCTTAAGGTTAAAAAAACAAAACAAAAAAAACATGTGGGATGAGAAAAGTCCCTGATTAATAGAACAATAGTCTCTAATGACCAAACTGAAATAAACCGGTTGCATGCCATTTTAAACCAACACAAAAAAGAACTGAAATTTTAGTGGTTATATTAAGTTAAATTAAATGTGTATTTAATTGATCATATTTATTTTAATATATTAATTATATTAAATATATATTTTTAAAATATTTCATTTATTTAAATATTGAATATCACTTGAATAAATTACATTAAATTACATTACAAATATTTTAAATTGTATTAATATTTCACAAAATACAGTTTTACTGTATTTTCGATCGAAAAAATGCAGCCTTAGGGGCCGTTCACACAGAACGCGTTTTTCTATTCCAATGCGCTACTTTCCCATTGTTTTTCTATGTAAACACGCGCTTGACGGACGTGCATGACCGTTACGCTCGCGAAGAATTTCAACTTTTACACGCAGCGCCGCTCATCAATGTCAGTTCCAAAACAGTTAAAAGAATTTCAACTTTTACACGCAGCGATAATAATGAGCGCCTCTTCCGCCATGTTGCCATTATATAAAACAGTTGTCATGCCAACTCGCAACGCTTCCACTCCAAGTCCTGACTGTCCACTGTTTTGGAACTGACATTGATGAGCTGCGCTGCGTGTAAAGGTTGAAATTCTTTTAACTTGACACGGCGTCTTAAAAACGCGGCGCTCATGTGTGAGGCGCTGCAAAAGACGCGAGACGTGAGCGTAACGGTCATGCACGTCCGTCAAGCGCGTGTTTACATAGAAAAACAATGGGAAAGTAGCGCATTGGAATAGAAAAACGCGTTCTGTGTGAATGGCCCCTTAGAGATCATGTGTTAAAAAATGTTGGTAGTGTACAATATATCCTGTACATATGCATTTATATACCTTTTTATTAATGTATGGGTGAAGGGAGAAAAATAACCAAAAAAAAGAGTAAATGCTAAAAAAAAATGTGTGCATAAAAAAAGAATGCTGTGTAAACAGGATGTAATGGGAATTGCATAACAAAGAATTAAAAAATCAGAATAATTTGAGCTGCATATTAACACCAGTATTTGTCATAATTATCATAATTAGACCTTCTCCTATGCAAAGACTCATCTTTCTCAACCTCAAACATGGCAGATCTATAAAATGACTAATGCTTTGGCTACCACCTGTGCTGACAAAGAGCAATCCATATGCTTGAAAAGATGTATCACTTCAGCTACAAAAGTGGTGCTGGGTGCAGACCAGGGCATCAGATCAGAGACTAAAGGCAGGACCTAGTTTATGTTTCCACCTCAGCTGTGGCATCTGGATATCATGAGGTAGGATGGACCACTGGTGTGGCAGAGGGGTTGCATTAAACATATAAGGATCATGTAGAACCCACTCACCTCTGGACTGCCTGTGCGAACAGCTGCCAGCTGTTGATATTAGGGCTCATGCTGATCTACTTTGATGTAGCACCCTGCCCACAATCTCATACTGAGAACTTCTGTTCAAGAGCATTCTATAATGAAACACATCAGGGAGGTGTGGAGATGGCTTAGTTTGAATTTAAAAAAAGAATTTAAGAAAGAAAAAAAAAAAAAAATCTCGATTGCAGTTGAATTTCCAGCTGAATGTCACCTAATTAAACATTGGATTGTATGTCTAACGCACACAGAGAGTGAAGAATGGTAGAAAACTTAAAAAAGCTGACCTAGATCCTCAGCACACTTTGTCATGTCGTGTTAAGCGCACAGACACATTGAACTGAGAGCTAAGAGAGTGATCGAAGTCCTCGGGGATTCGTCATCTGCCACCGTGAAATTCCGTGCCGGTGCACGTTCTTACATAACTGCCATTCCGCCGTGGAATATGAAAACCCAACTGCTGTCCTTGATAGACAAGCACTGAACATCAAAGGCATATGCATGAAAATGTGCTATTTGTATATATGTGCAAAATAATCACAGACTCTCTGAAACTAATACACCTCCTTATCGTCATCCTGTCAAATGTCAAGATGAGCACTTTTTGACATATTTGTCAATATCTAAGTCAAGGAAAAATCATGAAAAGGCCTGTTCATTTAGGGAAATGAAAATAAGTAAACACAATCATCCCAGTGGTGAAAGGAGTCTGGAATGGGACCAACAGCCACGTGCCAGTGCCTGATTACGAAATCCTTCCTGTTTTCATAGGCAAGCAATGCTGAGCATCTGACAGCAGTTCGGCCTGATGTAAGCATAGATGGCTATCAGACTGACCAGGCAGCACAGGTCAGTTAATATATCCCACTCAGTGTCTACCTGCCAACATTGAGCATTATATTACAGTAGAAGCCGTAAAATTGGGGAGGTTTCCAAATCCAATGGAATCTAGAGACAAAACAAGTTGAGTGCATGCACTCTATGAGCTTTCTCCTCGGGTTCTAAAACACTTGCAGTGTTTTCTTAAATTGTTGCTGGATATGGATAAGTAGTGTATGGAACATAGTGAAAGGTACAGGTGAGAAAATAACAAATATAAAGGTAAATACATTTGAGTAGCCATTGACTTTCATAACAGGAAAAAAATCATTTAGTCATCTTGAACTTGAGATGAGTAAATGATGACAAAATTTTCATTTTTGAGCGAACTATCACTTCAAAGGTAAGTTAAAGGTAAAGTATGTAATTTCACTACATGCACCAACAGAATGGCAAAATACACAAGAAACTGATTATATGTAATCTGGATTACATAAACCTACAATTGAATACTTATTAGATATTACATTTTAAAATACATTTCAGACTACAGTTACCTTTTTATTGATTACATGATTACTTAATATTCACAAAATGGCAGTAAATGATTTACAGTTCACTGATTCTCACTACACTCTAAAAAATGCTGGGTTAAAAACAACCCAAGTTGGGTTGAAAATGGACAAACCCAGTGGCTGGGTTAAATTTTTGACCAACGTGCTGGGTAGTTTTATTTAACACAACAATTGTTTAAAAATTACTGTATTGCTTGCTTAAAATGAACCCAAAGTATGTTGGAAATGAACATTTATTAATATGTTTAATGAGTAATTAAACAATAATCATTTATTAAATTGGATTATTATTGTTGCCTCTAGTAATTATATGTCTGATTTTTAATTTACAACCTATTTTGGGTTAATTTTAAGCCAGCCATATAGTCATTTTAAACAATAGTTGGGTTAAATAAAACTGCCCAGCACATTAGGCAAACATTTAACCCAACCGCTGGGTTTCTCCATTTTCAACCAAACTTGGGTTGTTTTTAACCCAGCAATTTTTAGAGTGTAATTATTCTGATTTTTAAAAGTCTTCCTAATCTTTTAAATGTTCCTTTCTAAAAAAGCCAATTTCTTTCATATGTTCAGAAAGTTTTCCAGTTTTGTGGAATTGCACACACAAGAACAGTTAGGACACAGCTTAAACAAGTAAAACATTTTTTTGTGTTTTATTTTGAATGTTTTATTTTAGAATATGTTTTTTTTATTTAATATTTTTAAGATTTAATTATTAGCTTTTCATCACTTTATGAACCCCCTGCAGTTACTACACCAACCTCAGTTTGAGAAATTGTGTAATGTAATAGTTTACATTGCATTTATTCATTTAGCAGATGCTTTTATCCAAAGCGACTTGCAAATGAGGAATTAAAGGTCCCGTTCTTCGTGATCCCATGTTTCAAACTTTAGTTAGTGTGTAATGTTGTTGTTAGAGTATAAATAAAATCTGTAAAATTTTAAAGCTCAAAGTTCAATGCCAAGCGAGATATTTTATTTAACAGAAGTCGCCTACATCGAACGGCCAGTTTGGACTACATCCCTCTACTTCCTTCTTTAATGACGTCACTAAAACAGTTTTTTGACTAACCTCCGCCCACAGGAATACACAAGAGTTGCGTTTGTAGAGTGTGTTTGTCGCCATGTCGTCGAAACGCTGTTATTTTCATCCCGCAGTCCAATCACCGGGTCTGATTCCGGCTCAAATTGATAGGGTAAAATTAAAGACATGTTTACAATAACACTGAGCGCATGCATCTCCACGTTATGGTAAGAGGCGTGACCTTTCCGGGCAAGGAGCGCTAAGCTGCTGTCGAATCACAACACAGGAACCGCTGGCACAATCAGAACTCGTTACGTATTTCTGAAGGAGGGACTTCATAGAACAAGGAAGTCATCAGCCCGTTTTTATGACAGTGGAAACAGCGGTATACAGATAAGTAAATTATGTGAAAAATACTGTGTTTTTTTACACGCGAAACATGAACACATGTTATATTGCACACTATAAACACAATCAAAGCTTCAAAAAACCACGAAAAACGGGACCTTTAAACTATTTTCATCATCTAATTTGTATTCAGTAATGGATTACAGTTTGTAAGTAATCTACCCAGCACTGACATTATTGATACATGTTGTTATGGCCCAGTTGCGCTGCTCAAGTAAATCGATTGCAAATCCTTGTAGTGCTACATAAATGACACTTTACCTTTAAGAGCTTGTGTGTTATTACTCAGAACGTGACAAAAAAGGCCATGTTTCATAGCTTAATTTCACTTTGCATGCAAGCCACGTCCATTTTATGAGATTTTAACAAGACTTGCAGTGTGTGTGCTTGTATCTGGTTCATGCCCTTTGTTTGTGTGCTCTGACGTATGGGTGCGGAACACCATTATGTTTACAAGCCAGTCTAGATCCCCAATACCACTGCACTGTTAAAATACACTCACTGCCTTCTTTTAACTCAAAAGCTTATTAACATGAACACACACTCACATATACACACACACACACACACACACACACACACACACACACACACACACAAAATCACTCACCCACTTTTTAGCAGACTGTGAAATACAATCATTAAGCTCTGATCTGTCTTTCTGTGCTAAGCAGAGAATAAGGCTATTTGCTATCTACAAAATATTACAAGTATACTGCTTTGTCTTTTATATATTTCGTGAGACAGTATATGTTAAGAATATAAAAGTAATGGTGTAAATGTTTACTGTACAGTCAAACTGAACGCGAGTGATATCTCACAGTTCTGTCACTCCCTACATACAGGTTAAAGGAAAGCAGGATAGAGAAAGAGAACGGGAGGGTAGAAGGAAAAGGGGAAGAAGAATAGATAGTGAGCACAGGGTGAATAAGGGAGTGTATTGTGAAGGACTTGAAAGCCAAAAGACATTAAGATAACCGCCATCTGGAGCCTAACAATGTTCATTTAAACAAAACAGGCACATAAAAACATTGCATTCCAAGTCGGTGAAAACTCAAGAATGTTACGTTTAAAAATAAAAAACACACATTGGAGGACTTCTGCACAGCTGTGTGTTTAGAACGGGAGATAAAATTCCAAACCGTCAAGAGGGTTGATGACACATGCTAGTATGACTCGCTAATAACCCCGTGGCTTTCTTGCACTGAACCGTATGTTACCCGTGACAAATGGGTTTTCCTCTGGTGAACTGAACCTTGAACCTCAAGACATCACCATCATTCCTTCTGTCATCATTAAATGAATAAAGAGAGAAGGAAAGAGCATGAAGTCTGCCTTCACTTTCAGAGAAACAGTGTCAAAATAAGTACAGAAAAAGAAGCAGATTTCCTGAGTGAACATCAAATATTCAGACATCAGAGGTCTGACAGTTTAAAAGATGCATGATACATGTGCGCACATAAGACGTTTTTGAGCGAGGCTTCATTTGGCCGTGTGCTTAATTTTCAGGAATTGGTCTTTTTGCAGCCACTGTTTTCTTTTCCTGGAAGTTCTCTTACCAAATAACTTGACCATAATTCTACAAATCCACACCCAAACACTCCCTCTGAATCACACTCAACATACATGAAACATCTGTAAGTGTATGTGCTTTACATATAGTACAATATAAGCCAAAATGTGTTTCATCATGTGATAATATAATATAATATTTAAAAAAGATATATATATATATATATATATATATATATATATATATATATATATATATATATATATATACAGTCAAACCAAAAAAATTATTCAGACATTTTTTATATATTTTTACTAGTGGGTGCAGGACACTATAGTTCATTTATGTAAGTGAGGATGGCAAAATAAAGTAAACTGTGACATATTATACCCAAAAAATGTTCACACAGTGGACTACCAGTAAAATTGATAAAAATGTGGAACCAAAAATTATTCAGAAACTTTGATTTTGCTTAAGTGTTATCTGACATAATTAAGATAAATTTTTTTCTGACACAGTTTAACTCTGAGACCTTTGTCATATTTTATAAACTATAGTGAATAAACTGTGTTAATGAATGAAATGTTCAAGGTGTCTGAATACGTGATCCCATGTACATAAATATTTTTGTGGCAAAAAACAGAAGACATTTTCACCCACTTACAAGAATCTGAGTTTGGTTATTTTAAAGGCACAATATTTAATGTTGTTGTGCAGCTAGAAGTCACTTATTAAATACAAAGGCGTAGCTTGATGACGCCTTGATTTCACAGAATCATGGGAGGTGTTGTCTTCATGTCTAGAGCCAGTGGAAAATAATCTGATGAGACTCAATCAGAAATCATATTCATGGATGAGCTAATGTATTAAAGAATATTACTGTAGTTTGAAGCAGGGTGTGGCTGAAAGTCGCGGAACTAGGCCGATTGCTAATGAGAGAACGGCCAGCTTGTGGAGCTTTTATTATGCCACAGGCCGCTTCCGCTTACTTCCTTCTGTGGGGTAATGCAGCGCTGTTTTCATCATATTAGATACATTTAAGTGTGTTAAAAGTTGTTACTAATGCTACTCTGTGTGTTCACTCAGTGGCTGCTACAGGAATACACAATGCAGTAAGCTAGATCGATATTAGGCATGGTAAAGACGTGGTGTTTGTCGCAAGAAAACGTGATTTAAAGGATTAGTTCTTTTAAAAACGCTGTTCCTGATAAATTTACTCACCCCCATGTCACAAAATATCGCCGTGAACGTACTTTCCGCTTCCGCATTCTTCATAACGCTTACGCTG
Source organism: Megalobrama amblycephala (assembly GCF_018812025.1). Classification (NCBI taxonomy): domain Eukaryota; kingdom Metazoa; phylum Chordata; class Actinopteri; order Cypriniformes; family Xenocyprididae; genus Megalobrama; species Megalobrama amblycephala. The sequence goes on along the minus strand of NC_063063.1, from coordinate 16,287,292 downwards.
AATGTTCTACGCCTTCCCTATTCAACTTACGGAAATAAACGAAATTGGCGCCGCGTTCGTTCCGTAAGTAGAATAGGGAAGGCGTGGAACATTAAGCGTAAGCGTTATGAAGAATGCGGAAGCGGAAAGTACGTTCACGGCGATATTTTGTTTATAAAGCATAAACGTTTTTTTTTTAAAATGACCGATCGATTCGCTAGATAAGACCCTTATTCCTTGTCTGGTATCGTTTAAAGCCCTTGAAGCTGCACTGAAACTATAATTTGGACCTTCAACCTGTTGGTAGCCATTGAAATCCACTATAAGGAGAATAATCCTGGAATGTTTTCCTCAAAAACCTTAATTTCTTTTCGACTGACGAAAGAAAGACATGAAACATCTTGGATGACATGGGGGTGAGTACATTTATCAGGAAAAGTGTATTTAAAAGTGGACTAATCCTTTAAGACCTACTGTGTTGAGCTATATAACAATGGTTAGTTTTCTGTTGATGAATGCATCCAAACAGTTGCTCACCTGTCTAATTAAACACATAATAGGCTATATTAAGGCGTCTTTGGTGTTTCCATGGTTTCTACAAAATAAATCGTGGGTAACGCAGGTATGATTGTCAATGACGGTCCGTGTCCTGGTTAAAATTGCTTATTTCTCTGGATTTAAACATTCTTGGAAACATCTGGGATAATGCAAGTACACAAGTCAACATAATATATAACATTGTTTTAGTGGTTTTTGGTTATTTTAATCCAAAAATCGTACATATTGTGCCTTTAAATAGGACTAAATCACTAATCAAATATGGATATTTATGACACTGACCATGTGAAAAACTTTGGAGTTCATGCTTGAGCAAAATAATAAAAAATGTTATGCGGAAAACAATATAAAATGCATTAAAATAGAAACTAATTTAATTCTTAGTGGTCTCAGACTTTTGGACCCCAATATATATCAGCAGGTCCATTTCAAAACAAACCAACAAAAATAGCTTGCTTCATTCAAAAGATATTTCATTCATATAGTAGACATTAACATTGGTATGCATCACACACAGTCAAGTTCGTAATAGAACAAAAATAGGCCTTATGGTAAACAGTGAGCCCCCCCCCCACGGCACTCAATCCAGAGAGAGTCTTTGTGTGGGGAACGTGCGGTTGACTGAAATATGATGAGATAGACAGTGTGTGGGGGGAGAGCAAAAACTAAAGACAGCACATTCGCCTGCTCAAGGACTGTCATAACTCATAGTCATTCTCAGAAGACCATGTCAGACATTCATTTCTCAACTTCAGTGTAAAGAACAGCTGGGAGAAGTTTAGAAAAGGGTGTGTGAGCGAGATGGAGAGATAGAGATAGAGATCAGAGCAATTCTACCTCCTTAGTGTGATCCTAATCTAAAATAATATCATTCGTTATAAATAATCACTGCTTTAAAATCATTGCGTTATAAATTTTATTAAATAACACGCTTTGCCCCAATAAAGATAGTGGATCTGAGCTATAAGACTTGCCAATGTAATCAGCACTAGAGGAGTGATTGCTGGATTGTTTTGAATGTGACTGAGAGGGAGAATATGTTGCTGCTCCACTTTAGTCCAAGTGCAACACGCTGGTCTGCGGTCTGAAACCTCCTCCAGCTAAGCAAGACAGTGTAAACAATGAAGAAAGACGGAGAGACAGGGAAAAAAAAAAGACAAAGACTCCATCCTGACATCTTAGCCCTTTGGCAAAGTTATAAAAAGGGCCATTTTTGTTCTAAAAAAGAAAGGGAAAAAAACGTTTTGTGGAATTTTATATTTGGTGTGTGTTTAAAAGCTCGTTTAGTGTGGCATGAGTTTATGGGCTTTCAGGGCATCGTCTGGTTCAGAGGAAGAGTTTTCTCTCTCTGCTGCTCCTGCAGGTCATAAAACTCTCTAGAACTCCCACCTATAAACATCCACACAGGTAGATCAAGAAAAGCCTTCACACTCTAAACCGAATAAACAGCGCTGTGTGGTAATCACACACACATGGGCAGGTTGAGCTGTGGGAATGCGGCTCTTAAAACCGGTAGGATTTGGGAAGTCCTTGTAAAACCTGATCTCTCAAACACAGATAACAGTAAGCGGTGCTATCTCTCGCATTTTAAACCTTCTTAATGCAGCTTTCACATGGCACAGGCACGCTATCTAAGCCTGCGTGGATTCATTCGAGCATCAAAGCTCTGGTTCCAGCTGCTAAGATGAAGTTAGCGCTGTTCGGTGGTTTACTACCGTATGCCGTACCATATCAAACATCTAATTATAAAGGTATTACTCAGAAGGGTCTCATCGACGATCAAAACCACACGTAAATGAAATCTGCAAAGTAAGGATATTTATACGTTATTTCATTTTTTATGTTAGGGGGTATAAGTCCCAGCATAGCTCTGATGCCAAGCTTATATTATAGCTTATGAGTTTTACTCCTTCAGACCCACCTGCTGGGTCGCCCAGACTACACCACAATGAGCTCCTGCCAAACTGCAGCCAGACCACCAACACGCAGTCTAGCATCACTGCTCTTAGATGGATTTTTCCCTTTCTCGTTCTCCTTTTCTCTCCCTTTCATAGCAAGTCAGGTATTTAGGATGCCCATCTTGAATAATCAAACTGAAGTCTGGTCCACATTGCAGCACCATCCACTAAAACAAGACGACAGGATCTGATGGACACATCACATTTGCTCGTTTTTATGTGCTGTTATATGAAATTGACTATATGACAATACTTAATTATATAACACAAATTATATAATTCTATAAATAATTAATTGTATGAAAAAATAGTAAAATAATTTTCAGCAGGCTTCATGCTAGGTTGAAAAAAAAATAACAAGTTAAACGGTTAGTTCACCCAAAAATTTAAATTCTGTCATTAATTACTCACCCTCATGTCGTTTCACACCCGTAAGACCTTCGTTCTTCTTCGGAACACAAATTCCGAAAAAGATATTTTTGATAAAATCTGATGGCTCAGTGAGGCCTCCGTTGCCAGCAAGATCATTTCCTTTTTCAATGCCCAGAAAGGTACTAAATACATATTTAAAACAGTTTATGTGACTACAGTGGTTCAACCGTAATATTATAAAGCAATGAAAATACTTTTTGTGCGGTGATTTCAAAACACTGCTTCATGAAGCTTCGAGCTTTACAAATCTTTTGTTTCGAATCAGTGCTTCAGAGCACCAAAATCACGTGATTTCAGTAAACGAGGCTTCGTTACGTCATAAATGTTTCAAAATTTAAATAGTTCCTGTGACTTTGGCAGTTTGACACACGCTCCGAACCACTGATTTGAAACAAAAGGTTCATAAAGCTTCAAAGCTTCATGAAGCAGTGTTATGAAATCACTCATCACTAGATATTGTTGAATAAAGTTGCTATTTTGGTTTTTTTGGCACACAAAAAGTATTCTCGTCGCTTTATAATATTAAGGTTGAACCACTGTACACACATGAACTGTTTTAAATGTGTTTTTAGTAGCTTTCTGGGCATTGAAAAAGGAAATGACCTTGCTGGCAATGGAGGCCTCACAAGCCATCGGATTTTATCAAAAATATCTTAATTTGTGTTCCAAAGATGAACGAAGGTCTTACGGGTGTGGAATGACATGAGGGTGAGTAATTAATGACATAATTTTCATTTTTGGGTGAACTAACCCTTTAATAAAATATATCATATATATACTCCAATCAAGCATAACATTATGAGCACTGACAGATGAAGTGAATAACACTGATTATCTCTTCATCACGGCACCTGTTAGTGGGTGGGATATATTAGGCAGCAAGTGAACATTTTGCCCTCAAAGTTGATGTGGTAGAAGCAGGAAAAATGGGCAAGCGTAAGGATTTGAGTGAGTTTGACAAGGGCTAAATTGTGATGGCTAGACAACTGGGTCAGAGCATCTCCAAATCTGCAGCTCTTGTGGGGTGTTCCCCGTCAGCAGTGGTCAGTATCTATCAAAAGTGGTCCAAGGAAGGAACAGTGGTGAACCGGCGACAGGGTCATGGGTGGCCAAGGCTCATCAATGCACGTGGGGAGCAAAGGTTGGCCTGTGTGGTCCGATCCAACAGACGAGCTACTGTAGCTCAGATTGCTCAAGAAGTTAATGCTGGTTCTGATAGAAAGGTGTCAGAATACACAGTTCATCACAGTTTGTTGCGAATGGGGCTGCACAGCCGCAGGCCAATCAGGGTGCCCATGCTGATTCCTGTCCACCGCTGAAATCACCAACAGTGGGCACGTGAGGTCCTACCATCCATGTGGATGTTACTTTGACACAAACCACCTACCTAAGTATTGTTGCAGACCACGTACACCATTTAATGGAAACTGTATTCCCTGGTGGCCTCATTCAGCAGGATAATGCACCCTGCCACAAAGCAAAATTGGTTCAGGAATGGTTTGAGAAGCACAACAATGAGTCTGAGGTGTTGACTTGGCCTCCAAGTTCCCCAGATCTCAATCCAATCGAGCATCTGTGGGATCCATGGAGGCCCCACCTCGCAATAAATATCATAATATTTAATAACTTATTATTAAATCATGATAGAAAACTAATAATAATGGTAGAAAATGTTTTTGCTGATTTCAGATCTTCCAGAAGTAATAAATATTGATTTATATATACAAATATTAAATATCGATTTTACAGACACAATTTTGAAAATAATATAAAAAATAGATTATATGACAATAATTCATTTTATGACAATAATATAATTGTACAATTAATTACATGAAAAATGTATTGTTCAGAATTCAGAAGTATAAATAATTAAACAAAAAATTAATTCCATGACATTATATTATTCAATAATTAATTACATGAAAATTAATTTAAATATATTTTGCAGCAGTCTTCATGAATGGTTGTACAATAAAACAAATAAATAAATAGCTAGGTAGGCAAGTAGGTAGATAGATAGACATACAGAAAAAATGTTATGGGCAATTTTTATCAATCTAAAAGTGTTAAGTATTGATTATTTTACAGACACAACTTTTAAAATAATTTAAAAATATAACAAAGTTTAAGGAGAGTGATTAAAAAAAAAACTGTGTTTTGGAAGTTTCATAAAAGACAATAAGACCAATGATTACCATTTTGTGCACAATATGCATCAGTGCCATCGAACGAACTGTGGGCCTACCATCTGCAGCTAAAATTCCATTGTGAGATGAAATACTGCATTTATTGTCCTAGAATGGCCATGGGAACAGGGTACAATGAATCTTCAGATTAAACAATTTACAGACACAGTGTGCCTGTGTGTACGTGAGAGGAGACAAAGATAGAAAAGAGCAGACATAAGTCCTTAATTATTATAGGGAACTACTTGTGGTCAAAATATGCAAAAAACAAAAACAAGTTTAAGGCAGGATTCTCTACATTAGCTCTTACAGAAGTTTTCCATTATCTACAATATCCATTTGTATGTGCATCTATTCTCAGTCCAGTCCATCTTTCCACTTCTTAAAATGACCTCAGAGTAACACTCCCCTCCCATTCTCACTCCCATTCCGACATACTCGCTGTGGGAATAACAGCCGGTGACTGCCCCAAGTCTGGGAATTCCTCTCTGACAAAGTGTGAGTTTTACATAACTCTGAGCTAACAATCTCATCCCCTCCCATAAAAGACTTCTATGACCACAGAATTCCCAGTTCGCCTTCAGCCCGTTGTGTCTAAATGTTGCTGCGTTTGATAGCATGTTTGCATTCCAACAGATAATGAGCAAGGGAAATGAGATATCTGCATCCTTATCATCAACACAGATACCAACCAAGAAAACACAACACTATAAATAGAGCCAATCGCAGGACAGTAGCATAACTTCTCCTTAGCACTGAACCTAGAACAAGCGTTCATTTTAATACCTGACATTCAGTTTCTTCGTTTCAGAAGTACAAAATCAGCTTTGCTTTATTCCCTCAGGGACACCCCAGCTGCAGTCCTTGGGGGCCACCCATTAACCCGCAGTGATTCTTTTATCAACAATGATTGTGTTGGTCAAATTTAAACTTGATTGCAGATCATTTCAAATTGTTATTTGGATGTAATTAGGCTTATTAGTAGGTCTGGTTGTAAAAACAATTTCTTGAAGCAATCAAAGCCAAGATAAACATTGAGATCTATTGCTCCTTCCCACCCATTCCTATCTCCATCACTAGATATTATGTTCTTTTTCATAGATTATGTGTCTTTCATCTCTCAAACCAGACTTGGGAAGAAAAAAAGAGTTGTAGATCAGTGCGAAATGCATGTCATTGCTGAAGCATGCAACAATCAACCAGAACTCTCCACACAACAAGCCTGACCAGGCAAGAGCACATGACCCTGTGATCTCTGCATTAACCTCTGAACTTTTCTAGCCTTCATCTCTAACCTCTCTGGTTGGGTCAGGCCTGTGCGATGGTGGCCAGGCAGGAGGATTACTCATGATAGAGAGGTAAAAGACACAGAACATACAAGGACTGGTTGTGTGCTTGTATAGAGAGAGAAAAACAAAGTATACCACAGTGCAAGAGTTTTGAATGTTTTTGAAAGAAGATTCTTGTGCTTACCAAGGCTTCATTTGATCAAAGATACAGTAAAACAGTAATATATAATGGTTTTCTATTTTAATATGTTAAAATGTAATTTATTCATGTGATGGCATCTGAATTTTCAGCATCATTACTCCAGTCTTCAGTGTCAAATGATCCATTAAAAATCATTGTAATATTTTGATTTGGTGCTCAAGAAACATTAGATAATTACTATTATCAATGTTGAAAACAGTTACTGCTTAATTTTTTGTTGTTTTTCAGGATTCTTTGACAAATAGAAATAATAAAAAAAAACATTTATTTGAAATAGAACTACTACTATATCTACTGTAGCATCTTTACAGTCTCTTTGATCAATTTAATGTGTCCTTCCAAACAAAAGTAGGGCTGCAACAAACGATTATTTTGATAATCGATTAATCTATCGATTATTAGAACGATTAATCGACTAATCATCGATTATTGCACTGATTAATCAGTAAGCTTTGTTCGATTATTCTACTTTAGCAATTAGTTAAAATATTGAGTTATACTGTACCTTAACTAGTAAATAAAACAAGGAAATCACTTCAGCTTTTAAAAGTGTATTTTTAATCATTTTCAAGCCAACTGAATAGACCAATATCCTTCAGGTTAAAAAAATATAATGTAATTATGTGGTTTTTTTTTGAAAAATGAAACAACAACACACATACACACATATTATATATCATATTATATATATATATATATATATATATATATATATATATATATATATATATATATATATATATATATATATATACACAGTACAGTCCAAAAGTTTGGAACCACTAAGATTTTTAATGTTTTTAAAAGAAGTTTCGTCTGCTCACCAAGGCTACATTTATTTAATTAAAAATACAGTAAAAACAGTAATATTGTGAAATATTATTACAATTTAAAATAACTGTTTTCTATTTGAATATATTTCACAAAGTAATTTATTCCTGTGATGGCAAAGCTGAATTTTCAGCATCATTACTCCAGTCTTCAGTGTCACATGATCCTTCAGAAATCATTCTAATATGCTGATCTGCTGCTCAAGAAACATTTAATGTGTACAATTGTACAAAATATTTGTGTACAATATTTTTTGTCAGGATTATTTGATGAATAGAAAGTTCAAAAGAACAGTGTTTATCTGAAATCTAATCTTTTGTAACATTATAAATGTCTTTACTGCCACTTTTGATTGATTTAATGCATCCTTGCTGAATAAAAGTATTCATTTAATTTCTTTTCAAAAAAATAAAAATAAAAATTCTTACTGACCCCAGACTTTTGAACGGTAGTGTATAATGCTACAGAAGCTTTGTATTTCAGATAAATGCTGTTCTTTTGAGCTTTCTATTCATCAAGGAATCCTGAAAAAAAAAAAAGTACACAACTGTTTTCAACATTGAAAAGAATCATAAATGTTTATTGAGCAGCAAATCAGCATATTAGAATGATTTCTGAAGGATCATGTGACACTGAAGACTGGAGTAACGATGCTGAAAATTCAGCTTTGCATCACAGGAATAAATTACTTTGTCAAATATATTTAAATAGTACACAGTTATTTTAAATTGTAATAATATTTCACAATATTACTGTTTTTTACTGTATTTTGAATTAAATAAATGTAGCCTTGGTGAGCAGACGAAACTTCTTTTAAAAACATTAAAAATCTTAGTGGTTCCAAACTTTTGGACTGTACTGTATATATATATATATATATATATATATATATATATATATATATATATATATATATATACATACACACACACACACACACACAAACTATCGAGTTTATGGTCATTGAATGGCTTTCCTGAGGTAAATGTTACATTTTGTGTGATATATTTGTTTGCAAGATTTATTGACTTCTTTCTGCAGTTAAAACTCCGATTAAGTGATTACAATAGAGATGGATTCATTTCAGTAAGTACTTTTTGATGTTCATTCATGTTTATTTCGCGCTGTAATAGAGAGGAATAGGTTCACATGCCGCTTGAACCGATGTGTTACAGCGATCTGCCACACAACGTTAAACAGCGTCACCACCACAAGTATTGTTTGAATTCCGTAGTAATATTGTACTAATATTGTAGTAAAATGAATTTAAAAGCTTAGACTTAGTTTTATATCAAAAGTAACCTGATCTGTCGGTGCGTTGTCTGTGTCCTCTTTGCTCTGCGATGCATCTTTCACTGTGTGAGAAAATGAACGTGTGGCGTGAGAACAGTGAGTTTGAATGAGAGTTAGTGGCCCTGCATGACAGTATTCTGTAGTTATGCTAAACGTTATGTTTGTTATGTTTATGCTATGTTAATCTTCCACATTTCACGAATTCGTCTTCGTTTGCACTATGCTCTCCAAAGCGCTGACTTCTTTTATTGGATTGGATCCGGGAGGGCTGCATTACAGTATTGCGCTACAGCGCCCCACTGGTTACACCGCGTTATTGCAGGCCCTTCAAATATGAGATCAAGAGACTATTCCACAACAAAAATATTTGTCAACATTTTTTTATTGTCGACGTTGTCGATAATGTCGACTAATCGTTTCAGCCCTAAACAAAAGTATTAATTTCATTAAAGCTACAGTCCGTAGGTTTTGCCTCTTTGTTGTCATCTCTGTTTGAAACCCGCAATTGCAGTTATTTGCGGAATTATCATCTTTATGTGGGTTGTGCATCGACACGGCTCCTCAGAGCGGATGAATCTAATGTTTTGAGGAGAATGCGTGGTTGTCAGTCACTGCACTATCTTGGAAGTATGACCAAAATAAGAATTTTCACCAGAAAATGTCACAAATCTGCCACTTTTGTTCTGACCAACTGAGAAAAAAAAGTATTACAATAAATAACGCTGCCAATGGTGATTAAATCTAATGATTGCTTAGCTCATATGACATCAAACCGTGCAAATTACTGTTATTGTTTTACTTTTGTTCTCAAATTGTTAATGTTAACAACAACAGCATTGCGTGACTATGTGTAGCGTGTTTTAGCGTTACCTATATATTTCAATTTCTGTACAGTCTAAACTCTAATGTTAATTGGTCATACCATACAATCCACCATCAAAATGATGTTTAAAGGATTAGTTCACTTTCAAATAAACTTTTGCTGATAATTTACTCACCCCCATGTCATCAAAGATGTAAAGAAATTAAGGTTTTTGATGAAAACATTCCAGGATTTTTCTCAATATAATGGACTTCAATGGGCACCAAAGGGTTCAAGGTCCAAATGACAGTTTCAGTGCAGCTTCAAAGGGCTTTAAATGATACCAGACAAGGAATAAGGGTCTTATCTAGCGAAACGATCGGTCATTTAAAACAAAAAAATAAAAAAGCTTTATAAGCACAAATGCTCGCCTTGCTCTGTTCTGCGATGCGCGTTCGTGACGTCACGTAATACGCAATTACGTTGAAAAGGTCATGCTTGACGTAGGTGGAAGTACCGAGTCAGTGTTTACGAGTTGAATGTGCCATTTACAAAAAAAGGCAAAACAACTAATGGTTCTTCCATCCTGTGTTGTCAGTGCCATCAGACTGTCATACCCTTCTCCATCAGAACAAAAACACCTCTAAAGGGGGTCGCACACCGGACGCGAAGCTCGGCGCGCAGCGTCGCGTCTCTGACAACTCACAGGTATCGCACACCGGCCGCGCACATTATATACTCAATTTTGACTCGACTCCTGATAGAAGAGCTGCACAATGGGAGTGTTTTACGTCAACAGGGAAACATTACATATGCTTTAATATTTCGCACTGAGGTTAGTGTACATGGAAAAATGAGAACAGAGCAAAATAAAAGAAAAGGCTACGTTTATTATAGATTTTTAGAATTTATTCAAGCTGTGAAACTAAGAATATAAAACGAATGTATCTTGCAGCACAGGGTGAAATCAGTATGTACATTAACGACGATTTGAGAGAAATATAATATACATTTAATATAAAACAATGTACATTGCGCTCTGTTTCGCGGCAGGATTTTGAGTCGTAGCTGGGTGGCGAATGTCACCGCCGGTGTGTGTATACTCATAGAAAACAATGCATTCGAATTTTAAAGATGTGGCGCGGCGCTGAGCCTCACATCCTGTGTGCGACCCCCTTAAAACACTGTTGCTCAGTAACGGTGGAAATCCATTTTGCCTGGTAATGCAGCGAGATTGAAACAGGGACTCACCAACTGATTCTAATGGCGGGATTGAAATGGTCCAGTCGTGGCAGCACTGAGATTCTTCCTCTGTTGGCAATGGTTGGCATTTGCCACATGTGCATCCCCAAGTCTCGTTAGATCTTCGTCTGCCCGATGCTTGAGAGGTGTGTGTCGCCGCAGCAGTCTCTTCCATCTGCCTAATTTCTTCCTCTGTGTATTCTGGTTCAAAAAGGTAGGGCAGGGCGAAAAACTCATCTTCTCCTCGAAGTTCCAAATCGTCTGACATTGTTGTTTTACCTTTTTTTGTACTTCCGCCTGTCAAGCGTGACCTTTTCAACGTAATTGCATATTACGTGACGTCACGAACGCGCATCGCAGAACAGAGCAAGGCAAGCATTTGTGCTTATAAAACTTAAACTTTTTTTTTTTTTTTTTTAAATGACAGGTAATTTCGCTAGATAAAACCCTTATTCATTGTCTGGTATCGTTTAAACCCCCTTGAAGCTGCACTGAAACTGTTATTTGGACCTTGAACCCTTTGGTGCCCATTGAAGTCCATTATATGGAGAAAAATCATCAAAAACCTTTCTTTTCGACTGAAGAAAGACAGACATGGACATCTTGGATGACATAGGGGTGAGTAAATTATCAGCAAAAGTTTATTTAAAAGTGAACAAATCCTTTAATTATTGCAGCTGCTGTGAGAAAAGGCTATAAATGATCCGCCTCCTGCAGCATCCTCGCATGTCATATAGCCTACTAGCTGGGACTCTTTCTTTATGTAAACAGACGTGATGTAATGACGCAAAGACGAACGGTGGCATGCTCGAATTTCCCACGAAAACCAAACTTATCGTTGTGAATTGGGCTAAGGTAAGGAGAAAGTTTTGAACATTGTCTGGTTATGTACTTGCCTAAATTGATTTAGGATCATTTTTAACCAAAACAGTTACAGACTGCAGCTTTAATTCAAATAAATAAATAAAAATAAAATTCTTACTGACCCCAGGCTTTTGAATTATAGTGTTCATATGCATCACAGGGTTCTTACAGATGCTCTAAATGTAGTCTATCAATGTGGTCTGCAGCTGTAAATTTCCATTCCGGAAACCAGAAACAGAAAATATCGAGGCCATGGGTACATGAGAGAAAGAGAGAGAGAGAGGCATGATTTGCATGGAAAATGGTATGACATGGAACATCCTCCTAATGAAACCTTTCAAAACATAAATCTAATTCTAAATATAAATAATGAAACTGATAATGAAATTTACACTAAGTTAACTAGATTAACATTTCCACAAAAAATACCAGTGCTTACATGGTAGGACTGTGTAAAGTTGTAATACTGTGGTTAAATATATGTAGGAAAATGATGATTCAGTATGCAGATGCATGCAAGAAAAGACTAATTGTAATTCAGTATGCAAATATTGCAATGAATCATCGCTGAATTCAGTATTAAACATTCTATTTCAAACCTTTATCTTTAAGGGATAGTTCACCCCAAAATTCTGTCATGATTTAATCACTCTCATGTTGTTCCAAACCTGCATGACTCACTTTCTTCTGCGGAACTCAAAAGATATTTTGAGAAATGTATCAAGGTTTTTTTTTGTTTGTTTGTTTTTTTTGTCAATGGACTCCAATGCTGTTTGGTTCCCAACATTCTTCACAATATCATCTTTTTTGTTTCTGCAGATGAAAGAAGGTAAGTTTGGAACAACATGAGGATGAGCAAAGGATGACAGAAGTTTCATTTTTGGTTGGACTATACCTTTGAATTCATGGAGACAAAAATTATTTTAATGAAAGTTTAATGAATGAATTTAGAACTAATTATAATTTAATTGAAAAGAAACTTCTAACCAGTGTGGTTGAGGAATATCAATAACGTGCTGCCTTGCAAGCACAGTAAATTCTCAGTTTTAGCTGTATCAGTGCTATGTGTATGAAATCCACATACACACACAGCACTGATACAGCTAAAACTGAGAATAATGCTGGAAAAACAATACAATTGTCAGTTATATGAACAAATGCTTTCCGTACCGGACCTGAGGTCATTAAGAGCTCCAGAGAGCTGTTCACTTTACTGGACCTGAGATTAATCAGAGCCATGGGGTTCTGGCTGCTCTGGACATCCTCACCAGCCAAACGAGAACAAATCTCTTTCATAATACCCTATTTCCACAGAACACGCCTATGTTTTGATTCCTTTGCCATTGGTGAGAGTGAGCCGTCTTAAAAACAGACTCGTAATGGAACGATACCAGGACATTTTTGAGATTCTTGATTTCATGATACATATTTAATTCAAAGGTTTCTAGAGGACAGCGCAATAGTAATCTATCATTGTTATGATTTAAACAGGTTCCTCTGTAGCTCATCTGATAATATTCTATTGATAATTCATCACTCAATGATCTAGTAATTATGTGGCAGAACAAAACACAGAATTTAATATTCGCCAGGCCTAAAACGGCAATTTAAAATAGTAAAGGATCTGTTGTTGTTAAGGCCGCTCGACTGCATATTAGCAGCTGATATTAATTACTTTATGTATTAATAAACTAATTACTTATTTTGCTAATAATAATTAAATACCTTAAGTAAGAAAAAAGATGCAAAAGCAAGTCCTCTCAGTCCCTCAGTCTCACACACCATGGCTCTTTCAACATAAAAGCCTTTTCCCAAAGACTGCAGTAGTTATTACAAGCGAGAAATGTAATTTTTTTCCCTGCATTTCGATGGGGTTGAGGAAAGAAGACAGAACCAGTTACGTCTGCAGTATCGTGCAAATCAAAGCCCCCTTTAATTATTATTTTAACTCTCAGGGATTTTCCTCTCCCTCCTCAGTATCCACTAAAACACCACTCTCAAACTTAAAAGCTCACCAAAAACTGCTTTCTTTCATCACATAAGTTCAGCTCTGACTTTCTATTTGAAGGCAGATATTTAGCCTGGAGGAATCTGAGGTACCTGAATAAAGTAACTTTAGAAAGGACAATGAAAAGTCACATGTTTGCTGAAAGACAGACCAAAAATCACCCAAAAATCCAAATTCTGTCATTTACTCATGTTGTTCCAAACTCATATGACATTATTTCCTCTCTGGAACACAAAAAGTCAATATTTGAAAAATATTAAGGCATTTTTTAATATAATGAAAGTGAATGGTCACTGGGTCTGTATAGCTCCAAAATGGCTAAAACAAACAAATAAATACAAAAACCTATACATTTTGTATGTGACTTCCTCACATAAAGCTATCTTATGGCTCCCAAAGACTTTAGAACAAAAGACTGCTTTTATGATACATTTCTTTCTTTCTTTTCTTTTTTTTTTTTTTTTGGCATATTTGAGCTTGACAGCTCAAGTCCCCATTCATTTTCATTATATTTAAAAGAGTTGCCAGGATATTCTTAAAAAAAAAAAAAAAAAAAAAAAATCCACTGAAAAGAGAAAAACATAAAGGCTTTGACATGCCAGGCTCATTGAAAAGCATGCCTGTGGTGATATTTCTGCAAAATTATACAACATTAGAGGTGTTTGAAATCACCCCCTATACCCTCATTCATAATTTCCTACATTAATCTACTAATATAGTCCACTTGAAGGAGTAAATGAAAACAAGTGAGTTTTATAATGTTTAATAATTTTTAATAATTATTTGAAACTTAGTAATGAAAACTGTGACGAGCAGGGCGGGCGAGAGCCGTGAGGGAGTAGTGCGAGGTCAGCGTCAGCTGCGCGTTGCACCGGTCTCGGATCTCTCACGGAGGAGCTCCGGAAGCATAAAAGGAGGAGCGACAACAGTGAAGGACGAGAGAGGACCAGGCCTGGACTTTACTTTATGTTTGTGTGGCCGGCAGACGTCCGTGAGGGTCTGCTGGCATTTACTTTCATTTTGTATTTGTTTATTTTATATATTAAAGTTGTGTTTAACGTTTGCTGGTTCCCATATCTATGAACTACATTACAAAAACATTTATCTTGAACTCTGTCATTGAAACTATGTACAACTCTTGATTAAACAATGTAATAATCAATGAAAAAGGAATTTATATCTGTATGCTCTATGCGGCATCTTCTGGCGGGGCACGGGAATTCATTTAACGTGACCCTCACAGTGCATTATGGGTGTTCTTTAAGTGTACATTGATTGTACACTAGTTAGTGGGGTGTATTATGGGATTGAATGAGTGCACTCGACAATGTCCACTATTGTTTCGGACACCACTACAAATGGTTGTTCCCTCAAATAGTGCCCTATTTAAGGGTATAGGGGGTGATTTTGGACACAGACATTGCTTGCGACACTTTCAAATTGAAATGTCCAGTGAGTGGCACTCAAAGCACAAACATGATGAACATGAAGCTGCCAGTGATTTATTACAACGGTTGTTCGGCATTTTTAGTGGCGCTAAAAGTTTGATGCTTTGTCGCACTTGAAAATAATGTACACTTCCCACTAAACCGTGGAAAAAAAACTCTACCCACTAAACCGATAGTTTAAAAACACATTTGCTTAAGCAACCATGCCATCTTAGTTTGCTTCTACAAGTCGTTGACAAGTATTTGACTATATCAATAGTGTTTTGAGTTCATAATATGGTATTGTGCAAGTAACCGTGCGAAAACAATTCTTTGCGATAATCTGCCACTGTAATTATTTTTTGTGAGAACAGGAATAGATGCTACATGAGTGAGTAAATGATGACACATTTAATTTTCAAGTAAAATACTTATCTAGAATCAATTTAGATTGTATAATCATGTCAGTTAAGACTACACCAGTCTTTCTGTCCTCTACCTCCTATGGGAATTCTAACCGCATTTTGGATGTAATATTATTAGTTCTGTCTGCCACCTCAACTCACTTCCTGCAGACTTTGAGACTTCAATTTCTGTACTGATTTATTCCACAGAGACTATTACAAACGGCCTGTTGTCTGCAAACAGCATGTACGGTAACACCATATGACCTTGTAATTATCAGAAAAGGCTGAAAGGTCATCTCAGATTCAGTGCAATGTGCGTTCTGATTGTTAGTGACAGATTTTTTACAGACTGGGATGAACTCATACCATCATTTCCACCTCTCATCCTCATCACTTCTCCACAAGCAGCCAACCTGTTCCATTTCACACTCTCCTCCTTTCTAAATCACTCAATAACCTCATCTTTTTCCAATCATGTCAATCTACTTCTCTTTCCTTTCCATATCGCTTTGATGACCTTTGCACCACCTTCATTTGATGGCAACTTACTGAACAGACAGTTTTGGATCTCAGCAAAAGGGGGTCGGGCCGGGCTGTTGATGGCCCCACACCTCTGTCTCCCTCCGTTCTATCAACGTATGTGCAGATTGGAGGGAGGGTGGAAAATTCCTGAGCTGTAAGCTAGCTGCACTCCTGGGCTCCCTCCCTCCCAAATTAAAGGCATGTGTGGAATCTCTAGCGGAGGCTCTGACAGCAAGGAAAGAGGGGAATGGGGAAAAGGCGAAAGGGAATTAGATGATCCTCGAGAGCATAGATGACCAAAAAAAGGGATACAGAAAAAATAGGAGTTAGATGAGAGTGTGAAGAGAGTGATTTTCTCTAAGGATATAACGCACAGAGGATGAAAGAGAATAGCAGAGATGGTTAGAAGAACGAGAGAAAGGCGAGAGCGAAGGGTGGAGTCGCTCCCTGGGGAAGGAGCACATGTGCTTCCTATCCAGCGCTCCATGTGTATCTCTCCTTTACTCATTTGTAAGGCCCCCCCCTCTCTCTGAGCTCCTGGAGTGGGCGGAAGAAAGGGTGTTCAAAAGTCCTCAGCACAGATGCGAATAGCCCAAATGCCAGTTTAATAAAAAGAAAACAAACTCTCTCCTGCTTAACCTGACTCACCAGAGGGGGAATTAGAACAGAGGGTCATGCAAGATTGTCCCACCCAATCCCACCCTCTTCCTTGCCATTCCCTCCTTAGATAAATACAGATGAGGAGAGAGATACATCTTATTTGGGCTTCTCTCTGAATCTCCTCTGGAGACAAATTGCTATACTAGTGGTAAAGTAGTCAGTGGGTGTCCAAAAGTCATGTGAAAATATACTGCATTATTTTCTAATTAAATAAAATGTTTTATTAGGGCTGCTTGATTATGGCAAAAATCATTACTTTGGTCAATATTGAGATCACAATTATTAATCACGATTATTCAGTGACTCGTGGATTTACGGAATATATATAATATACAGGGCTTGATATTAAAGCTGCTGTCCGTAACTCTTTTGGTTTAAAAATGATCCAAAATCATCCAAATCATGCTGAGGCACAACCCACGTAATGATGATAAGAGATGGCTACAAAGGGGCAAATCTTACAGACTGCAGCTTTAAAGGTGCCCTAGATTCAAAAATTGAATTTATCTTGGCATAGTTAAATAACAAGGGTTCAGTACATGGAAATGACATACATTGAGTCTCAAACTCCATTGTTTCCTCCTTCTTATATAAATCTCATTTGTTTAAAAGACCTCCGAAGAACAGGCGAATCTCAACATAACACCGACTGTTACGTAACAGTGTGGGGTGTACGCCCCAATATTTGCATATGCCAGCCCATAATCGAGGCATTACACAAGGGCAGCCAGTATTAACGTCTGGATGTGCAGAGCTGAATCAACAGACTAGGTAAGCAAGCAAGGACAATAGCAAAAAATGGCAGATGGAGCAATAATAACTGACATGATCCATGATTACATGATATTTTTAGCGATATTTGTAAATTGTCTTTCTAAATGTTTTGTTAGCATGTTGCTAATGTACTGTTAAATGTGGTTAAAGTTACCATCGTTTCTTACTGTATTCACGGAGACAAGAGCCGTCGCTATTTTCATTTTTAAACACTTGCAGTCTATATAATTCATAAACACAACTTCATTCTTTATAAATCTCTCCAACAGTGTAGCATTAGCCGTTAGCCACGGAGCACCATCAAACTCATTCAGAATCAATGTAAACATCAAAATAAACACTGTACTTACGCGATTAGACATGCTGCATGACAAACACTTTGTAAAGATCCATTTTGAGGGTTATATTAGCTGTTTGAACTTTTTTTTATGTTGTTTAAGGCAAGCGCAAGCTCTTGGGGCGTGGAGCACGAGAATTAAAGGGCCACACACCCTGAATCGGCTCATTTCTAATTATGCCCCAAAATAGGCAGTTCAAAAAATGAATAAAAAAAAATCTATGGGGTATTTTGAGCTGAAACTTCACAGACACATTCATGGGACACCTTAGACTTATATTACATCTTTTAAAAAAAAGTTCTAGGGGACCTTTAACACCCGCCAACCCATCAAATGCAGGTGGATTTCAGCAGTGGTGTGTAACGCGGTCACTCCTACTAGCCACTTTGGCAGGATGATTTTCTTAATATAATATATACAATTTTCAATTGTAGTCTTATAAAAAGGTATCCGAGATCTCTCCAACAGCGAGTTTCCACACAAACCTGCCTCCCCTCATTCGTTTCATTTTCTTCGGATGAATATCGTTGGTGTTACAGGGCGTGAATTTCGGCATGGGATTGTGCAAATTTGTACTAATTCCCAGAGATTTTTCACACATACCCAAAGTGTGTGCACATAAAGCCACCTCCCAGTGATAAAAAGGAGTTATTTTACACTGTTTATTGTGCTTTAAATAATCAAATACACACAAAATAATGTCAAAATGGTGGGCTTGGCGAGAATTCACAGTCAATTATGTTTTAAGTGAATGTAAACAGTTGAGAAAGAAAACGCATGTGTAACAGTATAATAAATCTGTGTATCAGGTCTTAAAGTGATTGCCTGGAAAATCCAGCCTCACCACTGTACCAGCGGCTGAGTCTGGTCGGCCATTGAATCAATTCGATTTCTAGGGCGGAGCAAATCCGAGCAAACAGGAAACGGAGTAAACCAATCAGAGAAGGGCGGATATGACGTTAGCAAAGCGACGAGAGTCAACAGCGAAAAGTAAATAATTCATGTGTTTTTGGTCATTTAAAACTGAATTCACGGCTGAATAGAACAAACTCTCGGGTCTCCCGTGCGCAATCTTTGTTGATATTGAAGGGACTTTTCGCCGCACTAGAGTGATGCTGTTTGCGTCACTGAAATAAACAAATCTGATTGCACGGTACGGTTTGGAGTTGACTCGAGGCGCGATGGAGGGCGGACTGACCAGAATGATATATCTTCTACAAGATATATCAGTCTGGTCAGTCCGCCCTCCATCGCGCCTTTATTGCCAGGCAATTAAAGTGACAGCAGCCTAATATACCTGCTGCCAAATTATGAGATATTAAAAATATATATGTGGCAATTCTTCGCTATGGTATTGATGTCAAAATTATGGCCAGTGAAAGTGCTGAGTGGCTTTGGAAAACCAAAGAGAGAGAGAGAGAGAGAAAGAGAATATGTAAATAAATAAAATACCACCACTGTGCATCACTGTAAAGGAAAGGGGGTGGGCGGAATTTATAATACAAGACAAAACAACAGTATCATTGAAAAACCAAACATGCAGCAATAATCATTTTATCTCTACTTTGTTTTCATAATCATTAATGCCAAAATTGTAATTGAAAATAAAATACGATTAAATGCCAGCCCTTTTTATTTAAAGTTACATTATTTGCAGTGAAAAATTAAATATTTACATGCATAAGTGTTTCTTAATATAGCATGTCCTCCTTTCACTTTAACGACAGCAGCATTCAAGCTGACATGGACTGATGATCATGTTATCCAGCATGATTTGAGAATGTTCACATCTTCTGCTGGAAGCAACAACATCTGACCTTTTGTATAGAGGAGTTCACATGGCTGACATCACTTTTTTTTTTTACATTTAATTAGTAACCAAGAAACAGTGCAGAATTGTATTTATTTTTAATAATTAATTTTACGCTATATTGTTCCTTTTTACATTACAAAAAAATATTAATGATAAAAAGCATAATGTCAGATTTTTGAGCTCCACTGAATATGAGCTGTTCTAACAAATTGTGCATGTCACATACTCTTGCATGTGAGCTTCTTAATGAATTCTTACACTATAAGATTGCAATTCAGTACATTTAGTGAATTATATCCTGGCCCTGAACACCCTGAGGAACCGGAGCAGAGATGAAACGAGTAACACTACTGATGCTCTGTGTTTGTGGCACCTTACGAACCTATTTAAGAATCTTCTTGACAACAAGTAAGCTTTAGTCAACTATAAATGTCACTACCACAAGGCACCGAGGAGGAACACCAGTAATTAATGAGTTTAGCTCCAGGTTTACAAACAAGATGAACATCACAAGAGCCCAGAGAAATCATAAACCTTTAAATGGCAACATCATCATGCAGACTCAACGGTTCTGGCCACTGGCCCCATGGCTGCTTATTTATGCTATCGCTGTGATTATCTCTTATCTAACAATAAAAATAGCACGCTTGCTTCAGTGGAGATATTTCTAAGGAACTGTTAATAATTCTGTTATTTTTGCTCCACTGAATGATAGAGGAGGAATTTAGGACACATCACTCTATGAATTTCCCTACCATTTCCTTGGACAGGTGACCTCTGTTAGAGGTGAACTAAAAATGGCCTGAGGGAAAGGACGCAGAGACCAGCTCATCACCACAAAACTAATGCCAGACGTCAGGATGCACGTGTAGAGCATGTGCCGTGTGACCTTGCACAGGTCAGCAACATAGCCTTAAAAAGGTGACCTTTGAACTTTGACCTTTAAAAAGCCATAAAGTTTTGACATTAGAGTGTTTGTTTACCTAATCAGGTCACTGAACATTCTTGTAGCTGTCAAGACCTCTCAACGGACTCTCTTGGATTCTGAGCTCATTTCCTTTCACTTTTTTCCCTAAACTGAAAATAAAGTGGGAATGAATGTGTTTTCACTTACTGCTTCTTATGTTGATCTTTCTATTTTAGTTTTATGCTGACAGCATCAAAGATGTTACTGTCTATATGACATCAGCAGATGGGTTTTTCATTGCCATGCCAGACATCATTACCCCATAACAACCTCTTATTAAAAATGAATTGACCTGTCTACTTGTGTGCATTTGTCTGTATTTAGATTCAGGCTGAATCAGGATCTAATACTCGTTCAAGGTTCAACTTAACGCTAATATAACTGGTAATTAAACATACATAAAAGCATGAAACCACAAAAACCTCCTAGATGGACAGTATATATATATATATATATCACATTATGAAATAAATGTTTTTCTCCAAAACACGTTGGCCACAATTATTGGCACCCTTTTATTTAATACTTTTTGCAACGTCCTTTTGCCAAAATAACAGCTCTGAGTCTTCACCTATAATGCCTGATGAGTTTGAAGAACACCTGACAAGAGATCAGAGATCATTCCTTCATACACAATCTCTACAGATCCTTCAGATTCCCAGCTCCATGTTGGTGCTTCTTCTCTTCAGTTCACTCCATTCATTTTCTTTAGGGTTCAGGTCAGGGAACTGGGATGGTCATGGCACAATTTTTGTTTGTTTTGATGTTTGTTTTGGATCACTGTCCTGATGGAAGATCCAACCACGGCCCATTATTGGATTTCTAGCAGAAGCGGTCAGGTTTTGATTTTTGATACCATGTATCTGAACAAGATGTACAGGACCTCCAGCAGAAAAATAGGCCCACAACATTAAAGATTCAGCAGTATATTTAACAGTGGGCATGGTAGGGCTGTCAACTTTAGTCGTTTAGTCGACTAATCGGTCGATGCCGTTTTGGTCGACTGACATTCTCATTGGTCGACCAGTTGCAAAAAAAATTTATTTTTATTTTTATTTTTTTTTTACCAATAAAGAAATTGTCATTTAATTACTCCTTGATATTTATTCCTTTATTAGCAGTTATATATTACTGTATTCTAAATATAATTAGCCTATGTTTTATACCAAACTTTAAATGCTTTAATTTAGGCTATTTTATAACGGCGCCACAGTTTAGCGCACCACATGAACACTCGGGAACCGCACCTGTGTCTGGCTGCACTGCTGCTTCGCGCTCAGTAAGGAACATAGGTAGTTTTGCTGTATTCATTCAGTTAGAACGCTACTTGTTTTGGGCTTTAGTCGAAAAAATGTCCAAGAAATGTAAATCTTTTGTTTGGCTGCATTTTACAAAAAAAGACGACAAGACTGTGGAGTGCAAGCTATGCGGCCTAAAGCTAACTTACCATAGCTCAACGACCAATATGACTTATCACCTAAAAGCGGTAAGCGAGATATAAATGTGTCAGACAGCTTTGCTATGTCTAATGTCGAAAAGTTTATATATTTTATTGGTTATGTACTAGGCGCAGCCACAGGCCATGCCACAGGCGTTTGTTTGTGTTTGTTTTAAAACGCCTAGATCGGTTGGACAAAAGTTAACCCATAGCTTTGAAAGTAAAGAAGAATATACAGCCTGTATAATCGAGAGCTTTTGTTAGGATTTTTCATTATTTGGCAGTTTTAGCAGTTATATTTTTTGTAGCGTGTGGTGTGGTCAGGTGCACGATTGTGACGGTCACTATATACCTAGGACAGAACTCCTCACTTTGCAGTTTAAAAAATAACCTAATTTTCAAAGAATTGTATTATTATTATAGTTTTATGTATTATTGATGTTTTTCGTTGTTGTTTTATAAATGCTCTATTATAATTGTTTAATAAATGTTCAATCAAAAAAGACATCGCGTCTTTTTTTTTTTAGTCGACTGATCGTTGCGCAGGACAGGACTTTGGTCGACTAAGCATTTCTTTGGTTGACTACAGCCCTAGGGCATGGGGTACTTTTTATCCATGTGTGCACCAAACCCATCTGGTGGGTTTGCTGCCAAAAAGCTCTTTTTTTAGTTTCATCTGACCATAGAAGCCGGTCCCGTTTGAAGTTCCAGTCTTGTCTGACAACTGAATATGCTGGAGATTGTTTCTGGATGAGAGCAGAGGATTTTTCTTGAAACCTTCCTGAACAACTTGTGGGGATGTAGGTTCTGTTTGATCATTTTTTTAGGCTTTCTGAGACTCAAAACTCAACTAATCTCTGCAATTCTCCAGCTGTGATCCTTGAAGAGTCTTTGTCCACTCAAACTTTCCTCCTTACCACGCATTAAGACGATTTAGACACACGTCCTCTTCCTGGCAGATTTGTAACATCTTTAGTTGATTGGAACTTCTTAATTATTGCCCTGATAGTGGAAATGGAGATTTTCAATGCTTTAGCTATTTTGTTTCAACCACTTTCTATTTTGTGAAGCTCAACAATCTTTTGCTGCACATCAGAATTATATTCTGTGGTTTTACTCATTGTGATGAATGATTATGGGAATTTGGCCTTTGTGTTTCCTCATGTTTATACTCCTGTGGAACAGGATGTCATTGTTGGACAACTTCATGTTCATGATCACCCTGATGTGCTAAAAAAATGTAAATATGAATGGGAATATACTTCAGAGATATTTTACTTATAAACAATTCTAGGGGTGCTAATAATTGTGGCCAGCGTGTTTTGGAGAAAAACATTTCATAATGTGAGTTTCCCCCTACTTTCAATTCTTTTCCTTCAATGAAAGGTTAGATTTTTGCTAATTTTATGAATTAAAGATTAAAAGGATAAACAATGCATATTTATATTTACAGTCATCTTTGATCATATTTACTATAATTCTGACCACCACTGTATATTTTTTTTTAACAGAGGACAGTGTGAAGTGCACAGAAATGCCAAACAACCACACACAAACAGTTGAGCACAAAGAGAATGCTGGGTCTTTACATGGGGGTGGTGGGATAATGGGGAGAATCCCTAACAAAGGCCATTTTGACAGAGTGAGCTTTGTTTGCATCAGCCCACAAATTCATCCACTCCAAATGAACTCGGCAGAAATAATAGGACTTTAAAGAGTGCTGGCCCTTGAAAAATAAAGCTGTTCAGCACATGATGTTGACCTTTTGTTATTTAACCCAAACCACTTTAATCCTACCCCCGTAACAAAAATAAAGTTTATAATGTGCCGAAACATATTACAAAGCTCATTTTTATGTCTATGTTTATTTTCATTTTATGTCTTTTATTATATTTAGCTTTTTCCTCCAAGTTTGTTGTTGTCAATCTATAGCACATATAAAAAAGCAGTGTATGTTTGTACTAAACTATCAACACTACTATCTTAAAGACATTTTAGATATGTGTTGTGTTCAAATGCTACTCATATTGTTTGCACACCTAGCTTTGCAACCATGCGAACAATCTAGGGACCATTCACAGAAAATGTATTTTTACATTCCACTGCACTGCTTTTCCATTGTGCTTTAATGTAAACATGACAAGGGGTTCTAAAAATGCAACACATTTAGTTTAACAAAAACGCATCTCTAGCTTCCCTCAACGTCTCGTGTTTGTAAGTGCAAAAATGCATTCTGTGTGAATGGCCCCTTCTGTGCCCTTAAAAAATTAATTTGAGTGAATCGGTTGGTTCAGATGGTCAGTGCTAATTAAATTTTTGTAAACGATTCTATTTATATGGACTGTCCAAATGAACCGATTCCCTAAAGGGATTCACAGAATCAATTGAGGCTCTGCATAGAAGTGCCTGCAATCCATGCACAGTCGCACTACTGCGTACAGACACACACACACACACACACACACACACACACACACGTACACAAACAAACTATTTTGAGTATTATATGCGTTCTTTTGCACAGAGATTAACTTTATCCTCAGATCAATGAGGCCTACAATCAATCAGTTTCAAAAAGAAATACAAAACCTGTCCTAATTGAAAGAAAACAATTGGACAAAAAGATTGAATCCAATATTTGGTGGTAATATAGCATAACAAGAGATTTATAAGCTATTTTTTGTAGGCTGGTCATTTTTGACTGGGAACACCGCAAACGTGACTTTGTTCCATTTTGTACAAAGTAAAAGCATTCAAACATTAAAGCACACTAGTTTGATAAAAAATGTTCTTTTTCATATTTTGTTGAATATTGACATTTATCCACTGAGATGCGTAAGCTCAGATCAATGATGCCTACAATCAATCAGTTCCAAAAAGAAATACAAAACCCGTTCTAACTGAAAGAAAATAAGTTTATAATATATTATAACCAGAGATTTACAATCAATTTTTAAAAGGCCGGCCATTTTTGACCAAAAGGTGTTGCAGGGTTTTCAACAACGCATAAGGGTTAACTGTTTTTTTTTTTCCCCCATTACCTGTTTTGTAATCAGTAGTCCAGTCAGAATCAGTGTGGCGCTGGAAATGATTATGTACTCTTCTGACCTTAGCTTTTCAGTACTATGAGGTCATGTCATCTCCTTTCACTCCAAGCTATCCACCATTCACCTAAATCACGTTAACAGAGAACCTAGTTACTGCATTGCCAAATATAGACTAATTCAGAGTCTCTCTTAAGACTGAAATTTAATTTCAAACTGACATCAGTTCATTTACAAGCACACAGTGCCACTCCTGTTCCAGCTGTATGGCAGGATGTGCTTTAAAGAGGTCACAAATTGAGAAATCAAATTTTCCTTGATATTTTGACATGTAAAAGTTCATTGTACTATAAAAACATCCTGTACGTTTCATAACTCAAATCTTCCTCATTAGTCCAAAAACAGCTTTTATCGAAATCAAGCTCCGAAAATGACTTGATTTGGATTTTGCCACATTATGACGTAATAGTGTGACGAAAGACCACCTCTGCAGGATCAGATCAGCGCCTACTTCTATATCATCACATATTTGGCCCTGTCCACTGGCCCATTAGTGAGGAGAGAATAGAGATACAGGATCACTGGACTAAAATAGCATTACCTTGTAAAGGATCCTAATGCTAGGAAAGTGTTATTTATGTATTTTCAACTATGCAAATGTCTCAGTAGAGGAATATTTGTTTGTTTGCTACATCACACTGTGGATTCCATGGTAAATCAATGGACAGTAATGCAACAACATGTAAGTAACCGTGTTCATTCTAAAGCCTGATCTGTGACCAGTGATTTCTGATTATGTATTGATTTATGTACAGTAACATGTTCTTTGTCTCAAAATCGTTTATTGCTGTTTATGCATCAGCAACTTAACATTGTTTCTCTTAGTAGCATGAGAATAATTTGTTATTTACATTAAATTATAATGTGAATTATAATGTGATTAAATTATATACAGAAAGCAATCAAAGAACCCTCCTTTTATAATCGCTGGAGCTGTCAATCACACAGTGCGAGTTTAACATTGACAGAGTTCTGGACATTCGACAAAACTCCTGTTATAATCAATGACGCTTTCTACACTGCACAATGAATCTCTTATTTACATAGTGTTTGCACTGTTAGTTATGATGAAAGCACTCGAGTTGCAATGACGAGATCACTGCATTCATGCACTCAACAGACATGTCTGTCATCGGCAGTGTTGGGCACGTTACTTTAAAAAAGTAATTAGTTATAGTTACTAGTTACTTCTCACAAATAGTAACGGAGTTAGTAACTGAGTTACATCATTATAAAAGTAACTAATTACCAGGGAAAGTAACTATTGCGTTACTTAAAAAAAAAAGTCAAATAACTTGAATGCCCCATTATTAAATATAAGTCTAAGAAAAAAAATTATTGATCCGACTCGTGACTCATGATCCGCTCTTGCTTATGAAATTTCTCTGTACAGTCATTAAAGAAAATGTAGTTTCATATATATGTTTAAATAGTTCTATGTTATGTTTTAAATTCATTTACTTGATTATGAAAAGTGAACAGCATGAGTAAGATGCATCATAAGATGCACAATATATCTTGAGGCATTGAGTGGGTCAGACATGATTTTGACCACTTCATTAACTTTTGTTTTATAGAAAGCCCCTCTTTAAAGTGAATTTCGTTTCGTAAAAATTGTATCTTAATTTTAATCAATGTTTCATCAACCAATTGCCTGGATTTCATAAATAAGAAGCAAATATAGCAGGCAATATAATCATGGATGCGCCGGCGCGATCACTGGCGCGTGAACTGGAGCACGACTTATAGGCTAAATGAACCGAAACTCAGCGTATAGGCTGCTTACCTCGCAGACATGAGAAATATATCTATAGAAAGCTTGAAATATCTACTTTAAAACTAAATAATTAAAAACGAAAAGAGTCTACTCTGATTATGTAATCCGAATGAAATGTGCATTTTCTCTCTAGGCGCGTCCAGTATATGCGGAGATGATGAGAGTCAGTAATGTCAACTTCATCTTTGCAGCCGACACTGATTCAGAAAACATTACTTTATTAATAAACAATTAAAATGTCTCCTTGCTGTTTTTTGTCATATTCATAATCATTACTTTTGCCGGTTCTTTATGGCAAGCGTTATGCGTGCGCTTGAGTGCATAGCCTATATTACACAAACGCTCATTAGTTTATTCTCTCCAGTATTTAAGAAATTAAATTAATATAAATGTGATTAGTCAACTAATGGCTTAAATGAACAACTACTAGGCGACTAGAAAAACTTATTTCACATATTTTCGATCCAGCATGTCACGTTTATTGCAGTAGATAGGACCTTCGAACCAGAAAGACACAGCTTACATTTGACTAAAAGGTTTTTGTCTTTATGCTCAACTCAAGTCAAATAATGAGCATATTTCCACTTTGAGAAACTCGTCTTGCTCTCGCCTTGACTCGCCATGACTGCCGCACATTCTTGAATGAACGGAAACACGGCCACAGTGCGTCTTCGTGTTTACAGTCGTTGGCATCCACCAATCCTACAATGCGTCGCTGCTGTAAACAGGTTAGGCTGTAGGCTACACTTCAGGCAAAATTAATCAATTTAAAAAAGTAACGTACAACGCACCATATGGTAACCGTAACGGAGTTCATTTATTTAAAAAGTAATGTGTTACAGTATTAGTTACTGACAAAAGTAACTGCATTGCTAGTAACGCGCTACTGCCCAACACTGGTCATCGGCTAGAATGCTAATAGCTGCGACCTTTCATGCGACGGGACTAGATCTAAATATAATGCTATAATCAATTTTCACGATTAACGTTGTAAAGATTTGAGAGAGTTCCACATGTAATACTTATTTCATATGCAAAGATGTTAGACAATCATAACAGTGGGTGTATACATTAAAGTCTCACAGCAGACACGTCCCTTAAAACAAAAAAGCGTTCAAATCAGAGGGTTAAAATCAGGGTAGAAAATGACATTTTATTTCTAAATTATGACAATTTTTGATGTAAAAATCATACAAATATTAAATATTATTTAAAAAAAATGCAGTTCATGACCAGAAATGCAGAGAAACATTCTTGTATTTATGGCAAAAAGATTTTAATAATTCATAACCAAATCCTCAATTAAATGATTAATTACAAAGATTACTGTCAACTCTGCTCCTATTAATGCATTAAAATGGGTTTAAGGCAGATAATCTTAGGCTCCCGTTTGCTAGACACAAACGCCTACTCGCACACCTAAAGAAGAACTGTAGAAAGAGAAGAGTGGGAGAAAAATGTCCCTATAGTTCTCCAAATGTGAGGTGAAGATGTTTAAAAGATGAAAAGAGGAATAGGATCCTACTGTTGTGTGTTTCAGTAATGAAATAGGGAAATAGGAGAGCTGCTTCTCTCTAATAGTTTTAGCAGAGACAGATCATAGAGTTTATGGTTCCAGGAATGGATGTCATTACATATGGATTCACCACTACTGATGGAACCCAATATTCATGGAAAGGCTCATGCTGATGCTCCAGAGTGTTTGAGAAAGAAAAGGGAGAGGGTATAAAATTCTAATTTACTCAAACTGATAGCAATCAAATGCCCATGTAATCAATTTCATGCATGTGGTTCTAGTTTTCATGGTGTAATAAGACACACATACAGTGAGAAAAATTGGTGGCTAAAACAAATAGTCTCAGGCCTGAATAACAAAACTTCTTCCTTTTCCCAATTTCCCCTTTTTCTAGCATCAGGAAACGCATGAACAAGTTCCCTACCCTATATCATGGCCACAAATCAGCACTCAGTCACTGAACTCAGTACAGTGTCTGACAAACTTTAAGTTTATTACTCACCCTGCACAGTCAAGAGCCCCCAAAAGTGCAAAAATTGGTGACGGGGGAGAAATCCTGACCTCAGGCCAGTAGAGTAGAGTGAAGGTTTAGGGTTAAAGGTGCTGTAAGTGATGTCACGCGTTTTTAGGCCAAAACATTTTTTGTCACATACAGCCAACATCTCCTCACTATCCGCTAGCTGCCTGTCCCCTGAACACACTGTAAAAAAAAAATGCGGTCTCCATAGTCGCCACAAGCGGCAATAAAAACAAACTGGTCCAGCCTGGACCACAAAACATAATAAACATGCTCCAGCCAATAACCAACAAGAATGATTTTAAATGCGCGTTCATGACTGTTTCAGGAAGCACGGAGGGGAGGGGGAGGAGGAGGAGGAGGGAGGGTCTAGCTAGCCTCTGTTTTGTTGGACAACACTTCGAAAGTCAACAGGAAGTTACTCCACCCAGGATCGCTTAGAGCACCTTTAAGTTCATTTCTGTGAACATTAAGTGCATAAAAATCAAAATCAATGAAAGGGTGCATATCAAAGCAAAGTTTTTTCATGCAGGAAGAAAACAAAAACCCAACACAACCATTTCCAACTGTGGTGATAATAATACAAAATGTTTCTTAAGCACCAAATCAGCATATTAGAATGATTTATGAATGATCATGTGACACTGAAAACTAGAATTATGGCTGCTGAAAATTCACTTTCCCACACAGGAAAAAAATTACACTTTAAAATAGAATACAATAGAAAATGGTTATTTATATTGTAATAATATTTCACAATCTTATTGTTTATACTATATTTTTGATTAACGGGGTCGTATAATGCCACTTTTACAAGATGTAAAGTAAGTCTCTTATGTCCCCAGAGTGTGTATGTGAAATTTTGGCTCAAAATACCCCACAGATAATTTTTGAGGTTGAGCAAAAACGCTTTTTTTGTGTGTGTGTCCCTTTAAATGCAAATGAGCTGCTGCTCCAAAGAAGAGGGCGGAGTTTCAAGAGCTTGTGTTTGCACACAGTGTTAGCAGCACTGATTACCTCACAAAGACTCACTGAAAATGTAAAAAACTGTTCAGCCTTTTATGTTCAAACCGAAGTCAGACAATGATGGAGAGACTCAAGAAGAAGTGACAACATGTAGAATGCAACAGGACATTCCTGAATGGTTAGTTGATGAATATATGTAGCTGACGTGGCGTTAACTATCTTAAAGTCATTGATTAGCATATTCTGTCATGATAATCTATAAATCACTCATGTGGGAACTGTGGTAAGATGCCAGCAGAGCCAGACAATATATGCTACATGAAGATACAGGTATAGTTTAATTTAATTACAATTATAATTTGTCATGTTGTCATCTTGCTTTTATGACATGCTATTTGTGTTACTGTATTGCAATAACATGGCTTCACCCCTCTGTTGCGTGTTCTCGGGGTAGGGTTTATGTAAATCTCTAACAGCAACTAACTAAACATACTAACTAAAGTTAAAAAAGTGAAATCATAATCAACCATACCTTTAAATAAATGCAGCCTTTGTGAGCATGAGACTTTTTTAAAAACATTTTTAAAAATCTTAACACAGACACACACACAAACAATGATAATATACAAAGAAACCCAATCTCTGATCCCTTTAAAGCTGGCAAGACCCAGACACAAAGAGCAGAATATGTGTTTCTAAAGTGTGTGTGTTCTTTTGTGCAAGGTCCAGTTAGCTGTTTTCACCCCTCATTAGTAACAGTAAACTGACAAGTTTTAAACAGAGACATTGCATATTGCAGTAAATGGAGGCCTTTCCAGACACCCATATTGTGTTAGTGCTGACTGTATTGCAGCCAGGTCCTCGGCACCAGAACAGTAGACGAGAGAGAAAGAGAGAGAAATACCATCGACCAGCATAGCTCTATCGTTCCACTGAGGTCGAGTTTTGGTGCCAGGCTCAATTAAGCCTTGCTGAGGTAGAGAACTAAAACAATGGGAATTGTGGGTGTACACAGAGGCCCATTCTGATAACCGAACTTCGGTGTGTGTGTGTGTGTGCTCAAGCTAGCTAAAAACAACAACAGAGCAGGACTTTCCACCAGTTTACTGAGTTAATGCTATTGGCTGGCGCAGCGCTTCCGATAGGGAAAACAACTGTGTCAGAAGCTTTCTCAGATTCTCTTGATCCATGAGGTGCTTTGGGAAAAATCAGCAGCAAAAGGAGGAAAGGCAAAGAACAGATTTACAGACAGTGACAGAGAAAGTGTCAACGTGTTTTGGTACTACAAATGGTACTACAAATGATTGGCACAAGCACTGCGGAGATGGAAAAGACTATAGCCACTCTGGACAATGGACTCGAGAAGGAAAAGGAAGTTAGATTATGCCTGGGTGTGAATGATACCAAATGAGAAATCATGCGAGATCATGTGATTGTAGTCACACATTAACATATCAGTTGTGGACACACAAGTGTCAAATCACTGCCTGGAAAAGTGTAAAATAATATGTGGAGAATTTTATAGATATCAAAGGCTTTAAAATGGTAAATTGCACCTAACCAGCAAATTCCTCTAAAGAGGTTGTAAATAGCCCAGGTTTTGACTGAAATTCCACTAAGACGGCAAAGCCAAGACCATTTTCATTTCATGTTGTTTTTCCTGCAAATCCCCCCTGTGTTTTTCAAACCCTCAAGCCACCTTTCCGAAATTCTTTCAGGCTCAGGAGAAAAACCTACAGCCAAGAAAAAGTTGAGGGAGCAAGAGAAAAAATGAGAGTATATATTTTGTACATAGTCAAAAGCAAACATACTCTATGGGTAGTACTAAGAACAGTTGGAGAATATGACTAAAACACATTGCCACTGGAGCCAGGGTCATAACAATCATCATTTCAGGAAATAATCATCATATTTGAAAGGAGTTTGTTTAGATTGGCAGCAGGGTGAAGAAAAAAAAAACGTAGTGCAACCTGTCAAGTATTACACCCAGCGGAAACCTCAACCCGTCTGCTGCCTCAGAGGCCGAACAAACACACAGGAGGTTCAGTTCCCTGGCCGAACCAAAATAATGGTTTATATTGGTTATATTTCAAATTACAAAATAGATTGATCTAAACATGCTGTTTAAAAGTTTGGGGCCTTTTTGTTTTTGTAAATAAATTAATACTTTTATTCAGCAAGGATGCTATAAATTTATTACAACCTGTCAGTTGACTTTACATCGTTACAAAAAAAAAAAAAATATTTCATATAAATGCTGTTCTTTATATATTTCTATTCATCAGAGAATCCTTAAAAAATGTATTATGGTACGGTTTGTATCCACTAAAATATGAAATGAACAAAAGTAAATTATCTGAATATAGACAGTACAATTAGGAACTAAGCCCACTAATTAAGAACTACTTATTCCGCTATAACAGAGAATCACCAAAATGCACATGAAGAGTTGGGAAGGGATGGGAAAATTACTAAAATGCAACAAAAACCACAGAGCAAAGAAAACAGTCTCCAATTTCAGATGGTCATCAGCTTTAGTTTCATATGGTCCACTCACATTGATAAATGCATGCAAACAACAACAACAACAACAACAACAAACAACAACAACAAAAACATTTTAGTGGGAACAACAACAGTATTAGCAGCTCTGCATGTCTTAAAGGGATAATTCAAAATGAAAAATAACCCCAAAATGAAAATTTGCTGTTAATTTACTAACCCTCAATCCATCCAAGATGTAGGTGACTTTTTTCTTCAGTAGAACAGTAAAGAAGATTTGTAGCTGAAACTGTGGTCCTCTGCGATTCATATAGCCTAATGGAAGTCAAAGGGTACCGTCACTTTGAGAAGGGCAAAATAAAAAAATAAAAAAATGCAGACAAAACTAAATTAATACCCTCAGCTCTATCACGAGCGCGAGCTTCCTGTCACATAATGACGTATTTACGGTAGCAAAATCACGTGAGCTGACGCTGTGTTTGTTTACAACAGAGAGGGAACACACCTATGCTGTATTGTTCATCAAACTGGTACTTACTTATGCTTATCCTGGATGCCGCAACGATATAAAAAATTTAAGATCACGTTCATCACGATCTCAGTCGGGAATATTTACTTTTCAGATTCTTAACGTTTGCTGCTGTGAACGCACACCATTTGCCGAGGCTGTGGACTAGAAATAATGTTGTAAATAATGTTCAGTTTCTTTCATAGACCGATCGTTTCGTTTCTTAAGACCTCAATGTATCGTCAGGAGCCGCGGGTATTAATTTTGTTTTGTCTGCATACGTTTTTTCAATCTCAAAGTGATGGCACCCATTGACTTCCATTATATAAATCACCGAGGATCAAGGTTTCAGCTAAAAATCTTCTTTACTGTTCTACTTAAGTCACCTACATTTCGGATGGCCTGAGGAGTGAGTAAATTAACAGCAAACTTCCATTCTTTTGGTGAACAATCCCTTTAAGATATCATTGTGTGTAATGTGACTGTAAGAACTCTTATGAGATACAGAGATGAGCAGATAAACTATTGTAAACAGGATGATCCCACACATATATAAGCTCATAAGGATATTGAGTACTTACTACTTCCTCTATAACTCCATCCTTCGCCTGTCTTAAGAGCCCATGACCTTCCTCAAATTCTCATACAGTAACTGAAGTTCAAACACACTTCAGATGGTTTAAAGTCTGTTGTTCTCTGGCTCTCAGTGGAGGTTGTAAGGTTAAGAGAAAGGGTTTCAACTATACTTTACTCTTTGACCTGTAACCTCATCAAGTTGAGTGGTAAAACAGTCATGCACATTACAACTAACCAGCACTCCCAGGAGACTTCACACTGTGTCATCCTCTCCCACTATTTTGCTTCCCTTAGTAGTACTTGTCCTGTGATACAGGCTCAAAACGTATTTCCTCTCTATTTGCCAACAATCTATCTGTTTCCTGCCCTCCCCACCAAAGTGCTGTAGTTCTTCACCTTTCCCATGTCTTTTTCCATCCATTTTCTCACACTACCTTCCAGTTTATTATGGAAGTTAGTCTTATATTGAAATTTTCAAGGCAGGTAAGCAATTTTATATATATAAATAAATACATTGTTATACTGTTTGAAACTCTCACATGCAGATAGCAATCAATAATAGAAGTGGTCTAAATATTAAATCATGTACATACATCTTCTATGGAAGTCCCAGGAGCAAAAAATGTTCACCCGATCATTGCATTCGGTCCAAATTCAGTGATACAATTTCCTACCTGGCTGTCAGTATATGTATTTTCATACCATTCACGCAGACATCACACATCAACAGCATGTTCCGTAAGGCTATGCAGAGTTGTAGACAGACAGTCACTGAGCACCACAAACAAACAGCAGCAGCCTTTTATGCTGCGTTCACACCGAACGCGTCTGGGGCGTCTGAGGCGTCTGATTTACATGTTAAGTCAATGTAAACGCGCGTCTAGGTGTCCTGCGGCGCGAATCAAGCGTCTAGCGCGGCGCGAATCGGCCGTTGACGCGCGAATAGCGCGGCGCGAATTGAGCGTTCACGCGGCTGACGCGCGAATTGAGCGTCTGACGCCCAAACGCCCGAGTTGAAAAATCTGAACTTTGGCGTAAATTCGCGGCGCGTTAACCAATCAGGGACTCTGCTTTGGTAGTAACGTGTTTATGATGTGATCAGTGGTGGAGACCAGAACAAAGATGTCGCTGTGTGTGTGGCCACCCTGAGCTCTATGATGTCTCATTATATTTTTATCGAGACAGGAATAAAAAGGACCTTGCCTGGAAGAGAATAAGCGAAGAAATCGGACAATCTGGTTAACGTTAGATGTAAAACTTTTTGCATGATTTTAGCCGTTGATACTAGCCCACCTTCTAGCTAGCAAAAGTCGGCCGGCATAACCGAGTTAAATTGCCGCTACAGGTTTCCAACTGACGAGATTATGTGTTTATTCAGAGGATCTGTGCAGAAAGAGATGAAAGCCCCTCCCATGACGCGAATTCGCGTCTGAACACACTTTGTTTAGACGCGCGAATTGAGCGAATTTTACGCGCGTCTGAAGCGTCTGACTTAAAAATGTTCAAGCGTCCAACTAGACGCGTCTGGCGCGAATTTGACGCCCCAGACGCGTTCGGTGTGAACGCAGCATTACAGTTCCTCCTGAACCAAAACAACGAGCTTATGCTGCGTTCACGCCATGTCACAACTGTAATTACGAGATGGCAACCCGTGACGTTCAACCCAGGGCTCTTCACGTCCTTAGGCTCGTATTTATGCGTATCTTTGTCATCACTATCAACGCCGAAATGAATCTGCAGCAGTCAGGTGGTACAAGTAAGAGCTCTTTAAGTCGTTTATGTTCATTATTATGTGCTTTGACACATGACGAGGTAATTTACTGCCTTCTCTTGCCCTTCGTTCATGTGTTTTGAAGAAGGCGTGGCTTTGAAGAGCACTCTGAAGGGAGGGTGGGATCTCATGCTCAAAGCTAACTTGCTATTGCTAACATCTCCAAAATTGCCTACCCTACCTTTAAGGTCTCGTTGTGAGAAATCAAGACAGATTTTGAGATATAAAGTCACAATTCACAGATCAAGAGAAATAAGACTAAGATGTAAAGAAAATATTAGAAATAAAGAAGCCCAAGAAGAAACAAACAGTAACGGTCTGATTGAAATTGCTTTGTTTTAATATCTTATAAAATATTATGTACACTAGTTGACAGTGAATGTTTATTCTTTCTGTACCTCTCACAACACCATGATACAGATGTTACATGATGTTTGCCTTTACATAAAGTTTGTTGTACATTAGACCGTTGTATTGGTTTTGCAACGCAGAGAAGATGGAGTCTGTGTGTGATCTAAAAATCACAACTGTTTCATGCAAGCTGTTTAGTGTTCAGAGGTTCTGCTCCACTTCTGTGGAAACTGTAATGATTGCGGTTATCAGATCAACACAACAACCATTAAGCTCCATTTTTCTACGAGTCAAAGACCGCAGTGGACCTCTTCTTCCAACGTTATATCATGTTGAGATCTACAAAGCTTCTCTTTCATGTGAAATACTTTAGTGGAACGAAAATTGGGCTTAGTTTTTTAACATTTCTTACAGACTTACAGATTATGACTGTAGAAGTATATAAATATTTCACATTTGTTCCAATCTTTGGGCACGTTGGTCATTCCCATTTGCTCTTCAGAAGACTTGTCTCTTATTCTTGTTGGTGAGAGATTTATTGACCACATCACCTACTAGGGTTTGTACTTCCCTTCTTTGCAACAGTTTCACCACCTTTAATCTTCAGAGAGTCTAACAGGTTCTTTATCCTTGAACTAGCTGGTTCCAGTTTTCTCTTCCTGCGACTTTTCACCCCTGTTCCTGAGGTGACTGAAGGAAGGAGAAGCGCAGCGAACCCCCACGGCAAAACCGACTCAGCTGATTGACTAGAACTTCGGTTAAGAATTTCCCTCTTCTGAAGAAGCCAAGCACTTTCTTGACAAAGTTTCACGAAACGTTCTAGCTGTGTTGCGTTAACGTTCTTGCTAACGTTTAGAGTGGTTTCGAATGGATTCTGGATGTACAAAGCTGTTGTTTCTGGTTTGGTCTGCTCCTTTCCCTGGTGAAAGGGATATAAAGCAGGATATTTAACACAGACAGTATTGACACATCAACTGCATCAGCATTTTCATTCAAATTGTTATGCTGACAATATAATTTGCTACAAAAAAGGTATAAAATTAGAAAAACAAAATTTCACTAATGGTCATAGACTTCTGGACCCCACTGTATATAGTGTCCACTGCAGTACCAGACACTTTCTTTGAATTGACTATATATACACTGCCCTCTGGTGGCCGTTTGTGGAAGGTCTGCTAAGACGTCAGCAGTGTCCTCTGGGAGTGTGCGCATGCATGCATGTGTCATCGGTGGATGACTCACCTTCCTAATATTGATCGATGCCTTGTTGAAGGGAAAATTGCCATAAAACTCGAAGAATTCCTGCAACAGTTTCTCTGCAAGAAAAAATTAAATCAACAGAAAAATAAACGGCATTAATATTTTAATGTCATTAACGATCAGTAAACATTGAATGCATTACAGAAATGCATAACAGAAATGAGCCATCTGTCCAAAGGTGAAAAGGTAAAACCTTCCATCAAGTTTGTGTAAATTATGAAAACAATCTATGCACTCACCTAATGTGTCTGTGTTCTTCTGCAGTGTAATCTTGCTAAGGTCACTGACAATAGTGCAGTCATTACCCTCAATGACACACTTATCTGATGGTCCTGGAAAGTGCACACACACACAAAACATAAATATTATGTGATGGACCTTCCATATAGAAATGGACTGTGTATCACTATTGTGGCATCAGTGTTCTTGACCCTGGAAGACAAGAAACAATAATTGTGTGTAGACAGTCGACTCAGGACAGCCATATAACATGATGTATGCTGACTTTACTGGGGTCACAGACAGTGAGCTCTGGTCATAAAAGCTTTGGTCTTTCAGCTACCATAACAACATCAGTATAATGAAGTGTCAGTAAAATGTAGTTTTTTATGTAATAGTATATTATAGCAAATAGCAATAATAATATTAGAGTTCTAGTTGTTTCAATTTTTCAATTCAATTTTTCAATGTTTCAATTCATTTTCACACTCAGGTTTCACTGAATCTGAGCATAGTTGAGTCAAACTCATGTGCCACAGGGCTGATCATCTCAACCAGAGTCAATTTCAGTCATAACTCAATTTTGACCAAATGTGTAGTTCTGTATTTCACCTCTACATGGCAGTATAGTACAATAGAGAACTGCAGAGAAGCATTTCTGTAAAAGTACAGTTGTGTATACCTGCAAGATCCTTCAGTTGGTCCAGTGTGGGCAGTATGGGAGGATTCCTCTGCTGTAGAAAGAACACTACCATGACCGTTAAAGTGAAGTTGGTGATCCACGCTCCTGGAATACTGCTTGTGATGTTATGAACCCGAGCCCAGCACCGAACACTGAACACCAGATGCCGAACACGAGGGTCCAGCTTCCCATAGAGAAACAGCAGTTCTGAACTCTTCATCGCCACCCTGCACACATGAGGGCATTATGTCAGGGCGATTTAAAATGATGGCACATCTACATACTAAAAAATACAAAAGAACAAAATAGGAAGTCCTATCCTAAGGTTATCATTTCAATCTCTGTTGCTGTGTTGATGTTTTTTCACCTGTGGGGAATCAAGCTAAAAAGAGCTTATAGTTTTCTCTGCATATTATTTTCAAAAAAAGAAAAAAGATGATTTGAATCAACCAATAGTGAGAGTTTGTGCAGGACTACACTGTGTTCCAAATTATTAAAAAATTTAAAGTCACCAAAAAATCAAAACTGACAATTCTAATTTTTTTTGCATCATTTATTATTAATGATTTATCCATGCACGATTATTATTATTTTTTAAATTCATGAACCCTCGTAATCTAAATAACTCCCCCTCCCTCTTGCAACGACATCTCTTCTCTTCTCTGATGACACCTTTACCGGTGCGATGGCGGGACAACCTGTCACTCACATGAGATCACAGCATTAGCAAACCATAACAATCCAATCAATTCCGAATATATATAATCAAGTCCCTTGGCTCCCACTAGCATTGTAGTCAAGACCACCTAAACCGAGACCAAGACCAGTGTGCGTCGAGACCAAGACAAGACCAAGACTTTGGGCGGTTGAGACTAGCACTCCTCAAATTCATCTGAAAGACCCACATTTACTGCCTGAGAAATGTCTTATTTTTAATCAATAATTACAATTAGAATAATAAGATGCAGAGGTGGAACAGAAGTCACATCTGAATTGGTACAATTACAATTGCATAAATAATGTTGAGATTAATGTTTTAAAAATACAATTTTGTTTACTGAACATTTGTAAAAAATCAATATCACGTTTACAATTGTGCTCATATTTGTGAAAACAGCCCTCTTGATATTGCTTAATTTTATCATATGTAATAATATAAATATAAAAGATCTTATACAAATACTTTTTAGCAATAATATCTTGAATTTTGTGGGCATTTGTATTAATTTTGGTGACATTTTTGACACAGTCCCTTGTTGATTTCTGACCCGGCACAACAGTAACAAAATAAATGAAATTAGAAATAAGTTATTGATTGCATCTGAAGCAGGAAGTTTTACATCCAATCAAATTAATGATGTTAACAAAGAAATCAGACAATGCTATGGCAATTTAGCAATATCCCCACAGTTGTGGTCTTGACCAGTCTTGAAATAAAATCCCGAGTCCTTTTAGTCTGAGACCGAGACCAAATGTGGCCGAGACCAAAACAAGACCCAAGACCTTCAAAAAAAATGGACTTAAAGGGATAGTTCACACACAAGCCAGCCTAGGTGTATGACTATCTTCTTTCAGATG
This sequence comes from Megalobrama amblycephala, assembly GCF_018812025.1. Classification (NCBI taxonomy): domain Eukaryota; kingdom Metazoa; phylum Chordata; class Actinopteri; order Cypriniformes; family Xenocyprididae; genus Megalobrama; species Megalobrama amblycephala. The sequence continues at coordinate 16,247,972 of NC_063063.1, read as the reverse complement.
AACACAATCCGAGATTAAAAATATCCTTAGTCCTCCAAGGTTTATAATGGTTGTGAATGGTAACCTACATTCTGAAGACAGAAAAAATGCATCCATCCATAAAAAATGACTCCATACGACTCCTGAGGGTTAATAGAGGCCTTTTGATGCGAAGGGATGCGTTTTTGTAAAAAAAAAAAAAAAAAAAAAAAAAATCCATATTTAAAACTTTATATATTCAAACTAGCAGCTTCCGGCGAAAAAACGCACACAGAATGCGCAAGTTGACTTGCGAGACCTTTAAAGACCTTTATTAACCCTCCTGAGTCGTATGGATTCATTTTTTTATGGATGGATGGATTTTTTCTGTCTTCAGAATTTGGCCTACCATTCACAACCATTATAAACCTTGAAGGACTAAGGATATTTTTAAATATATCTCGGATTGTGTTCGTCTGAAAGAAGATAGTCATATCCACCTAGGATGGCTTGAGGGTGAGTAAATCATTGGATAATTTTCATTTTTGGGTGAACTATCCCTTTAAGACCGGTCTCGAGTACTACAACGCTAGCTCCCAACATACATTTTTCTTATTCAAGAAGCTGTTTCACTTGTTTATACGTCACAACAGGAAAGAAAAGACTATCGCAAGTTAGGGTAACCAAAAATGACAAAAATGTGAAAATCATTATTTTGCAGTTCTATCTGGTGTCTCTAGGGGTGCAAACAGCAGCTTTTAATGAAATAAATATTTAACAAAAATAAACAAATAACAATAAATGCATTTTATGTTCACCAGTCACTCTGTACACAATAGATTGCTCTTTGTCCTGTGTTCATATCAACATAAATCATCCAAAAACAACTGCATTCTGTGTGTCTAATTATGCACATATTAGTGTTGTCAAAAGTACCGGTACCGGTACCAAGTCGGTACTGAAATTTTGAAAATGTGACGATACCAGCATTTCTGTAGTACCGGTAGTACCGAGAATCCGGGTATATTCGGTACCCACTGATAGGGCTGTGCCAGTATTTACTTGAATATGACACGAGTGAAGCACAAAGCGTTGTTTACAGAAGAAATAATAGGTTAGCAATTAAATGTGACATCGCAGCCATGGAAACATTTTGGTTAATGCCGAATGAGAGAGGTACGTGAGTCCATACATTTAAGCTTCGTATTCTGTTTTCCGAATCGCGATCTGGTCACCTGATTAGCAGAGAATTTAACAATATTCCATTAGTTATTCCACTGAACATGTAATCTGTTTCTTTTCCCAAATCTTCACTCACGCAGGGGATTATAACGTTTCTTTCGTTCGCATTTAGCCTATTATAGGCTATTCGCATTATTTACTGTGGTAAAGTAGAAAAACACCGTAGGACAGAAACCTTTTTGCTTGCACGTCAGTTTCTATTTAACAGAGTTTGTGCTTGTTATTAGACTTTATAAGGCGCGTCAAGTTTATTTGTATAGCGCGTTTCACACACCAGTGATTTTTACTTTCGTTTTCTCTGGCAGCGCTAAATCAAACATAGCCTGAATGTCTTGCCCCTGCGGAGGATAAAACTCGCTCTTCAGACCTTTTACAACAAGTGTCAGTTGTTTGTAACATCAGGAGATAACGAAGATATTATTAAAGAGAAATGGTCTCATTCCTGCTCGTGTCCCACATCCCTCTCAAAGCGCAAAGCGGCTATATCAAAGTAATAACGGGACTTTGGCTATATATGACGCGTCTTTGTGTGGAAATAAAAAACGAATGCTTTTTGAAATAATATTTAACTTTCTTATTATTTAGGTTACAATTATTTACCGATATTTATTTCATAGTTTTACAGGCTGTAGTGTGTTGTTTCTCTGACGGAATAGCTAAAATAAACACGCACGTCTGTTACCCCTGTTGAAAAAACGAGCATATGCTGGTAAAGTAGGTTTTGAAGCTGGTATGCTGGTTTGAGCAGGTTTATGCTGGTCCAGGACCAGTTTAGGACTAGTATGGACCAGCAGGACCAGTTTAGGACCAGCATTTGACCAGCATACAGCTTCAAAACCTTACCAGCATATGCTGGTTTTTTCAACAGTACACAATGGATGTTTGAGCATTTAATTATTATTTTTTTTATTTTTATATATATTTCAAATTTATTTAATTGAGGTAGCCTATATATATATATATATATATATATATATATATATATACACACAAACATACACACACTCCAAATCATATTTAATGTTTTAAAATAGGCTATATAAAATAGTAAAATAGTTCCAATAGATTTTACTGTGGTACCGAAATTGGTACCGAGAACCGTAAAATTTTCATGGTATCGGTACCGACTACTGGAATTTTGGTACCGTGACAACACTAGCACATATGGGTGTACAATATAGGCTATACATCTGGGAATACCCCTCTCTAACCCACAGGGGACACAGTACAACAAAAAGAGCTGAGCAGGTTTCTGTGCATTACTGGTATGTCACCTTCTAAACAGGAAGCATCAGGGTGGTGACATTTGTTTTGGGGAAGTGTGAAAAGGAGAGAGAAAATAAACTGACAGCCCTAATGCCAACATTATACTAAGCAGACTTCACATCAAATATATAGAATTACCTGTTGTTGGCAGTGAGATCACACTGAAAGCCAGAGGGTTGGTGAGAAAAGCGGACAAGAGGACATCGAGCTTGGAGAATGTTCTGGACTCCCACACATCCAGGGCCGAACTGGTCTACACATTTCCCAATGACTGAGAGGATACTCTGGGTCACAGCCCGCTCTGAGGCCCCTCTCTTCACCTGGTACTCCAGAGACAGTCCTGAGCCCTGTTTAAAATATGACGGCATAATAAATGAACTAAAATAAAAAAAATTCTAAACTTACTTTTTGTTACATGGAAAAAAAAAAAAAAACATGAACAATTAAGGCAAAAATAAAACATTTTTGGGTATTTTATACCCAATTCTGCCAGCATTTACTCATCCCTATGTAATTTCAAAACTGTATTACTTCCTTTTGCAGAATACAAAAGAAATTTTGAGAAAAATCTCCATGTTTTTTGTCCATAGAGTAGAAATCAAAAGGTAAACTAACTGTTGGTAAACTAATTATAAAATCTAATATAACACTATTTGGTAAATATACATCTGCGACATTTAATATTTGGGCTTTCATCACTATATTTGTCTTTCTACAGAAAAAAAAATATTAAAATCAAAAATTTGAGCCGGGGAAGTTTCCAAAATTTGGTAAATTTGACACGGAATGACCCTTTTGTGTTCCACGGTAGAAAGAAAATCATACAGGTTTGGAATGACACGAGGGTGACTAAATGATAGCAGGATTTTAAACTCTAGATGACCTTTTCATTTTCAATTCAATCTACATAACCTAAGCCCACATCACTGACCTTTTTCTGGCTTGTTGCATAGATGCCATCGAGGTCCAGAATCATGTCGACATCACAGCCCAGTTTGCCGAAGCTGTTGACAGTGGAGCCGAAAGGCCTGATGATGCATTCTGGGAAATATGCTCCAGCTATATCTCCAAGCAGAGAACAAACGAGGAAGCGCAGACTGATGTTCTCTTCTGTGAGCTGTAAGGCCTCTGTCAGACATTGCAGTTGCTCATCTACCTGTGGAAGAAATGAAGAGTAGATGCTTGTTTGTCGTCAGATCTGAACCACCAACAAGCAGACATAACACTCAGACAATTTAAATGAAAACATCTGCATCTCCCATTCCAATTTTCATCCTCTTTCATGAGCCTAATCATATGTCTTGGTTAACAAAAAAAAAACATATTGCCCAATGAAGACTTACACTGTCCTTTTCTGAGAGCAGTTGGGTGATGTCACCAATGGATGGAGGGGATTGCTCTTGGAAATTTGGCACGGGTTGGTTGTTCGACTGACTGCCTGGCCATTTCAATGACAGGAGACGAGATTTGAAAGGCACCGCAGCTTCATGTTCAACAGCTGGTATATTAGTGTTCTCCTTCAATGAGGCGATGCTCTCTTTACTGGAGAATTCAACTACTGCATATGCTCCCTACAGTCACAGATAAACACAATTCAGTCAAATTTCTGATCTTTGTCATCAAACATCACATGAGTGTCTAGAACTAGATATTACATTAAAGGATTAGTTCACTTTCAAATTAAAATTTACTGATAATTTACTCACCCCCATGTCATCCAAGATGTTCATGTCTTTCTTTCTTCAGTCGAAAAGAAATTAAGGTTTTTGATGAAAACATTCCAGGATTTGTCTCCATATAGTGGACTTCAATGGAGCCCAAACGGTTGAAGGTCAAAATTACAGTTTCATTGCAGCTTCAAAATGTTATACACGATCTCAGACGAGAAATAAGGGTCTTATCTAGAGAAACCATCGCTCATTTTCTAAAAAAAAAATTCAAAATTTTATACGTTTTAACCATAAATGCTCATCTTGAACTGGCTCTCTTCTTCTTTATTTGAATTCCAGCAGTGTAGTAGTGATGTCCGGTTCGCAAACGAATCGTTCTTTTTAACCGGTTTAAGATTGGAAACATTTATTTATTTCATAAATAATCCATGGACAGTTTATTTAATTTCTAAACAAGGTGATATAAAGATAAAAAATGACGTAATCAAACTACAGCGAGAGCAAACAAGCTCCTTTTGAATCGCTCTCCCGTTTCTCGAATCTCAATCTCGTTCTCGAGTAGAATCGGTTGCAATGGTTTTCGGATCATCAGTACACAACCGAGAACCGCTTCTTTCGGACGTGTCCGATTTGAGAACCGGTGAGCTGATGATACTGCGCATGCATGATTCAGCGTGCAATCTAAAGCTACAGAACAGTAACATCACAGCACCGGCTAACTAGGACAACTGATGCTATGAGAGGACTCGAATGAGGGGCCAATCTGGCGAAACGTAAGTTTATTTAATTACAAATAAATCGTAATGTAAGAGGATCATGGTTTCTGCTCTGATGAAGACTAATTTATTCACTTTATAACTGTAAAACTTTGTTTGCATATATGTATATGTCATGTGTTTGGATGCTTTAGATGCAAAACTAAATTGTAAGAAACGCTTCAGATTATAATGTTTTAGTTGACTGATGTTATGATTACTGACTTTATATATTTGAATGTGTTACGTTTTTTCATCCCGGCCCGCGATAGACGACGTCATCGCGGATGACGTAAAACCGGTTCACCGTTTTTTTTCAACCGGTTTATTGAATCGAACTGTCCGAAAGAACCGGTTCGCGGAAAAGAACCGAACTTCCCATCACTACAGTGTAGTCACTGCTAAGTGTATTACTGCCCTCCACAGGTCAAAGTTAGAACTAAATTGTCATATACAATATGTCTAGTGCAAGTATATAACAATTAGTTCAAACTTTAACCTGTGGAGGGCAGTAATACACTTAGCAGTGTCTACACTGCCATAATTCAAATAGAGAAGAAGCAGCGAGCTAGTTCAAGATGAGCATTTATTGTTAAAACTTATATTATTTATTTTAAGAAAATGAGTGATGGTTTCTCTAGATAAGACCCTTATCTCTCGTCTGGGATCGTGTAGAATGTTTTGAAGCTGCACTGAAACTGTAATTTTGACCTTCAACCGTTTGGGCTCCAATGAAGTCCACTATATGGAGAAAAATCCTGGAATGTTTTCATCAAAAACCTTAATTTCTTTTCAGCCGAAGAAAGAAAGACATGAAGCATCTTGGATAACATGGGGGTGAGTAAATTATCAGGAAAATTTAATTTGAAAGTGAACTAATCCTTTAATTGATGTAGTTTTGCACACGTACGTAGCTACTGTAGAAGAAATGCTTGTTGATTGTCCCGTGTTTAGACAGGTAATCTAAAAACTTCTTTTCGTTGAACCTGGGAGGACAGCTGATCAAGACCGATCTTTCAGCTTGTTCTCTTCTCTCCTCTTGGATTGCTTGAAATGTTTTATCCTCCTTGGCTTTCGTGACTAAAACGAAAGTGAGCACGAAGCTTTGAATTAATATGGTGTGATAATGCACATGTCATTTCTATCGCGCTTTTCACCACTGCTGTTTATTTATAACATAAATTGATAGATGAAAGCATGAATGTGTTTAAAGCTGTCATTCTCAATATTAATTGTTAAACGTCATGCCTGCAGATTTACAGAGAAACAATGTTACCGGCTCTCGCAGTCTTGTTTCCTGTCTGGGCTTTGATTGCTGATATAGTAGAAGCGAGTCTTCTTTGAATTTGAGGTTCCAATCCAAGATAAAATAACCTACACACGCCAAAGGAGGCCGCCATTGTTGATTTGAGACGAGCGCGTGCGTAGACACTGGCTCTACGGTGGCTATGAATGGACATGCAGTGCTGCGTTGGAAAAAGTTTGGAAAAAACTTGAAATATTCAAGATACGCAATCTGGAGATTGCCAAATTTGTAAATACCTACTTGAAACCGCTCTAACCGCAGCCCAGAAATCCTCAAAATTTGATTCATTCTTGTGACTCAAATGTTTTGATGTTTTATCAAAAGGGATCAAATGTGGGTGTTTTTCTGATACCAGTTCATACGCGCATGATTTTAAGTGATACACATCTTTTCCCAAAGTGAATCATGAAGATGAAAGCAAATGACATCCTTAATTTTCCACGGAACAGTGTGATAGGGGACTGTGGCAGAATTAAAGCAGATACGTGACCTCTCAATGAGAAAACATCTCTCATTGAAAAGAGAAAACGAAACCGCAGGTGACGCAGAAAGGAGGCTCTTATCTACGAGCGCCAGTCAGTGACGGCTTCAGTAGGAGCTATGGACTATCAGTGAGCATGTGCCCTGCTGTGATCACACTGACCGAAAGGTAGGCAAACGGCTGGTATTTATACATAATATATCGTTTTGTTTTTTGTGTACTACATTACTATATGCCCCTATATTTCGAACAGCACGCATATTATTATTATCATCACAGTATGAAAATATACACTGGATTAGTTAAGCAGGTTTGGCAGTGACTCAAAACCTTTGAGCATTAGTTATTTGTATAAATAATGAATAATAATAATTATTATATCTCAGGAGATGAGGTTGTCAGAATGTTTCAGCACCGTATTTTGAGGGAAATTGGGCTTGTGGGGGGTCTGTCAAAACAGACACGATTTAGGTTGATTTAACATCTTATTTGCACTTGTGAGTTTGTGCTGAAGGACCTTGTTGCAACATAAAAGTTTTTGCTGGCATTTGTTTTGAAGAAGAAACCCCATCTTGGGGTTTCCCACCCCCTGAAAACCACCCCTCACTTGCAGGCAAATTAGAGCTAGCATGTTGATCAGGAAACACCTGACCACACTGTGTACATACATATGGGTGTAAACAACATCAATGCATTCATTTAATTACCTAAGTTCTTGTCCTGTTTCTAACCATCAAACATTCTGTTCTAGAATTCAATCAAGGATGGAGTACAAGAATGAAAATGCTGGTATAGAACTGCTTCTTGCTCACATGAACATTGAAGACTTCATCCAGGAGGCAGAGAATTTTTATTGTGTTAGCGAAGAGGTGGAATCAGAAGTCTCATTTGAGGAAAGTTTCTCGCAAGAAGACATGGACGAGAACGAGGAAACGTCACAGGATCTAATCACACATGCGCAAAATCCTGGAAAGGTCCGTTATGGGACAGCATCCGACCTCCTGGACTTTGTCAATATGGTCTCAAACACACCATCCTCCTCGCTCTTAGATGTTGGTCAAGAAATGGGTGTTCTGCTAAACAAGGTAAGCTCTATTGATTTTTTTTTTATTATTATAACATACAGACTTATAACATATACAGCTGAAATATAGTCTGCTGAAATATGTAAGTCTTTACACTGTGAGATTGTTGGCTTAAAGGGATAGTTCACCCAAAAATGAACTCACCCTCAAGTTGTTCCGAACTTGTATGAATTTTAAAAGAAGTTATTTTGTAGAATATGGGTAACCAAACAGTCGATGGGACCCCATTGACTTCCATAGTATTTTTATTTTTTTCCATACTTTGGAAGTCAATGAGGGCCATCGACTGTTTGGTTACCCATATTCTACAAAAAATCTTCTTTTGTGTTCAGCAGAAGAAAAGAAAATCATACAAGTTTGGAATAGCTTGATGGTGAGTAAATGATTGCAGAATTTTCATTTTTGGGTGAACTATCCCTTTAATTATAGCAAGCTTATTTGTAAATACTTTGTGTAAAGGAATGCTTATACTTGTTTTACAAGTTGTCATAGCCTTACTCTCATGAACGCCCTGCTTTGTTTCTGCAGACAGACATGGTCATTAAGGAGGGGCATTATCGCATTGACTTGGACGTTCTCCTGTTTCCGTGGAAACTGACCTACAAGCCCATAGGCCCTGGACATGTTCCCAAAGGCTCATTTGGAAAGGTCCATCTGGCTCAGGACACCAAAACGCGGAAGCGAATGGCATGCAAACTAGTAAGTTCAGGAATGCAGAGAATGTTGTTTCGGGAATCTCAAGGGTTTTTTTTTTTGTTTTTTTGGCAAAGGTAGTTGTTTTCATTCCACTGTTTTAATGGACATGGCTTCCCTTCTCAGAATCAGTGTTCTTTTATGACTAAAACAAAAACTGTACTGCTTGTTCAAAAATGCTATGTTGAAAACAAGCATAAAGTCATTATGTAAACATAATTTTCACGAGAAAATCTAAGACAGATGACATGTGATAGTGTGATGTGTGCTTGTGACGATCTTATGCACCAGCATGTGAGACCACAAGAATTTATGAACATGGGAAAAAATGACTCTAAAAAGAGAAACACTTGTTGTAGAACTCAAATGAGGAAGAGAACATTTGGGAAATAACACCATTTCTCTAAAATTTGGAGGGTCAGTCTGCAGTGTGCAATGTTTGAACAGAAACCGAGAATGGCTCTAACGTACACAGGAAGCTGACAGGAACGCCCCCAGTGGAAACATGCAGCCCACAGAGACGGTGTCTAAACTGTGTGGCACAGTGCAGACGTCTAGTGGGAGAAGTAGTTTCTGACTTGTGGTCAATATAAAGTCGACATGAAATGGAAGTTGCGATAGATTTTTCTTTCCTATTGTGACGTATATCCAACCGAAACGGCTTCTCAAACAAGAAAAAGGCAGGACTTGATTTTGTCCATTTTGCTGTTTCTTTAATCTCATGTGAGTGAACACGTCTTCAAAGGGAGGGGAAGCTATTGAAGATTATGACATCACATGAAAATAATGATGTGTCATGAAATAATGATTGTCAATTTTGATTTCATGGTGACTTTAACAGGGTGTTGCTGAATCAAAAACATTCAGCCTCTTAATGTTGCCTTTAAGGTTTTGATCAAATAATTAGTAATCAATTAGTAATCAATTAGTGATAATTAGTGGTCAAGGTGGCCGATGTCTGGAACAATTAAGCAATATCACACAACCCTAAGTGCTGTTGTTTAAGGCTATGTTCAGACTGTCAGTCCAAATCCAATTTCTGTGCATATCCGATTGAAATCCAGATTCAGATTTAGCAAGTGTGAACGGCCAAAAATCACATGAAATGCCATTTTTACAAATCCATTTCGAGCTACATTAATATGTGGTCAATCAGCTGATTTTGCGTGGTATATGTGACTTTCTCACGCCACGTAAAATGTAAATGTCAGACATTGTATATAGGAAACATGCTGAAAGTCGCTGCGAAACAAGGTTGTATTGTTGCAAAGTGCTGGACGAGCAGAATGACAATATAACGGAGACAACAGCAAGGAATAAAGCATACTAGCTGGTTCATAAAGCAGTAGTCCAGTGCGTGACAGCTACACAATGTCATGTTGCATACATCTGTATTGCCAACCCCTCCACCAACAACCAGTTGGTGTTGATTTTGTCGAATGCCAACCAACGCAATGTCATTGCCATAGAAACCAATGCAGATATTCCGGAAAACCGGCATGGACACACAAATCGGATCTGAACAGTTGCGATGCACAATGTGGACGTCAAGTAATTTTAAATCAGATTCCAATCGGATATACAAATAATCGGATTTGGACTTATAGTGTGAATGTAGCCTATGAGTCATTTAATTATTCACTCAACCGATTTGTTCAAAAACAATTTATTTCAGGAATGCTACTACATTATTTCATATCTGCGGACTCGGCAAAGTCACTAACACTGGCATATGCAAAAAATTCTAATTAAGCAAAAACAAAAAACCTTAAACTTATGAAATTACATCATTTATTTGTCAAAACATTTACTTAAAATTCACTTAAAATATTTAAAATGAATACAGAAATGTGCATCATCCATTGACAGATGTTGGTCAATTTTGGATCTAAGTTAAGTGGAACTAAGTTTTAAGTTAAGTGTGCTTTTTCTCCAGATTCCTGTGGAACATTTCAAGCCTGCAGATGTGGAAATCCAAGCCCGGTTCCGACACGAGAACATAGCAGAGCTGTATGGGGCATTGCTGTGGGAGCAAACGGTGCATTTGTTCATGGAAGCGGGCGAAGGGGGCTCGGTTTTGGAGAAGCTGGAAAGCTGTGGTCCAATGAGAGAGTTCGAGATCATCTGGGTCTCTCAGCAGGTTCTGCGAGGCCTGGAGTACCTGCACTCTCACAACATTATACACCACGACATCAAACGTAAGAACTTTGGATTGCATCATAAGGGATTTTTTTCTGAAATATCGCTCCAGTTTCCTACCAAACGCATTGTGTGTTGTATGTTCAGCTGTTCTGAATTGAAATGGTTCAAAACATATTTCAAAAGCAGGGTCAAAAGAGGTTCAGTACTTTTTCATTGCAACCACAAGCACTTATTTCCCTGCTATATGCAACAAAAGGTGCTCTGTAAGTAAGTCAGATAATGACTATGTGGTCAAGAAAGGTATTCAGCTTATGTGACGGAACTTAAAACGAGGTCACTTGGAGGAAGTAGCAGTGTTAAATGATTGACAGAGGACTGGCCCCAGGCTAGAGAAGTTTTTAGTTTGTGTTTTTAGTTTGTGTTTTTAGTTTGTGCCCTTCAAAGATGAGGAACACAACATAATTTAATATGGTGTGGTTGTGGCGGACAGCATTCTGCTACTGTTTAGTCATACGCAGAAGCCAATCAGTGCTGCAGCTCATGATTTCTCAGGCGTCTGGAATTTCCACTCAGGACAGTGAGAGGAGGGAGAAGACAGATGTACTCAAATGTGTTACTTTCAGGGGCTTATTCAACAGGCCATCCGTCTAACTAGTGCTTTACTGAGAGGGTAATGTGAAGAGATGAAGAGATTCAGTGAAATGAGTGACCAATCACAGCTTCCTGCTTTGTGGTTTTGAGGGTTGGCTTCTTGACATTTGGCTTGGAGAGGAAATATGTTATTTCAAGTAGTGTCACATATGGAGGGAGAGCAAGAAAAGGGGGTTTTTAGACTTCTGATGATCTGTTTTTTTAATCCACCCTATGAGTAATGACCTTAATCTGCTTCTGGAAAACAATACCTTGCTGCTTGTCTGGTGCAGAACATACATGAACTGAACAACCTAAATTTTGCAGATTTTGCAATGTCTTTTAGATTTGATGTGTCTAAGACATGAACTAAATTCTCTTTTTGTCCCTGCAGCCAGTAATATTGTGTTGATGTCCGCCAAAGCCGTGCTGGTGGATTTTGGTCTTACAGTACAGATGAAGGATGATGTATATGTTCCTCGGGACCTACGTGGCACCGAGGTGAGTGTGTTTGAGGTCACTTTGCACACTTTAATTTTTCCATACTTGGTCTTTGACTGTGTCGTGACAATGTTATTTTTAAGCCGAGTCTGTATTTAGAAACAATGCAGAATTTAGCAGTTCCTGATTGTACTGGTGGCAGAAGTCCTTTAGAAAGTTATGGTATGTACATTTTTTAAATAGTTAAAGGACAGTTCTGACAAACTGAAAGAAGATCTGAAAAATCATAAGGCACACACACACACATAGATGCACTTTTCCCCCTCTTAATTGACATTCTGTTCCCTAACAAAATCCGGGAAAGGCCCAAAAAGACACAAACACATGCACGTTACACACTGAGGGATGTTGACTTCTTGCCCCATTTGGAAAGTCCAGCATGCCTTGTTGAACAGCACTGAAGATTCCCAACATAGAATAATAAAGTTGTTTACTGCGAGGCAGAACAGTGAGCCTTTTGCCAGATGTCCACTAGAACATTTGCCTATTACATCAGAAGCTGTTTTTCATATTTATATCAGTCAGTGGGACTCAACTGTAGAAAACTGCCTTTTATTAAAAGCTTCTGCATATGTGGGATTTGAATTTAAGTCACATTTTGTGTTTTTTCTTCTGTGCAGATGTACATGAGTCCAGAGCTGGTTCTGTGTCGAGGGCACAGCACAAAGACTGACATCTACAGTCTGGGAACCACAATCATACACATGATGAGTGGCAGTCCTCCATGGGTTAGGAGATATCCCAGAACATCCTACCCCTCATACCTCTACATAGTGAGTGTGCTTTTTCAATTTGATCATGGTGCATCGGAATGCTTGCCCTTTAATTATATTTTGTTTGTATTTATTTTACTACACCAGTATAGGGAGAGTCCCTGAATGTGTCAAAACTACCTCACCAAATGAAAAAACGGTTATATACATTAACCACAGAGCAAAACCCAGAAATGCCATGCATGCTGATGTCATAACAAGGCCTCAGTTAGCAAAGCATATCTCATGCTAATTCTGTATAATTTTAACAATGATAATAATAACCACAGTAATTCTGAATAGTCTTATTTATTAATAACTTTTTATTAGTTTTTTAAGCTTTTTCTTTTAATTTTCTTTTTCATTGTTTTTCCTCCATTTAAACCATTGTAAAGGATGCTAATTCTGTATAATTTTAGTAATAATGATAATAACTCAGAATAATATTATTTTTTATTTTATTCTCTATTAGTTTTCCTTTTATTTGTTGTTCCATTTAAACTGCTGTTAGCTAAGGATGCTAATTACGCATAATTTTAATAATTATAATAATTCTGTATATTATTTAGTCTTTTTTCTTTATTAGTTTTACTTTTCTTTAGCAAAGGATGCTAATTATGTAAATTTTAATAATTATAATAATTCTTTATACATTTTATTTCCTGTCTTTTTTCTTTATTAGTTTTTTCTTTATTCACTCTCCTTTTCTTCATTTTTTTTTTTCCGTTTTATCTTCTATAAAGCGAAGGATCACAAGATATAACTTGTGATGGCAAGTTCTCCTTTCCATTGCAAACAATTTCTAAATAACTTATTTAAAAACATTAAAAAAATGGCAGTTTATCAGCAGTTTAAGCTTCCTCTACGTTTTGAATATTATTTTGACAGTGCCAGTTGTGCATGTTTCACTGCTCATGTAAAGGAAGCAAACTAAAAGCTGGCAAGGTTCTGCATTTGTGTAGCAAGTCCAATTGGTTTCAGTGTTTCAGTTCCCTTTTCACATACTAGACTTCCTCTTCATGTAACTGAATGTAAATCCATGCACAGTGTCTTTTTGCATGAGGCTGCTTGCGAATGCACCTGTGCCACCATTGATTTTCAATTTTGGTGTGGCCAGGTAAGACACAGTGATTTCATTGGGGTGGCAAAAATAAGGGGAAAAAATGCTTCAAATATACAGAAAATTATGCTTCTGCTTCAAATATACAGAAAATTATATGCATCTAACTGTGACAGTGAATGGAATACCTTCACACATAAATGAAAATGTTATTTTCTTTGATAGTAGCCTATTAGTTTTAGTGATTTTCATTAACGATAATAACCTTGGTACTCATTGCAATTTCAGAAGTGAAACCTGCATTCAAACCTATATGGAAGCTTGTTTCCATCACTGAATAAAAAATAAAAAAGGTTATTGCGACTGATCTCACAATTCTTACTTTTTTTCCTCACAATTGCAAATTTACATCTCACAATTCTGACTGTTTTCTCAGAAGTGCGTGATATAAACTCGCAATTGCGAGTTATAAAGTCAGAATTCCAAGATATAAAGTCAGAATTGCATGATATAAACTCGCAATTGCGAGTTACAAAGTCAGAATTTTGTGATATAAACTCACAATTGCGAGTTACGCAGTCAGAATTGTGATATAAAGTTGCAATTGCATGTTAATAATTCACAATTGTGAGATATAAAGTTAAAATTGCATGATATAAAGTCAAAATTTGTGAGATATAAAGTCAGAATTGCGTGTTATAAAGTCAAAATTGTGAGATAAAAAGTCAGAATTGTGAGATATAAAGTCGGAATTGCGTGTTATAAAGTCAGAATTGTGAGATATAAAGTCAGAATTGCATGATATAAAGTCAAAATTTGTGAGATATAAAGTCAGAATTGCGTGTTATAAAGTCAAAATTGCGAGTTACAAACTAAGAATTGTGTGATATAAAGTTGCAATTGTGTTAATAATTCACAATTGTGAGATATAAAGTTAGAATTGCATGATATAAAGTCAAAATTGTGAGATATAAACTCAGAATTGCGTGTTATAAAGTCAAAATTGTGAGATATAAAGTCGGAATTGCGTGTTATTGTGATATAAAGTCAATTGTGTGAATTGTGAGATATAAAGTCAGAATTGCATGATATAAAGTCAAAATTTGTGAGATATAAAGTCAGAATTGCGTGTTATAAAGTCAAAATTGTGAGATAAAAAGTCAGAATTGCGTGTTATAAAGTCAGAATTGTGAGATATAAAGTCAGAATTGCATGATATAAAGTCAAAATTTGTGAGATATAAAGTTAGAATTGCGTGTTATAAAGTCAAAATTGTGAGATATAAAGTCAGAATTGCGTGTTATAAAGTCAAAATTGTGAGATAAAAAGTCAGAATTGCGTGTTATAAAGTCAGAATTGTGAGATATAAAGTCAGAATTGCGTGTTATAAAGTCAGAATTGTGAGATATAAAGTCAGAATTGCGTGATATAAAGTCAAAATTTGTGAGATATAAAGTCAGAATTGCGTGTTATAAAGTCAAAATTGTGAGATAAAAAGTCAGAATTGCATGTTATAAAGTCAAAATTGAGATAAAAAGTCAGAATTGCGTGTTATAAAGTCAGAATTGTGAGATATAAAGTCAGAATTGCGTGTTATAAAGTCAGAATTGTGAGATATAAAGTCAGAATTGCGTGTTATAAAGTCAAAATTGTGAGATAAAAAGTCAGAATTGCGTGTTATAAAGTCAAAATTGTGAGACAAGTCAGAATTGCGTGTTATAAAGTCAGAATTGTGAGATATAAAGTCAGAATTGCATGATATAAAGTCAAAATTTGTGAGCTATAAAGTCAGAATTGCGTGTTATAAAGTAAAAATTGTGAGATAAAAACTCACAATTGCGATTTACAAACTAAGAATTGTGTGATATAAAGTTGCAATTGCTAGTTATAAAGTCAGTCTTTTATCCCCTCAGAATTGGACTTCATAACTCTCAATTGCGTGTTTATATCTCACAATTCTGAGAAAAGAAATCAGAATTGTGAGATATAAACTCACAATTGCTAGAAAAAAATGTCAGAATTGTGAGAAAAATGTCAGAATTGCAAGATAAAAAGTCGCAATTATCATTTATTTTTTCTCCGTGACTTCCATAAACCTGAGAGTGAATCCTTTATGATAGTTCCATTTGCATACAGAACACAAGTATCTTTCAAAATTGTGTTGATTGCACTAATGAATTAATAAAGATCAGTGTTTGATTGCCATAGATGTAAGGCCTGTTTACTCAGATTTTGCATTTCACTGCACTGCTTTTCCATCGAAACGTTCCACATGTCTCGCGCATGACGCGGCATTCTAAAAACAAGTTCAACTTTGGGCTTGTTATTTTTTTCCATATTAAGAGGTGAAGTGACAACTTAGTTCAGCTGAAGTGTGTACGTGGCCTTTGTGCCAGTGTCATAGTTCGTTGAGCGGAGCTGTTCATGCGATCAAAATGTTTGCGCAACAGGGGTGGCCAAGCTTCAATCAGGGGTGGCACTGGCCATGTAGCTGCACCTCTAATTTTCACAACCTCTATTTGCAGATCCACAAACAGGCCCCTCCTCTGGAGGACATACCTGAAAGCTGCAGCCCTGCGATGCGCAGGCTCCTGGAACACGCCCTCGATAGGGTCCCGGCACGGAGGAGCTCTGCCACAGAATTATTGAACGAGGAGGCCCTCCATCCGTCTCGGGAAGACCAGCCACGCTGTTGGAGTCTGGACTCTGCGCTGGAGGAGGGCACACATCCACTGCTGCGACAGATCAGTCAGCTTTCAGACAGCACTCAAGGTACAGCACACAGACAAAACACAATACAGTATATCATGTCAAATTCGTTTAATTGCATGCTTAAAATCCTTTACTCTTGCATTTGCAGAATCTTCTTTGTACACCGAGGATTCTGGGCACTCTAAGAAGAAAGGTTCCCTCTATATTGATTTGGGTGCCTTCACTGGCTACTACAATCTGGTTAGAGGGCCACCATCCAATGAATATGGCTAATAAGATGAAATTTTTCCTGAAGACCAGTGGGGTACTTGTATAGTCTGCATTCATATAGAAGTTGTCAGAAATGCATGGATGCGTCAGTTCAGTGGAGCCAAACTCTCCCACAAGATGATTCAGCATATATGGTGTCCTAAATGAGGACAGCGTACGCTAATTGGATAAAGAGCCGTCCAATTATGCTTTTTAGACATTCGAAACTTGTTGAAGAGAAGAACAAACTGTGGTTTTTAATGTTTGATGAACAGTTTGTAAGGTTTTATTACAGTTCCTTGTCTGTGCTTTGAGAGAATGAATATAATGACAACATTTTGTACATAAAATACATACTATTAGGGATGCACCAATATTACAATTCTGGCCAATACAGATTAACCGGTAATTACTTATGTCTGATAAACAATTAATGGCCAATATTAAAGCTATACACTATTTTGTTTAAAAAATAAATAAATAAAATACATTTACGCATTACAACATTATAACGTACAGTATAAAAAATGCATCTCTAATATTTCTGAGAAACAATATGGTGTTCATATATTGTTCATCCCTGATATCCAAATACAGATAAATACTTTCTGCTTTTTATATAAACTGTAATTGCAAAGCTTGTGCTAGATGCATTGATTATGTATTCCATATCTGATCACATAAGGCAGGCCTTAATGAGAATGTCAAATATGCTGAAATATTCATGCAAACGATTATTATTATAGTTTATGACTGCCAAAAGCAGAATGGTTTTTTATTATTATTGTTATTTTTGACCATAGCAGGGCTATGTATGTATCTCCAGTGAACTACAGAGGCAGGCCTGTGTTATTTGAAAGTATATGCGTTCTGACCTACATTTGTAGGGTTTCTTTTTTGTGAAATATTAATCATAATGAATGATTAATGAATTGAATTTGAACATTTGACCTTAATTTTAGTTTATCAGTGTCATTAGCAAATCATTGCATTAATAATTTTGGTTTAATGTATGTTTTGCAATCCCCATGTGAGTGCCTTGTCTTTAAATAGCTTTATCTGAGATCCCTGGATAATACATCTATTGTAAAAATAAGAGATGGCAAAAAAAAGGACACTACAACAATATTTTTTTTTCCCAGGAAGTGTTTTCAGATGATACTGAAAATCATCTCAGGTTGATATTCCTATGGAATGTTTTTTTTGTTGTTGTTGTTGCAATGCAAGACAATGAAACAAGCACTCAGACAAAAATGTATTAGATCATCCAGATCCTCCCAGTGAATGTTCATAAAATTTCATAAATAAAACTCCATAAATACTTGCTGTGATACTGCAGTTTTGTTGTCTATACATTGTATGAAAAATATTGCCTATTTGTATTTGCTAAAATCAGCATAATTTTTTTTTGCCTTTCATGTGATGACACCTTGGATAAATGTGTAATGCTAATATACTGTACTGATGATTATTTTATCAAATGCTATAATCTACGGTTGCGATTTCAGATAACCAAGGTAAAATTACATTATGGCTGTTTCAAGCAAGAAACAGTTCTTCTGAAGTTAGTCATTCTGGAAAGACCAGAGTGTCTGTTCGTGATAAATGATAGTATCATCTAAGACAAAAACTGTTCTCCATTTTTACTTGGGGGAAGTTATATAAAATAAATAAATGTACAAAAAAATGTGAATAATGTGTGATTCATCACTGCTTAGAAAGGTGGAAAAATGAGTGTTGGTCTAGACAACTTTTGTAAAGCTAAAAGTAACCAGCGTAAAAATAAAGAAAATTTGATTGCTGATAATGATAAGATATGTCATTTAGTGGGTAAGTTCAAACACCTTTTGGGTTACTGTGAATTTTGTGTGCAGAAAAGGTCACAAAATAATCCAAACTCGATCACTTTCAGGAGTCCAGGACAGAAAACATAAAGGTGTTCTGGGTTTTCTGATTAAAATAAGCATTTGAAAATCATAAAAAAGTTTGCAAGACAGTATATTGAAATTCTGGTTTCACTTTATTTTGATGGTCCTTTTAACATTTTGTTAACTAAAAGTATCGTTGCACCTACATGTCTTCTAACTCTCAGAGTGTTAGTCAAGTATTAGTAAACCGTTAGATTTACAATAAGTTTACATGTACTTGCAAAGTTACTTAAAGTCAGTAGAATGTCTGTTGGGTGACCAATACAATAAAGTGTAAGCAAATATTAATCATATAGTCTACTAATACTCTAATGACAGTTAGTTGACTTGTAGTTGCAAAGTTACATATAGAGAACATAATGTTCAAAAGGGACCATCAAAATAAAGTGTAACTAAAATTCTTGCACAACTCATCCCATGAAGTACTGCAAATTATGCCGTCGAATCAGAATTTATGATTCAAAATAGAAATTTTAACTTTATTAGCCTAAATATAAGAAATCAATATACCCCAAATGTACCCCCCAAATGTTCAGACATATGCTAATATAGTAGTTAGAGAGTGCGTGGCTTTTGTCCAAAGCGACTTGCAAATGAGAAGAATAATACAAGCAATCAAATCAACAAAAGAACAACAATAGGGCTTAACCTTGGGTTATTGTCATTCTAAACACCGCTGTTAACCCAGGTAAAGGAACGTTTCACACATCTAATTTAGAAGCGGGTTTAGCATCGCTTTTTACCCTGGTTATGGAGCAGGGTTATCAGGGTTATTATATACAAACGCTGTGCATTTGTATATAAACAGTTTATCTAATCAATGACACTGACACCGCAAATATGCAAATAAGAACGTTAACCCAGGGTTTAGGAATGTAGAATGTCAGTTTATGAATACACAGGATTAATTGTTAACCCCAGGTAAATTATGAGCAGTGTGAAACGTGAAGCAAGATAACCCAGGATTCCATTTACCCGGGGTTTAGAGTGACCCAGGGTTAACTACAGTAGTCAACATTTCAATTTGATGCCTGCTACAGGTCTCCAATAGTTGGGACGGGTGCATGTTTACCATGGTGCAGCATCTCCTCTTCTTTTCAAAACAGTGTGAAAACATCTGGGCATCGAGGTTATGAGTTTCTGAAGATTTGGTGTTATAATTTGGTCCCATTCTTGCCTGATATAAGTTTCCAGCTGCTGAAGAGTTTGTGGTCATATTTGATGTATTTTTCTCTATAGAAGCCATGCTGTTGTAATAGCTGCAGTATGTGGTTTTGGATTGTCCTGCTGAAATACACAAGGCCTTCCCTGAAATAGACGTCGTCTAGACGTGTTGCTCTAAAACCTTTATATACCTTTTATCATTCATAGTGCCTTCCAAAACATGCAAGCTGCCCATACCGTATGCACTTATGCACCCCCTTACCATCAGAGATGCTGGCTTTTGAACTGAACGCTGATAACACGCTGGAAAGTCTCCCTCCTCTTTAGCCCGGAGGACATGGTGTCCGTGATTTCCAACAAGAATGTCAAATTTGGACTCGTCTGACCATAGAACACTTTTCCACTTTGAAACAGTCCATTTTAAATGAGCCTTGGCCCAGAGGACACGACGGCGGTTCTGGACCATGTTCACATATGGCTTCCTTTTTGCATGATAGAGCTTTAGTTGGCATGTGCAGATGGCACGGCGGACTGTGTTTACCGACAGTGGTTTCTGGAAGTATTCCTGGGCCCGTTTAGTAATGTCATTGACACAATCATGCCGATGAGTGAATCAGTGTCGTCTGAGGGCCCGAAGACCACAGGCATCCAATAAAGGTCTTCGGCCTTGTCCCTTACACACAGAGATTTCTCCAGTTTCTCTGAATCTTTTGATGATGTTATGCAATGTAATTTGCAATTTGACATTGAGGAACATTGTTTTTAAAGTATTCCTGCCTTTGCAATTTGACGTTGAAGAACATTATTTTTAAAGTATTACGTGCTCTTTCACAGCTCTGCCCATCTTTACTTCTGAGAGACTCTGCCTCTCTAAGACATCCCTTTTATAGCTAATCATGTTACAGACCTGATATCAATTAACTTAATTAGTTGCTAGATGTTCTCCCAGCTGAATCTTTTCAAAATTTCATCCTTTTTCAGCGATTTGTTGCCCCTGTGCAAACTTTTTTGAGACCTGTAGCAGGCATCAAATTTAAAATGAGCTAATTTAATGGATAAAAGAGTAAAATTACTTCATTTAAACATTTATGCTATGTTCTATTGTGAATAAAATATTGGGTAATGTGATTTGAAAGTCTCAACATTTCTGGAATTCGGGTTGTGTATATATATATATAGGTCTATATATGTTAGTATTAATGGGTCTAGTGTTGACAAGAAAGATGTGTCTTTAGCCGTTTCTTGAAGATATCTAAAGACTCTTTGGGACACTTTTTTGTTTTCTCAGATTATGTAAGACCCATTACTTCATGGGAGTGGCCAGTTGCTGAGCTAAATAAAGTTGAAATCACACTTCACTCTATTTAACACAATCACGCGTGCACACTTAGTTCCACCCAATGACACTGAAATAAAATGTGTGTTTTTGCTCATGTGTCATTTCTTGAGAAAAAGAAAGAGAACAGCATGGTAAGCAGAGCTCAAGTAAGGAAGTGGGTTTCCCCTTGCCGATAAGTTTCTGCCTGTGAAATGAAAAGTGGAGGTGGTGAGAAAGAATGTATTCCCTGACCTTTGTAATGCACAGTGAGAGATATTAGACCAGAAAGGGACAAGAATTTCTACAATGATGTGTCACTCGCAACAGTCACTTCCTGCATCAAAGTGCCCACAGACACAAACATACACACATTTGCTTGTTTGTTTGGTTTTTATCATGGTGGGGACATTTAATTGATTTATACAAGACTTTACCCTTAAATTATCAACGTGATTGAACTGTGCTTGAAAACCTGTTGTACACAATGTACTACATGCCTTCTGTTGTCTAATTGATCATTTAGTATCAGTAATATGTTCCATTTAAAGTATATGTGAATTAAGGTTGAATGGGACACTTTTCCCAGTAATCTCAAAGGCAACAATTGTCCCAATCAACCTGAATTTTATATATATATACTACATTCCTAGAGTACCAAATCATTCTTAAAAATTATATTTATGCCCTTGAGAAACTAATATAAGAGAAATACAATTCTGAGTATTATTGACCATGTGCATTAAGGGACAGAATAAAAAAATACAGCTGCAAGGAGCAATCAATGGCGTTAAAGCTGATAGGAAATTTGGCAGAAGATGCTGCGGATACTGTATTGTCGGTACAGTACAATAGCTGAGATTATTAAAGATACTGAATGCGGCCAGCAAATAAATGAATTCATGTACTATAGCGGCACCTTGTGACCAGTTTTGGTGCACAAGTGCCTTGAAGAGATCCTGCACCTACAGTGTCGTGACTCGTGAATATCTTGATAATAAGTCATTGGCTGATTATTTTCGTTATTTTGTTCATTGAATTCTAGGATGTCAGCAGTTATCAAAGAATATGTTGACAAAATGTACACAGTAAGAAATGGAAAACTATTTAGACTAGACTTTAGTCTGTAGAGACATCTAAAAATAGGCCTATACTTATCCATTTGCAGCAGTTGAGGCTCTATTTCCTTTTATTATGGAATGTTTTTTTAGGTTTTCGGTCTCTGAACATGATTGTGCAAGTCTTGTGATGTGAAGTGATAGGTAGGCTAGTTCATTATTCTTAAGCTAGCATTTAGCATGCTCAATTCTGTTTATTTATATTGTTCCGATAAACGCCAACAACTCCCCAAAACACTGCAAATTTTAAACGTCTCTCTTACTTGACAAAACAATTTCAGTTCTTTGAGTCTCTGCCAACGAGTTGATGAGTTGAATCAGTTGTGTTTGAAGTAGACATCCAAAATCTGTACTGGTGGCCTCAAGGAACGGTGTTGTTGGGAACCACTGATAGTTGTCAAAAAATAAAAATAAATAAATTACAGCTTATGCCCAGAAGAGGGCAGTATAAGACTGAACGCTGCAGGAACTACGATTTGACGTTATGTGGGCCAGATGTTCACAATCATCATCACAACTCCAAAAAAAAAAAAAAAAAAAAAATCATCACAACTCCAGAACAATTTAAGATACGTCACAAGTCTCAAATCACTGGACAAAACAAACAAACAAACAAACAAACAAACAAACAAAAGTGTGTAAAATTATCATCATAATTATTAGCAGTAATACAAGTATATTTTTATTTTAACTAAATTACATTTGAATATTTTGTAACATTTTGAGCATTAAATTATTATTACTATTAGTGGAGTATAATGTTATAATAAAATGATCATTATATGCATAAAATTATATAATAATATATTTAGAGTATAATAATATAATGTAATATAATATCAGTATATTATTATTTTAACTAAATGACATTTTTATATTTTGTCTGTTGAGCTTTCATAAACCCAGCTGAATAGTTTCGTTTGGTGGGACAGTGGGACAGCTCGTCGCCCCCCTTCTAACAGGACTCAGACAGATAGCCTCTGGTGTGGCACCACTAATGTTAGTGTGTGCTACTGTGTACAAAGGGCCATTCTTTACAAACACAGCTATAACCAGAGACGCTCTGTCCTCTAATCTTCCCATCTCCAGACTGTACAAACAGATGATAGTTATTACATTTCATAATTCATAGTCCTTTTTTGTTGAGACACAGTACCCTGCAGTCATGGTGTCCAGAAACATGTGCTTGTGTACAGATGCACTTTCACGCCTGTCTAACAAAATGTCGATCTGATCACAGCAAATCTATGTTTATTACTGCTTTTTTTTGTCTCTCATATTGAATTTGGTTTTCTGCTTATTTAAACATCTGCTTCTGTTTAGAAGTTATTTTATTTCTCGGAATCCATATAGCCTGGTGTGTGTGCTGTGTCCATTATTTGTGTGTGTAATTTATGGATTAATCGTTCTTTGTGATGACACAGAGCTTGTTGGCACTGTTAACTTGTTGATTTTGTTCTCAGTATGGACTAAGTCAGTGAATAAGCCTATGACACACGCAATGGCACCCCTCTCTGCCTGGCAATGGCATCACTCTTGGCACTGTTCATGTTTGGACAGAGATTTGGCATGGCCAGGAGTTGCTGGTTCAGTTTGTATGGCCTTTTACACACACTTTGCTTTCAGTAATGTACACGACCCTCCTGACTACTGATCTGCTATTGGTTCACCATATTACACACTGCAGTGCAGTAAAACACAGTGGTGGTCACTACAGGCTAATAGAAAACCTGCTTAATGCACATAATGAAAGACATGAGCATCCTCAGGAAGTAAAGTTTATTATGGACTTCCTTGTACAACATGACTGTGTGGTCAGTCCAATGATGACGGAAACTCACCATTCAAACTCTTTGTCTTGTTGATGTGGTTTTCCTCACATCAGGAACTGCAGATGGTTTTCCCACACCATATTAATAATCAGTTAAATACAGCACAAATAAAGTTAACTTTATGAACGTTAATCCTAAATTTTTCTCATAGAAATATATATTGCTCCAAAACAACTTTACAAAGATTTGTCATTTTTTACAAGGTAGAAAAAAATTGTCACCAAAAAAGTCATTTGGTTTAACCAAAATGTTGTTTTTACCGAATGACACTTTTGGTTACACCGAATGATGATATCTTGCTAGCTAGTTAGCTTGCTAGCTACCTAGCAAAAGGACAATCAAACATTTTATATTTAGTACACGTTTTTAAAATATTACAACATTTTCCATGTTTTATAGTGGTTGTACCGAATGACCTGATGTTTCGGCACATGCGTACGAGCAAGTCAAAACATGAATTTTTCAAATAGTTAAAAGAGAGTTAGCAAAGTCCCTTTAAGACAAGTCATTTCACTCGGCGGCCATCTTTGAAACGCCTCTCGGGCATCCTGGCATCTGGGCATCATGCAATCTCTTTGAATGGGGAAACATCAAATTCTCCAAAACTGTTCCCCAACCTTACGATTAAATTTCATATTTCATAAAAAACCAATGAAATCTAACAACAACAGGCTCATAAATTTAGTTTCTAAACTCTCGAATCATGACAAAAAAAAATATTTTTTTAGGCTGGATCAAGCAAATGCGTATGCGCAGACCAGGGACGGACTGGGACCTAAAAAACGGCCCTGGACTTTGACTAGGCCCGGCCCCAAGCAATCGGCGTGCGGAAACTCGACAACAACAACAATAACGCCTGGCATGAGTGTCACAAGACTTTAATTGTGGCTCATGATACTATACCATCCAAATTATAGCAATAGCACTGATGTTGACTAGATGTTGTGTTAAAAGCATATTAGATTAACTTGAATACTCATATAGCAGGGGTCTCAAACTCAAATTGTCGGGGGGCGTTTCTGTGATTTACACCTCATAGGAGGGCCATATTATCCTTCAAGCGCAAAAAAGCGCAACATTTCAGGAAATTTACTTTCGTTTGCATTATTTCTCATTTACTTCAAATTTCATTAGGCCTACTAAAATATTTTTATACCTATACTATAAATATCTTATTTACCATACTAAATGTAAACAGCAGTGTCTCTCTCATTGTTACAGGGTGTAATATAATTATATAATACTATTACTAATATAATACTACTAATTGAAATAGTCTGGTGCGACTTCTCACATCCAACAAGATATATGGAACAAAAAATCAGTAATTTAGGAACAAAACCAGCAACACTTGTGGCGTGGAGGGGTCAGAAATAAACAAAACTGGATTTTGCCAAAAAAATAAAAATCTCTCATTGTTACATACATTATTAGTTTTTAACATCTAGTGGAAGTATTTTCCCTTACTTTGTTAGCTTAAATAACATTAAAATCTTGCACTGAACAACACTGTAGGCTACTGAACAAATACAATCCCTGAATGCATTTGTACACTCCTCTGTTTCTTGACAGACACCTGCAGCGCTTGTGCTCACACAGCTGGGCCACATTTGTCCATGCTGTTTGAGCATCGGTAACGTTTAATGGTTGCATCGGACGCGTTTCGGTGGTTTAAATCGACGCTTGTGACTTAAAGTCGAGTGCTTTTACTGTAATTTAGGCAAGAGCGCTCATAATAGAAGCGACACGGTTGAGAGCGCGGCTCATGGTTGCATAGCAACGACAGACGCCACTGGAGCGAAAGCGCATTGGAAAGGAGAATGTGACGCGATATGTGAATTCCCCTTAGAACGGCGACTTTTTCTTTGCATATCAGACAGGTAGCAACTAGAGAATAATAACAATAATAATTTAGCGGGCCGGATTATGTTTTATTTTTGAGATCAGTTGCCGGCCGGGTAGAGGGGGTGGGCGGGCCGTAAATGGCCCGCGGGCCGGCAGTTTGAGACCACTGATCTAACGTCTTTGCTGCTTATTTGGCGGCCACGGCCAGTGCAGCTAGCATCCAACTTAAAGGTGCATTGCTGCCACCTACAGTACTGGAGTGTGAAACAGATTAGTGGGGGAAAAAAAACAGATGATGACTGCGTGCGTGGCGGGTGGTGGGCCGGCCCGCCGGCCGTCCTGGAGTACCGGCCGTTCTGTGATTCTCCAGATCACACAGATGGCCAGTCCGCCCCTGGCGCAGACCTAAATGCGCGTTTCTTCGGAGGCGCGAGTCTGACTGTTTCTATAGAAACCGGTGTTTCTAACGGCCGCTGAAGTGACGCGATGACTTTACCAGTCGGCGATTGGCTCTTATTTACAAGGCGGGACTTATTCCGCCATATTGCGCGTTACACTTTCTCCCATTCAAAACAATACGAGTGACACGTCTTGTGTTATTCTAATAGTCTTTGGAGTTACTTTGCTTCATGACCATGTGGTCCTTTGCAGGTGTCTGAATGATGTCACACCCTCTCACATGATATTGACTGGATGACTTGATCCAAATTGGTTACTCCGAATGACATCAATGACATTCATTTTTCCGGACATTCTTTATCATAACAAAGCAATGACTTCTACATGTAATTTTAAGTACCATTTTGCAGTATGTTGATTTATGATGTTATAAAATCATGCCAGAATAAAAAAATATATATACATTTATTACATTTTAAGATATTTTAATCACAAATGAAATGGCTGTATTGGCCTTTGGACGATTAAACCAAATGACCTTTTGACACTTCAACATTTTTAAAATACCATTATATGTAACAAAATAATTAAAGGGGATCTATAACACCCCTTTTACAAGATGTAATATAAGTCTCTGGTGTCCCCAGCATGTGTCTGTTAAGTCTCAGCTCAAAATACCCCACAGATCATTTATTATAGCTTGTCATATTTGCCCCTATTTGGGTGTGAGCAAAAACACACCATTTTTGTGTGTGTCCCTTTAAATGCAAATGAGCTGCTGCTCCCGGTCCCCTTTCCAAAAGAGGGCGGAGCTTTAACAGCTCATGCTTTGGTTGCACAACAACAACAAAGCTGGAGAATCTCACGCAGCCAAAATGACAGTTGTCAGTAATGGTGTTCAGCCTTACATTGTTCAAAACGGATTTGGACACTTATGGAGAGCTTTTTAAGGCCTTTGCACACTGAGTCCGAAATTCGCATCCGAAATTTCCGCACGTTGAAAAATAAATTTGACCTCACGTTATGTCAATCACGTTTACACACTGCCTCCGAAACCTTCATCCGTCATAAAAAAATTCGTATCAGGTTAGATTTTCTGCGTTTTTCGCATCCGTGGCACGCATTTTGAGAGACGTTTTGACAATTCAGAGCCACCGTACAAGCGAACGCCAAAATCCCGAATGCCATCTGAGAAGTTGATCCACATCGTCTACAGCACAAAGCAGCAGCACTGTGCGGAATACAAATAGACAGAATGTAAAGACAGATTGTGCCAGTAGCAAAGCATCAAACTGAGCCACTGACATCCTGAAGTAAACTTTGAAACGCTACTTGATGAGGTGGAACTCTCCTTCGTCTCTCTCTCTACACACAATCTCGGGATTGGATGGACACACTCCATTTTGTATTGTTTTGCGAATTTTTTCGCAACAGATTCATTAATACGCATCGGACTCAGTGTGCAGGGTCTCTGTGCCTGATGAATTTTTAGGATCACGAATACGAAAAAACGCATATGAAATATTCGGACTCAGTGAGCAAAGGCCTTTAGAATGCAACTGGACGTTTCTGAATGGTTAGTGGATAAATTGATGTAGTTGCTGTGGAGTTGATTCAACTCATCAACTAGCGTGTGCCGTCATGGTAATCTTTTGTGCAAATCCAGCGTTGAAAACCTTTGTTGCATGTTCTGAGGGGCAGGATTTATGTAAATTTTAGGGTTAGTGATGTCACTAACCTGGGAAGAAGCTTGTTGTAGTCCTTAAACAGAGAATTCTTTAAAAGAAAATATCTCAGTTTGCATTGAACTTTGAGTGTCGTAACTTTGCAGATGTTGTTTATGCTCTAACAGCAACATTACACACTAACTAAAGTTGAAAAAGTGAAATCATAATCAACCACCCCTTTAAAACCTTTTGGATTCAATAAAAGAGATATAGTTGGACAAAAAAATTGTGACCCACACACACACGTTTGTTTTTGTGAATCGTGGGGACATTCCATAGGCATAATGGTTTTTAAAACAACCATATTTTCTATCGCCCTACACTACCCCTACCCCTAAACCTACCCATCACAGGAAACTCATTTTTACTTTCTCACAAAAACTCATTCTGTATGATTTATATGCCTTTTGAAAAATGGGGACATGGGGTAATGTCCTCATTAGTGACCCTCTCCTTGTAATATGTCATACCCATGTCACGCACACACACACACACATTGTAAAGCTGCCTCTGTTTTGAAGCAATATGCATTATGAAAAGTGCTCCCACAAGAACACAAAAATGGAACTGAGGTGTATTTGGTAGGTGCATTTTTAAATTTTCACATATTCAAGATTTTTGTTCCTCAGCTCACACTCGAATCCCATCGGTTCACTAACTAACACATTACGTTTTACGTCCCTCCATGACACGGAGCAGAGCGGTGCCACGGTGGTCTTAGAAACACAAGCTAACAGTGAACTGGGTTTCCTCCACATGTATTGACTTAAGCTTATGAGACATTACAGGACTTCAATCCATCCACTGACATAAAAACCCACCGCAGGATCCTGAAAGAAATGGGATACTCTAAACAGACGTTCATCTAGCACAGTGCGCTAACAGGAATCTCTCTCTCTCCTCGCTCACGCTTACAGATACATACACACAGAGGTACAAAGGTCTCTTTCTGTGACGGGCCGAGGGCTGAAGTTTGATGTTTAATAACTGCGGTATTTTAATGCTGTCTGTGCTGACGGTGCAGTGGGTTTCTGAAGCAGGATAATGACAGGACTAAAACACTACCTGTGGATTCCTGAGGTATTGAGTTCTAAAGCGCCGCTCCGAGCTCCGTCGTCATGTGTTTCTCACACTGCAAACATCTCAGCCACCTCTGATCAGAACTACTGTAGATGTGTATCTACGCAGGATTAGACTTGGAGCTGAGGAGACTGTGGTAACAGGGATCAATACAGTGTGCAGACCTCTGAGAAACTTTGGGCCTCATTCATACATAAACAAACCTCTTTACAAGAGACTCAAACACTTGTTTTTATTATATTTTTTCCAAGGCTGTGATATTTATGTATCCTTGAACAAAGTACAGATAAAACCATAGAAATCCCTAATAATAATGATAGTCTCAATGATTATAGCTCTATAGGAATATCATTTTTTGGGGTTTTTTTTTACACAAAACTAGTTGGGTTGGGTGGTTGAGCATTAGGACACTTTGCAGGCCAGACTCAATCTTGTATCCCCAGTGAAACTAATGCTGCATTCCAGACTCGGAATTTGGATTTTTCCCACCTTTACTTGGAAATAATGTCTGGAACGCCACTCAAAGTTGGACATCTGATCTGTGAACTCGGGGCAGATAGATCAACCCCAACCGCAAGATACGTCATTCGATGTCGCTTCCAAGTCCTGTTTGCTGCTTCAAACATAGCATGGAGCTATGGTAAAACAAACTTTAACATTAGACATTAAGTTTATACAGGTGCTGGTCATATAATTAGAATATCGTGAAAAAGTTAATTTTTTTATTGTAAATTATTTTAAAAAATGAAACTTTCATTTATACTAGATTCCCTACATGTAAAGTAAAACATTTCAAAAGTTTTTTTTTTTTTTTTTTTATTTGTTGATTAGAGCGTACAGCTAATGAAAGTCCAAAATCCAGTATCTCAAAATATTAGAATATTTACATTTGAGTTTCATTAAATGACCATCCCTACAGTATAAATTCCGGGTATCTCTTGTTCTTTGAAACCACACTAATGGGGAAGACTGCTGACTTGGCAATGGTCCAGGAGACCATCATTGACACCCTCCACAAAGAGAGTAAGTCACAGATGGTCATTACTGAATGTGGTGGCTGTTTACAGAGTGATGTATCAAAGCATATTAAATGCAAAGTTGACTAGAAGGAAGAAATTGGGTAGGCAAAGGTGCACAAGCAACAGGGATGACCGCAAGCTTGAGAATACTGTCAAGTAAAGCCGATTCAGACACTTGGGAGAGCTTCACAATGAGTCAAATGAAGCCGGAGTCAGCGCATCAAGAGTCACCACACTCGGACATCTTCAGGAAAAGGACTACCAAGCCACTTCTGAAACAGAGAAAGGAGAAAGGAGAAAAAGAACTGGACAGTGAACAGTGGTCGAAAGTCCTCTTTTCAGATAAAAGTAAATTTTGCATTTCATGTTGAAATCATGGTCCCAGAGTCTGAAGGAAGACTGGAGAGGCACAGAATCCAAGCTGCTTGAAGTCTAGTGGGAAGTTTCTGAAGTCAGTAATGATTTGGGGGGGGGCCGTGACGTCTGCTGGTGTTGGTCCATTGTGTTTTATCAAGTGTAAAGTCAATGCAGCCATCTTCCAGGAGATTTTGGAGCACTTTATGCTTCCATCTGCTGACAAGCTTTATGGAGATGCTGATTTCCTTTTCCAGCAGGACTTTAGCACCTGCCCACAGTGCAAAAACCACTTCCAAGTGGTTTGCTGACCATGATATTACTGTGTTTTATTGGCCAGCCAACATGCCTGACCCCTGAATCTATGGGATATTTTCAAGAGAAAGATGAGAAACAGTCGATCCAACGATATACAGATGATCTGAAGGCTCAATAGTGCCTCAGCAGTGCCACAGGCTGATCACTTCCATGCCACACTTCACTGATGCTGTAATTTGTGCTAGGAGCAAGTCATTTGCTGTAATATGTGCTGCCGACCAAGTATTGAGTGTACAAATGAACATACTTTAAAGAACTCGAACTTTTCTGTTTTGAAAATCCATTTTTTGATTGATCTTAGGAAATATTCTAATATTTTGAGATACTGGATTTTGGACTTTCATGAGCTGTACGCTCTAATCATCAAAATTTAAAAAAAAAAAAAACTTTTGAAATGTTTTACTTTACATGTAGGGAATCTAGAATATATGAAAGTTTCATTTTTAAAAATAATTTACAATAAAAAAATGAACTTTTTCACGATATTCTAATTATATGACCAGCACCTGTATAATGCATTTTTGCTTTTCAAAAATGAATGCCAGCATTTTGTTTTTCCCCCTGTGTTTTTGCCATAATTGACACAAATCACAACATGCACTTGTGTCTTGGCAACATCATTTGGTCAACATGTGGTTGAAGTGGGACATTCATAAATTTCCACTTCCAACCTCATTCTGAACACGCCATAAGGCCCTTTTATGTGTCCACAGTAGGCTACAGTATTGCCAATTGCTTTCAGTTGAAAGTAGCTAAAACTGGTCGCTAAATGTCGCTAGATGACATCATACATACATCATACATTTATTTATATATAGATCATTGGGCGAGTCACGGAATCTAGATAAGGTTTATCCAAGAGGTTGCTAGATTTGTCGCTCAGGCTTTTGAAAAAAATCTCAAAAGGGATGGGGAATTCGCTAAATCTAGCAACAAAATCACAAAATTGGCAGCACTGGTAGAGTACTTGCATTACTGCTGCACAACAGAGCTGACAAAAGGAGTGTATTGGATTGTATAATACACTGTAAACCTTAACGCTCAATATAATCAATTGGTTTGAGTAGGGCAAACTCAAATTAAACAAATTAGTTCAATCAAATTAAAGTATTTAGATCTTTCTTTTTCTTTTGAGTTCATGAAACTGACACATTTTAAGTATCCGAATTGTTTAATTGTTTTGAGTTTTATGAACTTGTTTCTTTTAATTTAGACAAACTTAAATTTACCTTAAAGTGGGTTGGGTTTTCTATTTCCCAGCATGCTATATGAGTACAAAATTCAAATCTGCAAGTTCTGCTTACTTAAATTTGGAATTTCTTAACTTAAAAAATTGATGTAACTAATTGCCTCAATTTTTTTTAGTTTTGCCAACTAATTCAGGTTTACAGTGTATTCCATTTTATTAGTACTTTTAACCTATACAATGATTCAATGCTAATTAACCAATTATGAAAATATCCACAAGAACAACAACAAAAAAAAAGCAAGAAAGATGATCATGAGAGTGCCAAATATAAACAAAAACCATACATTTACTGTGTATATTCTGCACATATTCAAGGCTTTCATTTATTTTTAATTATAGTTAAACAAAATAAGAATATTATAACTATAATATTTTAACCATAATTAATTACTTATAGGGTTTCAATTATTCCTCATACGTACACTACCATTCAAAAATGTAGGGACGTTAAATGTTTCAATGTTTTTGAAATAAGACTCTTTTGCTCACAAAGGCTGCATTTATTTGATCAAATATATAGTAATATTGTGCATATTATTTTTTAAATTACCCGAGTCTTCAGTGTTCCTGCAGAAATCATTCTAATTTTCTGATTTGGTGCTCAAGAAACATTTCCTATTATCAATGTCGAAAAAGTTAACAGTTGTTCTGCTTAATTTTTTTTTTTTTTTTTTTTTTTGTGGAAACCATGATACACTTTTTCAAGATTCTTTGATGAATAGAAAGTTAAAAAATATAGAAACATTTTGTAACATTATAAATGTTTTAACTGTCACTTTTTAAATCAATTTGCATCAAAATGCATCCTTGCTGAATAAAAGTGTACAAATTTCTTTCAAAATAGATTGATAGAATCTATTTTGAAATAATAGAAACAATTAAATGAGAAGTCAAGCAAAAGTCTTATAGTATTAAGTCTGCATCAGTAAGTGAGCATCCTGATGCTTAATCACCTTTGACCTCTCAGTAAGGTGGTGGCTTTTTCATGCCTGTCAGACAGCGTGTGTTCACAGAGACCTGTCAGTCGGCAGCCATTGTGTCTCTCTGTCCTCTGGGCTAATCCGAGCAGCCCACCCACAGACCTTAACATATAGACTATTCTCTCCCATCATGTCTATCTGTCTGCTACTCTGACTCCTTTCTTCAACTTTTTTATTTCTCTGCTTCTATGTTTCTCTCTTATTTTTTGTCTCCTTATCATGATGGAAATTATAGAGCAAGTAGCCTCCTTTCAGCCTAATGTTAGTCTCAATGCAAAATATTTTAGCAAAGATGAAACATCTTCAAGAATTCTCTCTGAACAATCACCATATTTGAAAAGAATATAGCAAAGAAAAACACTGAAGAATGAAGTATAAATAAAACACAATAAAGAATAAAGGTCAAGTTTGGAAGGGAGAAGGAGGCATGTACTGCCCCAGTGACTTTTGGCCTCTCTCTTTTTTCCCCACTATGTTTGCTTATGAATGTGTGTGAGTTTGATATAGAAGATGGTAGAGCTGTTCATCTCACTCTGACCTGTCCAATCTTTCCAGGTCTGTTTGCTAATGCTGACAGACAACACTGCCACTAATGGCTAATGATCGAATGATAAACGGCTGCGTGCACGCTTCCACACACAAACACAAAAATATGTGTGGAAGACTAATGTGAAAAGCCACAGTGCAAACACACACAAGCACGGCCTCTGTTTATCGTCTATTGTCCAAGGGGCTTCTGTTTTTTTCACAGAAGCATGAGAAAGAAGACGGATATGTTTACATTTGCGGCGACAGCTTTAAACAGTTTGTTTAAAATAGCGTCTATGGGATAATCTTCCAAAAGTCACCACAGATTGTACAAGGAAATATCAAGAATCAAATACAGATTAGAACTTCATTCATTAATTTCTGGCTAGTTTTAGAAACGTTTTTCAACATTAGTTCATTGAAAAAACATGCCTCTATCTACATTTTTGCAAAACTCCAAAAGCGTATCCATGCATACAATTAACTGTTTTTTGTTTGTTTGGGTTTTTTTTAGCTGAAATGAACATTAGTGGCAGTAAAACACAAACAACTTTTATTTCTTTTCAAACAAATGACAATTACAGGGGCAGATTATTGATTTATACAGACTTATTTTCGGGAGGTTCCTTGCACAATACTATGTTATGACCTCAAAATACTTTTACCATATAGTGCATGATTCTATAATGTTATACAACCCGAATTCCGGAAATGTTGGGAAGTTTTTTAAATTTGAATAAAATAAAAACTAAGACTTTCAAATCACATGAGCCCATATTTTATTCAGAATAGAACATAGATAACATAACAAATGTTTAAAGTGGAGAAATTTTACACTTTTATCCATTAAATGAGCTCATTTCAAATTTGATGCCTGCTACAGGTCTCAAAAAAGTTGGCACGGGGGCAACAAATGGCTGAAAAAGCAAGACACTTTGAAAAGATTCAGCTGGGAGAACATCTAGCAACTAATTGAAGTTAACTGATATCAGGTCTGTAACATGATTAGCTATAAAAGGGATGTCTTAGAGAAGCAGAGTCTCTCAGAAGTAAAGAGTACGTAAATACATTGCAGAATACTTTAAAAACAATGTTCCTCAACATCAAATTGCAAATTACAGTGCATAACATCATCAAAAGATTCAGAGAAACTGGAGAAATCTCTATGCGTAAGGGACAAGGCCGAAGACCTTTATTGGACGCCCATGGTCTTTGACCCTCAGACGACATTGCATCACTCATCGGTATGATTGTGTCAATGACATTACTAAACGGGCCCAGGAATACTTCCAGGAACCACTGTCGGTAAACACAGTCCGCTGTGCCATCTGCAGATGCCAACTAAAGCTCTATCATGCAAAAAGGAAGCCATATGTGAACATGGTCCAGAACCGCTGTCGTGTCCTCTGGGCCAAGGCTCATTTAAAATGGACTGTTTCAAAGTGGAAAAGTGTTCTATGGTCAGACGAGTCCAAATTTGACATTCTTGTTGGAAATCACGGACGCTGTGTCCTCGGGGCTAAAGAGGAGGGAGATCTTCCAGCATGTTATCAGCATTCAGTTCAAAAGCCAGCATCTCTGATGGTATGGGGGTGCATAAGTGCATACGGTATGGCCAGCTTGCATGTTTTGGAAGGCACTTTGAATGCTGAAAGGTATATAAAGGTTTTAGAGCAACATATGCTCCCCTCCACACGACGTCTATTTTAGGGAAGGCCTTGTGTTTTTCAGCAGGACAATGCAAAACCACATATTGCAGCTATTACAACAGCATGGCTTCGTCATAGAAGAGTCCGGGTGCTGAATTGGCCTGCCTGCAGTCCAGGGCTGCGTTCCAGTTCTGTTTTTTATGCCCTTCCCTCGCTAACTTACCTCAGTCTCGTTGACTCGGATGTATGTCATTGCTTACGTTGCACGAGTGCCCACTACTGGTGGAGCTCATGCAATGGGCTGAATTGGAATGTCCTAAGACCTTGATCACTTGGAATCTGTTATGGAGTTGATTTATTTTTTTCATTTTTTCCCTTATGGGGTAAACGCAATATGCAGTGACGTCACAATCATGTTGCATTATGGTATATGGAGCTGCCTGAAGTGTGTATATGAAGGGTCTGTCCATATAAACTTCCCTCGTCCACTTCACGAAGTGGAACGCACTTCAAAATGGAGGCAGGGATTCCCCCGAGGTGAAGTGCTTAGGGAAGTTTGCAAGTGCGTGTCTAAAAGTCCCATCCCAGATCTTTTACCTATTGTGAAAAATATACGTCAAAGATGACCACGAACCCTTCAGCAGCTGGAAACCTATGTCAGGCAAGAATGGGACCAAATTCCATCACCAAAACTCCAGAAACTCATAACCTTGATGCCCAAACTGTTTTGAAAAGAAGAGGAGATGCTACACCAAGGTAAACATGCACCCCGTCCCAACTATATTGAGACCTGTGGCAGGCATCAAATTTGAAATGAGCTCATTTTGTGAACATTTCTCAGTTTAAACATTTGTTATGTTATCTATGTTCTATTGTGACTAAAATATTGGCTCATGTGATTTTAACCCTTTGATGCGCAAGCTATGAAAACCCCTTCTAATGCGCAACATGGGTCAAAAATGACCCATATTCATTTCCTATGTAATTTCAATCATGGTTGAGTGTTTCTTTGCTGAATCTTTGAAAGAAATGTATTTTATCATTCATTTATTACAGGTATTCCTTAAATATCTTGTTTTTGATTGTCAAAAATCATTATGTTCATTTTTTTCTTTCTTACTTTATAAACAAACACAGTTTTTGTATGTCTACATCAATTTTACACACATGGGTCAAAAATGACCCGTATTCATTTCCTATGTTATTTCAATCATGACTGAGTGTTTCTTCGCTGAATCTTTGAAAGAAATGTAATTTGTCATTTATTTATTCCAGGTATTCCTTAAATATCTTGTTTTTGATTTTCACAATTCATAACTTTTGTATTTCTACATCAATTTTACACACATGGGTCAAAAATGACCCATATTAGAAACCTTTGCAAATTTTCGCAAGTAGGAACATATTTACTGCAGACAACTATTCATCCGCCACACATTTCACATCTCAACATGGCTGCTTTTGTATATTGATGGATGAAAGTCATATTATATATCATATAATAGGCTATATATTATATTTCATAATCTTTATTTTTTGTCATAAACCAATGCTACTGGTCACCTTTTACATCTATCAGTGTTCCTAAAAAGTAACAGTTTTGAACAAGGTTTCTGTCCAGCAGTGAAAATATATAATAAGTGTATTTGAATTTGAATATTTGAATATTCTTGTGCTTTTGATTTTCTTTATCTAGAGTGTTAGTGGCTGGTCCTCAACAGAACTGAGGTGGATGATGACATCACTGTAAAAAAAGTTGAAAGTATACTTTGCGCACAGTCGAACACAATTTAAATGTGTATGTGCAGGTTGCACATACACAGTTACAGAAATCTGCTGAAAATTATAAAAAGTTACAAAAATCTGTATGCTGACCCTCACGTATGCATAAAACGAGAAGTATACTTTGGCCTTTAGAAAGATAATGACACAAAAAAAAATGTCATTCAAAAAGAAAGGAAATATTTAAATAAGGATTTGTTTGAGTAATACCTGGAACAATGAATGATGAAATTAATTTATTGTAATATATGAGATATAGAAAATAATAACTCATTCAGGTCACTTTAGACTGATGTTGTATATGTCCAAAACTGTTACTTTTCAGGAACACTGACAGATTTAAAGGGTGACCAATTGCATTGATTTATGACAAAAAATAAAAAATTATGAAATATATTAAATATTATATATTAAATATAATAAGACTTGCATCCATGAAATATACAAAAGTAGCCTTGTTAAGATGTGAAATGTGTGGCAGATGAACAGTTGTCTGCAGTAAATATGTTCCTACTTGCAAAAATTTGCAAATATTAAAGATTTCTATATGGGTCATTTTTGACCCATGTGTGTGAAATTGATGTAGAAACTGTGTTTGTTTATAAAGTAAGAAAGAAAAAATAAACAATTATTTGTAGAAAATCAAAAACAAGATATTTAATGAATACCTGGAATAAATAAATGACAAAATACATTTCTTTCAAAGATTCAGTGAAGAAACACTCAGTCATGATTGAAATAACATAGGAAATGAATACGGGTCATTTTTGACCCATGTTGCGCATTAGAAGGGTAGTGATAGAAAAATGATTTTTATTCAAAAAGTAAGAAAAAAAAAATTTAAAATGAGGATTTGTGATGATCAAAAAGAAGTTAATTGAGGAATACCTGGAATACTGAATGATGAAATTAATTTCTTGCAAAGATATAGAAAATAAAAACTCAGCCGGGTCATTTTTGACCCATGTTATGCATCAAAGGGTTAAAGTCTTTTAGTTTTCATGATAGATCACCTAATAGTTCAAATGAAAATGCCATCGTCATAGACCTTAAAGGGATAGTGCACCCCAAAATGAAAATTATCCCATGATTTACTGGTGTATATGACTATCTTCTTTCAGACGAACACAATCAGAGATATATTTAAAAATATCCTGGCTCAACCAAGTTTTATAATCGTAGTGAACAGGGGGTGTGTTTTGAAGCCCCCCAAAAATGCATCTATCCATCATAAATATAATGCATACAGCGCCAGGGGGATAATAAAGGCCTTGTGAAGTGAAGCGATGCATTTTTGTAAGAATCCATAAGAAAATATTCATATTTAAAACGTTATTAACTTTAATAACTAGCTTCCGGCAGACAGCTGTACGTATCAATTTGCGGCAGAAGAGTAACCCCTGACCTGACGCATGATGCAATGACAAACGCGGAAGCACAGAGGATAGAGCAAAACAAAACACCGGTCACAAATTAGAACTCTAAAACAAGAAATTTTAAAGAGAAATATCAGAGGATTTCGACATAAGAGAAGAGGAGCTTCAGTTTGTGGAGCTTCAACTGCGAGAGGCGTCTAAGCTTACGATACTCCTACATCATACATCACTTCAGGGGAGTATGCGTACGGTCGTCTGGCGAAAGCTAGTTATTATACTTAAAGGTGCTCTAAGCGATTCTGAGCGGAGTAACTTCCTGTTGACGTTCGAAGTGTTGTCAAACAAAACAGAGGCTAGCTAGACCCTCCCTCCTACTCCTCCTGGCCCTCCCCTCCGTGCTTTCCTGAAACAGTCATGAACGCGCATTTAAAATGTAAGTAGCTTGCGTATTGACGCTGCTTGTCGGCTATTGGCTGGAGCATGTTTATTATGTTAAGTGGTCCAGGCTGCACCAGTTTGTTTTTATTGCAGTTTTCGGAGCTTGTGGCGACTACAGAGAGCGCGTTTTTTTACAGTGTGTTCAGGGGACAGGCAGCTAGCGCATAGTGAGATGTTTGCGGTATGTGACAAAAAAAAAATTGGGCCTAAAAACGCGTCAAATCGCTTAGAGCGCCTTTAATAAAGTTTTAAAAATGGATATTTTTCTTACAAAAACCCATCGCTTCACTTCAGAAGGCCTTTATTAATGCCCTGGAGCCTAATGTATTACTTTTATGATAGATGGATACATTTTTGGGGGGGCTTCAAAACACACCCCCCATTATAAACGCACAACAGGATATTTTTAAATATATATCTCTGATTGTGTCTGATCTGAAAGAAGATAGTCATATACACCTACGATGGCTTGAGGGTGAGTAAATCATGGGATAATTTTAATTTTTAGGTGAACTATCCCTTTAATCAGTGTAAAGCCATATTTAATTTTTTGACAGGAATGAAGAGGGTGTGAGGTCTAAAAGTATAGTGTGTTCACTGGATTTTACTGTTGTTTAACAACATATCACTGACAAAAATGTCTTTTCGAGAAAAAAAAAAAAAAAATCTTTGAGTAGACAAAAACTCCATAAAGCAGTTTTAAAAGTTGACTAGGACCATTATAGTGCTTGTTATCGTGAACATCAACCACTACAACACAATACACAATGAGCAATGGTGGCAGATGTTAATGAAGAAGATTTTTAAACATCCTCTGCCTACACATCAAAATGCCTGCACTTTAAAACTCTGAAGACAATGTACAACTATAATCAAAGCTAACAAACATTGGTGGAGCCATACAAACAAGGAATAGCTATTAGTGTTCTTCTTGCAGGCAGAACTAGTTGATGCACAGCTGTGTATGGAATGAAACAGTGGGCTTCTCTATGGGAAAATGAGCACAACTCCTTACTTAGTCAGGACGACCATTTGAAGCTCCGGCCTCTCTTCATCTCACTTATCGAGCCATCGGATATTGCTGATGTTATTTTTCTCCTCTTTTTTATGAAACATGAATAGCGCCTCTGTCATTTAAGGAGGAAAAGAGAGATGGAATGCGTACGTGTGTTTATGCGGAGTGTGCGTTGAGCGTCGGTTTGTGCGTGTGTGAGTTTGGGGGGAGTCTGTCAGTCTGGGTGCTAGAAGGGGTCTGGGATGTCTCCTTCCTGCTGACTTCCTTATCGCCATGGAGATCCTGAATCTATGTCTCTCTGGTGTCTGCCGCTGCTCCCAAGGCACACACAAACTTTCATTCTCACACAAATATATACACACACATTCACTCCTCAGAGACTCAGGACGGGATGCAGGAAGCTGTCGTCCACATCTCTTGAAGGTAGGCCCCTGGTAAAAGAGCTTCCAGAGGGTGTATGTGTGTTAAAGTTCTTTGGTGGGGCCCCAGAAGTGAGTTGATCGTTTGTTTTCAGAGCCATTACTATGACAGACTGTTTACTGAGAGGGGCAGATTACAGTTGCACTCTGCGCTGCTGTTAGTCTCGCAGTATAAACAGCCACACCAGCACAGCTTACTGTTATTAATGAAAAGCACCTCCTCTCTTTTTACTTACTTACCTCATTTATTTACCACACTCATAATTCATCATGCTCTTGAATTAACTGCATCCTTAAAGGACACATGAAATGGCTTGGCGAGCGCAGTTGTTTTTTCCTGTGCTGGAATATTTCCTATTGAAACAGGAAGTTGGAGCAAAAGTTATTTGAAGGTTTGTGCTTTTTTAAATATCCAAAAGCCTTAGTTTACGTCATAGTCATGAACATAATTCTTTGGTCAGTAGATTTTTTGAATGTTTTTGAAAGAAGTGTCTTATGCTCACCAAGGCTTCATTTATTTGTATTATCAAAATACAGTAAAAACAGTAATGTGAAATATTATTTCAATTTAAAATGTAATTTATTCCCTGTAATGGCAAAGCTGAATTTTCAGCATCATTACTCCAGTCTTTAGAGTCACATGATCCTTCAGAGATTTGGTTTGGTTAAACAGTTGTGCTGCTTAATATTTTTGTGAGAACAGAGATACATTTTTTTTCAGGATGCCTTGATGAATAGAAAGACCAAAAGAACAACATTGAATTTTTTTTTTTTTATTAAACCTTTTTTTATTCAACTTCCTTTCTGAATATAAAAGTATTACATTCTTTCAAAAGAAAAATCATACAGACCCCAAACTTTTAAACGATAGTATACGTACTGGTGTTTCTTTAACTATGGGTAAATCACATGTCTCCTGTCTCCCTGGTACAATTTCTTAAAAAACAAATTTACTGGAGCAAAACTGTTGTGATGGAAATGACAACAGAGAGTGTGGAACAGTCAATTTAACTTTTTATCATACTTTTTTTAAACAAAGTCGGGATCTGAGTAAAACAGTGTGTATATATATATATATATACTCCGATCAGACATAACATTATGACCACCTTCCTAATATTGTGTTGGTCCCCCTTTTGCTGCCAAAACAGCCCTGACCCGTCGAGGCATGGACTCCACTATAGACCCCTGAAGGTGTGCTGTGGAATCTGGCACCAAGATGTTAGCAGCAGATCCTTTAAGTCCTGTAAGTTGTGAGGTGGGGCCTCCACAGATCGGAATTGTTTGTTCAGCATATCCCACAGATGCTCGATTGGATTGAGATATGGGGAATTTGGAGGCCAAGTCAACACCTCAAACTTGTTGTTGTGCTCCTCAAACCATTTTTGCTTTATGGCAGGGCGCCAGTGTTGGGGAAAGTTACTTTTAAAAGTAATGCATTACAATATTGCGTTACTCCCTAAAAAAGTAACTAATTACGTTACTTCGTTACTTTTTATGAAAAGTAATGCGTTACTTTACTTTTGCGTTACTTTTTCTCACCGGGGCTGGGCTTGCTTGTTTGTTTGTTTTTTAATAACAACAAAAAAGTTCTATTTTGGCAAAAAAGGCCCTTTCACACCAAAAGTGAAATCAATAAGCCTCAGGCTGAAGGAAAGCATATTTACACCTGTACAGTAGAGGGCGCAGCTCAAACAAACCTTTCAGATGTGCTGCCGTTCTGGATTTAAGAAGAATAGGATACAGGAGAAGGAAGTTCTAGTTCTTATTTCTAAATCTAATCTAAAGTATTTCTGCTTATTAGTATGGCTGAATTAGATATATTGAAGGTCAGCAGCAGAGACATTGGTTAATAATTGAGATTAAATACATAAGGTATATTTGTGTAATTTAATATAGTGAATTATTACAGGTTTGCAAAAATTCTGAGATTGCATTTCACTGTTTTTTATTCATTTTGAGGAATACTGAATGTTTTTGTGCAAGTGAGATGAATAAATGCATGTTCACATTTAGTCTAGAACTACAATAACCATCATGCTTACACAGCGCACACAATATCTCTGCACTTTATTTCTCACAACATGGGGACAACATGTCAGTCAATAAATGTGAAAAAGTAACTTGCGTTACTCATTTGAAAAAGTAAC
Source organism: Megalobrama amblycephala (assembly GCF_018812025.1). NCBI lineage: Eukaryota > Metazoa > Chordata > Actinopteri > Cypriniformes > Xenocyprididae > Megalobrama > Megalobrama amblycephala. Next base: position 16,205,785 of record NC_063063.1, on the reverse strand, counting down.
TTAGATATTTTGTTGTAAATTGAAAAGTAATGCGTTACTTTACTAGTTACTTGAAAAAGTAATCTGATTACGTAACTCAAGTTACTTGTAATGCGTTACCCCCAACACTGCAGGGCGCATTATCCTGATGAAAGAGGCTACCAGGGAATACCGTTTCCATGAAAGGGTGTACATGGTCTGCAACAATGCTTAGGTAGGTGTTACGTGTCAAAGTAACATCCACATGGATGGCAGGACTCAAGGTTTCCCAGCAGAACATTGCCCAGAGCATCACACTATCTCCACCGGCTTGCCTTCTTCCCATAGTGCATCCTGGTGCCATGTGTTCCCCAGATAAGCGACGCACACGCACCTGACCATCCACGTGATGTAAAATAAAATGTGATTCATCAGACCAGGTCACCTTCTTTCATTGCTCCGTGGTCCAGTTATGATGTTCACTTGCCCACTGTTGGCACTTTCGGCAGTGGACAGGGATCAGCATGGGCACCCTGACTGGTCTGCGGCTATGCAGCCCCATACGCAACAAACTGTGATGCACTGTGTATTCTGACACCTTTCTATTAGAACCAGCATTAACTTGAGCAATTTGAGCTACAGCAGCTCGTCTGTTGGATCGGACCACACAGGCCAGCCTTCGCTTCCCACATGATCCTGTCGCCGGTTCACCACTGTTCCTTCCTTGGACCAGTCGTCTAGCCATCACAATTTAGCCCTTGTCAAACTCACTCAAATCCTTACGCTTGCCCAATTTTCCTGCTTCTAACACAATCAATCAACATCAATTTTGAGGACAAAATATTCACTTGCTGCCTTATATATCCCACCCACTAACAGGTGCCGTGATGAAGAGATAATCAGTGTTATTCACTTCACCTGTCAGTGAATAGTCAGTTAAATATATAAAGATTTAATGTAACCTTCATATAACAGGGAAAAAAATCTGGAATTCTGGTCACTGGTGCTGCCTAAAAGCCTATAGCTTGGACAAAAAAATTGTTAGTTTTAACAAAAATCAGCCCCTGGGATACAAAAGTGTCAAAATGTTAAGAAACACCCATACACAGGTGTTCATATTCATGTCTAGGTTTCTGAGGCACCCTGAAGTGGAATACACAAGTACACTATTGATATTTGATTCAGGTGTTGATTATGATCAGGCTCTGATTCACAGGAAAAAAAGACGTATAGGATCCTGCTATTTGGACACAAACAGGAGAAAGAGGGAGAGGACACAGGAGAAAGTTCTGGAAAGCCAACATGGCAGTTTGGTGCCAGACCGGATAGCGTTCCGGATGCCACTCCACCTGGGAAAGTGACTGAAGTGGCAAATCACAAAACCACTAACGGTATACTTACAACTCTGGAAAAATGGAAAAGGCAGAAACAGACAAGCATTTCCTTCAACAGGGGGTAAATTAGCTTCTGACTTAATTTTTAAGATAATTAAGTTGTGAGGTGGGGCCTCCACAGATTGTTTGTGCTCCCACAGATGCTCAATTGGATAATTGGAGAAGGAGAGAAGTCAACACCTCACTTGTTGTTGTGCTCCTCAAACCATTTTTGCTTTAGAGCATTATCTGAAAGAGGCAGGGAATACTGTTTCCATGAAAGGGTGTACATGGTCTGCAACAATGCCTAGGTAGGAGACGTGTCAAAGTAACATCCACATGGATGGCAGGACCCAAGGTTTCCCAGCAGAACATTGCCCAGAGCATCACATACAGTACCTACCGGCTGGAAGACTTCAGGACAAATCACAAAACCACTAACGGTATACTTACGGAGGTGACACTCCAAGTCAATGGTGTAATGGTGTAAAACAAATAAAATTCTGCAGAGAAATGGAAAAGGCAGAAACAGACAAGGCATTTCCTTCAACAGGAATTGCAAGAGCATGCAGCAATTATGCTTCTGAATCTTAATTTTTAAGACCATTTACACTTCTAAAGATGTTCAGACAGGTTATATTTGCCTAGTCATTTCGGTTTTTAATATTAAATACAGGCTGGGGAAGTTTACAAGTGTAACAGGAAATGCAGACACCACAGCATATTATTTTGAGAACCTCATTCTGACAGCAAGTGTTTTCAGCAAACAGAGCTGTTCTTTGTTTAGATGGTACACACTGCTCAGCTCTCAGTCTCCACGTGTGTCTCTGTGGCCCTCAGTCTCTTTTCAGGCTTTCGTGTAGAGCAGACACTCCTCAAACACACCGGCCCACACGCATACACAAACACAATAAACAGTGGCGCCTGTCTTCATCTTCATTTATTCCCCGACCAAAAAACACACACACGCGCAGTCACGCACATGCACCCGTCGCACACAAACAGCCTTTCTCTGAGGAACGCAAATGCTAAAAGTTCTGTGAGTGTTATTCATCAGTGTTTTGAGACTAATGGATAGAGACACCATTCATCTGTTTGATTTACTGTGTGAAAAGCAGTCTTCATTCACACTGTGTCCTTACACATGTCCTCAAATCACTTTCTTACATGGGTTAGCTGGTGTCTTCACACGTTTTCTGACACATTACCTACACATCATGCCTGAAAGGAAGTGAGTCGCACTGTTTAGTGACCCATTCGCCCAGGCGGGCACATGGTTTTTCCAAACAGAGTCCTCATTGAGGCAAAGTGATAAAAATCAAGCGGGAAAAAATAGCGTATTAATGTTAGTTTTGATCAGGAGACAGTCTGCCGGAAACCACCGGGATGTTTTTACAGAAAAAATTATTCCACAGCTGTCAATCCTGCCCTACACAGTGAGACTTTTCAAGAAACGCTACCAGTCCAGGATTTAAAGCATGTGAGTCCATGGAAACGCAATGGGAACAGAATATGTGAATGACAAGAAGTTATAAGAGAAGTTATTTCCTCTAATGCATTTTCCTCTAATGAAACATTTTTCCAAAACCCAGTGAGCTGTCTTATATAACACCATTTAAACACTAAACAAATAGCGCTAACAATTTCAATAGATATATGTGATGTTAGCATGATTCTAAGCTAACATATACATTATATATAAAAATAAGTTAATTAAAAAAAAAACACATTACCATTCAAAGTTTTTTTTTTTGTAAAGAAACTGATTATTTTCTTTTATTCACCAAGGATACATTATACATTAAATTGATAAAAAATGTATCAAAAAAAATTTAATAAATGCTGTTTTCTTGAACTTTCTATCATCAAAGAATCCTGAAAAAAAGTATTTCACAAAAATATGTAGCAGCACAACTGTTTTTCAGTATTGATAATAATAATAAATGTTTCATGAATCAGCAACAAATCAGCATATTAATGATTTCTGAAGGATCATGTGACACTGAAGACTGGAGTAATGATGCTGAGAATTCAGCTTTGTCATCACAGGTAATAAATTACTTTTTAAAATGTATTAAAATAGAATACAGTTATTTGAGCAAAAATATCACCAGAGCTCGTCCCTCAGGGGAATCTTCCAAGATGATCTTAAAGCTGCAGGCCATAACTTTTTTTTTTTGGTTAAAAATGATCTAAAATCAATTTTTGAGCAAGTACATAACCAGCCAGTGTTCAAAACTGTCTCCTTACCTTAGCCTGATTCACAACGGTAAGCTTGTAATAATGTTTTCTAATTCGAGTGGTACTGGTAGGTTTTTGTGGGAAATTCGAGCATGCAGCCGTTCGTCTTTGCGTCATTACATCACGTCTGTTTACATAAAGGAGTCCAAACTAGTAGGCTATATCGCATGTGACAAATCATTTATAGCCTTTTCCCACAGCAGCTGCAATAATTAAACTTATCATTTTTATGGCGGATTCTATGGTATGACAAATCAACGTTAGAGATTAGAGTGTACAGAAATTGAAATCTACAGGTAACGCTAAAGCACACTAAATACACAAAATCACGCAATGCTAATGTTGTTAACATTAACAATTTGAGAACAAGTGTTATTTATTGAAAATAATTTATTGTAATGCTATTTTATCTCAGTTGGTCAGAACAAAAGTGGCAGATTTGTTACTTGTTCAAATGACATTTTCCGGTGAAAATTCTTATTTTGGTCATACTTCCAAGACTACAATCTTGGAAAGTACGGCATCCACCGGTGCGGTCACTGACAACAACACATTCTCCTCAAAGCATTAGATTCATCCGCTCTGAGGAGCCGTGCCGATGCACAACCCACGTAAAGAAGATAATTCCGCAAATAACTGCAATTGCAGGTTTCAAACAGAGATGGCAACAAAGAGGAAAAACTTAAAGACTGCAGCTTTAGAAATGCATAACATGCCAGAATCCGTTCAGGGAGACGAGACTGTTCTGTTTGAATGGAAGTCAAAAGAGAAGATGCATCAGTATGCAGAACCTGATTTCACCAAGTGTAACATGTTCCTAGATCAACATCTTTGTTGATCCTGGAGCAACATTCCAATTAACCAATCAGAATTGAGTTTACAGTTTATCAAGCTTAGGGTTGCAACCAGGGTTAGGTGCTTCTACATCAGTGCTATTCACCTATCATTTCCCTCTGATTTTAGGGATAACTTATGCGTAGAGTAAGGTTTAGGGGTAGGGATATGGTTAAATTTTCGGACTAGAATGTTGTTCCAGGATCAACAAAACATGTTGACCCAGGAACGCATCTAACTCGTACCATCAGTATGCTGAATAAACTGCTTTTATGTGAAAAAAGTTGGGCCCACAGTAAATGTACTGCCTGTCTGCTAATCTTCAACATGTTTGCCATGACATATACATTGTATTCATTGTATTTGCCATATCTCTGTTTTATAGGAGAAGTCACAGACAATTTTGCAACACAGGATCCACAAACGCAACAGATCATCGTAAAACAATTTACAAGGCAACATTTCCTACACAGAAACTCATGACATCATCTTTGGTTTATCTCATAAATGTCCAATGTCTCGCTCTCTATTTGGAACTTTTGCAATGGTCAACACAATAAATAAGGCATAAACATGAGTATATTTGAAAAAGGCGTGCATACAATTATATCTATAAACTTCTAATGCATAGAAACTGCCATTCAGTCAGTCGGTTCCAGCCCAAACCAAAGTTATGAAGACCAACATGCCTTTTTGTTCTGATGATAACCATGGTAACAGGAAGGGCAGATGGGGCATAGAGGATAAGAGATTGAGTGGGAAGAGCAAGGGAAGAGGGGAATAAAGAAAGAGGGATGGGGGGGGTTTGGGGCCGGTAATGAGTTTTAGGAGCGGCAGGATGGAAACAGGATGAGAGTCTCCAAGAGACTCGTTTAATGCAGAACAGAGGGAGTTTTATACCCGCTTCTGAGGAAGACCTTTTTTGTTTTTCCACTTCCGCTCTCTCATTTGGGTTTGAAGGAATGAGAAGGTGGGCAGAAATGATTTGGCTCATTGTTATGTTCGGCTGTGATTAGGGATATTAAATTCCAAATGCATTTCACAGAGTGGTTTCAGCATGACCAACATGTAATGAGCATGTCACATGTTATCATCATTAATAATGTACTTTTTTTTGTCTTGATATTGGGAGCAGGTAACCAACATTCTTCAAAATATCTTCTTTTGTGTTCTGCACACTGTAAAAAAGAATTGTTGGTTTAACTTAAAAAAGAAAGTTACCTGGTTGCCTTAAAATTTTGAGTTCATTGAAATTACTGATTGAAATTTCAATTGAAATTTAATTGAGTTAATACAATGAATCGATTGGTTTAATCAACAGAAACTCAAAATATTACGTTATCTGAACCAAATTAATTATTGAAATTGATTTGATAAAAGAAAAAATGTTGTGATAAGAAATCGTATATTTTTTTTTACAGTTCAGAAGAAATAAAGTCATACAGGTTTGGAACGACATGAGGGTTAAATAAATGATGACAGAATTTTCATTTTCTGAACTATCCATTTAAATCAAGCCGAAATGAGAGATGGAAAAGTTTTAAGAAAACTACTATTCCCATACAGGATACACACACACACACACACACACACACACACACACACACACACACACACACAAAGTTTAGTCAGGAGTGACTCTCGCAGCAGGAAGCTGACTTATTGGATCTACTTTCTTAAGAAGCCAGGGGTGAAAATAGATTAAAGCCCACCCTGCCGAGTGAGACAGAGACGGGGTGTGTGAGTGTGTGTGAAAGAGATGAAAAGTTCTTCAAAGTTGTATCATAAAGTATCTGATTCCAGTGCTGCAGATAACACATCTAACAAAATACACACATACTTGTGCTTGAGGACACGAGTGTGCGGAGAGGAAATGATAATGAAAAACACACGGTTTGACGTGATGGCAGGTGACATGTTCTTACATCTAAAACTGTTTGAACAAATGCCTTTTACAAAGTCACCTGGTTAAATATATGTGATGACAAACTGAAACAGTTTTACAATGTCTGAGCTTCCCAGCAGGGCCTTTATAATGCCTTATATTTTGGCAAAGTATTTTTTCCTTGATTTAATCATATGTTGAAGATATTCGCTACCTTTCAAAAATTTGAAAAGAAAGAACATTTTAAAAAGAAAGAAATTAATATTTTTATAGAGTAAGGATGCATTAAATTGATCAAAAGTGAGAGAAAAGGTTTTTTTTACATTGTAACAAAAGATTTATAATTAAAAAAAATATATATTAAACTTTTCATTAAACTATTACAGTTTCCACAAAATATGAAAGGGTTAGTTCACACAAAAATGACATTTCTGTCATTAATTACTCACCTTCATTATGTTCCAAACCCGCAAGACCTTTGTTCATCTTTGTAACACAAACTAAGATATTTTTGATGAAATCCAAGAGGTTTTTTATCTCCCATAGAAAGCAACGAAATTACCACATTCAAGGACCAGAGAAGTAGTTGATTTAAACATTGTTAAAAGTCAAAGTGATTACAGTGGTTCAACCTTAATGTTATGACGCAACGAGAATACTCTTTGTGCGCAAAAACAAAACAAATATAACGACTTTATTCAACAATTTTTTCTCTTCCCTCTCAGTCTCCTATGCAGTTGACGCAGTGAACGCAGTTCAGCACTTCCGTGTTCTACATCAGAACGCTGGCTTTTTGGGTGAACTAACCCTTTAAGCAGCATAACTGCTTTCAACAACTTTCTTAAGCACCAAATCATCATATCAGAATGATTTCTGAAGGATCATGTGACACTGAAGACTGGAGTAATGATGCTGAAAATTCAGCTTTGCCATCACACAAATAAATTACATTTTAAAAAATATTGAAATATAATATTTTAGAAGACCTCTTTCAAAAACATTTCAAATAATTTAATTGTATTGTATTCTCTAAAAATATGACATCTATTATGTTTTTCTAGCCTGACGTGGTCATACTCAATTCTAGTCAGAATATGAGTCCGATACTGCTCCATTGGGCTTTGATTATGGGGGCGTATTTCAACCGATCCAGGAAAGACCTCAATTGGATAGACCTACAACCAATCAGAGCTACAGAGTAAGTGACGTATGTTGAGCGATGCATAGTTGTCAACAGAACTCTTCTTAGCGACCATCGGGGCCAGCTGATAAATCAAACTTTTGCCGAATCCCGTAGGAAGGACGGCAAAGACATCTTTCCCATCGACAAATGCCTTGATCGCGGTCCTCTGGAGGAAACTGACAACACATCGACAGACGAGACAGAGCAGGTTACTTATGATATTAAACAAAGTCCCAGCTTTCAAACTGTGTAGTTATTAAAAAATTCAAACAATAAAAACCGTTTTGTGGCTCTTTAATGTGTTGTGACCATGATCGTGACAGATTGCTGTAGCGCCTCAGCTCAAGAGGCTCGTGAACCGATCATCTCTTCCTACTAGTCCATTTATAGCATCAAATAAACATGAATGAACATGAGAATGAATGTTGTTTCAAACGCGGAAAGACGTCAATATGCACAATTTTTCAAGTTTAACTCCACCGAGGTTAATCTTTTAACTCCTGACTGCTTTGTCGGACAAAATGGTGGATGCGGCGTTCTGATTGGTTAGATCGCTTGTCAATCAAACTCCCCAAGCGCTCTTTGATGACGTGGCTGATTACGTTTCTGGTGATAATCTGTCAATCATCGCCCTGACAATGTGATTGGTCCGAACAGTTTCTGTTCGGGCATAATTACTCCTCTACGGATCGAGTCCAGACTGAACTCCCCGACCTCAAAATATTGTGGGCGGGGCTAAGTTCGGCTGGCATCCAGGCTAATGTTTTTCTACTGCAACACAAGATTTGTTTTTTCACAGTGTAGTGATATGAGTCAGTGAAAATGCCCACAAAAGTGATGTCCTCGGACACATAAGTTTTACTGACAACATTAACATATATTGTAACTTAATAAAAAAAAAAAATTATAAAAAAAAAAAAACACTTTAATGAAAAAAATGCAAATCAACAGGAAACAATAAATTCTTATATAAGCACATTAGCATGGATGACTTCAGAACTGGTCAAGGAGGAAATGAACTGAATAAGAGAAATGAAAAAGTGTAAATTGAAATGAATGACAGGCCGGACACGGGATGTTCTTACTGGTGCTGCAACGCTAATGCGGTTTGTGCTTCCTTTCATTTTCTCTCCCTCTATCAAAAGCAAAAGGATGTCAGTCTGGAGTGTTTATGCATCAGAGGCTGGCACCAGCGGAGATAAAAGAGATTTTATCCAAATAGCACAGAGAGGACAGAAAGGGCACAGGGACAGTGAATAGCTGTATACTGACTCACTTCACTTATTCATCCATCTATTGATCTATTCATCCGATGCGCTCTCATCTCTGTTTAGAACTCAGTATGGGCCTTGCTGGTGCACAATAATAGCAAAATATTGTCAAAAACACTGAATATTTTACCTTTCTCCCATTCTTCCATGCAAGGATCGTGGCCAGAAAAAGCCTCAGATTCTTAAATGATGTATTCAGATGTTTGCCAACCATGAAACAGGATGCAGATTTCCCAACACTCTCGACCATGTAGTTCATGAGCGTTGGCTCTAGGTGAAAGGACAACAGTCCACACTGTCCACATGTTCTGCAAACATAAAAAACTGTCCTGCCAGTTTAAACAGAAAAAGAAAGAAAGAACATTTATTAAGAAATAAGCATTTCACGCTCAAATCTCTCATTGCTTCTTTCATATTTCCTATATACCCCTCCCTCCGTCCCTTCCCCCAGTGGGACCCCATGTCCGTTATCGCTGTTCTTGGGGCAGAATTCGGTCTTTCTTCTCTTCAAAAGCTCCCGACTGTCCAATCTCTCCAGTTATCTTTCTCTTCCTCTTTCTTTTTTCGCTCCCTCACTTCCCCTGGTGGTCTGTGCGTTGGCAGACCACGGGAGGCAGATGACTCTTCTTTCTCTTTGAAATGAGAGAGAGAGAAAGCGAGGTAGAGAAAGAGCGAGAGAGTCAACAGCGTAGACATCAAACACGGCAAAGTCACGACAAAGGACATTTAGGAAAGAACTTTTGATCTGTTCCACACTCCACCTCCCTCTGCCCTCTTTAAACCTGCCTATTAAAAGTGTAACTCGAACCAGGTTTGTTGGCACAGGAGGAGACATGTTTGGGCTACGATTACTCCTTTCAGGTCAAAGGTCATCGAATGGGTCTTGTTAGGTACACATGGGACTGTAACAGAGCTTAACTTGTGAATTTATAAAACATTTTGAAAAAGACTAATTGATTTGTTTTTAAAGGGATAGTTCACCCCAATATGAGAATATTGTCGTCATTTACTCAAACTCATGTCGGTACAAACCTATATGACTTTATTTCTTTTGTGGAACAAAAACAAGAGTAGTTTAGCAGAATGTTCAAGCTGCTACAATGACAGTGAATGGTGACCATAGGGTGTAAGTTGTCCATAACTTTTTCTGAAGCATTTTTTTTTTCTGAAATAAAGCTGCAAAATAAACAAATGCATTAAATAACATTAACTAACAATGAGCCATACATTTGTTACAGGATTTATTAATCTTATTAACGTTAGAAATACAACTGTTCATTGTTAGTTCATGTTAGCTCTGGTCCATGAAATATTATCGGACAACTTTTGATTTTTAATAATGGATTAGTAAATGTTGAAATTAACATAAACCAAGATTAATAAATGCTTTAGAAGTATTTTCATTTATAGTTAATTACTAATGTAGTTAACTAATGTTAACAACTGAAACTTTATTGTAAAGTGTTACCAAGTACAAAAACCAAAACTGACATAAAATATAAAAGCTAAATAGAAAAAAAAATAATAATAATAATTAAAACTAAAATGAAAACTAAAAAATAAAATCGAATTCAAAATATTAATAAATTATTATAATAGTGAATATTATTTATTCACTATTACTAAAATAACATGGACCCTATAATAGCTTTATGTGAGGAAAAGACATAGTTGCTGATCAATTCTTTTTGCTTCAGTTACTGTAATATGTAATTCATACCATTTACATGGTACATGGGAACCACCTGCAACACAACAAATGTGTACACACACAAAGCTATTGTATGACTTCAGAAGATTTTAATATTGCACAAGAGTCATATGAACTACTATTATGGCACTTTAATTTTTTTTAGGCCTTTTCACATTTACTGTATAGGAAAAAAAACAGCTTGAAAATCCTGCTAAATCTCCTTTTATGATATATGGAAGGAAGAAAATCATTCAGATATGGAACAACAATAGTTATTTTAATTTAATTTAATGACATTATTTAAAATATATATTTTTGGCTGAACTATCCCTTGACAATTACTTCTATGTATATTCGCAGGCCTGTGAATGCATTGAGCTGTATGTGATTACTTTAAACCAATGTTTTGTTAATCTCAAAAGAACCCAAATCTACACAGTCACTTTGACACAGTAGGAGAGATGGAGATATTCGGCAGGAGAGACACACTGTTCGCTTTCATTCTGCCACTGGAGAGAGGGAACAAAGGACAGAGTTCAAAGGTCAGAACTGCAGGCCTCAAAAGAATACAGGACAAAACATACAAACACACATACCAACACACACAAAATACAAGCCAAACACCAAGCATAAAAACAAAAAAACGCCCACACACAATACACACATGCATTTTATTATTAAGTATTAAAATCTGTATGCAATTTGCTGTGCAACATCAAAGTCTGTAATGATGTTTTTGAAAGAAGTCTTTTCTGATCACCAAGGCTCCATTTATTTGATCAAAAATACAGTAAAACAGTAATAATGTGAAATATTATTACAATTTAAAATAACTGTTTTCTATTTGAATACACTTTAAAATATAATCTATTCCTATGATGATAACAAAGCTACATTTTCAGCAGTCATTACTCCAGTCTTCAGTGTCACATGATCCTTCAGAAATCATTGTAATCTGCTTATTTGGTGCTCATTTATTATCAATTATTATTGGTGCTCAATTATTCATAACGGTTCATATAATTATATCTATTTAATCTGTTTTGGTTTCGTTTTTAGGACTTTAGTTTGCTCCTTTTTGTTTCCTGTTTCCTTGTTCTTATTATCCCATTTGTTATTTGTTTTCATGGTTATTCATTATATGATTAATTAGCACACACCTGTTTGTATTTGAGTTTGTTATCTTGTGTATATCTTGCCCTCTGTTTATTCAGTTCACTTTTTGGGACTGTTTGTGTTAGAGCTTGTGTTTATGCCTACACATTGTTTCGTTGTGATTATCTCATTGTCTACATTACCTGATTTACTTTTGTTTAATAAATATGCTTAATTTGATCTTCCTCACCTTCCCTCATCTTCCTTGGACTCTTAAGACATGACAGAATATCCAACCTAAAAATACATTTAAATTGCAGAAGTTAATATTGCCTCTGGAATAAGCTGCATGGGACTAAGAGGAGGAATTATTTTTATTTTTCAGGGTGGCCGAAGTGGATCAGTAGAGGACTATGTGAGGAGTTTGTAAACATCTGCCAGCGTGCAACTTGCGATGACTTCACCCTCTTGGAAGGTTTCTGTGTGGGCTGGATGAGGACATTCACTTCCTATGCCAAAGGGGGATACCTGCTGGAGTTTAGAAGAATACATCAACTTCGCTCTGTGGGAGGACGGATCCTCTTTCATTGTAGGCAATGCTGAAGAGGAGAACATCACCATCATCCAGCCTCACCTTACACCCATCGTCACGTTGCCCAGCCAGCCATCACCCCCATTCACGGACATTAAGCCAGAGCCCACTGCAGATGCACGAGCCAGCGCCAGTGGAGAAAAGGGCTGAGCCAGTCGTCGCCCTGGAGCCCAAGCCTCACAAAACGTCTGACCATGTACATGAGCTGGCAACGTTATCTACAAACCTGATTCCAAAAAAGTTGGGACACTGTACAAATTGTGAATAAAAAAGGAATGCAATAATTTACAAATCTCATAAACTTATATTTTATTCACAATAGACTATAGATAACATATCAAATGTTTAAAGTGAGACATTTTGAAATGTCATGCCAGATATTGGCTCATTTTGGATTTCATGAGAGCTACACATTCCCAAAAAGTTGGGACAGGTAGCAATAAGAGGCCGGAAAAGTTAAATGTACATATAAGGAACAGCTGGAGGACCAATTTGCAACTTATTAGGTCAATTGGAAACATGATTGGGTATAAAAAGAGCCTCTCAGAGTGGCAGTGTCTCTCAGAAGTCAAGATGGGCAGAGGATCACCAATTCCCTCAATGCTGCAGTGAAAAATAGTGGAGCAATATCAGAAAGGAGTTTCTCAGAGAAAAACTGCAAAGAGTTTGAAGTTATTATCATCTACAGTGCATAATATCATCTAAAGATTCAGAAAATCTGGAACAATCTCTGTGCGTAGGGGTCAAGGCCGGAAAACCATACTGGATGCCCGTGATCTTCGGGCCCTTAGACGGCACTGCATCACATACAGGAATGCAACTGTAATGGAAATCACAACATGGGCTCAGGAATACTTCCAGAAAACATTGTCGGTGAGCACAATCCACCGTGCCATTCGCCGTTGCCGGCTAAAACTCTATAGGTAAAAAAAGAAGCCATATCTAAACATGATCCAGAAGTGCAGGCATTTTCTCTGGGCCAAGGCTCATTTAAAATGGACTGTGGAAAAAAGGAGAAAACTGTTCTGTGGTCAGACGAATCAAAATTTGAAGTTCTTTTTGGAAAACTGGGATGCCATGTCATCCGGACTAAAGAGGACAAGGACAATCCAAGATGTTATCAGCACTCAGTTCAGAAGCCTGCATCTCTGATGGTATGGGGTTGCATAAGTGCGTGTGGCATGGGCAGCTTAAACATCTGGAAAGGCACCATCAATGCTGAAATGTATATCCAAGTTCTAGAACAACATATGCTCCCATCCAGACGTCGTATCTTTCAGGGAAGACCTTGCATTTTCCAACATGACAATGCCAGACCACATACTGCATCAATTACAACATCATGGCTGCGTAGAAGAAGGTTCCGGGTACTGAAATGACCAGCCTGCAGTCCAGATCTTTCACCCATAGAAAACATTTGCCGCATCATAAAGAGGAAGATGCGACAAAGAAGACCTAAGACAGTTGAGCAACTAGAAGCCTGTATTAGACAAGAATGCATGGGACAACATTCCTATTATTAAACTTGAGCAACTTGTCTCCTCAGTCCCCAGACATTTGCAGACTGTTATAAAAAGAAGAGGGGATGCCACACAGTGGTAAACATGGCCTTGTCCCAACTTTTATGAGATGTGTTGATGCCATGAAATTTAAAATCAACTTATTTTTCCCTTAAGATGATACATTTTCTCAGTTTAAACATTTGATATGTCATCTATGTTGTATTCTGAATAAAATATTGAAATTTGAAACTTCCACATCATTGCATTCTGTTTTTATTCACAATTTGTACAGTGTCCAAACTTTTTTGGAATCGGGTTTGTATCATCGTGGGACAGCTAGTGGAGTACGAGGGAATGGAGGAAGACCCCACCCACACTCCCACCACTGAGGGTGAGCTGAAGCTGACCTTTGCAATATTTATTACTAAGAAGATAATGCTTACATTAATCTCCTGTCCCCGCTGGTCCCGTCCAGCTCGAAGTCTCCTGTGTTTCCACTGGTTCCGCCCAGCTCAAAGTCTCCTGTCTCTCCAAAGTTCCCGCCCAGCCTCCCTCTCCTGCTTTCAAAAGTCCTCTTCCTCTTCAAAAGTTCAGCCCCGCCTCCACTGATTTCCTTCATCCCCTCAGCTTCTCCTATGATGCCACTATATTGTGTGGATTTGCCTGGGGTCTTCAGGTCTCCAGCTTCGCCCAGGCAAGTGGATTCCCCGGCTCTGCCTCCAGCCACTGATCCCGTTGACCTGTCAGCTCCACCTTGGCTCCTTCCTCCCTCGGCTTCACCAGATACCATTGTCCTTACGGCTCCATCAGGTTCCCTTGTCCCTCTTAAAACAAAGTTTGAAATAGTGTACTGTTTTCGAACATTCTGACGCTGAACTAAGAAAAGAGCAATTAAGAAAAAAGAAATCTGAATTAAGAAATCTGATCATAGGCGCTGTTTACACCTGGTATTAAGATGCGTTTTGGTTGAGCAGATCACAAGTAGACAAGGGAGACACATTCCCGTTTACACCTGGCATTTTAATCCGTCTTTTTTGTCCACTTTCAACCACTTCTGTCCTGATTTCTTCAAAGGGAGGGTCTATGGGTGGGTAAATGTACACTATATTGTCAAAAGTATTGGGACACTCCTCCAAATCATTTAATTTAGGTGTTCCAATCACTTCCATAGCCACAGGTGTATAAAATCATGCAAACTGCTTCCAGCGCTCTTTCGTTTTCTGGAATATCTGCATTGGTTTCTATGGCAAGGACGTTAAGTTGGTAGGCATACGCCAAAAACAACAACAACCACAGCATGGAGGGGTTTGCAATACAGATGTTGTCTTATTTACAACATGACATTGTGTAGCCGCCACGGACTGGACTATTGCGTTATTGTATTGTATGAGCGGCTTAATTCACGCTGACATCTCCGCCGGTTTCAAAACATGTCTCCATTATATTGTTATTCTACTCGTCTGGCAATTTACAACAACACAACCTTGTTTCTTCAGTGATTTTCATCATGTTTCCTATAACAACAAGTGACGTTTTACATGGCGTGAGAAAGTCACAAACCACGTGAAATCTAATCAGAGCAGTCAGATTGAAATACGATTTGAATAGGATTTCAGACCACATATGAATATAGCTCAAAACTGATTTGTAAAAATTGCATTTCATGTGATTTTTGGCTGTTCAGACTTGCTAAATCTGATCTGATTTCAATTAAGCACAATTATGCACAAAAATCGGATTTGGACTGACAGTCTGAACGTAGCCTTTGTTTGCTCATCTTTTTTTCCTGTTTCTTGTTCTTATGTTCCCATTTGTCATTTGTTTCCATGATTATTCATTATATGATTAATTAGCACACACCTGTTTGCATTTGAGTTTGTTACCTTGTGTATATCTTGACCTCTTTTCATTCAGTTCATTGTCGGGGATTGTTTGTGTTAGAGCTTGTGTTTATGCCTACATGCTGTTTCGTTTGCGTTTATCTCATCATCTGTATTATCATCTGGATTTACTTTTGTTTAATAAATACTCTTAATTTGATCTACCTCGCCTTCCCTCATCTCCATTGGACTTTTAAGATGTGACAAATATCAATGTTGAAAAGATGTTTTGTTTTTGTGGAAACCATGATACTTTTTTCTTTTTTAAAGTTTCTTTGAATAGAAAGTTCAATGAACAGCATTAATAGCATAAAAGTTTTTTTTTTTCTTACTTACCCGGTAGTGCTATCATGGTTTCCACAAATATAATAAGCAGCAAAATCTCTTGTCAACACTGATAATAATAAGAAATGCTTCATGAGCACTAAATCATTCCAAACTTTTGACCGTTAGTGTATCAATACCAGGCAGAGAAAACTGCACAAAATAACTTTAAAGAACTGATATTTGAGGTATGAGAGGATATGAAGTCAGCAGTTTGTATATAATGCTTTCATCCGGGACAAGTGTGGACAACGGAGAGACATATTAACAAACTTACAAAGAGATTAAAGGGACCAATTCCTGATTCAAATACTGCTAAAAGGCCAATGAAAGAAAAACCACATCAATAAATGTCATAGCTTTAAGAGCTGCCACAAACACACGTTCAAGGACAGTTGGGTTGTGTTTACTCTCTGCTTGGTGTGTGTGTTGGTGTGCATGTGTATGCTAGCATTCGTTCTTAAAACTTTCAGAGAACATGTCTCTACAGGGTGTGTCATAAGCATGTAATCTTGGGAGAGTGCTCATAAAATGTCTTAAAAGCTTTCTAAGGGTCAGTGTTTGAGTAAGTGCACATGTTTGTTTAACCATCTTTGTGTGTGGTTTATGTTCCTTAGGGTCTCAGGCGTTATGTAATGCATGTCTTCTGCAACTTATTAAGGCTTTCAGAGATGTTTATATGTGTGTGTTTCTGTGTATGTGTCACATAGCAACCTGTTGGTCATGTTCAGTATGTGTTTTGGCTGGAACTGCCTAACTATACGCTTAAAGCAATAGTTCACCCAAAACTGAAAATTCTGTCATAGTATACTCACCTTTGTGTCATTTGAAAAAGTTATATTGCAAAACGTCCAAGTTGTTGTTAAAATATAATAGTGACCATCATTTTAGATTTCAGCTATATGACTTCAGAAGACTCAGAAAACAACAAAAGATGCATGGCTACTTTTATTTTTTGGTGAACTATTGGCGCTTTTCCACTGGTACGGCTTGGTACAGCTCGTTTAAATAGCACCACCTCGGTTGAGGTTCCAAGCGAGCCGTACCGAAACTAAAATTTGATTTGTAAACAGCAGATCCCTGATTGGTCAGAGAGCCAAAGCGAGCCGAGTAGAGTCGTACCACGCAGTGGAAAAGCGCCTATCTCTTGAATTCAAATATTCATGCAGACCACTAAAAAGCCCATTACATCCAGATAATACTCTGTTCAGTTTGCAGTGATATGGAACCATTAAGGAGGAGAGGCCCACCAGATAACATTCCGAGACAGAGAAGAAAATAGTTTTAGAGACAAGGACATTTTTTGCTGCACTTGTTGAAGAAGGGTCATGGTATCTCAAGTGAGCTTTTGAGAGATATGATGAATATATATGTGTATATATATATATATATATATATATATATATATATATATATATATATATATATATATATATATATATATATATATATATGTGTGTATATATATATATATATTGTATGTTCACCAAGGCTGCGTTTATTTGAGCAAAAATACAGTTCAGTCATGACAACTCTCGGAGTGGATACATTTCAACAGCATTTTTTGGCATGGAGCATGGAATATACATAGGTTTGATTTTGGCAGATGAGATCTGCTATGCTGCTGCTGAGCAAATACAATAATTTGTTCAGCTTAGTCAAAATAACAAACAAAGGAAAGGCTGCTGCAAGAAATTGTAGACCCCCGTAGCAGATCTCTACAGGTGGAGCTGGGGAGGAGGAGGGATAACCGAAGCTTTCATATCGCACAGCGATCACAGCACAGGCTAGGGTATGATATATATGATTATGTGGATTTGAAAGTATTTCTGATTGGCTCGTGCCGCGGAGTTTCATGCCTGAATATGCATTAAAAACAGTGATATATTTAAAAGAACAGTTTTCTATTTTAATATATTTTTATGTGTAATTTATTAATGTGATTGCAAAACTGAATTTTCAGCAGCCATTACTTCAGTCTTCAGTGTCAAATGATCCTTCAGAAATCATTCTAATATACAAAGAGCTCTACTGATGGGAAATACATGACCATAAACAAATATACAAATAAGCACACATGCACTTAATCTATCTGTATGTCTTTCCCTCCATTACAGCATTCATGGTCAAGTATGTGACTTTGTAAAGAGGTATGCTTCAATCTGAACTGTATCTCACTCAGTATCTCAAGGCAGATGGTCTGAGGTCAGACTCTAAAAGCCCAGGAGAGAGACTCCTATCTCAGCAACACTTTCCAGCTCCTCTCCATCTACTCTACACAGATAGCACAGAAGCACAGCCAGCTAGCCTATGTGTCTGCATATGGGCGGATGCATGTGACATCACTGAAACAAATGTGTCCTGCGGTTACTATGAAGGCAGATGGTCACACATTCAAAGCTGGTGTGATCATATGAGAGACTGTAGTGTTTGCCTCACAGATCCAATAAATGACAGACGGAGCCAGAAAACAGACTTTTGCCTAACGTACAGTTGCTCACAAAGATAAACATGTAAATGGGTGTTATTTTACTCTGTAAAAACAGGTTGCATCGCTTTCGGTTCAGGTCTTTTGTATTTGCTTTGTTGAATAAAGAGCCATTTTACTCAAGATACCATCATGTCCATCCAGATTAATATCTAAAAGTTTTTTATTTTTCTTCTTTTCACTAACATTTAGATATTTAAATAGAATAAAACCTTAAAAGTCCATAGATAACGTTGTCAGTTCGTACTGCTGTTAACACTTTCTCTGACAAACAGAAGCAATGAGACCTGTTTTCCTGTTCATGTTACATTCGCATAAAGCTTTCATGCTTTTTTCAGCATGCCACATGGATCTTGGTGCACAAATGCAAGTGCAGTAATTCAGGCAATCTCAGATGAGCTGATTATATAAACTTAATCTTACATTTTAAAATGAAAACAAAGAATTAAAGGCCCCGATGTACTCATGGCAAAGTTCTTCGTTCTTCACTCAGGGGTAAAAAGAAGTTTGAAATAGTCCAATGGTATACTGTTTTCAAACATTCTGATGCTGAACTAAGAAAAGAGCAATTAAGAAAAAAGAAATCTGAATTAAGAAATCTGATCATAGGCGCTGTTTACACCTGGTATTAAGATGCGTTTTGGTCGAGCAGATCACAAGTAGACAAGGGAGACACATTCCCGCTTACACCTGGTATTTTAATCCGTCTTTTTTGTCCACTTTCAACCACTTCTGTCCTGATTTCTTCGAGTGGAGGGTTTATGGGTGAGTAAATGTACACTATATTACCAAAAGTATTGGGACACCCCTCCAAATCATTGAATTTAGGTGTTCCAATCAATTCCATAGCCACAGGTGTATAAAATCATGCACATGCATGCAAACTGCTTCTACAAACATTTGTGAAATAAGGCGCACAGTGTGCAGAAGCTGCCAACTTGCTGCAGAGTCAATAGCTACAGATCTCCAAACTTCGTGTGGCCTTCAGATTAGATTAAGGTTGTTTTTCAGGGGTTGGGCTTGGCCCCTTAGTTCCAGTGAAAGGAACTCTTAATGCTCAACATTTTGTCTTGGTATGCTAAAGTAACTTTGTGAGAACAGTTTGGGGATGGCCCCTTCCTGTTCCAACATGACTGCACACCAGTGCACAACACAAGGTCCATAAAGACATGGATGAGCGAGTTTGGTGTGGAAGAACTTGACTGGCCTGCACAGAGTCCTGACCTCAACCCAATAGAACACCTTTGGGATGAATTAGAGCAGAGACTGCGAGCCAGGCCTTCCCGCCAACATTACTGCTTGACCTCACAAACACACTCCTAAACCTTGTGGAAAGCCTTCCCAGAAGAGTTGAAGCTGTTATAGCTGCAAAGGGTGGGCCAACTCCATATTAAACCCTATGGATTAAGAATAGGATGTCATTAAAGTTCATGTACACGTAAAGGCAGGTGTCCCAAAACTTTTGGCAATATAGTGTATCTTTCGATCTAATGGACAAAATAAGCATGCACAATTTACATATGAACACGGTCAGAAGAGACGGGAAAAACACAGCATCAGCTTTCGCTTCTGCTCTGACAGCCGCAAGACCACACCAGACACAGTGAGCGTGTATAAGAAATCAGGAATGGTATGAGAACATTGTCCTACATTTTTGTTTTCAAACCAAACTTGGGTCTTCAGCTGACAAAGTTTAAATCCTGTCTGGCTAGTGCGCTTCCCATAATGTTTACGTGTTAGGTCAGTAGGCGGTCTAATGCGCTGTTCGAACACATTCAACCACATAAGCTTGTACACTACGAAAGCAATTCGGTCTAATGCGTTTTCAACTACTTCTGGAAGTGATCGAAAGTGGCTGAAAATCTTTTAGACCCCATTTACACCTGTATTTACCGTCGTTCACTTGTGATCTGATCGACCAAAACGCATCTTAATACAAGGTGTAAACAGGGCCATAGATGTGTTTGCACCACTTCTGCATTTCACCATTCCAGTATATTCATGTTTTTACTCTTACCTAACCTTGATAGACTGAGCGAACAAATGAATCTGAAAATATCTCCATGTCAGTGAAGGTGGAGCCCCAGAGCACACCCAACTTTTACGTAATCATCATGGACCATTGGCAATTAAAACATAACAGCTGCTGCGAAATTTTTCTGAAGTTTTGTACTGGAGAGCTGTTTCGAACCACCAAAAAAAAACTGCTTAGTTTAAGCCAGATATGTTTAGAAATAATGTCACACGCATGCATTCTTTGATTTAATTTTAAGTATATTTGGGTTTTTAAAGTTTACTTTACTAATTAAAAAAGTTTACTTTAACTAATTTTTAAACAAAAACTTCAACCAAAAATGACAATTCTCATATCATTTACTAACTTGTAACCACATTAAGCACCAAAAAGAAAACACACACAAAAAAGTAATCCATTTGTGATTTGCGCTTCCAAGCATCCTCAAGTCATACAATATCATGGCTTTTTATGACAAACATTGCAAAATGTAATTCATGAATCGCAATACATAAATAATAACTTGCAAACTGCTGGTTTTTAATCGAGTAAGTGAGCTGTACAGTTTGTTTAGTACAAATGGTGAACCAAATTAACTAATATTCAGTTCAAAAGAATGTTTTGAAACCTGACAGACTCTGGCTCGCTACAGTGAATTCAGACATACTTCTTTTGTCACATACTTTGTTTTTCACATACTATAAGTAGGGAAGTATGCAATTTCGGATGCAGCAAGAGTGTCAAAAACCTCTGAAAAAAACACCACCACAGGTTTGGAGTGACATGAGGGTGAGTAAATAAAAGAACTTTAATTTTTGGGTGAACTATTCATTTAATGTGTTAAGTTTTAATCCCCCATCTACTAAGAGACTATCAAACATTCGGGCGAGTGGGTGCCTAGTAGTTTCTGAGTTAGTTAGTGCACTAACTTTCTCAAACCTGTGGGTGGCACAAAGATCACCTGTGTGCTGCCGTGAACTTGTGATTTATGTAAGCTTGAATGTGTATGTGAGAGGATTAAATTTTCACTCTGGACTTTATCCACTGCTTCCTGCCAAGCTTTGCCAGTCGGTCACAATCAGACTAATGGAATGAAGTTTATCAGAGCAAGATGAACTTTGACCTGTAAAGCCTAAACAAGACTCGAGACAGGGTGAGGTTCATAATAGGCACTTAGCCTATCATATGTACAGAATTCCCACAAACACACACTCATTTTTAATTGAATACTGAATAGAAGGAAGATCAAGAGTGTCTTTTCCTGCTGCTGTAGGAAAGAATAAAAGCAAGGTATGACCTACCACAGAGAGGACAAAGAGATGACTCTGTAGCAGGTAAACCAAGACATCTGCTGAAACATGGGATGAAACACTGTCATCCATCTGAATTCTCTCTCTCTGTCTGTCTCGTTGCTCACTCTTTCTATCTCACTTTCTTTCTGGTATCAAAGCGACATTGCTTTGGCTAATCAGCTACTCCTTTGATCCCTGTCTGTCAGGACCCCTGGGGACTCTGGGTTGCCCTTTTATCTGCCTGACTACTGGGTCTTTTCAGAGAAAAGAGTGATAATCTGATTAACTGTAATACTTATCCTAGAAAGAGAGAAAAGGAGAACGAGGGAGAGATAGAAATACAGAAAGAGGGACTGAGACAGCAATAGACAGAAATTGTTTGGGTGGGAAGGGGTGTGGAGACTTTGTCTCTCAAACTATGCACTGTCTTCTGGCGAAAATTATACAAAACAAATGTCTTAAATGAACAACAGTACACAAACTCTTAGTCCTGGACATACTAATCAGACTAAAACTGGATCAGCAAAGACAAAATTATTAATAAACAAACACAAAGAAAGTCTAGTATTTAGATTCACATGCAAATGCTGAGCCAAACGTCTTTCTGCAGAGAGTATAACTGGCCTACTTTTACTGCTGTTTGTTTTCAGGGTAATTAGTTTGGAAGGACAACGTTGCTCTACCTACTCCAACCCCCCCAGCAAATCATCCACTTCCTCCTCCTGTTTGTGCCAAGAACTCCCTTAAACAGCTCGCTCTCTCAGACACCTTTTTATTTTAGTATCATTGACATACTGAGTTTATAATATTTTGAATTAGTTTTTATTTTTGTATTTTCCATTTTAAGTTTTAGCAATTTTGATGTGTGCCTTTGTCATTATTATCAGTAGTAGTAATACTGTATTTGAACCGTCTATATAGTTTTTATTTCAGTTTCAGTTGCACACACTGCAAAGTAAAGCAATGAAGCAGTGCAATGAAGTAAGGCAATAAAGAGCAGTAAGACAAAGAGAGGAAGAGAGCGAACAGGTCTAGACCAGGCCAGATGGAATTAGATATGATGTCCTCTCAAGAATACGGTCACTTACTTTAAGGGTGTTCTTTGATGGAATGCATGACGTATAGGAATGCGCAAGCTAGACACACGATAAGAGCTGTGACGGTCTGAAATCATGCGAGAAAACAGTGAATTGGATTTCAGAACTTTCTTGCCTGAAAATTGAATAGTTCAATGAATGCCTATGTTTCTTATATCTGACATCAAGTGACATGGATGTAGCATTATGCAAACGCAACAGTTCTCAGTTACCGACGCCATTGTAGAAATTAGGTATTCACAGTTAGACAATAATGTATTATGTGAATGAAAGTGTCCAGTAATGGGGGTTAATAAGATAAAGCGATGAGATTTCAAAATGGCGACCCCCATGAGGTGACCTTCTCCATGTAATACATGTAAACAGCTTTTATTTGCTTATGCTATATTTTAAATAATATTTTATAATAATATATACATATCAGCTTATATTATTATCTCATATGAATGTACGCATCATTCAAAATGGTAAGATTTTTAAAATGTTTTAATGCTCATCAAGTACAGTAACAATGATCTAAAACAGTATTTTTAAATAAATTAAATTTTTAATAAAAAAGTTGAAAAGGACAGCATTTATTTGAAATAGAAATCTTTTGTAAGATTATAAATGTCTTTACTGTCACTCTTGATCAATTTAATATGGAAGCTTGTTTCCGCTACGGAATAAAACAATTTAAAAGATAATTGCAACTTTTATCTCATGCTTCTGACCTTTTTTCTCAGAATTGCGAGATATAAACTCGCAACTGTGAGTTATAAAGTCCGAATTTCAGGATATAAACTCACAATTGTGAGAAATAATGTCAAAATTGCGAGATATAAACTCGTAATTCTGACTTTTTTCTCACAACTGAGTGTTTATATCTCGCAATTCTGACTTTTTTTTTGCAATTCTGACGTTTTTCTTGCAATTCGAGTTTATATCTCACAATTCTTACTTTATAACTCACAATTGTGTTTATCTCACACAATTCTGAGAAAAAAAGTCAGAATTGTGAGATAAAAAGTCGCAATTACCTTTTTTATTTTTTATTCAGTGGCGGAAACTTCCATAATTTAATGTATCCTTGCTTAAAGGTGCCATTGAATTGAAAATTGAATTTACCTCGGCATAGTTGAATAACAAGAGTTCAGTACATGGAAATGTGAGTCTCAAACTCCATTGTTTCCTCCTTCTTATATAAATCTCATTTGTTTAAAAGACCTCCGAAGAACAGGCGAATCTCAACATAACACCGACTGTTACGTAACAGTCGGGCTCATTAATATGTACGCCCCCAATATTTGCATATGCCAGCTCATGATCGAGGCATTACACAAGGGCAGGCAGTATTAACGTCTGGATGTGCACAGCTGAATCAACAGACTAGGTAAGCAAGCACGGACAATAGCGAAAAATGACAGATGGAGCAATAATAACTGACATGATCCAAGATAACATGATATTTTTAGTGATATTTGTAAATTGTCTTTCTAAATGTTTCGTTAGCATGTTGTTAATGTACTGTTAAATGTGGTTAAAGTTACCATCGTTTCTTACTGTATTCACGGAGACAAGACTGTCGTTATTTTCATTATTAAACACTTGCAGTCTGTATAATTCATAAACACAACTTCATTCTTTATAAATCTCTCCAACAGTGTAGCATTAGCCGTTAGCCACGGGGCACCATAAAACTCATTCAGAATCAAATGTAAACATCCAAATAAATACTATACTCACAGGAATCGATGTATGCATGACGAACACTTTGTAAAGATCCATTTTGAGGGTTATATTAGCTGTGTAAACTTTGTTTATGCAGTGATAGAGTCGAGAGCTCGGGAGGGGGCGGAGAGTGCACGATTTAAAGGGGCCGCAGCCTGAATCGGGGCATATTTAAGGATGCCCCAAAATAGGCAGTTAATAAAATTAATTTTAAAAAATCTATGGGGTATTTTGAGCTGAAACTTCACAGACACATTCAAGGGACACCTTAGACTTATATTACATCTTGTAAAAAAACGTTTGATGGCACCTTTAATAAAATTTCTTTAAATAAAAAACCCTAAACATGATTTAAACTTATTTTTCAATAGTAATATTAATTTCTGCATAGATAAAAAAGAAAAACTTTTCAACGAGGAACAATATGACCTGGACTAATGCAGGGACCTATTTATAAACATCTCTCTGTCTCATTGGCTCAAGTTTTATCTTATTTTTATAAACACAAACAGCGGTCAAGCAAGATACAGTATTTCACTTCATCCAGGATACGTCTGTATGGTCCCTGCCTCCCTCTCCAGCTAAAGGCCTGTCTTTCACGTGTCAGCGGACACCCGCAACCACCACGGAAGAGCGGCAACAGACAGCAATATTATTATCTGTTTCATCCTTGAAGAGATCTCTCCTGCTGATGTCTACCTGTCACGACATTTCTGAACACAAAGCTCCTTCATTGAAGTGGTGTGGTGGCATCCAGAAAAGAAAGAAAACAAGATTCAGATAAATCTAAAGAGATACACAGTTAGTTTCTTTTTTAGATACTGCCTTGCTATGGGAGAAGATAAATTGCCCGGCATACAGATGGATTAGTTAAAATCACTGGGATTCTTACAGGATTAAGCGTGTTCTGGCATTTCCATTGTGTTAGTGGGCTGGCAGGGTTTGGGGCCATTCATCCAAAAATAACATATGGCTTTAAGAGGGGGGAGAAAATTACCCAGCTGAACGGCAAAAACGACAGCAGCACACCGACAGCTTGTTTAGAGACAACCAATAACAGCAGACACTTTACGTAATGATGTTTTTGTTGTAATTTCTGATTTCAGTTTTTGCTTAAAAAATGACATACACGCAATCAAAAGGCTAAAATCCACGTCTCAATCTGTAAATGGATGCAGACACCCTGGCCTGTGCGCACAGCAGTATGACACACTACAGCAAAGGTCAGGTTACACTCATTTCAGCCTTTTCTCTGTAATTGCATGGTTGTGTTTCCCATCAACCGAACCATTTCCAAACTCAACTCTCATTAAATACAGTGGGAGGAAATGTTTGCGTCTGAATGTGATGTTTATGGACTATATACGGAGAGATGGCCTCATTCACACAATAACAAGCCTGAAACTGGATCTCTGATGCTTGGGAAGTTTAGGAGGAAATGTGGGGTTTTAAGAGGTAAAATTTATTTCAGAGATCATGCTTTATGACTCAGTTTGTCATCTCAAATGAATGATAAGAAATTCAGAAATCTTTCCAAAGAGTTTGTTTACAGTTCGGAAAGGGGGAAACTGACTGGAAATACTGTAGCTGCATAAAATCCTAATTTCCCAGACCACAGTGGAACTCGGAAATGTGTTTGTTTATTTTCATTGCAGTAAAAACCGATCTAATGGGGTTGGAATAACAGTTGCGGATATGCACTTATGTGAATACGTCAAAATACACAGTGCTCTATGCTAGACATTATTGCCTATAGGAGCCAGTTTTTCAAAGTTGTAAATAAAACAAAGATTATTAGAGTACAGTATTATTGGAGAACCTGCAAACTGATCTGACTATTTCAGTTTTTCTATTTCAAAATGTTTAAATCAATGTGTTACTTGACATTTCTGTCAGGATTCTATTTAGTTTCATTTTTGTTCAAGTGTTTGTTTCTTGTATATCCTTTCAGTTTAGCGTTCTCCATACACTAGTTAGTTTTCTTGGTTACTCATTAGTTTAGTTTAGTTGATTATGTTCAACTGTGTTTTGTTTGGTTCCCTTGTTTACTCCTCTGTATTTATACCCCTTGTTTACTCCTCTGTATTTATACCCCTTGTTCACTCCTCTGTATTTATACCCCTTGTTCAGTTCAGTTCATTGTCGGTTCTTGGTGTATGTAAATATGTAGTGTTTATTAAAGTATTCTTGCTTATTAATATGCGTCATGCTGGTCCTTGAGACTGATAATGACAGTTTCTTTTTAATTATTTGTGACATTTATTAGCAACTTCTGTTTGCAAATACTGCATGCATTTTATCATGCAATGTAAAAAAAAAAATAGTAAAATATCACAAAAATAAAAAATGCTGCACCCATGATGCCTATGAATCATAGATAGCCCTGCTTGGTTTTTAAAGATTTAAATATGGATATTTTTCTTACACAAACACATTGCTTCAGTTCAGAAGGTCTTTATTAAACCCCCAGAGCCATGTGGTTATCTTTTATGATGGATGGTTGCACTTTTTTGGGCTTCAAAATCTCATCCTCTATTCATTGCCATTATAAAGCTCGTAAGAGCCAGGACATTATTTAATATAACTCTGATTGTTTTCGTCTGAAAGAAGAAAGTCATATACAGCACCATTCAAAAGTTTAGGGTTGGTAAGATTTTGAAATTTTTCAAAACAAGTGTCTGTTGCTCAATAAGGCTGCATTTATTTGATCAAGATACAGTAAAAGCAGTAATATTTTGAAATGTGCCTACAATAATTGTTTTAAATATAATTTGATAATGTGATGGCAAAGCAGAATTTTCAGCATCATTACTCCAGTCTTCAATGTCACACAATCCTTTAGATTTGGTGCTCAAGAAACATTTCTTATTATTATCAATGTTGAAAACAGTTGCTTAATATATTTGTGTAAACTTTAATAGATTTGCATTCAGAATTTTTTGGAGTATTTCTTTATAGAAATACTATTTCTTACTACTATACTACTATTTCTTTATAGTATTTATTTGAAATAGAAATTTTTTCTAACATTATAACCCTTAAATGCATACCTCGGGTCTTTAGTGATTTAGTCATTCACTACCCTCCTCCTCGTGCATTTTTTAAAGTTAGACATCAACCTTCTTGGTATTCCTCAATCAATTCATTATAAAGAATATAACAAGAAAAAAATCATAAAATTATAAAAGAATGCCTATTTATGTATTCATTTTTTGTAAAAATTGTATAGGGTCGCAAACGACCCGAGGTGTGTATGAGTGTACATATATTTTTTCTGCACAACAATAATTGAATCTTAGATGACAGAATAAGTGCAATTCATCTTTATTCGACAAGGTGGCAATGTCTGATACACAATGCTGAAGTGATGACTCATTTAGACAGAAAACGAAATAATAAGAAAAACATGAAATGGCTCCGCGATTTACTGCAGAACAAGTACTGAACGCAATCAAATATGACTGTAACTGTCACTGGATGGATCTGGTGAAGCTGTTAGCGATCGAAATATTGATTTTGAAGATGTTGAAAATTATATAGTTCTGAGAATATGTTTGAGATCACGAATGGGCTCATATTCGTGACCTCAAGCATAAAACTAGCCCATTATTTGCTGAATTTTCTGGGAAATGAGCTCTAACGAGGACAGTGATGATGGCATAAAACATCTGCTCAAACGGAGCCCTTTCAAGCTCCAAAAGGGAACAAAATACGATTTATTTTATTCTTCTGTAATTGTTACTCTAATATCAGAGGAGTTTTATATTATTACGACAGGTAGAGATCCTTCCATGTTAGATATAGATCCGGGTCGATAAAGACCCGAATATGTAAGAATGATTGGCGAAACAGTCATGCATTTAAGGGTTAAATGTCTTTACTCTCACTTTTGATCAATTTAATGCACCCTTGCTGAATAAAAGCATTTCTTTATAAAACAAAAAAACTGACCGCAAAGTATTGAATGGTTGTGTATATTTAAATGCAAGATTCATATTTCTAATTGAACTGATTTACAAGTCAATTGGTGATGTGCATGTCACAATGGTGTGATATTAAATAATCTCTGAGCAAAATCTGGAAAAACTGGGCCATTTGCACACATTATTTTGCACAAGCCCTCCATTTCATTTGGGCTTTTTGTCTCTCGATACCTCAGAACAAACTTGTAAATTTGTAAATTGTAAATTTTGTACAAATTGCACAAAAGTGATGTATTTTTATATGATCTTTGTCTGATGGAACATTAATCTCATATGGTCTGATTTCACAAGATGAAACCATGCTTGGCCTGATCCAGCACTTTTTCAAATGCAATCAGTGCACAAGGAGAGTACAGAATACAATATTACCCCATTTACCGACTCCAAGTGCTTGTGTAAGAAACCGCAAACTGCCCAAGTTTTCTCCCTTGTCGCCACAAAGCATCCTAGCAGTCTTGCAACGGAATGGTAGGGTCAGAATTCCCCATTATCTGGAGTCTATTCCAATTACTTACCCCATTATTGCAGAGAAAGACAAAGCGCGCAGGAAATGAGATAAATGTGCTGAAATTACAGCCTATGATTGGGCCTCCGCTCCCACTACTGACTGTGTCTGAATCCATTTGGAATGAAGTGGTTCTGTTGGGTGCTTAAAGTATCAATGCTGTTTTATTGTGTCTGCTAAACTCAGGAGCTGAAAATAGATGCGGTGAGTGTGTATACATAAGTGTCTGTTCATATCTATGTGTCGAAGGAGCACAAGGGCCTCCCAAAACAGTTCCAGAGTTGAGCTTTTGAATTTTGAACATCAAAATTTCTTTTTCAACCTAACATTAAGGCATGTACACTACTCTGTAATTCAGTGTACTTTGACCTGGTTTCAATTTGGAGGCTGGTGTCTTGAAGTCATATTCTCTCAGCATGGAGACCAAATTAAAATGGACAAGTGTAATGGACCAGCCTCTATCTGTGTTTCCTTTAAGCAGTAATTAGCTTCATGCTAATCAGAAAGCATGCTAATGGTAGTGAAATACCAGCCTAAACCCAATTACTGATGCAGGCCTATCAGTAGACTTCTTGAATTCTGTGTTGACATAGTGACATTTGAAAAAGAAAGTAGCTGGTCAACATATAGACATGTAAGATATCCTCATATTTCATCTCTGGGCTAAAATCAGCAGTCTGGCCACACTCACAAAATTTCACTAACCCTCTGGAATCTGGGACCGGGACGGATCCATGTCAGGCCCAAGACCGCAAAGATCTGTATCTAAAATAAGACCAACAAACCGAGGTCAATGCTTTCAGTGTTGCCTCTAGATGAGCTTTCACCTTTTGGACTGGTACATTTTAGGACAACATTCAAGCAGTCTTCATGTAATCTGCAAGATTCAGCTCAAATTATATTAAAATTCATATCTGTAACTTTTTTATTACATTTTTTTTAATGCAAGCTAATTTTTTCTGTTTTTTAGGTTTATCACCTAAAATGCCTTCATATTTGTTCAGTCATACAGTGATGGCAAATGAACCACCACATGCATTAACCCTATAAAGCTAACTGTATCATATTTGATACACAAATTTCTATGGCCTTTAAAGTATCAAATATGATACTCAACATGTGCAAACCTTTTTAAAATTTATTTTGATATTTTCTTAAAAGGTTCAATAATCCGTTTCATTTTTTTTTAAATAGATTTTTCTGACTATTATTTCATTTGTCAGGCTTTACCGGGTTAATAAAAGTAAATAGCTAATTTAGATTTTTCAACTTAGATTGAAAAAATCATTAAAATCAACTTTCCTCAATGCACATTAAACACACACAAATATCCTGGGGCTCTTTTGGGTTTACGCCTTCCAAGCTGCATTTGCCAAAACATGAAACGCTTACTGTATTGCATGAATAAATGCATTGTTTAATTACACTTGAATCAAGGTAATTGGAAATTAATCCGAGTGTGCATAAAAACATTTTAGCTATGTGTACTGTTTTTGTTTTGTTTTTTTAAATTTGTCAAGAGCTTTCAAGTTAAACCCACTAAACCCAAACTTAAATTGCCCTTACTGCTTTTCTTGGACCCCAGAGAAGAAGTCAAGTAATTACCGGTAACAGGCTAAGGAAACAAATTTCAGTCATAGAAGGACAGGAGGACTATGTGTCACTACTCAGTTTTCAATTTGTGCCAACTCAAACCATCACACTGCCTACATACTGGGGACATGCCAGAGTGACCCAGAACTGTCCGTCAACACCCTTCTCAAAGATTTTTATCCACCTGTAACACTGGACCACAAAAGTGCCATTCTGTTTACTTTGGCATGGAAACAGCTTACAAAGTCAGTCTGCATAATTCATCTATATGTGCTTCTGTCCCGTTCTGTATGTGCCTGCTGGCCAATTTTTCATCAGTATCTTATTTATTTTGGCTGTGCTGTTCTAAATGCTGAACTTTACAAATTTAAAATGATCTATTTTTTTAAGGGGGGAAATATATGACCATTATCAACAAGTCATTGCATCATTGCATTGACGCTTACTGTCTCTCTCCCGTCCCTACCATCCTATCTTATTCCTCTGCCAAATGATAGGCTATGTCTGGGCAGAGGGATAAGAGAAGTTAAGGGAAGTCTCGAAGAGTTGTATATGTTTGATATACACTCTGCTCTGAATCGCTAAACTCTGTCAACACAACTCACTGAGCAGTCTCTACATACAGTATCTTCATCCAGAGATTAAAGCGTAGGCAAACCCAGCTACAGCAGCATTGCGATGTTCATCACAGCGCCAAAAAACCTTCCAATACTTCCATACAATTGTCTTTCGCATTTGATGTAGGTAGATTAAAACAGTGGCCCATAACATGCCTATACTGAGTTGTTCAGTTGTATAATGGCAATAAAAATAACCACACTTCTTAGCAAAGAAACAAAATAATGAAAATTGCATGTAAATGGGAGTGAAGAGGTTTGCTCATGTCATATAAACATCTTACTGCGATTAAGTCCTTACTCTGATTACTGGAAAAATCACATTATTGGTACACATGTATCTTGGCTCCATGCTAGTCAAGGCTGTGCAGTATACTATCACAGAAAATTGTGATAACACACCTGCTAGATACAGTGTTTAAAATTTCTCACACACACTAGGTACAGTTACTGCATTTCCACAGATAGTGGATTTCGGGCTCATTTGTCTCCAAGGCTGTAAACAGACCAGTTCTGCAGAATCAAGCTCATCCCTCATGATAAAATTTACATTCCTTGTTGTTATTTATCTGCTCACCCACTCATTTTTCACATTTTCCTCCAGCCTGTCACACTTTTTTTGCCCTGCTTCCCTTGCTTTTCTGTTCTTTCCAAATATATTCAGTATTTTTAACTGATTTTCTTCAGCAAGACATTTGACTTTGGAAACAAATGTGGTGAAGACACTCTAAAATGTAAAATAAAATAAAATAAAAATAATGGGATTATGTTATGGTTACAAAGGTGTGGCTTTGTGCAGGATATCTGACATTGGTACATGATATGGACCTCAAAGCAGAAATAAACTTTGTGTGGTCTAATTAGCAAGAGAGAGTTGGAAATGCTTTTTCACAAAAAGTTGTTAAAATGTGTGAATAATCTTGTCAAACCTTCACTAACTACTGTATAAAGAAGATACTGGTCCAGGAGAAACCCCCAGGATAACATTTAATTGCATAGGAAGTTTTTTTTTTTACTCTGCATCATGGGAATAGGGGTTTTTGGCACTACAGCAGAGAAATCTAAAAGAAAGTGTAACATGAAGGCAATGTTTTTCACTGTTTGACTTGGCAGGGCAAGAGGAAGTAAACACCTACGCTCATTAAGGCAACAGTCAGCAGTCAGCTGATGGACCAATGGAGATGAATGGAACTGGCCTGGTGAAAGAAAAGTACTAATAGAACTAAATGAAATGAAACATACATGTGTATGGTTTTATGTAGATTTAATAATTAATGATGCGTGAATATGTGCACAACATATGCACTCTGTAAAAATAAGGAATAAAATAATAGATTCTGCTAATGTGTCAGGTTTATGTTCTGTTTTATGCACTTGTACTTTGTATCACCTTGTTTTCCTGTGCTGTTCCTGTTTCCTTTGTTCCCCACGTTTTCACTCTTCATTTGTTGTCATGGTTACTAATTGTTATACAACTGGTTCTGGTTAATGTTGTCATTAAGTCCAGTGTGTTTAAGCCCTGAGTTTTGTTTTGTTCATTGTCCTGTATTGTCTATGCTTTAATGCAAGTTGTTATGTTCTCTTCTGTGACCGTTTTTTGTTGTTGGATTTCCTGCTTTGTTTTTGTTTATCGATAAATGGTTACATTTACATCCACCTTTCCTTCTCCTCTTCCTTTGCCTGCCTTGCTTGACGTAACAGAATACAGGACCTAGAAAAGATTATGGATCTTCCAGTCGTTTGCCTCCCCCTCCTCACCAAGGATGACCGCTCCCTCAAGGACCACACCAGTGAGTTCCTGGATCTAGCATACCATACACAGTGCACTGATGTCCTTTTTCTGGACTGGCTTAAATGAACAAGTCAACCAACTAGTCCACCTGTCCCTTCATGGTCGTTGAGGGAAATCTATGGACTTTGTTGAATTAGTTCTCACGAAGAATGGCTCTTCATTCACCATGGTTGAAGTGAGGGAGGAATTCACCAGCCACTGTTCAATCCCACTCACCATGTGCTCAGAGCCCATTCAGCACCTTATCATACCCACCATGGTCACAGAGCCAGAGCCCACTGAAATCCTGAGCCTGCCACGAGACCAGAGCCAGAGCCAATGTCCACCAAGGACCCTCCAGATGGAGATGGTTGCCCAGGAGCTAGAGCCTGCAGCCATACTTGTCCCGGAGCCCAAGCCAGTTGTCATGTCTGACCAGGTGCGCAACAGCCAGCACCCTTAGCTGCCCAAGTGTGTATTTTAGGTAGAATAGTGTGGTGTGGTGGAATTGGACTGTTTAGCATTAAGTTGCACCCATGCCCCCACCCTTGGCGTGGATTTGCTCCCTATGAGCACTGTTAATATAATGGACTCTATGGTCCCACCCAGCCTCAAGTCTCCTTAGGTGATTTATAACAGTCCTTTACGATTGTTGCTTGTCAGACTATACGAACATGATCCTCATGTCACACTGTGGGATCTCAGCTGTCATTTATGTCAGAGTGTATGACATTAAAAATGGATGCGCACATGAAAACTTGCTCAGAATTTTACATCATCAACCCATTCACGTTCAGTGATTGTGAGCTGCATTACATGCGGGCCTGAAATGGTGGCTAACAAAAATCTCTAGTGTTAATTTTGATCACGGCCTAAAATATTGAAGAAAATGTGATGTTTCGTCTTAGGAGAAGTCACACTGCAGGACTGTGCGCCAAATTTTCTAACACTGCCTGAATTTCATAAAATGTAATAAGGTCAAATTTGATCGCAACGTCATTAATCAGCTGTCGGTGAAAATGTCAAACTAGTGATCAATGAATACAGATTTTAGCCTAGGATTATAGGAATCTTTTAGGATTCTCAAAATGTGTCTCAGACGACCAAACCAAAATTGCACAGACCGCTCAGCTTCAAGCCTTCTTTGCTGCCGCTGGACCCGCCCAGCCTCCCACTCTCTTCTCTGAAAATGCAATTCAGCCCTTCTTCTCCTCCTTCAGTGGCTCCTCCCAACTGCGCAGATCCACTTTGGGCTTCCAGGTCTCCAACTCTGCCCTGATGTGTCAATCCCCTAGCTCCAACTCGAACCTCCGAGCATAGGACTCAACCCTTAGCCCGCCGACCTGTCGACTCCACACCGACATCCCTCAGGCTCCCCAAGGTTCCTTAGTCCCTCTGGCTCCACCTTGGTCCATCATTGCTCCAGGTTTGCCTCAGGCTTCCAGGTCTCTGGCCTCAATCCTTCCATCCCATTCCACCATTGTCCTCACTCATTGTCCTCACTCCCACCGGCTCTGCCCAGGTCAGCAAAGCCCGTCTCCACCTGTCTCCACCTCAACAAGCCTGCGACTCCGCCTTTGACCTCCAGGCTAACAGTGTCGCCACGAGTGTTCCTCCCTTCGGTTCTGCCTGGGTTTCTACCACTCCTGGCTCCACCTCAGTCAATTGGGCTCCTGGCTCCTCCCTCCATCGTTTCTGCCGAGGGCCTTCGTCCTAATGGCTCTGCTCTGGGTCACTGCTTGGCTTCTCTCTCTGTCCTCTCCTCCCTGGCTCCTCCCTCCATCATCTATTTCCTGGCTCCTCCCTCTAGCATCTCTTCCTTGGTCTTTCCCTCTGCTGGCTCTCCCATGGACTCTTCCTCCACTGTAGTTTCTGTTTATGTTCTTTTTACTTTCACCTTGTTTTCCTGTATTCTGTTCCTTTTTCCTTTGTTCCCCATGTTCTAGCTCTTCTTTTTGTTGTCAAGATTACTAATTATGTTGCACACCTGGTTTTGGTTAAGTTTGTCATTAAAGGATTTGTTCACTTTCAAATGAAAATTACCCCCAGCTTTACTCACCCTCAAGCCATGCTAGGTGTATATGTCTTTCTTCTTTTTGATTAACACAATCGGAGATATATTAATAAATATCCTGATGCACCCAAGCTTTATAATGGCAGTAAGTGGGATCAATTGGGGTATGAGCTGAAATGCTTCTGTCCACATCCATCCATCGTAAACATACTCCACACGGCTCCGGGGGGTTAATAAAGGCCTTCTGAAGGGAAGCGATGCGTTTGTGTAAAAAAAAAAAAAAAAAATCCATTAACAAGTTATGAACTAAAATATCTAGCTTCCGCTAGACCGTCTTCTGTATTTTACTTATAAAGAAAGTGTAAAACTCTCATAGTTCAAAAAACTTAAACTACATCCTACATCTCCCTGTTCAACTTACAGAAAAAGCTTAACTGATGCAACGCCAGTTTCGTTTGTTTCGTAATTTAAATATGGAAGGCAGTCTGGCAGACGCTAGATATGGAGTGGAGTATGTTTATAATGGATAGATGTGGATGGAAGCACTTTCTTCAGCTCATACTCATTGATCCTGCTTACTACCATTATAAAGCTAGGGTGCGCCAGGATATTTATTAATATATTTCCGATCGTGTTCATCAAAAAAGAAGAAAGTCATATACACCTCGGATGGCTTATGGGTGAGTAAAGCTTGGGGTAATTTTCATTTGAAAATGAACTAATCCTTTAAGCCCTGTGTATTTAAGCCATAAGTTTTGTTCAGTTCATTGTCCTGTATTGTCTATGCATTAATGCTAGCTGTTATGCTCTCTCCAGCACCCTTGATTTTTCATTTATTGCTTTGTTTTTGTTTATCATATTATTTCAAAATGTAATTTATTCCTGTGATTGCAAAGCTAAATTTTCAGCAGTCATTACCGTGATACACTTTTTCCAGGATTGTTCTAATAAATGTAATCATATATATTAGTCATACATATCGTATCCTAGCCTGTGATCGGTATGCTGCACGATATGAAAGCTTCAATTATCCATCCATCATGACTGATGTACATATAACTAAAATTCTACAGTGCGTATAAAAATAAAATAAAAGAAATGAACTGCAGATCATTTTGTGTCACCATCAAGCCACTGTTGGTGTGCTTATGTGGCATGTGTCTATCTATGCGTGTTATAAATGAACAGCACCAATTACATATCAATGAAAATCTACTGTGTGGACATGAAAGACTGGCCTTTCCTATTTCCCAGAATAAACTTCATTCATTCATGAAAGCGGGAGACTGGCTATGAACGGAAACTTAAACACAAAACCATATGCCTAGCAGTCACACTTACACACACACACACACTGCAAGGAACTGCACTTCTCTGAGAGCAAGAGAGAACCACACAGGCTATAATTCCCAGCATTCCAGAGTGAGCGTCCAAGCCACGCTGACGTCTGTGCGTCTGGGAGGAACGCCGCTATTTACCACCACAAACTTCCTCTGCCTGCACATCATTCAGAGAGGAAGAACCAGGGAAAAAAGGGAAGATGGCATGACTGCTCTCTATTTAGGCAGCATGCTAAGTCAGCCTGAGAATGCCCCCTGTCTCCACCCTAATTCTGGTGCCAAAGCGCCTCGCCACAATGGCTAATGGCTGTAAGTGTGTGCCGGGCTGTTCTCCTGCGTGAGTGTGTTTGAAAATTCCTCAGGGGTTCAGGGGTTATTGGACTGCGGGAGAGAGCTGTAATTATTGCAGTAGCAATGAGATCATGGCCCCCTGTCTCTTAATCTAATGAGGACATCAGTGTCAGCAGTAATCAGCACACTAAAGACAGACAGCAACAGCCACAGGGAGAGACGGAACCGCTGAGAAATTCAATTGAGAAGACGTACACAGAAAAGGAAATCAAGATCAAGTAAAATGAAAAACTGATAAACAAGACAGATAAAGGAGACAGAAGAGGGGATGAGAGAAAAAGAAACAATTTCTTAAAGGGACAGTTGTCACCATTTAATCACCCTGACATTCCAAACTTGTGTGACTTACTGTCTTTTGTGGAA
The DNA here is from genome assembly GCF_018812025.1 of Megalobrama amblycephala. Classification (NCBI taxonomy): domain Eukaryota; kingdom Metazoa; phylum Chordata; class Actinopteri; order Cypriniformes; family Xenocyprididae; genus Megalobrama; species Megalobrama amblycephala. The sequence continues at coordinate 16,168,816 of NC_063063.1, read as the reverse complement.
CAGAAAAGGAGCATTAAAAAAAAAAAAAAACACAATTCAACTATTTTTGTCCATATAATGAAACTCAATGGGGTCCAAAACAACACTGGACCCAATTGATCTTCATTGTAAAGAAAAAAAAAAAAAAAGAATCACTGAGACATTCAAAATACCTTCTATCCACAGAAGAAGTGGATCATACAGGCTTAGAATGAGGGAAAGTAAAGGACCAAATTTTAATTTCAGAGTGAACTTTAGTTTTTCTCTGCATAATTGTTAATGTCTCTGTTTCATGTCCCTATATACTCTACCTAAAAGCAGAAAAAATGGCAAATATATATGTTTATATTGATCAAAGGACAACTGACTCACTAGATTTCACACACACAGACATACTATATATGTATATATATCATCTGTGGATGGCGTAGGACCATAAAATGTTCGTCTAATCATTGCATTCGGATGTATTTCCATACCTCCGTGCACCCTGCTCGAGCAGACATCACACGTCATCAACGCATTTCATGCTATGCAGAGTTAGACAGACGTCAGCCACGTAGCACCGCAACTGACATAGCAGCTACCTTTTACAGTTCCTCTTGAACCAAAACAACAAGCTTATGCTGCGTTCACACCATAATCATAATTTGGAAGATATGGAAACCCGTGACATTATACTCCGAGCGGTTTGTGACTCGAATGTATGTGTTTCAATTGCAACACTATCAACACCAAAATGAATCTGAAGCAGTCAGGTGGTACAGGTTATGTAATGTGCTTTGAGACATATGGTACACTATATTGCCAAAAGTATTGGGACACCCCTCCAAATCATTGAATTCAGGTGTTCCAATCACTTCCATGGCCATAGGTGTATTAAATCAAGCACCTAGGCATGCAGACTACTTCTAGAAACATTTGTGAAAGAATGGGTCGCTCTCAGGAGCTCAGTGAATTTGCATGGTACCGTGATAGGTTGCCACCTGTGCAATAAGTCCATTTGTGAAATTTCCTCACTATTAAATATTCCACGGTCAACTGTTAGTGGTATCATAACAAAGTGGAAGCAATTGGGAACAACAGCAACTCAGCCAACGGAGTGGTAGGCCACGTAAAATCACAGAGCGGGTCAGTGCATGCTGAGGCGCACGGTGTGCAGATGTCGCCAACTTTCTGCAGAGTCAATAGCTACAGACCTCCAAACTTTGTGTGGCCTTCAGGTTAGCTCAAGAACAGTGCATAGAGAGCTTCATGGAATGGGTTTCCATGGCCGAGCAGCTGCATCCAAGCCTTACATCACCAAGTGCAATGCAAAGCGTCGGATGCAGTGATGTAAAGCACACCGCCACTGGACTCTAGAGCAGTGGAGATGTGCTCTCTGGAGTGACGAATCAGGCTTCTCTGTCTGGCAATCCGATGGACGAGTCTGGGTTTGGTGGTTACCAGGAGAACGGTACTTGCCTGACTGCATTGTGCCAAGTGTAAAGTTTGGTGGAGGGGGGATTATGGTGTGGGGTTGTTTTTCAGGGGTTGGGCTTGGCCCCTTAGTTCCAGTGAAAGGAAAATGTATGTCAGCATACCAAGACATTTTGGACAATTTCATGCTCCCAACTTTGTGGGAACAGTTTGGGGATGGCCCCTTCCTGTTCCAACATGACTGCGCACCAGTGCACAAAGCAAGGTCCATAAAGACATGGATGAGTGAGTTTGGTGTGGAGGAACTTGACTGGCCTGCACAAAGCCCTGACCTCAAACCATAGAACACCTTTGGGATGAATTAGAGCGGAGACTGCGAGCCAGGCCTTCTCGTCCAACATCAGTGCCTGACCTCACAAATGTCAAAAATTCCCATAAACACACTCCTAAACCTTGTGGAAAGCCTTTCCAGAAGAGTTAAGGCTGTTATAGGTGCAAAGGGTGGGCCAACTCCATATTAAACCACTACAGATTAACGAATGGGATGTCATTAAAATTCATGTGCACATAAAGGCAGGTGTCCCAAAACTTTTGGCAATATAGTGTAGTTTAATGCCGTCTCTTGTGGCGCTTGTTTTGCTCCTTGCTGTACGCATTCATGTGTTTCCTTTCGAATGGGAACAGAGGGAATAGAGTCACGATGATCTAAGATGGGGAATGGTGACTCCGGACCTAGCTCCGTGGAGTTATTAACTGCAGATATGCAACATTTTGGAGAAGGCATGGCTTTGTAGAGCGCTCTGAAGGGAGGGTGGGATTTTATGATTTCAAAGCTAGCTTGCTATTGCTAGCCTCTCTGAAAATTACCTACCCTACCTTTAAGCAACTATGTGTTTAGCACTCATAGCTCTGGTTATATAATAAATATTAATATATATAAATTGAAACAGTATGGAAAAAAATTGCATATTCTGCATAACCTGACTAGACTAGTTGGATTTGTGAAGTATTTCTACCTGATGACAATAAAATAATTCAGTAAACAGCACATTTCAACACACACATACACTCCCATTCAAATGTTTGAGGTCATTATGATATTCATTTATTTGTTTTTTGAAAGATATTAATACTTTTCTAGGATGTGTTAATACTTCAGCAAAGATGTATTAAATTAAAAAGACATAATAAAGACAATGTAACAAAAAATTTAATCAATTCTGTTTTGAAAATTCAGCTTTGCCATCACAGGAATAAAATGTTAAATTATGTTAGAATGGAAAACAGTCATTTTAAAATGTAACACTATTTCACAGTATTACTGTATTTACTGTATACTGTATTGATCAAATAAGCAGCCTTGATGAGCATAAAAGACTGCTTTCAAAAATATTACAAAATCTTACCGCCCTTAAACTTTTGAACAGAACTTTATGTGTAGAGATAACTTATTGTACATTATTGTATGTGTGTGAGAGATGGACGTTAAAGGAAAGTTAAAGGAAGTTACAGAAATAAATATGAATAGGTGCACGGGTCTGTGTTGTGCGTGTCCCAACTGCATGTGGGTGGAATAAAATGGTCAAAATGGCCTGAGAGAGCAGACAGTGAGACCATCAGACAATAAATGCGGTCATAATCCTCTGACTCATGAGAGGGACGCCAAATCACAAACATCCACATACCACATACACAGAACAGATACTGACAACAAACATGAGCTTTGTCTTTCCTTTGCTGCTCTTGATCAAATGTTGTCATTGTCTCACTGATTATAAAACTTACAGAAAGAATATGTGTTTCAATTCCCTTCGAAACTGTTTCAGTTTTTATTAGCTAATTTACATACTTGTAATGATGTCGTAAAGAGTGCTTGAGGAAAGGAAATGACATTTAAATGGAAGTAACATTCTGTTATAAAAGTGTGTGACTCATTAAATAGTGCACCCACAGAATCAATACACAAACAGACACACAACCAAAGGGATGACGCCTAGACTTATGTTCTTGTCTGCTGATCTGTTTCATGTCATTCCTTTTACATTCAATCTCAAAAAAGCTTATAAAATTCTTCCTGCAGTAAATACAGTTAAGGTCAGCCAACACAGCCCGGTTTTATTAAAACGAGCTAACACAAGAACACTTACCTCTACCACAAATCTTTTCACCAGCAATTCTTTAGTCATCAGTTCAGATTTAAGAGAAAGAGAGTTTAAGAGAAATTTCACCACAGCAACGTGTGAGGTAGATCAACAGAACACCAAAACAGCCAAGACTTTCCATAGTTTGACATTAGCATGTTACTAAGCAAGCAACACAGTACTCTAATAAACATAAAATACATAGCATACACAAATATTGAGTAAAATTCTTGAAAAAAAAACTATTGATTATTGATACCTTTCATAACTGATGTTTTTCTTGACTCGTCCATCTTAGGATTTATGTTTTCACAGGAGCTTGTCGCAGTGCATTCTAGGATTGTGATGGAAACATGGAATACTAATAGGGTGACCACCTGGGTATTGCTCTGTTGCAGAACATTAGATGTGATTTTGCGGGACAATGTGGGACGTGTGTGGACAGATATATTTCACTCCTATTAGTAAATATTGATTTACATTAGTTGGAAAGCTTATTTTCATCACTTTGGATGATAACATTTTAAATTGTCAATAAGCTTTGTTAATTGTTAAGTGCCTCTTGAACTTTTTTTGTTTTTTTTGGATCTGACAGGTTTGATCAGGATGTTCTTATCCAGGAAGTCCTGGCTGGTGTAGCTGTATTTAACGTGTTTTGATGAGGTCCTACACCGGAACTTAAATGCCAAGTTGCATTTTTTAGTATTTCTTATTGTGGTATTGTAATTTTAGGGAAGAAAAAAAAAAAAACTGAATTGAAATATAATTGAAACATAATTGAAATGCGGGACGCTGCTTATGTCTTGCGGAATGTGGGACAAAGCTCCTAATTTTGGGACTGGTCACGCTAGATATATATAAGTTGAACTAAAATAATGCAAGAAAACATTCATTTAACAGCATAAAATGTAACATAAAACCCTAAGATACATAACTGATAACAAAAACCTGAGAAGAAACATACTTATTTAAATTAAAAACCATCAAATGTGAAGTGTCACACAAGGAATTCTAGGAATGTCAGTTTGCGGCTTTTCAGATGTAAATTGATCAGATGATTTGTTCTTTTAATACATCCAAAAAAATAGTACATTTAACAGTATTTTACGGTAAAATTACATGAAATGTAAGGTTAGATCTATTAACGGGTGTTTACTGTAGCATTTTTACAGTCTTTCACAGTTAAAATTCCAATCATCTTTTATATGTCAACAATTATAAATGAGATAGTGAATTATATAATACCAGAAGTGAAATATAAAGTCAGATAAGGACGAATATGAGGCAGTGGAAGAAAGAGCTAAAGACACTTGTTCCATGACCAGTTTACATGACATTTTCAGAACGCTGCTTTCACCAAAAAAACGAAGCCAAATGCATTTAAACGTGATCATTATTCATTGATTTCAAAAGATACCAAAAATTACAAGCAATAAAAGATGCAGCCTGATAAATTCTTCTTGAATACACACGTGGGACACACACATTCCAGAGCTGCTCTCATTTTTGTCCATCATGATAGCAGAACCTCCAACATGTCTGGATATTCTGCCTGTTGTACAATTTGCCACGTGTATCTAATCTACGGCTCCATTCTCTTATCTCTTCAACTCCAAAAAAAAAAAAAAAAAAAAAAAAAGCATGCGCACACTCTGCATGCCATCAAATACTCAGCAACCAATTGTGATATACAACACCATGTATTTATGTCAAGTGATGAAATTCACAGCACTCACTAGTCACTACAATATTGGCTTGTGACTCTCTTAAAACACTCTTTTCACTCAGTTTGAATATGAAAGGGATAGTTCACCCAAAAATGAAAATTCTGTCATCATTTACTCACCCTCAAGTTGTTCCAAATATATGTATAAATTTTATTGTTTTCTCATTAAATGATAAGAAAATTAATAAAAAATGAATTATTAAAAATAGTAATAATTAAAATTTGTTTTAATAAAAATAACCTTTACAACATAAAAGTATCTTAAAGGGATAGTTCACCCAAAAATGAAAATTTGATGTTTATCTGCTTACTCCCAGCGCATCCAAGATGACTTTGTTTCTTCAGTAGAACACAAATGATGATTTTTAACTGCAACCGTTGCGGTCTGTCAGTCAAATAATACGAGTGAATGGGAACTTGGATCAAGAAGAGTCGAAAAACCTTGCATAGACAAATCCATATTAAACCCTGCGGCTCGTGACGACACATTGATGTCCTAAGACACGAAACGATCGGTTTGTGCGAGAAACCGAACAGTATTTATATCATTTTTTACCTCTAAAACACCACTATGTCCAACTGCGTTCAGCATTCGCTTAGTGAGGTCTGATCGCGCTCTGACAACGGAAGTGATGTCTTGCGCATATACTTCAATGAGTGCTAGACATTACTTCCGTTGTCAGAGCGCGATCAGACCTTAGGACATCAATGTCTTAGGACATCAATGTGTCATCACGAGCCGCAGGGTTTAATATGGATTTGTCTATGCAAGGTTTTTCGACTCTTATTGATCCAAGTTCCCATTCACTCCCATTATTCGGCTGACAGACGGCAGTGGTTGGAGTTAAAAATCATCATTTGTGTTCTACTGAAGAATAAAAGTAACCTACATCTTGGATGCACTGGGGGTAAGCAGATAAACATCAAATTATCATTTTTGGGTGAACTATCCCTTTAAGTTGATGAAATCCATATGCATATACTAATTTTGTAATGTTTTTTGAAAGTCTCTGAATCTGCATTTATTTGATCAAAAAATAACAGTAAAAATAATTTTACAAATTAAGATCAAAATCAGAATTCTTATTTTTTAATGGAATATTGCAGTATTTATTATAAGTGGTTTATCCATGAACATCATCATTATTATTATTTTTTTAATTCATGTGCCCTCGTATCTTATTACAAATTAAAATAACTGTTTTCTATTTGAAAATATTTGAAAATATAAAAACTTTTCAACAATAAAGCAATTCTTTTGGCAATGTTTCATGACATTTAGTCTTGCGTGTGTCGACCTCAACACAATGATGCATGACAATCGTCTAAGACCCCCTCCCTGCCTTTCTTTCATGGATCCAGCCTCTCTAGAGCAGAAGCAGCTTTGAAGAAGGGCTGATGAAGGAGATAAGGCATGAGGAAGCTCACTGGCTACTGGGTGTCCAGACCAGCCCTGACATGCAGTGCGTAAGTATGTGTGTGTATATTGTGTGGTTACTGACTAGATTAGAAGCAGCAGTTGCAGGAGATTCTTGTTTCCCCCAGAGCGTTTGGAGACACAAGACTTAGGCGACAGGAACCTCAGACCAACAGAGACCTTCTGTTACACACTGACTAAACCACTCTCTGCTATCCGATCTCCCGATAACACACCGACTCCCACACATGTACAATCATGCTCTCACATATGTGACGCATCAATGCCTAGAAAAGCCTTCGTACAAATAATTAATTTCAAGTCTAATACATTTGAAAATGTAGATTTGATAACACTTCATTTGAACTTTTATTAACAATATTAGCTGCTTTCTACATTTATAATACACATGGTCTTATGACTTTTTGTTTTCTAAAACATTATATATGATATTCAATTATATAATATGAATTTAAATTAAATTCAAATTATACACCAATTGTATTCAATGAATTGTATTTTGTTGTAAATTATTAACTAATTTTAATTACCAAAAACTAATTTAGTCATAATTGTGTGCAAAAAGACATTTTTCTTATGGAAGCAGCTTCGCAATAAGTGCAAATAGCGATAGATGCTATTTACACTAATGGTTACAAAAATTTTGGTTCATTTCATAAAAATGAATAGAAAATAAAACAGCTCAAATAGTATTTAGTATGACTTCATGAGGTTGACGATTGTTGACCAGTTTGTTTGATGGCTTCCATGGCTACAATACGCTGTGTTTTCCGCCAAGTGGCAACCCGGGGTGTCGAAATACTATTGGGTAAACTGGCAGTGGGCGGAATCACACAGACCAAAATAAAAACAGACATTCCGACACATTTCAAAGTAAAATAACTGGCTGTAGTGTTGTTTTTCAGAGAAACGAGTATGTGAACTTAGCATGTTTCCTAAATATCTGAAAACATATTATAGTATTTTTATGCTTTAGTACAGTCAAAAAATTACAAACAGCACCTTTAAAGTCGGCATTAAAAAGGAAGCTGCAATAGTCTTTTATTCCCTATTGTCTTTTTTCCCCAAAGAAGAGAAGAAATGTTGCTGCAAAAGGGAGGGGAAGTTATTTTGATTAAAGATTACGAGGGCACATGAATTAAAAAAATAATAATAATGATGATGTTCATGGATAAACCACTTATAATAAATACTGCAATATTCCATTAAAAAATAAGAATTCTGATTTTGATCTTAATTTGGATTTCATGGTGATTTAAAGAAAAGTCATTAACGTTGGTTTGAACGTACATGAGCTTCTGATCTGCTATGTTATATATATATATATATATGGGTCATTGACGAATATTAATTTTGAAGTTTTATTAAGTGTTAACAATGAGATTATGTGTTTTTTTTAATCAATTAACACTGCTTTTGTAATTTTTTACAAGATGGACAAAATTTGTCACCAAAAAAGCAATTTGGTTTAAACAAAATTTCGGTTTTAGCGGATGACACTTGGTTATAGCGAATGACACTATTTTCAGACAATACTAACAGGCAAAACGACAATTAAACATATTATATTTAGTACAAGTTTTTAAAATATTACAACATTTTCCATGTTTTATAGCGGTTGTACCGAATGACCTGATGTTTTGGCACATGTGTATAAGCAAGTGAAAACATTCATTTTTCAAATAGTTAAAAGAGAGTTAGTTACTTTGCTTCATGACCATGTGGTCCTTTGCAGGTGTCTGAATGATGTCACATCCTGTCACATGATATTGACCGCATGACTTGATCCAGATTGGTTACTCTGAATGACATCAATGAAATACATTTTTCTGGACAATTTTTATCATAACAAAGCAACGACTTCTACATGTAATTTTAATACCATTTTGCAGTATGTTGATTTATGATGTTATAAAATCATGCCAGAATAAAATATATATATATATATATATATATATATATATATATATATATATATATATACACATTTATTACATTTTAAGATATTTTAATCACAAATGAAATGGCTGTATTGGCTTTTGGACGGTTAAACTGAATGACCTTTTTACACTTCAAAATCTTTATATGTAGCAAAATATAATTAAAACCTTTTGAATTCAATAAAAGAGATCTAGTTGTACTACCTTACACACACACACACACGTATATATATATATATATATATATATATATATATATATATTGTAAGTATGAGAGATGTAGTATGCTTTGTGTATGTTTGGTGCTGTTGGAGGAGGCGGGACTGTGTGCATGTGTGATAGTCGGGGCTTTTTAGGGCACTATACATGTCTGGATATAGTTTGGATTGGAGTCTAAATATTTACATGACCTGGGTTCATTAGTCGAAATGGAAGCTTTTCCTTAAACCACACAAAATATCCCTCCATTAGTACGGAAAAGCACTTAAAGCTAAGTGCCCTTTTTTTCACCATCTTACACATACACGCACATGCGCACACATACACATTCTTTGTCTATCTTTTTGTAAAAGGCCATTTTGTGAGGCCACCCATTACACAACTGTCAACTGTCTATAAAGTGTGTTCAGTATACAATTTATATATGTATAACTCAAGAAAATGATCTAAATGTTCAGTGACCTTGTTTAATATCACATTTATCAATCTAAACATTAATTAAAATGAAAGATATGCACCATTTGTCCATTTAATAAAAATAAAGCTGACAAAACAATCCATAATCATGAACAATTAACCATCTCTTGTTTTTTCATGTGGCAGTAAATTTGAACACTGAATTTAAGAAGATTTAAGATGGCAGAAAGCGTTTGGCGAAGTCTCATCTGATTGGTCAGTTATGGAAGAGAAATATGATCACTGGAAAAGTACAGTAGGTTGTTGGAATACTTTTGGTATTTTATGTGGACAGCAGCTGAGTGAGTGTATGAAACACATTAGAGAGAGAGAGAGAGAGAGAGAGAGAGAGAAAGAAGGAGGACAAGTAAGCAGGAGGGAGCTACTCCCCAACAATAAGAATTAATTTATAGACTCTGATTTTTGAAAAGGAGCCAGGATTTTTCTGTAGAGGAGTCAGTCTGGCTTAGTGGATGTGTTTGTGTGTTGAGTGCATGAATAATTGTGTGCTCCTTGCCATCAGTCTCTTCACCAATATAGCAATGACTGAAATCAAGGCATGCCAAAGCAGCTAACAGGGAACGTTCTTAGAGCTTTAGATAACGTTCTGGCAAGGTTCTCTCAAAGTTATGAACAAACATTAGTAATGTTAATAGAATGTTTGTTCAAAGTTATCTGTGCTGCGTCCCAATTCGCATACTATACATCCTAAATAGTATTTTAAATTAGAATTAGTGTGTCCCAAATCATAGTATGCTGAAATGAGTATGCCAAAGATACCCGAATGGTCTACTATTTCCTAGATCCATGCACCCTCTAACAGCTAATATTGCCCACAACCCATTGCGCTTTGGATGAGGATTCAATTAGAACTACAAACATGAATAAAAAGAATAGAAAACTACAAACATGGCAGATGTGTGAGAGGTGGGGTTTGAGTGATTAATAATCAGTATCTAACCTGATGAAAAAACATTTATTCAATGTTATCCACATTATATTTAATCTGAAACCACTTTGTGAACTTTTATAAAGATACATTTGGTCATTATCTTTTAAATGCATCATTATCAAACAAATCATTATCAAAAGTTCTCTGCATGAAAGACCCACAACTGGTAATTTCTTTCTTTTCAGTGCACAGCATAAATGAGTACACCCCCTCTGAACAAATACAAAAGATGTATTTTCTTTATGATAACTAATATAATTCATGGAAAGATGGCAAAACTAAAATGTATTAAACATATACATAATAAAAACTGAGAAATATGTCATTAATAGCCATAAAATAAGTAAATTAGCCAATTTTGTTTAAATTAAGGATTGCCGAAATGAGCACACCCTAGATTTAATTCAACAAATGTATAATATTCTAGCACTTAGTATGCCCTCCATAATTTTGAATATACTGCACTGACCTTTCTTGGCACGGAGTGTACAAGTTCATGACAAATTGTCACATCTTTCCTCTCCTTAAATGCCCTGATCTTTAATGGTGATTATTGCTCAACTCGTTTCTACAGAATCCTCCACAGGTGCTCAAGAGTGTTAAGACTGAGTGCAATACATGTCCACAGAAGGTTTTTTTACCTTGGGAGAATGCATATCCTCATTGTCATGTTGAAAAAATGCCCAACAATGCAAGGAATGAGGAAAGGGTAACATCTCCTGTTTCAGGTTTGTGTATTAAATTACACAGTGGTGTGTGAATTCATGACAGCATTGATAAAGCACAACTCCCTCACACCTTCAGCACTCATACATCCCTCATACAAGAGCTTTACTACCACTGAACTTTACTGTGGGAACCAGGCATTTCTCACTGTACTCCTCCTCTAGCAACACCATGACATTTTGGATGCTGTTAGATCCAAAATGATTGATTTGGTCTCATGAGACCAGAGCATTGATTCCCAGAATCTATATTTTGTAAATATGGGCTTTGGAAATGGCTAACTGACTTTATTGTGCTTTGGCTACAGAAGGTAGTTCCAGTGAGAACAATCACCATGCATGTCATTTCTGCAGGCTGCATCTTACTCTGTGAGATAAACAGTCACTCTTTTCATAGCTTTTGCTGGCTCTGAGACACTCGCTTATGTATTTTCTTCTGCTCTTTGTCTAGCAAAAAAAAATCCCTCATCACTAAATGAAAGCTTAAAATGAAGGCCTGATTATTTCAGGGGCCTTGTCACAAGTCCATTGTTTTTGAATTTCTGTGTTACTTTTGCTATATTTTCACACTTAATCCTCTTGTACCACTGTCCTCTTTTGTTCCAAGAAATAAGTCTCCTGACAGTTCTCTTCCAAGTGGTTCCATTGTTATCATCATTAAGTCTGAGAATGATTCAGTGGGCTATATAACACTTTTAATTGTCAAGAAATTACTTCTCTTTAAATGTTTTGGTTCAACATACTTACTTACAACATGTTGATCAAACATTGCCTTAAACTTACACCAGAAAAATTTTATTTCGTTTTATTTAGTAACTTTTAGGAGGGTGTACTCATTTTTGCTACACAACATTTTATCACCTTGATAAGAAAATCTTATTTTCCTGAATAATTTTGACATGCTTCTTTGGTAATTGATTAAAGGTGCCATCAAATGTTTTTTTACAAGATGTAATATAAGTCTAAGGTGTCCCCTGAATTTGTCTGTGAAGTTTCAGCTCAAAATACCCCATATATTTTGTTTTATTAATTTTTTTAACTGCCTATTTTGGGGAATCATTAAATATGAGCCGATTTACGTTGCGCGGCCCCTTTAAATGCTCACGCTCCCGCCCACGGAGCTCGCGCTTGCCTTAAACAGTGCATAAACAAAGTTTACACTGCTAATATAACCCTCAAAATTGATCTTTACAAAGTGTTTGTCATGCATACTGCATGCATGCGTCGGATTATGTGAGTATTGTATTTATTTGGATGTATTACATTTGATTATGAATGAGTTTGAGGCTATGATCCATGGCTAACGGCTAATGCTACACTGTAGGAGAGATTTATAAAGAATGAAGTTGTGTTTATGAATTATACAGACTGCAAGTGTTTAAAAATGAAAATAACGACAGTCTTGTCTCTGTGAATACAGTAAGAAATGATGGTAACTTTAACCACATTTAACAGTGCTTTAGCAACATGCTAATGAAACATTTAGTAAGACAATTTACAAATATCACTAAAAATATCATGATATCATGGATCATGTCAGTTATTATCGCTCCATCTGCCATTTTTCGCTGTTGTTATTGCTTGCTTACCTAGTCTGTTGATTCGGCTGTGCACAGATCCAGACGTTACTGGCTGCCCTTGTCTAATGCCTTTCATAATGTTGGGAACATGGGGGGAAATATTGGGGGCGTACATATTAATGAGCCCGACTGTTACGTAACAGTCGGAGTTATGTTGAGATTCGCCTGTTCTTCGGAGGTCTTTTAAACAAATGAGATTCATATAAGAAGGAGGAAACAATGGAGTTTGAGACTCACTGTATGTCATTTCCATGTACTGAACTCTTGTTATTTAACTATGCCAAGATAAATTCAATTTTTAATTCTAGGGCACCTTTAAGCAGACTTTCTGGAACATTATATCTCTATAGAACCCTAACATGTCTTCTAAGTAATTGAGTAATTGCTGACTTTTAGAAGTTTCAGAGGGGGTGTACTCATTTATGCTGTGCACTGTATATATACCCCCACTCAAACCCCACCTCTCACAATTCAATGTGGAGGATTTTAACTGTAACAAGATGATTGACAGGGCAGTTTAAACGTTGACGGGATGCACCTAAGTAAGAGACAGAGCGGTCTGTTAAAGAGTAAAGTAGTATGTCCCAGAGCTTGCCTACTCTTCTGTTGCGCACTCAAAAGTATGTAAAAATGTTTTAAAACAAACTATTACTTTTTAAATGTTCAGAGAACATTCAGAAATAATGTTTTCATAACTTATTGAGAAAGTTAGCAAAACGTGATTTTTGTTAGCTGGGAACTTGCTTTCTATATTTCTGTTCTCAGCCACACAAACCTTCTTCACACTTCGTATATACAGTGTGTTTGTTACACAATGAACGATTGTGACTGACTTATTGTGTGACTTATTGTAATATAGGCTGTGTATGCTTCGAACACAAGATTTGAGTTGGCATTTAAACTTGTACAAACAAATCGAGTATCCTTCCTGGCTGAATGTTTGAGTCATTGTTTGGACTGGTTTTATCTCAGATTCAATCTGTTTACTTTTGATTCATACACACATGTAATATTTACCCATGCTGCATGCAAGTCAAACTGATTTTTAAAGGATTTGAATAAACTTTAGATACACATGCAATACATTCATACAGTCTAATATATATATATATATATATATATATATATATATATATATATATATATATATATATATATATTTATGTGTATGAATAAAAACTGAATTCCCATAATGATGGGTATGTGATCCTTCATGAATGTTATCGGCTCGTGAACCTGCCCCTAAAATCAACCGATGGCACCTATATCGGCATTTGGATCAAAACTGAAATGGTGCAAAGTAGGGAAAACTCCTTCTCTCCATTTATAAAATTATCTTTAACATTAGCATTTGGCTAATCTCTTAGATCAGAAGACATCTCCTCAATGGGTCTCTTTATCTTTAGCACAGTTTCATGAGCCAGCACTGATCACTGGTTAATCATATTTTACTGACTGCTCCATCACAGTCTGTCTGTCTTAATCTAATATGCCTGGAGCCAGCACTCAACAAAAGCCTGTCAATACCCCCTCTTCTTTCTCCTCTGCTTTCCAGCCATTACAGAAAAAGTCAGTCTAGCTAGGCTTAAATACGCTATCTAAAGCACTTTTAGAAATGAGGATGGAGACACACAGGAGTTACAACTGCTGCCCGATGTAATTCACTTAATCCATTTAAAAATGTGTTTTAGCTTGCTATCTATCGGAATGGATTTTTACCTAAATATGAATATTTTTCTTACACAAACGCATCACTTCAGAAGGCCTTTATTAACCCCCCAGAGCTGTGTGGAGTACGTTTATGGTGGATGCACTTTCTTGAGCTTCATACCTGTTGGCCCAGTTTACTGCCATTATAAAGCTTGGATGTGTCCGGATATGTATTAATAATGTATTAATATAACTTGTGATCGTGAAAGAAGAAAGTTAATATACACCTAGGATGGCTTAAGGGTGAGTAAATCTTGAGGTAATTTAAAATTTCATTTTAAAGTGAACTAATCCTTTAAGAAAATAAAAATCCTTTTTTTTTTTTTAAATTATTTGACTAAATGTCTAATTCGAAGTTTAAAATGAATATGATAAATTGTCTTTACAATTCGTGTTCTGAACCTGATGTCAGTTTTGATTCAGGAAGCAACCACAGAAGAATGTTTTTATTGTTTAGCTTGAAGATACACACCCTTGTTTGTCTTACTGCAATCACACAGGAGGAATTTACAAGAGCTATCAATCGATTATGGGAAGGGGAGAAGAGATACAGAGAGCTATATAATACAGATAAGATCCATACATAAGGGCACACAAAACATCTTATAATCTGGCAGTTTATGGCAGAAGTCTGCTGCATATTTCAAATGACTTGACCCTAATAGGTGGAGATAATGAGTGGTGGGATAACCTGACAGCAGTAAAACGCAAAAGTCAAACCACTATTAGAGTGACGAAACAAATACAATGTAAAGGTTACTTCATAGTGAAGAAAAGATAAGAATCGAATCAACTTTTGTTTAAAAAACTACAACAAAGATGCTTTACTGAATCTATTTAAAACACTGTCTCATGAATTTTTTGTCTGTCATCATCACCTTTTCAAGCTAGCTTAGTCTCCCTACAGATCAAATAGGTTGGTTGGTCAATAGCAAACACTTCCATCCAGTGACAGAGAGTTCAACTGAAGGGAAAGTGCTCTGTTTCCATGCTGGACAAAAGAAATGATCACTGGGTTTTTTACGCAGTAATGAAGTGTCACTCATCACAAGCTTCATTACTTTAAAGGGGCAGCACAATGGACTGTGTGATATGGATCCTGCAAACGTGAAACACACAGGCCGACTGCTGCAAGTTTTTTCTTATTTTTTTTTTTTTTAGAGAAATAATCTATTATAATGTCGAGGGGTCATTATAATATAACTTTTCCTCATAATTTCAGCAAGTCATCTCACTTTACTCAAAGGGCATGAAATGGCCTTAGAAAGGGGAGAGTCAGTTGACATGGGAACCAGAGCTTGAAAAAGTTTGTCCGCTGTAAATAAGTAAGTTGATACTCAATCACACAAATATTGAGGTACTGTATGTGGTTTCAAAAATGGCAAATATGATGATTCTGTGTTTCTTAGCAAAGCATGGTCAATAAACCAGAAAAAAAAAAACAGAGAAACAAAAAAAAAAAAACAAGCAGAGAGAGAAAATGTGTTGTGGGGTAAGGTGGGGAGGGGAACATAGGAAAATGAGGGACAGAGAGGCGAAGAGGGAGAGACAGTCTATTGATTTGGTCCACAGTGAGAGATAAGGTATCTCCACACATGACTTTATCTGACTGGTTACATATCAGCAAGCGAGCGCACCGTATCGACACGGCAACATCAGTCAATGCCATATGCTGCTCTATTCATCATCCACACTGAATAATGACAGGCACACATGGCACTGCTTTGCCATACAATGTTCCTTTTATGACAATATGTTGAAAAACAAGTTTTAAAAATACTTTATGAAATTAATATTATTGTAAAAATAATAATTAATAAAATACTGTGCAGACTTCACATTTCATAAAATTTAATATAATTTTCTTAAGCTGTATTTCTCTTGTTTTGCAGTAAAATAAACATCCTTAAAAACAGAATAAATGTAATATATTAGGCCTATATGATGTATTTAGAAGCACAATTAGAAGCTAATTAGAATTTAGATTTTAGAATTTAATGAAGAAGCAAAATTGCGTAAGAATTTGAGAGATTTTCTGCTTATTTCAGTATATCTTTATATCAAGAGTCATTTAAATTGAGATTATTCAATTATTCGGACTTCACATTTAAAAAAATAATTTCTTAATCATTATTTCTGCCTTGTTTTGCAGTAAAATAAACCTCCTTACAACAATATAAATGTACAATATTATATAATATATTTAAAAGTAAATCTAAAAGCAATTTAGAATTTATAAGCAAAATTGTGTAAGATGTTCAGACTTACTTTTAGATTTTTGGCTTATTTCAATGTAACTTTATTTCAAGTTCATTTTTTTTATTACCCCATTATCAATTGAATTTTTGCAGCATTTAAATGGGTGTAATCACTGCTTGCATTAGTATCTTCAAATATGAACTTATAGATTTACACACTGAAATAAAACATTATAGGAAGCCAGACAGAAGGAGACTGTGAATCAAGAAACAGCGATATTGAGATTCCTGTTCCTCTAAACAGAGTCAGGTTTATGGGTATAGATTTCGGTGCTGCTTCCTCTCTAGACCTTCTGCCCAAATCAATTACACACACATACAGGTTACCAAGTCGATGAAGGTATAGAGAGCTTTATCCATGAGTCAATGTCTGTGTCTCCATCTCCTCAGTAGCTCCAGTTTTATTAGACCGAGGCAGGTGTGTGTGTCTGTGTTCATGGGGGTTTATGTGACAACAATTTCCCATGTTCACATCCTACAGTAATTATTGATAAGACACTGGCTTGACTCACCTGACTGGATCAATGAGATCAGAAGATGTAGCCTCTGGAGGAGAAGATGTGTGAATAGCACTATGTGGGAGAAAGACAGAAAAGAAATTCAGTAAAAGAGATGCAGTTCAGTAGCACTGACCAAAATTTGCTTTTTAAAGAATATTCAATTTAAGTTTATTTTACAATGAATTTAGGATACTGAAAACAAGAACAGACAACCAAAACTAAAACGTGATGAGAACTGACAATCAACTGAAAGAAACACAGAGCTTAAATACACAGAGAAATTAATGAACAACAGGTGCAAATGATAATCAAGCAATGAGTAACCAAGGAAACTAACTCGAACACAAGAAATAGAACTAAGCATGAGCAAAACCCACCCTAACAGAAACTAAATAAACAAAACCCAACTATCTCCTCATCAAGAAGGCCCAATTACACACCTTTACTATAACTATACAAAAAAGTCCAACAGAGGAGGGCGGGCGGGGGCTTAGGTGGGGGGATGTAGGACAGGCACAAGGGACATATGCAGGATCCAGTGTGGAGATGATGGTGGAAAGAGCCAGAGTGGAATCCCCAGCATGAACCTTAGTACGATGCCCCATGGCTGAGTCGAGGGAGGGAGGAGCCATGGTTGAAACTCGGCAGTCAAAACCAGAGGAACGACTGACTGAGGTGGAGCTACTGGCGGTGGAGACAGGCGGAGCTGAAGAGCAGATGGGACCAGGCAACACGGAAGGTCCAGGGGCTGGATTCACAAAAATCTTCTTAAGAAAAATGTTAAGAAAATTCTTAAAATAAATTCTAATAAGTTTCCTTTAGAATGTTCCTAAGTGCAATTCTTAAAAATTCTTAAGAAATTCTCAAATATTTTCTTAAGAACATCTTCATTTTTTTCTTAAGAAAAAAATAAAAGGCTTTGGTGGTATTTGATTGAAAGGCGGGTATTGCTGAAGATTCACCTTTCTTGCGCTCTCTCTAGAGTGAATGTGTCCGGTATCTGTGTGCTGCCTCGCTAGTTCACGCTAGAGTTCACGCATAGTATATGCATTCACTCTAGTGAATGTTTTCTTGAAGCCAAAGAGGTGGAGGGAAGAGTCGCAAATGAAGGACTGTTAAGTCCATGGCACAGGCAGAGCAATGAACTGACCAAGGCAGGGTCGGAGGGAAGAGGAAGGCCGGTGGAGCCGTAGGGGACGACGGTTCCAGGTGGAGCCGAGAGGGCGAGGAGCCACAGTGGAGCCGACAGGTTGAACAGGCCGAGGTGGAGTGACGGGCATAGAGGTTCTAGGCGGAGCAAATGGCGGGATCACAGACTTCAATCAACTCAGAGTTGGGCAATGTGACAGGCCCGGTGCAAGGTGACAAAACAGGCAGGATACAATCACTCTCAAAATCAATAAGTGGCTCAGAGACCAGCGCTTCTATATCCACCTTAGCAGAAGGGACAGGGCTCTATTCCATCCCCTCATACTCCACCAGTATATCCACAGGGATAAGCGATGTTGCTAGCTCGCACACCTGGTCAGACTTGGTTGGCTTGGGCTCTGGGGCAATCTACTTACTAACCGTTTCTGTGTAAAGTTATATGTAATTTCACTTTGTCATGACAAAGCAACTCCATAAACACTAAAACGACTGTAAAAAATAATCATTTAAACAGCTGTACAGTTCAAATAATACACAAGTTTAACAGAAGAATTCATGTTTTTTTGTTTTTTTTTTTTAAATTTTTTTATTCAAACTTCTGCTTTTAAATCCTAAAAAAATTGGCCCCATTCACTTCTGTGTCTCACCGTAACCTTGATTCTTGCAGTTTTTAAAGAAAACAAGGAACAATTCAAAATGATTTGTTGTGGTAATCAAATTTATGTCACAAATGCTGTTAATAAAGTTTAGAATAGTGTTTTAGTAGTGACAGATCTTTCCTTCTGTATTTTGATGGACATCCGAGTTTAACAAATTATCAAAAAAGAAAAAAAATGTAGGACGGGGACTTGGTTTTAATCATCGGTTGTTGATTGAATTTTGTGGCTGTTGCATTCAAAAATTTATGCATGTTTGAAGATGGCTGTGAACAGTTTAAGTGGACTAAATGATTGGAGAAGTCCAGCATATGTGACCAGAGAGAAAGTCTGTCATTTTTGATTAAAAGGTACACTGTGTAAATTTTGGTGCTCTAGCAGTTAAATAAAAAAACTGCATGCATCTTCCAGAAGAACATTGTAGCAGGAGCTACTGCTCTCTGTTTATGGATATGACAAGTCACGTAGATACTGGTCTGAAATAGTCAGATTATAAACACTTATTAGAGGCATACTATAGCTATTCAGGATAAGACAAAAACACAGTTTGGAAGATGGATTCATGATGTAGGCTACTCGCTCATTATGTAAATTCTAAACAAAAAAATTACATACTATACCTTTAAACACAAGGTAAAAACAACATCAACACCACCAAAACATAAATCATGATAGGATAAATCAATAAGATCTATAACATGCATTGATACAGTGAAATTTCACTTCATGTTGACTTTGACTTTGAACCCGGAATATTCCTTTAAGAAGAAAAGAAAGATGAACATATTGACTAAATATAGTCAATAGTCTAAAGCTACTTTTGTTATTACTATTCAATGATGCTTAAATCCATTTAGAATTGGGTGAAGCCTTGCTCTCACTGTCTGAAAAAAACAAAAATTATACAAGTAACCGACCACTTTATGTCATGGGACACAAGATGTTGAGGCATGACAGCTTTAATTTAAGTAGCCCTCATCTGACCAGTTCAAAGCCTAGCCCTTCATTATCTATGTCTGGTGCAGACAGCTTCAAAGCACCTCCTCAGACGGTGTAACATGCTCTAATTGCACAGGTTAAGTTTGGTTATTGGCCGGGGTAGCAGTAGATGTTAGCAAATGTCATGAAAATGTCTCTGTGGTTTAGCTTCTTTTTCCTCTGTCTCCTATAGTTGACGGATTCATGAAGAAGCTGTGGGTTGAGAGAACAGAACGCGCCCTACTTATTCATTCAGAGAGACTACTAGGCGTCTGTTATAATGCCAACGTGTGTGTTACATTTAAAGGGTTAAAGTCCCATGAAATCACTCTACAAGTGCCAGTTTTCTGTCCTGTATTGACGCTTTTCCTAATTGTAAAGTTTGTTACTTCACAGAAATGAAAATACTTGCTAGTCAGTGGCATTGGGAGAGATGTTTACATCGCTTTTAGTCTAAATCAATAATTATTTTTACATGTCATGTAAACACTTTAGTCCAATTTTTGCAAAGTCGATCTAACAGGTAATGCTCTTGTTTATTGGCTGAAGTGCCTTTTTAGAGAGGCTGATCTTTTGACTGTGAGACTGTCTATGGATGCCTGAGGCTGAGATGTTCTGGGTTCATTATGGCAAAGCTTTTGTGTCAAGAATCTCTTGTTAATCCAAACTTCCATTTTCCTTTCAGTTCTTAAATCTGATGGAAGTCTGACAGAAAATAGTTTTGGCCCTTTTCTGAGCTCCAGGAGGCATTTGAAACCTTTTGACTCCAGTGAATATTGAAATATAGGCTATTTCTCAGGGTGAATTAGTTATCTATTAGTTGTTGAGGGGTTAAATTAAAATATCCTGATTTTTAGCTGTTTTGGCCTATTTTAACACTTGTTTTGTTTTATTTCAAATCTTTTAAGTCATCTTGAGGCCCCCTTGGAAGTTTACTGAGGTCCCCTAGCAGGCCCTAGACCCCTGTTTGAGAACTACTACTGTAAAGCCATGGCTAGATAAAAACTAATGAACATTTGCACCATTACTGCCCAGGAAAAAAGATACAGTTCCTCTTGTAATCAATGGGTCGGGCATGTTGTCACATCACATGGGGTAAGTTACAATATCTGCCTTTACACAGTTTATTGCAGGCCTTTCAGCAAAATATGAACAGTAAAGCAATTATGACCAAAAAAAACTATCATTGAATCAGCACAAAACATAAAAATAAGTAACCATCAAACCATTATTTTAATCTTGTGCAAATGCAAAACAAGAATTGGTGTAACTTTACTTCTTACTCAGAACCTTTTGGTTACTGTGTTGTGGCAACTTCTCTGTGTGACAACTAGCCCCACAGTAGATTGACACAAAGAGAAAGAGAGACAGTTAGACAGAGATCTTGTAAGCTCAGCAGAGGGAGCTCTTTCTATCATGTGTGAAAGAGAGCGGGAGAGAGAAAAAGAGAGAGAGAGTTAGTAGATTCTCTTCACAATTCATGTTTCTCCCACAGTCTTCACACAAGCTCTGAGCAACTTTGGGCAACCTCACGATTAATATGTAAACCATACATCCCCTTCAGAACACTTCAAAATGGCACATACCGGTGGCCAGATTCATCAAACATAATGGTCTCGCTGTAGGCTGGTGTGGTCGCGTTTTCTCCCTCCCCCTCTCTCTTTTTTCATTTGCTTCTGTCATTCATAGAGGGCCTTAGGTCAAAGCTAAGTGCTATTCTGCTATTAGCAGAAACTGGAGAGAATCCAGAGTCAAGAAATCTGATCTTAGTTTCTGGATTTTGGAAAAACATCATTTGTCTTGTAATATGAATGGGTAGCAAGAAAGAAAAAAATAAAGCCACAAGGACCAACATCCATTCAGTCAAGACAAGAAAGATGAAGAGCATGGGAGAAGGAGTGAAAGAAAAACGAAAAAAGAGTTGCAATAATGACAGGTTATAAAAAAAACATAATAACAAAATGCTTTTGTTCCCCATTTTTTCCTACTACAAGCTTTATTATTAGTACCCACAATGCACCATAGTCACCCTCTTTCCCCCTCTGTTCCTCCACTCTGCTTTTGTCCAGCTATCAGACAGAATTAAAAACTACAGGAGCAACAAACTCGAGCTGACATGACCTGATGAGGGCCACGGTGGGGTGATGGGAAGGGGGGCTGTGGTGGTTAGAAGAGAACGAATCACTCAAGTCATGTGACATCCTAGTCCAGTCTGCAATCAGCTACAGAATGTAACAAAGAACAAAACACTTCATTCCCCCCTTCCTCTCTTTTCTTCTGAATTGCTATTGTGCTAATATGAGCAACGGCTCACTGTAAGCATGAGGAGTAACTGAAGTATTTCTCCCATTTCCCTTTAACAGGTTGAGGTCAAAGGGGAGGCATCCCTGTCTATTAAGCATTCATGATCCTCACCTCCTTCCTAAATGCTCTGTGGCCCACAAGGTGTTAGCAATGGATAAGGAGAGAAAGAATTGTTATGGGGTGACAGGATGAGAGTTGGCATAGTCAGACTCAGTTATGATTAACTAAACAACTGAAAGATTTGAAGATGAACTGAAATGGAGTATATTTAAAGTTTTGTCAAATTATATACTAGCTATCTAGTCTAAGAATGTATGAGAAAATGCCTCCTATAACCTCATTCACTATTCCCTACATTACTCCAATAACATAGTACCACTAAATGAGTGAATGAAAATGAGCGAGTGAATTCGGACAATGAGCGTGCTGGAAATGCTGAAGATGTCATCTTCTGAATTCATTCAGCTTAATGGATTAGTTCACTTTCAAATAAAATTCCCCTGATAATTTACTCACCCCCATGTCATCCAAGATGTTTATGTCTTTCTTTCTTCAGTCGACAAGAAATTAAGGTTTTTGATGAAAACATTCCAGGATTATTCTCCTTATAGTGGACTTCAATGGCCTCCAAACGGTTGAAGGTCAAAATTACAGTTTCAGTGCAGCTTCAAAGGGCTTTAAACTATACCAGACGAGGAATAAGGGTCTTAGTTAGCGAAATGATCGGTCATTTTTGACTGTATATGCTTTATATAAACAAACGATCGCCTTGCACGTGCTTCCGCTTTCCGTATTCTTCAAAAAGCTTACGCTGTAAGTCCTACACCTTCCCTATTCTACTTACGAAAAAAGCGGAACTGGCGCCACAGTCGTTCCGTAAGTTCACATGAACATCTTGGATGACATGGGGGTGAGTAAATTATCAGGAAAATTTTATTTGAAAGTGGACTAATCCTTTAATGCTCACAGTGTATTCTCTAGCAGCTAGCATTTTGGTGCACATTTGTTATTGAGGTGCATTATTAGACTGAATGAGTCCACTCAATGTCCATTGTTTTGTTTTGTACACCACTTCAAATGGCTGTACCCTCAAATATTGCACTATATAAGGGTTGTGGCGACCAGGGCGGGCGAGAGCCGTGAGGGAACGGCGCGAGGCCGGTGGCGCGAGAGTTAACGAGCTACACCTGGGAGGCGCACCGGCCTTGAGTCTCTCACGGAGGAGCTCCGGGAGCATAAAAGGAGGAGCGACGACCCTGGAGGACGAGAGAGGACCAGGCCTGGACTTTATTTTACGTTTTATTATGTTTGTGTGGCCGGCAGACGTCCGCGAGGGTCTGCCGGCATTACTTTCGTTTTGTTCTTTGTTTATTTTGAATTAAAGTTACGTTGAATGTTCGCCGGATCCCACCTCCTTCTTCCCATATTTACGAACTGTGTTACAAGGGTATAGGGGGCGTTTAAATATGCATATTTCCCAACCATACTAGGTGAAAAACATTAAGCAGATTTTGAAGTGTGCATCCAATGGACACTTTACTATAACACAGTAGAGTGATGGGTCGTTCATGAACGAATCATTCGTTTTTAAGAAATCTTTAATATACTATTCTAATAATTAATAATTAATAATCATTTCTGTATCTGGTACAGACTGCATAGCTTCATCTTATTGGTGTGATAAACTAACAGACCGCATAGCCTGAAGACCCAGCTAAACAATAAATTAATCGTTCTGTTTCTCATAATTTGGCCTTGGTTGCATTATAGTTTTTTTTTTTCTTATTCAAAATATGATAAATGGCGCTGTACTGCAATTCACGTAACAATGACAACATGATGACTGTAGTTGACGTACGTTCTGATTATGTTGTCTTCACGTGCTCTCTGAATTATCGTAAATACTAGTTTCCTAGGTAAAAAATTGCACATGAACGCCCTCCCATTTCGAAACTTGAAAGCGATGAGCTCGTAATCACGACTTCAGAAGTAATTATCAAATTTCCGATAGCACGTGTATAATATTTTTTTCCTTGCTACAGACAAGCACTCGTTGTTTTCTAACGTTACCCAGCTTTAGCATGCTAGCTAACTTAATAACCTAAGTTATTATGTATCCTATGTTCATAGTGAAAAATATACAAATACTGAAACATACATAACACAAAAATGATAAAACATTCAACTCACATTTGAAAGATGCTGGGCTGTCTTCTCCCTAGAAGTTAGTTGCAACATCTTGACAGTTTCTCGCCAGGCTCCTTTAATTATGGAAAGCTGTGAGTGCATAAAGTATCCAGTATTCCACACTTTCTTTTTTGTCAGTTGAATAATTAGATATTTCTCTAGGTACCCTTCTTTTTCAGTGGACTTTTTCTGTATTTTACATCGTTATGCCAGTGGGTGGTAACAGGTGACTCATTGAATCGTTCATTCCAAAAGTGAATCGTTGAATCATTCACTCCAAATGTTTTGTTTAAAAACATCCATTTATTCAAGTGGTACTCAGGAAAGAAACACCATTGTCAGTAGGTGGCAATATAAGTGACTCACTGAATCATTCAATTAAAAGTGAATCATTCAAGCTATTTGACCTATTTGCTCATTTAAAAAACACATTTGGTAGTGTTTCATTTTCACAGTAGAATATATATATATATATATATATATATATATATATATATATATATATATATATATATATATATGAAGACTTAAGATGCAAAAGCCTCTAAGTGCCATCTGAATTTTCTTATAAAAATTAGCATTTTTTTTATCAAGCTTGTATGCCTTTTATCAATTATGGAATTATTTTTATTTATTTATCTTTTATCTTTTTTATTATATTTACCTTTATTTATCATATGGTGCCTAAAATGTAAGGTACGTAATATTCATTTCTTTATTGTTTTATATAAGCAATGTAACACTTGCATTCACACTGTTGGTCTGATTGCCACTATTTGTGATATGGGACAAATCTAGCTGCTTTTGAGTACTTACACGCTCTATAACACACAATTACGCCAATTTATCCTTTCAGATATTCATTCATAGAACAGGTACCAAAAGACCCACACTGATCTGTCAAGCACTTATGTGTGTGTTTGTCGGGGAAGTGTTCAGTTAGGCAGTTCAACAGGCAGACACAGCACAGCTGTAGTTGATTTGAACTGTAGCCCTGACAGCTTTAATGAGATACTTTATAGCCAGCACCGATCTCCTGCCCTATTCATGCCATTAAACACACACACATCTACATAGGCACACGTTGTGTGTTTACATCAGGGTTAAACCTCAATGCTAGAAGTATCAAATAAATTTTAATCACAGTGAAAATTACAATAAAGAATCCACATAAAAGTAGATCCTATGAATTGTTTGGGCATTTAAAGTGCCAAACAACATTTGGTAGTGTTTCATTTCCTCACAGTAGTTTAATGAGTAGGGATTGATTTGGTTTATTTTTGATTATGGTTCAGTCATTCATTTCATTCATGTTATAAAGGAAAACAGCTAAGCACATACTATGCAACTCAAGCTGGTACATCCTTCAACAACCATCTCTCCATTCCACTCCCGTTATCTCATTCTCTCCCTCCTCTGTCCGTATGTGCCATTCCCAGGTCAGTCTAGCCCAGGTCTCTGTGTCTGTCTGAAGTCTGGGGGCAGAGTCTGATCAGAGCCTTTCAGCAGAGGCCTCCGTGCATATGAAGCTAATCTGAGTGGGTCATCTCTCCCCCGCTCATGGTCTTTCATTCAGAAGACTCAGTCTCTCTCAGGTGCCTCATCATCATCTTTAGGTTTTATCTATACATATATAGCAACACATCCCATACCTGGCATTTACAAACATCAGGGTGAATCTGCACAGTAAATGGAAAAATTTGATTTAAGTTGTAGATAATGCACCATAAAGGTGTTCATAATGTCTTATGATGCACTTTAAAATCCATTATGTAATGCTAGTGTAAGTATAAACAAATTTATAATGCTTGTTCCATGGATGACTCTTTAAAAAGTGTGTAATGCACTGTAATGCATGAGATGCATCTCATGCATTACATTGCTAGTGGAAGGTAAACTGAGAAAATGGCCATAAAACTGTATTTGACACTTTTTTTTAAAAACTGCTTCACACAAATCACACAACTCATGTTTTTTCCTGATAAACATATTTTGATGGATTGTAATATTTCTATTCCTCTGAGATTTTTTTATTCTGTTGACACCCTTGAGAAGGACAGGATTTTAGGAAAAAAATGGGTATTAAATATATTTTATTGAATTACTATTTAAAATTTGAAGAAGGTTTTTGCCATGAAATTAGCCAAAGAAGCTGGCATGGCATTTAAAAAATAATAATAATAATCATTTGTGACAAACAGTGCAGATCATAGTGTGTTGCATAAGAAGACACACAGTTATTTTGTTCCTTACGTTCATCCTTATGTTAATTTTTAGTATGATTCATAGGATCTAGTGTATTTGCTATATTAACTTATTAATGTCTTATTACCCTGTAAAAAGTCTGAATATGCATGAGTTGTGACTGATGTTTTCATTAGTAGATGATTTGTATATCTGATTCTGAATTTTGCATGTCAATCTTACAAGTTATGGTCAGATCATTCTTACATTTCAACTTAAACTGTATTATGATGCAGTTTCTCATAAAGTTACCAGGCAACTTCTGAATGATGTTTAATTTAGCTGCTGAGGTAAAAATTTACTTGCATTTGGTGCTAAGCATGTGTTAATTTTGGAGCCTATAGATGTGACGTTATATTTTATACTCTTCAAAGTGGCAATGAAATAAAAGTAACATCCGTATTGTGACATAGGCCCTACATATGTGGCGACCAGGGCGGGCGAGAGCCGTGAGGGAACGGCGCGAGTGTTAATGAGCTTCACCTGGGAGGCGCGCCGGCCTTGAGTCTGTCACGGAGGAGCTCCAGGAGGAGTGACGACAGTGAAGGACGAGAGAGGACCAGGCCTGGACGTTATTTTATGTTTTATTATGTTTGTGTGGCCGGCAGACGTCCGCGAGGGTCTGCCGGCATTACTTTCGTTTTGTTCTTTGTTTATTTTGGAATTAAATGGTTTGTTAAACGTTCGCCGGTTCCCGCCTCCTTCTTCCCGTACATACGAACTGTGTTACAACATCCAAGTGAAATGGATTGTCAAAAAAGAAAAAAAATGTTGGGTGGGAACATGGTTCTATCCATCGGTTGTTGATTGGATGGAAAAATATCTAAAGGCACGTTTGCAGTCAGTTAGTAAAAAAGGGGTCGGACTAAATAATTGGAGAAGTCCTGCATACAGAAAAGTTACAAGGTCAAAAATAGTAAAAAAAAAAAAAAAAAATTAAACATACACAGGGATGAATAAGTAAGATTAATAACATGCATTTAGCCAATTTCATGGCTACTTTAAAAGTATATCCATAAGTAGGTACGTATCATTGTAGATTATATGTGGTTACAATTATTAAAGAGAACCTACACCTGATTATAAGCTGTATTAAATGGCAATTCAGCATTATGTGTGCCTTATTGCATTAACAATATTATTATTGGATTACTTTAAAAAAAAACAATGGCTAGCGATATGACAAATCCATGCTTTTAAATGTCTGAAGGAATCAGCAGATGCTGTATGAGGAGGAACATTTCAAAAGAGAATGGGATAGTGTGTGTGTGTATGTGTGTTGAGTTCAGTGGACACGTCCTTTGGCCTCATTAGATGGTTAACTCAGTGCTCATTCAGGTGTAGTGTGAGTGAGGAGTGTGTGTGTGTGTGTATTCAGTGTAGTTCAGCGGACACGTCCTTTGGCCCCATTAGATGGTTAACACACTGCTCATTCAGCCGTGTGAAACAGGACACACACAAGAAAGCCGAGCAGAGGAGCCGTGTGTGTACGACTGCATTTGTGTTTTTGGTCATTTGTAAACACACATACTTGCACACAAGAGATGCAGAGATGAAATAAAAGTGAAACAAAGAGGGGACGTAAAACAGGATACATTCCCCACAATTTTTCGATACCGCTTCTTCCTCTTCCTCCCCCAGCTTTTCCTCTTTCTCTCTTCCTCACTTACTCCCTGTCTCCTCTCATCTACATTAACAGCATGTGACGTTTCTGACTGTTACGGCTTGCTAATTATGGCTGTGTTCTCCAGAACAATTGGATGATTGTTGAGTGCAAAGATTTGAAAGACAAGCAAAGGCCCTTCTCGCTCTTTTTGTCTTTCTCTCTCTCCATCTCTCTTCCTTTCTGAGGCTCTTTCTCTCCCCCTTCATCCCCCCATATTCACATTTACTCAGTGCTTGTATTTGCTCTTGTTATACAAGAATTGCGAAAGAACTTTACTGCAGAAAACGCTGGATGCTAAGTTTGGTCTTGACTTTTTCAAAAATCCATTTGCACATATGCTTGTTTTCTCTAGCAGTGGTTTTGGCTTTATAATTATTCTGCCTACCCTGAATATTTTAATTACTACAGAAAGAATTCCTTTTTTGTATTATCTTTTTATGTGTGTGTGTGTTTGTGCATGCGTACCTTATCTGTAAGTAAAGTGTGTGTTTGAGTGGAGGTCATTCCCACATCAGCCGCTGTCTTTTTCCCACAGAAATCTTTGAACGTTGAATTCAGACAGACACAGATAGCTCTGAACCAATCATGCCCGAACTCAAAAGTGTGCGTGTGTTTGAAGTCTGTGTGCTGAAAGGTCCCCCGGCTTATCAAGATGTTTGAGTTCATTCACATTTCTAAAAAGGATTCAAAACATGTCTGAAAAGCCTGTGTTTTTGGAAAATGTGGACTGTTACATTAACTTAAAGGGTTAGTTCACCAAAAAATGAAAATTATGTCATTTATTACTCACCCTCATGTCGTTCCACACCCGTAAGACCTTCGTTCATCTTGGGAACACAGCATCGCCAGCAAGAACACTCCCTTTTTCAATGAAAAAACATATTTAAAACAGTTCATGTGTCTACAGTGGTTCAACCTTAATATTATAAAGTGACGAGAATACTTTTCGTGCACCAAAAATAAGAAAATAGTGACTTTATTCCACAATATCTAGTGATGGGCGATTTCAAAACACTGCTTCATGAAGCTTTACGAATCTTTTGTTTCGAATCAGTGGTTCAGAGCACCAAAATCACATGATTTCAATAAATGAGGCTTCGTTACGTCATAAGTGTTTTGAAACTTCAATAGTTCACGTGACTTTGGCAGTTTGATACATGCTCTGAACCACTGATTTGAAACAAAAGGTTCATGAAGCAGTGTTTTGAAATCGCCCATCACTAGATATTGTGGAATAAAGTTGCTATTTTGTTTTGTTTTTTTGGCACACAACAAGAATTTTCATTGCTTTATAACCACTGTAGTCACATGAACTGTTTTAAATATGTTTTTAGTAGCTTTCTGGGCATTGAAAAAGGGAGTGTTCTTGCTGGCGATGCAGGCCTCACTGAGCCATCGGATTTTATCAAAAATATCTTAATTTGTGTTTCGAAGATGAACGAAGCTCTTACGGGTGTGGAATGACATGAGGGTGAGAAATACATTACTTATATTATAATTTTCATTTTTGGGTGAACTAACCCTTTAATAACCAGTGATAGTAGCAAGTAATAACTGAACCTACTGGAACCTCGGGACTTCATTTTTGAAAAGACACCAGTGGAAGAACAATTAGGGCTATCATTTTTACGTTTTAATTTAGTGTGTATACTAAAAACAAAAATGTACACAAAATGCTACAAAAAAGATTGAGCACAGCATAATAAAATATCTTAAAGGGATAGTTCATCCAAAAATTAAAATTCTGTCATCATTAACTCACCCTCATATCAATTCAAATCTTACTCTCTTGTGTGGGGAAAAAAAGATAATTTGAGAAATGTTTCAGTGTTACAAGTTTAGTAACAATCATTCTTTAAAATATCTTCTTTTGTGTTCCAAAGAAGAAAAAAAAAACGTCATACAGGTTTGGGACAACTTGAGGGTAAGTAAATTATGAGATTTATGTTTGACAAGTATCTTAAGATGTATGTTCATGGTATGCAGTAAGAGTGATGTATGTGTTTGTATGGTTTGCAGGTAAAGGTTTGAGAATAGGTTTATTGTGTCCCCTCAGTGACTCTGTGGTGCAGGTCAGTGACCAGTCAGAGGAACTCAATATTCAATTCTGTCCTTTGCATTTCCACAGTAGTGTGTGTGTGTATGTGTGTAGCCCCACAGCTGTCATCACTTCTTTGTGTCACCAATTACCCATAATTACTCCTGGCAGCATAGGTTCCATTCAACTACGAACACAAAGCCCACCAAACATTCATCCGGTCACTGAGGAGGTGAGTGGGGTCCATTTACTGTTTTACACACATTATACTGTATACACACCTATCACTGTAAAGTATAGTATGCTCTTTGCCAGTGAAGATCAGTGTTTAATTTGTCTAAACGTAGTTTGTATGTTATGGCAATTTAAGAAAAGAGTAAAAGTCTGACATGTTGTGTTCCCATATTTAATTTAACCATCATTTTTCATTCTTGATGGCAAAATTTCAACAGCAGCTCTTTATTTGAAATAATATTTTACTGTCTAACTGTACACAAAACATAAAACTATGTACAATGCAAACATACACAAGCGAATATGTATGTTTACACACAAATGTTTACACACCTTTAAGTCTGACAAGTATCAGAGTATAATTCACTCAATAATGACAATGTTGTCATCATTTACTCCCTCTCATGAAGTTTCACTTATTTTCCTTCTGAATTAAAACCCAAAATTAAATGTTACATAGAATGTCTGAGAGCACTTTTCCAAAAAATGATGATTAATAAACTGCAAAGCTGAATTATGGGGGGGGGGGGGGGGGGGCACCATAAATGTACTTCTTATAGTACTAAGTGAACTGTATTCTACGGAAGAGGATTAGGGCCAAGCAATAATAAAAAAATAAAACCATCTCAAGATTAAAGTTGTTAAATTTCGAGAAAAAACTCAAAATAAAGTCATTAAATTATGAGAAAAAAAGTCGTTAAATTTCGAGAAAAAAGTCCAGATAAAATGTTGAGAATAAAGTCATTAAATTACGAGAAAAAAGTCGTTAAATTTCGAGAAAAAAGTCGAGATAAAATGTTGAGAATAAACTCGTTAAATTAAGAGAAAAAACTTGTTAAATTCGAGAAAAAGGTCGAGATAAAATGTTGAAAAAAGTCATTAAATTCGAGAAAAAAAGTCGTTAAATTTCGAGAAAAAGGTCGAGATACCTTTTTCTCGAAATGTTGAGAAAAAATGTTAAACTCATTAAATTACGAGAAAAAAAACGTTAAATTTCGATAAAAAAGTCGAGATAAATGTTGAGAATAAACTCGTTAAATTAAGAGAAAAAAAGTTAAATTTCGAGAAAAAAGTTGAGATAAAATGTTGAGAATAAACTCATTAAATTACGAGAAAAAAACTCATTAAATTTCGAGAAAAAAGTCAAGATAAAATGTTGAAAATAAAGTCATTAAATTACGAGAAAAAAAGTCGTTAAATTACGAGGACAAATTCGTTAAATTATGAGAAAAATGTTGTTAAATTTCGAGAAAAAAGTCAAGATAAAATGTTGAGAATAAACTAAATTATGAGAAAAAAGTAGTTAAATTACGAGAACAAATTCGTTAAATTACGACTTTGACTATGACTTTTTTCTCGTAATTTAATGACTTTATTCTCAACATTTTATCTCAACTTTTTTCTCGAAATTCAACGAGTTTTTCTCGAAATTTAACAACTTTAATCTTGAGATGGTTTTATTTTTTTATTACTGCTTGATTACTACCCTAATCCTCTTCCGTAGTATTCCCAGTCATCTTTGATAACTTTGTGTAAGGAATAGGCCACAATATACGCCGTTTATTCACTACTTTCTTCCCCTTTGCTCATTTGTGTTAGAGTTTAGTTAAAAAATAGTTCCTTTTAATGTTGTCAAAAGTACCGACTTCGATACCAAGTCAGTACTGAAATTTTAAAAAATTTTAAACGCTGTTGAGCGTATTCGTAAACACCTCTGATTGGACTTTTTGTTTCACACACTCATCAGATATGTCTGTGATTGGCTATAGTGATCAAGGCATGGGAGCCTTTGAAAGCACACAGAAGTGTTTGAATTTGAAAGCGGGAGCTTTTGAAAGTAGGTGTCTATCAGTGGGCTTATAGACCCCTGCTTTCAAACACTTCAGTGTGTATCTGTGTACTTTTGACAACATTATATATATATATATATACATGTATACATACATACATACATACAT
The DNA here is from genome assembly GCF_018812025.1 of Megalobrama amblycephala. Taxonomy (NCBI): domain Eukaryota; kingdom Metazoa; phylum Chordata; class Actinopteri; order Cypriniformes; family Xenocyprididae; genus Megalobrama; species Megalobrama amblycephala. The sequence continues at coordinate 16,136,359 of NC_063063.1, read as the reverse complement.
TATACTTAACATCTCATATTGTGATTCATGAAAGAAACAAAATATTACAAAGTTTATTTCTTTAACGTTGTCATATAATAAAAAAAAAAGTGTACATGTTTGCTGCATGTGAATGTGCTGGCAAAATATTACCTTTTGTCTGTTAAAAATGGAAATAACTGTCACATAGCGACAGGTGTCAAAATACACTTGAGGTCAACTGCACTAAAATGGGACAACGCATGAAGCCACACTAATGCCTGAGTGATTATTCTGTTATGCCCAAAAAATGCCAGCTGTAAGACACTCATTCAGTTCAGCTCTAAAGATTCATTTCAGCTGAAAGCTTTCGACGGCTTTATCTCTCGAACCCTCTCGTTCAATAGCCACATTCATACATTTGGAAAAGTCAAATACGAGAGGGGGAGGGACAGCGAGCAGGAGAGAAATAGAGAGCGACACGGACAGAAAAAGAGAGAGAAAATGAAGGACATTGATTGAAAAAAGCCAGACTCTTCTTCTCCTTTAATTATGCAATTCTTCCTCCTCCGCAGCCTATACCCTCAGTTCATTTTCTAAACACTTTTTCCACCTCAATTTCCAGTGACATCTTAAAACTGTAGCAAGCTCCAAATTAAGGGTCAGACTGCAGGCTGCTTCTGATTTAGAACATAAAGAACCGAAGAACAGAGAAGCCGACTGCTGCTACCACTGCGAGGCTAACTGTTACCATCTGTCTGTGTGTGTGCGTATGTGTTTGTGAGGGCCTGTAGCCCTCACTCGTATTTCCCCCTCCTTCCATCCGCGTCCCGCTGGTTCTTACCCTCTCTAAATGCTCCATAAAGCTTGTGCACATGAGAGGAGCTGACTTAACAAGGTGCGACCCCAGGCCTGACCAATCAGAGGTCACGATTCAGGGCTTCACTCCCACCCTGTCTTTCTGATTGGCTGTCTGTGTTCCCCAGATGTTCTCTTTTTAATGATTTTTTTAGCCATTAACTTGATAGTTGTTTATGGCTGTGAAATGCTGGAATGTAGGGCTGAGGGGACGGGGTTTAAGGGATGAAGAAAAGAGGGGGTGTGTACGGTCTGGAGGAGTGGGAATCTAATGTTCAGGGAAGGATGATAGTTAGAAATGAAATGAAATGGGCAAGACCTAAGAGCTTAGCAATAAGATAATGTGTTTGTTTATAAATTTGTACTTTTACGGTAATCTTTTTAAAGTGTTGTACTGACAGGATAAGCACAAGAATGAAGACCACTAACGCATTAGGCAGAACATAATATAATTAGTTGTACATAATCTCTGCGGCACATTTCCCAAAAGAACTGTTATCTTAAACAATAATGAGAGCCTCTAACCTCTTGTAAGATGTTACATGCAGTTTGTATAGATCTTTCTCTGGTTCATTAGAGGATGACTGATTTTGCAGTGATGATGTATTTTTGTAGGCCAGCCTGGAAGTTAGCCTCACCCGTTGGTCTCTCGACAAGAACCCAAAAGACTTTTCCATTGGCTTTTGGATTATTGCAGAAAATAAGCTCTGTGATCAAACAAGAGTTTATGGTTCAATCACATTTTTAAATAAAAACAACTATGAATTTTGAAGCCTAAATACAGAAGTAAAGCTGAACGTAGGCTATAAACGAACTACACAACAGCCGCATGACTTTAACGTGAACTTTAAGCTTCCGACAACACTTTCAGTCTTTTTAAAAAAATATTTTCCCTGAAAGTTTGAGTTAAAAAGCAAGTTTGCAAGAGTATGATTATAAACACAATAAGGCTGTAAAAGTGGAGTAGATTGTTCAGCGTGATGACATTTAATGTCCCCGACAACCTCTGTAGTCCCATTTTATCAACTTGTTAGCAATCGCCTTTTTCAAGACAAAACCTCTAAAAAACCATGAGAGGGTTATTATTGATGTACAGAGCCCCGCACATGACATGCAGACAAAAATATATATATCGTGACCATGAATTAAGAATTCGTTCTCTCATTTGTTCCCTCGATATAGTAACTTGTGGCCACATTGTACTAATTTGTTCCCTCATTTTGATTGACCTAAACAAGGGAACGAATTATTACAACTTGGTGCGATTTAGTAAAATGAGGGAACAAATTTTTATCTTGTGCACATAATTAATTTAAATGATAGAATGAATTAGAAAAAAGTGCTGATGTACAACCCGAATTCCGGAAATGTTGGGACATTTTTTAAATATGAATAAAATGAAAACTAAAAGACTTTCAAATCACATGAGCCAATATTTTATTCACAATAGAACATAGATAACATAACAAATGTTTAAACTGAGAAACTTTACAATTTTATGCACAAAATGAGCTCATTTCAAATTTGATGCCTGCTACAGGTCTCAAAGTAGTTGGGATGGGGGCATGTTTACCATGGTGTAGCATCTCCTCTTCTTTTCAAAACATTGTGAAGACGTCTGGGCATCGAGGTTCTGAGTTTTTGGAGTTTTAGTGGAAATTTGGTCCCATTCTTGCCTGATATAGGACACCAGCTGCTGAAGAGTTCGTGGTCATCTTTGATGATGTCGTCTCTATAGGTGAAAGATCTGGACTGCAGGCAGGCCAATTCAGCACCTGGCTCTTCTACAACGAAGCCACGCTGTTGTAATAGCTGCAGTATGTGGTTTTGGATTGTCCTGCTGAAAAACACAAGGCCTTCCCTGAAATAGACGTCATCTGGAGGGGAGCATATGTTGCTCTAAACCCTTTATATACCTTTCAGCATTCATAGTGCCTTCCAAAACATGCAAGCTGCCCATACCGTATGCACTTATGCACCCCCATACCATCAGAGATGCTGGCTTTTGAACTGAACGCTGATAACACGCTGGAAGGTCTCCCTCCTCTTTAGCCCGGAGGCCTGTCCGTGATTTCCAACAAGAATGCCAAATTTGGACTCGTCTGACCATAGAACACTTTTTCACTTTGCCCACAGGATACGACGGCCCTTCTGGACCATGTTCACATATGGCTTTCTGCATTTTCTTTCTTATCCTTTTTGCATGATAGAGTTTAGTTGGCATCTGCAGATGGCACAGCGGATTGAGTTTACCGACAATGGTTTCTGGAAGTATTCCTGGGCCCATTTAGTAATGTCACTGACACAATCATGCCGATGAGTGATGCAGTGTCGTCTGAGGGCCCGAAAACCACAGGCATCCAATCAAGTTCTTCGGCCTTGTCCCTTACACACAGAAATATCTCCAGTTTCTCTGAATCTTTTGATGATGTTATGCACCGTAGATGATGAGATTTGCAATTTTTTTGACATTGGGGAACATTGTTTTTAAAATATTCCACAATCTTTTTATGCACTCTTTCACAGCTCTGCTCATCTTTACTTCTGAGAGACTCTAAGACATCCCTTTTATAGCTAATCATGTTACAGACATGATATCAGTTAACTTAATTAGTTGCTAGATGTTCTCCCAGCTGAATCTTTTCAAAATTTTTTGCTTTCTCAGCCATTTGTTGCCCCCGTGCAAACTTTTTTGAGACCTGTAGCAGGCATTGAATTTGAAATGAGCTCATTTAGTGGATAAAAGTGTAAAATTTCTCCATTTAAACATTTGTTATGTTATCTAGGTTCTATTGTGAGTAAAATATTGGCTCATGTGATTTGAAAGTCTTTTAGTTTTCATTTTATTCAAATTTAAAAAAAAAAAACGTCCCAACATTTCCAGAATTCGGGTTGTATTAGTAAGTCGTGGGAACAAATTGTTAATTAGTGGCCACGATATACATATTTTTTTCCTGCATGTCATGTGCAGGGCTCCGTACTGATGTATTTTATGTTGTAGAATATAACGTAAACATATCTTGAGCCAGACCTTATTTCATGCATTTAACCAAAAACCCACGACAATGGTTGCACACAGTGTTACCAGAGCAATATTTATTTCTGACTATATTCAGTAATCATGTGTTTGGCAAAATGTAGTACTTTCATGTTAGCATTTTCATTTTGGGGAGATCTTAAATGCATCTTGTTACATTTCTACTTAATAACAAGCACCTTAGCAATAAACACAGCAAAAACATAGAACACCTTCACAATCACATAGAAATGCTCAAGCAACCACCAATGTTGTGGTTACCAGTTAGCCCAAAATCCTCTCTTCTAATCAGACTAATCAGATCTGCCAGTGGGCTGGTGGTCATTTATTCTCCCATCAGTCATTTAAAACATATAGCATTATAATCACACAAACACAGGCCTGTCATAAACACTACAGTCTAAACATTGTATTCAGAGCAGCAGGGATTTGAGTTTTATGTTCCTGTTTTATTTGTAAAAACTGTTCTAGCATGATAACAAATGAAAGGACCTTGGGTTTTACTAATCTTGCTGTAAGCCTATATGCTATGAAAACATTAAGAGAAAATGAGAGGCCAGTTCTGTCCAATATAATGCATATACAAGCATATTCTAACTTGCCTTAAATGGTCTTGGGTTACAGCTACCCCAATTGTTGTTAACAATAATGCTATGTTAAACCACCAGGAACTGCAATAAAACATAGTCTTTGGTCCAGAAGTGCTTTTCTATCCTGCCTTTTTGGGGAAGAAGTCTGATGTGGGTGTGTTTATTCCTATCCATTTAATTACTATCCATTTTATTCATGTCCATTTAATTGAATGAAAATGAATACGTTTCATTTGGACTACAATTAATGTAATCTTTAGATTTATTTCTTATTTTTGATCTGTGCACCACTGGTAGTACATGTACCACATGCTGTAGTGTTTACCTGTGATTCAGAATTTGATTAGAGTCCTTCTCCCTCAAACCCTTCCATCCTGCTCTGTCCCAGTCTGTAATGTATTTGCCTTTCAAGGTAACCATAAGCTAATGATAGGTTTGAACTAGTGTGCTGGGAAAGCAGGCTACTGTGATTATGAACTGCTATCCAGACCATAAAAGCTCAATATAAAGTTCTTTGTTTGAAGCAGCTGTGGATTAATCTTTAACTATCACCATTAATAGTTTATTAATAAATCAGCATGTCTGCAGTCTCATTCTGATCTATGGACATAAAACGTGTGGTCATACCAGAAGTTTGGGTGATGAGGTTAAAGACTGATTAAATTCCTAAACTCTCTTTTCTGTCTTCCCTCAGCATCACTGCTAAAGAGAATCATTAGAATATGTAATGGTGGGAACACAGCGGGTGAAAGATTGCAAACATGCTTTTGGTCCCCTAAAATAGTGTGTGTTTGTGTGTGGCTCTGAGCTCACCTTATCCATCTCTGTCTTCCTGTAGGGAGTAGAGCTGTATCTTATAACCAAAGGTCAGGACATCTGGTCTAACTCAAACCTTAGACCGCTCACATTACCTTGCTGTTTTCAACCATTCGCTCTCTTTCATGCATACATACACACATACACACACTATATTTAGTAAAAATAAAAGAGAAAATCAATTTCAAATTAATTTTGTTCTTTTGAAGTTTTTATTCATCAAAGAATGTTGAAAGAAATTATCACGGTTTCCACAAACATATTAAGCGGCAAACTGTTTTGTCAACTGCATTGATAATAAAAAATCTTTCTTGAATCAGCACCAAATCAGCATATTAGAATGAGTTCTGTAGGATCATGTGACACTGAAGACTCAAGTAATGGCTGCTGAAAATTCAGCTTTGCCATCATACGTTATACATTAAATTTTTAAATATATTAAAACCGCAGTTATTAAGCAGACCTAATACTCCTAATACTCTACTAATACTCTAATGAGAGTTAGTTGTAGTTACTTATAATAAGTAGAATGTCTAAAGTGGACCACTGGATATGTTACTTAATATGTAAGCAATAAGGTATGAGAGGCTGTGCTGTATCGACTGAAGGGCCTTATTAGGCAATCCCTTCAGCCGTGACTTATTCACGATACAGCACTAGCCTCGAGAACCTTATTGCTTTTATAAAACGGTTACCACACAATACAAATATTAAAGCCAGAAATATGTATCAATGCACTTTCATCAAGTAAACTTTTTCTAAAAGCCTTCCTTCCGCCAGAAAAAAATAGTCCCTGACCGTGAACAGCAACAGAAGTTACATTTTCAAGCCATTAGATGGCGGCCTGTCTTTATGAATGTGTCAGTCAGTAGCGAAGAAATTTATATTGAAAAGACTGAATTGTTGTGAACATGGAACAAGATGCGCTGTCAGTCATGGGAAAACCCCTTAAATGTTTAAAGGACAAGATGATACATCGGGCATTTAAACAGATTTTTTATTATGAACATAGGACTGACCTGAAGGAAAATGCTAAATCTGGATGCAGGTAGGCTAATAAACTCGCACAATCGAACTTTTTCTCACAACACTCTTCTACATAATACAGTAAGCATCAATGAACAAAATCAATTGAGAACAAACAGTTTAAGAATGGTTGCTAAGGGTGTTGTGTTGTGATACATTTGTGAACCGTTGGGTGAAGTGGTCATAGTCGTGTTTTACTGTGAATAAAACACAGCTATTGACCAATCAGAATCAAGGACAGGAACTAACCATTTTATAATTCACAATAATACTGTTTTACTGTAGTTTTGATCAAATAATGCAGCCTGGGTGAGCATAAGAGACTTTTTTCAAAAACATTTAAAAATCTTTCCAACCACAAATTGTTCCTATGTTTCTCATGCTGCCAGTTCTAGTCATTTGACTGATGTTCAGTACCTGTGTGACCCTCAGGACTCCCGTACGCATGACAGCACAGACGCCACTGGTCAAGTCTGAAGAGAGGTGTCTGTAACTGTGCCTGGAAGTGCTCAACTTCTTCTTCATAAATTACTCAAGCAGTCAGTCTCGTGCTTTTAACCTCCCTCTTCTCACCTCTGTTAAAGTGTCACAGCCATCTTAACCAACATTTACAGTTCACTGCTAAATGACAGTAAAACAGCTAAACAATGTTTTTAACTGCCATTAGCATCATGTAGCTGTCAAATCACCTCATCTAAATGCCTTTGATTTCACTTCTGAAAAAAATGTCATGTTCAACGTCTTCCTGTTTGGATCAAAGCTTTGCTGAGGTATAAGGGTGAATCACAGTCTAGAGTCTAGACTGTATAATAATTACTTTGATACATGCATCCACAAATACCAAGACTCCACCTGGTAGAACTGTATGAAAAGTGGTGCTTTGGTGTATTGATATTCTTTTGGTTAGTGTTTATTCGAAACTCCTAACACTAAGTTTTGTAAATGATTTCAACATTGGGTGTACTAGCTATTTTGGGATTTTGTAAATGTTATAGTTTTACAGATATTTAAGATTAAAATGGGTCACATTTTATTGTAAGAAGACATTGTTACAGTGTAATTACACAAAAAAATGTAATATTAATTAACTCTTACTGTAGGGTTAAGGTTATAGGTTTAGGGTTTGGTTTTGGGTTAGTTAGCCTACTTGAAACTAATTTACTGGTATTACTATAGGTACATGTAATGTGTATATATGTCACATTAAAATAAAGTGTTACCTTAAATTAACAAAGAGTCGTACCCGATTATGTTATCATAATATTTGCCTGCTGAAAGCTGGTTCTTTCTTGCTAAGACAGTGTTTCAATGTGTTGTTTATACGGAAACCCGTTTCTACCTTGGAGTAAATCAAATAAAAAGGTAATTGTGACTATTTCTCATAGTTGTAACTTTATATCTCCCATTTGCAACTTCATATTTAAAAACTTAAACTTTATTTCTTGTAATTGTGACGTGTCACTCGTATTGTTTTGAATGGGAGAAAGTGTAATGCGCAATGTGGCGGAATAAGTCCCGCCTTCTAAATAAGAGCCAATCGCCGACTGGTAAAGTCATCGCGTCACTTCAGCGGCCGTTAGAATCACCGGTTTCTATAGAAACAGTCAGACGCGCGCCTCCGAAGAGACGGCATTTAGGACTGCGCATGCGCATTAGCTTGATCAAGCCTGAAAAATACAGTTTTTTTTTGTCATGATTCGAGCGTTTAGAAACTAAATTTATGAGCCGTTTGTTGTTAGATTTAATTTGTGATTTCAAATATGAAGTTTAATCGTAAGGTTGGCAAACAGTTTTGGAGAATTTGATGTTTCCCCATTCAAAGAGATAGGAGCTGCATGATGCCCAGGATGCCCGAGAGGCGTTTCAAATGGCCCGCGAGTGAAATGTCTTGGCTTTTTCATTCAATGACTTATGATCTCAAATTTTGTCATCATTTACTCGCCCTCAAGTTGTTCCAAACCTGTATAAATTTCTTTGTCCTGATGAACACAAATGAAGATCTTCTGAAGAATGTGTGTAAACAAGCAGATCTCGCCCCCCATTGAGTACCATTGTAGGAAAAATAAATAGGCTACTATGGTAGTCAATGGAGGGGGCAAGATCTGCTTGGTTACAAACATTCTTCCAAATATCTTCCTTTGTGCACAGCAGAACAAAGAAATTTATACAGGTTTGGAACATCTCTGATGACAGAATTTTCATTTTTGGGTGAACTATTCCTTTAACTTTTTTGTAATTGTGACTTTATATCTCACAAAGTAACTTCTTATTTTATCTCACATTTATAGAGATTGAAACCATATGATTCTCACATACAGCCAATGGAAAACAAGGAATGTATAATGACAGCAAACCAGCTCTGATCCACGGAAATTACTATCAGTACAGAATCAAGCCAGGTACCTATATGCAATACACCTGAAAATTGCTTGTCTAAAAATATCCATTATGCGGATGAGACAGGCCTGCAGGTGTGTGCGTGGTGTTTGAGCGAAATATCTGTGCCATTGTCACCTAAGTGCAAGTGACTTCATCAAAACAATGACCAAGAGACACAGAGGCGTCAAACTGTCCCATAGATAAGGCGTAGTCTGCCTGTTATTACCCACGGTGTGTGTGTGTGTGTGTGTGCGTGCATTTGAGGGGAAATCCCTCTCATCATGCCCTGTCAACTCTCATGCCATGATAATAACGCTGAACATGAATAAGCAAGCAGTGAGCAATGTCTTAATTACTCACGTTCTTTTTAAATCCTTCCCATTCGGTACAAAGACACGTTTAGTGTTTTTACTTTTCCCTTTTTGTTGTCTTTTTCTTTCTTTTTTTTGCTTCCTTTCTTACGTGTCTCATCTTCTGCTGTCTATATCTTTCCGTCTGCTTCAGAAGAGCCTATAATCTTCCTCAGCCATAATCTGGTTCAAATGACACACCCTACTCTTTTTTTTTCATGTCCGCTTTCCATAAACTGAGGTTGTAGAGAAGTTAGATTTGAGGAGTAAATTATAGCTTACTTCATCTTGCTACTCACTTTGGTTTGATACAATATCTGGAATATTGATATACTTTTACACAGTATTTCATCCACATAAAAAGTAACAGTGCTATAAAATAATCTTTCCCCAGGCTATCTCTCTTGTTCCATCTATTCATATTTTGACTATAGATGTTTCAAAATCAACGAGCAAGCAAGTAGACTTGCTGTATAATGTGTCATGTAATTGGTTTCAATTAATGCTGTCGTTTTTGTCTGGCAACCCGTTAAAACCCCTTATAGCAATCTAAATATTTGCTTAGGTTTCACTTTGTGCTATTAAAGTATTTGGACCTTATCTTTTGCTTTTGACAAAGCTCTTATTTTATTCCAAATCTCTGTAAAAGTCATGTGTCATGTGTCATGTGTCGATTTCTGAATGCCTTCATAAACACCTTTGGTGGTGGTGCGAGAGTTGCTGTATAGGTCTGAGTTCTATAAGCACCAAAGAATGGCTTTTTTTAGTTTATTCTACTAAATGTAGCTGAAATGTCAGAGGAGCCCAATGGCAGTTTTATCATTGTAATCAGAAAGGCTTTAATGAAAGGTGATGTAAGGGCAACTGTAAAGACAGTCCTGTATAGAAGTACATAAAAAGAGCCTGTCATGAATGCCTGCTGCGCCCTATCCTTTAATTTAGAGTCTTTTTGCAACATAATCACAGCCTAACTACTTACGGTTATTACCTGAGCTCACGAGAGGGGGGAGAAAAACATGTGTGCGTATTTGTGTGTGTGTGTGTGTGTGTACAATGGTGCCAGTGCTCTAGACTGACCTGAGGGCACTCATTACCCAGCCAGGGACATTACCGTGTAGCCTCAGTGTCTCTGCTGTTCCAGTGGAACTGGTTTACCTCACCATCAACAAATGGACAGAATCAGCAGATAACCTCATTGTATGTCTGTCTTTCGTTTCTTATCTCCTCCTCATTATTTCAGTTTTTTACTGTTTCTATCATTATTTATCTACTGAATGTCTGTTTTTTAATGTGGGTAACTTTTTAATTAGGGAAACAGGATTTTACCCACTGAAATTTTTTTTGTTGTTCAAAGTCCCCCTGTAGTGAATAATTGTATCCCTTAAAACTCATCTTTGATCAGCAAAATGACATATTTAAATGATTTTTTCCTGTGAAAAACATTTCTTTATGCCTTAAAATAGCTAGAATGTAACTCTACACCCTTGCCTCATTTAATATTCTCAGATTAATGAATACGCAAATTAGCCCCGCCTCCACTTGCTCACGCCAGCTCAGAGATCCACTTGGTCAATGCTGCACAATGGTATCGCTCTTTACAACACCGGACACATAACAGTAATTAATATGATTAGCCAACCTGGTCTCATGGGAGAGACGTACCCGTGGGCACGTTTTCATGAGACACAAAATTACGTACCGGTGCATACGTCTCGCTGCAGTTTCCGACAGAAATGAACGCTAGAGGCCGGTAAAACGTCAATGAGCGCTTTGGCTCGTTTTCACACACGGTTTCGATGACGGCGGGGTCAGATTATGGATTCATAAAGACTCGTTTTGATGTCTCCTTGTGCAATATCATGTCACGACTTCAAAACGCTTCTTACCAGAGTGCCCGATTTGAGGGAAAGATGAATGCGGCCAAGTACAGGGATATCCTGGACGAAAACCTTCTCCAGAGTGCTCAGGACCTCAGACTGGGCCAACGTTTACCTTCCAACAAGACAATGACCCTAAGCACACAGCTAAAATAATGAAGGAGTGGCTTCACAACAACTCCGTGACTGTTCTTGAATGGCCCAGCCAGAGCCCATGAGTTGAACCCAATTAAGCATCTCTGGAGAGACCCAAAAATGGCTGTCCACCAACGTTTACCATCCAACCTGACAGAACTGGAGAGGATCTGCAAGGAGGAATGGCAGAGGATCCCCAAATCCAAGTGTGAAAAACTTGTTGCATCTTTCCCAAAAAGACTCATGGCTGTATTAGATCAAAAGGGTGCTTCTACTAAATACTGAGCAAAGGGTCTGAATACTATAGGACCATGTGATATTTCAGTTTTTCTTTTTTAATAAATCTGCAAAAATGTCAACAATTCTGTGTTTTTCTGTCAATATGGGGTGCTGTGTGTACATTAATGAGGGAAAAAAAATGAACAAATGATTTTAGCAATATGGCTGCAATATAACAAAGAGTGAAAAATTTAAGGGGGTCTGAATACTTTCCGTACCCACTGTATTATAATAGCTTTTAACTTTTTATTGTGTCTCATTAATCCATTCTTTTCCTTATCAATCCTGATCAAATGTTATAAGCATATACATGTATATATGACAACATATATTTATAAGTTAATATATTATAAATTATGATGACATTATTTATTTACATAACTGAAAATGCCATTACCGTCGCATACAATTTCAAAAATCCACACCATCACATGGTATGGCAAAAGAGTTGATCAAAGTCATGATCATATCTATATTCTAGGAATGTGACAAATGTTTTAACATAGGATTTGTCATAGTTTTCAGACATGCCCCTAATTAAAGAAATACCTACCATGAAGTCATAATTGTTCATGGCCTCCAGCTGTATGGTTACTGTGGGAGAAAGACATCAAAAATGTTGTTCATTGCACACCTGATGGAGTATAACCCGTTTTGTCAGTGTTCTCTGAGGCAGTCAGACAGGTAGACTCTGTCTTTCTGGGAAAAGGGTTATTTTTTAACAGTGACACTGACCTGCTGAACTCTGGACAACTGTCAATTCCAATTTACCCTGATTATTTACATTCCCATGGAGAAAGCAGTTGTCCAGGTTACTGCTTTTTCTCCCTCCATAAGTTCAGATTGTAGAGCTGGTGGTTTGTTCAATTTGTTTATATGAGTGAAACGCATTAAATGCTCTGTTCCACTGACTACGTCCATAATGAATCACACTGTGAAATCACAAAGACAGCATAATCCACACCAGAGGGCACAGTGTCATATTCACCAACCACCCTAAACAAACCCAGTGTTTACAGTATGACCAGTGTCAAGCAAACCTGTCTATTAAACAAACATGCAGAAAGGAAGAGAAAGAAAAACACATTTTCCATGGAAAAACGTAAGTAATGCCGGATTGGATCAACATGAGGATCAGTACATTTTTATATTTAGATGATCTATCCCTTTAAAAGCTTAAGTGCATACTTCGTTCGAAGTCAAAAGGCAGTTCATTCTTAATTTATAGGGTTATGAATACATAGTCATTGGCATGTTTATTATCCAATGTTATTGGAAAGAAAATGAAGACTCCTCTAGCTCGACTATTCTCGGAACAAAGGCGTCATTGCCTTTTCTCTGACAGAAGTCCTAAAGATAGAAATGTGGAGAAGCTGATATTGCCTCAGAGTCCATGCTTGAGAGATTTATATTTATGTCTCTGGAGCACAAACTGTTTTTTCTCTGTTTCTTTTTCTGAGTCTGCCCTAAAAAACAGACAGCAAAAAAAGAGTGCCCAGCATCAATGCACATTACAACCAGATGTTCCGCCAACCAGAGAGAGGGGATCAATGACCAGACCAAGCTTCCTAGTAAGAGAAACAGGGGAAAAAATGAATTGAATTATATGACATTTCTTTAATAAGATTCACTGGAAGGCTTTCAAAGGCCCTCCTCACATTGGGAAGTTCCCAAAGAGAGAGGAAATGATAGTCTCTAAAATATCAACCGACATGCTCGCAGTGGTTATGACAAAGACAGAGATGCTGCTTATTTTGTGTGTGTGTGATTATATAGAGCGGCTGGATGAATCCATGCGGGACAAAATGGAGATTCGGGAACGGAGATGGTTTTAACGGCGAAGAAAGGCAAAAATAACTTCTAGTTCAGATCCAAAAGGCCCAATGGTTTGCTGATTATATATTCTCTTCTCTGCCCATTTGTTTTGTTTTTGGTTTTGTAACTTGCTCATATAGTGTAATTCATTGTCTGTGAAAACTGTAAATGTCATAAAGCATTTGTTTTATTCATCCTAAAATCCTAAAAGCTATTTTTATTTTCTGGTCCAATGTAGAAGTGTTTTGTGTGATGAGTTGATTGTGTCTGAAAAAGTCTTGAAATTAGGCCAGTTTGCTGACCTTTAGAAACAGTTCTGTAACAGGAATATCAAAATCAAAACACACACACACATGGTTTCAGACAGCATTGTTTTAGATAGAGATAGACGCATGGCACTGGACAAACTGATAACTGTATATACTTGTCTGGGTTTTATTTTTCTTGGATTTAACACACATACGATTAAGGACTTTGCTTTACATGTCATCTGTTAGTCCTTGTTATCCAAGGACAGGAAAAAGGAAAGACAAAAGAGAGACAGTGTTCATTTGCTTATCACTCCACACTTCTCAATGGACATTTTGTCCATTAAAGGAAGTGTTTTCTTAAGACTGACAGAAATACATAATTTACTCACCCTCATGTCATTTCAAAACTCATGTCAAAATGTTTTTAAAGTCCCCCTGAAATCAAAATTTAAGTTTTTTAGCTTTTAGCATGAATATGTTAGCCTTAATGTTATGAATAGGCTGGTGTGTTCCAAAACAATGACAACATTTGCATTTAGGAGATATAAGCATTTAAAACTTACAGTCTCACACTTCTGCTGAAATGGATCACGGATTTTCATGACATCACATCGCACTTCACCTTCGCATCAAATCTTCTGTCCAATCAAATGCTCTCTAGAATCTGAAGTCCCGCCCCTCCTACACTATAAACAGACACTGAAGCTGAGGCTAAAATCGGTCATTTGTTCACACATTTACTAGTTTCTACATGTTGAACAGCACATAGTGCACTATATAGAGAATAGGGAACAATTCAGACAGTGTAAATATGCTTTCCATTGACGCGTATGAAGTCCGTTTTCGCGTTAGTATAACGTGAACCGCCGCAGCGTGGGAACTGTCTGCTCTGGTCCAGAGAGATGAGAGCACAGAGTGGATCATTTGCGCGAGTCGGCTCAGACCCCGAAAGGTATCGGAAACAGAGGTTTTACTGAGTTTAACGGCTCTGGCCGAGCTGTGATATATAAACAAAACGCAATTGGCTATTTTTTAAAAAAAGGGGCGGGGCTGTTCGATATATCGCCCTGTCTTCCTGTTTCAGTTGAAATTACGTCAACACATTCAATAATGCTGTTCGTTCCAAGGGGGGGAAAACAACAGGAAGGGAAAACTGTAGATGAATAACATAAAAAAAAAGAATATATTTTGAAGAAATTTAATAGCCAAACAGGGGTGAGTTTCCCGAAAGCATCGTTGGTGAACCATGGTCGTAAGTCCCATTGAACTCTATTGGTAACGACCGAACTTGCGACCATAGTTCGCTTCGGGAAACGCACCCCAGGTTATTGAGGACCATTGACTTTCACTGTATGGATAAAAAAACAAAAAATCATTGAGATTCTCAAAATATCTTATGTTCGACAAAAGAAAGTCATACAGGTTTGGTACGACATGAGGGTGAGTAAAAAAGTAAACACAAAGGTATCGTATGAATTCAGAAGTCTTATAATATGCCCCAAAAGTTGTTTAAACTACTTTTATTGTGCATTTTTTGAAGCTTGACAGCCCTGTTCACCATTCACTTTAATTGTATGGGAAAGATCAGCGCAAACATTCTACTAAATATCTTCTTTTGCATCTCACAGAACAAAAACAGTTGTACCATTTTGCAACAATGTGAGGGACGACGTGTAAACTATATGATTATGCAATTGTCATGTTTCATATTCTTGATCCTCCTTTTAATATTTTAAATCTCTCACTTTCTATCCACTCATTCTCTGATCTGCCCATCCTTTCTACCTCCACACACAATCTCTGGTCCAATCCTGATCAGAAAAAAAGAAAAGAAAGAGAAAAACACAATGAGATTATTGAGAAGAAAAAGCGAGGGATGGATATTTTCTCAGGAGAAGGACAATAGGCGCTCTCCTCCATTCGCGTTCCCCCTCTTTCATCCTCAGAGGTCCACAAGGGAGGCAATTGTTAGGACACAATGTGAAACGAGAAAACTTTTTAGAAGACACATCGCATTTAATTAACTAGTGGTAATGATCTCATTACTCTCTTTGAGTCCAAGGCGCACACACACACACACACACACACAGTAGAGAGGTGAGACAGAGGTCAGTAGAGCAGAACTGGCCCTCAGTGCTATTGAGAGAATGAGTGGTCAGTCTTCTCTATTCTCTGTGCTTTCTGTGGATATAACGGTCTGGTTTAAGCTGTGGATTTTCATCCAAGAGGTTTTAGACATTTGCTTTTACTCTAAAATCCTTATCCCTGTCTAAGGGGTCTTCATAATATTTTCTTTAGCAGATAAATAGGCCTAATAGAGAAGAGAATGTCATGAATTCCTGTGAAGCCAAAGGCCCAATTCATGTTCCTGCATTTTCTTTTCGAGAGATGAGAGTTAATCTTTTGATATCGCTGAACAAACATTCTTTCGTCTATTTTCTAAAGCTTGCCTTGTCTGAGAGTGTTTTTGTTTGGTCTGTCGCTTGCTGAATGGTCTGTTATGCTTTTTTTTAATTCAAGAAAACTATATATACCAGAGAAGGATGTTGCCATCTAAAAACAAGGAAAATACAGACTATGGTTCAGATGGAACTATATTTAGATCAAACTTTTGATGGGCTCAGTGAATGCTGTAGATTACTGATGAAGGACAGACTCGCTAATGAACATTAATGAGTTTTAGCTATCACCAAATGCTATAATCCTTACTGGAATGATAACAGTCTGCTAAATGCAGGGCGCATGTTTGAAAAGATGCAAAGCACAGAATTCGGAACTAATAATCATCCACTCCGAGCTGCTATTTGGTCCATCAGTCAGTGAACTTGAGAACCAGGGCTGCTGTTCTCAAAGCATCGTAAGAACCATTGGCACCAATGGTATGAACTTAGCTCACAGTGATTTTGAGAATCGTAGCCCAGATCATTTTCTCAAAAAAACAAAAACAAAACAAAAAACGTTCTCTCCACCACAGGTTTTAAAGGAACACTCCACTCATTTTCCAACTCCCCTAGAGTTAAACAGTTGAGTTTTACCGCTTTCGAATCCATTCAGCTGATCTACGGGTCTGGCGGTACCACTTTTAGCATAGCTTAGCATAGTTAAAGGTGCCCTCGAATGAAAAATTGAATTTATCTTGGCATAGTTAAATAACAAGAGTTCAGTACATGGAAAAGACATACAGTGAGTCTCAAACTCCATTGTTTCCTCCTTCTTATATAAATCTCATTTGTTTAAGGGTGTTTTCACACCTATGGATCGCTTGTTTTGTTCCGAAACAGTGACTAAATTTGTTACAATGTTGCATTTTCTTCTTGGTTCGGTTCGCTTTCACATGGCAACATTTCAAAGCGTACCAAAATGCGTTCAGGCAAGTCACATGCGAGTACAACTGTCCTCTCATTGGTCAGAGTTTTCGCTGCGTCATCCATCAAAATAATGATTGACAAGCTAGCTCCATGAGCTTATTGTGGCTTTATTTGTAACTGTCGAGACACACACAAACACTTTATAAATGTAGCCGTCTCTCCCGCTGTTAAATTATATACTCCATTCATATTTGCTGCGGCAAATTCAAACGCGCGCTCTTTCTCTCTCTCTCCGTCTCTGGATTTCCCAGCGCTGTCTAGTAGGCGACCTGTTGTCAGTGTGTCTGTCGAGAGCGACCATTTGAATTTTATAATGAAGCAGAGCGGGAATTGAGACTTCGTCGGGACAGCATTCTCGCACGGAGAAGTGTAATTACACAACATAGGCGCTCGTTGGTTTTCAGATATGGTAAATAATGTGCTCACTCACAGAATCAGACATTACTGCTTTTTATATCACATTTTCCGTTATGAAAATGATATCATTTGATTCGTTGGTCCGTTAACTGGGTCGGATTGCTTTCACATCTCAAGCGAACCGCTGTAGAGTTCGTTTGAAAGCGTACCTCTTCAAGCAGGTCTCGGTACGCTTGTTTGGTCCGCTTTTGGTGCGCACCCGAGTGCGATTGCTGCTTTCACACCTGCCCAAACGAACCGCACCAAAGGGGGAAACGAACTCTGGTACGATTCAACCGAACTAAATGAGGCAGGTGTGAAAGCACCCTAAAAGACCTCCGAAGAACAGGCGAATCTCAACATAACACCGACTGTTACGTAACAGTCGGGGTGTACGCCCCCAATATTTGCATATGCCAGCCCACGTTTCCAACATTATAAAAGGCAAGTAAGCAAGCAAGAACAATAGTGAAAAATGGCAGATGGAGCAATAATAACTGACATGATCCATGATAACATGATATTTTTAGTGATATTTGTAAACTGTCTTTCTAAATGTTTCCTTAGCATGTTGCTAATGTACTGTTAAATGTGGTTAAAGTTTTACCATCGGTTATTACTGTATTCAAGGAGACAAGAGAGCCGTCGCTATTTTCATTTTTAAACACTTGCAGTCTGTATAATGCATAAACACAACTTCATTCTTTATAAATTTCTCCAACAGTGTAGCATTAGCCGTTAGCCACGGAGCACTATCAAACTCATTCAAAATCAGAAGTAAACAATATAACAGTATACAATACTCACATAATCCGACGCATGCATGCCGCATGCATGACGAACACTTTGTAAAGATCCATTTTGAGGGTTATATTAGCTGTGTAAACTTTGTTAAGGCACTGTTTAAGGCAAGCGCGAGCTCTGTGGGAGGAGAGCACGGAATTTAAAGGGGCCGCAGCATAAAATCGGCGCGTTTATAATGATGCCCCAAAATAGGCAGTTAAAAAAATTAATAAAAAAAAATCTATGGGGTATTTTGAGCTGAAACTTCACAGACACATTCAGGGGACACCTTAGACTTATATTACATCTTTTAAAAACATAATCTAGGGCACCTTTAATTGAATCTGATTAGACCGTTAGCATCTCGCTCAAAAATGACCAAAGAGTTTTGATATTTTTCCTAACTTGACTCTTCTGATATTAAAATATATTACGCAGCGCCTGTGACCCCATGCTTGCACAGGGAGCGTGCCTTGCAACCATGGAGACATTTGTGAAAGGCGCTGCATAATATCATTGCGCCTTCTGCTCCCATGGTACAGCAGCAAAGTTCCTTGATTATTACGCCAGATGAGAGTATAGTTCCTAACCATATCGGCCTAGAATTGCAACTTTTAATTTTCCGTTGCTCTTAGTACAGAAGAGTAAAGTTTTAAATAGGAAAAATATTGAAACTCTGTCATTTTTGAGCAAGATGCTATTGGTCTCATCAGATTAAATGAACTATGCTAAGCTATGCTAAAAGTGGTACCGCCAGACCCAGTGATCGGCTGAATGGATTTGAAAACGGTAAAACTCAACTGTTTAACTCTATTTTCAAAAAAAGTGTGTTCCTTTAAATCCAGTGTTTTTTTAGTATTATTTAATATTTATGGATATTTTGAATTAGCTTTTAAGTTTGTGATTTTTTACTAATTTTAACATTTATATTTAGTAAATTTATTCAAAATAATTTTCGTAAAATAAAGAGCTAGTTCACCCAAAAATGAAAATTCTGTCAGTAATTACTCACCCTCATGTCGTTCCACACCTGTAAGACCTTTGTTCATCTTCGGAACACAAATTAAGATATTTTTGATGAAATACAAGAGGTATATGACTCGTCCATAGACAGCAATATAATCACCACTTTCAAGGTCCAGAAAGGTACTGAAGACATTGTTAAAACCGTTGATGTGACTGCAGTGGTTCAATCTTAATTTTATGAAGCGACGAGAATACTTTTCAACCTGGTCTCATGGAAAGACATACCTGTGGGAACGTTTTTGGGAGTCGCAAAAATACGTACCAATACGTACATATCACTGCAGTTTCCAGCAGAAATGAACACTAGAGGCAGTAAAACAACAAGCGTTTTTAATCGTTTTCATACAGAGTTACGATTACATGGTCAGATTATGGATTAATTGTTTTTACATCTCCTTGCACAATATTATGTTATGATCTCAAAATATGATCTCAAACATATTTTGGACTTCAGTTAACCAGCTCCATATGTTTCGCTTTTCTGACATAACAAGCTTGCTCGGTAGTTCAGCTGATATGGACTTGGACTTGGACGAGGAAGCCATGGGTACGAATGATGAGAGATCAAAAAAAGCTAAAGCGGCATAATTACGGATGCTTTTTATGTCACATTTGCTTTTGTTAACATTATCGGGTAGGTTTAGGTGTAGTGTTGGTGGTACGTTATTTAAAAAAAATAATGGAACTCTACACTTTTAGCGCCACTCACCAGGACAAAATTTCAAATCAGAACTTCGCTGATTCATATAAAAACCAACGTCATAAAAACGTACCATATTCACGTTTATCTGTTCCTGGCAAAAAAAGAACATGCTTTTAGCACCACTCAGTGGACATTTCACATTGAAACTGTAGTCATATGTACATATTGGTATGTATTTTGCGACTCGCAAAAACGTTCCCACAGGTACGTTTTTCTAATGAGACCAAGGCTCATACTATTTGTGCGCAAAAACAAAACAAAAATAACGACTTTATTCAACAATATCTTCTCTTCTGTGTCATTCTCATACATTGTTTACATTCAGCGATTCCAGGTTCCACGTTGACTCCTTATTGGCCTGGCTCCTGCGTTCAGCATCACACGCACGCGGCCAATACTGAGCCGGCATTCGGACGTAAACATGGAAACCTTCACTGTGCTTACTGCATCTCTCAGTGTTGCCAAGTCTGCGGTTTTCCCGTGGAATTGGGCTACTTTAACACTGTTGACACGGGTTGTTTTTCATGTCTGCAGGTTGAAGCGACCCCAAATAATATGATATTTAACCCCTGGAGTGCGAATTCTACCAGAGGAACCCCCGCCAGAAATGCGGATTTTACCTCTCGGAACGTGACTTTTACCGGGGAACCCCCCTGAAACGTGATTGGGCTAGTTTTGAGTAGCAATTGGGTGGGTTTTGTTGTGAAAACCTGGCAACCCTGGCGTCACCTGCGTATGGATAATGACAGGGAAGAGAAGAGATTGTTTTGTTTTTGCGCACAAAAAGTATTCTCGTCGCTTCATAAAATTAAAGTCCCTGTAAAGTCATTTTAAAGTATGTGTTCTGAGTTTGTCACACCGCAGAAAACTGTGTTATTAACCACCCAGCCAAATTTGAATGATTAAAAAAATCTGCAAGTAAATGAAATAAGTTATCAAAATCTCGGAAAAATAGGCGGCGCTCTCTGCTCTGTCGGTGCTGAAACCACACCCACTCGTGAGAGCTGCCGTCTCAACTGACTTGAGTCTAATGAGTCAAACATACTGATGCATACAAAAAGAATCATTTAGAGGGTTGCAAATTTTAGTCGAGTTACTGTGGACTACTTACTAATTATAACATAAGCAAACTCGGCAACTTACACTCATGCATTTGTGTGACGAAGGCATTACTAGCTAAATGTGCAAAGGGCTGTATAACTGTAATGACACTCAAGATTGAGCGAGTGAACAGCTGTAGAGTTAGAGGTGGCGCCACGCTCGGTGCGTCATCAACAGTTATATAGTGTTAGGGTAGGGGCTATGCTCGGGGGTCCAAGTGCGTCATCAGACCCCCGTTTTAGCTCCGCCCAAAAAATCCTGAGCAGAGACTTCGTGAAAAACAATAGGTTACTGTCGTAACCCCGGTTCTCTGACCTCTGCAGAAGCATCCAATTGCACCAAGCCTGACTAGACAGACAGAAGCACGTAGCCAATGCCAGGTAAGGCCCCACCCCCTTACCTGAGAGCATATAAACGCCATACGCGCAGCTATTCTTCAGTAAGTATATTCGCTTCTCGTGCGGCAAGCTGGGCAAAGCTGGTGGATCTCTCCACTCGATGTTTCAGAGAACCGGGGTTACGACAGTGAAGCACACACATGTAAATAAACCCAGCAATACAAATATAAACACCTAGGTAGAAATGTAAATGCGTGTTTGGTAACATGAAACAGCCTGCCGGCCCACGCACCCCTTGTTCTTTTAAAAGACCTGCCTTTATCCATAAGGTCTTGTAAGAAACACAAAATATCAGAAACTGAGCACTGATATGATGTGAGATATAAGGATCGTGTAGAAATGGCCCTGGCATTCTGTATAGTAGCAACCACACACGGGGCAAGCCCTAGCGCATTTAAGTTTGTCCTCTCACCGGCCAGGCCCAGAGAGCTACCCTGTCCAGGTGCGGGTGAGGAATCTCCCCGTTCGCTTGAAATAATAGATCTGAGTGGAGGGGGAGGCCCATCACACCACCCTTCAAACACTTACCACTTACAACCACCACGGCTGGGCATATAACAAAGGAATTATCTCTGCCAGCCACGGTGCTTTGGGCCACCTGGGTGCTATCAGAATGAGAGACAGGCCCTTCTCTTTCACCCTGGCCAGTGTGGGAATTATCAAGCACAGGGGAGGAAAAGCATACAGCAGCACTTTGGGCCATGGGTGGGCCAGTGCATCTTCCCCGAGGGGCGCGTCCACATCCATTAGCAAGAAGAACATAGGACAATGGCTGTTTTCGCACAAGGCGAATAGATCTACGATTGCCTGTCCAAATCTCATCAATATCAGGCCCACTATCTGAGGATGGAGGCGCCAGTCTCCGTAGAGTGGGTTCCCCTTCGATAGAAGGTCCGCGTCTCTGTTCAGAATGCCTGGAACATGAGTCACGCGTAACGACAGGAAAAACCGCCTGCTCCACACTAAAAGCTTGTGAGAGTAAAGTTTCGATGAGCGCACACCGCCCTGGCGGTGATGTATGCTACCGCTGTGGTGTTGTCGCAGCGTACGAGCACATGATGTCCCTGCAGGCGGGGCCGAAAATAATTTAAAGCTTTCCATATGGTCATAAGCTCTAAATAATTTATGTGTTCTGAACGAAGTCTGCTCGGCCTCAAACCGTTGACTGTTCTGCCCTCCTGGGTAGCTCCCCAGCCTGTTAAGGACGCATCTGTCGTCACGACTTTCCGCAACATGACTGTCCCCAAAGGGGTTCCCTGTGCGTAAAAGTCCGCACTCCTCCAGTGGTTCAGAGCCACCATGAAGGCACGTGTCACCGTTACAGAGTGGTAAAGATCGTGTAGCAGGCTGAAATGCAGTGACAAAGCCCATTTCATGAACGCTCTCATTCTCAAAAGACCCAGAGGCAAAACCTGGATGGATGAGGCCATTAGACCCTGCAGTCTGAGACAAGGCCGATATTGCACTTTCGCTCCCTCTCGAAACTGTGACACACAATTCATTAGAGAGAGAACGCGCTCTTGAGAGAGACGTGCTCGCATGGAGACTGAGTTCATCTCCAAACCCAGAAAAATCACACTCTGACTGGGTGTAAAATTGCTCTTGTTTACATTCACCCTGAATCCGAGAGATGTGATGTATGTGAGCACACGGCGAGTGTCCTGCTGCACTTTCTCTTTCGATTCAGCTATTATGAGCCAATCGTCTATGTATGTCAAAATCCGCAGACCTGACAATCTCAGGGGAGCTAAACCCACTTCCGCACACAGAAAGAAAGTCCTTGGACTCAAAGCGAGCCCAAAGGGGAGAACTGTAAATTTGTAACATGTGCCTTGATAGGCGAAACGAAGAAACTTCCTGTGTGGCGGATAAATGTGGAAAAAAGCATCTTTCAGATCGACTGATGTGAACCAATCGTTCTGTTTTATAGCTCGGGCCAAAGTGCCGTGGGTTAACATTCTGAAATTGTATTTCCTCAAATGTTTGTTTAACACTCAGAGATCCAGAATGGGACGGAGAGAACCGTCCTTCTTTGGGACCAGGAAATAACGAGAATAAAATCCCAGATCTATCAGGTTGTGGGGCACCACTTGAATCACTCCCTTGTCTAGAAGGGAAGACATTTCCTCTTTCAGAATGTAAGCGGCACTCTCCTCCATGTGTGAAGAGAGAACGCCGTTGAAATGCGGGGGTTTCATTACAAACTGCAGTCTGTAGCCCTGCGTTATTGTACACGTCACCCACTCGGGAGCCGAAACAGTCCGCCAAGCTGACTCGTAACTTGCAAGAGTCCCTACCAGAGCTGGAGAGGCGTTGATAGCTTCGTGTGTGCCCGAGGAAACGTTCAAGGCTCTAACCGCTAAGGCTGAGGCCTTGAAGGAAGCCTGATGGATGGACGCAGAGAAGCGGTCCATTTTGCTAGGAAGAACAGGCTTGGGAGGGGCGAGCAGCCCACCCTGAGAAGGATTGAGGTGTCTGGCGATGGAGGGCTTGATGGCGGGGGGGTCACCCATGCCGAGGGCCGTCATGTCTTTCATCTCGAGACCCACGAGAGGTCCCCCCAACTGTACTTCATATGCTTGGCACAAGCGGAAAGGACAGGGAGAAGCCGTTTTCTCGGGCCGGGAGGCAGACCCAGAAGTTTTCCATCATAGATGTCCCTCTCCTGGTCGGTGGCACCTTGTAAAGCCGGCCATTCTATATTAAGGCGAACAGCGCTCGCTCACAATATTCGAAGAGGATGGATTGGGGTAGAGCTGCAGGCTTGTGAGCCTGAGGAGCTACAGAATGCGGGATGGCCTCCTCATCATCAGAGCCTTCGAGAAGGCCTGCGTCGTCCTCATCACCAGAGCCAGGCGGCTCGTTAGCGAATGAGGGTTCACCCGTTAGGATGTCCTCAAGGAAAGCGGATTCGGCTTGGTCAACCCAATTCAAAGTTGGTGCTCCCTGGGAGTCCCCCGGGCGCGCGTCATCGTCGTCGTTTCCCCCATCAGAGTCCGACTGCTCGAAATCCACACTTTGAGTAGCGGCGACAGAGCTTTTTGGGAAGCGCCAGGCAGTGACTACAATTTTCGGGGAATTCCAGAGCCTCCTCCATGTGTTTGAGGCCCATGCAGACAACGCAGTATGGGTGGGAATCCCTGGCGGGGATAAGTGCGCCACATGCGGCCGGGCAGGCACGCGGAAGGCAGTCGCCGGAGGAAACAGATTTAGAGAGAGCCATAGAAGGTGTACGTAAAAACCAAACGGTTGGCAACCGTGACAGAGGAAAACAAGCGAAGAGAAAGGTGGACAGCCTAAAAAGAACTGCAGCATGGGAGGCTTGCAGAATGACACAGCTGTAACAAAGTGCGAGACGATCACGTCCGGCAGAGGCTGATTAGAGTGATATGTCCTCCTGAAGACAAATGCAAACGTTCGCAATAATCCAATGAGCTGTGAGAATAAAACCAGAGGTCGCGAGAAGCGAATGACAACTGAAGAATAGCTGCGCGTATGGCGTATATATGCTCTCGGGTAAGGGGGTGGGGCCTTACCTGGCATTGGCTACACTCTTCTGTCTGTCTAGCCAGACTTGGTGCAAATGGATGCTTCTGCAGAGGTCAGGTACGGATGCCCTTCCCATAGGTGGATCTCGAACACGAGATGATGAAAGAGAACTGTTTAACATTCTAACTTCACAATTAAGCATTACACAATTCACAGTCTTTGTAATGTGTTTCAGCAATACATTTGTAACATTTATAAAGTGTTTAGAAAGAATTCTCTGAATTGACTTTACAGGGACTTTAAGGTTGAACCACTGCAGTCACGTTGGCGATTTTTATGATGTCTTTAGTACCTTTCTGGACCTTGAATTTGTTGATGATATTACTGTCTATGGATGAGTCATATACCTCTTGGATTTCATCAAAAATATCTTAATTTGTGTTCCGAAGATGAACGAAGGTCTTACAGGTGTGGAACGACATGAGGGTGAGTAATGACAGAATTTTCATTTTTGAGTGAACTAACTAACCCTTTAAGTTTGTCATCTAATATTTTATTTCAATGGATGAAAGAAAATTAGTTTTAGTTAAAACAACAACACCGTTTAAAATTCATTCAAAAAGAAAGCACAAAAGCAAATAAAATTTAACATCATTGATGTACATCCTGTCATAATGCTTCTTAAAGCAGCAACCTACAAGTGATATTTCAGAGCTGTAAAGGGGAAGATATAGGGCCCTATTTTAACGATCTGAAACGCAAGTGTCAAAGCGCGAAGCGCAAGTAACTTTGTGGGCGGGTCTCGGCGCTGTTGCTATTTTCCCGGCGTGATAAATGGCTCTTGCGCCCGGCGCAAATCTAAAATGGGTTGGTCTGAAGTAGCTTCATTATTCATAGGTGTGGTTTGGGCGTAACGTGAAATAAACCAATCAGAGTGTCATCTCCCATTCCCTTTAAGAGCGAGATGCGCTCGCGCCATGGCGGATTGCTATTTACATGGCGTACACGCGATGAGTCAGTTAATATATATGTGTGTGTGTGTGTATTGGCACGATTGTTCAATTAATTAGCCAATTTCGTTCATCATTATAAGTAGTAATAGGCTGAATTGAAAATAGGTAGCCTAATTCTAATACATGCAATGACTATTCATCATTACATTTTTATATTTATGTACACATTAATATTCTTTTACACTGTAATCCTTTTGTTTTTAATATTTGGCATGTTTGTGTGATGCGCATCCCTGTGTGTAATAAGCAAAGTCAACGCGCACTGTGGACGCGCCCAGAGGCGCAGTTTCTGCCAACGCGCTCTAACAAAAAAATATTGCGCCATTGACTTTAGACCAGGTTTGAGTTGGTCTATGGCGCAGTCTATTTTCAGCTCCTTAAAATAGCAATGCGCGGGCAATGCGCCTGAACACACCTCCTTTTTTGCGCTGAACCGCCCAGGGAGCGCAAGTTCATTCACTAGTTTAGCGACGTGCTTCTGTGGAGGGAAAAGCGCGCTTTGCGCGGGTGCAAAATAGGAATGACACATGCGTCGGTGTACAAAGTCAATTGCGCTGGGTGCAAGATAGGGCCCATAGATTCAGTGAATAATGACTTAAATATTAGTACATTTCTAATAAAAGATATTTTGTTTATATATAGAATATAGCACACAAGTCTGCTTATTTTTATGCTGCTTGAAAAAAGAAACATTCATACATTTTACTCTAGAAAAGCTTTTGTCCA
Source organism: Megalobrama amblycephala (assembly GCF_018812025.1). Lineage (NCBI taxonomy): Eukaryota > Metazoa > Chordata > Actinopteri > Cypriniformes > Xenocyprididae > Megalobrama > Megalobrama amblycephala. The sequence goes on along the minus strand of NC_063063.1, from coordinate 16,109,985 downwards.
CAGAAAAAAAATCACACTGATTTTGAACATCATGAGGTGGGTGAGTAAATAATATCATCATTTTCATTTTTACTTGAGTTATAGAGATCGTAGCTAGACAAGTTAAATACGTTACCAGAGGGACGTTTGAAAGCTATTTGAAATGGTACAAGAGAGACTTTTTAGTGGTGCAGGATAACAGTGCATGGAGTAATGTTTCCTTATGAGACTGTGTTGATTTAATGATAGAAAAAGACAGAGATGGAAGATGGAGAGTGTTCAAAAAGGGGGACTTTTTATGGTGAGAATGGGGTTGGTGCAGGAAACATGGACACAGGAGGGTGAGGGAGGGGATTTTTGGTATGGAAGAGTTTCCTATCTCCAGACAGACAGGGCCAGAGTGATAATGAGCTCAAGGGACCATGTAAACCACAACCTGTGTGTATGTGTGTAAATGTGTGTTTTGGGTGGAGCGCCTGACTTTGCAAAATAACCTCTTATCTGTTTTATCAGATAGAGCACTGGTCATTCTGGACATCCTGTGAAACTCCCCTCACTTTTAAAAAGTTTATATAAATATGAGACTCAGCACTGAGACTTCTTTCATATGCGTCTGAGTAGACTGTATCATTAAGAATAGCAATGTTTTACAGTCAGCATTACTGTCTGCGCAGTATAATCATCATGACAAATATTATTTGGTATTTGCTGGAACTCCAAGTATAGGTGAAAATACCATGACAATATTTTAATGTTGAATTTTAATTTTAACCCTGAATTACAATTTCAGTATTTATTTATTTATAAAATATATCAAACATGAAATATTGACATAAGTTAAATATTACAATATTAAAAATCATTAATTGAATCAAGTTAAATATTTCAGTATTATTTTTTATTTAATCAAGTAAAATATTGTAACATTTATTTTTAATGTAATCAAGTTAAATGTTTCAATATTTTACTTCTTGTATTTGAAGTTCATTTTAAAGGGTTGTCAATTTATTTAAAATATTGAATTAATTATGTTATATATTTTTATTTAAATAATTGTACAAAATGAATGTGTTCAATTGACAGACATATTTTAAACCTATATTGACAGTTTAAGTGTATGTTTGGCCCTTTTGCAGAACACTTCTGAGATGAGATATGTGCATTTTAGACATTTACATTTAATACTCCCTGAATGTTGCGTTTTTAAAAAAATGAACCTGTAACGTCTATAGATCTCAGGCATCAGAGTAACATTACATTTAAAAAACATGGCTAAAACATGGCTGAACCAAGCCTGCACCCCTACAACATATGTCTCTGATCTAATAATTTCAGTTTATAGGCAGAGGTTAATGAGACCTGTTACTTAAAGCCAGCAGATACTGAAGGGTGTTAGTTTTAACACATATCTGCTCTTTTATAAACACAGACCAACTTCTAATATGAAGCTGCACGTCATGACACAGGGCCTGCATGGTTAATTCATTTAGCATGCTGAAGTAGATGAGTCCATTTAAAGTACAGGATCATCTTAAATACCATTTATTCCATAGCCAATATAGGATACTATATTAACTACTACAGCAGGTCACTGTTTGGTTTATGCATTTTTGGCTAAATGCCCCGAGGCCTGTTTGCGGCTAATATGGAGAGAAATGAAGAATTCTTATATAAACAATTACTGTGGAGTCATAAAGTCTATACACACAGAGATGTCACACACTTATAACTATATTTAAATATATGATTTATTGCTAAATATTAATATACACTACCAGTCAAAAGTGTGGGGTCAGTAAGAGTTTTAATTATTATTCAGCAAAGATGCATTAAATTAATCAAAAGTGACAGTAAAGACTTTTACATTGTTAAAAAAAAAAAAAATCTATTTAAAATAGGGGTGAATTTAGTTTGATTGGGATACATTTTTCAAGTCATCTCAATGGCAAAAAGTGCCCCAATCACCCTGAATTGACCCTACAGGCTGCTGTTTTCGAACTTTCTATTCATCAAAGAATCTTGCAAAACTGTATCACGTTTTCCACAAAAATTAAGCAGCACAACTGTTTCCAACATTGATAAAAATAAGAAATGTTTCATGAGCACCAAATCAGCATATTAAAATGGTTTCTGAAAGACCAGGTGACACTGAAGACTGGAGTAATGATGCTGAAAATTCAGCTTTGCCGTCACAGAAATAAATTACATTTTAAAATATATTAAAATAGAACAGTTACTTTAAATTGTAATAATATTTCACAATATTGCTGTTTTTATGTATATGATCAAATAAATGCAGCCTTTGTGAGTGTTTCTTTCAGAAACATAAAAAAATTTACTGACCCCAAATTTTGAACAGTTTTGTAAATGTAACGTGTTGTCTGAACATGTGTGTTCATTTTGGTGAGGCAACATACAAATGCACCTGTGTGTGTGGCTGCTGATCTTTTGTGTGTTTCTAGAGGACTTTCAGTCTGAGACTTACTCTAAAGGTCCCCTCAGCATCCCGAGGGATAATTCCCTGCAGCCAATGTAAACAGTGTGTGAATAATGGCCTCTCCCTCACAATCACACACACACACACTCCGCCCAGAACTTAAAGACTACAAAGTGTGTTTGCCGCTTACAGTAAACTCTGACCTGCCCGTGTTTGTCGCTGGTAATTAAAAGGATAAGTGCTCTCTGAAAACACAAAAAGTTAGCTTAGATAAGTCAATGAAGACATACATAAGGTAAATATTTGTATAGTGTCAGGCTTACTTTAATTAATTGTGGACATGTTTGATAAAATATTGGCTACTGATAATTAATAATAAAATAATAATAAAAGAGATGTGTTCTATACCAAACTTTTCATTTTAGTTCCACAAATATAATTTTGGAAAAAAAAAATCCTTTTCCAGGTTGTATCGTAATGATCTTCTGTCAGTGAGTCAAAATTCCAAGTGTTGTGGTCACACAGCCACATGTTCAACCTCCACACAGCACAGGACAGGGAGAAGGAGAGATTACAGTGGCACAAACATAGTAATTAAACAGCTGTTCTTCCTCGAGCAGGTGTGTGATTATGTGAGCGTGTCGTCTTTGAGAACTGTCCTCTCTGAGAACTTTCCAGGTGCATGTTAACATTCTGTCTGTGGTATTTACAAACTCAGGAAAACATTCACATGGGAGAGAAAACACGCTCCCGGTCTCACTGTCCAAGGGGTCAGAGAGGTTATATGTATTATCAGTCACAGGCAATGGGTTAACGACAAGTGAAATGCTGTGAAATGCTATATATATATATATATATATATATATATATATATATATATATATATATATATATATATATATATATATATATATATATATATATATATATATACAGCACTGTACATGCAACCAAATCTAATAACGTTCATGTTTATGAGATGCATTTGGTGTTTTGGGTTGAGACCTCATGGAGCCAGTTTCTTAAACCAAGATTAGCTGGTTTGCCACAGAAAAATTAAACTAGGCTTGTAGATCTAAAAGAAAACGCTAGTGCATACACTGTAAAAAAATTATTTTCATGATTTGTTATCACAACATTTTTTCAGTAACACTTTACAATAAGGTTCATTAGTTAACTACATTAGTTAACATGAACTAATAATGAACTGTGCTTATATTAATCTTTGCTAATGTTAATTTCAACATTTACTAATACATTATTAAAATCTTGTTAACATTAGTTAATGCACTGTGAACTAACATGAACACCTGTATTTTCATTAACGAAGATTAGTAAATACAGTAACTAATGTATTGCTCATGGTTAGTTCATGTTAGTTAATACATTAACTAATGTTTAACTAATAAACCTTATTGTAAATTACCATTTTTTCTTTTGTCAAATCAACTTCAATAGTTAATGTGGTTCAGATAACATAATATTTTGAGTTTCTGTTGATTAAACCAATTGCCTTCATTGTATTGACTCAAATTTTTAACTTCAAATTTTAAGGCAACTTACTTTTTTAAGTTAAACCAACAATTCTTTTTTACAGTGTATACATACACATGTACATTGCATAAGAGTCATCATATGGTTGTTTAAAAGATTCTTTCTAAGATTTTACATTGGATGATGGTAATCCATGTTCACTACCTGACGTAATAAATTTTAAACAATCATGTGATGACTCTTTTGCAATGGATGTGTATGTATATGCTCTAGCGTTTTCTTTTAGATCTACAAACCTTATTTCATTTTCTATGGCAAACCAGCAAACCTTGTTTTAAGAAACTGGCTCCATGAAGTCTCATGTAAGATCAAATCCAAAACACCAAATGCATCTCATAAACATAAACGTCATTAGATTTGGTTGCATGTTCAAACAGGATGGAGAGATTAAATTTTCTTTCTCAGGAGGAACTATAAATGTGTAAGTTCAGGTGCTGGGCAGGAAAACACAGAAAAGAGCAAATACTGTTTTGCACCAGACGTACAGTAAATGTACAGTGAGTGAGAATAAAAAAAAGCACATGAATATGGTTCCTTCTCTATAAAATGCTCCAAGTGTGTGGTCTGTCTGCTTCTTAAGCGCTTGTGGTCACTGTTAAGAAAGTCCTTACACTCTTTCTTCATTTCATCTAATCAGTGGCTGTTTTTCCATTAGTTGAGTGAAACTATCTGCCCTCGCTGCTGAACATTGACTACCAGTAGATGTCTAACAGCTTCAGCTCATACCTTATTAAAGTTTGGTTTCTCTAAGTGGTGCTACAAAGCTTTGGTTGAAAAGAGAGCTCATTTCATCAGTCACTCAATATAAATGATGCCAGCTCCCTACTGCTTAGTTCCTTGGTTTGTGTAATTGGCTAGTAAGCGTAAACCACTTACCATACTTGAGTAATAAGGCATGATAGTGAGGCATGTGAAGACACAATCTATCAAAGTGTGGCTTGATGGGAATGATAGGAGAAGGTGCCATGTGAATTTTTACACATGGCCTTAAACTGGCATTTTCTTTACTGACACGTTATCAAATCAATGTTATGGCTCTCAGTCAATTAAAATGAGTCCCGGCTTTTGATCCTGATCCCAATCTCTGTGGTCTCACCTCTAGCTCCAAGGCTCAGAGAAAGATATTACGACATCCTTTATCAACCACTGTATATGTAAGGCACTTTAAGCTCAGATACAGTGCTGTACTCATACTGCTCATGTGAATGAGAAAGATGTAATAATCTGACATGTTAAATTCTTTTAGAACAGGAGCTGACAACTTTTTCTGAACCAAGGACACAATACCAAAGCTCTCAACAAGTGAAGGACCACATAATGTAAAAAAAAATGTGGATTTTCTACATAACTTTCATTAATAAAACTTCAAAACTTGCTGCAAACTTGTAATTACATAATTACACTTATAATTATTTGCATTTGTTTGATGGCCTTTTACTTTATAGCAGAAACCAAATCATCCAAAAATATTTTTAGAACAACTATAGAGAAAAAATGATCTACATTTTCAAATGCAGTATTCAAAAATGTTTTGAAACATAACATTTTCTTTTATTTTTTTATTTTTATCTTCATTAGATTCTATAGTTTCTATTTGTTGTTAAATATCAGTCCACTGACCCTCTGAAGTATGTTTGTGGACCCGCAGTTGAAACGATATAATGCATTAGGACATTATTATTTAAATTGATATCATCTTAATGACAATTGTGTATGCTTTTTTTGTACATTGAACACACATTTTAACAAAAGGCAGCATGCTGGAAAAACACGCATGTACACGTACAGTCACACACACACACACACACACACACACACACATTAGGTTTTCATGTTTTATGGGGACATTCCATAGAAATAATAATTTTTATACAGTACAAACTGTATATTCTAACCCCTAACCCTAAACCTACCCATCACAGGAAACTTTCTGCATTTTTACATTTTCAAAGAACATCACTTAGTATGATTTATAAGCTGTTTTCCCCATTGAGAGACCAAAAGGATTTCAGATATTGCCATCTTTGTGGGGAAAATTTGTCCCCATAATGTAGGGTTTACCTGAACCAAAACACACACACACACACACACACACACACACACACACACACACACACACACACAGGAGGAGTCTGTCTAATGTTCAGAAGACATTTGTAATGTTCCTTTCAATCACCCCAACAAAGCCATGCAGGTCAAAATGTAGGAAAATTGAAACCTCTTCAAAAGCCCTTATACAGCAGCTTTTAAAGGGTTAGTTCGCCCAAAAATGAAAATAATGTCATTTATTACTCACCCTCATGTCGTTCTACACCCGTAAGACCTTTGTTAATCTTCAGAACACAAATTAAGATATTTTTGTTGAAATCCGATGGCTCAGTGTGGCCTGCATAGCCAGCAATGACATTTGAAGAGTTCATTTGCAAAAACCGATAAACGCCATTTTTTTTAAAAAAAATTAACTAAGTGCTGTGCATTATTCTCCATATATAGCACGTTCTGTACCCTAAATCCATTTTGTCAGAAAAGCCGGTATTGTCCACTGTCAGGCATCGCAAGTTCACGTTTTACAGCAGAAGCCGACAAGCGCCCTTGTTGTTTGTGTACAGAAACCGATAAGTCCGTTTTAGCGAATCAGCGCGCAGTATTCAGGTCAGGTGACAAGGCTTCTAGTCACTTCAAAAAGACGCGCTAGCTCAATGAAGTTTTGACAAAGCTGACTAAAAGTGATCGAGGATTTATAATTTCGACTCCTGTAAGTCCTTGTACACCTACTTACACGCTTAAACCTTGGTTGTTCTTTTGCGTGTGTGTGTGTGCGCGCGCGCACGTGCGTGGATGAGGATGAGTGTGTGTGTGTGTGTGTGAGTGTACTTGTGTGCCGATCTGTTAGTGTGTGTGTGTGTGTGTGTGTGTGTGTGTGTGTGAGTGTCTGTGTGTGTGTGTGTGTGTGTGTGTGTGCGCGCACAGTGAGTGGATGGGTGTGTGTGTGTGCGCGCGTTTGTGTGCACACGTGTGTTTGAGTGTGTTTTAAATGCAATAACAAAGCAATTACTTGGGTTTTGTTTAACTCTGAAACATGAAATGTGGAGTTATCTGCTTTTGCCAAAAAAAAACGACTGTTGGAGTTAACTGCTTTTGCTAAAAAAACAAACTTTTAATATATATAAAAAAACATACTTTCAATGAACTTTAATTTTTTAATTTACCTGTATTTTTTAGAGTTATTATTACTTAATCAAAACAACCCAACTGCAGTTTGATTGATATTACTTGGAATGCACAATAAAAAAACATGATTTGTGAGAATTAATAAAAATGGAGTTAACTGTTTTTGCAAATAAACTCTTAATTTCCTCTCTCAAGATCCATTAATGTACTAAAAACATATTTAAATCAGTTCATGTGAGTACAGTGGTTCAATATTAATATTGATTAATATTGAATATTAATTAATAAAGCGACAAGAATATTTTTTGTGCATCAAAAAAAAAAAACAGAATAATGACTTATTTAGTGATGGCCGATTTCAAAACACTGCTTCATGAAGCTTCGGAGCGTTATGAATCTTTTGTGTCAAGCGATCCGAATCATGATTCGGCACGCTGATTCATAACGCTCCGAAGCTTAATGAAGCAGTGTTTTGAAATCGGCCATCACTATATAAGTCGTTATTTTGTTTTTTTGGCGCACCAAAAATATTCTTGTCTCTTTTTTGGACATTTTTGTGTTCCCATGAGGAAAACAGCTTATAAATCATAGTGTTTTTGTTTTGTTTTTGTTTTTGTTTTTTGAAAATTGAAAATTGCAGAGAGTTTATGGGTAAGAGATAGAATATAGTTTTTACAGTATAAAAATCATTTTGTCTATTGATAGTCCCCATATAACATGAAAACCCAACGTGTATGTGTGTGTGTGGTAGGCAGAATGTGAAGCTATAAGTTTAACAGCAATAGCTGCTCGAAAAGAACTCGTAAACATGTCACTAGGACCTTGACCTTGCAGTAAACAGCTCCACTCCCCATGGTACCTCTCTTTCACTCCTTCCTATTTCTTTTTATCTCACTTCCTCTGCTTTTTTCAACTTACCTCACCCTGTCTATCCCCTTCTAAATCTTTGACCCAAATTTGTCATCAATATTTTAAAAATGTTTCTGATTTTACATCATTCTATAATAAAGCACAACAGAGTCTGCATATCATCTTTGTTTAGTTAAATGAATTATATTATCATTTATATTGAACTATGCTAAAGCATTTAGTTGAATTACTCATTCTCTGTCAGGGCATCTGCCTGCTCCTCTCGAGCCCGACTCTGCTTTCAAACAATCCCTGTCGTTTAACATTAGCCAGAGAACTGCCATAAAACATCTCAAAAGAATAATTACCAAGCATTTAACCCTTGTGTTTTGGACCGAAGCAGAGTGACTGTCATAATTCACTTCCCCCCGAGCAGATGATGCTCAACACGTGGTGGTGATGATGTCGTTCTCCAAAATAAACAAACATAAATTCATTTTTGTCAGTCAGTTTAATGACAAGATGATATTTCTTCTACTGCACAACCTTTGAATCACATTTGTTATTCTATTTATTTAATATTTCACCCTGTCAATGAATTTAAAAGGTATTTTTGGTAATATTTTATGGGTTTTTATGTAGTGTTTGAAGCTCAAATTTCAGTCTGACTAATCAAACACCTGGTGAAGGTGTTACGCTATCAATTTATTTTCAAAGAAAAGCCGAACACAATGATGAAAACGTAGTGATTTTAAGTCCTTCTCAAAAGGAATAATACTTCAGCAAATAGGTCTCTCAGAAGTGGAGCTGTTGCCAGCAGACTCATTGTCATATGGAGCGCTCTGTAACCACACCCTTTAAATAATTGCTCAGGAGGTGTGGTTACAGGTGTGGCCCTTGGCATTCTTCAGTTATCACCAGCTTGACTAAGAGATAATTGCCTTTACAACCTGTAATATACAGTCCTCGCTGAGTGTTTCGATAAGACGCACATGAAAGGTCACGTCCACGGTAACATGGGCTTTCATCTTGATCAAAACCAAAAGCTGGCACAGAATAAAATGCAGATACATACTCAGCTGCTGATTGAAGCTCTCTTTAGTTAAACCACTACATCTTATACTACCTATTCACTACATACACACACTTCCATTCAAAAGTTTGTGGTCGGTAAGATTTTTTTAATGTTTTTGAAAGAAGTCTCGCCAATACTGCATTTATTTGATCAAAAATACAGTCAAATTTTTTATACATTGAAACATAATTACAACTGATTTCTATATGAATATTTCTATATTCCTGTGATGGCAAAGCTGAATTTTCAGCAGTCATTATTCCAGTCTTCAGGGTACGGAAGAGGATTAGGGCCAAGCAATAATAAAAAATAAAACCATCTCGAGATTAAAGTTGTTAAATTTTGAGAAAAAACGTGTTAAATTTCGAGAAAAAAGTCGAAATAAAATGTTGAGAATAAACTCATTAAATTACGAGAAAAAACTCGTTAAATTTCAAGAAAAAAGTCGAGATAAAATGTTGACAATAAACTCGTTAAATTATGAGAAAAAACTTGTTAAATTTCGAGAAAAAAGTCAAGATAAAATGTTGAGAATAAAGTCATTAAATTATGAGAAAAAAGTCGTTAAATTACGAGAATAAACTCATTAAATTATGAGAGAAATGTCATTAAATTTCGAGAAAAAAGTCGAGATAAAATGTTGACAATAAAGTCATTAAATTACGAGAAAAAACTGGTTAAATTTCAAGAAAAAAGTCGAGATAAAATGTTGACAATAAACTCATAATTTAATGAGTTTTTTCTTGTAATTTAACAAGTTTATTCTCGTAATTTAATGACTTTTTTCTCGTAATTTAATGACTTTATTCTCAACATTTTATCTCGACTTTTTTCTCTAAATTTAACGAGTTTTTTCTCGTAATTTAATGACTATTCTCAACATTTTATCTCGACTTTTTTCTCTAAATTTAGCAACTTTAATCTCGAGATGGTTTTATTTTTTTATTATTGCTTGGCCCTAATCCTCTTCCGTATCAGGGTCACATGATCCATCAGAAATAATTCTAATATGATGATTTGATGCTCAGGAAACATTTCTCATTATTATCAATGTTGCATAATATTTTTTTTGTGGAAACTAGTTCATTTTTTTCAGGATTTTTTTATTTGTAGAACAACATTTATTTGAAAGAAATCTTTTGTGACAGTATAAATGTCTTTACTGTCACTTTTGATCAATTTAATTCTTGCAAAATCAAAGCTTTTTTGTTTTGTTTTTTTTTTTCCCCCAAGTGGAGCTGGGGAAGGTTTCAGAGAAACTCTGAAAGCGTGCTGCAAACTGCAATATCAAACACTATCCAGCTATTTAAATGTTGAGCAGCGAGCTCATTGGCTGCAGATGTGACAGGAACCAATCAGCTTGTGTCAGGTAAACGATCAAAGACTATAGAATAACACAAAACGTGCCACTCATATTGTTTTGAATGGGAGAAAGTGCAACGCGCAACATGACGGAATAAGTCCCGCCTTTCTAAATAAGAGCCAATCGCCAATTGGTAAAGTCATGGCGTCACTGCAGCAGCCATTAGAAGCTCCGGTTCCTATAGAAACATTCAGACGTACGCTTCCTATAGAGATGCACACTTAGGACTGCGCATGCGTATTAGCTTAATCCAGCCTAAAAAATACATTTTTTTGTCATAATTTGAGTGTTGAGACAGTTGTTGTCAGTTCAGTTGTGTCATTGATGATTTCAATTATGAAATTTAATTGAATGCTTGGCAAACAGCTTTGGAGAATTTGATGTTTCTCCATTCAGAAAGATAGAAGCTGCACTTGCATGCCCGAGAGGCGTTTCAAAGATGGCCGTCGAGTGAGATGACTTTGTAAACTATGTAAATGTCATCAGGTTGGATTAAGGATCAATCTGATTTGTACACATATAATAAAACATATGATTGGTATAAATATAATAAATAAGAAAACAGTAATTCTTATATTGTTAACAACCATACAGGGTGTGGCTCAGTCAATTTCCATGCTATTAAACTCTTAGTAAACTGTGTCAAACATATTGAAAGAAAAAAAAAATTCAAAAAAGGCCAAAAGGAAGCGCCGAGGTACATCAATGCCGGCGCTTTTCAGTGGCAGCGTAGCAAAGACAGAAGAGCGAGAGACACAGACTGCTCTTCTTTCAGTGCTGTAATCCAGGGCTCTGCACTCACAATACACACACATTATATCTCTGCAGGAGGCCTCAGGCTACAGCTGCCAAATCAGGGTGTGTGTCACAGTTTTAAAAGGAGAGAAGAAAAAAGATAAGAGGCTTCTCGGGCCAGGAGCCAATTCTGTCTGTGAAATCCATTATTAGTCTCGAGCATGCACGCAACCTTTAGTGTTTTTTCTTCTGACTCTTTCTACCATTCTCACCTTTGTTTTGATGATTTTCCTTCCTACCTCCCACTTCAAATTCATTAGAGGACATTTTCAGCCTTTTTGGCAGTGATGAACTGTGTCTACATTTACGAAGACACAGTATTGCCATAATATCTTCACAATCACTTGATCAAAAAACACCCTCGAAATCCAGGTGAGATTAGATCTTTTTTTTCGTTCAGAAAAAAAAAATAGAGAAAAGTGCTAGCTTTCCTTTACACGCATAACCTGAGTAGAGATAAAATACCACATTCATCGTTATTATCATATGATAGATAGATAGATAGATAGATAGATAGATAGATAGATAGATAGATAGATAGATAGATAGATAGATAGATAGATAGATAGATAGATAGATAGATAGATAGATAGATAGATAGATAGATAGATAGATAGATAGATAGATAGATAGATAGATATTTGCATTATAAACATAATCTTGACATTTGAGTAAATGTTTAGACATGAGAGGTAGATGGGGACATCATTCCGGTTTGTGTTTTGTGGACATCAAAGATTGTCTCTCGGCTCTTTGAGTTGTTCAAATATTTAGGTTCTGTGTCCAGTACATGGACTCTCGTCAGGGGACTGTCACTTGAGTTTCCATGCCAACAGGTTTCTTCCAAATTCTGCCTGCATAAATAAGCATTGTGGGATGACATATTGTGTTTGTTTGTTGGGAGTGGCCTGGTTTATTTCATTGGTAGAACTGATAAATAATCAACGGAGGTAAGGAGAAGATCTGTTGTTAATGTCAGAATTACAGACTGGGCTGGAATTTTACATTTTTATAAAGACGAACAGTATATATATGTACACACACACACATATATACTGTGTACATATATATAATGTACGTTTGACTGATGTGCCGGATGTAATCTAATGAATACGAGACCTGGATTGGCTAATCACACACACATCACAGACAGACTGTTAATAATAATGGCCCTTGAGGCCACAGAATGGTTTCAATTTAAAAATTTGAATATTATCTATCTAAAGGAACTATGTCCAGAGGCTACATGGGGAGGGGGCTCAATAAAGCTGCACTCCTGAATAGGAGGACAGCCGTGGCAGTTTGAAGTCAATTCAAAACAAATTAAGCTTGTAAAGGAGGCTCAGCCGGTGCCCTTGTTAAATTTGCATGTCAATACAAACGGCCTTGCTGACTACTGCCACGGCAATGAGTGACGCAAACACACCTCATGCTGCTTTTACATAGACCAGAGAGAAAATCTGATGTGTTTTTATTTTATTTTACAAAACGCATTGCAGCATCTCATTCCAAACTCTCTCTGTTCATTGATTGTTCATTTAATAAAATGTAAATGTAAAAATATTATTCCAGAGTGGCCTGTTAACTGCAACTACTGACCATAAAAAAGTGAACAAAATTTTAGAAAAAAAAAAAAAAAATAGGGAGGGGGGACTATTAAGTTGGGGAATAAAACTTATTTGGAGACACATTTGATTAAAGCACATTTAGTCTCTGAAGCAGATGATTGGCCAAAGTGAAGCTGAGAACACAATGAGATCATTAGCTCGTCCAAACTCTCAGGCTTTTGTTATCATTAACCGAGCGCTAATAGTCCAGGGGGAGGCTAAACTCAGTAATGCTAGCGCCTGTTAAGTGGACCGCCAGCTAATGGCGTCTTCCTGGGGTCCTGACATACAGCAAGGTCAGCTGAGACACATGGAAGAGAGAGAGAGAAGGAGGGCAGGCGTGAGAGGAAGCTGCAGACAGGACAACACACTTTAGTCAGGGACAGAGTAATACTGGAAACATTTCAATGAAGAAAGAAGTTCAAGGTATTATATAATCATGTTTTTATGACTTTGTTATAGGGTTTTTTGAAATGGTATTTTCAATTTTTTGATTCAACTTGTAAATACATTACTATAGATGACTATTAAACTATACTTTTTTAAACATTTTAAATTCACATCTTCAAAATCAAGTTCTGATGTTCATCGGATAATTTTTAACACACATTTGGAGCTATTCACATACAGTGGCCTAAAAAGTATACTTCTGGAAAGTGTAAATGTAAAATAAATCACAAATAAAAAAAAATATCAGAGTCATCTACAAACAAATGATGCTAGAGCTTTTCTCAGAACGAACTTCACTTTCTAAGCCAATTTTGCTGTGACTTTTATCCTTTTTTCTTTTTTTTATTGATGTATGAACCCAGCTAAAAGGGAATGTTCTCAGAAATTCTGGACAAATGTTGTTTACAAATATTAAATAAATATTCATTCAAATTTATTTGGTCTTTAAGAATGATCTCTAAATGTTAGCATAAAAACATTACATATACATTGTTAATGGAACTTTTTTCCTGAAACATTTTAGTTAGAAGTTAATTTAACGTTTTTTTAAACGTTACTACCCGTTTCAGAATGTTCCGAGAACATACAAAAGTAACATTCCCATTAACGTTCATATAACCCAGAAAAAACATTTTTGAAACATTTAATAAACTGTTTTTTTTTTAATGTTCACAGAACATTAAGTAATAACATTTTCATACCTTAAGGCTTAATGGGAACGGTAGCAAACACTCTTAGAACATATTGTTTTGTTAGCTGGGAAGTTCACACGGGTTTCATTCATCACATTAACTATGTACATGTTACAACCAGAAAGTGCCTTAGTTTTAACCACTATATAAATTGTTTTATTTAAAAACTTACAAACTTCTTTTTGCAAAATATTTGGCTTGAAAAGTGTGTTTGTAAAAGATGTGTTCAATAGTTTCTAATCTAATGCACTCATTTTAAAGACATTTTAAGCATACTTTATATTTTTTTCCTTAATTTAAAATGCTTTTTTGTGGCCACTGTATATAAACCTTATCATTTTTGCCCTTCACAAATGTATTTTTTGAAATAAAGTACTTTTATTTGCTCCTTTTTCATCTCAAGGAGTTGATTTCACCAACAATCCTCTGAAAAAGAGGGGCAGCTGTCACGTGGAGTCTCTGCCGTGAATCTACCGCAATGAACTTTATCACAGAGGAATGTTAGCAACGGCTGCTGGTCTTAAGGACATTTAGTGTGTGAAGCTGCAATCATGTTTTCAAAGTAGGTCAAAAAAAGTTTCACAGTTCTCAAATCTGCCCGTGATTTGTGGATTGTAAAGTCAAGCCAGAGTGCATACAAGGGAATTACTGTGTTCAGCGAGTGCAGGCGAAGGACTCTGAACTCACAGCTTACCGACATTCCCTCACTTACTAAATAAATACTCGCTCTACCTCCAGTATTAATCCCAAGAGAGCAGCTGAGAAAGCCAGAGAGATGTAATGTGTCCCTTTTGGAGGGGTTTCAGAGATGACGCAGTCAGATGAAGGGCACTACTTTAGAACAAGGCCTCTGTGTCAGTTTCCCTGCTACTGACTGACCTTCATCACTCAACACACACACACACACACACACACACAGTTGAACTACACAAATCTGTTTGATTAACGAAATCATAAGCAGAGGTGTGTGATTTGTTACAGTCAAGATTGGATCCTTTATTCATACAATTTGACTACAACAAACCTTTTTTGTACCCTGGTGTCAGTGTAAAATTCTTCAAAAAAAAAAAAAAAAAAAAAAGCCGCTTCGAATGCAACTTTCCAACCATCCCATAGTCATCTTGTCCGTTTTATACAAATGTGCAAAATAAGACCGTCTTTACGAATCCTTCAGTGTCATTCCAGGATCCACAGGACACGGCTTGGTGGGTAAAGGGGCGGGGTTTGCAGTCCTTAGCCCCGCCCACTTTCATATTCACCACAACCCCACAGTGACCGGCCATTCTAATTCAAGTAAAGTGCTCTTTTGAGAAAACACAAAAATGTGCGTCCTTGAAATTTCTTCGCTCCCTATGGAGACAATAAAATAACGCACCAAGCGGGACGATAATAAAATTATGACAGCAAACTACACAGTTACCCTTTTGTGCCTGAACGAGTTCCGAGTAGTCATACGAACTCCAGCTTGCCGTGCCCCGAGTACATCCCCCAGTGCACCAGAGATAGTAGGCGTTCACCTCCACTTCCTCCTCCCGCGCACAACTCCGTCTGCCGCAGTTTATCGCAGCCCAGACAGCAGTTCTCATGTCCTGTTACCGGCACCATGCACTCCAAGTCCAACTTGGCCACGTGGCCTTTCTTGGCATGGTGGTGTCCATGAAAACTGTAATGCAGGCGAGACAGCATCTGTTGGCGCTGGGCCTGTAGACGCTTGTTTTCGCTACGGAGCATTCGCAACGCCAGCATAATCAGCAGAACCAGGATAAGGCCACCCGCGATGGGAACCGCTATCACTGCCGCCCGGAACCACACCTCTTTAGCGGACGTTAACTCTTGTACTCTCGTGATC
The DNA here is from genome assembly GCF_018812025.1 of Megalobrama amblycephala. Taxonomy (NCBI): domain Eukaryota; kingdom Metazoa; phylum Chordata; class Actinopteri; order Cypriniformes; family Xenocyprididae; genus Megalobrama; species Megalobrama amblycephala. The sequence goes on along the minus strand of NC_063063.1, from coordinate 16,094,164 downwards.
AGGTTCTGATTGGAGCTGTGGTATCGGTCTAGACAGAGAGAAAGCATAGTGAGATATGGAGATTGCATTGGAAATGAAAAACAGCATGAGATTTAATGCTAACGTGTTTCGTTTATACTTGTTCCACTCTCTCTTTAATATCTCGGCGCACCTTTTTCATTAAACGGGATTATATTTATGTGATTCGAGCCGTCTGTCAAAGGACGCTGTGGGAAGCACATTCCAGCACAGTGGGAATGTTTCATGATCCACGTGCAATGAAAAGTATGTGATCTGAATCCAAGCGCTAAAAGGTAAACTGCCAGCTACCCGCAAACTCAAGCTGCACTGGAAACCATTAAATATCAGGAGCCATGAGAACAGTAAAAGTCAATGTGTGTGCACATATATTTCTGATACTTAAGTATCTGTCACAAGGGTCCATGTTTGCACAGGATTGACGTCAGACATCAGTAAAGATAGTAGTCTACTTCGATTAGATAAAAACAACAACTATCTACTCTTAAGGGAATCACTGTGTCCTATTCAATGCCAGACATGCTATACCAAGGCAGGAAAACTTCACCCAGAAATTAAAATTCTTTCATCATTTATTCACCCTCATGTCATTCCAAACCTGTATGACTTTTTTTCTTTCTTCTGTGGAATATGAGATTTCATTGTATGGACAAAAAGACCTTTTTCAAAAATATCTTTTATGCTCCTTAGCAGAAAGAAAGTCATGCAGTTTTGAAACGATATGAGGATGAGAATTTTCTTTTTTGGGTGATCTATCCCTTTAAAATGTGAAACAATCATATGATACAATCTACTCAGATGGCTTTCGTTTCTTGCACATTTATGTATCTCACCTGTTGAGTCACCTCGAGGGTGCGTAAGGTCATGCAGACCCCTGTAGTTACACATATCATCATGGCAACACTCTACGGGAGAAAAGCTTCCGCCGGAAACATCCATGTTTTTGCTGGAGCACACATCCGCGGAGTTTAAAAGAGAATCTACGCAGCCATGCGTAAGAGGTGAGTTTGTGTTAAGTGGGTCCAGGACCTTAGTGAAGCACGCGTTGAGCTCAGATTTACACATGTATCCAGTGGCAACGCAGTGCGGTGCATCACAGTAGCACCTGATCTCTCCTGCAAAACAGAGAAGTTGAGTTTAGTTAAAATTTTGAAAAGAAAACTGGTCATCATCTGATAACAGATAACACTGGGATTAAATGCAACATCTTGGATGCATTAAATCATAAAACATTTATATTATGTATATAATAAAATATAAAACTGCCCAGATGTGTTTCCAGGAAACTGAACTTTCCAAAGAATCTTGACAAATTTGCCCGGTACAGCGTGGGAATGCTGAAATTCCCATCACATCCATTCCAACAGAAATTGAGCATTTTACTAGGAAATTAAACTGTGCAGTTTTTCTAACATTACTAAGATGCTGAAACTGGTTAACTTTATTACCAGGAAGGTGTTCTTCATTTCGCCAAATAAGCAACTAAAGCTAAACTACTCAGTTTTTATGCCAGAAAAAGCCAAAAAGAGACCGGGTTAACACGGTGCTGTGACTAAGTGTTTGTGTCAGAACACTAATAATATGGCAATTCTGTTCAACACTGTAACTGTGTCATGGCTTTTTATGCAAGGGATCCTTTTAGTCTGTCTTATAAAACAGGAACCGTGTAGCTTATAATTAGTGGTTTGTTTGCCAAAGTCAATTTCTTTCAACCCAAATGGAAACTCGTAAAGGGGGGTGAGAGCAGGACTCCTTTTTCAGTTAGCACGCAAGCTCACTTGTGGTCAAACCTGGCACCGAGACGGAGGGTAACTTTTAAAGGGACAGTTCACCAAAAATGAAAATTATCTCATTTTTTCATAACTCGTGTTGTTTCATACCTGTATGACCTTCTTTCTTATGTAGAACACGGTTACCATTCCCGTTTGTTGCATCTTTTTTTTTTTTTTTTTTCAAAACAATGAATGTGAATGGTGGCTGGGACTGTCATGCTGTTTAACATCTAATTTTATAATACAGATTTGGAGCGACGTGTGGAGGAATTAATTAATTTAAGGTTTCCTCAGAAGAATTGTGGTAGAAATTGTCAGTTATAAGACGACAGATTGTTAACATTTCGCGCTTGTACATTATTTACGGTTAAAATATACGTAAGTGGTCAGTCAGCCCGTACTTTTTACCTACCGCCGAACTATAGCACTGCGCGTGGATGTGAAACAAAACACTAAACACACACCACGACACGAACACAAATAAACACGGCCTTTGTATTGTTGTAAGCTGCTTGTGTACACTGTCCGAGGCTGGAGTTACATGTCATCTCATTAGTTTGAGAAATCACTTCTTATCTTCTTATCAGTAAAGCTAAATGGGTTTATTGCTATTTTGTGACTGGTTGTTGTGCTTATCTAATATTGAATAAAAACGAAGTATATGTTCTTGGTAACTGTTGCAAATCAATATTTAGCAAAGGCTCAGAAAATGACACCGCTGTGTTTTGGAACATAATAGCCGGTCTAAAGTTGGCAATTTATACTAGCAACAAATTAAGAAGGTTTTTGGTACATGTTAACCAATCTTTAGCAGCTAGAAACGTTTTTAAACGGCACATCCAACATGCTTTAGAGACCACATTCTTCTTTTTTTCTACAATATCGACTCGCTTATATATTCGAAAATGGACGACCAAAGCAAAATGCAAGTTGTAAACACAGTTAAAGCAGTTATAAGAAAATTTAATAAGTTGTTAACTTAAATTTTAACTTATATATTAAAGCCACGCGTCGAGACGTCAATTTTCTTCGGCAAACAAGGCCGACACACAAGTGTTGAGAAATGCAGCTATATATCAATATTTTGACTTTTCGTGTTCGAGCGCTGCAGTTTTACATGCTCTTAAAGTTAGTTTTAATAGTCTCGTGCGCTTCTAGAAACGACTATATAATCTCAATGTTACCTTTCGTGAGAAGAACAGCCATCGCACAAAGTTCCAGCTGAAACCAAAGAGAAACAAGGCTGGAATGACGATCCATTTACAACTGCTTTTCCTTGTCTTGATACCCTGTGGCAAGACCCTCCGAATGGTTTGAGGACTTGTTACATATGTCCTACGTTGATTTCTGCATTCCAAGGGATCTGGGATCTACGCTGTATCCAAAAACAAACGGGCACAGAAAGCCTGTGTCTTGTTCCATCAGAGACCAGCGCCGAACAAGTGCAGAAACATTCCTTGTGCGTATGTAACCAAACCAATCCGTCATGCGTAAGAACACCGAACATATACGCAAAAACTAATAAAAAGAAGGACCCGAAAGAAATGAGACGTACAACTATCCTCGATCGCGGAGCAGCGAGCGGATCACTGGTCGGAGAAATTTCACTGGATCAGTTTTGGGGCTCCGTGTAGCCACTCCCACTGGCGCGCTCATTGGTCGAACATGTTGGTTCATTTGCATACACCGTCCTATTGGCAATTGGTATTGGTTCACACAGCGGTCATACAATTTGTCTTTCCGCCTACAGATGCTGAGACAGAATCGCAAGATGAGGCAGGTAGCAAGGAGAAAAATCATAATAACATAATGGTTATTAAAATGAAAGCTGGTGTGGCCTATTACGAGATAGAAACCTAATATAAAGTATCATCAAGACCCTATCAAAACCATTAAAATCTTAATGTTTCGTCCCTGAGGGTAGTATTAATATGGATTTTTTTTGGAGAAACGCATTAAAGTCAGAACTTTGTCAGCCATATGACAGAGTTTCCCAGACTGCTGGAGGTGGAAACTGCAGGTCTGCACTGGAGAGTGGATGTAGGCGGGTCGGTTAGAGAAATTAGCAATCCAAAGAGGCACATGGCGCCAGCGAGACGACACAGACAGACAGTGACACTCAATTACCCCCCAGACAATCCCATGCAAAACACACAGAGCACAACGATCGATATCTCAACTGCCCTACCCGCCCTAATGTGTTGAGCACTTTGGTCAGGGCATGTGCGTCCCAATTGAAGGCATTTTGGGCAACCTTGAACCATAAATAAACGAATAAATGCTCTAGAAATGTAACCAAGTCTAGTGCTGCAGTAAGTCATTTATGACAATATTCAGACTCACCCATCAAACAGTAGCCTACTACGATGTGTTTTAATTTTATAATAAAATGCATAATTAGTATGTTTTGGTAAAACGTTTAGGCTAATATGTTGTTGGTCTGAAAAAAATCCGCCGGAAAATCTGTGAGGTTGTTATTTACCTCATTTGTGAATTTAACTATTTTGTTAAATGTAGACTATGTATTTATGTAGGCTATTTATGTATACCGGGTAGTGAGGCGGGATAAAAACTAAAAATGTCAAACATACAGCTACAAAAAATGTCCTCCAATGTTACACAGTAAAAACATCACTCTAAAAAATGCTGGTTAAAAACAACCCAAGTTGGGATAAACTTGGACAAACCCAGCAGGTTGTGTTAAAGGGCACCTATTATGCCCTCTTTCACAAGATGTAATATAAGTCTCTGGTCTGGTCAAGTTTCGGCTTAAAATACCCCACAAATTTGCCCCTATTTTGGGGTGAGCAAAAACAGCCTTTTACTATATTACTATATTGCTGGCAAAAAAAAAAAAAAAATTGGCTGGGTGAAAACAACCCAATCCCTGGGTTTGTCCATATTTAACCCAGCATTTTTTAAGAGTGATGGTAACTTGCAATTGTTAGGCTACTTTAATGAGCTATATGTGATTTCACGCTTTGTTTGTATGAATTAGCCTAATGTATTTAGGTTGATTCAGTGATGTTAAATAATATTTTAATATAAACAGTTAATTAACTTAAATAAAAGTTAACTGACTTAACAGCCACAATATTTTTTGGAACCTAAACGTTTTTTTTTTTTTTTACTTTAGTCTACAACCCTATGAACTGTAATCTTTCTATCATATTCATAACAGCATTCACTTTAGAAATCGCCAGATCCCTTTGTTGGAAAACTGATGATTGTATAATAGCTTTTATCTTATTATGAATCTACTAAAGCAAGTTTAATGGCCTAATAGACTAATCAAAACACGGTTTGTTTTGACTAAACTTAAAAAATTAAATAAAAAATGTCTTGATTGTGTGGGGAATTTGCAGCTGGTTTATTATAGCTGACGGACAGCAGTGCACAGGAGATAGGGAAGTGTTTGATGATGAGAGACAGACTGGGAGACGCTCACATCTGATAGACGGCCATCGATTCAGTGTCAAAGGCTAAAGACAAGCGATTCCGCTTCAGGGGACACATTCAGAGACCTACAGAAATTACCGGATTGACAGCAATTATCCTAATTGTTGGTAATTTCACAGAGGCGCCAGTTCAAAACCAGTCCTCCCTTCAAATGGTGAGATTCACACCTCCACAGACTAATCCAAGCGTCTGTGAAACTGAACATCATACTGATACTTCTAATGCCACAGTGAGTTGTTTGGGGGGGAAAGGTTACATTTTTTTGTTTGCAGTCATTCTTAATTCGACCCACCTTAGCTAATTCAGCATATTAACTTTAATGTTAAGTAGTTTGACTATGAATAATGACTTAGCAGTCGCCTATATTTTAGTAATCAACTCTAAAGAACAGTCTAGTCTTACTAATTATGAGGAATCACAAGATAATGAGGAATACAGTAATCAAGGCTTTCATTATATCAGTCTAAATGTTCTCAAGCACATTACAATAATTTACCAAATAACATGTTTTTCGTAATAGGTAGTTTAAGTAGGGCACCAACCTTTTTCTTTTTTTAGATAAACACGTCCAAATTCATGTAAAAAATGAGAAAATCCGTAATTAATCATTAATTTCAAATGTTGAAATTAACATTTCAAACAACGACGTTAGACGATTTGCGAAGTCTTTTAGTTTGAATGATCAGGTGCTGCCCTCTGGTGTCCATGAGTGAAAGCGTCCAAATGCAACCATTTACCAAACATTATAAGTAGGTTACGAAGAGGATTCGCCTAGAGAATAAACTGTACTGACATTTGCTATAGACTAATTGGATGATTTATAAAGGTCATGTAGGGCGAATACAGAGAACACTTTATGCTAATTTGAGTTGATAAAATCGGATAGAAATGGCTCAAGCCTTCAAACGATACCATTTTAGATTGCTCTGCACCAGGGGTTTTCAATTGTTTGTTGCCACAGACCCCTAAATATGACAATCATTGTTTTCCTATCCTAAAATTTAAAGATATGCATCTATCTTTTATAAACACTCAATTTACACACTGAAAAGCAATATTATAAATCTAAAATTAGTTTCTATACATTATCTTTGTACTCACTATACTAATGTAGGCTACTGTTAAAGGTATTATTTAATTAAATTTTTATTAATCAAATGATTTATAACGCAATCACATCAATCACTATTTTTAAAAACATTTTATTATTATTTTTTCTCTAGAAATTTCCACAGACCTTGTCGCTCCCTTTTGCAGACCCCAGTTTGGAAACCCCTACATTATTCAACTAAAAAGGAGGATATTACATACAAATGCTAACTCAAATATAAATATCTGAAATAAATGTTTTATTTTTGTTATAGTGAATAGGTAGATGGCATACTATCATAAAATCTAATTTTCATAAGACTTTTACCAAGCTTGTCTTTAATAAAGAGTTTATATATGCTGAAACCATTGAGCATTTGATGTTGAGTTACTCAGCATGCCAGCATAACCTACTCCTCACATCTCAAGACCTCAAGCTGAGGCACATCTGAGTCCTATAGGGAACAGACATCCAGGCTCACCGTTACCCGTTTCTCTTGGCTTTGAACTGCTCTTAAATGATGGGACACGTCATGCTGCTGATGTGCTATTAGTCGAGAGGCATTTAGCTAAAGTTCATGGTTGTGTTCCAACATGTATCTCTTTGTGTCATCAGTATGACATTTATTTTTAGTGTATTTTCCTATTTTAAAGGATAATCTACTGTTGTTTTTATTCCACAGATGGACCTTGTGTTGGAATATCTGGACAGACTGGTCTGTCTAGATCTGACATGATGCAACCTTTAAAATGGAAAACCTAAGAAATCGGTCTCGTTTAGAATCACATCAGTAAGCTTGCAAATATTCACAGATCTGTAGGAAACAACATCGGCTCCTGGTGGACATAAACACTCCTTCTTAGAAACATTTTTAAAATGCACCTATTAGTGTTAGAACACACCAATAAGCATTTTTTATGGACCATAACCAATAAATAGCCTGTATTGATCTATATGGTTACATTTAGATAAATTGGAAAATTAAATTCATGTTAAACACAACAAGTGAATCTAAGCATCACATGGACAGTATAAAAACGTATTTCTATAATACATTTTTACATACTATTTAGTCTTCATTTTAGTTCGTTTTAGTATTTTTGCTTTTTTGTAATATTTATATTTAGCTTTAACTTGTTTCCATTTTAGTTTTAGCCATTTAAAGGGATAGTTCACCCAAAAATGAAAATTCTGTCATAATTTACTCACTCAAGTAGTTCCAAACCTGTGTAAATTTCTTTGTTTTGCTGAAAACAAAAGATATTTTGTAACCAGTTTGTAACCAGGCCACTTTGGGGCACCAATGACTTCCATAGTAGGGAAAAAAAAAATACTATGGGAGTCAATGGTGCCCCAGAACTTTTCAGTTTCCCCACATTCTTCAAAATATCTTGGAACAAGTTTGGAAATGTGTGTAAATGGCAATTTTCATTTTTGGGTGAACTATCCCTTTAAGTACTCCAACTTAAACTTATTTCAAATAATTGCCAAAAAAAAAAAAAAAATCTATATTGGTTTTATTTCAGCTTTAAATTGCTGAATAGTTTTAGTTAATAACACTTGAACAATAAATATTCATTTTGAGAGTGACTAAAGATTTAAGTGTCAAAATATTGCTTTTAATGAGTGGTAGATGAGGGCAAAGAATCAATATGTAAAAACAGGGGAAAAGGGCATGAATAAATATCCAAAATCAACTAAAACCCAATCTGGCACTGATATACCATCTCTATTTAAATTGATAAGTACCTTAATGTCCTCCAAACTGTGTAAAACCTAACTTTCAAGCTTATTCAAGTCTAATTTAAATTTATTAAAAAAAAAGAAACTAAAGGCATACTGAAAAAAAAGAAAGCACAACAAAATTTTAGTTTAGCATGTTTATTACAATACATACATTTCACATTTGACCTTCCGACCCCAGGTGACCCTGCCCTGACCCTGGTATAACAGGGTTGGTGATGTCCAGTCCTTGGCTGACCCTCAGTTTCCTGTTTTCCAGTAGCACTTTTCCCCCCATTCCATCCAATCAGGGTGCAAAGGAAAATGTGTGGTAATAATTTATGAATACAACATATCTGATAGACTAGTAATCACTGCAACTTTAATAAAACTTTAACTTCATTATTACTTAGCAACTGTACATAGGAATGAACTCTGGTTTTAAACGCAAGTCGCCATGGGCAGCTCACGTTCATTTTTTTCCTTTTTCTTTTTTTAAAGTACAGTTTTTTTTTTTTTTTTAAACAAAACAAGGGTACAGAAAAGAAAAAAAAAGAAAAAAAAAAGAACCTGGAAAGATTAAGAGAAAAGAAAAGGGGATTCTGGGTGACAACCAGTCTTCATCTCTTGCCAAGGGAGGTGAGGGAGGGGAACGACATGGGATGAGCTGCAGGAATGATTCTCTTTCTCTCCTTTCGTTCTTGCTCACATTCACTCCATCACGTAAGCAGGCACTGGTGTTGACCATGGGCATATTGCTGGGCCATTAGGGGCAGGTAGGAGACCACTGAACCATTGTGGACAAACATGATGTAAACCCCCTCAAAAGGCATGGGGTGAGGGAATGAAACCATTATAGTGCAACCAGAGAAAGAAATAAACTAACCAAATAACCATGTAGCATTACTACCATTTTTCATATGTAGCGAGAGAAAAATGAACCAGTGGATACGTGTGCAGAGTCGTGAAAAGACAAAAAGTGTGTGCGTAATCGTCCTCGTTAAATGTCCCGGTCGACTAGTCCACCTTTTCCATGCAGGTCTGGTACATGCTCAAGGCAAATGGTTCCCCGATCGTATAACTGAAGAGCATTTGTTTTCATTTTGTTTTGTTTTTTTAATCATGTCATTTAAAAATCTGCAGTCAAGAGTTCTACATATGGTGACAATGAGGGCACTTGAGATCCCAGTCTGCCTCGGTGCGGATTAGTTTAACGTTTGGATGTCAAAAGCTTTGATAGGCATGGCTTCCCATGGTTTCATCTACAAAATATATTTACAACATGGAAATAACATCTACAAATAATCTACATGTACAGGGACGGGGCGAGGGCAGCTCCTCTGAAAAACTCTCCGCGCCCCTCTCCCCTCCCACCCTCAGTCCAAGCAAGACCTCGCTGCAGTTTGTTTAATGTAAGACTGGGCCCAGAGCAGAACGCGACAGAACTTTGGTTCTCCAGGGTTCCGCGCGCATGAAATGGGTTTTGCCCACTCATTCACCTACCCCCTTCTCTCCTCCTGTTTCAAGACCACATCGCAAACCCAGAGTTCCTCAAACCATGAAGGAATTTTGATTCTTCAACTTTTCAAGTTCTTTAATTTGTTGTCTCAAAAACAGTATCCTGTCGAGAAAGAGAGCAAAGTTAGTACATTTGTGCAATAATGGCCGTCACATGCACACGTAACGCTACACAAGAAAGAAATGCACCTCTGCTCGCGCAACGTGGCCTGGATCTCGCACACTCGCACCAGTGAGCGCAGGTTCTTCAGCTCTGTGCAGTTCTCTGACATGTAGATGCTGCCCATGGTGTGAGCCTCTTCGCGTAACCGCGAGGCCTGGGTGGGAGAGTCGCATGGGAATTTTTAGCAATGCAACAAAAATATTATTTTTTTTGGATCAAGACAGGTGGTTGTCGATGTTTTGTTTGTTCCCAATAATTCATGGCTCAGATGTATTATTAACTGTCTATGAAAAATATGACTGCACACTCAATTGCAAACGGTTTATTCACCAACGTTTCGGCAAAAAGTCTTTATCAAGGTGAAGGGATGGATTCTGGAATCCACTGCTGCTTCAATATATATCTTTTAAGTATTAATCAACATTTATATTACTGTTAAATTATTTGAATGACTTCTACAATGTATGTTAAAAGATCTATTTTCCCCTTTGTACGGGACAACTGGCATTCTGCTTGAGACCAGCAGACGTCATGTCATGACCCCAAATGGACATCCGATAACTAAATCCAGGGTCCCCCTCGTCATCACCGTGATGAAGGGAGATATGCTTCTTACGATCTGTCCATATGTGGAAAATTTCTAATCTTGTCTATTTTTCTTAGCCAATCAGAATCATCCAACCTGAAGTAATGACGTAGTTAGTTGACTCTGTTAGAGTATAATTGTTGTGGAAATGTGAATGTATGCGAGCAGCCTACGAACTCCTTGTGAGACTTGAAGCTGGCTTCTGCTGATGAAACTGCAAACTATTCTTCGTTAAATTTTTCTTCAATTTATTAATTATTTTAAACTTTGACTCCGGGTCTTCATTCAACATATCTGGTTTCAAGGGTCCTAAACTGTTCATTTAGCCTAGATCAAAGTTGACAATCAGACCGTAAGGAGCAAGAGTTCTTAATTTATATATCCAATAGGCTTCACATTTGAGTAAGATACATAAAGATCACCACCTCTCCTCGGTAGGGGAACTCGCTCGATACCTACTTAACGTAGAGAGGCAATGGGATGGTTAGACTCAACAAAATGTGCAGCCAATGGATAGCTCATGTTTCTACATCGAATTGTGCTCAGCAATGCGCATTTTCAATGCGCATGTCGACTTTGATCTAAGCTGTTTTCTATAAGTGTTTTTCTATTGACAAATGTTGAATGTATATTTATTCTTGTCATGTATATTTGACAAAGTTTTTTAGAATGATTGTATATTTAATTGGGATTAATTGTATGCACCTGCTGATGATTGTCTATTTATGCTCTCTTTACTCCGAGCGAAATTACACCTTGACAAAGGCTTTTTGCCAAAACGTTGGTGAATAAACTGTTTGCAAGTGAGTGTGCAGTCATATTTTTCATACACGTTTGGATTCATCCTTCTTGGCTTGCACCTCAGATGGAGTACGTTCATTTTTTCTTTAATAATCAGATGTATTATTAACACTCAAAAATTTGGGGTCGGAAAGATATTTAAGGTTTTGGAGAGAAGCCTCTAATGCTCACCAATGCTTTTGGATAATCTGATGAAAATTACAGTTAAAAACCGTAATATTGTGAACTATTATTACAATTTAAAACCGTTTTCTATATGAATATATTTTAAAATGTAATTTATTACTGTGATGGCAAAGCTGAATGTTCAGCATCATGACTCCAGTCTTCAGTGTCACATGATTCTTCAGAAATCATTCTAATGTGCTGATTTGCTGCTCAAGAACATTCACTATCAATGTTGAAAACAGTTGTGCTGAATATTTTCAGCATTTATTTCAATAAGATACTTTTGTAAAATTATAAATGTCTGTCACTTTTGATCAATTTAATAAATGCATTTAACTAGGGCTAGAACAACTAATTATTTGGTAATCACTTAATCTGTAGATTACTTTTTCCAATTAATCAGATGAATAGCAGCTCACTTTTTGCCCTCTGCTATTCTATTGTCCATAGAAATGGGTTATTCATTATTCATTGCTGTAAATCGTTGGTTTCCCAAGCACAGCAGGCAGATACGACTAATCGATAAACAAATTTGTTGTTTATTTTCATTGTCGTTAATAATCGATTTGATCAGTTGTTGCAGCCTTATATTTAACATACAATAAAACTTTTGGAATTGTCATGTACGTAGTCAGGAAATCCAAATCTCAAATAATGGTTTAGTTCAAAATGTGTTCTGATGGCCTCCCAATATCAGAGAATTCCTCTAACCAATTCACGTTCCCATACCTGTTTCTCCACGTGCTCCGCGGGCCACCCCTGCACATGTTTGATGAGGTTCTCATTGAAGTGCGCGGCCAGCGTGGGTGTGAAGGAACATGTTGCTCTGCCTGGGGCTGTGCCAGCAGGTACTGAACCCGGGGGCATCGCTCCGCTGACTACACCTGGTCCTTGACCACCACCGCCACCGCCATTATTACTGCTGCTGTTACTGCCCATGTGGTTCGAAGCTGGAGATGGACTTCTCTGACTGCTGCAAATCACAAACAGTGGATGGGTCAATGTCTTTCTAAATTTTTTTGAAAAGCAAAACTACTTTGTCTGCACCAGGTCTTTACAAATACATTCATTTTAATGTGATCCTAGAACACAAAAAGCAGCATTACCACAAACAGCCAGAAGATGGCAGTCAACCACCACAAAACAAGCCACTTCAAGCAACAAATATGGCTGATGAGGCATGCAGTGGGCAGTAAATACCCATAAGCCTTCAATAAACCTCAATGAAGTTCTGATGGATCTGTTTAATCACTTCCAAACGTCTTATGTCACCTCTGTCTCTGCAGCGTCCGTGGAGAATTGCCGTTGTCGTGATGCTTGTCTGTGGGGTGGGACTGCTGGGACGAAGGTGGAGGGAGAGAACTGGACTTAACTGTCATAACGTTCATCTGAGAAAGAGAGGGAGAGTGCGTTACAAAGCCATAGTTTCATTTGACATCCGTCATCCCATTTGACCGCTGTATACCTTGGTCTGTGAGGAGACTGGCGTGGTGCTGAGGGGCGGTTTGAGGGAGGCTGTGTTGGTCTGTGGCGTGCTGATTCTGGGAGACACGTACGACCGAGGAGAGGAAGCATCTGATGTCAGAGACATTGGAGACTGGCTGGACTGCTGGGCTACTCCACAGGACAAATGAGAGAGGAGAAAGAGATAAGGTGAAGAGATATAGTACCTTAAGTAATCACAACAGGCATGTCCGTTGGTAACAAATGCAGTTCTGGCTCTGATTCCAATCTAGTTTTGCACACTGTGCAGTGTTATCATTAACTAAGACTAAGATATTTGTTGACTGAAAAAGCTGAAATATAAATATTAGATAAATTTAAATGAAAATTGAAATGTTGCCATGGAAACTAACTGAAATAAGTTGTGTTGAAGCACTAAAATATTTATTTAAAAAAAAAAGTCAAAAGCACAAAATTAAAATGAGTTTGAGTAATCGAATGTTCAATAATAATACAGATTGACTAGTAAAGTGTTCTAATCAAATTTAGCATACTGAATCTTCCTTTGTACCATCACCTGTTGTAATCAACAGCTAAATATACTTTCCCATTGAATTCCTTGTATACATTTCACAATTACAAATTAATGCTTTGTGTGGAACTGTGGACAAGTGACATTGAAGACATGGGAGATGGTGTGTGTGTGTGGTTTTAAGCACATTTGGTTCTCAGCAGGAGTCATTTCTATCATTATAAGAACAGAAAGTGGTAAAACTTTATTTTTAACGTTGGAAAGAAAATGTGAAACATACCACTAGACGTGCTGATATTAGGTAATACAATATATCACAATAATGAATATGCACAATATTGTTATCGTGGGCAAAATACCATGAATAATTATTACGAATTATTCAAATTATGCTTTCCTCATCAACCGTATAAAATGCACAACAGCGCTGTATGCTAGTCAAAGAGGCACAAGCACTGATGTAAACAAACCCAATGTGCATGAGAAGCACATGGCGGATGGAACTTGCTGAATGAAAGTGCACTTTCACTCTGACAGCAGAGGGCACTGATGGAACAATGGAAATGCAGCGGTTACCCCGGAAACCCCGTAAACAAAGCAGCTGCACTACTACAGTATTTAAAATGCTTCAAACAGCAATACAAATATTAAAGCCAGAAATATTCATCAGTGCAACTTTCATGAAGTAAACTTTTTCTAAAAGCGTTCCTTCAACTAGAAATAATAGTCCCTGACCGTGAACAGCAAGTTACATTTTCACACCATTAGATAGCAGCAAATACTGTCTTTATGAGTGTGTCAGTCAGCAGTGAACTTTTATATTGAAAAGACTGAATTGTTTTGAAAACAGAACAAGACGCAACTGCCTTTGACTAGCGCCGTTAGTCACGTGAAAACCCCTTAAATGTTAAAAGGACAAGATGATACATCGGACATTTAAACATTTTTTTATAATGAACATAGGACTGACCTGAAGGAAAATGCTAAATCTGAATGCAGATAATAAACTCACTCACTCGATCTTTTCCTCACAATACTCTTCTACATAATACAGTAAGTTTCAATGAACAATATCAATTGAGAACCTACAGTTTACGTTGCTAAGAGTGTTTGCTAAGGGTGTAGTGTTGTGATACACAGAACCGTTGGGTGAAGCGGTCATAGCAGGGTTTTATCATGAATAAAACACAGCTATTGACCAATCAGAATCAAGGACAGAAACTAACCGTTTTACAATGTTCAGTAAAACTTAGTAACATAAGGCTTCATTAGTTAACATGTTAATTCATTATTACCAAACTAACAATGAAAAATGCTTTTATTTTATAGCATTTATTAGCATTTAAAATAGCATTTATTAATCTTAGTTAATGTTAATGTTTAATAACATTACTAAAAACAAAAGTTTTTATTAATTATTAATAATTATTAATTAATGGACCTAACAAAAAAATAATACCTTCTGTAACAAATGTAGCTATTGCTCATTCTTAATCTTAGTTAATGAATAAATAACGAGACCTTATTGTAAAGTGCTACCTGTTGAGTTCAGTTATTTTTGTTAAAAGAAAGAGTTCTTAAACCTGACATAGTATGACAAAACTTTTTCTGCAATTTATTTCAATACCGTGATAATACCGTATACCATGACAAAAGCTTAAGCAATTATCGCAACATGAAACATGATACCGTCACATGCTTACATGCCACACTATCTGAGGTTATTAACAGGCTAACAAGCAAACTTCAACCTATAATTTTTCTGAATAAAAACATGGATCACAAAAAGGTGACAGCATTTATATTACGCATCGAGATTTTGTACATTCATGCACAATAGTCTACTTTTCAAATTGCTTTCCATGTAAGCTCTGGGGTAATTTATTTATTTATTTATTTTTTTAAACATGTTTAAGCAATGCAAATTGTTCATTGAATTTTTCAAAAGAAAAGTATAGCCTTAAATTTGAAATTATAGAGATGATATAACTTAAACAAGAATATATTTTTGACATTTAAAAAACAAAAAAAACAATTGCAACAATGATTAACACACAGGAGCATTTGAAAGCACACGGAAGTGTTTGAATTTGAAAGCAGGACTGTTTGACCAGTCCGCTGATAGACACCTGCTTTCGAAAGCTCCCGTGTGCATCTGTGTAAAGCACTCTGTGTCAAAGATGTCTATTTACAACAAGTTTTTGAAACATTAATCATTGTAGCCAATCACAGACATATCTGATGAGCACGTGAACAACAGCCAATCAGAGTTGTTTACGAATTCCATCAACAATGCTCAAAGCATCACATTTTTAAAATTTCAGTACCAACTTGGTATTGAAGTCTGTACTTTTGACAACACTAAGTAGTTAACTACAAAAATAACTGAAAATACACACAGTAAGATTTACATTTACATTGATTTTAACATTTTAAAGTTCTGCTATAGAGGACTATCGAAATGCCAATATAGAAATATCAACAAAGCACAGAAACACTATAGACATTGACCCCTAAGTTCACCACAGTACGAGTTTTATCCATCGACATTATGAATATCTGAAAACTAATGCTAGAATACATCTGATCCCATTTCATATAAAATTCACTGTGGCAATGATATAAAGTACTATATTGAGTCTAAATATATCCATGCATTACTATAAGTAACTGACACAGCGACAAAGAAACGAACAAGATTGCAACATGAGAAAAATTAAAGAGGCATGCTTGATATTCAAAAAAGTTTAAGAAAAAAGAATAAACCGAGAACTCAATTCAGTACTGGCACACTGACAGCTGCTTTCTGTGCATACACAGCCAAATTGAGTTCTCTTTCGAGGATTATTGCACTTAAAAGGTCAAACACAAACGTGTCAAATGCCTATCTTGCAAGTATTCACATAAACACAACTGGTTATGATATCTATCATTACTGTGAAATAAAATGACTCATATTGTGAAATAAGACTCTGGTGATGTTGCTCACCCCTATATTATACACAACACGCAATTTAGACATTGCCAAATAACAAATCCATACACAAAGCTACTTGTGTTAAAACCAAAAATCATTTTTGAAGCCCACGTGGCTTACCATTATCTGCTCAGACAGCAGCAGCCAAGCCTGTGTGTGTGATCCTTGTTAAGCTACCAACCCCATCTGCTAACTCAAGGAAGCTGACTCAGAACCCCACAGCTGACATGAGTCAACAACACAAGCAAAGCAATCTCACACCAACAACCAATCAAAACCATGAGCTCAAGTTATAAAGTTCAAGATCAGGTCACAAAACAGATCTGACCCTAAAACCACATGTGTCAAAGAAATTTAATTTGGACTGCACTGTAGCACAAATAAAAAAAACAAAACAACACAGAGCAGGTTTTCAGAGTAAGAAGTAGAAGCAGCACAGTGTGTGTGTGTGTGTGTGTACCTTGGTTGGACAGTTGAGTAGCCTGGGAGAGCAGAGTTGTGATGTTGAAGGCAGACGGACCAGCAGTCAGGATCTTATGGAGCATGGACTGCAGCGAAGCCTGAGTTACTGCAGCCGTGAGAACTACAGAGACAGAGAATACAGAGAATGAAGCGAGAAAGCAAGGACAAAAGGTGAAGACAGGAAGCAGTCAAAAAGAAAACAAAACCTAACAGTACTGAAATCATTCAGAGTGATAGAAGGTGTCTGCAGGAAAAGTCCTCTCTTTACAAAATGCTTTTGGTGCCTGTCTTTTCAGTCATTAGCAAAAGTTCATCTCCTCTGAATTTATATAACCATATTCAAAAAGAACGTGTCAATCAGGGCTTGACATTAGCTTTTTTGCTCACCAGCCACTGTGGCTAGTGTTTTTCCAAAAGTTACTAGCCACTCAGCATTTTCACTGGCCACAGTTTTAATGTTGGTAAATTACATTTTATATGATTAAAGTTGACTTTGTTATGCTTAAATTACTTTATTTTGAGTCATTTTACTTGATTTAGAAGATTTAAAACCCTTTCAAACTTTTAAATGCAGATTGACCACCCAAATCAAGACTACATTGTATATCAGCTGGTATGTAGCCTACAGGTGGGCAAGAGGTGGACAATATGAACATGTGCTAATATAAGAAATTGGATAAGTTATTTGTGTTAGGCTATATAAAAGAACAAAGAAGCAAATTACAAAAACAATAGTAAATTAAAAATAATCTTTTTTCAGATACAGTAGGTTTATTTAACATAGCCTAGCCTACATTTATTTGACATCTTTTGTTGTTTGATTAACATTAATGACAGACAGGTAGGCCTATTTAATTGGGCTGCTGAATGCATGGACGTAACTGACGCATATTCAGTTATTACCCACCTGTTTACGTCCACTTAAGCCATAACCCACCGTATTCACGCGAGATACTCCACACGATGGACATTTAGACATCTGTGTGCACATGTATTTGACTATTCAGGCGCGAGGAGAACTGATCGACAGAGAGAGCGCTTCTGTTGTGTGTCATTCAGCGCAATTCCACCTATCCCTCCTTCACTAACTGCACATAAAAAACGAATTGTGTGATTGGATTGTAATGTTATGCTACGACGATCATTTGGCTGTAAACTGAAATTATATTCAACCCGCCAAAGTGGCTAGTGGGAGTGGCTGTCTTACCCGCCACAGCTGAAATCTACCCGCATTTGGCGGGTTGGCGGGTGTTAATGTCAAGCCCTGGTGTCAATGTAGGATCGTCCCGCTAAGAGCAACGCTTCTGAATGCAAGAGCATGTTTATATATCACATTCCATTAGAAATGTATCTGAGCTGAAAACAGCCTAATTATGCAGGGGTTCCAATCAGTCAAATACTCGATAGATAATGTGTTAAACTGTAGTTGATTTTGAAAACAAAAAGAGTTTTGCACATCCCAATCACCTGTCAAAATATTGGATCTTTAAATAATGGATTATTTAAAAAATATATTATTTATTTAATTTATTAAAATGTCAATTTAAAAATTACTTGGGAAAACTTGTTGCAATATTTACTTAATTGAGAAATACTTCACAGCTACAACCTTTATTTTGACATTTACAGTACCGTTCAAAAGTTGAATCCGTAAGATTTTTGAAGTTTTTGAAAAGAAGTCTCTTAAAAGCATGAGACTTTTCAAAAACTTCAAAAATCTTTCAGCTGCATTCATCAAAAACATATACTATGAAATTACTACAATTTAAAACAACTATTTTAATATATTTTAAAATTTAATTTTATTCATCTGAAGGCAAAACGGAATTTTGAGCATCATTACTCCAGTCTTTAGTGTCACATGATCCTTCAGAAATCATTCTAATATGCTGATTTGGTGCTCAAGAAACATTTCTTTTTGTCAATAAATTTGCAAAATTTTGCTCAACTGCTGAAAAAAAAAAAAAAAAAAAAAAACCTTACTGACCCAAACTTTTGAACGATAGTGTATATTTAACTTTCAATATTTTTTTTGATTCGTTAGAAAATAGTGAATATTTCACTGGTACTGGTATCATGACAACCCTAGGTCAGACAACATGTTAAAAGTTTCAGTTTCAAGTGTAGTGACTGAAAACTGAACACCTTTCGACTAGGGGTGTAAATATCGATTACACATGAATATCGCGATATTATGTTGTTTGGCGATACTGGTATCGATTCTCAAAAACACTATCGATATTTATTTATTTACATCCAAGGTTCGTGGCTTTGTTGTTCGGTTTAAACCACGGACTGTATAAAACCCAACAGCTAGATGGCAGCGTTATCTCAGAACGTAAACTGACGCGGAGCCGGAGAAGCACGAGGTGCATCAATAGCGTTAGCATTAGCAAACCCAGCTCACAAGACGATAGAATTATTCCGCTTCCGCTGCATACAAGAACTGAAGTGTGGACTCATTTTGGCTTCAACTATAAAGAACCCACTAAGGAGATCGAGTCAGTTGTTTGCAAAATATGCCATGTTAAATTTGAATCTGAGAGCTTAATTAACATCCTGACGCGATCCACGCTACTGAGAGAGACAGAAGAGACAGAGATAGAATATGTAGTAACGTTATGTACTGCACATTTTCCTCTCAGTAACAAAATAAACACACAACAAAAAATGACAGCGGTGTCAGCATAAAGCAAGCATCTGATCATAGCGATGTGGATATGTTTGCACCAGCTCTGTTCAGCACTTCAGTGAAGGAACATTTATTTAAATGGCACTTTACGCATTAGATTGCTTTACAGCAAGCAGCTTTACAGTATTAAATATAAAACAGACATTCAGTGATGAAATAGACTATGCACTAGTTGTTAAATAGTTTAGAAATTAAAAACTGTTATACTGTGAACCTTTAAAACATATAAACCTAAAGAATCCTGCAGTCACTTTACCATTTTCCCTTAGATTGCACAAAACAGTGATTGTGATATAAATGCAAATTATATTGTATTGATTAAATAAAATAAAGTTGTTTGTAAGGTTTTATGCATATGGTGCTGTGTTCTTTAGGACCGTTTTTTCTAAAATTACAACCTTTTTCTAAAAAAAAAAACAAGAAATATCGCAATATATCGCCTTTCTTACAGTATCGCAATATATCACAATATATCATATCGTAACCCCTGTATCGTGATGCGTATCGTATCGCCAGATTCTTGGCAATACACAGCCCTACTTTCAACAAAGTACTTTTCCACAGCTTCAACTAGAGGAGGCGTGTTCACTGCAACTAGTTAAATTCCAATATTCATGCATTTTGGAGGAAACGATGCAGCAGTCCTGGCACTGGATCATGCAAATGTCACTGTTTACACATGCAATATGCAGCGGTTAGAGAGCAAACTCTAATCCAGACTATTTGGACCGAATTTCTCATTTGTCCTGGCTCCAGCTTGGAGAATCAGCGGGTAATTGTGTATCATAGTTTGCAAACGCGGCCAATGATGGAAAGCGAGAAGCAACGACACGCTCACAAATGGCAATTCACACAGGCCATGTTCAAGAAGGCAGAAAAGCTATGATTCATCTCCGAGATGTGAAGTTAAGAGAGGAAAAGCTGATGCAAGCCCAGCATGCACAAGTACATGAGCAATTATATACACCTGCTTGAGTGGTACAATAAACCCAACAAGAACAAAGCAACAAAACCTACACTTGCTAACACACCACATTGAAGATGTAGTGGCTAAAGCTCAAAGGTTACCACCATCACCACAATACCATAAGCAAGGTTTTTAACCTCAGGTTCCTCAAGTGGGACTGTCCCTTTAATGTTTTGGAGCAGACAGCTTCAGTGGTTCATGTCCTATTCATTCAGTAAGATGCAGTACACTTACCTTCATTAATCTTGGCCATGTCTACACTGGCGTTGTTCAACTGCAGGGCCGTTTGCAGAGCGGGGAGAAGCTGGCGTAAGAGGGAGGGGTCTTGCAGAAGAGTGGGTGGGGCCGGCGACTGCATCACCGGAGAAACCGGGACTGTAGAGCCAGAGGCGCCGCTGGCTGAGTTGGCCACGCTTAAGCCAGACACAGCAGCAGAGGAAGAGGAGGGGGTGAGTGAGGAAGGCTTCTCTGTGGCAATCGAAGACTCTGTTTATAGGGGTAAAAGATTCAAAGAAATAACATAATACAAGTTAATGATGTTCAGTAGGGATGGGAATCTTTAGACACCACATGATCAGATCCGATTCCGAATCAGAGAATCACAATCCGATTCGAAAACATTTCTTGATCTATATTTTTGTATCAACTTCGAATATCAAATTTATTTCAGCAATGACTTGTATAAGTTCTTTTTATAAAATAATTACAAACTAATAAATCAAAACAATTGCATCATTAGTTGCAGCCCTAATGTATATGACAAACTTATAATGCTGAACGCATTTAATTTCTTGTGTGTGTTCGGGAAGTTGTGTGTTATATATTGAAGTTACATAATAGACGTTACAATATCATCACGCTTAATACTGCGAATTCCAATTATTGTAATGTGACAATTGGGTATGGATATCTAAAATCAGAGAAAATCATGCATAGGAGAATATTTTTTTCTCCCAAACATAACGTTTAGCCGGTGCTGTGGGGAAAGAAAAAAATGCCTCCAAGCTCTCTAAATTAGACTGTGGTCGTGTGGTTTTCATAAAATCTCAATCTGACACCGAGCAGATTTAAAAAAAAAAAAAAATCAACTCTGAAACACAGCATGTTGAAAGAGCCTCAGTAGCTATTTCAGGTTTTGCCCAAGGATGCCCAAAACATTTACAATCAAGAAGATATCACCTGAAAACATCTTATAGACACAGTTCATTCAAAAACTGGAAATGAGAGCATGTTCATCTGTTGTGCATTCAGCTTAAGCTGAGCTCCACTGAAGCACCTAGTGAGAAACACGTGATGAGCGTAAAAATGGAGCAGTTAAACTGTATTTTCATTGTTTAACAATTGCTGCAGACGTCAGGATCTAAAAATAGCCCACGATTCCCAAGGCTGGCAACATGGCGAGACGCTACTGAACATTTCTTAACAGGTGCCCTCAGAACAAGCACCCTGAGCTGCTTTAAAAACAATTAAGAGACTGCGCACACAGCTTCTCGTGATGAAAACACAGCAAGCTTTGTACTTAAATATAAGATAACAAAACATTACAGCCTCATTTCTACAAATCTGCCTGTTCTGTGATGCAAAATGCATATTGAAATATTTTTAATAAAAAGAAATCTACATATGAAATCTCCCTATAATATGGCCGATAGTTTTTTTTTTTTTAAGAAACAAGGGACATACTCTTCTCATAAAAAATACATATCAGCACAAGCGCATTACTCCTTCACATCACGAGACACTAATTGAATTTTTGCTGTTGTTGAGAAAGACTGTTTTCTGCATTTTTAGAGTCGTTGGATCCTGAGCATCTACATTAATAAAAAGTTATTAAAAAGTGTGTTAATTTTGACAGCAAATTGATCTAATTTTAGTAATAGTCTATTGACTTAAATATTTAGTTTGTCATATTTTAGTCATCTGAATTGTTTTAGTCGACTAAATCTACAATAAATTTAGTTGACTGAAATCTAACAGTCAGTAAATAAAAATAAGAAGAAATGTATTTTTGTGTATTTGTCCTTTCAAGCATGATTAGACATGAAAGAGGAATCAATTCAGCACTCATGCACTGTCAGAGGCGGCTTTCAAAGAGAACAGTTACAAACCAGAGTTCTTTTACGTCTTGAGCTTGAATAGTTTAAAACTGCTTTATTGATTAAATTGGAAAAACCATACACTGATTTATTTGTGGTGGCCCGAAAATATATTTAAACTTCTCATAATAACAAAAGGTTTTAAAGGTGCTAAAGAGGATGTTTTGTTTTATACATTTTTGCAATATTACTTGAAACTGTCTTTACTAACTGATAGACTATTTATTAGGTGCACTGAAAGTAATAATATTAATATACATCATCTGTGCACAAGGTAGGGCCTTAAAAACATCAGCCAATCGATTGGCCCTCTGGCTTGTCAATCACTGCCGTGACGTTCCTTGTGAGAGACGAGCGCGGCTGCGCTCTCCAGTAACTTTCCACACTCCACAGGCGCCGCATGCAATGTTTTTGTCAGGAGACAGGAGTAACAACTGCAGATTATGAGTTACCTGCGGTGAGTCCGACATAATGAATCCAAAAAACATGACACAGCGAATGCCGGTGGTAAACACTCATGTTCCAATACTCGTGCACGAGTTTTGGGAGGCGTTCCTTTGAAATGAGCTGTGAAGGAGGGGGGCTGTTCTTACGCATGCGCTCATTTCAAAAACTCAGTAACAGTCTTTGGATTCTCAGTCGACAAAAAAATCCTCTCTATCACCTTTAATGTTGTGTTTTATGCCATTGCTGTCAAACTAAAATTGAAAACATAAGGCTTTGTGTCCTTATCAAATTGCAAAGACGTAATGTCTGTTTGCAACGCACACTTCACGTCTCAGTTCACAGTAGAGAATGAATGCAGTGAACTCCATCTCTGCATGCGTGGAGTTTAGCATGCATTTGGGAATGTAGCGGGCACCAGTTACACATTATTTTCACATTTGCATAGTTGACGATTACAGAATTTCACTAGATTTGTAATGAGACACGTTTGTAAACTTGTTTTCCACGGAAATAAAAGCTTGACTGCAGATTCTGTCAAAATAAAAGCTCACGTTTATCTCTTTCAAGTATAGAAATTAGGACATAACTAATTATGATTCATTTATTTTTTTGTGCATTTACAATATATGGCTATTACAATATATGGCTATTATAGAGATAATATTATATTATTATTTTTATGTAGTATAATGTAGACACTATATCACAATTAAAAGAGGGTTGAGTCTCCTGTAAAGTTCAGGTACAATTCAATGCACAAACTGTTTTCTTTGTTCAATTTGCACATTGAAAATGGTTTAGAGCTCTAATTTTGAACTCTCAAAGCACACCAGATTAATGAATTTAACTCTAAAATGTACAAAATTTTCTTATGGGGGTCATGTCCCTGGACCCCCCTAGAGGGAGAAAGCCCCACCCACCACAGTTTCACAAAATCCTGTGGGGAAACACTGTATTAGCTGACACATTTTTGCTTTTATTATTTTTATCCTCATACTTTATCCACACAAGATGAAACCATCTGCGATCAACTCGCATCTAAATTTCCGGCCCTTGCATTAGCTCTACTACTAGATATACATTAATGGAGAAGAGAAATAAAAAACCCGCCCAGTACAGCTATGATTAGCTCTTCGTCCATCTTGGTTGAGATTTCAATGTTGTTATGGAAAGGCCGAAGCTGAACGGATGGTTCCTGTCACATGACCTGCAGTGCGCTTGCAGCATTCTGAAAATGTGACATTCTCATCTCACTGTGGTGTAGACATGTCTGGGAAAAATGAGCATGATGCTTGCTCTCTATTTGAGCTTGCTTGGCATGCATAGACATTTTACATAAATTTAAGTGTGCAAAAAAACGTGACGCTAACGGCCCCTAACTAGTGGAAAATCTCACCTCACTTAACGTGTTTCATACCTGCTCATAACTACAGCTGAAATCTGAAGTATAATTTAAAATGTTCATAATTCAAGGCAAACACAGAGCATTTAATTTTCAGCAGCATTCAGTAAGAAATTTGACCATTTGATTAATAGATTAAAGGATTAGTTCACTTTCAAATTAAAATTTCCTAATAATTTGCGGTTGAAGGTCAAAATTACAGTTTACAGCGATCCCAGACAAGGGTCTTATTAAAATTTCCTAATAATTTACTTTTTTTTTTTTTTTTTAAGAAAATGAGCGATGGTTTTTCTAGATAAGACCCTTATTCCTCGTCTGGGATCGTGTAGACCAACCATTTGGGCTCCATTGAAGTCCACTATATGGAGAAAAATCCTGGAATGTTTTCATCAAAAACCTTAATTTCTTTTCAGCTGAAGAAAGACAGACATGAACATCTTGGATGACATGGGGGTGAGTAAATTATCAGGAAATTTTAATTTGAAACTGAACTAATCCTTTAAGTAGGTCATTTCAAATGGATTGCTTAGTTTTTTGTTTTTTTTTAACTGTCTTATGGGGATTTGTTAGACAAGTCAGTTACCAAATTTCCGTTTAAACATTAATGAAATTAGTTGGGGCATATATCCTTAAGTTAGGGTGACCACCATCAAACAAACCAAATGTGGGACGATTACTAAGTTTGTGTGGGACAATGTGGGACATGTTTCCAACACTTTGTTCTTTAGTCCCTTCCAGAAAACACCATTACATCACAATGCATGTCTTTATTTTACATGTCATTTAAATTAAATATCACTGACCCTAAAGGCAGCAGGCATCATGCAGATAACTATTTTTGAATTAGGTGACCAGATTTCTGAAATGAAAACTGGGGACATTTCCTATTTTAGGTGAACAAAAATCTTATTTGTTATTATCTATTTAAAAAACAGGGACAATACATTTTTTTATGTTTTTGGTTTTAATTGTTGTGGGTTCCTTATAGGCTATTATTACATGAATAATTATGATTTAGTTATATTATTAGGATTTTTGCTCTGGTTTAAATACAACCAAAAAAACATTTACACGATTAATAGTAACCACTGTAAAAGCAGTTCTAAACAATACTGTTATAGCCTAACATTCGTGTGACTTTACAAAAACATTACATTTCAAAAATAAAACATAAGCCTATAAGAAGATAAATATTTAACAATTATGTTTTAACATTATTGAATTTAATATTTTAAGTTTTCACATGCTGTTTTTAGCTACTGTACAGAAATTAGGCTACAACTAATTTTAACTATTATTTTGCATTTTAGACTTATTTTAAGCAAAAAGTATGTGTATTATTTTATTTTATTTTTTATTTATTCATATCTGAGTGTATCTTCACCACGTAGTTAAGACGTGTGTGGAAATTCCTGCGTTATGACTGCGGAACTTTTGTGGACGTTTAAAATTGTGCAAAATAATCTCGCACCCTGTTGAGGCCCTGTTATAAAACATACAAACAGTTTGAATAGTTAGTATGTTACTAACCTTGAAACTGATAACGATGTTTATTTTGATATTTGACGATAATGGCGCTTTGCTCTGGTCCAGATCACGTTCCTCATGAAGTAGCGGCGCGCGCGACCAAGTGTAGCTGCACAGCCCCCTCTGTTGGAGAACACGATCACTACACAATTGCTCCAGCAGGCTGCTGTATGCTCGTCGGAACAGACCACAGTCTATGGAACAGACTGATGAAAATGCGGGACATTTTCTCAATATGCGACATGCGGGACAAGGAGTTAAAATGCTGTGCAGTACAACGCAAAGCGGGACGGGTGGTCACCTTAAGTACTAGTAAAATCTCTTCTTAAAGCACCTCTCACTGTTCACAATGCTGTGTCTATTACATGTTAAGCGAATACAATTCCAGACAGAAGACCAAAAAAAAAAAAAAACCCTTCAGGGTTTCCACACCTTTTGACAAATGAATTATTTCACAGTTCTTTGTGATTATTGGATAAGGACTTTTAAAAAAAACAATCAAATTCAGAATGATTCTTTAATGAATCCTTTAGACTAATTTGTGTTCTGGTTTCGCTGATTCATTGGGAGGAAAAAAAAAGACTCAATGATTCATATAAAATTGTAGATTGCTACGCTTGCAAGCAATTTAACTCAACCAAAGAGCAATTTTTAATTGAAGAAATACAGAGCATAACAAAAAATGCATTATTCATTACAGAAATTTCCATGACTCAAGTCAAGGAAGCTAACATCTTTTTCAGGCCTGGAAAATGATTTTAAAATTCCCTATTCTCAGGTTTTCCATGACAGTGGGAACTCAGTGCCTTAAACCTGCTGCTTAGCACCTGCGACCCTCCAGCTGTTTTGATGTAGAAAACTAAACCTAGAGAAGTACTTCCGTGACGACTGGCAAACAAATAAGAAAAATAGCAGCATGCAGCAAGGGAGTCATTCTGCATAAGGCAAAGACTTGCTGCTGCCTCCTACCAGCATGGACAAGGAGACCCTGACACTGCTTACGTGGGTGGTGCGGATAAGCAGAAGTCCGAGTCATAAAAACATTGCAAAATCTCTGAATGTTGTCATTCTATAAATACAAAACCAATCTGTGATCGTTTGTGATGTCAGTAATGACTCTGCAACAGCAAAACCCTTGACAAACAAACCAAATTACATTATATACTTTCCCTCTAAATCACAAATGTCTCCAGCATCATTTGATACCTAAATATCAGTGTATCATCTCCATCTCTCTGTATGTCTACCAACGAAACATATAAAAACACTAGGGCTGGAACTAAAAAATTTTTTTTTAATTTTTCTTCTTCTCCCAGTTAATCTTCTATTGATTAATCCTTTGTTTAATGTAACTATAAATAATAACCGTAAATATTCTGTGTGCTAACTTTTATCTAATGATATTACTTATCACAAAAGATAAGGTTTATGCAGTGTAGGCTTAATCAGGGAAAAAGGTGTCTACTATGGCTGCGTTCAAGATCACTTTTGGGAATTTAGAGCAGCAACTGCTTACAACAATCCTGATGTTTTGTTCATTCAGGAGCTTAAAGTAGCTGCTTGAATATGTTCATTCAGCTGTATGAAAATACACCACAACCACAAGTCAAAACCACATTCTAACTAACTAACTGACCGGTAATAGGGACAGTATCAAACAATTTTACCACGATTGACAGAGCGTACTTAAATAAATGAGGTGCGAGTTCATCCATTAGATATTTTAAATGATCAACAATAGCGTTAAATGGTTGCAGAGTATATTTGAGCTGCATGTCTCTCAGCTTCGCACTTATGGAAGCTCGTACAAAAACTGTATTCTGTATGAACGCAGCTGTATTAAAGCACAAAATATGAGACTGACAACCGTATTCTAGTGCTGTGTAAAACTTCACTACAGTCCAAATGCTTACACTGCCGTCTCGTTGTTTTGAAGTAGGAGAGCCCCAGGATGTTTTCTTTTCAGATCCTCCTGCATAAAATTTATACTGCTGTGGTATGCCATTTCAGTTTTATAGAGCATGCGGAGGACCCTTTTATTTGGTTTTTTTTTTTTTTTTTTTTTTTAAGATTCCACACTTTAGATTGGGCTTGATATTTTCGTAGTAACAGCTGATTTTCTGCATGTCTGGCAGCCATCATCATCGGGGAACATAAACAGTAGGGGTGTGACGAGATCTCGTGTCACGAGATCTCGTCAGACTAAAAGGTGACGAGATTTCTCGTCGAGGGGAAAAGTAGTCTCGTGATGTTGCCATGACAGAGTGGTTAGGATGATTAGGAAAGAATATGCCACTGCTACATTTACATTATGCATCCACTGTCATTTTGCTTTGTATTTAAATAAAAAAAACATTTAATTCAGTTGGATAACGGTCGCCGCCGCTCCATATTTACAGAGTTACATGCAATCGTGAAAGTGAAAGTAAACGCGAGCGCGCATTCAAACACGATTTCAATACCCTGCATTTTGAAAGCGGCTCCCTGATGAATGCAAATATCTTCCAATATGAAAGCTGTTTTAGGCTGGGCAGTGTATTTGTAACTATCTCTTAGCTCTGTATCAAAGAAAAATTTGGTCTTATTTGCACTTTGAATATTGAGAGAGTGCGATTATGGTTGCACTTACTGTAAAGTGTTACCATAAAAATGAATAACAGTTTTCTCTTAATCTTATTAAGCACAAACAGTAAGGTTTCATTTGTTAACATTAGTTAATGCACTGTGAACTATCATGAACTAACAATGAATGACTATTTTTATTAACTAACATAAACAAAGATTAATAAATACTGTAGCACATATATTGCTCATTGTTAGTTGATGTTGGTTAATTAATGTTAATAAATGAGACCTTATTGTAAAGTGATACCATTTTTATTTATACTGTTTTTATGATCAGTTTGTGGAAAGGAGTTCAGTTAGGAGGTCAAAAGTTGTAGAAGCTCATAAATCATGTACAGTAAGGTCTGAAGACACTGAAATCATACAGAAGAGAAGTCAGTCAGTTGAGTTAGTGGCAAAACCTTTTACAGTACTTGAGTATTGTTGTCTTTTACTGCATATGATAATTCATACTCAAAGTAGAACTGAAATGACATTCATTAAGATGATTAGTTAAAACATTTCAAATACACCTGCAGAATATTTTTTCTAGTCATGTATTTCGCCATTGAGGATTTCTTAAAAATAGCGTGTAAAAATCTTGTCTCGTCTCGTGAACTCAATCTCGAGTCTCGTCTCGTGAGATACCCGTCTCATCACACCCCTAATAAACAGCGCAATGAATCAACGCATTCCACGCAAATCAACTAATCAACGTAATCCATTACATAGATGCATCGTTACAGCCCTAACTTAAACCTTTTCAAAATGAGAAATCACATTCCCTATGACTATGACAGGTCAACAAGAGTATAACTAAGAATCTACCGCTTGGAAAGTTCAATGTTATAGCATCCTGGGTAATAAGGTTTAAAGGGGTCATGAAATGGAGAATCAAAACATCCTTGATATTTACACACATAAAATAAAAATGAAATTAAAAATAAATAATAATAAAATATATGCAATAAATTAAAAAAAAAAAAATCATTCTGCAAGATTTATAACTCAAAGCTAACTTCCCAGTTGTTTTCCACCCTTCTGAAATGCCAGAATTTGAAATCACCCCATTCATGACATCAAAAATTCTCTCTACATGCCCCTTAACATGTATATCAAGGAGGTGTGCTCCTTGAAAAAAAAACTCTGTCCAACAATCATAATCATAATATAAGCCGTAGAGTAAGACCAACTGACATTATTCTGTCCCTGAATATAGACAACTGCAACCCCAAAAACTAAGCATACCCTTCCAAAAGACCAAACTATTAGAAATGCATGGCTGACGTTTATTTTTAATGATGTACCTGAGCAATTGAAAATGTTTTCGTTTGTTTCTATCATTTTACAACAGATTCTTAATTGTTCTCAAAATGCTGCAGTTTTGAAATATCTTGTACTAAAAACTACGGCACTACCAAGAATTTTGTCCTCAGAGGCAATCATTGTGGTTGCATTTGTTCATTTTAAAATGGTGGTAGATTATGATTTCACTTTTTTAACTTTAGTCAGTGTTTAATGTTGCTGTTAGAGCATAAACAACATCTGCAATGTTACGGCGCTCAAAGTTCAATGCAAAGGGAGATATTTTCTTTTAAAGAATTTCTTGTTTAAGGGCTACATAAAACTACACACAAAAACAGCGTGTTTTTGCTCGCACCCAAATAGGGGCAAATTTTGACAAGCTATAATAAATGATCTGTGGAGTATTTTGATCTGAAACTTTAAAGACGCATTCTGGGGACACCAGAGAATAATATTACATCGTATAAAAGGGGCATTATTGGTCCCCATTAATCTAACTTAACCTAACTCGAACACATACGGCTCTATTACATCTCTCAAGGGAGGGACAACTCCCTTGTCCATCATCAAAAGTTACACATTCTGTGAGGGAGGGCTTAGGCAGTATGAGTTCACCAAGTTCACCAATCACATCAGTGGCCATTTACTTGCATTTCTGAAAGAGTTAACGTCCCTTGAAATGAAGTTTGACAGTGTAAAAATGAGGATGAAAAATGGTCACTTTTACAAATATTTCTACTTTTTTTGGTACAAAAAAAATAAAAAATAAAAAAACTTCATAAAGCTGACCTCCAGAAACATAAAAGATCTGAACGTACAACACCTTTAAGAACATAGTCTGAAGCCTAAACAACAGATTCTGGCCTTTGATTCAGATACTAAAGTATTTCCATGGTCATGATATTCCTGGTCATGGAGATCCTGTATCACTTTTGAGATTACCCCAATAAAGTGGACTGCACTCACTTAAACAACCTTTACTGCAACATCACAGCTGAATGATGTGGGTTTTCAGACGCAGATACTTACTAGTGCTGGAGAAGCTGGCGGGCGTAGCCTGCATGGCTTCACGCCTGTAGTCCCTGTCTTTAGGGAAACTGTTGACCACTGCAGCCATCTTGGTTGCCTCCTTCTGCCTTTGCTCTCTGAAACAGGAAGACATTCACAAATGATACTAGCATACAAAGACAACAAAACCACATCAGCTTTACCCAGTGCAACAACACACTCTGGTATAGGCCACATGACCAACATAGAAGAAAAAAGCCTCACAATGAGCCTAGCTGTTGTCTCAACTTCTTGCAAGTCACTTCATAAGTGGAAACAAGGTGTGTTTCATTTTGCATCTGGAGCACGTTTTAATTTCAGCACACATTGCTAATATTTTTAGTTTACAGTTGTTTAAGATTTAATAAATATTCACATAAAATAAAACATCATAATAATAGATAACTATAATAATTAACTTGTAATAATAATGAAAAGTTATTATATAGTCATGTTGAATCAGATTTTGAGCTAAAATGTGCAGCCCTGCAAACAAGCACATCAAACCTGGAGCTTTAAAAAAAAAAAAAAAATACATGGGTACCTAGAGTACATGGGTGGTTCTCTACAGCAGAAGCAGTGCTACAAGTGGGGTTGCAGCCCGGAGCCTATTTTTGTTATTCTGCATTAGTGTTAATTTCGTTAACGAAATCTATGACGAAAAATGTTGGTCAACAAAGTTTTTCCCCTTGACTAAAACGAGACCATAAGGTCATTAAACGATAACTGTGACTATATCAACATGCAATATTGTTGACGAAATGTAACTACTAAAATGTAGTTAAAGGAACAAAAACTTTTATTTTTGTTGAAAAAACTAGACTAAAATGCTCAGACTAAAACTTGACTAAACAGAAACAGGACAACGTTGACTAAGGAGCCGCATATCGCATCTTTTGCGCACGCAAATTCATTATTTCAAATGTAGCCATGCAGCAGGCGCGCTCATAATGGAAGCAACACGGTCGCAAAGCGCATGCGGTCCATTTTCCTGGCGCATGGAGATTAAAAATTCTCAACTTTTCAGAATGCCGCAAGCGCACCGCAGGTCATGTAACAAGAACCAACCAATCAGCTATGGCCTTTCCGTAACAAAACTGAAAACTCAGTCGAACAGCTGATCATAGCTGTACAGGGTGGGTTTTATTTCTCATCTCCATCAACATATATAGTAGTAAAGCTAATGCAAGGGTTAGAAATCAATGAATCCTTTGCTGATACTTCCTCGTCATCGTGGAGAGCGGAGTTCATGGTTGCATAGCAACGACAGATGCCACAGGAGCACAAGCGCTTGTGGAAAGCGTTGCGGCTGCGCTTTCCACACGTTTTTAGGCATGATATGTGAATGGCCCCTAAATATGATAAAAACTAAAAGTTACATTTGATACAGGACTAAGACTAAGACTAAATAAAAAAAAAAAACAGCTGACAAAATTAACACTTCTGCATACAGGTTTGCAGGGCATTTTGACTATTTATCAACACAATCTTTTGCAAAACATTTTATGAAGCACTGCCAATTAATGAAGGTCATAAACGATCTGTGTGAAAGCTCAGTGACGCTCACTGTCATCTTGAAAACTCAAAGTGTGACACTGTTGCCATTACGAATGCAAAGAGATGCTAAAAAGCATTTTCCATTTGATTGCTGGACATCTTTCTTCTGCAAAAATAAACTAGTTTATACAATTTCCACTTGCATCAATCACCTGATGATGTTTCACTGGCAAGGTGCATGGATTAGAGTACTATTAGTGTATAATTAAGCACAATTTCAGTTCGAGCCGAGGGTTGAAAGTGTGCATGTTTAATACCTCTCCAGCCACTCTTTGGGTTTCTCCCACTGAGACACCTCCGTCCTGCAGTTGTAGTAGTACTTCTTCCCTGAAGAACTGATGTGTTCAGACCAATCATCTGCCGGCTCATATGGCTGAATAGAAGGAAAAACAACAGGTGTGAGGACCGGGAACGTTGAGATGATTTAAAGAGAGAGGAGGTGTTAAAGACATGAGAGCGGTAAAGGAAGGAAGATGCAAAGGAAGGGTGGGGAAAAGAACAAAAGGAAAGACCTGAGGGAGGGAAAAAAGGGAAGACAATCTAGGTGTTTGTTGTTTCTCCTCTGACATGAGAAAAGGCTAAACAGAGCAACAGTATAAGGAAGTTTAAAATATAGAATGAGTCTGGGAAGAAAAGAGAGGAAATGGGAGCATTAGAGACAGACAGATGGAGCGTGTAAGTGAGAGAGAGAGAGAGAGAGAGCGCATGCAAGCTGAATCCTGATGCAAGCGTGTGTAATATTTGATGTGGATCTCTGCGCATAGCCCCTGCAGGATGCCTCTTTAATCTGCCTGAATCCACCCTCCACCTACTAGCAGTCTGACAGACAAAGCCTCACACCACCACACCAGGCAGTCCCGATCATTAAAGTTGAAGTGTGCAATTTCTGTGCCACTAGCGTCACCAACCGGAATTGCAAAAATAACGACAATTTTCCTGAATGCATTCCCTGTTGGCCAATGGGTCATGGATTGGTTGTTTGGCATGACCTAGTTAGCTGGAGACAAAAAGCATCTTTCTGTCTTGATGGTCATTCAAAATAAGACAAATGTATTCTGACTATATTTTTGCTAGCAATGCATTTATTGGGGTCCTTTACCATAGTTCTCATTATAGACTACCACAGCTGGAACAAACAGGTAGTCCCCGCACAAACTAACAGCACTGGTTATCCCAATGTTGATATGTCAGGCTGATCAAGATGCTGAAATTTTATGAAAGTGCCAAACTCAACGAGTTCACACTTTTTGGTGGAATCTACCAACAAATGCTGTCTTTGCGTTACACACTGGGACAGAAAAAAAAAAAAAAAAAAATTTACATTGAGACTGAGAAGAGGCTTGTGCGCTCCACTTATGTAGATCACCAGTGCACGCGCTTTGAGTGTGAGCGTGAAACCTTCGAGAATTAGAAAAAATGGTGTGCAACATGAGCACTATTTAACCGGGGCGAATGAGATGAGCAACGGGTGTGTATCACTTCGCTGTAGGAGAGCTGACGTTATTGCCTGTGCCAAACACATGTACCGTAACAAAACTGATCGCTCTGAATCAGAAAGACATGAGACTGGCCGGCCGGTCACCAATCTGAGCTGATCATGTGGGAAATTGTCCGATTCCGGTCCCTTGCAGGTCGATCGGTTCATCTCTAATTTCAAATTAAAAAAATGTATCGCGGTTTCCAAAAAAAAAAAAAGCAAGCAGCAGTTTTTTTCAAAATTGATGAATATTTCTTGAGCACAAATCCACATATTAAAGTGATCTTTGAAGAATTGTTACACTAATTTATTTGAATATAAAATATATTAAAGGTCCCGTTCTTTGTGATCCCATGTTTCAAACTTTAGTTAGTGTGTAATGTTGTTGTTAGAGTATAAATAAAATCTGTAAAATTTTAAAGCTCAAAGTTCAATGCCAAGCGAGATATTTTATTTAACAGAAGTCGCCTACATCGAACGGCCAGTTTGGACTACATCCCTCTACTTCCTTCTTTAATGACGTCACTAAAACAGTTTTTTGACTAACCTCCGCCCACAGGAATACACAAGAGTTGCGTTTGTAGAGTGTGTTTTGTCGCCATGTCGTCGAAACGCTGTTATTTTCATCCCGCAGTCCAATCACCGGGTCTGATTCCGGCTCAAATTGATAGGGTAAAATTAAAGACATGTTTACAATAACACTGAGCGCGTGCATCTCCACGTTATGGTAAGAGGCGTGACTTTTCCGGGCACGGTGCGCTCAGAGCTGTCGAATCACAACACAGGAACCGCTGGCACAATCAGAACTCGTTACGTATTTCTGAAGGAGGGACTTCATAGAACAAGGAAGTCATCAGCCCGTTTTTATGACAGTGGAAACAGCGGTATACAGATAAGTAAATTATGTGAAAAATACTGTGTTTTTTTACACGCGAAACATGAACACATGTTATATTGCACACTATAAACACAATCAAAGCTTCAAAAAACCACGAAAAATGGGACCTTTAAAGTAGAAAAGTTCTTTTAAATTGTAATCATACTTTTTACTGCATTTTTAATCAAATAAATGCACCCTTAGTAAACATAAGAGACTTCCTTTGAAAAAAATCTTACCGATACCAAACTTTTGAATGTAACTCATAATACAATGGTGTTCCTTGCAGAACTATGATTAACACTGTTAATTTTATTGTACATTAAACTCTGCCTCTGTCCTTGAAAGAAACCCCAATTAAGTAGTACATATTTCAAATAATGAAGAAATTCACCTCTGTATGCCTGCAGACAGCTAGTTCTCGCCTTGAACATAATTACAAGGTTTAATACAAAACATAAAATCTTGGGAAAGGTAATTGAGCAGATGAAGAGGGTTTGATGAATGAGTTCATAAAGTAGGTGGAGCATCTCACCATCTTCAGAGTGTGGAAGAGATTTTATGCAGCATATCGAAAGTGGCCCCATAACATATAGAATGAAAGGCCATTTAAAACCAACAGTGGCACAAGGACAGAGATAAAATGTCGACACCATTTCAATTCTAGGATTAAAATTGTATGCCGGCTCACCAAAACGATCTCAAATTCATAAAGAGAGCTTTTGCCACAAATATTAGATCCATTCATCAAGTTTGTTAAAATGAACTTGCTTCTTTCCAACATTTTTCACAAAATGACCCCTCAATATTACTATGGCTTGGCAGTCTGTTTTTAGACTTTAGACACTGAATGCAGTCCAATTTGGCGTCATCTATGACCAAAATAGCCTTTTAACAAATGATTTGCATTACTGCAAATATTTTTTAAAACGTCAATTTAACAAATCAAACCACATGACTTCAATATACAACGTAATTTTTACCAAGTTTCAAAACCTTAAATGAATGTAATGCTGAAGGCAGCAAAAGCACTAAATCTTCTTTCTCTACCCTGGTAAAAGTACGCTGTGCCTTTCATCTCCCAGAAGAGCTCATATCATCTACAGAAAGGAGACAGATGGTATGCACACAGGAGGTTTGCCACACAACCAGACAACACATTTAACAGCGATGCCGAATTTATGCCAGAGATAATTTTGTTAGATCCAAATAATGGCCCATAAAATAACATACCACTTATTAGACATCTAAAATATTTTATCGGATTTGCCAGGATAAATGTTTTCTATTTTGACTTCATTGGTACGAAATTAATGTATCTTAATTGCTACTTCTAGTAAAATAGTTATTCAACAGGATTTAAGCAAAACTAATAGCACAAACAGCAATTAGTGTATCATTAAATGGTCTGATTTATTCAATAAACATTCATTCTACAACAGGCAGATTGTGGCAAAAGGTTACTGTTGCAGTTAGAAACGTATATAAGCAAGGCCTTGTTGTGTGCGCTGATCTCTGCCTCATTACATGATGCAGACAAGTCAGAAGACATTGAGACTGTGGTACTTACCGTGTCTGATGATTTGTTGGGATTTGAATGAGAGTTGGAGCTGTGCAGAGAGCTGTGGTTATGGGAGTTCTCTTGAGGGGATATACTGGTCCCTAAAAGAAGAAAAATATTTCTTGTAATCAAAACAAACCAGTTTAAGTTATTTCTTAAAACTAGTGGAGGACAATGCAAATCTAAGAGTTATTACCTCATCTGGATGGTTAAGTGGACATTCTACTATGATCTAAGTAACTATAAAGCTTCACAGACAACATCCCATAATTCATTGACAGCAAAACCAAGCATTTATATCAATGACTCTTATAGCACTTGAACTTTTTATGGCTGAATGATGCAGAGACACAAACTTATAGGCCTTCCTATCACTTTCTGCTTCTTTGATTCATTAGAGTCATTTCAGCTTGAACTGCACCACTGACAAGAAATACAAGCTCTCAAAGACACATCTAGCAAGTGTTCATGTAGCATGATTTCAATGGTAAAAATGAGAAAGAAAATGTACAACAGCCACACTTTAAAGCGATGAACAAATCAAATGATTTTTAATACCGATTTGTTTGCATGTTATCATCACATGAGTGTTAAAGAACTGTTTAAATATCTAGTAAGGCGATTCTTTATAATATGCCCACAACCGAAAAGGGGCAAACTGAAAGGTCTTACCACAATTTGAGATAACAAACTAGTGAAATAGGAGTGTTTTCAGACAAATTACATGTGTTCAGTGAGATTACTCATTTTGACAAAAAAAACAAATAATCAGTAGAGTTGGAAAGAGATGAACAACATACTGATTTTATAATACACCAGACTCACACTCTTAATGACACACCTGACACACTCATAAATAAAGAGTACACCAATAACACAAATTCAGATGGAGGTAAATGTTTCATACATTAGGTAATTAACTCACTTCAGGTGGAACAGAGTGTTTTATTGTACAAGATCGGTCAAGAAAGCCACACAAAAGTGACCTGCAGTCACCCCTGCCAAATCACAAACCCTCACTGGGGCATTTCAGCTGCAGGCTTAGACTGCAGACATCCCTTAGGGTACAGACAGCCTTCACCACCTGAGAGAAGATGTGTCAGAAGTGTGCTAGTAACGAGAATATAAAGCCACTGTGAGGGTGGAAAAGACTAGACTCAAAGACATACTATGTCTCAATATACACTACATCTATGAAATCAATTTGTGCTTTGTGGCTTTTTGTTCATGCATGTCAGCTTTGAAGTGATCTAGATGCACTTCTTAATGTTGACAAAGTAAACCTTTAGAAGATATACAGACAAAATTTACAGTCTCTGATTGGGGAACACAGACAAAAATATTGATGATGACATCCTGCACTTTACAGATTTTCATCCAATCAGTTGCTCTTCAGAATGAGACTGTCTTAACCCTAAATACCACCTGCAGATGATGAGCATGTAGTAAATCTTTAAACTAAAGTCTTATAGCAATTACAAAAAATAAAGGGAAGAGCCCTTTCATATGCCCCAGTCCCACCCAAAATTCTAATGAACATGAAATACATAAACAAAAAACTGCACTTGTCAAGCCATTTCATGGGGTCTTGAACCACCGTTTTCCTTTTCAACTTAAGATAGAAAAAACAAACCAAAAAAACACAAATATTCAACATGCACACAAAAAAATTAAACTTAGGAGTGGTAGAACAAGTTAGCAACAATTTACATTAGCCTACATGTGTACATGAAGTCAAGGAATGCACTTTAGTAATTCAAGTGCATTGTGAAGTGAAGTTCATCTAAAACAGTCAAAAAGTGTTTTTAATGAAGAGTACTGGAAAAGCAGGTACAGAGCCTTATATATGTTTTAGGAGTCACTGTGATGGTTCTGGAGGAACCAGAAAACCTTGTTTTGTGTTTGCTTTAGGCATATGACAAAAGTTTCCTCATCTTGGTTTTGATAATTCATTAGAATGAAGTAATATGGTCAGTGAATTAATTTATTTAAAAACAGGCCAAAGTGAGAGGCGGTAGGTTATTCAAACTGTCCAACTTCAATCAAGACTTCATATTCACCAAAAAACTACACTTCATTCACTAGGGCTATTAATTTCTCTGTTTTTAATTGCCATTTCTTTTAACAAACCAATGTTGTTTCGTATGCCAAGATCAATCTTTTATGCTTTTTTCAGTTGCATGAATAAAACACTAATCATTATTTGAAGAGCGCCTCCCATCCAATAATCGCAACAAGCTTTGTGATTTGTTACTTTTGATAAGAAACAGTACCAGCTTTCAATGTCACGTGAGAAAAGATATACTGACAGATAGGGAACTCACTGAAAATTATAATTTCTCATGTAATCATGTTTCAACTGCAGAAAGACATCAATAAAATGGTTTGTGAACATATCACATAATGCTGCATTTTCCTCAGGAAAGTCATTCAATGTCTATAGCTTGTTTAGTTAGCTGGAAAAAAGCACTAGAGAGAAACATTTAGCGATATATATATATATATATACTTAATCATATACACTACATAACATATACTCCTATTTTTACCTGTTAGTGATACCTTAGTGTTGAGATTTATTTAAACACAATCATGAAAACTAGTTATGACAGCCACAGCTTAAATTATTATATTTCAACAAAGAATTAGAAAGAATAGAAACATACTTGTATCATTAGAAAGGCGATATAAAAACTTCCTTATCTACAATTTAAAAGATTGAATAAAACTCATTTTTTTGAGTTGTGATTATTTTATCTAATTATTAAATAGCAATTGAATTTAATCATTTGGGCTTTTAATCCATTTTGTCAACTTTAACCATTATTGTTAATGTACCAATTGAATAGTTTCCCTGTTTACTTCTCTTTAAGAAAAACTGAAATCCTGAAATATGTCCAAATGAATCGTTATCGACTCAGATTGAGAGCTTGTGAATGGAAATCTAATCGAATTGTGAAATATGTCATGACAGTGCTACCATCCACTACAACACGACATAGTTGGAGACATGGGTCAGCTACTTTTAGCATTTTTGGTTATCGCAAATGTAAATATTAACAAACAAATTAAATATTTTTTAAATAATGGTTATCCTCTTTAACTGCTTCGAGGAGATCTTTAATGTCAGACCTGACCTATGTAGCAGATCTGGTATGAATGACAGATGCAAAGCTTTTACACCATCAATATTCATAAGATGTAGCACTAACAATAATGAAAACATCCAACGGCACAAAGACAGGCAGCAAATTAAGTAGATTTATCACTTTTGTCCATGACTCAGAAATCTTAAAATCTTTTTAAATATATCTTAAAAATGGAGAATAACCTTCTACTAACTAATACAACTTGCCTTGTGCAAAATCTATATTTCAAGTAGGCTAGAGTTCCTAGTTGAGTGAGATCTGTGGTGGCTCCCACAATGGTCCGATTCATTATTCCAATGTACGTTCCTCACTGTTTTTCCTCTCCATTAAAAGTTTCATGTACAGACGACAATGCTGTCAAAATGATCCCAGATCCCAAAATGCTATATTATGCACGCCAGCCCATTTGTTGGCGAGGTCAGAATTCAAAATAGTTGGCGATGTTAGAATTTGGCATATGTAAATAATGAGTCTCCATTGGTTGTAGTAGTGGTAAAGTATAAATCAACACTTTGCTGGAGAAGCATTAGCTCAGTATCTTGAGCAGCATAAACGCAGTCCTGATGTCCACCATTGTTGTCCGCAAAGTATTCGTGCATGCCTATAGTTCGAACACGTAATACGTGTGCGCATGACGTCACCGCTTTGACAAATTCATTTTTTTGTAGTTCACATGCAGATGATAATGGTATCATTTTCAAAAACTTCTATTTTCAAAAGTTTGCATTTTCAGGCTCCCAAAACAATGTTGACATGTTAATGAATGGCCAAAACACACAAAAAAAAGTGTCCGTCTTTAGTTAAAAAAAACAGTGCTGTTGTGTAAATGGCCCCTCACTATCTAAAAGATGGAAGTCAAAGGTCACCAAAACTGTTTGGTTCCCAACATGTTTTAGAATATCTTCTTTTGTACTCTACAGATGAAAGAAAATCATGACAGAATCTTCATGTTTGGGTGGACTATCATAAATATGTCTAAAATAAATGTTAAATTGATTTTGTTCATTCTAGCAAAACTGAAAAATTATTTCCTAAGAATGTTTCCCATACCAATAAAATCATGTGGATCTTTCTAAAGAAGAAAAAACAATACTGCATGATAATTTCATTAGTGAAATCAATCACAGGACTTTCAAGCCTGCTTATCAATTGCTAAATAATATAGCAATCTTCATGTAAGCAAAATAAAGTTTCTTGTTGAAAACTGTGGAAATAAATTCTGATCTGATTTGATAACAAAAAACACTGAAAATGAAGAATGTGAAAAGCACATAGTGCTCCAAGTCCAAGCCTTACATTCTCCTGTCTGAAATGGCATCATTCATAAAGTAGGGATGCAGGCTGCTTATAAACAATTGAAGCAGGTTCCACTTCAGTGTGATTTCATTTAATGTCTGTTTAGCAATCTGATCAACTTGTACATGAGATGTCTAACTAGTGTTTACATAGAAACAATAACTATGCACCAATTAAGATTTACAACATGGATCTCTGCACTTGTTTCAGCCTCAGATCTGTGCCTCTTATCGAATTATCAATATGACTCCCGGTCTCCCCTCTTACCTCCTTCTCTGTCTCTCCCCCGGTGTGGATGGATGGCTTTTGCTCTGCCATGGCCGGTGCTGTCCATGTGTTTATTTTCTGGACTGTCTGATCGCCGCAACATCTTGCACGGTGGAGTGGCGTCGTTGTTGTCACGCATCTTCTCATGTCTGTGATCAGGGTGACTCTTGGATGAGTACTTAAGAGTCTGTCAAAACATGACATTTCTACATTGAACTCTGCTGCACAATTACTCTCTGACATGCAAAGTAGTACATAAAAGCTGGTTTATAGCTGGGGTACAATGGTCATCATTAGCTAGCCGACCAGCTTGTCCAGAATGGTCTACCAGCTATTGACCATCCTCTACCATGTTCCAAAACACTACAATACTTAATAGGAGCATAATGTTTGTGTCATAACATACTTTGCACGTCATTGCAAGACCGAACTGAGCACAGAAAAGCCTATAAGCATCTTTCTCCCAGTATTACATATAATTAAGCATCTCTTGATGGTCTGCACAATAATTATACTCGTTTTATTGGGATTTGGTTGCATTCACTCGCAACTACCAAGACGACTGTTTATAAACATCGTACTCTTAAATTCGTATTTACGCATACAACGGTTTCTCTAAAGTAGCATAATTTAGATCTTGAATTAATGGTAATAAACGTTATTATAATAGTGATTTAGAAGTAAACCGCTGTGGCACACAGGCCTGATGTAGCCGCTAGCGAGCTAACGTTAGCCTGTTAGCGACCTGAGCGCATTTAAAACATGATAAATTCGACGGTCAGGCGATTTATGACAGCGGAAATTTATGTTTGCATTGTAATGTAAACGTGTGTGCCATTTTAAGCCGAACCCAGGGAGAATAAGGCACTTTTCGCTGTGTTTTACGCACAGAGGCCTAAACTGCTTCAAAAGCCTGCACTAGATTTACCCCATTTTAATCTTATTTGTTTCAGATATACCTGATAGGGCTGAGAATCCCTTCGGTCGGTGCACCTACAAAATAAAACAAGAAAAAGAGACAGAGGAATGGTTAAAAATCATCTTCATGAACAGTGGCATAAATTGCAACAGCTGAATCGGCTTCCTTAAGTTTCTACTTATTTTGGTTTGGCTAAAAATGGCGGATTGTCAAAGCGGAGAAGGAAAATCGGAGTATAAAACAGAGCTCTTTACCCATCGCCGAGTCTTGGTTGTTTCCTTGCATACATTACCATCAATGCCGTGTTAGTGTGTGTGAAGTAGATGTGAAAGATGGGCGACTTATTTTGATTTTGGAGTGGGCTATCGACGACAGTATCGCGTATATTATTTTAATAGTTCAGGCTATTGGAGTCGCTCTTCGCCTCTGCTAGTCAGTAGAGCGCCCTCGGTCCATCTCCCACTCACACATACACCAAAACTCTGCCCCTATCTACAGAACAGCGAAGCTCAGCCTTCCTCACACACCTCAATCCGGGTTATTTCGGGGCTCGCTTCGGCTCCGCTCGGCTACTCTCGGGTCATTTCGGCCACTGGTGGTTGAATTGATCTAAAGCAGTACGTGAAGCAGGGATCTGTGAGGGTGTTCGCATGGATAACAATGCGTAAAAACACATTGTGCTTGGCATACTAATAAAGAAATTTGATTTATGAGCCTCACTTCGAGCTGTACTGCAGCTGTTGAGAAATGTTGAGTTACAGTGGCTGGAATTTCAACTCAATACTGAAATCTACTGGACATGTTGAGTCAGTGCATATAGCGCCAATGAGATGAATGCAGAAAGGTCCTGATGCAGTATGACTCACTGAAACAAGCGAGTCAGGGGGATTCTGGGAAAAGATACATGTGAGCGCACTTTTTGAATGGCTAAGTTACCCGATCACTATTCAATATCTGCCAGCAGCTATTACAGCTGTGAGATTGAGCCTTTGCACAGTTAGACAAGATTTTTTTTGTCTGTTTTTCCATGCTAATTTTGTGCCAACTCTGCCAAATGAGATGGAGAGTGTGGTGCATGGACAGCAATTTCCAGATTGTACAGATTTTTGGTTGCATATTATTCTAGAGTTATTCCAGATTTCAAACCCTGTCAAGTTACATTTATTTGAACATGCTTTGTTTCAAAACAGCTTCACAGAAATAAACTAGAAAATTTCAGTGTTGCAAAATTCATCAATTAATAAATGTCTCCAATTTTAACTGTAAAAAAGCTCTGCAGAAGACAACAGTGTCATCACGCAGCTCAGTTTAGTTCAAAGTTGATTCAATTTAGTCCAATAACAGTGTCAATGTTGCAAAGTTCATCATCAAATTTAATTAAGCTATAAAGAAGCTCTACAGAAGATAAGATGTAAGTTAAATATTGATTCAATTTGGTTCAGTGAAAGTGGTGTCAATCAATTTCGAAACAAATTCAATTCAGCTAAAGGAGCTCTACAGTACATCAGTTATGAAAGGATTTTAAGGCAGCTCTACAGAAGACAATAGTGTCATTATCCAGCTCAATTCAGTTGTTTTGTTCTTATCCAATATATTGTCAGTGCTTTGGGTCACTGTCCTTTTGTGCTGTTTTTAAAGGGCAAATATCTTTGAGATCTTCCAGAGGATTTTAGGTTTTGTCTCATGGTTATAACAAGCTCCAGGTGACTTAATGTTGGCATCTCAAAGAATTTGCGTCTTTATTAACTCTCCCCAAAACCAAAGTGATTTTCTGATGTATGTCTTAGCCATTTTAATTTTATCCAAAAACACATTTTTCCATTTTCTTGCAATGGATGATATGGTGTTCAAAGGATTTGGCTAAAGTTTTTCCTCTCTCTTTATTTGTTTCTTCACTGTTTTTCTCCTAACGGCATAATATTATTAGCATAGCAATATTAGCAGCATAACGTATCAAGCTATAGTATAACTCTAAGGCCCGGTTTCACTGACAGGGCTTAGAATAAGCCAGGATTAGGCCTTAGGGCATAAGTAGCTTTTATAAATGTACCCTAGAAAAAAACATTACTGGTGTGCATCTTGAGACAAAACAATGGCAATGGCATATTTTAAGATATGTCAATGCAAGTTGCTTTCAGTTAAAACAGCTCAAACATGCATTTTAGTCTGGGACTAGCTAAACTAGGGGTAAGTGATTAACCAGGTCGATTTAAATGAACACATTAGGTTTGCTAATGATTATTTTAATATATCATTTCATTTCTTTCTTTCA
This sequence comes from Megalobrama amblycephala, assembly GCF_018812025.1. NCBI lineage: Eukaryota > Metazoa > Chordata > Actinopteri > Cypriniformes > Xenocyprididae > Megalobrama > Megalobrama amblycephala. Next base: position 16,049,991 of record NC_063063.1, on the reverse strand, counting down.
CTTTTCACTCATTTTAACATTGTAAAGACAATTATTTCTATATAGAACTGGGAAGAAAAATGTTTTAATTTGATGTATGAAAATAGTCAAAGGGGGCAAAGCTTTCTCGAGGCACTCTGTGATTAGATGATACTTTAATAAGCTTTCAGAGAAATTATGATTTAATTATGACAATTGTTACAAATAGGCTTAAAGAAGGATTACGCTTTTGTGACTCTGTAATGCTCATAATGAAGCCACACTGTTCATTCTAACAATGGAAGCAGGTGCATCAGCACACTGATTGTCTGTTCTCTTTATATGAGCTCCTGGTGCCTCTTTGCAGATATATTTTCCAGAATCAGTTCTCTCATTTACTTGCTCAACAGTGCAAATGTAACAAGTCACACTGTAGTATTCTAAAATCTTACCAATGAACCTTTGATTAATCAAGCTATTGTTGGTCCAAGTAAGACATTCTATATGAGTTATTCTCAGCACAAAACCCCAAGAATCAATTATGCTAAACTGCTCCAAAGTGTCAAGGGGTCTGTTTTCACTCTTGAATCTGATTAAACGCCATAATGTTGAATATAAAATTAGTTTGCATATTGGCTCAGGTCCATTAAATAACATTAATAGATACAGCTTAATGTTGAAATTAACATTAAGTAGATTAATACATGCTTTAGAATTATTTTTCATTGTTAGTTCATGTTATATAGTTAACTAATGTTAACAAATAGAACCTAAAGTGTTACCAAAATTATTATAATCATGCACATAAAATCATTTAGAACCATATTTACAGTTTTTTTTTTTTTTTACACCGTTTACACCAAGTTTTACCAAGACTTTGCCTCTTCTGCTAATAGTAAAAGGTCAATAATATGTGATGATTGGTAATATAAATTGCAAGCTGATGTGTTTAATTATTATTTGTTTAATTTGATTTCAATAATTTCATGGCTGAACCTGAATTACACCATGAAGGACAAGTAGCAATGATTATTGTCCAAACTTTAGTCCAAAAAATATCATATTCTCAATCACATGTCAACCACGAGAGGGTGCTGTAGCCTTAATCTATTGAATATTAATTATATTATGTATTTTTCATGTTTGAGTGTTGGGCCCTGTACGCACGTCAGGATAAAGAGCAGCTCTTTCTTTCTTTCTTTCTTTCTTTCTTTCTTTCTTTCTTTCTTTCTTTCTTTCTTTCTTTTCCTTTCTTTTCTTTCTTTCTTACCATTGCCTATAAAATTTCAAAAGTTCTTTGTGATGAACAGATTAACTGAACATTTTTCACTTTTGTAGTGTAGAAACGGAACATTAGTTGAAGCCACGAGGCATTGCCTTCTTCAAACTTGTCAAACCAGTCTGCCTTATATATTTCCTCACTGTAGAAAACCACTGAGTGAGACAACAAGGACTAGCATGTCGAGACGGATCAAGTCAAGCTACTAGAGATAGATAGGCGAGATATTAAATAGAAGAAAGAAAAAAAACTGGCTGTCATATGCTCTAGAACAGGAAAGACAGGTGTTCTGTCGTCTGAAGACTTAGAAAAGAAGGACTCATTAATTCATGGAAATTACCCCTCGCAAAAGAACATTTTATTCACAGCAACAATGCAACATGTCTTTATGATTTATTTACGTTTGCACACTCTCCCTGTAGACCTCTTATAATAAAGCATAATTTCGTAGTAGAGAATAAGGGCAGGTGTGGCATATGATTGATTATGTAACCGCCAATCGGATTTCAGGATTACACTTTGGTCCCGCCCTATTTTAGTAATCTGTCCAATCAAGAAAAGGATTACTTCCGCCCGCCTGCCTCGTTGAACGCAGATTGTACGAAGCGTTTTGCCTGGAAAGAAAAACACTTTGGTCGCAAAAAACTGGGATATTTTAATTAAAGTTCTTCATTTTTTATCTTTTAAAATCAAAGTGAAGGCAACTTTTTCTCGGGAGTAACCGCCCAAGAAACCCAAGGCGTCTTGACTGGACTTCCCAAACACAATACACAGCTCGAGTGAGTAATAACAACTTATTTCTCTTCAGGGACCACAAACACCTACGACGTTGTTTATATGTAAACATGGCTACGAATCTTAAATATTTAGTACTTGAGGGGAGTGTCAAAAGAAGTTCTTTTGAAAACTCGAGTAATGACTTATTTAATTGTTTTTGTGTGTCCGGTTGTGCTCGAGCCAACGGTCGGGTGCACTTGACAGCGCGAGTCTCTGTGTCAAGTGCACCCGACCGTTAAGCTAAACCGGACAAAGAAAAACAACGAAACGAGCCCACTATCCTTGATGCTTGGAAGGGATCTGCTTTATTTCAGCAGAGAGTGTCGACGCGGAGCTTGACACTGACATCACCAGTGGGTTCGCCCTGAGCAACAGGACAAACTCATCACTCATCGTGAGTGCTTCAACTGATAGGGTTGGCTTGACATGCTCTATTAAATATAATAAAGTGAATGTCGTTTATTTAGTTTCACCTAGTGCTGCTGCTTCTGAGTTTACAACCAGCCATGTGCTGTTCTCTGCTATTTCTGCTAGAACTATACTGTTTGTTGTTGTTGTTGTGAGACATATTAGATATGTTAGATAAATATAAAACATTTTGTATACACACAATTACTATGTTCCTGCTGTATAAAAATACATAGTCTAGGTTGTATGTTTTGCAGTTCCTAATCATGTGTTTGCCTGGACCCTAATTGATAAGGCTCTGGGGCAATTTGCAAAACAGCAAAACCATGCAAACTTGAATAAACTCTATGCGTTTCTTGGCATGTTTTCATAATTTGGCTTTGAGGCTTTCATAGGTTCATCCCTCTGGGATCTTCCTTAGCAACAGACCACTGAATTGTAAAAACAGTGTGATAGTTTATTCTGTTACCCCGACTCCCCGAGCAAATGTGAAAATGCTCAAGTATTCAAGTAATGAAATGACTGAATGCACTCTAACCTTTGTTCAAATAGATACTGAGAGTTTTCTCAGTCCTGCTGCCCTGTGGGAAACGATGGAGACAGTGGTTTGTTTGAGACTTGCTATCTGCTGTGTCAGATATCACTGCTCAGAAGTGCCCCGTCTGCACTCCCTCTGATTCCCCTCTTCTTGACCTCTTTACACACACTCTCACTCGTCGTCTCGCAGTGTCAGTTGACAGGCTGACGTTACAGTCCGTGTCCTGATCGTTCCCTCTTTTGACGACTGTTACGTTTTAGGATGCAAGTAATTAAACACGAGAGGGAACACAATGCCTGATGTGTGACTTTAACTAAAGTCTTAAGAGGTCAGTTAGCTTAACTGTTTGAGACTAGAATGCAGAGAATTCCCTACATCCCTTTGAATTCCATGCGTATTGTGTACCGAAAGGAGGGAATGTGTTCTTTGGAGGTCCTGCAGGATTAGTGAAATATGAAGGACTGAAAATACAGTGGAGAATAAAAAACACTGGTGAGTTAAACTGAAGTGATGTGCATAGATCATTTCAGGTCATCATCTGTTTTTGAGCCTGAAACAAAGATAATGTGTCTTGTAAACACATGCTGCGATTAATCAAACTGATTTCAATCGGTGACATGGCTTTTAATACAAACATACACTCAGAGAGTATTTACAGTTGGTCACTTAATGCACTTTTTACTGATTGGATAGCAATCATGACCATGTTTAAATGCCCTCCAAGATGAGAATAGCAGTCATCAGGATGTGGTTTGAGTCTCATACAAAACGTGGATCAACTGAGTGTAAATGATTACTTCAAATTACTTCTCCCAAACAGAATTTCGTCAGCGTACGGAAGTTTAGGAACCCCCGGTCCACACATCTGCATCATGACCGACATGGGCTTCAATATGATAGGAATAGTGTATTCATTTATATTCTTTTTGCAGAGATGTGTTTTAGTGGTCAATTATAAATGCACTATACACACCATATCAGATTGCAATCTGATTGTTCATGACAGAGGAAGTGACCTCATTTCTGTTCTTTACTGTGTGTGTGCAAAAAGAGCTGTTCAGATGGTTACATGGAAAAGAAACACTGAGGGAATAAGGAAAACATTTTCTATCAGAATAAGACTTCAATATGGTACACCGTCAAGCAGAGTTTGAAGTAAACATTTTGACTCTTCAGAGAGGCAGAATATGAACAAGAGCACTAGCCAATTCGCCAACCTAGTCTGTGCAAAATAAAAGAGAAGCAGAGGAAGGATTGCATATTGGTGCAGTAAGTGTCTTGGGTAGTAGCAAGTTTCATTAGTCTGGTAACCTAACTGCTGTGTGTGTGTGTGTGTGTGTGTGTTTGTGGAGTGGGGGAGTGGGGGTGTGTCATCTAAACTGGCAGTGGCAGAACAGGTGTCTAATGTCTGTGTGTTAGCTGGCCCAGTGTGTGGCCCAGCGTTACTGGCATTCCTGTGCTGTTGTTTCTGTAGTGGTGAGGTCGAAACTGAGGGAGAGAGAGGTCTTGGAATGTGATGTGAGAGGTTTTGAGCTACAGTAGAGAACTTTCTTTGAAATGTTATGTATTTTTATTTTTTTTTTTGATGGAAAAATGACAGTTCGGTACGTACCTCAGTTTTGAAGTCACTGTCCGTTATGGGTTCGGTACAGCAGGAGGGGAAAAACTAACATTTTATTAAACAGTGGTTTACTAAACAAATTGTTTCTCTGTCTTTGAATACATTAAATTATTAACTTCTAAATCTTAATATAAAATTAAGTTTCTTCTCCAATTCTTTAAAAATTAAAATATATTCACTTAAAGTGGCCATCATAACTTGTTTTATTTAAACATAGGCTTACATTAAACACGTACATTAAATAATCAAGACAGATTTAGTAAAATATAATGAATATATAGGTTAATATAGTGCATATATTCAGCGAAAGAGTTCATTTATCTAGTGAACTAACAAGCTGTGGACGCCAAGACACTTCAGATGTACACTGTTCACCATGATGTTTTTGAAATGCTGGAAATATGATTAAAAATCACTTCAAAAAGGAAAATACAGTTAAGTGCAAGATGAGCAGTGCAAGTCTGTCATATAAGCTACATAATATTAAAATGAGGACATTGTTTTTGTAATCAGGCTCTCAAAAATTATATAATTTTGGATTGAGATTTATCGGCCAATATATTGGTTATCGGCATATAAAGTTATCGGTATCGGCCAAAATGTTCATGTTGGTGCATCCCTAGTATCTTTCAACATGCCTTCAAATGTTTATTCATGTTTATTCTGTAACTAAAGAAGTCAATCCTGTGGTTGGTGCAAAACGTTGTGTTCAGTTTGAAAATCACTGGGATCATCTTATTTACACACGCTGTCGAATAGGGCACTCCAGACTAATGCATACGTTTCTGTTAATGGCTGATGATCCTCCTTTGTGCCAGAATCCATTATCATTGAAGCATATTTTGATGGATTGTGTTAGTTTGAAATCTGTTAGATCTCTTTATTTTTCTGTTGACTTTTACGAAAAGATTTTTAATGAAGTAATGCCTGATTTACAAACCCGATTCCAAAAAAGCTGGGACACTGGACAAATTGTGAATAAAAAAGGAATGCAATAATTTACAAATCTCATAAACTTATATTTTATTCACAATAGAATATAGATAACATATCAAATGTTGAAAGTGAGACATTTTGAAATGTCATGCCAAATATTGGCTCATTTTGGATTTCATGAGAGCTACACATTCCAAAAAAGTTGGGACAGGTAGCAATAAGAGGCCGGAAAAGCTTCTGTTTTTGACAATTATTACAACACAAATGAGCTGAACAAACCATTTTATTTATAACAATCACTCCCTCCTTGCATACAAAAAAAAACCTTTATATTTATACACAAATAAATAGAGGGGTCTGAGTCCAAAAAATTAAAGTGCACTGTTACTAAGTGTCTTTGTTTTAAAATAAAAGCTTTGAGGTAAAAAAATAAAGCACAAAAATGATTATAACATATTGGTGGATGCCAACTGACAAAGTGCTGTTTGACTATAACTTAATCAACCGCGATCGCGCATGGAGATAATAAATAATTAATTTCCACAAAGCGGTAGGCTATATTTATATGTGTATTAGCGAAATAATTATGTAGTAAATGATAATATAATCTAGGGTGTTTAAACAAGATAATCTTGTCAAAAGTTTCATTCAGTGGCCGTGCTTAAGCCTCCTGATCATCCGTCAGTTGCTAAGCAATATGAACGAACTTTTTCTTCTAGAGTAGACTAATGGTGAGCAAATACAACAGATAGAGAATTAAATTCAGCGCTTTTATTTTCAACATGCACTCATTCATGTCTGTTTTATTTAATTCATGTAAAGTTACGTCTTTATTGGGGCAGGACATGACGAATTACACTACGTGACTCAATTGTTTAGAAACAAGCTGCATAAATTAACTATATCAGGAATTTATGTCTCAGATCTCATTTGTGCATGTCTGTTATGTTAAATAAAGTTGATTAATTAAAGCAAACCAAGTAGAACATATACTTTACCTGTGCACTGAGTTGTTGTTGACTGATCTCCTCAGACGCCCGGGCTGCAATGGCGGAAATCTCAAAACGGCCACAAGATGGCGCCGTAAATCGGCGAATCCGATATTACAAAACCGATACCCGATTATGGAAAAATGCTTAAATATCGGGAAAAATATCGGTAAACAGATACATCGGTCGATCACTAATCAAAACACTTTGTTTCTTTATAGAAAGTAACAAAACAGATCTTACTGTTATTATTGGTGGTTAATGGCCTACAACTCTGTATTTTTCGGTACAGTAAAATTCTCTGTATGAATACGTTCACTTTATGAGGTTTTTTAACATTAATATGAGTTCCCCTAGCCTGCATATGGTCCCCAAGTGGTTAGAAAAGGCGATTGGTGTAAACTAGTGATGTCCGGTTCGCGAACGAATCGTTCTTTTTAACCGGTTCTTTTCAGTGAACCGGTCGAACCAGTTCACCAAATCGGTCTGAATCGTTCCAAACAGTTCGCATCTCCAGTAAGCAAACACGAATCCACAAATTACTAAAGTTACTCACTTTTTGACGTGCCTGACACTACCTCTCGAAATAAACCAACATCCCGGAGTTATTCAGTTACTCAAACAGTACACTGACTTAACCTGCTGTAAAGAGAGAACTGATGATGATGAGCAGGAGCAGCAGAGCAGCTGATATGAGTGCGCGTGCGCGGCGCACACGAACGAACATGCACGGCCTGCACCGCTCTCGTTCTCGAGTCAAGAACCGGTTGCAACGGTTTTCGGATCATCAATACACAACCGAGAACCGCTTCTTTCGGACGTGTCCGATTTGAGAACCGGTGAGCTGATGATACTGCGCATGCGTTTAACTTTTCAAGAGAACGAAAAGCACGTTAGTCAAGTTTTGTTGAACATCGGACAGTGTGATAATATAAAACATACTGGAAATATGTTTATGACTTAATTCAAAATACAAATGTGTTTTGTGCTTTTCCAAATACACCATAGCAGATTGATAGCATATAATACTGTACATAATACTGTACATAAACTACATGCCAACATGAACATAATATTTTGTACATAGATCAATAATGTTCAGAAATAGTTCTACAAATTTATTTTTCTATATTAATGTTATTTAAAAAGCAATATAGTGAAAGTAGTGCAGTTGTGCTTTCAAATTATTTTTTTAAAGATTGGAAACATTTATTTGTTTCATAAATAATCCATTTAATTTCTAAACAAGATGATATAAAGATAACTATAGCAAGAACAAACAAGCGACTCCTTTTGAATCGTTCTCGCGGTTCTCGAATCTCAATCTCGTTCTCGAGTAGAATCGGTTGCAACGGTTTTCGGATCATCAGTACACAACCGAGAACCGCTTCTTTCGGACGTGTCCGATTTGAGAACCGGTGAGCTGATGATACTGCGCATGCGTGATTCAGCGTGCGCTCTGAAGCTACTGAACTGTAACATCACAGCACCGGTTAACTAGGACAACTATGAGAGGACTCGAATGAGGGGCCAATCTGGCGAAACGTAAGTTTATTTAATTACAAATAAATCGTAATGTAAGTGGATCAGGGTTTCTGTTCTGATGAAGACTAATTTATTTAGGCCTACTTTATAACTGTAAAACTTTGTTTGCACATCACTGCCTGTATATGTCATGTGTTTGGATGCTTTACATGCAAAACTAAATTGTAAGAAACGCTTCAGATTATAATGTTTTAGTTGACTGATGTTATGATTACTGACTTTATATATTTGAATGTGTTAAGTTTTTTCATCCCGGCCCGCGATAGACGACGTCATCGCGGATGACGTCATTACGTCGGAGCGTAAAAGAACCGATGAACCGGTTTTTACAACCGGTTCATTGAATCGAACCGTCCGAAAGAACCGGTTCGCGGAAAAGAACCGAACTTCCCATCACTAGTGTAAACCGAGCCCTGGGTATTTTGCTTTGCATTTGAGAAAATGAAAGCTCAGACGGCCCAATCTGGAATCTTCCCTATATGTCGTCATAAGGGGAAAGGTTACCTCCCCTTTCTCTGCTTTGCCCGCCCATGAGAAAATTAGCTACTACAGTGAGATTCGAGCATAATATAGTGGCGCTGGTTAGTGTCTATAGCTTATATATATATATATATATATATATATATATATATATATATATATATATATATATATATATATAAGCCAACAATGTAGGCTAGCATTAGCTACATGATAATAACTGTAGCAGCATAACGTATAAACAAACCAACTAAAGTAACCATTCGGAGATGTCCTGCTGTAACCGCTGAGATGCAACTTCTCCATCCGGATCAGATTCTGGGTCAAACTGATCTGCGCGTCTTCGAGCCATTGCGATACATCCACTGTCAACATTAGCCGTACCGTACCGTACGCTGGTTAAGGCCACACCCACCCTCCGCCTTGCCCCGCCTCTCTCTTCCTCATTAGCATTTAAAGCTACAGACCCAGAAACGGCACATCCTGAGGAAAGATCATTGTGGGACTGGCTTCTAGTGGCTGAAATTCTGCACCAAGGCTGAATTTCGGGAAAGAGACTTCAGATACAGTTCTAGGTACCACTTAGGCCTATATAAAAGCATCCAAAAAGTAGCATGTCATGGGACCTTTAAACCCTATGTGTATATATTTCTAGCTCTATTATAGTTCTTTATTTTTGCAGTGCAGTTAGACTTCATGCCTTAATTCATGTGTGTGCCCAAAATTTTTATAGTCTCGTTCTCTGGATTTTGGTGATTTATTAAAGGAAGTTTTAAAAATGAGCAGTGCAGTGGCCTTGGTTCCCCATCATTAACTGAGGGGGAAGTAAGTGAGTAGTTCAGTCGTTTAAAAGAATGTGGTGTGAAGGTCATACCCAGCAGAGCACTGTTAGCAGGAATACATTTGTCATCACTATATCTTGCAGTGTGTCAGAGCTCAGGTGTTCATTTCAAAGAGCTGGGCTGCTTTTAGACTATACAGCATCTGAATCAGTGGTTCAGTTCTGCTGACATGTACATTATCCCATGGATCTGCTGCGTATTTCCCATCTGGCCAGTCTGTGTCTGTGTTGTTCATTGTACACCAATACTTAGTACTTACAGATCAGAAAATGTCATGCTGCCATTGCTGTTTAATAGCCATTTCAGATCAATCACTGTCAGCTCAAACTCACTTTGGGACCAAGAAAATAGTGGCAGCATGCATACAAAATTCACCTCTTATAAGGTTATCAATAGAACTTGACTTGATATATGTGCTCCTGTTCTGCAGACCTGTCGTGTCTTTGCCTCTTCAGCACTTCCTGTGAAAGCTGAGCTCAGGCAGGCTGTAAAGAAGGTGCTTCTTGAGACATGCAGGAGGAATACAAAACTCATAGCCCATGAACTTTTGAAAAGGAAAGCAGTATGATGTGAAGTCTCTGATAATGCATCGTTCTACTTATCAACTTAAAGACTTGTGGAGAGTCAAGCTTGTTTAGGACAGGCTTGTGTAACATCAGTGGAGATGTCGCAAGTGGTTGTATCCCAATGTGTTTTATTTATGAGAGATTTCCCATGGACCGCTTCACGCATCGTAACCAACCTCCTTTCTGCTCAGCATTACTTTTAATAATTTAGTGATACCATAGTGAATATGAGTAACAAGACTAAAATAATCCACTGTGTCACTTTGTAAACCTGCATTTGTGTTTTTTTTTCATCTACTCGCCTTCATGTCTTTACAAAACTGTACGACTTTCTTCTGTGGAACATAAATGAGAATTTTTTTTTTTTTTGTTCATACATTGGAAGACAATGGGCTGCAGAAGTCATACTGTTTTGGAATGATGGTGAGGGTGAGTAAATGATGACAGAATTTTTGTTTTTGGGTGAACTATAGGAGCAACCAGATTATTTGCAACTGATAAAGACATAAATGCATAAATGCCTGAAGATGCTGTTAGAAAGTCATGTCTGTACATTTACCATCTTCTGTCTTCTCTGCAACATTTAGCCCAGTGTTGCGAAAGTTTTGCCGGCTTGGCTTTGCGCCCTGTTCGGAATGCTGCTGATAATACTGGCAACATTTCACATGGTGTCTTATTCTTCTCGTCCATGTCTGTGGTCTGCTGGTTCTTTTCATGTTCTGAGTCTTTAGACATGCTGTCAGTGTGTGTCTGTGTGTCTTTTGTGTATGTGCCTATATGGAAGTTTGTGCAATTAGCGTGTGCCTTTCTGTCTGCCAGTCAGTAATCTTCTCGTTATAAGCAGCTGTCTGAAGTGGTTCTTGGCTGTGGCCTCAGCTCTTTGAGATCTCACTCAAAACACTGGGCCTCACTCCAGACCCCCCACACTAGACCCCAGGTTTGAGTTCAACAGTAGCCAAGCCCCCAGGCCAAAAACTCTGCTACAGACCCTTAGTCTACTGCTGCCAAATTTCTCGCTGTTTTCCCCATGCCTAGATTGTGTAATTGTTTGTGATTTAATGAGCATGGAATCTGCAAGAGGAAGTGAAGGATTGTGGATGTGTGTTATAGGATTATTAAGCTTTATATTCAGTATTAAGCATGTGGGCATACCTTGCACTGTAAACTCAAATAAGTTGGCTAAACTCAAAAAAATTTGAGGCAATCAGTTAAGAAATTCAAAGTTTAAGTAAGCAGAACTGTCAGATTTTTATTTTGTACTCATACATTTGAATTGTTCTTAACTTGAAATGTTTGATTACACTAATTCATACATTTAACTTAAAATTTTCATGTAACCTCAATGTGAACTTTTTTTTTTTATTAGTGTAAACTTAGCTAGCTATAACAAGCTAATTCAAAATGTTAACTTGCTAATTTGCTATGTTAACAATAGCATGGTTAAGCACATGCTGAATTAGTACAGCAATATAAAGCATTTAACATACTTGCTCTCAAACCAAGCCGCATGCACCACTTGTCACCATGATGGTAACTTTCCAAAAGCCCACATTAACAGAAACTCTTCTAAATTGGCATATCAAAACATTAATTACTTCTAAATCTCCCACTTAACATAAATTTTGCACAAAAAAAAAAACTATTTTAGCATTTACTTTCCCTTTTGAGTGCCATGGGCAAAGCATGCTGGGAAATAGAAATCCCAGCCCCGTTTCAGTTAAACTCAAGTTCGTTTAAATGAAAAGAAGTACGTTCATAAAACTCAAAACAATGAAACAGTTCAGTTTGCTAAAATATATCAGTTCTGTGAAAGAAAAGTTCTAAATACCCATAAAAGTTCATTTGACTGAACTAATTGGTTTAATTTGTTTGTCCTACTCAAACCAATTAATTTTGAGCGTTAGGGTTTACAGTGTAGGTATGCATATGATGTGACCAGCAGGGGATTTCTTGACTGATGGTGATTCTGACTGATGTCTTGCATCACTTCTATGTGTAAATTACTTGTGTGATAATATGATTGTGCAAAATATGAAATCCCTCATAGGGTTGCAAAGGGGCAGAAAGTTTCCGGTTTCCACGGGAACTTAACCTGGGGAATTTTGGAAATATTCCAATTTGGAAACTTAACAGGAATTTACGGGAATTAATTGGAAATTTTGGGAAATTTATACAGATTTATAATATTTATATAAAATGTATCATATAAAACAATTATAAACATTTTGTTTGGTCATAACATGAAATAAGTTATTTTTCGCATTCAATTAATTCTAATTTAGTAAATATATAAATTAAATATATTGCAGCAATTATGTGTTATTTATTTCAGAGTCACATGATCCTTCAGAAATTAGACTAATTTTGCTGATACTTTGTTGATACTTATTTGTTATCATTGTTGGAAACAGTTGTGTTAGCATGTTAGAATGATATCTGAAGGATCATGTGACACTGAAGACTGGAGAAATGATGCTGAAAATTCAGCTTTGATCACAGGAGTAAATTATATTTTTATGTATATCAATTATTATACCATTATTTTAAATTGTAGTTATGTTTCACAATATTACAGTTTTTTTTTTTTCTGTATTTTTGCAGGGGGTGTGGCCTCAATAACCCCGCAGTAAGTAGTGTGCTGTGTGAGGAATGTGCAGGTTGTTTTAACCAAAATTATGTTGCAAGATGTTTTTTTTCAACTACATGTAAGTACCCTGTTATAGGCTAACCTGCAATTTTGCAAATTCCCTGTTTATTCCCATTAATTCCCATATATTCCCATTAATTGCCATGGAAAGTTTCCAGCTTTGAAAATTCCCGGAATTTTGCAACCCTAATCCCTCATAAGTTTATCCTCCCACTGTGAGATGTTGCGGTATTAAGGTGCAGTCACATCACATGATTGTTCAGTTAATTTTAATGGGTGAAATGCATTAATTTCAATAGGAATCCATACAATCTGAAATTTCTTGTGTGGGTGAAAGATTTCGGCATGCTAAATTTGCAATGGTTCAAGTTTGGCACTTGAATTTGCAGAGTAGATCATAGGGCTGGTTAAACAATATTGATTTCTCGATTTTAATCGATTCTCCTTTTTACGAACCAATATTGATACTTAAATCCCAAGAATCGATTAGTCTAGTCTGTTTTCAGTTGATGAATGAACAGAACATGTAGCGCGCCTCCCATCCAATAAATCTCAATAATCTTTGTGCTTTTGATATGAAGCAAAGTCTCAGATTTCACATGACATCCATCTTATTATGAGATTCAAAAAATAAATACCATTTTGGTGCTGTTTATTGTGACGTGACCGATCGCTGTAGTGCCTCAGTTAAAGAGAAGTGGCAGCACGGAGCGCATATGAACATCCTCCCCTCCGCTTTAATACCAGTTACAGCGAGAAATAAACATGACTAAACATCTGAAGTAATGTTAAAAGATAGAGTACATCTTACCAAAATCCGTATCATGTCTCGTGTAATAGCTCAATCAGTGTTTCAACCTCGGAAAGACGTCAATAAAATAACTTGTAAACAAAGTCATGTAACGTCACATTTACCACATTTACGATTTTAAATGTTTATATTTAAAAAAAAAAACAAATCAAAATATGATTATGTAATTCTAAACCTTATCTATTATTAAAAAACATAATTGAGTGTGTATATAATATAATAATTTAATTTTAACCTTGAATATTATAGTATAGTACCAACTGACTCCCATGTGTGTAGTTTACAGCATTAGTTGAGAGATTTTTTTTTTTTCCTCTAGAAAATTTGCCATGTTCTGTAACTGATATACTACATCCAAAATAATCGATATCGAATCGAAATCGGAATCGAATCGAAAGCATGCGAGTAGAAATCGCATCGAAACATGAAAATTGTGTCAATACCGAGCCCTAGTAGATCAACAGAATGTTGCTTGGTTTGAAAGCTATTTCTTTGTGAGCTGTGCTTCATGCATTGATGCATTTGATAATGAACGTTTTTAGCCATGAAAATTCGCCAAAATTTCCCTAATGTGAATTGCCTTTATTCTGAAAATACCATTGCCAGTGGAGCATTAGCTTGTTACTCCAGTGCCAGTGGCTCTAAAGCTGATTGGTTTATTTGCTTAAATAGTTAATTAATCTGTTAGTTTATCTGATTTGATAAGCTTTTTTTGCGTTGCAGTCTTCTCATAATAAAAGGTGACAAGCAACACAAATGCTTCAAAGGAACTTGGAGTTGTATCCATAAGGTGTTGAGAGCCAAAATGTCTTGTGTCAAGACCACAAATACACCAGAGTTTATATTTTCCAGATTCTTTGAGCAAGTTATCATCTGGTCTGAACCATTTTCCACCTTCCCTTCCAAAAATATAAAGAAGAGTAATGCTTTATTTATGATATTTGAGCTTCCTTCAGAACTGCGAGCACAAATGGCTCCTCTCTGCTCTGAGAGGAAGCTTCAAATATTGAGCTACAGCGTAATTTGAAACTAGCTTTATCCCACCACCCTCTTTTTAGATGCTGTTTATGGCTTGTTGGCTGAAAACGTCCACAAATCCATAATGTCTCGACTCTCTGGTTAACTGATGTGCCATATTAATGACAGATAGACTTGTAGTAGCCTATAGCTTTAGATATTCCTATAATAATGACTGTAGTACTTGCAGTGCTTGAGACTTCAGTACCGTGTAAAAGAAGCATAGGAGGAACATACTCTGCAGACTTGGACTCTGTTTATAGTCCTAGTGAGTTGGCTATGGAGGCAGCATTTTAAGTCATCTTAAGTCGTGCCTGACACAGGCTGTTCTAAGACGCAGGCAACATAGTTATCTTGCATTCTAAGAGACCCCAAATTATAAAGATGCATCTTTATAAAATTGTACCTGCATGTATCCTTTGCTGAGAATGTCATCCCACAATGTGCTACAAGCTCATTGAAAAATACATCCTATAGATGGTAGTCATTCAGGAAATATGAATAAAGTCATATCTAATTAAAATGCACCATTTTGTGCTAATATTTATTTATTTTTTTACCCAGTATTAGTGTGCAATGTTTTTATGCTTATCAGTTTTATGCTTTTTAGAGGTATGAATCTTTACTTGCCTCACAATTTGATTAGATTATAATTCAGAGCTGATTCGATTATAAAATGAATCTTGATGCATATTTTCCTCCAATTTTTTTTTTTTAAATTATTTTTAATAATAATAATTATATTGATAATCACAATAATGTTTTTTTTTTTTTTTTTTATTCTTCAATGCAGAATTGTTCACATCAGCATCGCAATGCATTGTTAAAACAAATATATTCCTCCGCTCTAATGCTTAGTATCCCTTTGTTAGCTTGGCTACATGCTGATGACAAACAGTATTGAAATCAATTGTAGGTTGAGTTTCCTGTGTACTTTGCATGCAGACCGCTATTTACATGTAACATGGAGTTGCTGACTAATGTACAGTGTTCCAAATTGGACACTTATTAGGTTCCAGTTCAGTTAGGATGCTGCTTATGTATACAGTTGATGACCGTGCATCTCACTAGGTTCTTAGTATCATACTTTTAATCCTTTATGCACACATTGGCAAAATCACCATTGGCTAGTAATTTTTAGTTTTTGGCCAGTAATATTTAGTGTGTGTATGCATTGATGTCACTTTCCTGTCAGATCACACCCCCTCAGCCAGACTGAGTGGCAAAAGAGCCTACTGCATGACTGGATTTAATAGGGGAAACATGAGTAAAATAAACAATTAAACTAAAGGTTGGACTCGATATAGTGTTCGTTACAACTTGCCAAAGATCCAGTAATCCATGGATATTGACGTGCAGCTATGAATTATGCTTTTCTGACATTTTATATGTGCCTAATTTCGACTTCGGGGAAATGCATAAAGCAAATTTGCTTGTGAACGCTTTATATAAATACAATATAGGTAGGTCTAAATCTGGGTGATCATTTATATCAATGTTAAATACACTATATTGCCAAAAGTTTTGGGACGCCTGCCTTTAAGTGCACATGAACTTTAAGTTATGTCAGTGAAAAAGTCTCAACCTCGGTCAGTATTCACTACAGAAAGTGAAAGTAAAAAGTGACTGAGCTGTCTGACGCTGCATTAACCGAGCATATTCTCTCAGAGACGAATTTCAACATAATATGCTGATAACTGTCTTAATTTATTCCATTATTTCTCTTGTAGCTGTACATATAGGCTAGTGAAACAAATGAGAATAATAGTATTTCGTGTTAAACAGGTTTTTTTTTTTTTTTTAAGTCAGTGCTTGAAGTAAAGCTGTGCTTAATTTTCATTGATGACTGCGGTGTTAGGAAATATTATAGCCTACACTTAATAATTTTAATTATAGGCCTATAATTCATTGTATAATAGACCTAAAAAAATGTTTAAAACATTTTCAAAGATGGCTAATAGCCTAATCTTTTATTATCCTCACAGCACAGATAATATTAATTTAATAATAAAAGAAGCCGAACCTAATGGTTATAATAATAGACTAGAAGAATGTAACAGGCCTACATTAATTGGAAATACCAAATCCTCTTAATATTGCCAAGATTTGATGCTTTTGACAATATCTCTGGCTATTGTCGATACATGATCATTATCTGTTGACGCAACCCTGGTTACCGCAAGTGTGATTGATATGATGTCACACACGCACAGTGCGTGCACAAACATTTTAATCAAAATGTATATAAAACAAAAAAATGGGATTGATGGGGAAATGGGAGTGGGTGCACACAAGACACAAGACTCAATTTTTGCTTGTCCATGTTCCCCTTCATCCTAGAGCATGCGCACAGAAAAATGGCAAAA
This sequence comes from Megalobrama amblycephala, assembly GCF_018812025.1. NCBI lineage: Eukaryota > Metazoa > Chordata > Actinopteri > Cypriniformes > Xenocyprididae > Megalobrama > Megalobrama amblycephala. The sequence goes on along the minus strand of NC_063063.1, from coordinate 16,033,211 downwards.
TAATTTTTACCTCGATTATATTGTTTTAATAATCGTTGGAAGCCAAAATCAAATACATTTATTAATGGCACAGCCCTAATACTGTATACTTTTAAACTATAAATAGTTGTACTTGTAAACATGTTACAAAAGTAGACATTGTTAACACTGTGTGGTCACAATTGTGGATATATCTACTGTGTCTTTTTTATTTATGTCACAATATTGTATATTGTTGTTATTATAATAATGGCACTGCATCATGACACAGCGGCATGCTTTCTAATATCTTTATTTTCTTCTTTTGTTGCAATTATTGTTTATTGTACATTATATATATATATATATATATATATATATATATATATATATATATATATATATATATATATATATAAAGTCTTTTTATATATATATATATATATATATATATATATATATATATATATATATATATATATATATATATATATATATAATGTACAATAAACAATAATTGCAACAAAAGAAGAAAAATGGTAAAGATGAGGTTAGAAAGCATGCTCGCTGTGTCATAATGCCAGTCTGTCATTCAAGCAAGCCACAGCAACACATTATGGCAACGATGTCTGATCTGTCTGATGGCAGATAAAAATGATTTTACCATAAACAGTATACAGCAATGATGCCTATCCTCTTATTTCAAGTCTATGAATGAACAAAAAAAGATTTTTGACTGTTGTTGACTTGTCAAAGTTGTTATTATAATTCAAAATGCAGACTCCGTGTGATTGCACACATCATGGGACAAGATGGTTGGAAATGCTGGACAAATGCCAACTGTCTGGTTATGCATTTGAATACAGTTTAGGATTTGAATGAGCCAAGTTGTTTATTTGCTGACTGAACTCTTCAGAGCAATTTGATGCTTTCAGGTCAGAATGTATGCCTAATAGTTTGAGGGTGTGAGTGTTTGTTTTAGTTTTTCTGTAACTATCAAAAATAGTAAGTTTTAGTATAAACTAAAGGCTTGAAATTAGTACTTGTTTTAACAATCATATTTTTTTCTGCTCAGAAAGATTCAGCTATTGTGTGAGAATTGATTTCACTTTTCTCATTGCCTTTCTGGTTTTCAGGTAATATTTCTGGTTCACTCTTGCCAGGTGCATGCAAAAATATGCTCTTCCTTTATATTCCTCAGACAAAGGGACTCACTATTGTATTATGAAAACAGTGAATGTGTGTGTGTGTGTGTGTGTGTGTGTGTGTGTGTGTGTGTGTGTGTGTGTGTGTGTGTGTGTGTGTCAGAGTCCTGCTTTAAAGGGATAGTTCACCAAAAATGAAAATTTTGACATCATTTACTCAAGTTGTTCCAAACATGTTTGAATATCTTTCTTCTGCTGAACATATGGAAGTCAATGGGGCCATTCAACTGTTAAGTTTACCATATTCTTCAAAATATTTTAGCATTCTGTTTATTATTCTGAAAGTGTTTTCAGTTGTATTATTCCTCTATGTTATTGTTATAGTTGTGGTGTGGACTTCACTATTATCATATAATTAGATTGATTATTAAAACTTTAAGGTTATAGTTATCATTATTGTAATGAATGGTCCTTTAATCAGGTTGCCTTGATGGGGCAGGTATAAAAATAAAATGTTTTGCCCACAGTGGCTGGTGAATGCCCAGTTTTCTTAGTCAGTGCAAGTTCATTCATCAAATCTTCGTTAACTGACAGCAGCTTTTAAATCTTGGTCTGAGATTGGAGCATTTGAGTCACATGGAAAACAAAGCTGATGGGAGCATCTCCAATGGACAACCATGACATGATCTAATACCTTCAGATGATACATAGCTTATATCTCCGTTGCTGTAAGTTACCGAAAGCGAAATCCCAAATGAAAACTCGCAACACACTTTTGTGCAGTCCAGAACGGCTCTCTTGCACTGTATGACAGCTAGTTGTCCAGTTCAGTTCTGTTCACACAGCACGTGTTTTCCGAGAATGTGGTTGTGGCTCCTGAAAATTTACGGGTGCATGTGTGTTGGGTTATAAAATGCATTTGCCACTCCAGTAAATAACTGAACTGTCTGTGAACATAACTCTATTAAAGGGTTAGTTCACTTTCAAATGAAAATTTCCTGATAATTTACTCACCCCCATGTCATTCAAGATGTTCTGTCTTTCTTTCTTCAGTCGAAAAGAAATTAAGGTTTTTTCAATGGAGCCCAAACGGTTGAAGGTCAAAATTACTCAATTACAAAGTTTCATTGCAGCTTCAAAACGTTCTACTCAATCCCAGATGAGGAATAAGGGTCTTATCTAGAGAAACCATTGCTCATTTTCTAAAATTTTTTTTTTTTTTAATTTTATACATTTTAACCATAAATGCTCATCTTGAACTAGCTCTCTTCTTCTTCTTCTCTATTTGAATTACAGCAGTGTAGACACTGCTAAGTGTGTTACTGCCCTCCTCAGGTCAAAGTTTGAACTAATTGTTATGTACTTGCACTAGCATATTGTATATGACAATTTAGTTCAAACTTTGCCCTGTGGAGGGCAGTAATACACTTAGCAGTGTCTACACTGCTGGAATTCAAATAAAGAAGAAGACAGCTAGTTCAAGATGAGCATTTATTGTTAAAACATATAAAATTTTTATTTTATTTTATTTATTTTTTTAGAAAATGAGCGATGGTTTCTCTAGAAAAGACCCTTATTTCTCAACTGGGATCGCTGTAAACTGTAATTTTGACCTTCAACCGTTTGGGCTCCATTGAAGTCCACTATATGGAGAAAAATCCTGGAATGTATTCATCAAAAACCTTCATTTCTTTTCGACTGAAGAAAGAAAGACATGAACATCTTGGATGACATGGGGGTGAGTAATTATCAGGAAATTTTAATTTGAAAGTGAACTAATCCTTTACGTACTCAAATACAGGACTGACAACCAAATTCTGTTGCTATGAAATTTGCCAAAGTTTGCTGCGTGCTTCAGAATCTTGGTCATCAGGGTGCTTTTTGCCTACTGTTTTATAAATACTATGAATTTGGATATACTACTAATTTTGGCCTGCTGTATAGGGAAGTAGGCATATTTGGATGCTTTCCATTAGAGCTGCACGATTAATCGTTAAAAGGTCACAATCTCTATTCAAACACCCACATGATCTTATTCCTAAATGACCGTGATTTGGCTGTCTTTTAAGCCTTTGAAAAGTGCGATCACAGTGAAACATTCAAATCTGTGTTGGCACTGCCGCTGACCCATAGAGAGCATTTGTCATATACAGGTATAAAACGGATAGTCTTTTTAATAGTCTTTTCAACCACACAGTATCATTATTTCTGTTACAATAATTCAAATTATCACAGGAGTACTGGGATAGAACTGGGATTTGGGATTTGTAGTGCTGATATAAACATTGATGTCTACTGTAACAAACAAAATAGAGTAAATCACCTTTTGAAATTAACTCAAAGCTTCAAATAAAGATTATCAAATGTATCCATTACAGTAGGTGGTGACAAGTGACTGTTAAAAAATGTTTTTGTAATTGAATCATTCATTCAAGAGATTTGTTCAAAAACATTGATTCATCCAGTAATGAAGTCTTCATGAGTGAGTCATTGAATCATTCATTCAAACAGAAATGAATGTTTTTTTTGTTTTGTTTTTTAAATGGACTGCAGCAGTTTGCACACTTTGTCAGAAACTCTAGTAAATTGCATGTTATTTTGTTTAGTGGTCTATTTAGAATTGTGGGAGAATTGTGATCTCTATTTTAAACATAACAATTGTGATCTTCATTTTGTCCAGAATCATGCAGTTCTACTACCCCTGTAGGAAACTCAGAAGTTAAGACCAGGAGATGTATATTCAACTGGATTGTTTGAGAATGTGCTGTTTTGGTCGCTGTAGTCAAGTCTAAACCCTATTTTATACTTTTGCCTTGAACAGCCAATACATTGTAGTTCACCTTAGTTTTTCATGTCAGAACATAGGATCAGCAGATTTTAAACAGATTCTTATATTTGTAATCCCACACCCCTTATGTTTTCTGCCATGTTGTGGATATTGCTGATGTAAGCATGAGCATTCATCTGCTTATCACTTCCTGGTAAGCACCTTATTAACTGATCCCACTAATTCCACTCCTGCTCTTAGAGATCACAGAGCTGATTGGATCAGTCTGGACAGACTTGGATTAGTCTTTGGCAGGTATTTAAGTTTCTTTTTGTGACTCTTCCAGGATAATTCCAGATCATAAATGATCCATTGTTCTGAGTGACTGAGTATGATTTAAAGCATTACAAACTGCCCAGACATGATCTTTTATTTTGAAAACTGTTCTTGATTTTCGTATCAACTTTAGACTTCACATACTGGCTGTGTTGAGGGTTGTAATTCTTTGGTTTATGACCTAATGAGATAATAATATAAACAGTGACTTACATTTTCACTCAGGTGGAATGTTGGCAATCTTAAATTAGATTCTAATTTTACCTGTTTTAGTGAAATGAATCTTTCAGCTGATTGTGTAACCCTGGTTTGTGGAGGTCAAGGGAAAGACCTGGCAGGGTTTCCCCAGTTGGATATCCGTTCACAGGGTTTAATCTCCTCAGGCCCTTCATAGAGCATGACAGTCATTAATACATGCATTCACTCAAACACAGGAAATCTATCTCTGTTGGTGCCTCATGGATACTGAGGTAATTTCAGGACACTCTATCACTCAAGTCTCAGGTAACAACAGCACAGGCAACAACAGGCATGATTTGTGAGCATTAAAGGAAGATTGCATTTGCGTATCAACTTACACTGAGACTTTATAAATTCCCAGCAACAAAATTTGCTACAGAAAAAACAAAAAATCAACAATGTTCAGCTGCTTGCCGTGGTCACTGCTGGTTAGGACAAAAATGTAGATTTGCATGGAATAGTTTTTATCACTTGTCGCTTTATGGTGTTGCTCTGATTTAGTTGTACTGTAATTTCAGGTAATTAAGGTAATTAATTTAAGTGCTTGTTTATGGGCTGAATTAGGTGTTCTGGCAACAGTGGGTTCCCCTTTTGCTGTTTGAGCTTTAACTGACTTTGGTCATCCATTGTAGTTGTTCCTAACATTGGTAATCCACAAACACTAGCCTTATAATGATTATAGTCTTTTGTGGTTAATATGTTAAAGAGAGGGAAAAAAGAATATTTAGTTGTGGATGTTGTCTTTCAGGACAGTTAAAGGGTTGGTTCACCCAAAAATGAAAATTCTGTCATTAATTACCCTCATGTCATTCCACACCCGTAAGACCTTTATTAATTAAGATATTTTTGATCAAATCCGATGGCTCAGTAAGGCCTGCATCGCCAGCAATAACACTCCCTTTTTCAATGCCCAGAAAGCTACTAAAAACGTATTTAAAACAGTTCATGTGACTATAGTGGTTCAAGCTTAGTATTATAAAGTGACGAGAATACTTTTTGTGCTCCAAAAATAACAAAATAGCGACTTTATTCCACAACATCTAGTGATGGGCAATTTCAAAGCACTGCTTCATAAAGCTTTGAATCTTCACAAATCATTTGTTTCGAATCAGTGGTTCCGAAAATGAACAAAGGTCTTACGGGTGTGGAACAACATGAGGGTGAGTAATTAATGACATAATTTAAATTTTTGGGTGAACTAACCCTTTAATTCATAGGTTCCTTGCTAGTGGATTTTGATCAGATTTCTTTATTCCAAGAATAATTGGTGCTGTTCTTGTTGTGATTCAAAGCATCAACCATTGATTTAAAATGAGTTGTGTGTAAACTGTGATTCTAATTTCACAGAGTGATCTCTTCGCTTTGCTTTCCATTGAGGTGTGAAGTCTGGACTCCATGGGGCACATTGAGCTTTGAATATCTCTTTACACTACAACAGGATTAGTGTTCCCTTCACTCTTTGCTTGTTTTGTCACACCTTGCCGTATTCTTCTGTTAGCCGTGTTAAAGGATGTTTTCATGCTGGGTTCAATTGTTTGGTCTAAAGTGGAGTTTGATTTAAAGGGTCATGAAACCCCAAAACACATTTTTAGATGTAAACAGATATGTATAGGCTGCACATCATTGAAAACACTAAAGGTACCCATTAATGTTATTCATAAGTGAAAAATGGTTATTTTTGCATTTTTCAGAGCAATTTCTGTCTTCCGGTTTCAAAAGCTGAGTCGGAGCAACGTCACAAAATCTGACGTAATCGTGTACTTTCAGCCCAAGTATGGGCATGGTCGAACATGCTGACGTAGACCGTTTTGAGCAATTCTCGACATATATTCATGACATAAAGCTCATTCAATCCAATCACTGCGCTGTAGTATGCATAAGATTATAATTGCGGTATTATGCATGAGGAAGTATCACTTCTCTCGCCTCGGTCTCTTGTCATTCAGAGACATATCATTGGTGCTCGTTTCCTCAGTGCTACAACACAATGTGTTTTCCTGAGATGCGACCAGAGCAAAGGTTTGTGTGCATGTGGATTGTTTTGCTGTAATCTACCAGTAGAAATGGAAAATATGTTTGCGTGAGATCGCATTACAGCGGAGAATTCAAATGTCATAAAAGTGCGGCTCATTCACCTCTGCCTGCTCTAGCTGCCTTCAAATGCGCGAGCCATATGTAGGCTATGTTTCCGTCAGCACAGCAGGACGTGTTGTTTATATTTTGCTCGCGATGTGGTCAGAACTGGAGTTTGAATACGAACACATGAAAAATACGATTGTTATTATGATATACACGCGGAGCGCGCAAATGATCGGTTTCAGCGCAGAGCTCCGCGATGAGTTTAATAACACTAGCCACGTGGCACATAGCTCATACAGAATAAAGTATCCGTGTTTAAAGTTTTTATTTCACACATTCTCCTGCACCAAACATTAACCACCACGGTGTAGTTATGCACATATTTCATCAAGTCTTCTTCAAATGAATTATATGTGAAAACTGGACACTGATACAGTGGTGTAGCCAATCTGAACGCGACGACACGATTGTTCTAATAGACAAAAGACTGATTTTGAGACTGCAGTGCTCGTAAACGTAATCAAAGTAGCCTATTATTAGCCCTATTAAATATTCTTTCGCATTTCTCCCTTGTGCTTGGGAGTTTGTTGTCATTTTCTCCATGCTCATATATTAATATTCATTATTCTGTACAATGAGTGTGTTCTATGTCTGTGTTTTATTGGTTGTTCTCTCCCCTCTTCTGCCCCTCTACACTCCCACTTTTCCAGAGCTTTACACACCCATTTTTACAGAGTTTTTGCAGCTCAGAGGTGTGAACGACCAGGCTAAAACAGGGGGGTTTCATGACCCTTTAACCCACCCTGCTCTTGCTGTTTTTTTTTTTCACATTATACCTTTGAGTCTAATGTAAGTTTGTATCGACAACATGAATGCCACTATGAATACTAGACAACTGTTCAAGGATATGACTCAAAATTAGAAGATCACAGCTTTGTTTCTTTCATGTTTTTGTTGCTTTGAATTTGCCACAAACTTGACAGAACAGCACTTGCTTTGTCCTAAGGCAGTTAATTTGAAAACTAGAGGAGAGAGAAATGCATTATACTATGATGAGTGTGACCATCACAGGGAGCTTGCAAAGATGCAAATTATAGATCATCTGTAGTGGTTTACTTCCATGATTTGAGACAGATTGCGTTCATACCAACTGAACCCTGTTAAGGTCACATGAACCATATTCTCAGATCTCTCAAGGGTGTAGATTTGGTTTCAACTTTGGGGGGGTTGATTTGTTGGTATGGTTGTATTGTATTGGGGGGGGTTGTAACTGATGGCTTTGAATATTGGGGGGTTACCCCCCCCCCCCCCCCCCCCCCACAAACTACGCCCCTGTCTCTGACTGTACCATAAGCTCTAAAGGCTGTGACGCACCAAGCCGATGTCAAAGAACTAGCGGTGATAAAAGCCGTTTGTGCTGTTGCCTCGCATTGGCTGCGTCTGGGCTGAAAAGCTGCACTTGAACTAGGGCTGCGAGATATTAAAGAAAAATGCAACATGCGATAACTCGTTAAATAATGCAATATTAGATATGTAATAAGATAATGCTTTAAGTTTGTAAAATGAATTTAAATTACATCTAAATATATTTAAAAACCAAAAATACGTTCCATTCTTTTGTGAGAAGAAAGCATCCCCACGACTTCTGAAAGTGAACAGCAGTGTTTCACTAGCGTAACATACGTAAGGGTAATTTTAACGTCAGTGTAAACCAGGGGGTTTAGGATTTCAGGTAGGCCTAGATTAGGTTTATTTAACAGAAATTGAAAAAACAAAAATAAAACACTGCTTACTAGTGCTTAGGGGTGTAACAGTAAGTGTATTCGTACCGAACAGTTCACGGTGGAAATTCCAAATGGAAGTGATCATCCCTATGTGAGCAGGGCACATGCGTGCCATATGTAGCCATTTGGAATGCACTTGGCAGAGGGAGCGGCGTAATTTCCTCATTATCTTCAGCTGGGATGTTCCCGTGACAACGCAGCACAGTGTCCATCAGCAGATGTCGCTGTTTTAACGGCATAATTTTTTTTTCCCCTTTTTTAGCCTAACTGTTGCAAGTAAAAACATACATTTTATATTTTAAACATCATCCCTATGTGATCATCCCTGCTCACATAGGGATGATCACTTAGGGCATAGGGATGATCACTTCCTTTTGGAACTTGCCCCGTGAACCGTTCGGTACGAATACGAGTACTGTTACACCCCTACTAGTGCTTAGTCTTCTCTGTATAAATTAAATATATACTGATACTTATTAAAGCGACAAGAGTTGTTTGATTAACATTAAGCACACAGACAGGAGCAGGTTTATTTTGTCACTAGAAGAGATGCACGGATCTAATATATTGTTACACGTGCTCTTGCTTTCTCTGTTTAGTCTACTTAAGACATAACTGACTGTGTTTACGTGAATACCAAGACGGGCATTTTGACAATTTTGTGTGTATTTGGCCATATAAGCTGCTTAAGCCAACTGAATTCAGGATCACACGCTGTCCAAGAGACTGCTTTCTGTGCGCATGAGTACATTGCTTATTTAACTGAATAATAAGCATGTCACACTTATGTAACAGTCATTTGTCCAGTGTACTTTCTGTTGTCTGCGTCAACCTAAAACTTGTGCTTTTTGTAATCTTTTGGAGTATTAAAATCGTGCAGATATCGCAAGCTGCTGCGATATGTACATTTGCGATATTTTGATAATTTAAAAATTGTGCAGCCCTAGCTAGAACACATTGCTGAAAGCCACATAGCATGTGCATTCGTTCAGCTTTTGGTTGTAAGGAAAAAATGTCTATCATTAAGTATCAATACTCTATATTTGTCATTTAAAAAGGGAAACCGAAACTAGGACTGCAGATATATAAACCTTAAACAATTCATGATTAATACTGAGTTGAATAAAAAACCATGCTGATCACGCTTTCTTAGCATTTTGAATATCAATAATCATGCTGATCACTTAATTTATTCCGGGCGGCTCATGTATATTAGCGTTATTGGAATGCTCCGGTATAGATAATAATAGAACAGCCTACAGCCTTCGCTTCTTTGTTTGCTTTCATCTCTTTCGCATGTATTCTCATGCTCTGACTCGTTCTCTAAACTGAACAGCTAATCAGTGATCTCTCTCTCACGACGGTCCTGATGCAGATTCAACATGGTGAATCGGTCAATCTCCTGTCGATGTGTGGAACACACCGCAAAAACTAGCTCGACTTTGGCCGACCATCGGCTTGATCACGGCTTTTAGAAGATACCATTTTTATATAAGTTTGTTTGAGTGGGATATGTATATTTCCTGTGATCATGGAGTGTGTTGAAGTGGTCTGGAGGTTTATTGGCACCAAACCCCACATGCACATGTAGAGAAGAAAGGCATGAGTGTGATGGTGGTGTAATGATAGCATGGGTGTAAGGAAGGCCAGGCCCTCTGCTCAGGGGACAAAGATAAATTGCTAGAAGACAATGCTATACTTGTAAGAGCCTAAAACAGATCAGAATCGATAAAGAGGAAAGAATGTGGAAGTGATGATAGGAGAGGATGGTGAGGGAGGCAAACTAAGTGAAACTGAAGAGCTCTGATTGTGTTACACTTCCACTCAGATTTGGGTGAGTTGTTCTCATTCAGAAAAAGACACAGCGGCCTTAACTCCCTGCAGCCAGTGCTCGCTTTGTTTAAACCTCTCTGAAACAAAGGAGTCCATTATAGAGAAGAGGGGCACACATCTATCGCTCCCTTTCTGTCTTTCTCATAGTTTTCTCACAATGAGGCTCTCAATCAGTCACCTCAAAAGACTACTACTGTAGGCCGCTGTCCCGGTTTATGTCGTCAGTAAGGTTGTGTAGCGACTGTTCATGACCTCATTTATGCATTCTGAACTATTGTGGGCTTTTCCCATGGCACATGAGAGCTGAGTTCCAGTTTAAGCTCTCAGAGGGTCTGAAACTAAATTGCATCTCTTTCTCTGTAGACCAGTGTTCTGTTGAGATCACTACACTGTTAGATAGGGCTGCACGATTAATTGCACGAGATTGTCATGCGTGTCTCATCAGTAAAGCCGGTTCTGTGATTAGCGGTAAATGTCCATCACCTGCTTTCAAATGGAGTGGCACTTAATATACAGAGCCGTAGTTCGCGGACAAGCTACGCAATATCGCGTTCGTAATCGAAAGCGATTCATCTGCGATTACGAACACGATATTGCGTAGCTTGTCCGCGAACTACGGCTCTGTATATTAAGTGCCACTCCATTTGAAAGCAGGTGATGGACATTTACCGCTAATCACAGAACCGGCTTTACTGACGAGACACGCATGACAAAAGCATGCGATTAATCGTGCAGCCCTACTGTTAGATATTTCTGTAATTTGTACAGTTATTTACGGTATATCACCCAGTATAATACTTTAAATTCTCTTTAAAGTAAATAACTGTTATTCCCTTTGCATCATGGGAATTTTCTGTGATGTCAAACACCACAAATACAGTGATTTTACTGCATTTTTAAAAATTGCTGTATTTGCCATAACAGCCTCTTTGGCACCATTCCATCATGTTTTTTTATTTTCCTCATTTTTTTTTTTAACATTTGGATTGACAGGATTGTTTATAGGATTGATTATATTTTAAGCAATTCAAAACCATCATGATGAACAGTGTGCATCTGAAGTGTCTCAGCTGAAGGAAATAATCCATTATTTATCGGCTTTAATAAATTGATTTTCTAATCGGGCTGATAACTATAACAGTAAAAATTAACATGTATCATGGCCGATACTGATACAGTGGCTGATATATCATGCATTCCTAATGTAGGTGACTAGGCATCTAGTCATCAGACATCTTGTCTGATCTTGCCCAATTATTTGGAAACGGTATGTTGTTGTTTCTGTATTGGACATTGAGTGGTATCTCTTACAAACACACACACACACACACACACACACACACACACACACACACACACACACACACACACACACACACACACACACACACACACACACACACTTGAAACCAGACTCTAGTTTTGGAGTTTCTATAAACAGCTATTGGCTTTAGATCAGATGTGCTAATGTTTGTTCCATATGAAGTGCTGCTGAACTGCTGAAAAGGCCAATTCAAGAACTCGATAATCTGCTGTTTCCTAAAGAGGTTGAGATTGTGTGATGGCTTTGGCCCAATCACCTATTAATGAAATGTCATACACCTATCCAGTGGCGAGTTATGGTAGATCTATATTAAAGTCCAAATTATTGAAATTATAATTATTCTTCATAGACTCTTTAGATGTAAATAAACAACCTTTTAGTACAAACACAATATCTGCCCAAACCAGGTACTGGGATTAGACTTAAAGTATTGGTCAATATTTGCTTTAGAGTTAGTACGACAAGTAACAAATGAATTAACATTTTTGCTTTTGCTTTTGTATTAGCTGTGTAGGAAATAATTGACTGAATGCCATCAAATTATATAAAAAAAGTGCAGACACATCCAGGCTGTATTACTGCCTTGTATGTGCATTAATTATTATTATTATTATTATCAGGGTGCAATTTGTGAAAAAAAAATGATTTGAAAAGTTTTTTTTTTTTTTTTGTTAAAAAAAATTTGTTAAACATAGTAGAGCTATATACTATTTTTGGCAGCTGTTACAGAAACATTTTTACAAAAAAATCTTCTGATTTAACCTTGAGATTTGAAGTATTAGATAGCTTAGATATTTGCACCACTATAATGACACTAATAATTCTTAATTTCTGATAGAAATGCAAAATCAATCGGTAGTTATTAATAGAATAACGAGACACAAACCTTTACATTCAATCGCGTTTGGTCCCATTTATTTTTGATCACAGTGCATACACATACAAAATTTAAGTCCAAAAGTGCGCACATTTGAAGAAATGCACATTTACCTCATATTTCATTAGATAGAATAAGCCGGGCTATACACAGGGTTTCATAATTACAGAGGCCAGAAAATGTTGTTTGGTAGGGGGGTACAGGGGCATGCTCCCCCGAGAAAATTTAGATTTCCCTGGTGTACGTATGTGCATTTTTAAGTTGTTTTAAGGCCAACAAATTGGATAACAATTTAAAACCATGTCAACAAATAAATGCATGCACAGTTTTGAGGCAACTTTAATCGCATGTTTGATAATTTCATGACTTAACTTACAACAGAACAACGACGGTCATTGTTCGTAGTTTCTTTTGCGCTTCATTTAAGCTATAATAAAGTAATTATGCAGCAGGCGCCGGCGCATTTGCGCATGCAATTCTTGAGTGTGCCACGAGCACAGTACGGCTGATTGGACAGTCATTTTAATTTTTCTGAGTTTTACCGACATAGCCTGACAACATATCATCTGACCACAATTCACTGTTGTTCAAGTGAAAGGTGCTCTAAGCGATCCTGAGCGGAGTAACTTCCTGTTGATGTTTGAAGTGTTGTCAAACAAAACAGAGGCTAGCTAGACCCTCCCTCCCCCTCCTCATCCCCTCCCATCCATGCTTCCTGAAACAGTCATGAACGCATTTAAAATCATTCTTGTCGGTTATTGGCTGGAGCGTGTTTATTATGATTCATGGTCCAGGCTGGACCAGTTTGTTTTTGTTGCCGTTTTTGGAGCTTGTGGCGACTACAGAGACCGTGTTTTTTTTACAGTGTGTTCAGGGGACAGGCAGCTAGCGGATAGTGAGGAGATGTTTGCTGTATGTGACAAATGTTTTGGCCTAAAAACGCGTGACATCGCTTAGAGGACCTTGAAGCTCCCTCGTAGTCACCTGTAGCCTACCTTTTCCGCGCTCGTTTGACTTGCGCCTGGCGCTGAGGTGAAGTCGGAATGCGCGTCTGAAAAGTGTTGTTGTGGTGGTAAAGAGACAGTTCTATATAAATGCAGCATTTTACTTGGTGATGTTTTAAAAAAAGATTTTTATTTTTGGTATTTTATATGCTCTGTTGGTGGTTTGTGGAGTAGCATCACCCGGGAGGGATATTTTTTTTGAATTAAAAATAATTCAGCAGAGGCAGGGATACATAGACCAGAAGGGGGGAAATCCCCCCCGTCCCCCCCCTACAAATTGCACCCTGATTATTATTATGCCACTGGGCTTTTGAATGCTTGATTGTGGTTGGTTAAAATGTTCACTGGTGTTCCACTGTTTTCTAGTAAATGCACAGCTATGAAGTTGTTCCAGGTCCTTCGAACGCATTACATTTCTATATCACATCACTTTAAATGATTTCAATTATTTCAAAGGTCCTTACAGCCTATAGCATTAAACCAAAACCCACAAAGTCACTAACCAAGCAAACAAATATGACAAACAATTTCCTTGTTTTTCAGACTAAATTACCTTTTAAGAAAAGCACACAAGAGATTGAACGCGTGAATGGTCTCTCTCCCTTTCTCTCTCCGTTTATGTGTGTGTAACCTATACATGCATGTATGCGGGGGAGGGGTGCTATTTTCGAATAATTATTGAATAATTCCCAGTGATCATTGAATATTATTTTTGCTTGAAATGCCCATCCCTAATACACGCACACCGAAACTTATCATCGCTGCTCCTGAGCTAGTGGTCAACCAATATGTTGCCAATACTGATATATCAGCCAATATTTGGCATTTTGTATATCATTTAAACAAGTCTATGAATTTGAAATAAACAATTTAATTTCATGAACCTTGCAGACTTTGTCGAATTCAGCTGTGAAATCTTCAGAAGTGTACATCTGTAGACTGCAAGAACGCATGTTACTTGGTGCGTAAAGGTATTCGTAAAAATTCATTCTGTTGACCACTAGCAGGGTTGCCAGGTTTGTGCAACAAAAAATTAACCTGCCGCAACAACTTAAAAGTAGCCCAATTTTGTGGGGAACCTGTCCACTAGTCAGGTGGTGATGTCACTTTTTTTGTAGCAAGTGAGTGAATGTACCTGAAGATCATTCTTACCTGTTCACACTTTCTGCTTTTGTTTTTCTCTATCATTAAGTGTCCTCCTGCTGTTGATGTTTTTTTGTTTGTTTTTTTTTGTTCATAATGTATTGCGTTGTCTTTGTATAGTGCAAGATGTGGAATAAAAATTGAAAATTTTGAAAGAAAATCACAATCTTTGTCATTTGTTTGTAACTTTGATTTAAGATCCTTTAATGAGAGACACTTTGGATTAAGTATATTAATTTGTATCTATATTTTGTTTTGTATATAATTTTTAATTTTTTTTTAATAATGCAGTCCGTTTTTCTGTTCATTATCCAGAGAAAGTGCGATGGCCTGAAAAGTGGATGTTCTGTCCTGTTGAATAAAATAGTTTGACGGTCAATAAATAATCAACACTCTCTCCTGCTATCTGCTCCTAACAATGTGCCCATTCATAGCTGTGAAAGTATAGCTCACAAACACAGGCTACAAATGTGTCCAAAATTTAAATGGGATTTAATTGTGAAAGAGTAAATGTTTTCCTTCCTTTATAGATTTATAGTATGTCCATTTCACTTCTTTCTTTTTAGGACCATAGTAACCATAGAAAGACTGTATACTTACAGAGGTCCTGTTAAAATCAGCTTTGACAGTGGCATTGAGAAGAGCAGTGTTTTTTTATTTTTATGAGAGCCTGCTCCTGGCTAGATGTTTGTCTGTAAGCAGAGAGAGACTATGTACTCTAGAAAAAGGAGGCCAGTGCTGGTAGAATAAAATAACCATTTGAATTTCTGTGGTCTGTGTGTAATGCAGTGCCTTGGTGTCTTTTTGTGTCTGCCATGATCTACAGTATTTTTCTGAAAGGGATGAATTTAGGAGCGTCGTCGTTGTTGTTGTTGTCATATTTTTGTAAGCATTAATTTGTTACAATATTTGATTTTTTTTTTTTTTTTTTTTTTTTTTTTTCTATTACAATATTCGATTCAATGTGATTGAGTTTACATCTTTATTTTATGTGCTTTTTAGTAATTTGTATGTGGTTTTAGTATGTTTTATGTGGTTAATTTTATTTAGATTTAATTTAGATTATTTTATAGTTTAAATATTTTAAGTGATCCTATGGACACCTTGGGAGTTTGCTAAGAAATCACTGAATCTAGACAGGTTATTAACCTAGAAGCTGAAGGGAACTGTTTGTTGTTCGTTCACAGATAAAAGGTTGATAATTAGTATCAAGATTCAGTTTAAAAGGAAGTGAAATGAGAAGTTATAGAGACAAATTTGTGGTGTTGAACTTGAATCTAAAAATATGAATAATACTGTGTTCATTTAAAGGTGCCCAAGAATGCTTTTTCACAAGATGTAATATAAGTCTAAGGTGTCTCCTGAATGTGAAGTTTCAGCTCAAAATACCCCATAGATTTTTTTTAATTAATTTTTTTAACTGCCTATTTTGGGGCATCATTAACAATGCACTGATTTACACTCGGCGCTGCCCTCTTAAATCGCATGCTCCCTGCCACACGAGCTCTCGATTATATTACAGCACATTTACAAAGTTCACACAGCTAATATAACCCTCAAATGGATCTTTACAAGATGTTCGTCATGCATGCTGTATGCATGCTTCGAATTATGTGAGTAAAGTATTTATTTGGATATTAAAGTTTTATTCTGAGTGAATTTGAGGCTGTCCTCCGTGGCTAACGGCTAATGCTACACTGTTGGAGAGATTTATAAAGAATGAAGTTGTGTTTATGAATTATACAGACTGCAAGTGTTTAGAAAAATTAAAATAGCGACGGCTCTTATCTCCGTGAATACAGTAAGAAACGGTGGTAACTTTAACCTCATTTAACAGTACATTAGCAACATGCTAACGAAACATTTAGAAAGACAATTTACAAATATCAGTAAAAATATCATGCTATCATGGATTATGTCAGTTATTATCGCTCCATCTGCCATTTTTCGCTGTTGTTCTTGCTTACCTAATCTGATGATTCGGCTGTGTGCAGCTCCAGACGTTAACTGGCTGCCCTTGTGTAATCCCTTTCATAATGTTGGGAACATGGGCTGGCATTATGCCAATATTGGGGCGTACACCCCGACTGTTACGTAACTGTCAGTATTATGTTGAGATTCAAATGAGATTTATATAAGAAGGAGGAAACAATGGGGTTTGAGACTCACTGTATGTCTTTTCCATGTACTGAACTCTTGTTATTTAACTATGCCAAGGTAAATTCAATTTTTGAATCTAGGGCACCTTTAATTTATCTCATGAATCGTCTCATAGATCAGTCAGAGGGTCTTGCATTCATCCCGATAACGCGCTCTACATGGCCTGCTGCTATTGTTTGTTTTCATGCTAAGAGGCTTAGCATGTGGATTAGCCTGATGACTCTTGTGTGATGATGGATATTGACTATTGAGCTCAATATTAACATGAGGTTAAAGAGAGAATCCCTGCAATCATCTTTCATTTACAAATTACATGACATCTATTCTTCACTCTTTCTCTCTCTAAATCGTAAATAAGTATGAGTGTTACACAGTTGACTACAGGAAAGGGTAGCAGCAGAACAGTGTAAGAACAGTTTTATGTCTTTAGGGAATAGTGAGCATCATATATAACAACCAATATTAATAAAAGGGTTCAAAAGTTGTGTGGCAGCACTACAGTAGTCACACAACAGCTGTAGAAATCCACTAATTCCATCCGTCCTGCTATTCCCCAGAGTTTCATCCACACGTCACGGCAATCTGTGTGTCTGCCGTCAAAATGATGTCCTGCCTTATGTCCCACATATGAGTAGCATGTCAGTGTCTAACTGCTGCAGCCCTGAATCAATTTAGAGTTTTTAAAAACAGTGACAGTTTGACTTTTCAAAAACCAAAAAAACTAGAGATGGACCATGATGGTCGACTAGTCAATCAACAACCAAAAAAAAAAGAGATAAGACTGTCAACCTCACAAATGGACTAATTTGTGAGGTTGACAGTCTTATCTCTTTTATTATTATTATTATTATTATTATTATTATTATAATATTATTATTATTTTTTTTTTTTTTACCTTTTGTAGTTTTGATATTTTTAGCATGCGGACAATGCACTTTTACCACAATTGCTGTGGCAAACTCTTTAAAGGTGCCCTCGAATGAAAAATTTAATTTATCTTGGCATAGTCAAATAACAAGAGTTCAGTACATGGAAACGACATAGTGAGTCTCAAACTCCATTATTTCCTCCTTCTTATATAAATCTAATTTCTTTAAAAGACCTCTGAAGAATCTCAACATAACACCGACTGTTACGTAACAGTCGGGTTGTATGCCCCCAATATTTGCATATGCCAGCCCATGTTCCCAACATTATGAAAGGCATTAGACAAGGGTAGCCAGTAACGTCTGGATCTGCACAGGTGAATCAACAGACTAGGTAAGCAAGCAAGAACAATAGCGAAAAATGGCAGATGGAGCAATAATAACTGACATGATCCATGATATCATGATATTTTTAGTGATATTTGTAAACTGTCTTTCTAAATGTTTCGTTAGCATGTTTCTAATGTACTGTTAAATGAGGTTAAAGTTACCATCGGTTATTACTGTATTCACGGAGACAAGAGACAAATTTTCATTTTTAAACACTTGCAGTCTGTATAATGCATAAACACAACTTCATTCTTTATAAATCTCTCCAACAGTGTAGCATTAGCCGTTAGCCACGGAACACAGCCTCAAATTCATTCAGAATCAAATGTAAACAATATAACAATATACAATACTCACATAATCCGACACATGCATGCCACATGCATGACGAACACTTTGTAAAGATCCATTTGAGGGTTATATTAGCTGTGTAAACTTTGTTTATGCACTGTTAAAGGCAAGCGCGAGCTCCGTGGGCTTGGAGCACGAGAATTAAAGGGCCAGTAGCCCTGAATCGGCTCATTTATAATGATGCCCCAAAATAGGCAGTTAAAAAAAAGAATAAAAAAAAATCTATGGGGTATTTTGAGCTGAAACTTCAGACACATTCAGGGGACACCTTAGACTTATATTACATCTTGTAAAAAAAAAAAATGTTCTAGGGCACCTTTAAGCCGTTCAACCATATACATTCAGACAAGACAGGATATGCCAACCATTCAAATGTTTGGGGTCAGTAAGATAGATTTTTTTTATATATATAAAAGAAAGTAATACTTTATTCAGCACGGATGCATAAATTGATCAAAAGTGACAGTAAAGACTTACATTGTTATAAAAATCTATTTCAAATAAATGCTGGTTACACTTTATTTGGTTACACTTTATTTTAATGGTGTCCATGTTACAGTGTAATTATACATTGAAGTACTGAGTAATATTAATTAACAACATGTACTTACTATAGGGTCAGGGTTAGGCTTAGGGTTTGGTTTAGGGTTAGTTGCCTGTAATTATGCATAATTTACTGTTATTACTAACTTTCACTGTATTGTAGCGTCTTTAAAATCAACAAAAAAAAAAAAAAAAACAAACTTCTTTAATCGGCAATATACTGTTGTAACTTGACTTAAGGTGGCATTCAGGTGGAAAGCATTACATAGCAACATGCTTGTGGTGATAATCAGATGAAGCAGCGTGTACCGTTTTAAATATCAGCAAAGTTGCTGATTCCCTCAAGTCATATGAACTCAATCATGTGGGTCACTGCTTCAATTTCATTGTTATTCTAACTCTTTCCAACAACGATGGGCGCTTCACATGTGGTGTACCTTCTCCTTGTGTGTCTGTGCCGATCCACAGATGAATGAATACAGAGAGCACTGATGTGTGGTGGGGTGGCAGAGTGCCTCTGGAAGCTGTTCTCCAAAAAGAGCCCTAAATAAATCATTCATCTCCTAATGACTCCACACAGCCTCTGAGGGCCCATAGAGACGGTCACACACAATACTCACCCGAACTCTCACCGAAGGAATGGGGTTTTGTTCTCACACAAACGCTCCCAATCATCACGTTAATGACTCGTACAATGCTCCAAACCTCAAATGCGCCTTTGATGGTACACACACACACCCTCTCATGTGCACAAAAAGGCTCAGTATGAACTTTGAGCTAGCTGAAACTATTGGACCGTTTCTTCATGTGGACTTTGCATAACCTTCAATATGTTTGTTTATAGAATAACTTTAAAGTGTTGTGGTTTGGATACAAGACATTCATTAATACATGCTCTCTAGAATGAGGTTATGACCTTTTGTATGGCATTTAAAAGATTTGTGTTAAATTAATGAACCCATGCTAACTTCTCTTCAACTATCCTCTACACTTTTGAGTAGATGATTAGTAAATGTTTAATGCTATATCTCCACCTGGTGGTTACAACATGCAAACGTATGCAAACTACAGGGCTCAAGCATTAAGCATTATTTTGCAGCTTTGGTTATAATAATAATAATAATAATAATAATAATAATAATAATAATAATAATAATAATAATAATAATAATAATGTTTGCAGCTTTTACTTGCCTTGTGAGTATTTTCACTGGCACCACAACAAAAAAAATTATTTCTAGAAATAATTAAAAAATAAAGTAAAAATAAATGTTTTCTTTGCATAAAAATGTGTTGCAGTATATTATAGCATTCTATGGTAAAATTATCCTCTTTCTCTAATTTTTCATGTCTCTTTGCCTTGTTCTATCAGATCGTGTTACGACTGAGAGGACTCCTGGAGGAACTCGCTCTTCTTGTTGCTCAGGTATGTGGGTGTCTATGCGTGGGAAAATGTGTGTGTTGTCAGTAGGAAGGTGTTTGGTGGTGAGCTGATAAGTGCAACATGTACAAGCTGCATTAATGAGTGAAAGCATATTTACACAAATTAAAACTGATGTGTTACAGTTTTGATGTTTGATGTTTAGTTAAAGTTAAAACTACTTAGCCTATTGTTAAAAGAAAGCTACTGTAATGAAATATTAAAATAGATGTATATAAGAATAAACGACTACTTTTAAATAGCCATCAATGGAGAAAACTCGCAAAATGTGTAGTTACAATCTACCGGCAGGGGCTAATGGGGCTATGCTAGCCAGACAAATCTTGACTACATGCTAATGAATCCTTTGCAGTAGACTAATGAAAAATAAATGTTTCACACTGTTAAAGGTGCTAAAGAGGGTGTTTTGTTTTATACATTTTTGCAATATTACTTGAAACTGTCTTTACTAAATGATAAAAGACTATTTATTAGGTGCACTGAAAGTAATAATATTAACATAAATAATCTGTGCACGAGGTAGGGCCTTAAAAACATCAGCCAATCGTTTACGCGATCATCGCGTAAACGATTGGCCCTCTGGCTTGTCAATCACTGCCGTGACGGTCCTTGTGAGAGACGTGCACGGACTGGCCCTCTAGCTTGTCAATCACTGCCATGATGTTCCTTGTGAGAGATGAGCGTGGCTGCGCGCTCCAGTAACTTTCCACACTCCAGAGGCGCTGCATGCAATGTTTTTGTCAGGAGACAGGAGTAACAACTGCAGATTATGAGTTACCTGCGGTGAGTCCGACATAATGAATCCAAAATACACGACACAGCGAATGCCGGTGGTAAACACTCGTGCACGAGTTTTGGGAGGCGTTCCTTTGAAACGAGCTGTGAAGGAGGGGGGTTGTTCTTACGCATGCGCTCATTTCAAAAACTCAGTAACAGCCTTTGGATTCTCAGTCGACGAAAAAATCCTCTCTATCACCTTTAAAATCCGCAAAAAAAAAAAAAAAAAAGTTATAAAGTACATCCACATTTTGATTTGTGTCAATAGAGAAACATACTTTTTGCCTTCATAACTGTGTGAGATCTTCCAGCAGAGGCTCACCAGCCAATCACTGACTCCTTGGGGACGACATAGCAACAGATAAGCTCATAGCCAACCAAGTGACTTCATTTTATTATAGTTTTAGCAGACACGCACTCAGTCTGCCTTATGATTTGTTACTGGCACGTGGCAATTTGTGTTCCAATGTTTCATTGTATGAAATCAGGGGAGCGTTTTGTAGTTTTCCATATAAACTGGAATTTACACTTTATGGATAAACTCCTACCAGGCCGTCTTGACCTTGCTGTATGTGAGCATTGACAAATGGTGAGAAAGGTTTACTTAGAATGTGCGAATGTGACTACCAGACAAGATTTAAGATGCATCCTTTTTTAGGTGTACATATCGAAGTCCCCTAAATATTCATTCCACAAAATGTAGCAGAAGAGCAATTAGTCATATATAGTGCATTCAGATGACAATTCAGCAGTTAAAAATGCAACCAATGAGTCAGCATAGCTGAATTTAGCCCTACCTGCTCTTATTACAGTACAGATGGTGCACAAGTCTCGGGTAGTCCTTTGTCATAATTCACTTTCTAATACACCAGCTTTAGAGCTTTAGAGGCTCATTCAGTCCCACGTATGTGCTGTAATACTCATGATTTACTCATCTACAAGACTCTTAATGCACCTGCAGAAGATTCAACAATCTCCTGGTGCCCTTGATTCACAGATTCACCTTTTCTCCATGAAGCAATGATGCTAAATTCTATTAGAGACCATATTGATTTCTTCTAATAATCAATCCAATATTTTTAATGCATAATGTCCTGGTGTTTCTCTTGTGGTCTGTGCAGAGAATGTATCAAAACTACAGTTGCATGCCAGTAATATAAGTAGCTCAAATGCAAAATGGCAATTTTTCTTTTGCCATATGTGTAAAACACATGGATATTCTGGGTTCAGTACAAGTTAAACTCAATTGACAAATTTTTTGAGGATGTGTAGCATTTATGCAACTATTGGCTCTACTTCTATAAGACCTCTATACTTCTGTTTTTACAAGCACAACGGTACATTTGAGCACAATTAAGGTGTCTTAAGAAACATTTTAAAACACAAAAATAACAGAAACAGTGTAGGCGGACATAAAAATAGTGCACACATTTGTTTCATTAGTTTGTAAGTGAATATCCACTTCATCTGTTTGTTCTCTGTGTTCTTAAGTATCTTGATACTGTCTGTTTTATTGCCTAAGAAACTGCTTTAGATGATTAATTGAGAAAGCGATCTGAATGAATAGTGGTCTGACTCAAAAGAATGATTATTTACGAATGATTGCCATCGCCATTTCAGCCAACAGAAATAGCAGAGCTCATGGTACGCCCAGTTGTACTGTTGCCAGCTCCACTGACCCAGAAGTGAATGGGTGGCCAATCTATTTAAATACTTGCTGTTTCAATAAAACAGCCAAAAGACATAAACAATAAGCATATTAACATGATTTTAGTGTGAAGGGAAAAAAAGCTTACTAACCTTTTAGTTGTAAAGATGTAACCATTTTTATATCCTGTGTTAAAATACAGTTTTTCAGTTGCATTGCTTTACTGCTATTTACAAATCCTCTCCTGTGGCCTCATGGGATAGTGAAGTGTCCATAACGTGCACACTTCAGAATCTCGCCGGAAGTATTAGGTCATCCGGGTACTTTTTGTCTACTCTTTTGAGTATTTTGAATTCATACATATTACTCGTGTGACATACTGTTTTTGTACTGTATAGTAGGAAATTATGTAATTTCGGATGCAGACTAAGATATATAGTTCCTGTTGTGCTGCTTCCCCTCATGCTCACCTTTCCCTTGACTTGTGTATAAGTGCAAAAGTGTGTTTGTGGTTTGCTCATACTTCCAGAAGCGGACCAGCACTAATATTAGTCCAAGTGTTTTATTGACTGGAAGACTAAATTTCTCACTGTATGAAGTTTACAGACACATAAACACGCTTGTGCTCATTGGAATAGTGCGTGGTGCATGTGCTCTTAAAACAGCATGCGCACACCAATGATACGCCATGCGTTTTATAACAACACGACTGCCATGAGTCAGTCACAGGCAGGAGTTACAGGACTAAAGGGAAAGAGAGCAAGATTGACAGAAGGGTCAACAAAGAGAGGAATAAGCAGAGGAGGATAATGTAACAAAGAAATTGAGGGGGAAATGTGTTAATTTGACATCAAGTTATTGTTTCATGTGTTATTGTCTATTTGAACTCTCTCTGATCTTGTGGGGATTGTGATATGTGTAACATGTAATCTCTACAGTGTTCCTGCTGTCTGTTTTTTTTTTTTTTTTTTTTTTTTTTTAAACAATTTTTGTGTGTTAAACCGTTTTACCTCTGAAACACAAGTCTCGTTGCTCCTCTTCTGTCTGTCTTTTTGGTTCAAATTGCAGTCAACCTAATAGCTGCATTTTGTAAATAGTAATTGGTTGTAATGTCACCATTAGATGGCGGCAGTGTGCTTTACGATTATCACATAGCAGCGTATGATTGAATCTCCAGCATACCTTTCATTGCAATTAGGTGGTGTTTTTTTTTCTTTTTTTTTTTCTCCATAAGGATTCTTGTTCCACAAACCTGATACTGTGTGATCTATATAGAGGCAGAGCAAGTATGGTTGCCCCCACCTTCCTCTTTCCATCTCTCAGTTTTTCATTTGTTCTTTCAGGCCACTGGTTACAGGTCTTTGGGGTGACATAAAGGTTTCAGGTGCTTTTGGTGCCGCGGCACGGATCCGGGCAGGCACAGGCCCCTGGACGGAAAAAGCAGAAATTGGAATTGATTTCAGGAACATTTGGGGGCTAATGTATCTCTGTCTCTTTCATTCTGTCCCTTTGTTTCTTCTTCTGTTCCTTTGCATCACATCTTCCACCTTTGAACTCATTAGATATTGCAAAGTGGGTCCATTTTGTAGGGCTTATCTTGTTAACCTATTAATTGTATATGCATTCTCAAATAAGATTTTCAATATTTTATATTTGTTGCTTTTGTCTTTTTATAGATTTGCCAATGACATAACCAAGGGTTTGCAGACTCTTCCTGGGGTCGAGTCGCCCAACCCCAACGCTGCTGGATTGTTGTGGTAACGTTGTGAAGTTGAAAGGAAGCTGATTTGCTGGTCATCATGCCAGCCCTCTCCACCAGAACTGGCAGTGAGATAGGTACCTCATCTTACTCCCTACACCTTATTGTATATGGCAGTTAGGTCCAGCAAGCTTGCCTAAATGTCAACTTCTTGCTTATAAAACCATTTAATGTTTATTTTTAAAAACCATAACACACCAACAAACATATATTCACTGATTACTAAATATAATCATCACAGATGTATGAGATCTGTATGTGTACGAGTCACGCATCTAACTTGTACATTCATCCCTTTATGAAAAGTTAGGGGTTGGTAAAGTTTTTTTTAATTTATATATTTTTTTTTTATAAAGAAGTCTCTAATGCTTGCCAAGGTTGCATTAATTTGATTAAAAAATATAGTAAAATATTATAACAATTTTAATGTATTTTAAAGTGTAACTTTTTTCCTGTGATGATTTTTTAGCAGTCATTACTCCAGTCTTCAGTGTCACATGATCCTTCAGAAAATATATATTAAAGCTGCAGTCCGCGATTTTTCCTATTTTTCGGACATCTCTGTTTGAAACCTGCAATTGCAGTCATAATGCGGAACAGTTATGTGTACGTGAGTTGTGCATCGGCACAGCTCGTCAGCACGGATGAATCTAATGCTTGCTGTCAGTCACCGCACCGGTGTGGATATTGTATTTCAGAATTACAGATTCTACGTCTTGAAAGTATGACCAATATAAGAATTTTCACTGGAAAATATCATTTGAACAAGTAAGTAACATTTCTGCCACTTTTGTTCTGACCAACTGAGGAAAAAAGCATTAGGCCTACAATAAATTGCGCTGCCAATGATGATTTAAATCTAATGATCGCTTAGCTTGGATCATGCCAAACCGTGCAAATTATTATTACTGTTATATTGTTCTCAAATTGTTAATGTTAACAACATCAGCACTGTGTGATGCGTTACCTGTAGATTTCAATTTCTGTAGCCACTCCACAGTCCAAAGTCTTTTGCTTTTGACTATGAGTGAATCTCCAGTTATCACTGATGATTGTCATTTGGACCTTTCTGGATTACAATCCGCCATCAAAATGATAAGTTTAATTATTTCAGCTGCTGTGAGAAAAGGCTATAAATGATCTGCTACAAGCAGCGTCCTCACGTGATAAAACCGACTAGCCTGGACTCCTTCCTTTCTGTTTACGGACGTGATGTAATGACGCAAAGACGAACTGCTGCATGCTCGAATTTCCTGCGGATATCCACCATGTCGCTCTTATTATAAAACATTATTACAAGCTGGTTATGTACTTGATTTATGTACTTTGAAAATTGATTTTTGGATCATTTTTAACCAAAAAAAGTTACGGACTGCAGCTTTAATATACCAATTTGGTGCGCAAAAAACATTTCTTATTATTATCAATGTTGAAAATGGTTGTGCTGCCTAATATTTTTGTGAACATTGTGATACCTTTTTTTTTTTTAATGTATTCTTTAGGGGTGCAATAATATTTTGTCACAGTATATCGCAATACAAAAATGCAACTATGTATCGTGGATGGTGAAAATATGTATTGTGTATCGTTCACACAAAATAAAAATATCTGTGTTAGAAAAATTCTAATTTTAGTGTCAGTACTACATTAAAGGCGCCCTAGAACCAGTTTTTTTAACTGCCTATTTTGGTGCATCATTAACTATGCACAGATTCAGGCTGCCCCTTTAAATCGTGCACTCCCTGCCCCCCTAGCTCTCGACTATAATACAGTGCATTTACAAAGTTCACACAGCTAATATAACCCTCAAATGGATCTTTACAAGATGTTCGTCATGCATGCTGCATGCATGCGTCGAATCATGTGAGTATAGTATTTATTTGGATGTTTACATTTGATTCTGAATGAGTTTGAGGCTGTGCTTTGTGGCTAAAGCTAACATTACACACTGTTGGAGAGATTTATAAAGAATGAAGTTGTGTTTATGAATTATACAGACTGCAAGTGTTTAAAAATGAAAATAGCGACGGCTCTCTTGTCTCCGTGAATACAGTAAGAAACGATGGTAACTTTAACCACATTTAACAGTACATTAGCAACATGCTAACGAAACATTTAGAAAGACAATTTACAAATATCACTAAAATATCATGGATCATGTCAGTTATTATCGCTCCATCTGACATTTTTCGCTGTTGTTCTTGCTTGCTTACCTAGTCTGATGATTCAGCTGTGCACAGATCGTTAATACTGACGTTAATAAGACGTTAATACTGGCTGCCCTTGTGTAATGCCTTGAACATGGGCTGGCATATGCAAATATTGGGGTCGTACATATTAATGATCCCGACTGTTGCGTAACAGTCGGTGTTATGTTGAGATTCTCCTGTTCTTCGGAGGTCTTTTAAACAAATGAGATTTACACATGAAGGAGGAAACAATGGTGTTTGAGACTCAGTGTATGTCATTTCTATGTACTGAACTCTTGTTATTCAACTATGCCAAGGTAAATTCAATTTTTGATTCTAGGGCACCTTTAAACTACTATATAGAATGTTGATTATAATGTATAATAATGCAATGGGGGAATATTTGTGGGTCCTGATTATGCCAAATGTCTTATGATAGCAGTAAAAGTGGGTTACATTATTTTAAATATATCTAGTCAGTGACGAGCATATTCGTCTAAAATAGCTTTTACCATATGTCATATCTTGACATGAGGGTGTCGATACACCCCTAGTATTCTTTGAATAGAATGTTTTTACAAAATTATTATTATTTTTTTTTAAATAGCATTTATTTTTCTGTCACTATTGATCAATGGAATGTATCCTTATACACAAATGTACTCTAAAACACACACTGAGTCTCTCTCTCTCTTTTTTTCTTTTCCTTGCCCAAATCCCTCACTCTCAGTCTCATTTCCTTTATAAAGAATGGATTACTAAGTGAATGTAATCTATTAGAAAATAATGCCTAGTTGAGGTATAAAAGTCTGATGGACGATCGTAAGATTGCTGGGAGACATGCGGTATGGTTAGGTTACGTCTGCTGTGCGCGATCCTGTCTTGCCCAACAGGTTTTTAATGAACACTTTGAACGCCCAGTAAGCCACTGTGGATCTGATAGATTAGAACCATTACATACCTCACGTCAAGATGTGTGCAAGCACTCGTGTGTCGTTATGCCACTGCTCTTGATGTGTTATTGGCTGCTATACTGCTGTTGGACATATGACATAAACCCTTTCTCTGTCTGTCTCACACACACACACACTTTAAACGTCCCATTCATAAGGCAGGAAATTGAGATTTAATCACCAAAGCCTGCTATAAAATTGATCAAGGATGACTGCCACTAAATTATTAGCTTGTTTTTGGCTCGCATGATCAATGCATGTCTATTCTTTCTCTCTCATTAAACCTCTCCTCCACACAGTGTCTGTTCTGTTCTAGTCTCATTCCTCTGTATGGACATAAAATGCTATTCTTTTACTCCATCATGTATCCTGTTTTTTTGTGTGGGTGTTTTGCTTCCTGGTGGCATTTGATTTCACTACCCTTGGGTGTCCTTGGACTGACAGACCCATCCACCCACTACCTGTAAAATGTGTATGTGAGAGAAAGAAACTCTGGTGTTGATGTCATATGATAAATTACTGTAATTCCTCTTGCATCAACTGCAAACTCAATCATCCTGTTCACTTCAGCTCACATCGACAAAGCCAGAAGTTATTCTCTGTCTCCCAAAAAGAATACCATCAAAAAGCCTTAAACATGCCTTCATCCCTTGCTTTTATGTTATCAATAGATTACTTTTTTCTTGACTGATTTGAGACAAAATGGGTGACTGTCTAACCCTGTCCTAATTGCAGTTAAGTTCTGTACCATTGATTGATTGGTTGGTTGATTGATGGATTAAAAAACAAATTTAAAATAAACAAATATTAATTAAAAAAATTATTTACATTTTTAAATTATTTTAACCTTTTATTTATCCCTTTTTTGTTATATTTTCATGTTTTATTTTAAATCTAAAATAAAAAAAACATTTATTTGTTAAATGTATTATTATTTTATTATTTGTATATTTAAGTATTTTATTTCCTTTTTTCCTTTTTATTTTTTTATTTTTTATTTTTTATTTTTTTTTTTTTTTTTTTAATAATTTTAATTTATATTATTATTTTCATAAACAGTGAAAAGACAGATAATTCAGCGAGTGCTTCGGTTCTCAGAGCTGCACTCCCACCTGTCTTCCGCACAGTCTGTTTGCCTGATCACTTTGAATCTGCCCTTTGATTGGAGCATCGTAGCCCCCTGCTAGGTTTTTACGAGTCGTATGAAGTTTTACGGTGTTATTCTGGGCCGGCCTGCTGCTCCAATTACGTTAACACTCCCCAAGGCATCACTAAAAAGATAAGAGCGCCAGGTAGGCTTGAGAGAGACAAAAGGGGACATGTGGGAAATTTTTAGGACAGAAGTTTTTTAGCAGATAAGTCTGCTCTAATGGAGATGAATGCATGTGTGTGTGACAGGTTTTATGCATGAAACTATCTGAGCAGGTATTCTACTTGAAACTGGAATTGTTTTTTGATTAGTGCGTGTATGTGGAAATAATATTTCCATCAGTCCTGTTTAGGAACAAGTGTATGGTGTAATGATGCTGTTGTCGGTAACGAGATCCATATTGAGCTCCATATTGTTTATCGTTCAGGTGCTGAGTCTCTCTTATGGCTTCAGCAGAGCACCGGCTGAATATGGCTGCAATGAGGGATATGACAGGAATGGCCATATTAAATTTCTTCTCGGCTAACAGTAAATTTTTCCATTCTGATGTCAAGAATGCAGAGCATCTGGGAGCAGAGGACAGAACGAAAGAGAGGGAGGGAGAGAGGAACGTTAGTAGCGGCAGCAGCATGCGCTTTGGGAGCACTTTATCGATTTCCAGCTATTTATCCTCCTCTTTTCCATCTCTCCTCTCTTTTTCTCTCTCTCTACTGCCACAGGGATGCAGAACTGTAACACAAGGATTTGTTGCCACTGGAATAGCTCCCTGTTTCCAATTACATCAGAATGAAAATTTCCACTTCATTTTACCAAATGCAGGAGAAAGGAGAGGGAGAAAAGAGGGAGAAGGAATTTCATTTATTTGTATTTTATTTTTATGTCCCTATTTTCAGAGGATAGAGATATCTGTCGCTGTCGACAAGCAGAGCGTGTTCAGTTCTGAATATCTGGTTGCTGGAATGTAAAAAGTGTCTGAACATCTTTATACACAACATCCAAAAGCTACAAATGAGCAATTTACATTTATTTTATTGTATATGCATCACAATACTAAAATGTTGCTAAGTAGTTGCTAGGGTGCTCTGGGTGGTGACTTACTAATCCAAGTCAAAAGAGCCAATCACTTTGTCTGTGATAATCTGGTGACGCATGGATCTGGTTCCTCTTTTAGTGTAGTAGCTACAGTTTCAGAAACCCAACTTTAAATTCAAGCTTGCCAGTTGTAGTTATTTTTCTGGTGTGATTGAGCTTTGATACTCTGATACAGAAATGAAACGTGTACTGTCACATGGAATCAGAATGTGATTGGACTGAATCTTTTCTACAGGTGTTCAAATGGCTGCTTCAGGATCACATTCCCTCCTGTTCTGTCTAATCTCAGTAAAATAACTGGGCTCCAGAGATTTCAGGCTCCAGAGATGCTCATTTGAGGAATGGTTTGACCTTGGCTACTGTGCCGCTAGATCAGAATGAAAAAATCTTTTTTTTTTTTCTTCTTTTTTTTTGTTGATAAGCACTTCATGGCTCCAGCCAGGAGGAAAAAACACTGGGAGCTACTGACTTAAAATGAAACATTTTGAAACCAAATTACTTTCTTTTTTTTTTTTTTTTTCCAATAAATTAAAATTACAATATATTTCTGTTTAAAATTAATTCTGTTCCTTTGAGCTTTCTATTATCAAAGAATCTTGAAAAACTGCATCATGGTTTACAAAAACATATTGAGCAGCAGAACTGTAGTACAGCAGTATATAGTGATTTCTGAAGGGTCATGTGACACTGAAGACTGGAGTAATGACTCCTGAAAAATTAAAATTAAGCTTTTCCATCACAGGAATAAATTGCGTATTAAAATATAAATATTTATTTTAAATTGTAATGTTTCATAATATTTACTGTTTATGATCAAATAAATGTATAAAACTTCTTTGAAGTACATTGAAAAATTGCAGTCCTCAAACTTTTGAATGGTAGTGTAAAGTTGTTTTTGTTTTTTTGAACACCTCTTACATGGTCTTTTACTGTATATTGCAACATATCAACATCCATCAGCAGGTATTTTGATTTAAAATTCACATTTAAGATTCACATTTGTAACCATTTAAATGGGTTAGTTCACCCAAAACTGAAAATTCTGTCATTAATTACTCACCATCATGTCGTTCCACACCCGTAAGACCTTAGTTCATCTTCGAAACACAAATTAAGATATTTTTGATAAAATCTGATTGCTCAGTGAGACCTCCATTGGCAGCAAGATAATTAACACTTTCAAATGCCCAGAAAGGTACTAAAAACATATTTAAAACAGTTCATGTGAGTACAGTGGTTCAACCATAATGTTATGAAGCGACGAGAATACTTTTTGTGTGCCAGAAAAACAAAAATAACGACTTTATTCAACAATATCTAGTGATAGTCGATTTCAAAACACTGCTTCATGAAGCTTTGAAGCTTTACAATTTTTTTTTTTTCTCGAATCAGTGGTTCAAAGCATGAAAGTCATGTGATTTCGGTAAACGAGACTTTGTTACGTCATAAGTGTTTCGAAGCGTTTTGAAATTTCGATGGTTGACTTTGGCAGTTTGACACACGCTCCGAACCACTGATTCGAAACAAAAGATTCGTAAAGCTTCGAAGCTTCATGAAGCAGTGTTTTGAAATCGCCCATCACTAGATAGTTGAGTAAAGTTATTAATTTTTTTTTTTTTTTTTTTTTTTTTTTTTTGGTCGACAAAAAGTATTCTCGTCGCTTTATAACATTAAGGTTGAAACTGTAGTCACATGAACTGTTGTAAATATGTCTTTAGTACCTTTCTGGGCATTTGAAAGTGTTAATTATCTTGCTGTCAATGGAGGTCTTATGGGTGTGGAATGACATGAGGGTGAGTAATTAATGACAGAATTTTTGGGTAAACTAATCCTTTAAGTTGCAGAATGGGGTACAAATTGTTTATTGCTAAAAGCAATTAGTAGGATGATGCAGTGTATATGTGCAGTACTGATGTATAGAAGTAGACACCATTTAGTGTGCGCATTCAGGTAAAAAGGTACAAAAGCTGTTGCTTGGGTGGTACCCTTTCAAAAGGTACACCTTTGTACCTAAAGAGTGCATATTAGTACCTCTGGTACATATTGGTACTAAAAGTGTACATTTTAGTACCTAAATGGTATATATTAGAACATTTTTAAAGGGTACTGTCCCAGTGACAGCTATTGTACCATTTTTTTTTTTTTGAGAGTGAGAGAGAGTGTCTGTGACTGTGTGTGTAATTGGAGTAGATGGTCCAAAACATGGGGAGATCCTGGGGAAGAGCTCTAATGCGGTGTTGTGGTTAAAGAGGCTGGAGCTGAGAACACTGCGATGAAATCCTGCAATGAACTCAGAATGCGTGTTTGTGTGCTTCATGCATATCGGCCGTTTAGACGCAGATACCCCAAGAACAGATCAAAGATAGTCACTACAACTGAGACTGTTATGTAGCCGGATAATTCTCTCTCTCTCTCTCTCTCTCTCTCTCTCTCTCTCTCTCTCTCTCTCTCTCTCTCTCTCTCTCTCTCTCTCTCTCTCTCTCTCTCTCTCTCCCTCTCCCTCTCCCTCTCCCTCTCTCCCCTCTACTATAATTTGTCAGCTCCGGAGGGCCTCTCTTTCTCTCTGTGGATGTAGTTTTTCTGTTTTAGGAGGTAAATCAAAGGGAAATGAATGGAAGTACGCAGAGTGCAGCTGTTCTTGTTTTCATTTTTCCATTCACTCGCTCAGTTTTCTCACAGACAGGCATGAACCATGTTTTTGAGTAGCACCTGAAATACTGACCCCTGAGGTGGTCTTATGCATGAGTGTGTATTTGCATGACATGTATATTGCTTCACAGAGTCAGTCTTTCTGCACTAGAAGAAGAGAAGTATGGCCCGGTGTTCATTTCCTGCTGCACAGCTCACTGAGACGAGTGTGTGTGAATCTTTTTGCACTATTGACTCTTGAACCCATCCGAACAAGACATTCAAAGAAAGCCATTTTACTGTTTCTTTTCAAAATGTGGCCTGTGTTGTAAATCTATTTGGTCTGGTTTTCTTCCAGTTGTCCTCTTCCTGGCTAGTGTGAGGCCAACAGGAGCCAGACAGGGAGCCAACGGAGCATATTTCCCATGCGGACAGCCTATATTGTGGCGTGTGTTTGTGTTTGTATGCGCTATCCTTGTTTCTTATTTTCTGAGTGCCTAAGAATATCTGTTTTGTTCCAGAAAACCATCACGTCTGCATGCATGTGTAGCGTTTGTGCGTGTCTGCGTGTATTGTGTTAACTCCAGACAGTTTGAATGACCTTGCTGCCTTCCGAACAGGCTGTGTAATTAAAGCTGCACTTCATGCCCTGTTCTGCTGACCCATAATGCTGTGAATTTGAGAAGCAGGTCCTTCTGCCCTCTGCTCCGCCCTGTTGTATTCCAGCACCGCCATTGATGTCTGAGGAACGCTGTTATTTTCTGGAGGCCGCTGGGAAGTGTAGGCGTGTGAAAAGGAAACACTGCTTGGCACGGCATTCTTTCACATCCCGCCCGGTATATTTGGCCTGGCAGCCAATAATGTTCAGTTTACGCAGATCCTTTTATAGGCTGCTGCTGGGACATAAGGTTAGATGTTTACTGTTAAAGTCAGCCCTTGTCCAGATGGTCAGCGGTCGGCAGAACAGTGTCGGCAAGTGAGTGACTACTTAAAAGTAGCGCCACTACTAACTTAACATTTGTAAGTAGCTCAGCTGTTGCAAAACAGTGTAGCATTTCCAGTAACAAGCCAGTTTTTCCAACAAGTGGTGTAGTAAGACAGTGCTGTTTTGTCACATTGCAGTTTGATATGCAGAGGCCATAATTAAATTTGTTCTGTTAATCTATTTCAGTAGTATCATGTATTTTTGTTACATGATGCTCTTTGTGACTTTTTAACCATTTTGTTACATAAATCCAGTTTTACTATTTAATTAGAATCAAGGACATATATTTGTTATCAGTACTCAGTACTATATATAATATAATATCTAATATAATATAAGCTTTCAATTACACTATAATGTTGAATGGTTATAATTAATAAATGTCTAAAAATCCATTTAATAGAGACTTACTGATGATATGAGATGTAAATAACGACTTTATGTCGGATAATCAGATATTTCTTTTAATTTTATTATTAATTTGTTTACGTTGCTCAAATAGAGTGCTTAGCCAGCTACAGAGAAACTGGTAGCCAGTCAACAGACAAGTGACCAATTCTGAGTGGCGACGTCACTTCACGGATTCTACCAGCGCGATTCAGCACAGTTAGACAACCGTGCCGAAAATTCTGGGCCGAGAGCTTATTGTAATTGTGCCGTGCCGAACTAGGCTTAGGTGGAAACACAACTGGAACAGTTCCTTACCATTCTAAGAATCGTTTGGCCCGATGGTGGAAAAGTGGCTAGTGATACTAGTGCTTGGTAAAAAGCCATTATGCCATTAAGGAGATTCAATTTGAAAGTATAACAATATAAAAATATCTTAACTTTAATGTTAGGTGTGATTCATCATGATTAATTACAGAAAAAATATATTGATTAGTTAATTGACAGTGTGATTGACAATGTGATTGATTAGTTAATTGACAGCATATTTATTATATTATATTATATTATATTATATTATATTATATTATTAACCCACAATCCAACAATGCATTTGTTACTGTATTTGTTCTTTGTTAACATTAGTTAATAAAAATAAAGCAGTTCAATAACTTTAAATATCATCAGTGTAGTTAGTTACATTTTATTTATTTATTTTTTGATTGTAATTTAAGATTTTGTAATTTATTTTAAAAGACTTTCTGGTCACCTTGCACTTTCAGCTCAAGTGATGTATGAATCTGACAGCAGCAACAATTAATATTCTGAATCTGTCATTTACTCATGTCATTTCCAAACCTGTGACTTTCTTCATGACTTTCTTTCCTCTGCAGAGAATAAAATAAATTGCTTAGTATTTATTTGTCCTTTCAATGGAAACCATTTTTATTACCAACATTTTACAAAATATCTTTTTGTGTTCCACAGAAGAAAAATTTAGTCATGCAGGTTTGGATTGACATGGAGGTGAGTAAATGATGACAGTTTTCATTTTTGGATCATTTACCTTCTTAATAATAGTAGTTGTCATATCTACCTTCCTCTTCTGTATTTTCTCGTGCATAAGCGAGTTATAAAGACCTGGTTGGTGTGTTTATTTTGTTTAAACATCACAGGCATCCTAATGAAACTTTAGGGATTTGATTCACAGTTCCAGTTGTGATTCCTAGAAAAACAGGAAATATCCAGACAAAGGGAGGAAGTGAGGTGCAGCCTGGGAGAGGACCTTTTTTTTTACCCTCAGTTTGACCCATTGAGCATGCTAAATTAAACCATAATGTTTTCACTTTTTTACTCTTGGTGTACTGATGTGTGACGGCTATACTACACCACAACATCTCAGAGGTTTTCACTGAAGAATAATGCTCATAACCGATCTGACATGGTTCAGGTGACTGTTAATGCAGATTTTCTGGGTCTTGTTTATATCAGTCTATATTTTCTCTTTGGGTATTGGGAGTGTGTGTGTCTCAGTGTGTAATGTTTCCTGTATTTCCTCTGCAGGTCTGTATGAGCTGTTGTCTGTATTGCCGTCTCAGCTGCAGCCTCATGTTGAGAGTGCAGATGACCGCTCCTTTCTGCACGCTATGTTCGGGGAGAGGAGTCTACATTCATTGGTCAAGGTGAGTGTGTGTGAGAAATGCTAGACATAAACTACTCGAAGTCTTGACATAACACATTAGGTCACTAAATCATTGCATGATTGTAATTTTAAGGATAGTGTTTTTTGTATAATTGGTTGTATAAGTGGTGATCTAAAGGCACATCCAGAAAAAGTTAAATCAGTGATTATTGAATGTGAACCATTTCAGACTTGAAATCGGATATAGGCTGTATGCCCTGTTGTCGTTTTTGTTCCTAAATCTAAATCTGTGGTTAAGGCCAGTTTTAACTGTGTTTGTAATTTAATTTCTTCTTTCTCTTATTTACATTTACTCTCCGGCTTGTCTTTTTGAGTGTGGATTTACACAAGTTTTCACATGCTACTTTTGGGAAATCAGTTTAATCAGGTTGTGTTGTGCCTGTACTTATCAGCTTTCACTTGTTTTACCTGGAATTGCTTTGATTTTTCTTCCCTTCATTCTTTTCATGGTCAATCACTGCTGTCACTGATTCTCAGATACTTGTCCTCGTACTTAATACATAGTTCACTGGCCATATTGGTCCCGTTGTACACACTGTAGACTGAGCTGGCCTGTGCACCAGAAGTCCTCTATATAACAGTCTACCCACAGAGGCAGAAGAGGTCTGACAGGCAGGACAGCAGACCACAGTCTAAGCCAAAGACCTCTGTTCTCTTTTCTCCATGCAATTAAAGCAGGGTTTCACACATGTCCCACTGCACTCTGTTGCTCTGCCAAGGTGCCACTCCAGAGAGCCTTACAGGAAATCGGACACAACCTGTAATTTCCACCTAGGTTCAGTATGTCTGTGTGTGATAAAAGGGAAAATTAAAGAAAGAGAAGGATAATTTGGAAACTTTACTTTTTACATTTTTTTTTTTTTTTTGTGGGAAGTAAGTTGTTCAGTAACACTTAAAGCCTTTATATATAATGTACTAATAAAAGTATTTTAATGCATTTAACTATGCCTTGTAATGCACCTTATAATGCATTGTTTTATCTCATGAATACTCGTAACCACAGTTATAATATACACTTTTATAAAGTATAATACATTAAAACACATGACAAACAACCAATTTCAGATGTAACAAGGAATGTACAAATATACAATGCATTTTAACTTTGGTTACAATTATTTCTAAAACAATAAAATGCATTACAATGTGCATGATGAATACCTTTATAACGCATTATACATAAAGGCTTCAAGTAAGTAGTTCAGTGTATATTCTTTGGGAGTCTTGAAGTCGTTGTGGTGTTCACACTACGTGACACTACGTAAATGATCCGCAACAGGGGGTTACACAATACACGAGCTGACAACAACTCTGTCACCCAACGACTTTATTTGAAAATGGGCATTGGGAAGAAATTTGATTACATTTTGAATTAAATCTAATTAAAATCAAATGAACCCTTTCACACAAGTTTAAAATATTCTGGCTGACCTCCCAGGCCACCATTAGAATGTTTCCTTTATTGTTTCCATGACGACGTGTCATGATTGTCACGTGACACACCACGGCCACACTGTATGACAGATGCATCACTTTTCTCACCATGTCATCAACTATCTGATTTTCCGATTCTCATATATTTGCAGGTGAGTGTTTTGTCATTTAAAAACCTACAACATAATCTTGATCTTAATCTATAACGCGAGATGGGCGCCGTCTTGTTTGTCTGCGCTTTAGTTCAGAGAGTCATGTCAGTCGGATTTATAGTGAATTGCATGTGGCTGGTGAACTGGGAGAAGAATAGTGTGAGCTTTATAGTTACTTACACAATGTGTATTTGATGTGAATAAACATTGGCAAATTATAGGCTATTTGAATGGATTGCTGCTTCCATAGACATCAGTGTATATTTCATTGGCTGTTGTGTCGCGACACATGACGCCACAGGATATCGAGTCGGCCGACAGCTCCAGATATTTAGCATGCTAGATATTTTTCTGGCGTCAGTGAGGTGTCGGCGACACGTCAGCGAGCCTCTTTGATGCGTCGTTGAGTAGTTCATGATTTTGCATGATTTTCCCCCCCCATCACAGCCCGACCTGTTGGCAAGCTTGTTAACTTGCAAATCAGGCTTAAAATCCTGTAGTGTAAACTTGGCATTAGGGTATAGGATAGAGGATAGAGACTCTCTATCCTAAAAAGTTTGATCCGATTTTTTTTTTTTTTTTTAAATAATTTTTATAATTTTTTGTATCTCATGAATGAGGCATTTATATAGCGCTTTCCTATGTACAACTGTACACCCACAGCGCTTTACAATCATATCAGGAGTCTCTCCTCATCTACCACCAGTGTGCAGCATCCACTTGGATGATGTGACAGCAGCCACAGTACAACGGCGCCAGTGCGCTCACCACACACCAGCTGTAGGTGGAGAGAAGAGAAATTGAAAGAGCCAATTCAGTGGATGGGGATTATTAGGAGGCCGTGATTGGTAAGGGCCTATGAAGGGAATTTGGCCAGGACACCGGGGTTACACCCCTACTCTTTACGAGAAGTGCCATGGGATTTTTAATGACCACAGAGAGTCAGGACCTCGGTTTAACGTCTCATCCGAAGGATGGTGCTTGTTACAGAACAGTGTCCCTGTCATACTGGGGTGTTAGGACCCACACAGATCACAGGGTGAGCACCCCCTGCTGGCCTCACTAACACCTCTTCCAGCAGCTACCTGGTTTTCCCAGGAGGTCTCCCATCCAAGTACTAACCAGGCTCAGCCCTGCTTAGCTTCAGTGGGCAACCAGTCTTGGGCTACAGGGTGATATGGCTGCTGGCATGAAGATTGGATTATTTTTTTTTTTCCTCCAATTATACCCAACATCAAATCTTTGGGTCATAAGCTTGACACAGCTGTCAGATCAGCTGCTAATGGCTGCGGTTTTCACCTCTGTGCATTTCTGTAAGCGTTATTACAAGATGAAAACAGATTAAATGCAGACTCATGTATTCAGCCCTCCAGGGCCAATCTGGCCTTGTTTCATGCATTTTCACCATGGAAAAGGCAGTTTGGGACTTGGAAAAAGTTTAGCTAGGATCCAGTAACATCAGTGGCAAGGGAGTAGGATAGCAGTTCTCATTTACTAATAATTGTGTGGATTGTTTTGCATTTTAAATTATGGCTAATTTACAACAGGCATGTATGCTCATTAATTTGTTTTTAACCTTGATCTAATGTTAATGCGGGGTGTTCTAAATGAACCGTGTGCCTGAGGTTTGTAATTTGCATAAAACATGCCCAAACCATCTCCATATATGGCCTTCTTTAACAGCTCTTTTACTAAAATAAAATGTACAGTGTCACCAATTAATTTTAG
Organism: Megalobrama amblycephala; assembly: GCF_018812025.1. Classification (NCBI taxonomy): domain Eukaryota; kingdom Metazoa; phylum Chordata; class Actinopteri; order Cypriniformes; family Xenocyprididae; genus Megalobrama; species Megalobrama amblycephala. Next base: position 15,994,386 of record NC_063063.1, on the reverse strand, counting down.
CATTACATATTTGATTTAAAAGTTGAACTCACTATATGCTAGAAATTGTATCCACTTCATATTTAAATGACTTCTGTTTGTTACATTAAAGGGGACCTATTATGTAAAATTCACTTTTTAAGGTGTTTGAACACAGATGCGTGTCCACAGTGTGTGCGTAAACAACCAGCCTATCATGGTAAAAATCCACCCAATACTTTTTTTTATAATCCCCATTTATCATTTTCAATCACTCAGAACACAGTTTGATATTTACCCATACTCCTATGTAAGAGTAGGGAAACCCCACCCGTGACTGGTGATGATCTGCCCTGTTAGCATAGACACACCCCTGAGTGAGAAGTACAGAGTCCACCATTTCTATGTACTCGCTGTATTCAGCTACAGATATACAATGTCTGTACCAAAAAAACATTACAAATGTTCTGTTCTCCATAGACTATATGGAGCCTCATATAGTCATCTGAGTCACTGAGGACACCGTGATTAAAGATATTACTCAAGGATGGATCAGTACAAACTGTTTGTGATCCTCTCCAAGCAATACTGGTGATGGCAGAGAGAGAGCGCGCGCACTTTATTAGAGTCCATCTGAGTTGTTGTACGGATGTAAAGTTTACCAGTTTATTATGCACCCCCAAAAGGCATAAGGTAGGTCTGTATATATTTGTTTCCTTTTGTAACGAGTGTTTTTGTAATTCACTGTGCATGTTAATGATATTGCGAGGGAGAGTTTATAGATAAAAGACTTTAATGCGCACTTCTTGTACTGTGTTTTATTCAGCTCTAATGGTTATTTTCTGGAGTGATAACGTAAACGTACGCGTCATTTTTTTTGTGTGATGTACAATAAACTTCATAAACTCATCAGTAAAGATTTGGCCATCATTCGGATGGGTTCACTACAACAGGCTCGTACTAATAGTGGATAAAAGCAAGATGACAACATAAGATATAAATGCAGTTACACTAAACTATACCTGTTCTGTCTCCATGCAGCACATATTCTCTGGCTCTGTAGGCATCATTTTCAGACTCCGATTCGAACTAAACACAGCTACAGAGTTTCTGAGATTATTAGTGTGTGAGATTGTCCTGTCACCAGAGCTTGGAGCATCAGCTCTTGAAGCTCTGCCCTCTTAGGCCATGAGCAGCAGTTCATTTGCATTTTTGCTCAACCCCAAAAAGTGGCAAGTTTAACATGTTATAAAAAATTCTCTGGGGGGTATTTTGAGCTAAAACTTCACATACACACTCTGGGGACATCAGAGACTTATTTTACATCTCTTAAAAAAGGGCATAATAGGTCCTCTTTAAAGTCAGTGTGTGACTACATAAAGTAACTTAAAAGAGGTACCTCACTACTGGCAAAATGGGCTTTCACTAAAACTAGGCTGCCTATACAGTAGAAAGTAGGGATGCACCGATATTTATCGGCCAATTTTTGCTCAATTTACAACCATCGGCATATCAGCTCTAGCAGGAAAAACGGCAATATAACAAACCGCTGGTTTATAAATTAACTGTGTGAAGGCACTGAGCTGTATAATGTTTGTTGCATAATCCTAGTGCTGTTGTCTGCACTTTAAAGTTAATCAAATAACAAAAGATTGCACGCTATTTTTGACTAAAGAACTTTTGTAACTTTCATAAGTGTAGCGGACCCCATCTGAATAATGTTTTAAGTTTATTGCATCTGTTTTCACTCCAAACAAATCGCCACAAAAGCTAAACATTACAGAGCACAAGAAGTGCTCATTAAACTCTCTCTCTCCATTGCATTATCATCAATGTACAGTGAATTACATAAAACACTTATTAGAACTAACAGTAAATAAATACATACAGATATTATGCCTTTTCGGCATAACTTTAAATCTGCAAAATAACTCTGAAGAACTGCATGTTCTCCTTGTCAATCCGTAGACTAGAACACCCATCAAAATAAGAGTCCCGCCTTAGTAAAGGATAGTGCAGATCTCATACATATTTAAACTTAGAAAAAAAAAATCTTCTAATTTGTTTTTTTATACATTTTAATAATTACAATAGTCTGTTGCAATAAAGGATTAATATGTATTTAATTTTTACAGTTAAGAATATGCAGTTATTTTACGTTTGTTTAGTTTTTCTGTCCATAACTTTTAAACCTACCTAAAAAGCACTGTTTATTTCATATATATCTTTGTTCTGTTGTCTTTATGTAGGCCTGCTGAATGTTAAATGGATCCAATCGATGTTCATTAAAAAATATTTGATGATGCAGCAAAAAACCAGCTAGTATATTTTAATGCAGGTGTTTTTGAACTTTGCTTATTTAAAACATGATCAAAATACTATCTATTTTGATGACAAAATGTCAAATAAGAGAGGAAGTGACAAATATCGCTATCGGACAATAATTGTTTGTTAAAATCGGTATCAGTATCGGCCCCCAAAAATCATATCGGTGCATCCCTAGTAGAAAGGCAGGAAAAAAATTGAAATCAGTGCTACCTGACTAGAGAAAAAAGGCTGTTGCCAAATAGGTAAGAAAAATTTAATCGCCCATAATGCACTGGGCATGTTGACATCCAAGGCCACTCCCACCAGTCTGCTATGTATACGCTTACCAGAGTCAAGTACTGCCTTGCTTTAGTAAGAAATACTTCTTGGCAAACTTTTAGGCCCTTTCCCAAATGTCACCTTAAACAACGATTGGCTGTCAGACGTGTTTTTTTAAATTTTTTTATTAATATTGATATTTGCATAATGTCGCGAACTGCCCAATCTTATGATGCTCTCAACATTTTTTTTTTGTTTGTTTGTTTGTATTTCTGGTCTGCCTGAAAATCCCCCAATTCACACTGCATAGGAATATGTTGAAAATGCTCCCTCTGCTCCACTCGCTCCATGCCAATGGACACTCACTGTAAGTCCACAAGTCCGTAAGTGCAAATGAAGGCCCTGTCCCAAATGGAATCCTAAGCACTCGCAATCTTTCTCCAAGTCCACACTTTCTTGACGTAATGCTGCTTTCGGGTAAAAGTCTGCTGCGGAGCCCAAGTGCACATCGAGGGTGCGTATCAGCCGTAAAGGAGGCGCTTACGAGGCACCTTTCTGAAACCTACATTGACAAATGGGATACCCTACGGTCTTGTGGACATAGGGATAGTTCACCCAAAAATGAAAATTGTTCCAACCATCCAACCACAATGGCTGAATGTTTACTCTGAAGGTGCACTTGTGGCCGGGATGCAAAAAACATTTCTTGCCAGGTTGCTCAGGGCAAGGAACCGGGTGAATGCCACCACTGCAGTCTAGCTCACTTCAAGATTAAGCGTGGATATGCCGTTGTCAGAGGATGTCGGAAGTGGTTGGGCTATTTTTATACCGCCCGCTCCCATCCGAAGTACACCAGAGTTACCGACTGTTACCGTCTTTCATTTGGAAATTTAATCATGTGCTGCAAGAAATCTCATCGAGAGCCATGGAAATGTAGACCTCGAGACTGAAGTAATGCTGCTTTGCCATCACAGAATTAAATTACTTTTTGTAAAAAAAAAAAATAAATAAATAAAATTGAGACATTTTAAATTGTAGCATTTCATGTTCAAAAATTTCCTTTTTTTTTTTTTAATCAAATAAACAAAACCAAACAAAATAAAATAAACAATTGTACACCTCACCATCTGTAAATCAACACACACCTTACATATTGCATTTGTAAGTCAACCAATTCAACATCGCAGACAGTATCACATCCAAGAACTGGGTCAGAAGGTTCACATCTTCACAATTGGAAAAGGGCTACCTGAGAACAGTAGGTATGGTAAATTTCAGTTTATCAACTTGGCAAAACCAGTCATAAAATCACTTCCAAACTCACTATATTAAAGCTTTCCATTCAGTCAGGAAGTTCAAATCTCACACTTATCTACATGTCAGTTTATAGCACAGATGGAGACGTCTGCCCTTCTGTTGAATGTGAGACGCTGAAAATGTATTTGTTGGAGTCCCCGCCGCTGGCAGTTACGGCTATACATTTTCCTACTTAACACCGAGCCACCATATTAATGTTTGTGAAGTCTCTTAAAGAGCAGCTGGTGTCTGATTCCGATTCTTTATAATCCGTATTCTGCATCCAAAATAAATTCCCAAAGTAATACAAGCCTTCTGCATTCAGTGTCTGGACTCTGCGTTCTCCAGAGTCAACAAATGCATATCTCTGTTCACATATGCACACATACGCTTGAGTGAGCGTGTGTATTTTTTATGTGTGCACACATGTGCGTTTGTCAGGGAAACTGAATGTGCTTGGGATGGAATGCAGACATATATTATGCAGTATATGTTTAATCCATAAAGTCACTGACGTATTACATTATACTCGCAACAATTAGAGCACTAATGCTTGGTTACAGACTCAAACAGGGGTAAGGCCTCATCTAAGGAATAGTGGAGTATGTCTCATACAAGCTCATACAAGATCATATTCTGCCTTTACAAGATGGGCACCTTTTTTTAACATCTTTCGTAGGGAAAGCATGGGCTCTGTTTGCCATTTTTGGATGATCTCACTGTTCACACAATACTGTAGCTGCCATAAATCTGAATTGGCGTATTTCAAGTGCCACACATGCAGTAAATTGGTGCCATTCCTTCTGCTTTATGAGTTGTGAAAATGGATATTAGAAATGAGGAATGCACTGCAAAGATTTTTGCTCTTCATTTCTGGAATGGATATGCTGGTTTAAATGTTTGTTATTTAAGTTGAAGTTCTGACATGGACCTTTTACCCAGAACATTTACCAGTGTATCCGCTGCACTCTGCTTGATGTAGTCAGAAAATAAAAATGTCTTCAAAAAGATGAGTTTAATAGGTGTGTGTTGCACCCGTCTTGTACGGTGGGGTTTGTGTAAACATCCCTCTCTGACAGGCATCTCACAGTCAAGCCCATCTGTCTGCAGGCCTTTCCTGCTTGCTCTCAGAAGGTCTGCGATCAGTTTGAGCGTGAGGTGATGAGGTGCAGTAGGGCCGCCGGTGCTGTTCTGGGCCGCGCAGGCCTTGGACCATCAGGGGTTACTCGATCCTGCTGCTCTGGTCACTGTGAGACAAGCGGAAGAGAAGAGGTCAAAATCATTTCAACGTTATGGATGTTAGCAGTAGCCCAAAGCAGAAATACTACACTGTTAATGCATACCATTGCCATACACTCAGTCTCTCAGTCCCATATGCCTGCATGATGTTTGTGTTTTCCATCAAATGTGTTTTCCTTAATTCCTGTTCATTTTATATATGTGAATGTATATCTACGCAGGCATAATAGGCATCATGCTACCTAAAAGTTAAGCATTTTAATTAAAGCCCAGGTATACTTAATTTTCCATGTTCCGCTTCATCTCATGCTCAGTTTGGTACATGTTTGATCTAGTGGACTTTGTTTTCAAGTACTCGAGTCACTCGCACATGCGCTGTTGTATACACACCGCCCACGCGGTCACAAAAATTGGGCTGCACACGGACTGGGTGTGCAGATGGGCGTGAACCCTCCTGATGACGAAAATTACGTGCCACGGACAGTGTGCGGAATGTATACTTTGGGCTTTATGCTGCTTACCATGAGGCCTTGGATGCGTTCGAAAACTTAGGTAGCTGACTTGCTGCCTTATCAAGCAATGACTTGTAAGGCAGCGTTTGTGCATGAAGGCATCTCATGAAACGGATTTCGGACAGACTTCTGAGGCAGCGTAAGTTTAATGATCTACAGCAATATAGCACGAGCTTTGGTGAGAACTAAACAAATATTTCATTACTACAGTAGTAATTTCTCACTAGAAATGACATCAAAAGTAGAAAATGTTGGTCAAACATGTACATTTACTCACAGACTGGCCAGCAAATGCAACTTTCGGATGCCATCTTTATTTTTCTAGCTCAACTGTCACAGAATGGAAAGCACAGGATTATGGGATATCAAAGGGTACATTCAAAAATCGATAAGATGAAGGTATCTCAGGAAACAGGAAGTGGAGCTAACATTGAATTCGGACGTGCCTTGATGTCTTCCTACCTTGAAATGTGTCCTCTGAAGTCAGCATTTTCCAGTTTTTGGACGCAGCCCCTAATTTTGGGGTTCCTTTGCAGAGAAAGCAATCCCAGATTGCACTGCAGTGAGCTCAGGGGGGAAAAAAACAAACACAATGGCGGACAAAGCGAGGCAAATGTTAATTTAAAATCTTAATTTATTGTCGTAAAATAATTTGAACTATTTGTATGATGCATTGAGGAGTTCCTTATATACACTACTGTAACTTTTGGGGTCAGTAAGATTATTTATTTATCATTTTATAATTTTATTCAGGAAGGATTTATGTTATGTTATTATAAAACAGAACAGTTATTTTTGAGGGAAAAAATGCAGCCTGGGTAAGCATAAGAGATTTTTTTTTTAATAAATATTAAAAAAATCTTACCAACCCCCCAACCTTTAAAAGGTATATTCGTTGTTCCAAATCAGTCACACATGATGCCTAGTACTAGTACCTAGCAAAATAGCTCCTTAGGTTTTGAAACTGAGCTTTTATCTCGGATGCTTTCTATACGCAACTCTCTCTTCCTTCACCTTTTTCTCCCTGCGTTGTCATATTCCTTGAATTCCACATCAAGTTTCCTCTCCTCCGTATCTGTCAGCGTTCAGTGTAATTGTGTTTAAAGCTGTGTTTGTTTGGCTGCAGAATGCTCTTGGAGGACCCAGAGGCCAGACTGGCTGCCGTTTCTCTCACCTGCTTATGTTCTCCGCTCGTGTTTTGTCAAGGGCCTGTGGGTATTCAACGTCTGGTCCAAGAGGATTTAGACAGTGCTCCATTGTAGCATGTGATCTGAACCCTGACCGCAAAACATAGTGTTTATCGAAGCATTGCTTTGTTTATTCATATTTTAATACTCATTACTAAAGTGTCAATTATGAGATGAGAAAAAACTGCATAATTTTATGATGACTAGTAGAAGGAAAACCTGTATGTCATGTTTTTAGGGGGCGTTCACATAAGACACATTATTTTGTTGAGAAACAGACCGAATGTTACCATTTGCAAGGGTCTTTATGCGTTTTTAAAAGCTGAACTATTTAAAACTGGCTTCTAGCAACCAGAGTTTTATTCCTTGCTTGAGGTCCTTTGCCAAGCTCCAATTTTTCTATGTGCAGCTAAAATTGCTTCATTACATTCATCAGTCTGGCAGTTCTACCAGGTGTCTGAAAAGGACAATAAAAAAGGACCAGAAACTTGTGATCGTGTCATACAGTGCAATACTGTATACATCAAATTACATTAAGTATAAATAAATAAATAAGTACATGATAGAAGGCTTCAACTATATAAAACTATATAAACAAGTCTACCTCACTAATCGACTCATCAACGAGCTTTACAGCTGTGACCAGTTCACATTGTTCTCTGTCCTACTATGCAAATTTCGAGTCCGAAAAATGAAGCGATTGTTTGTCGGTCTGCAAGGCCTCTGTGATGTAGTGGAATAATGGTGCACTAACGCTTGATGGTATTACTCTGATTCATTGCTCTCATTTCCTGCTCTCTCTTTTCTGTGGAACGTGAGCTATGATCAGTGTAAGGGCTCTGTAATGGATTTTAAATGTCTGCTCTCTGGCGCTCCTGTGTGGACAGGCAGGTATCTGGAGAACGGCCCGAGCTGTAAATAAAGGCATTGAATCTCACTCAGCCTCTGATGGAATCTAAACTGTACAGAGCAAAACCGCTCCGCCACGGCTCAGACGGCCTAAACAGATGTCGCTCCCTGGAATGCGCAGGGACCGGACAGTTACGTTCCATCCTTCACCGGATCCCACATTCCATTCCTCCTCCACTGAGTGTGTATGAGTCTGTGTGTGTCTGAGTGGATAAGAAATATTTATGTCTCTTTTCTTTGCCTGCAAGTGTGTTTGCCGGTGCGCGAGAGATTCCGCTTCTACACCGCTGCTGTAGTAACAGACGGTGACCCCGCTTGGAGTTCAGTACATTTTGAGGGTTGCAAACGGAGTGACTCAGAAAGCACAGTTTGTCCGTCACGGGCCCTGACTACGGATCTTACACGGCCAAGCTTCACCACATCACAAGCGGCTCTGGAGAAGCAGATCCAGAGAAATGGTATCTTTGGCTCTCTCTGCTCTGGTCGATCCAGGCTCATAGCGTTCCCTTCCCTCTCCGCTTCGCTATGACAACTAGCCCGGTGGCGGAGCCGTTTGTCTTCTCTTGATAAATATTTAGTCCCCTTGGTAGCGGGTGAATTTCTCATTCACTGCTGTGTGCTGTTACATAATATTTCACAGGACAAATTCCAGTCTGAACGTGCTGGTAGCTTCTGCATGGCTCTTTACCATGATGTTGTCCTGGTAACACAATTTCAGCAAGAATGAAATGGTTGAACAGATATTTCAACACACAGCTGTTAAAAACATGTCAGAAGACAGCCTTTTTTTAAAAATTCTACCACAAATTCTACTTTTTAATTTGCATGTTAACCATCAAAATGGATTTTTGTTTAAAGTCTGTTTTACTTCCATCTGATTTGTATTTCAGAGAAACAAGATATCAGAGAGAAAGAAACAATGTTGGGTGGGGCTTGTTTTTATGCAATAGGAATATCTATCGATCGATTGATCAATCTGTCGTTCTGTCTATCGTTCTGTTGTTCTATCTGTCATTCTTTCTATTGTTCTGTCATTCTGTCTATTCTTTCATTCTATCTATTCTGTCGTTCTATCTATTGTTCTTTCATTCTGTCTGTTGTTCTTTCATTCTGGTTATTCTGTTGTTCTATCTATCATACTGTCATTCTATCTATCATTCTGTCATTCTATCTATTCTGCCATTCTGTCCATTCTTTTGTTCTATCTATCGTTTTGTCATTCTATCTATCATTCTGTCATTCTATCTATTCTGCCATTCTGTCCATTCTTTCGTTCTATCGTTCTGTCAATCTATCGTTCTGTCAATCTATTGTTATGTCGTTCTATCTATTCTGCCATTCTGTCCATTTTTGTTCTATCTGTCGTTCTGTCTTTCTATCGTTCTGTCGTTCTATCTATCATTCTGTTGCTCTATCTATTCTTTCTGTCGTTCTATCATACTGCATGTATTTTAGATTACTTTATCTTTAAAAACATGAAAAAAGATGAGAGTAAGACAATTTAATTACAAATTTCCAAATTTTCATGCAGTACATTATAATGTTATGCTGCCTAAGTTTACTTGTAGCATTTAAACTGATTTTAGTTTTTGTTGTTTTATTTTTTATTTATTTAGGTAAAATGATTTATTACAGATTTATTAGTTTTTGGCCATAACATGAAAATAATTATTGGTGTACTAGTATTGGTCAGAATTTGCCATTGCGTCCTTAATTTGACTATTGGTAAACTATCGAATAGCCATGTGGCTTTAGTGATATGAAAGGTAAGTAATTTCAAAGAAAAAAGCAATTTGTCCAAATTTGTTTAAAGATTACATTAAAAATTACATTTGGTTGTTTTCCAAAGATAAATAGTTCTCAATAAGTCCAGGATCATTAGGAAAGTAAACGGGGTCAGTTTAGATTCTACATTGACTTTAAGTGATCGCTCTGTTTCCTGTTTCTCTTCCTCTGCCTATTAGATCCATGAGAAGTTACAGTGTTATGAAGACCGTGCACCGACTCCAGTACTGGACAGCGCCGGCTCACTGGCTCAAAACGTGAGTGAACCACATGCACACACTTCCTGTTAAAAAACCAAAACACTTTTATGCTCATAAACTTTACACACTTCTGCATGGGTAAACGTGCACACACATGCTCAATGTGTGCCTGTGAAAACACATACACAGACGTCTCTCAGCATGTCTAGCTTAAGACGGACTCCAGGAGGAACTTGTCATTAAAGGAAAGAGAAAAGATGGATGGATGTCTGGGGCAGAGAACACAAGTAGATGGGCTGCAGATGAGAGTGCGAGATGAGGCATGGAGTATTGTGTGTGTGTGTGTGTGTGTGTGTGTGTGTGTGTGTGTGTGTGTGTGTGTGTGTGTGTGTGTGTGTGTGTGTGTGTGTGTGTCTGTATAAGACATTAGTCATCAGTATTATAAAACACTCAACATTTAAACTCTCAACGGCTTGCATAATGTAAACTGACTACTATATCAACATGGCCACATAGACACACACACAAACACACACACACGCAAACCTATGTCAACTTGGAGGAGTTTACTCTGGATATGATCTCAGAGAGGAAAGATAGAAGGAAAGAACACAAAGGCAATTTAGAGAAGAGCACCTCAGGTCAGCACTGATGTTAAGATGGCCAAAAATACTTTGAATATCCAGACTATTCAGAAGTGCATTTTTGCATTAAAAGATGACGCACCTTTTCAAACAAAGTGTTGTTTTGTGCACTAATCTGCTTTCTCTACTGATCCAAGAAGAGCTAATGAGTCTGTTTCCTGCTCGCTCATGTCTCAGTGGGCGGCGGCAACAAGTCCTCTCGTGTTTCCATAAATCTTGACTTCCGTTACGGAACTTTCTCAACCTGTAGCTCAGATCCGCACCCCACAGATTTACACTTTCCTTTGGTGTCCCTAAAGGTCCCACACAAGGATAACCCGATATCTGCATGTGTGTGCGGATGCGGTCCATCAAAGGGTCGAACAGCCAAAGCAACCAAATTACTCGGAGCCCCCTCCTGTGTTTTTTCAGACGTATCGTTTTCATCCGTTACTGTGAGGAATATACGGCATGCTGCTGTTTTGAACGCTGTAGTGGGTTTGCCGCCGCCACTCATTCGAGTGTTAAGTTTCGCTAATGGAGCTTTAATTTATAGTGTAGCATAAAATGCCATTTTAACCTCCGCCTGGCCTGAGATGCTGTCTAGCACTGACACAGCAGGCAAGCTCCTCTCATGCGCGCACACATTTCCACAAAAAGATTTAGCAGAGATGAAATACACACATTCTTCTGAACGGCAGTATATCCTATGAAGTTAAGCAGCAGGTGTGCAGTTTTTATTCTCGCCACAGGTTGGCAGTAAAGAGAGTTACTTCCACAAGCAGTTCTCAGTCTGAGTCAAAACAATTGCCAGATTACAGTCCTCATTGTGTCCCGGGTGTCTTCCATTAGACTGTGGAAAAATGGAGCGATCCAGAGCCTGCTGGATGATACTCCACTCCACTCATACCTCTCAGATGCAGAAGTCTGTTCTGGAGACGTCAGTCAGACAAATGCATAACAACTATGTCAGATTACACCAGAGCAGCAAAACGATATCCCTGATTGATTAATAGAAACCGCTTGTAGAGTTATTTTAGATGATCATTCTATTGCCAGGCATATATATTTTACAGATGGCACAAGCCAGATGTACTGTGATTTTTGCTGTCTGAAACTAAATTTGCAGATCCTAAATGATTTCTTTTGATTTAAGACAAAAGGTCAGCGTGACATTCTCACTGATTTGCAATGAATATTAGTCAGCAATTTATTTTTTTGGGCCACATTATTAAAGATCACGAAGCTGTTTTGAAAGAGATGACGTTTCTAGGTTGATTAACCACTAGGGGTGTGATGAGACTGGTAGCTCACAAGATTGAGTTCACGAGAACAAGACAAGATTTTTACACGGTATTTTTAAGAAATCCTCAATGACAAAATACATGACTAGAAAAATAGTCTGCAGGTGCATTTGAAATAACTAATCATCTTGTAATGAATGTCATTTCAGTTCTACTTTCTGAGTACGAATTATAATATGTAGTAAAAGACGACAATTTTCAAGCACTGTAAAAGGTTTTGCCTCAAACTGACTGGCTTCTCTCCTATATGATTTCATATGAAAACTCCTTTTTTCTACAAATTGATCATAGAAATAAAAACAGTATAAATAAAAATTAACAGTTTTCTCTTATTCTTATTAAATGCAAACAATAAGTGCAACCACAATCAAAGTACTCTCTCAAAATTCAAAGTGCAAATAGAGAGCAATGTTTTCTTCAACTATGATACAGAGCTAAGAAATCATTACAGCTACACAGCCTATAGCCTAAAGGCCCCGATATACTTCAAACTAAATCAAAGAATGAAATAATGTGACATTTCAAACAAAATCAGGCCAAAAAGTTTTTCGTTTTCTTATAGGGAGATTGAAATGGCTTGCCAAAGCGAACTCGCAGGAAAAGTTTGCTCCAACTGCAAAACACCTTTGTACTACCATTTGGTCCGTGACAATAACGTAATAGGAGGTGTGTGCTGAGGCTCCACCTTCTTCCACGTGGAACTCTTCTCTGACTCATTTCATCTGTTGAGTTTGTTAAAGGAAGATAGCCACTTTAGTACAAAATGATAGTACAAAATGAAGTTGTGCTTCTGATGAAGAGGCACTGACACTGTTTTTCATGTTTGATACTGTAAATCTGCTTGTTTTTAAGCAGTCGATTGAATAAAATGGCATATAAATAAATGATGTGACTTTACTGGAATTCTAATTTGCAGAGCTCGTGCTAACACACCCACATGCTTTTCTTATGTTTTCTATAAAAAATGCTGTTTTTGTTGTGTTTGTTTTGTTACTGAGAGGAAAGTGCACAGCACATATTTACATATTCTTCTAACATCACTCTCAGTAGTGTGGGTGGTGTCAGGTGTTCGATAACATCGAACGACAGTATATCGCTGCTCATGTATTTCGAACTTCGTTTTACCCCTAAACAAAGAACGAAAAACAACTTTGCCATATGTATATCAGGGCCTTAAGTGTACTTTGTGAATGTAGAGTGGCGTTGCTGAGCGCACATTCTACAAGGTAAGACATTGTCAGACGCTTGGGCTCTGTTGTGTAACGAATCCTTCGCCATGGTCTTGTCAGTCATCTCGTGACTTACTCTTGTCACGTGATCAGTGAACTCTGATTCCTGTTGCACTATGTAGGAGTCTGCAGATCATGTTGGATGAGCTGGATGTGATTAAAGCGACCATTATCCAACTGAATTAAATGGTTTTTATTTGTATAAAAAGCAAAATTACAGTGATGGAATATGCCAAAGCTACATTTACGCTTCGTAATGTAGCGGTGGTATATTCTGTCCTGATTTGACCCTCACTCTCCGTTATGGCAATTTTGCAAAAAAATCAATCTATAAATAATTAAACTAAATTGCAAAGTAATTACTTAATTGATATTTTAATGGGCAATAAAAGTAGTAATTATAGAAATAATTTATAAATGGAAATATTAATCCATTGATAAATGATTAAAAAAAAAGTTGCAAAATCAACATAAAACACTCAAGTACATCATTTAAAAATGTTCATTCATAAAGAAACAGCAGAATTTCAAATTATATTTGAAAAAGCTGTTTAAAAAGAGAAACAAGTAATTGGATTCACAAACTGAATTATGAATATAGGTTTTAATCAGGCATTCCATTACCTATTTGCATGTCCATTTCCTCACTGTTTTTCCTTTTTCTATTAGCTATTCGATTTTCTTAGTCTTTAGCTTCTCCTTTTAGACTTTCCGTGACACTTGCACTGGTAAAACGAGGTAAAACAGTGAAAATTAGCTATGGTGGGATGGATGTAACAAGCTCTCTGATAGGGCTGCACGATATATCGCATGAGATTGTCACGCGCATTTCATCAGTAAAGCCGGTTCCCTGATTACCGCTAAATCGCCATCACCTGCTTTCAAATGGAGCGGCATTTAATAGACAGAGCCGTAGATCACTGAAAACCACGCAATATCGCGTTCATTATCGAAGGCGATTCATCTGCGATATGAACGCGATATTGCGTGGCTTTTCAGTGATCTACGGTTCTGTCTATTAAATGCAGCTCCATTTGAAAGCAGGTGATGGCGATTTAGCGGTAATCAGGGAACCGGCTTTACTGACTAAATGCGCATGACAATCTCATGCGATATATCGTGCAGCCCTACTCTTTGATTGGCTATCACCTGGCATGTCAGGTACAGATGTGTAGATCGCCTACCCGGTGATCAGTTAACATTAAATGCGGCATCTTTGCAACCCATCACCATGGTGAGGCCCGTGCATATAACTATCGAAAGATAGTCAAAATTTGTGTGTATTTTATCTCTGTTTTAAGCATTGAAATACTGTTCTCTAAACCCTGTGCGACGCTAAAATAATGGCGTCAGGTGTTAATGTCACGCGCCAGGAAATAAGCAAATTAATTTGCTCATCTATATAGCACTTAATGCAACCTAATGCGGTTGAGGAATCTATGACAAGTCGGATCATTCAGTTGCCGTTTGGCAAAAAAAAAAAAAAAACATTCAAAGGAGGAAAATTGTTTACAGTTTTTAACCCTTTGAGCGGTACGGTCCCACATATGGGATTTTTATTTCTGTGCCCTCTGGGCGTACGGTCCCACATATGGGATTTTTATTTCTGTGCCCTCTGGGCGTACGGTCCCACATATGGGATTTCGAACGTTCAGCGACGTCACATAACTGCCAGATTCAAACTGTGTTTTCGCGCTCTGGCTGCGAGACGGACGCGCGCAGCTCTTGTCATATATCACAACTATGCAGTGTTTTCAGCCACATAACATTTCTTTTAAGGTTTCAATATGCATAAGCACTATTAAAACAATATATTTAGAGTTTATAAAATACACACTGATGTCAGACATCAGTGGAAGGAGCAATAACAATCCATTCAAATACAATTTTCCAACATTTATTCATATCAGACACACATAAGTAACTACAAAGTTTACTCTATTATTCTTCCAGTTCACCAGCCACTTACTTGCATATATTTCGGGAGAAACTGATGAATTCACCTGCTGTAAATCCGACTGACAGGACTCTGTGAACTGCAGCGCAAACTAAGATGGCGGCGCCCATCTCGCGTTATAGATCATGATAAAGATAATTTATAAAGGTTTTTAAACGACAAAACGCACTCACTTACACATATTTGAGGATCGGAATATCAGATAGTTGATGACATGGTAAGCAAGTTTGTGAATATTTTAAATAAACAAGGAAAAACAAAATAATAGCGATCCATCTGTCATACAGTGTTATTGTGGCTGCGTTCAGTGCTCGTGACACGCATGACGCGTCGCTATGGAAACATTAAAGGCAAACGTTCTAAAATAACGGTCGCCTTAAAAAAACTCACTCTGGGGGGACAGTTAGAATATTTTAAACTCACGCTCGAAAGGGTTAACTGTAAACAATTGAAAATTGTTTACAGTTAAACAGTTTTAAACAATTACAGTTAAACAATTTTAATTGTTTAACTACCATTTTATAGATCATACAAAAAAAGAATGTTTAATATATCAGTAACGGAGTAATTTCTTTTGAAAGCCAGTTGCCCTTTTGGACACCTGTGTGTTGCTGTTACCCATTTCATTAAACCCTAAATTTCAGTGGAGATTTATGATTGACTTTTCTGTTAGAACCACATCATAAGTTACGTTTCAATTGGGCCCATGGACCCCAACGATTGCCGCTTACATCTATATTTTACAGTTTAAAATTGCTTTGTAGTTTAAAGTAGCTTATTTTCAACAGTTATTTTTTTTATTTTATTTTTTTACATCTGTTTATTTCAATTATTGTAGTATTTTTCAAGACAAATAAACGTAATTCAACTCAACTTCATTCATTATGGACTTTAATCAATACAACAATGGAATCCTAGTTACCAAACAAAGAAGTGTTTAAAAATATCCCAGTGAGCCCAAGAAGTGAGGACTTTGTTTTAGTGTATTTAGTCACCACACCACAAGTATTTTAAAATTACATTGTAAAAGAAAAATAGCGTCCCACCACATGTTCTAAATATGCTGGAATGAACATGTAGCTTGAATGTAAAAGGATGAATATGCTACATACTGTATGATTCGATTATTAAAGTTATTTACTAGTTATTTTCAGAGAGCTTGTTCATGCCACAATAGCTAATTTGCACTGTTTTACCTTGTACCTGAACTTGAACTTTGTTGCAGTTATGTACATAAGTTCATTTATAAATTATTTTTATAATTGATTTTTGTTGCCCAATAAAATATCAAGTAATGAATTACTTTGCTATTTAGTCTATTTATAGATTAATTAACTTGTAAACAAATTTATTCATGCCTATTGTACAATTAGTTATTAATTAATGAAATGCTTTATTTCTATTTCCAAGACACTTGTGGTCCTCCATACTTATCCAGTCCTCTGCAAAGCATGATGGGAACTAGAAATCCACTACTTAATTTACAAAGTTATCAAGACAATTTCATTAAGTTACTACAACTTAATTTTGAAGAAAAAAATCAATTAAGCAGAAATTTGAGTTTAAAATCACACAATATTAAGTTAATGTAATGATTAATATTAGTATGTTGGCTGAACTAAAAAAAATGTCTGCAACTTAATAGGTTTAATTAAATAACTAAATTAGAATTTTTAACTTTGTGATAACAGGTCACCTGAATTACTTTTTAGAGTGTGCAGTACATGTGCAAAAATATGGTCATGAAAGACTGATCCATGTTCTGTGCTGTTTTTCCTCCATATGTGACCTCTGCTTGCCACAACATTAGCTGCAGTTATTGGTATGTATCTATTGTACACGACGGAGTTTGTGTGTGTCACTAAGGGTCACTGTCACCATTACTCAACTGAACATCACCTCCCATTTGGCTGGTTACTGGAAAAGTCTACTGACATCCCAAAAGAGTGATTCTTTAAACACTGATTACAGCATTTCAGCAGACACACACACACACACACACACAGAGTGAGTGAGGTCAGTAATAAGGTTGTGGCCCAGGAGTAACACTTCAAATGGATCTGGGGAACAAGCCCATCTCTCTCTGTCTTTCTCCTCGCTTAGAGAAACGGCAACGTGTCTCTGTGCCTCATTTAGTCTGCATCTGTGCTGCTATAAATCTCTCAATCTCTTAAACATACACACACACTCTCCACCTGCTACCTGCCACAAGGGAGACATTTATACTCCAATTATTCATAATGTATGTGTTCATGTCTGTATGACCAATGCATGTGTTCATGGATGTTATAGATGCTCATGTTCTCTTGCTCTCTGGTTTCTGTTTCTTTCACACTATCTCTCTCATCTTTTTCTTCAGTTGACGGAGGAGCTTCAGGGAAGAAGTGCAAGTAATGAGATCAGAGAGCTTGTCAAGCTACTGTCCAAACCACATGTAAAGGTAAGAGAGTTAATAAACACATTATTGTTAGCACATATGCCTTCAGATAGAACACTGTAAAGGTTGAACACATCTACTAATGCTTTATTAAATTTATAAAAAAAAATAAAAAAGAATATGGAATTACACAAATGAAGTTTGGGAATTATACTGTATATATTCTTTTTTTTTTTTTTTTTTTTTTTCAAAATTAAATCCATAATAAATATTATTATAAAATAAATAATTAAAAGTTTAGCAAATTACTTTTTTTTATAAGGAAATGATGCCACAGTTTCTTTTTTTCCCTCCCATTTAACTATACATTCTTATTTCATTTAACTTTTCCCTTAAGATTGAAATAATTTTAAGATTATGAAAATTATTTGTTTGCCAAAAAATTTGACTGATTGTGTAAGATATAAAGGTTATTGAAAGAAGTCTCTTGTGCTTGCCAAGGCTGCATTTATTTGATCAAAAATACAATAAAACAGGAATTTTGTGAAATATTATTACAATTTAAAATAATTATAAAATGTCATTTATTCCTATGATGGCAAAACTGATTTTTTTTTTTTTTTTTTTTTTTTTAAATCAGCCATTAATTACTCCAGGCTTCAGTGTCACATGATCCTTCAGAAATCATTCTAATGTACTGATTTGGTTACCTTTGTTAAAAACAATTGTACTGCTTATTATTTTTGTGGAAACCATGATTTTTTTTTTTTAGGAGTCTTCGAATAAAAAAAAAATCAAAAGAACAGCATTTATTTGAAATAGAAATCTATTGTAACATCATAAAAGTTTTTTTTGACACACTTAATCAGATTGATGTATTTTTGCTAAATATTTTTAAATTCTTAAAGACTGGAATTGTTGTTCATCTCACCTTTAATCTGTAGTCTGGCTATATCATCATAGTACTCTCCGCCCTTATATTCCTATAGTCTACGTTCCTCTCTTCCTTAGTCTCTTTTTCTTTCCCATATGCCTTTAACCCAGTGTTTGTTGGTGCTGTGTAAAGCGCTAGCAGATGGCTTCTGGGGACTAGAATGGCGTCTCTGTACGATAGTAACTGTATCACTCTCAATTAGTGTTGAAATGATCCATTCCCTGTGACCAGACATAAATCAGAACCTATTAAATGATCTCCTTCCTCCTCCCTCCTTTATGATTCACACATGAAAAAACACATTTTACTCATATTAGACCCGCTTACTGACTTATATTGACATTGATGAAAGCGGCAATTACGGCAACCCGTGTGTTGCGGAAAGAAAGAGCTGCTCTGGTCTGAGTGAGAAAGGAGCGAGAAAGAGGAGATGAGTGGCTCACGTTTGTGTAGGAAAATAGATAGAAGTGTATTGCTTTGCCCTTTTCTCTTGCGCTTGTGTATGTAGATTTTGTGCAGGCGTGTGTATGGGTAGTTAGTTCAGCAGGTTGAATAATGACTGTTCAGATGACAAACTCTTTCCTAATGAGAGCTGCATGCCCAGTTACATTTCCCAGACTTTATTTGAACAAGTTCAGCAATTTGTTATTGTAGGAGGCCCACTATAACTAATTAACATGCGCACACACATACACACATTGCAAGAGTACATGAAGAAATGAGTTACTGCTTTTGACCCTCAGTTCACTCTTTTGCCACCTGGCCTGATGTTGAACCCAGTTCTTCCAACCTCAGGAGAGAGTTTAGCTCCACAAAACACCCTTTATATACCTATATGTGTTGGAGTGTGGTTGTGCATGGCAGGATAGTGAATTTAGACTGGGTTGGTGGAGAGTAGACAGACTCTGTGGCAACAGAGTGGAGCTATTATGCTGCCACACAATTTCACTCATCAGGGAAATGTGAAGACAATGTTTTAGATTGGACTAATCAAATGTAAGGCAGAGAAATGTTAGAATTTTCCTGAAGTAATCCTTTCCATGAATGGATAGTAAAGTCAGATTTCAGTATGCAGTCCTTTTTCAGAGTTTTAAAGGTCCCGTTCTTCGTGATCCCATGTTTCAAACTTTAGTTAGTGTGTAATGTTGTTGTTAGAGTATAAATAAAATCTGTAAAATTTTAAAGCTCAAAGTTCAATGCCAAGCGAGATATTTTATTTAACAGAAGTCGCCTACATCGAACGGCCAGTTTGGACTACATCCCTCTACTTCCTTCTTTAATGACGTCACTAAAACAGTTTTTTGACTAACCTCCGCCCACAGGAATACACAAGAGTTGCGTTTGTAGAGTGTGTTTGTCGCCATGTCGTCGAAACGCTGTTATTTTCGTCCCGCAGTTCAATCACCGGGTCTGATTCCGGCTCAAATTGATAGGGTAAAATTAAAGACATGTTTACAATAACACTGAGCGCATGCATCTCCACGTTATGGTAAGATGTAGAAATGTAGAAATGCACTGAATTACTTGATAGGGACTAGATTGACATGAAATTTGATTTGAGTGCAGCTTCTCAATGTCATTAATGAAGTTACTAAGGTGTGCTGATATTAAAGTTCCAGCCAAGACTTATGCTGATAATTATTTTCATGTTATGACCAATAACTGATAAATTGCAGATACTATACCAATTTGTGTAAACCTCTAAAAATTAAAACAGGTCATTTTTACAAGGCATCATAACAGTATGAAAAATGGATAATCATTTTGAGATTGGCTGAAGGGTTACAATTAACAGTGTTATTAATTATTAGAGTTTTCAAAGATTAAAAGCATGTTCTTTTTGTTTTTTTAATGAGTGGCTTGGGGTCGGCATGGCAACCTGATGCTTTCCTTGGCCTCACCATGTTTTAGGAAAACTCCCAAAAACCAAAACACAACGGCACATCGATTTTACCCTCAGAGAAGGAAGACAAAGAAAGAGTAATAGGGAAAAAATGTGGTTGCAGATGGTTAATGCTTTGATGCTTTAACAATATTTATACTGTGATATTTTATTCTAGTGTAAGTGTAACACTATCTGGTGTAAAGGCTTTTTTTTATTATTATTTGGTTAAAGAATTGATCTGGTCATCTGGAAGAATGGAAGGAATGGCAACTAAGTTACAATTTAAAAATCTTCCATTTCAGTTTGCTTAAAGTCCCCCTGTGGTGAAAATCAAGTTTTTAATATTATTCAAATGTCTATCTGGTGTTTTTAAGCATGTGCAAATTCATAAGTCAGCACCATTGCTGAGTATTTTCTCTTTAAAACTGGTGTTTCTGACGTCACAAACTACCTTGTAACAAATCATATCAACGTGCCGGCGGACTTTAGCATATCATTAACTGACCGCACAAGGGAGTCTCAAAAGAAGGTTATCCCAGTATATTTTTCTGTTGATATGAAAAATCGGGTAGATTTAGCAATATGGCGGGTGTATGATGCATATTACGATGTTATGATGAACTATATGCCTTTCTCTACTGATGTTCTGAGTTGATAAAGCGTTTCTAAGGATATTGATTGTAAGAAGGCAGCTGTCTGACTTAAGAACAGGAACATGGTTTGTGTAACATTAGCAACACATTATTAGTTTGATAACATAGTCAAGCAAAACACTAATCATATTAATTACCGTTATGTGTCCAACGTTGTAAAAAGTGATACCATTGTGCAGCATTTACCTCAGCAAGTTGACCGAGTGGATCTCCTCTGAGCTCGTGCGAGTGAGTGGAGGCGGGGCTAATTATCATTTTCATAGATCCGTGTATATTAAATGAGGCAAGGGTGTAGAGTTATGTTAAAGATATTTTAAGGCATTAAGACTTTTTTTTAACAGGAAAAAACATTTAAATTTTGGTGATCAAAGATAAGTTTTAAGGGTTAGAATTATTGACTACAGGGGGACTTTAAAACATCTGCACCTTTCAATCTAATCTGCAGAGCTGTTTAGTGTAGAGGCTATCAACATTGTACCCTTTAGAGCAATGTGTATGTTCTGCTCTCGTTTCATTTCATTTTCAGAAACGCACAAACACTGGCTTTTGAAAGTTGTTGTTTTTTTCTGTCTCTAGTTGTTTTAGGTTGTTTACATCTCATAATATACTCCCTATCTTTACAAATGTGTGGGTGTGTGGTTGATTGGCATGTGTATAGTCCAATCAGAGATGATATAATGAGGGCCAATTTTGTATCTCAGAGCTAAGTGTGTATATTTAAAGGATTAGTTCACTTTCACATAAAATTTTCCTGATAATTTACTCACCCCCATGTCATCCAAGATGTCCATGTCCTTCTTTCTTCAGTCGAAAAGAAATTAAGGTTTTTGATGAAAACATTCCAGGATTATTCTCCTTTATAGTGGACTTCAATGGACTCCAAACGATTGAAGGTCAAAATTACAGTTTCGGTGCAGCTTCAACTGGCTTTAAACAATACCAGACGAGGAATAAGGGTCTTATCTAGCGAAATGATCAGTCATTTTCGAAAAAAAAAATGTAAATATATATGCTTTATATTAACAAATGATCGCCTTCCAAGTGGTTCCGCCAAAACCGCACTTTCGTATTCTTTGTAAAGCTTACGCTGTATGTCCTACGCTTTCCCTATTCTACTTACGGAAAAAATGGAACTGGTGCTGCGTTCATTCCGTAAGTAGAATAGGAAGGCATAGGACATACAGCGTAAGTTTTTTTGAAGAATACGAAAGTGCGATCTTGGCGGAACACTTGGAAGGTGATCATTTGTTTATATAAAGCATATACATTTACTTTTTTTTTTTTAAATGGCTGATCGTTTCGCTAGATAAGACCCTTATTCCTCGTCTGGTATTGTTTAAAGCCATTTGAAGCCGCACTGAAACTATAATTTTGACCTTCAACAGTGGAGTCCATGAAGAAAGAAGGACATGGACATCTTGGATGACATGGGGGCGAGTAAATTATCAGGAAAATTTTATTTGAACGTGAACTAATCCTTTAACTACACTTTGTATTAACAACTATTCAGTAATGCTGTTTCAAGTGTCACAAAACTTATTGATTAATTTCAAGATGGACATCACTGAAATTAATGATAACTTAGTTCAGTTAGTAAGTCACATGCAGTATGTTACGGATTCACTAACCACAAATTCATTCAGTTCAGACTGAACTCATTAGTTTGTGAGGTTTTGAGTGATTCATTTAAAATAACTGATTAAAGGATTAGTTCACTTTCTAATTAAAATTTCCTGATAATTTACTCACCCCCATGTCATCCAAGATGTTCATGTCCTTCTTTCTTCAGTCGAAAAGAAATTAAGGTTTTTGATGAAAACATTCCAGGATTTTTCTCCATATAGTGGACTTCAATGGAGCCCAAACGGTTGAAGGTCAAAATTACAGTTTCAGTGCGGCTTCAAAACGTTCTACACGATCCCAGATGAGAAATAAGGGTCTTATCTAGAGAAACCATTGCTCATTTTCTAAAAACAATTAAAAAATGTATTCATTTTAACCATAAATGCTCATCTTGAACTAGCTCTCTTCTTCTTCTTCTTTATTTGAATTCCAGCAGTGTAGACTAATTGTTATATAATCGTTATATATTGTATATGACAGTTTAGTTCAAACTTTGACCTGTGGAGGGCAGTAATACACTTAGCAGTGTCTACACTGTCGTAATTTAAATAGGGAAGAAGAAGAGAGCTAGTTCAAGATGAGCATTTATGGTTAAAATGTATAAAAATTTTAAAAAAAATATTTAGAAAATGAGCAATGGTTTCTCTAGATAAGACCCTTATTCCTCGTCTGGGATCATGTAGAACGTTTTGAAGCTGCAACAAAACTGTAATTTTGACCTTGACATAAACATCTTGGATAACATGGGGGTGAGTAAATTATCAGGAAATTTTTATTTGAAAGTGAACTAATCCTTTAATAAGAGTCATTTTCTAGTGAATCGGCTTATAAGTTATTTGTCAAGGAATCGGATCACATTTCACATTGTTTTTCCGTGCATCATTTGAGAAGATCTTAAAAGAAATACAGTATGTTTACTTGCCATTTATTTATATATGTAAATATGATCAGATTCAGCAGTTGTGGTGTAGATTGATTGATCCAGATTCCACTTTATTTATTACCTGCATTTAATTATGTGTGAGGACTGAAGTGTTCAAGAAAAAAATTAATTAATTATCAGATGATTGCATCTAATTGTCAGTAATAACTCTGGACTGATGAAATTGACTCACTTCCTAGACTCATGCCTCCTTCTGTTTGTTTCCACCACTCTCACTCGCTCTCCCATCTGTTCTGCTTTAGCCACATGTTGAGTGTTGTTCTGGAGCTTGATCCCATGTCATAAAACAGACACTTTTCTTCTCCTCTCTGTCTTGTCTCTTCTCTTTTTTTTTTTTTTTTGAGTTTTTTTGAGTTTTTTTTTTTTTTTTGAGGTTTTTTTTTTTTCCTCTCATTTTTTATCTCTGGCACATAACTGGAAGATGGTTTTATGTTGGAAATGCGAGGGAGAAAAGGAGCAAAAGAAAGAAAAAAGCTGCAGCTGTATTTGACAGCATCGTTAAAGCGGTTCGGTAATGAATCTCTGAATGCCGTCATTCTTTAGCTATAGCTCGTTCTCTGAGAGCCGAGGTGTGAAATATCTGAAATGGCTGAGAACTTCATTGCCTTCTGTCCATCCATCTGCTGTAAAGTGTCCTTGCTCCTTTGAAACTCACAGCAATGCCGCCGTATTCCCAGCAGGATACTCGTAATACTCGTAATAATCTAATCAAATGAAAGATGACAGTATGATTGGTCTTGGTTTTGATTCAGTTCTCTTCTTCTTTTTTTTTTTTTTCTTCTTTTTCCCTACTGGCGATGCTATAACAAACAACACTGCCAAAGAGGGTTGTAGTGAAATAGTGATGGTAATCAATTCAAAAGCAGCTTTATTTGTCAGTAGGAGGTAGTAATCTAAAGCAGACCTCTAAAGCTCCATGATTTATACTATAGGATTCAAGCAGATGCTTGGAGTATCAAGGCTGGAATGATTAGCCAAAACGAGTAGCTACACAAAATCAGTCAAGTGACTACTGTTTGTCTTCCTGTTTGTGTGCATTTTTGTGGATTTTATATGTACAACTCTTTCTCGTTGCAGAGTTTGTTGTCCGTTCATGATACTGTGGCCAGGAAGAGTTACGATCCAGAACTTCCTCCTTTGCCAGATGACATTGATGATGAAGAAGACTCTGTCAAGATCATTCGACTGGTCAAGAATAAAGAGCCTTTGGTGAGAGAACTTCCTTCTCTCACACACTTACAAACACATGTAAATTTCCACATACTGTCAAAGCCAGACACATGTGGGCTGCCATAATTCAAGCACACGTAGTGGAAAACACTCTTATGAACATGAAGCACATAAATACATGCGCATTCGCGTGATAGTGTTAGTGATGTGTTTGGCTCACGCTCACTGTTCACCCTTATCCTCTAGTTCCTGAGTGACCACATATCCTCTGCCTAAACATGACACAGGCCACATTCCATATTACCTTACAGACCCTATCACCAGCTCTGTGTCCAGTGGTCTCTCTTGCGGTGTGTAGATGTATGTGTTTGTTCCACTTTCCCTTACGTGTCGTTCACAGCTCTGTCTAAGCCAGATTTCTGTCCAGCGTTTGCTCTTCCATTTCATCTAATTTCTCAGTGAGTTGTCAGAATCAGGACCTCTGTTTAGTTGTATTGTCATCAGTTACCCAAACCTGTTTGGCTTAAGGCTGTACTGTACATGAAAGTGACAATGAATGAGCACTGACATCTGTTTGCATTTTTGGGTTTTGAGAATCCCAGAATGACACATTAGATCTTCTTGTATTTAGCTGAGCAGTTGTTGGGTGGTTTTACAATGTATTTGATTTCTTTTACTACATAAGTATACTGGACAAAAGTGCTAGTGGGGAGATAATTTATTGAAGGTTGTACTATAGCCTAACTGGACAGATGTTGACTTTCTAAATCCTTAGCCTAAGGTCTGTCTGCCTGCCTGGCAGACCTTGTCTAATTTTTTACCCAGTTTATACTGAAGTGTGACACATGAAGGCTAAATAGTATTTGAGTGCATCTAAATAGACTGCATGGTCACATTGTAATTGCTTGTTGTATTCACAATATATAC
Source organism: Megalobrama amblycephala (assembly GCF_018812025.1). Taxonomy (NCBI): domain Eukaryota; kingdom Metazoa; phylum Chordata; class Actinopteri; order Cypriniformes; family Xenocyprididae; genus Megalobrama; species Megalobrama amblycephala. Next base: position 15,969,089 of record NC_063063.1, on the reverse strand, counting down.
ACTACCGTTCAAAAGTTTGGGGTCAAAAAATATTTTTTAATTATTTTTTTGGAAAGAAATTAATTCTACTTTATTGCAAGGATGCATTAAATTGTTCAAAATTGATGGTAAAAACTTTTATAATGTTACAATACTTTTTGATTTCAAATAAATTAGAGGTCTGCACGGGCTTTAAACTGAATCCCGAGCCCGGCCCGTACCAGAGATCGTTTGACCCAACCCAAACCCGACTGGTACTGTTTAACTTTGTGTAGCCTATAATTTTGTGCTATCCCCTGGCTCACCTGTTATCCAGCAAACAAGTCGAGGAGTGACTGTGACTGACGAATATGTTCCCTATTTTTTGGTAGAATTTGACCGCTATTCCTGCATCATTTGGCACTAATTTCCCTCAGTAATTGTTTGCCTTATCGCACTCATAGCTAAAGGTTTGAGTGCCATCTGCTGCTCTTGTGCGCTCTTTCGGCCACAACACAGCAGACGCAAACCTTAACTACATGTAGTTTCTCTTAGTTACAAACCCGACCCAAACCCGAAGATATTCATGAAACATTAACTCGAACCTGACCTGAAACCCGCAAGTTCGTTGGGACCCGTCGGGATCGGGTCAGGTAGCAGACCTCTAAAATAAATGCTGCTCTTTTTAACTTTATCAAAGAATTCTGAAAAAATCCATCTTTATTTTTTAAGCAGCACAACTGTTTTCAACATTGAAAGTAATAAGACATATTCTTAACTTTCTTAAGCACTAATTTAAAAATAATTAAAATAGAAACGGTTATTTTAAATTGACTAATTTTCAAAATATTAACGTTTATTTATTTTATTAAATAAATGCAGATTTTCTGAGCATAAGAGACTTTTTTAGAAACATTAGTACATTCATTTTGTGTGATAGATAATGGGCAATAAATGCACCTTTTATGTTTAGTTCAATTGTTAACACAATAATACATTACTTATGGCCCTACAGAATTATTTGCTTTATAAATCCTGAAATTGGGTGTATAAGTGTGTTCCAGAATTTATATTTAACAGCTGTACATCAGCATTCGATCTTATAGTGAAATTGTGCAGTGAATGCATGTCATTTTCTCCTAAGTGAAATGAAATGCAAAATAAATCTCTTCTTTCCTCTAAATAAACATAGTCTGACCTGTAGCCCAAGTCCTCAGCAATTTTAGATGCTGGCTGCCCTCAGAACAATCTCAGTTTACATTTTATATGTAGAAAAACCTGTTTTTCAGACAAAAAGTCTTTGCACTATGAATTTCTATATGCAATTGTTTTTGATTTGAACCTGAAATTTTATATATCGGTTTCAGACAGCAAATGCATTCATTATGACAAAAGGACTGCAAAGTTTAACTTTAATTTGCCCCCTTTTTTCTCTGGCGTGTGGTAGTTAGCAGGCTTTTGCCTCAGATGATGATTCATCTGTTTGTATAATTGTGATTAGTTGAATGGGTAGGATTCGGTAGCTCTGATTAATTGCTATCATTTTTCAGACCATGACATCATGCAGTATTTTAGTGAGGGGAGTAATGAGAAGAAAGTGGAAGGGGGGGTGGTTGGGTTCAAGTCCTTGGACTTTGGGGGGGGGTGGGACCCAAATCCTCTGTTTGGTAACTTTAACCTGCTGATTTATTAGCAGCAATGGCAGGATGCTGAAATAATTGGGCTTGGATCAGCGTACATGGCAGCAGCAAAAGTGAGCTCAGTGGTGGATTTTATTGAAAGAATGTGTTGTTTTGGATAAGGTTACTGAAAGGTCTATAGGAAGGCGAAAGAGTGTGTGTATGGGTGTGTGTTTGTTGGATGGATAAAGTGTGTATGTTATATCCAGATTTTCAGACTGAATAATAGGAGGATAGTAGACAGAACAGACATTTGCCAACAAGATGATTTGGCTGTAGATTGTGTGTGCACTCATTTCATCTCACGACTTGTGTTGGTTGGCGAGCATCTCCACATCTAGGTGCTTATTGCACATTTAAGTTGGAGCATGCCCAACAAAATCTTTGATCCCAAACTATACATTTTGTTTTGTGATGTAGTAGTCTTCTTTAATCTCTGTGTCACTCATCCTGAGGGTTATATTAATCTGCCCCCTCACCTTTTTCAAAATGATAACTTCCTCTTGCTACTTTAAAATCTTAATACGAATTTTCAATACTTTATACTCATTCTCGCTGGTCCCGTTCACTGCCGTTATAAAGCTTGGATGCGTCAGGATATTTATTAATATAACTCTGATTGTGTTCATCAGAAAGAAGAAAGTCATGTACACCTAGGATGGCTTGAGTGTGAGAATTTTGGGTAATTTTCATTTTAAAGGGGTGGTTGATTATGATTTCACTTTTTTAACTTTAGTTAGTGTGTAATGTTGCTGTTAGAGCATGAACAACATCTGCAAAGTTAAGATGCTCAAAGTTCAAAGCAAGATATTTTCTTTTAAAGAATTCTCTGTTTAAGGACTACAACAAACGGCTGGTAGGGACTACAACAAGCTTCTTCCCGGGTTAGTGACATCACTAACCCTAAAATTTACATAAACCCTGCCCCAGAGAACATGCAACAATACAGCAACAGTGCAATACAGTACGTGACACAAATGTAATAGCATGTCATAAAAGCAAGATGACAACATGACATGGTGTAACTGTAATTAAACTAAACTATACCTGTTCTATCTTCATGCAGCATATTCTCTGGCTCTGTAGGATCTTACAACAGTTCCCACATGAGCGATTTATAGATTATCATGACAGAATATGCTAATCAATGACTTTAAGTTAATGCCACATCAGCTACATATATTCATCAACTAACCATTCAGGAATGTCCTGTTGCATTCTACATGTTGTCACTTCTTCTTGAGTCTCTCCATCATTGTCCGACTCTGGTTTGAACATAAAAGGCTGAACAGTTTTTGACATTTTTCAGTGAGTCTTCGTGAGGTAATCGGAGCTGCTAACACGAGCTCTTGAAACTCCACCCTCTTCTTGGGAGCAGCAGCTCATTTGCATTTAAAAGGACACACAAAAACTGAGCGTTTTTGCTCACCCTCAAAAAGTGACAAATTTAACATGCTATAAAATGCTATACATGCTATAATATGAAACTTCACATACACACTCTTGGGGCATCAGAGACTTATTTTACATCTTGTAAAAGTGGCATTATATGACCCCTTTAAAGTGAAGTAATCTTTTAATTACAGCAGCAGAAATTAGATGACCTTTTTTCATTGAGATGATCAGCAAGTCATCCACAAGAATTGCCATACAACTTGTTTTTTTTTTTTTTAGAATTTTTCAAGAACTTCACTTAGGAAAGTTCTTAGGAACTTCTTAACTTCTTAGATTTTCCTTCAGTTCATTTCCAGTGGAAGGCTGGTCAGTGTTTTGTGGCAGTTCAAGTTTTGTAAGGCATATGACCGAAGCTTGTGTGATTCTCCTTGGATAGTTTCAGGACCCCAGGACAATGTCAATGAAGCATGCAGAATGTTCTAGAACACTTGTTTCTTTTGGCTTATTGCTATTGACTGTCCGTGGCAGTGAAATCCATACAATGGTAAACGACCAAAACTCAAAGATTGCGCAGCCAAAACAGGACTTGCTACTTTGGAAAAAAATATTTTTGAATGTCTGTGCTTAGATTTGTCATGTTGAGCCTTGGAACACAAGCGCAGCCAGCAGACATTCTGTACTATAAAAGTTCACATTGTTCTCATTTCCTCTGTGATCTCTCATTGGTTGACACAAGGCTTCATTAATGTTTCCTCTCAAGTGCCTTATTAGAAATGATTTTGTATATTTTGACATCTGTTTAGTTGTTGAATATTTCAAAATAGTGATTCTTGATATCAGTAGGGTTTATATGTGTGGTATGGGAACTGTAAATAAAATAATAGGGGGGGGGGAAGTGGACTGCCCTGGATTTATACAGGAAGACAAATTACCAAATATATCTATGGTATCTATTTCTACCTTAATCTGAATTTAGCTCTTGCTTCTGAAGTTTTTCATCTGTTCTTCCTTTTCTTTTGAAGCAAACAGAAGATTATAAGGTCATCTGTTTGGGTTAGCAGTGAAAAACTGAGCACTAAGGTAATGTCACTTTCTAGAAATAATGGAGGCACAAATTAGATTAGGGTGAGAGATGGGAGCACACATGTTAACACTTTTGAGATACATCTGTGTACACAGGAGAAATGCATCATGGCCCTGATGGTTCAGAGTGGAAGAGAAAGTTCTCTCCAGTGAGACATTGAGGACAGAGACTGACATGCACCATCAGAGGGTTATGTTGACCTGAGAGCTAAGTGTCACTCATCTCCTGCGTTACCTGAGATCAGTGATAGACTGAAAAATTGGCCAGGCAAATTTTCCGTTCTGTAATCTTCAGCCATTTTTTTGTGTTCAGTGTTTATTTATTTATCAGTAAATTAATAAAAAAATTAAACGCATATTATATATATTATTTAAAAAAAACACATTTTAAATGCAGATTTATTAGGGACTTTGTCATTGGATCGTTATGTAAGTGTAGGGTTAAGGCCTGTCTCCTTACCTTTTGCTGTTCTTCTAATCTTTCATTCCTTCCTCTGCATAGTGTGCTCTGATTTTCCCAAGTGTCCATGTTTCTGTCTATATCCTCTTACAGGAGGTGCTTGAGCGCACACTGTGCTCTTTGTACGGTGAGGTCTGCTTGTCTTGAGAAGGCATTTCCTCATGTAGGTGAAGGAACAAGATCTGACTTCTGAAAGTGATGTTTCCTTAGTGGGGTAATTACAGTGAACACAGGCAACACTTACAGTAAAAGGCAGCCTATGGACGATCTGGTGTGTGAAACCCCCCCAACACACACACACACACACACACACACACACACACACACAGATTTAAGTCTTTGATACTTATGAATAAACATCCAAGTTTTCGGCCTAAGGACCAGTGATCACAAAATAAAGCAAGAATAGTTGAGTTGTTGCGCTCGGTAGCCTCTGCCCACTGATGAATTATATTATTATAGTCCAATGAAGTTGGTTGTGATTAGCTGCAGTTTTTAGTGCAGTATTTTGGTTTCAGTCTGGACGGAAAAATCACTTGATGCTGGAAACCTGCTCAGGAGTGTGTTTTCTCATAGGATATAAAATGACCATGTCTAGCGTTCAGGGTCATACTGCAGGAGACATTTAAGATGGTATCCAGCGTTTTATCCCAGGCCTCAACTTCCCTCTTCCGCTCATTCCCTCTTTACCTCCACACATTCCCATTTACCTTCCTGTCATTCTTATTTCTTTCTATGCATTTCAGGCCTGTCCTGTTTTCAGCACAAATGCTGGCATTCCTCAGCCTTATTACCTTAATGAGACCCAATTTTCCTTTTTCAACATAATACCTGTTAATGATAGAACTGTAATGCAGCAGGGTTAAAGCAACATTTTGAGTGTTTACTGAGCAGGTCATTGAAGGGTTAGTAAAACAGTCTATATAGAAGGAGTGGAACATCACACACTTAATGTTTGTTTTGAGTCTCACTATGTATTTGTGTGTGTGTTTATAATTGGAAGTTTAATAACCCCGTTTAACGCGTATCTTCTGCCTACTGGTTTACTCGCAGGTGGCATAAATCAGCAGTGATAATTGTGGCTAATTGTGTTTTAATGACCTCGCTGTTGCTCTTTTTGCCGTCTTTTCCTCCCCAGCTTTCTCCACTGCCAAATCTGCAGCAAACACAGCCATGTGGTTCTCGGTAATTTATGTTCATTTGAGCAGTGACTTGAAGAGTGTGTGTATCGTTGTTTATGTTTTCACGCCATTTTAAGTGACTTTGTGTCAAACACTCGCTCTGTCTCTGCACAGGCCTTTGTATTTGTTTTTTCAGGTCTGCCTTGATGGCTAGAGCTTAGGTTCTGCTGAAATGATCTGAACTTCAGACTTTGTAATGACATTTGAAAAAGTTATGTTATGATGTCAGAGTGTGTTCGAGAAAGCTTATTATATTCGTATGCACCAAGGAGGTCTATAATACTTTATCCATTAGTTTCCCATTAACCTTCAATGACCATTGCTGGCACTGGTCTCCCCATAAGTTAACAACCTGCAATTTCACTACATATATAATATATACACTTCCATTTAAAAGTGTGGATTAATCAAACGTGACAGGAAAGACACTTCATGTTGGACCAGTGTGTTGTGATTGGTCAACCACTTTGAGTGTTTCAGAAAAGTAACACCCCTTACTCTAATCGCAAGTTTCAGTGCTCTACTAATGCTGCAAGCTGGCCTCACAATTTAATGTTGATAATTTATTATACGAGCAAGAAAGGAATTTTCCCGTATATCCACATGAATGCAAATGTGACATTGATTTTATGCAACATTTCAACAAACACAAAGGTAGTATTAAGTGACATACATTTTAAACACAGTATTGTCAATATTGTATTTTGCAAAATAATAAAGGATAAAAGGAAAGCCAAGAGCAGAACCGCTTTGTGTTGCGTCACCAAGCAACACAAAGCGGTGTTTCACTAATGAACTAATTTGTGGCTTTAAATTAATCGGGAAAGTCAATGATTAATGACTCATTCATAAATATAGCCACTTGCTTAGTTACTGAATGAATGAATAACTTGATAACTCATTAAGACAGTCACTTGCTGCCACTTACTAGTGGTTTTAGTTTAATATTTATAAGTATCACCTTTTTTTTTACCATCATTTATGGTTTTATTTATTATATTAATAATTTATTAAATTTTATGGAATTTTAAGAATATGACATAAAACATGACATACATTTAACAGGGTTGGAACATTTTTGAATACATAAAGGTAAAAAATGCACTTGTAAATCAATTTAAGGGGACAAATATTGTCCCTAATAAAGGTGTGACTGCAGTCTAAGTGGAAGAGAGGGGGTATACAGAAGGATTTTAAAGAGGAACTATTATGCCCATTTTGTACAAGATGTAATATAAATCTCGGGTGTGCCCAGAATGTGTCTGAAAGGTGATAAAAGAGGATCTTTTCGTCGACTGAGAAACCAAAGACTGTTACTGAGTTTTTTAAATGAGCGCATGCATAAGAACAACCCCCCCCTCCTTTCGAGGGAACGCCTCCCAAAACTCGTGCACGAGTATTGGAACATGAGTGTTTACCACCGGCATTCGCTGTGTCGTGTTAGTGGATTCATTATGTCGGACTCACCGCAGGTAACTCATAATCTGCAGTTGTTACTCCTGTCTCCTGACAAAAACATTGCATGCAGCGCCTGTGGAGTGTGGAAAGTTACTGGAGCGCGCAGCCGCGCACGTCTCTCACAAGGAACGTCATGGCAGTGATTGACAAGCCAGAGAGCCAATCTGCGCACGTCTCTCACAAGGAATGTCACGGCAGTGATTGACAAGCCAGAGGGCCAATCGTTTACGTGATGATCGCGTAAACGATTGGCTGATGTTTTTAAGGCCCTACCTCGTGCACAGATGATGTATATTAATTTTATTCCTTTCAGTGCACCTAATAAATAGTCTTTTATCAGTTAGTAAAGACAGTTTCAAGTAATATTGCAAAAATGTATAAAACAAAACATCCTCTTTAGCACCTTGAAGTTTCAGCTCAAAATACCCCAAAGATAACTTATTATACCATGTTGTAAATGTGGAAGTGGAAGGAAAAACATGCTGTTTTTGTGCTTGTATCTTTAAATGCAAATGAGCTGCTGCTCCCCACCCGGCTTTCCAGAAGAGGACGGAGCCTACAGCTTGTGCCTCGGATGCTCTGCCAAAAACCAAATCATCTGTTTGGTTTTGATTATCTCTACTGCGGTCAAACTCGCATTACATTGCAGTTCTGTATGTGTTTTAAAGCCATATCAGTCTAAACTTCTGATATATAGTATTCTGAGCACACACATCCAAAGCATGCACACAGAAAGATGCATGTCAGACCACGCATCCCGTGAGTATTAAACTCTTTCATGTGTTATTGCACTTAAACTGCCAAATATATGCGATAATAAATCGCATGTGCATATTAGATTTGTGTATTAAAGTGAAGCAGCATAATATACAGTACCTACTGCTATATATGCTGTTAATGAATCAAACAACAAAAGAAAAAGAAAATCACTCACTGCTCTTGATTGAATAAGTTTAGAAGTTGCTGTAATAAGAATATTTTTTTTTACTTGAATGCTGCTGTTAAATGCTCTGGTGAGGAGATAAACATGGCAGACTGTGTACAGCTCACTCAGAGAGGGGTCTATGCTAATAGGACAGAGTCTGTCAGCAGTCATGGGCGGGGCCTAAGCATTTGTGACGTCACAAAAGCTACATTCTGCAAATGGCTTGTTCTGAGACACTGCGTATGATTTAATGGGGATTAAAAAAAGAGGAGTGGATGGATTTTTTTTAACCATTGGTTGTGTACACACACTGTAGACACTTATTTTCAAACTAGTGATCGACCGATGTATCTGTTTACCGCTATTTTTCCCGATATTTAAGCATTTTTCCATAATCGGGTATCGGTTTTGTAATATCGGATTCGCCGATTTACGGCGCCATCTTGTGGCCGTTTTGAGATTTCCGCCATTGCAGCCCGGGCGTCTGAGGAGATCAGTCAACAACAACTCAGTGCACAGGTAAAGTATATGTTCTACTTGGTTTGCTTTAATTAATCAACTTTATTTAACATAACAGACATGCACAAATGAGATCTGAGACATAAATTCCTGATATAGTTAATTTATGCAGCTTGTTTCTAAACAATTGAGACGAACTCATTGAGTCACGTAGTGTAATTCGTCATGTCCTGCCCCAATAAAGACGTAACTTTACATGAATTAAATAAAACAGACATGAATGAGTGCATGTTGAAAATAAAAGCGCTGAATTTAATTCTCTATCTGTTGTATTTGCTCACCAGTAGTCTAGAAGAAAAAGTTCGTTCATATTGCTTAGCAACTGACGGATGATCAGGAGGCTTAAGCACGGCCACTGAATGAAACTTTTGACAAGATTATCTTGTTTAAACACCCTAGATTATATTATCATTTACTACATAACAATTATTTCGCTAATACACATATAAATATAGCCTACCGCTTTGTGGAAATTAATTATTTATTATCTCCATGCGCAATCGCGGTTGATTAAGTTATAGTCAAACAGCACTTTGTCAGTTGGCATTTCATGATTTAACGTTATATTAAATTTGTTAAGTGCACATTAATTTTTGGACTCAGACCCCTCTATTTATTTGTGTATAAATATAAAGTTTTTTTTTTTTGTATGCAAGGAGGGAGTGATTGTTATAAATAAAATGGTTTGTTCAGCTCATTTGTGTTGTAATAATTGTCAAAAACAGAAGTATAACAGTAAATAAATATCGGTTCTCCATATTGGTTATCAGGTACATAAACATGCAAATAATCGGTATCGGTATCGGTTATAAAAAATCAATATCGGTCGATCACTAGTTCAAACACCATATAAAAAGTGAATTTTGCATAATAGGTCCACTTTAGATGCTTCAAGGGGGTACACCACTGTAAAAGGTTTAGGAACCATTGTCCTAAAGAATGACTGCTGTCCTTCTGAGCTCTGCACAGATTAAGCCATCAACTTTTGGCCGGCTTTAAAATAACAGTCATAAGCATTTATGTGCTAAGACTTTCAGCATATGGAGCTGATCACCTCCACAACTGGCAGCCGTGGGTCACGTTACTGATGAGTAATTTAGGGAGCCGCGGCCTCTTATTCTAACTTGCTTAATTTTTCTTCCATCTCAGTTTCTGCTTTCTCCCTCTCTCCCTCTCATCAGTTAGAGGAAAACTTTTTCATTAAAGTCTATTTATAGAGCGTGTTTTAATGGGCAGACCTCAGCAACAAGAGGAAATAAGAAAACCTTGAAAATGCTCAATCAAAGAACCTGGTCATTTCCTCCGGCTGCCTATTACAAGCGACCTTACTGTGAAAATGAAGTTGCACTTGTGAGGATTGTGTGAGCGTGATTGCAAGGATGAACTAACAGAGGTGGAGTTCCTAATGGGTAAATTGTGCCTGCGTGATGAGTTTGGTTATTCTCTCAGCATTGTGTGTGATTGGAGGAAGTCCATCATGTTTGAGGCAGTGATGTCTGTCTCAGGCCAAACCTGCAGCTGAATGTCAGCTCATGCTCTCACAAAGAGAAATGAACTTCAGTCATTTGTAAGCTTAAAGGTACAATATGTAAGATTTTTGGATTAAAATATCCAAAAACCACTAGAACAGTGTTATATATTTTGATGACTTGTGTTCTTACATTATCCCAGATGTTTCCAAGAATGTTTAAATCCAGAGATTTTAACCAGGACACGGACCGTGTCAGTGCGTCGCCTATCAATGACATAATTCCTGCGTTACCCTTGAATATCCTTTTATTTGTAGAAACACCAAAGATGCTTTAATATATTATGTTTTATTAGACAAGGGAACAACTGTTTGGATACATTTATAGACTAATCATTGTTATGTAGCTCAACATGTTTAGTCTTATTGTTTGAATCTTGTTTTCTTGATTTTCTGCGAGTACTATGTTTTATCATGCCTCAGAGAAAAACACTATTTTGTCAAGTGGCTAACACGGCATAATCAGATGCAGTTTTATTTTTAGTAACAGTAATACAGCATTTTCTCTGTCATAAAATGTTTTAAAATTAATTGCATGCCTTTTAGCAACACAAGCCATCCAGCATTTATTAATATGGTATTCTAATGTCGATCTAGCTTACTGCAGTGTGCAACAAGTGTCTCGTAGCAGCTGCCGAGCGAACGCACAGAGTAACGTTATAACATCATTTTATAACGTTAAATGATGTTATACACTCAATATGCATCTAATATGATAAACAGCGCTGTGTTACCCCACATAAGCTTGACCGGAAGAAGCGGAAGCAGCGACTGTGGCATAATAAAAGTTCAGCTGCTCTCGAGCCGTGTGTCGCGCTCGTTTTTTAGTTGGCAATCGCTCCAGCAGCCTCATTCAGCTCCAACAGCACTCTGCCCTGCTCTGCTTCATACTACAGTAATGTTAATAATCTCGTCCATGAACATGATTTCTGCCTGAGTCCTGTCAGATTCTTTTCTACCGGCTGTGAGGTGAAAGACGACAATTCCCTTGATTCCATGTCAATCTTGGCATCATCAAGCTACGCCTTTGTTTTGAATAGGTGACCTCTAGCATCACAAAGAAAATTTTCAGTTGCTTTAATGCATATCAATCTTGTTTGCTCAATTTTTTTGTTTTTGTACCTTTTTTTTGTCACTGAACAAAGAGAAAAATGTATGCCTACCTTGATTTGTTGTTGAATTGACACATTTTGTCTTTTTTTTTTTTTTTTCCCCTCCTTGTTGTCTTCCTGTTTTGTCTTTCCATCTGAGAGCTAGCTCTAAACAAGGCCTCAGATGTGAGCAGCTCAGAGTGTGTGAGTTTGTGAGAGGTTTGTATGGGCTGTTTACCTGGCTTCTGACCTGTGTGTTAGCATAGCAGAATGTTGTTAGTCATTAAGGTTTAGATCAATTAGAAGGGAAATTGGAAAGATCTAATGTTTGATTTGAAGTGACAATCGATCAGTGTTTTGCCTTTATCTCTTATAGAAGCATTATGTATATACAAGACTTGCACTATGAGCAATGGTGTTGATTGTTGAGTGTGATTTATTGATTTGAAAGAAAAATAGTGTTGAGTGAATAATGATCTGTTTCAACACATTGGGGAAAAAAAGGCTTCCATACTCAATTAAACAGGACAGTTCAACAGTAAGTCTGTTCAGTGATATTCTATTAAAATCATTGACATTTTGATCAAGCAAAAAGGTTCTACCATTCACTTTATCAAATTAAATGGAATGTCAGTGGTCTGATTCTCTTTCTTTGCTCCCTTTCTCTCTGTCTTCCTCATGTGTGTCATTAACACCACTGCTTTATCTCACGTTGAGATCTACCAGCTAAGCTGATCACTGGTTTCTGTCACCTCCCAAAGCTCTGGGCCAATCGTCTCCTTGTTCTTACAGGTCACCAAATTGGTCCAATTATTTGATCAACAGGAAATATTCATAGACCTCTGAAGGGATCGTTGACAAATGGCTGCACTTTCCATCATAGAGGCTGTGTTTAACACATCAGATGAGGACCTTGAGCTAATGTATTAGTCACGATGATGACATTGCAAAATCATTACAGGTGACCAAGTCATCAAAACGACTTTGACAGCAGATAATTGGTCTTACTGAGGTAATACAGATAGAAGAGGACCGTGTGTGTGTGTCTTTTAATGTGTGTGTGTTTTTTTTTTTTTTTTTTTTTGAGAATCCTATTGATGTGCCAACTTTCGTCGAGGCTGTTTTTTTCACCTCTTTCAGACACCTGAACTGAGGTGGGGTAAAAACCCTGATAAGTTTTTAAACACACATGTACACTAAAGGAACAGCTCCGCACCTACATCCACTGTCAATGATGCTTTAGAAATAATAACCACCTCAGAGACACTGATGCAGAAAACAGAGTGTGAAATAAAAAGGCAGACTAAAGCTCAAACTGTCTGACATGTTTGTCTGTGTGTGAATGGCCCTGCTAGGAATCTTGCTGTCTTAGTCTTGCTGTCTAATTTTCACTGTGTTTGTGTGTGTGGTGACAGCCCATGCTGTGAGCGTTTGGCCACATGTGTCTCCGTTACAGTAACGTATGAGTATGTATGGCGGCAGGATGACACGCAGGGCTGGCATATTGTTGGCAGATCAGTGCCATGGATAGCTGGTTCTTTTGCATTCCTGTTTTGGCAGTCATAGCAGCCCATTTAAGCCATTAAGCTGTTGTGTGTATCCAGCCATACTCCACATTAACAGAGCACTTACTTGCGCACATATGCACAGTAAATCACATGCACACATATTGAATCTTTCACTGGCCATGTGTGTGTACTGGACCTTTTCACTGTTTGTATCACTCTGTTGTCTGTTTTTGTGGGGATCATGTTTCACTAAGTCTTTCTACATAGTTATGTCAGTAGTTGGTGGCAATTGATTGTCTTGGAGTGAAACTAGTGACTTGCTGCATCCCAAATTGCATACTATCCATCTTAAATAGTATTTGAAATTAGAATGAATGTGTCCCAAATTGTAGTATGTTGAAATGAGTATTCCAAAGATGCTGGATAGTCTACTATTAGAATTCGAAGTGCAGATTTGTGCACACTCTGTTTTCTAGTATTGCCCAGAACCCATTGTGTGTTGGAAACTACAAATATGGCAGATGTGCAAGACCCGAAATTTAAAGGATTAGTTCACCCAAAAATGAAAATTCTGTCATTAATTACTTACCCTCATGTTGTTCCACACCCGTAAGACCTTCCTTCATCTTCAGAACACAAATTAAGGTAATTTTTGATAAAATCCAAAGGTACTAAAGATATATTTAAAACAGTTCATGTGACTACAGCGGTTCAACATTAATGTTATGAAGTGACAAGAATACTTTTTGTGCGGCAAAAAAAACAAAATAATGACTTTATTCAACAATATCTAGTGATGGGCGATTTCAAAACACAGCTTTTATGAAGCTTTGAAGCTTTACGAATCTTTTGTGTCAAATCAGTGGTTGAATATTCTAATGGGTATTATTGTCTAAAACAATGTGAAGTCTAATTGGAATATAATGTGCATATCTACCTGGTCACTGTTAATTGTGTGTTTTCTTTAAGTGTGGTTGTTGACTCTTTGTTATATGTGTTACAGGGTGCCACCATAAAGAAGGATGAACGCAGTGGAGCGATCATAGTGGCGCGCATCATGAGGGGCGGGGCAGCAGACAGAAGTGGTGAGCACTGATGCGCCTCTTCTCTCTCTCTACACAAATGTACCCTAATAGCACCCAGATGTTTAGTTTGTTTACACAAAGCCTGAGATGGCTTATTACGCTGAATAAACTGTGGTCTCTTAACTTCTCTTGCTATCCACTGCTCTTTGTTGCATCCAGGGCTGATACATGTCGGAGATGAGCTGAAAGAGGTCAACGGTATTCCTGTAGATGACAAAAAACCAGAGGAAGTAATCCGCATCCTGGTATGTGTGCATTTGTGAAGAGACGACAAGAAATTCCATTAACAGCATGTTTAATGGTTTGTAATATAACAGAATATTTTGAAAAGAGGATTTTATCCAGTAGGAATTTTGACCATAAATGTGTTAAACATTATAGGCTAAGAATCTAATGTTGGTTAATATTATTTTCCACCTTGCTATTGCAGGAGAAATAAAAAAAAAATAAGTTTTAGCTAGAGAAAATGATTTTGATGAAAAACTATGAAATAAAAAGACAAAATGAATGCACCAGTGCACATTATTCATTTAATTTACTAAAAATGTTGGTGATTGTGTCTTTTTGTTGATTCTGCTCTGTTTACAGTCCCAGTCGCAAGGTGCCATCACGTTTAAAGTGGTCCCAGGCATCAAAGAGGAGGCACAAAGCAAAGAGCCCAAGGTACAATTCATCATAATTACTGCCGGATCAGACGTGACAAACAGTTTAGGCAAAAAAGAGATGGCCTGATATGGGATGTTCTCAGGTGGTGGAGTGGGACTCATTTTCAGCCCTGGAGTTTCATGCCTTAGACCGGCCCACTTTAATTCCCAGACTGACTATATTAAAATAATGTAATTAAAACCTCAAGTATATAAGTCTGCAATAGTGCACTGTTCTCTACAGCCTTGTAATTGATTGTATTTTTCAAAAATATCATTTCAAATTTAGTGCAAATACAGTAGCCTAAGTGTTGCTTTATATATCTAAGTACATACATTTATATAAAATAGCTATATATTATTTATTTTTATGTGTGTGTGTATATATATATATATATATATATATATATATATATATATATATATATATATATATATATATATATATATGTATGTATGTATGTTAGGGCTGTCAAAATAATGCGTTAATTTCAATTAATTAATCTGAGAAAAAATAACACGTTAAAAAAAATAACGCAGATTAATCCATTCCGTATTGACCTTTGAACCTGGAGCCGTTCTAGCCACCATTCGACTGTAAAATGAAGGAGGGAAATGACTGCTGCGCTGACGGACAGAACGAGCAGAGAGCTCTCTGTCTTTAAAGTAAGCACCGTCTTTGCACTCTCTCTACCTCACACATAATAATCTAAATCAACTGACACAATGCTAAAAGTTCGTAAGACCAAATCCATGTTTCACGAGGCGCATTCGGAGAATATCTTTCCTGAATAACCGCTGGGTGTCAATAGTGCTCAAAAAAATGTCACCTCATCTTCTCTGACAGGCACCCTGCACGTGCAGCTGACATAAACCACACTTTCAGTAAACAAAAAGAAAATCCTATCCAGTGGTGAAATGTTTTCCGTGTTGACAAATCAGTCGCGATTCGCACGCAACACGTCAGCGTCCGCTAATGTTCAATTCGCGACCTAATGACTCATTTGAACAGATTCATTTTAATGAATCATGACAACAACTGATCTGTCCACACGGTCTATAATGAATCATTTACTTGAACAACTCTGAAATGAGAACATAAGTGTGCTTACCCCATTTAGCAAGAGTGGTTAGTAAAATTAGCCTTAATAATCCACAATATTTTCAGGTTATTTAAATGACAATGTGTAGTAAATTAGGCCTACCTATAAAATCAGTTAGTTTAGACTGGAGTGAGGTGATATCAGAACAAAGCAAGTTGTTGTTAGCTAGGTGCATTCAATTGTATATGGTAGAAAATTATATTATTAGTTAATATAACTTCTAAATGCTACTTTTTAATACTTTTCAGGTTTAGCAAAAAAGCATCTTCTCTTACAAAGCTATAAAATCACTTTTTTTTTTTTTTTTTTTGCTAAGAGGACAAGAAAGAATTACAGTGAGAATGACGGGTACTTTATTGTCAGTATCGGGCTCGCAGATTATGTGGGTAGGGCACTTTTTACTGTTTGTGTGGATGACAATGTCTGTCACCACCGAAGACCATTTTTGACCCAGGAAAAACCCTGCATTGATTCTTTTGATATTGACGATATTTAATACTTTCACAGCAAAAATAATGTATGTGATTAATTTAGATTAATTAATCACAGAGTATGTAATTAATTAGATTAAAATTTGTAATCGATTGACAGCCCTAATAAATATATATATATATATATATATATAATATATATATATATATATATATATATATATATATATATATATATATTTTTTTTTTTTTATTTATATATATATATATATATATATATATATATATATATATATATATATATATATATATATATATATATATACTATACTTGGTATATAATATATATATATATATATATATATATATATATATAATGGATATATATGCGTTTTGGATATAAATGTATATTCTTATTATATACAAGTATTATAAATAATGAAAAAATACCATAAATCCCTCAAAACTGCACAACTTTACAGTAAAAATATTAAAGTGAGCGATATCACGTTTGTTTAAAAAAGTTACATTATCTTACAAAATCACATTTTTACTGTCTGGTTATGTAAGCTAGTTGGACAGAAAAATTGAATATTGTTGCCCAATGTGTAGCATAATTAGCAAGCAACATAGCATAACATAAATGATTGGCCCCATATTTTATTATTTGCCTACTATTATTACAATATGAGAAATGGCTGCATACATGCCTTTTATCTTTTGCATGTTTCATCTCTTCCTTTTTATTTATCTAGGCTACCTAAATTTGCCTCCGGTGGCTCAGACCATTTTTCTTAACATAATTTAGTGTTGATTTAGGAACTTGTCCCTGCTCTCTCTAAAGACGTTACCTCATCCCTTCTTCTCGTATACTTTTGAGTGAGAGTTCTTCTCCGGGTTGCACACTCTTGAGTCCCTCCCGACCTGGTTAATTGACCCTCATGGTGACATGACATCATTGACGTTACGTGCAAATTTGAGCGGTAAAACCCCGATCGCGCATTCATTTTTTTTCTCCCGCGAGTGCCCCGTGCCGTCCCCGGCAAGATGCCACCCTGGGCCGTTGCCCATGACACCCATCCACCACTGGTTTTAAGGGAAAAAGGTACTCAGTACATTTGGCTGCCTCGACAGTTTCTAGAGCATCCATATTTCAACCCAGTGCCGTGACAACACTGGCCCTCGTGGTCAAAAAAACAGACCGGCCCACCGGGAATTCTTCCGGTGCTACCCATTAGCCAATCCGGGCCTGGATTTTCTACTCAGTTGGTGGGTTTTTTTCTCTGTATATGTACTACGGGCTGCTGGTTTGATAGATGAATTTTTGTTCCCATTCGTCTTCAACACAAATTATTTGCACTAAACCTCTCAGCTCCCTTCCAGCTTTCAAACAGCCTATGTCGATCTGGTCCTAAACCAAGTGAGCTCTGCCTCACAGTCTTCTGTCCACATGAAACCTCAAAGACTGATTTGCAGTGCTCTACACATACTGCTTACACAAAACTTTAGTCAGAACTGTTGACACTTAAGTGATTCCAAAAGAATTGAGTTACAACATGATAAAGACTTGATACAAACTGGCATACATGTTAACATCAGGCATGTGCATAAAATGCCTCTATGTAATCTATCATTCAGAAGATTGGGATCTGTTTTTTTTTTAATGTTTTGTTTTAAAAGTCTCAAGGCTGCATTTAATTAATTAAAATATGGTAAAACAGTAATATTGTAAAATATAATTTTTAATTCAAAATATTTTTTAAATTCATCTCAAAATGTAATTCATTTGTCAAAGCTGAATTTTCAGCATCCATTACTCCATTCTTCAGTGTCACATGATCCTTCAGAAATCATTCTAATGTGCTATTTTTTTAAATAGCATTTCTCATTAATATCAATGTTGATATCTGTCGTGCTGCTTAACATTTGTATTATTTTTTGTGAAAATTGCGATACATTTTTTTTTCAAGTTATTTTAAAAATAGAAAAAAGCATTTATTTTAAGTTTGTGGAATTTTAGATAAATTTATATTTCATTCTTGCTGAATAAAATTAATTTCTTATAAAAAATAAAAAAAACTTACTGACCCCAAACTTTTGAGTGTTGAGTGCTGTAAATGAGGACTGTACCATTTGCGGGTCTATTTAATTCATTTGCTGTGCTGTAATGGTTTAAATATGTTTCAGTTTTAAATTCAGTCATAACCCGCATGTGTGTGTTATCCAGTGACCATAGTTTACTGTTTTCTACACATGTAATGAATATGTCGAAGTGCTGCTAATTGGCTGCACATGTGTAAGAGGGATAAAAAAATGATGGAGTGCGAGACGGAGAGATGAAGCGTTCCCTCAGGATGTATTGGTGTGTTTGTGGGGAATGTTCTCCCCTGTAACATCATTTTTCTGTATGGCACACGCAGCTCTCTAAATCAACACAAGCCACTGCTCTGTGCTTTGGGGACTTTGCTGTCTCCGTTTGCTCTCAGTAACCTTTTACTTTCTTATTTGTCTTTTTTATTTATTTGATACGTCTGCTCAATCACTCCAATCCTCTAAACACCTCATGATCTCCCTCGTTAGAAAAGCGCTAATGAGAATCGCATAGCATTTCCAAGAAAATTTTACATGTGTATGTGTGGAAAGTAAGCCTATCCAAAATGCACCTTTGATTTGGTCATTATTTAGAGAGAGGGATGGAGCAGATGTGATTTGAATTTCATCATTCTCTCATTTCATTTTAATCCATTTAATGTTCATTTTGAAGCTGTTTCTCTCTTTCTCTCTCTCTTTCTCTTGCTCTTCAGATGTTTGTAAAGGCGCTTTTTGACTACAATCCAGCTGACGATAAGGCGATCCCTTGCAAGGAGGCAGGTTTGGCGTTCAAGAAGGGAGATATCTTGCAGGTTATGAGCCAGGATGATGCCACCTGGTGGCAGGCCAAACTTGAGGGCGATGGCAACCTGCGAGCTGGACTCATCCCTTCCAAACACTTTCAGGAGAGGTTAGCCAATGCTTTTCTCTCTTCCCTGCTCCTTTCCTCCCACTATCACCAGTTTTAAATTCAACAGCACTCCTTGAGTCCATCATCCTGTCCGCCCTCTGTCCAGCCCCCTCATATATCATATTCTCCTTTCATGCATCCATCTCTCTGTCTCTCGATCATTCCAGACTTCTTCCACTCCATTACAACCTGACTTTCACTCCCTACTATGAAAGGAATGACTTTTCTGACTTTTTTTGTATTCCTCGTCATTTTTTTCCCTTTTTGTGCAAGAGGGCTCAGCCAAAATACTTTGGATTTCCGTGGCTGTCTGGGCTGGAATGAGTAATGACAGACAATGATAGCACTGGTTCACATCCACTTTGGACGTCCACGCACGGAAAATTGCACATCAGTGGCGTTCTTCTTAGTAAAGTGGACTCTGACGTGCATGCACATGTGTGCTACCTTAGGAAATATTTTCTTTGCTCTGTTTCTCTTGAAAAAAAAAAAAAAGTACCTTTCAATAGTAAAACATATTTTTGAACCTGTCAGATGTACAGTAGCAAGTGCTGTTTCTGGCTGACAATTTTCTCTCTTTCTCTCTCTCACTCTCTCTCTCTCTCTCTCTCTCTCTCTCACACACACACACACACTAATGGATACTTAGGCAGGTAGCTCTGCATTGTAGTTAAGAGATTAGTAATCCCCTTACGGCTGTGAAATCTGATTTTATTGCATGTGTCTGTTACAGCTATGCTCATGGCAACAGAATAGGGTTGTCAGTTGGGTTTGAAGTGCTAAATTACCAATCATTAAGTTACGTTTACAAATTTTGGTTATAAATGATTGACGCATGGTATTCAAAGACCAAACAGACTCCCTTACTCACTGTTGTCTGTTGATTTAGATTTGATGGTGAAATTGCTTCTCACTCACAAATATCATTAAATGCAGTTGTCAGTCCCAATCACTGTTCTTATAGCTCTTTATTTTTCTCTCTCACTTCCTTCAGGAGGTTTGCAGTCTGGAAACCCACAACCGTCACGACTCTTCAGAGGACCCCCAGCAAAAGATTCTGTAAGGACCACACTCAAACAATCATGCAGCAACTAAAACAACCACTAAAACAAATGTATATTCACACCAGGGCTCAACAATAAGATTTTTTTTCCCCCTACTGGCTCAGTCGGGCCATTAGTTGTGGCCCCACTACCAAAGAATATATAGAAAAATATATAAATACAAATATAGAAATATTTGTATTTTTTTCCATTAAAATTTAAGTGTACTTAACATCATTTCACTTCACAAAGGTGTGTTTTTCTTTACAAAACAACCTGGAAATTCTGCACATATAATGTAACATTCATAAACATTATAAGCAATAAGCATATGATGCAAAACATTATTGTTTGGTTTGTAGTTTCACATTTTTAATGGTACTTTCAAGGTGGTTACAAATAATTTTTGAAATTTTCACAAACCTCACCCATGTTAGCCTACTAGATAACATTATCTTGGTGACAAATCATCATAATTTGCAACAGTTTAAATTAAACTGTAATTTGATTAAATTACAAAAACTGAACAGTGGTTCTTAGCTAGGGGATGGGGCCCACTTTCAGAGGTACCAAAAAATGACTTAAAAGCATTTAAAGGTCCCGTTCTTCGTGATCCCATGTTTCAAACTTTAGTTAGTGTGTAATGTTGTTGTTAGAGTATAAATAAAATCTGTAAAATTTTAAAGCTCAAAGTTCAATGCCAAGCGAGATATTTTATTTAACAGAAGTCGCCTACATCGAACGGCCAGTTTGGACTACATCCCTCTACTTCCTTCTTTAATGACGTCACTAAAACAGTTTTTTGACTAACCTCCGCCCACAGGAATACACAAGAGTTGCGTTTGTAGAGTGTGTTTGTCGCCATGTCGTCGAAACGCTGTTATTTTCATCCGGCAGTCCAATCACCGGGTCTGATTCTGGCTCAAATTGATAGGGTAAAATTAAAGACATGTTTACAATAACACTGAGCGCATGAATCTCCACGTTATGGTAAGAGGCGTGACCTTTCCGGGCAAGGAGCGCTAAGCTGCTGTCGAATCACAACACAGGAACCGCTGGCACAATCAGAACTCGTTACGTATTTCTGAAGGAGGGACTTCATAGAACAAGGAAGTCATCAGCCCGTTTTTATGACAGTGGAAACAGCGGTATACAGATAAGTAAATTATGTGAAAAATACTGTGTTTTTTTACACGCGAAACATGAACACATGTTATATTGCACACTATAAACACAATCAAAGCTTCAAAAAAACACGAAAAACGGGACCTTTAAAGAAATAAATTATTAATAATATATTAAGATAATTCAACTCTAATGTTAACTAAAATGATTAAAAAACATTTCCTTTTTCCAACATTGTTCTTGCAATTTCTGGAATCTCCAAATTTAATTGAATTCAGTACATCAATACTTTATAATCATACTTATAAGTTTGAAAGCAAAGCTGTTTTTTCATAATTACGGCAGAAATACCAGATAAATCATAACCTAAATGGGGGAGGGGTATCTTTTGTATATTGTATTGGACAACAGGGGCCTTTCGAGGTCAAACAGGTTGAGAACCACTGGTGTAAAACATCGTTGTACAAGATCACTGAATGTAAAATTTTCTGTGGTAATGCCATGAATCTCTCTCACTGACCTCAGGCCTAGACACCTTATTGTTGAGCCCTGCATACACACTCATCCGTTTGTTCTTGGGCTACAGCAGAAGTGATTTTTGAGAGAAGTGATTTTTTTCTGTCATATGAGAGAGGCCCATGCAATGCAGATGTTGTGAGGAGACCCTCTGAGTAGAGCAGTAACTTAAAGAAAAAAGAATAGAAGGAACAGTAACCGGAAAAGATTAGATGAGAGGGTGGGAAGTGCAAGGTGAAGTGAATGCAGACAGGGAGCCCAGACTCCCCTGACTGGTGCCAGGCAGATATGTGCACACATGTGTATTTATGTACATGTGCATTAATGCACGCCTGGACATAAGCTTCCTCTCCTGCTTTCCATTAATCTCTCACATCTGATTATTGTATGCGTGTGTGCGTGTATTTGTACACCACAGCTCTAATCTCTCCCACCGACTGACATCAGGGGTCTTTATGGAGCTGTGCTGGGTTAGTCTCTACACATGGACGCACTTAAGTCTCACCACGAGACAGACGCGCTGCAACACTCTCGAGATGTTGCCGTCATCCGTACAGCTACACACACACACTTGATTGAATAATAGAGCCACTCTGGATTCTTATACCCAATGCCACATGCTTGGCCTCCCACCTTTTCCATTTTTCTGTGTCACTCCGCCGGCTGCTTAAAACAAAGCAAAAGTTGATGTGTGCGTCACTGAAGTATCGGTATTGATGAGTTATCCAGGACCACCCCAGGAGTCATGAAACTGTCGTCTTCGCAAACTCTTTATGTTTCACATAACGAACAAGCATAAGTAATATTAAAGTGCTGCTTTATTGCAGCTTTTCATGTGTAGAATTTTTCAGAATCATGTCACATATGGAAATTTGTCAGAAAAAAAGCTCAATTCAGAGAAATGGAAAAGCTAATGTCTGACTTAACCAGAAGCAGACCGTATACAATACCAATCCAAACAAAGGTGTTGTAGATGCATATAGGTGTGCTTGGAAGTAGGGTTGGGAATCGTAAGAAATTTTCCGGTTCCGATTCCGGTTCTGCCTAACGGTTCCGGTTCCGGTTCCATTAAAATAATTAAACAACTAATAAAAAATAATAGTAAGGGAAAAATGCACAATACTCAACTTAAACAGTCCTTTTTGTGTTTATTATTCTTATAAAATGAATTTAACAGACTGCTAATCTCATATTCGCTAACACTTTACAATAAGGTTCATTAGTTAACATCAGGCCTACATTAACATGAACTAATAATGAACTGCATTTCTACAGCATTTATTAATATTTGTTAATGTTAACATTTACTAATACATTATTAAAATCAATAGTTGTATTTGTTAACATTAATTAATGAACTGTAAACTAACACGAACAAATTATGAACAGCTGTATTTTTATTAACTAAGATTAAAGATTAACAGATACATTAACAAATGTATTGCTCATGGTTAGTTCATAAATGAACCTTATTGTAAAGTGTTACCACAAATAAGATAAGATGCTTGAACACACATGTAAGATCCAGACAGGTGAAACAGAATATTTTTGTAAATTGGATTCATAGATTGTTTCTGAAAGAATGATTCAGTGATAGACACACAGGAAATTTGTTGCCACCTAGTGGCTTAACAATGCAATCGATACAGTCGTTATTTGAAGTCTAGTTTCTTTCAGAAGGTAATTTATTATATTTTGATCGGTAACATCAGTGCTTCTATCTGAATAATAAACTTTTGTATACTTCTGTTATAATTGGAATATTTATCAGACATAAATAATTATACTGTGCGTTTGAAAAGATTGTGAAAATGTTTATATCTACACATGACAACTCTCTTCAGATCAACGGCAGCGCGAACGCAGATTTGAATGTCGAGATTTTATTTTTGTCAAAGGGTTTAATATACATGGGTGAATCGTTGTCTTTTAGGAACTAGATCATGTGGGTGATGAAATCGAGAACGCGATCTTTTAAAGATTAATCGTGCAGCTTTGTGCATCTCTCCCTCTCTCTCTCTCTATTGATATCTGACGTATACGAGTAGCGCGAGGGCTTTTCGGTGCATTCATTGCTATAATATTCATGAGATGAGACGTCTCTATTAAAGAATACGCTCCCCGCACTTCGCCCACCCATCACACCAGAACCGTTTTCGGAACCGAAACTTAGAAATCTTGCACTGTTCCGGTTCTTTCCAAAAAACACTACCGGTTCCGGATGAGAACCGGTTCTCGGTTCCCAACCCTACTTGGAAGAAAGAAATTTTGTTTGTTTGAAACTGCATGACTGTGCACTTTAAGAGTAAGACCATCTGTCCACTGGCCTGCAGTGTGGTGACGTTAGCCCATATTTCAAAGAGCAGCGATGAGGGGCTTTCTCTGGATGACTGAACACACGCTAGTGCTTTGCACTATAGACATGTGCAGTCACATAATGCCTTACTTATCAGAACAGCATGATCACTAGCTGAGGCTGTATGTCATATCCATTATAAACCCCACAACCCTGGGCAGGTACAAAGACAAAAACTTTCAGGGTTTCCACAGTTAAATCATATTTAAAATCATGATTTTTAAGCAAGGAAATGTCATGGAAATTAATCTAAAAAGTAATATGTCATGGAAATTTACCAGTTTTTGTTCATAGTTTTAAAATTTTGTAGGCTAGAAATAGTTTTTTATGGATTAAATAAAATAATTTTAGTCAATATCAGGTAAATCCTTATGAAGGACTGTAAAAATTACATTGTACATTTCAAATGAGTCAAATCATGTGCACATATAGGTTGGCCTGGTAACAAGAAGGTTTACTGGTTCAGTCCCCACAAGGAGCGAGCACCATTTTGTATTTGAACAAGGTAATTAAAGGTGATAGAGAGGATTTTTTTTTGTCGACTGAGAATCCAAAGACTGTTACTGAGTTTTTGAAATGAGCGCATGCCTAAGAACAACCCCCCTCCTTCACAGCTCATTTCAAAGGAACGCCTCCCAAAACTCATGCACGAGTATTGGAACACGAGTGTTTACCATCGGCATTCGCTGTGTCGTGTTTTTTGGATTCATTATGTCGGACTCACCGCAGGTAACTCATAATCTGCAGTTGTTATTCCTGTCTCCTGACAAAAACATTGCATGCAGCGCCTGTGGAGTGTGGAAAGTTACTGGAGCTCGCAGCCACGCTCGTCTCTCACAAGGAACGTCACGGCAGTGATTGACAAGCCAGAGGGCCAATCCGCGCACGTCTCTCACAAGGAATGTCACTGCAGTGATTGACAAGCCAGAGGGCCAATCGTTTACGCGATGATCGTGTAAACGATTGGCTGATGTTTTTAAGGCCCTACCTCGTGCACAGATGATGTATATTAATATTATTACTTTCAGTGCATCTAATAAATAGTCTTTTATCAGTAAGTAAAGACAGTTTCAAGTAATATTGCAAAAATGTATAAAACAAAACATCCTCTTTAGCACCTTTAAAGTTTGCATGAAATGTAAGTTCACCCTATCTGTTTTCTAAACACATTAATAGCATATTATGAATAATATACACACATTATAATAATATACATACACATGACAATTTCAATGCCTGACACTAGTCCTTGACATCACTAACGGAGAGCCCCCTGTGTATAAGAGGGCGCCTGCAATAGATTTAATCAACTTTTTTTGTCTGAAGGAGATGTGTAGGCAAGCCTGAGGCATGACAACAAGACACAGTGTCTCGTTCCCCTTCTCAGGGAACCATCGTTACATCCGTAACCTGAGACATTCCCTTTCGAAGTTGAACTCAACATTGCGTCTTTGATCGACACTATGGGGTACAGATGCCCACTCAGCCATGCTAAGGGAATGCCTGCCTCATTAGCTGTGCCTATGCACAACCACAATGGGCATAGCAACAGTCCCAGCATTTTCAGCCTTCTTTTCTTCCTTGTGGGCCCAACCTTAGCCACCTGCCGCCCAGGAGCAGAGCTGTAAGGTTTAGCTATGTCAGCTTCTTTAGCTTGACACATATTTGGGAATACTGGTCCAGGCCCATTTTTATACACCTACCACTAGAGGGAGCAAACACAGGGGTTTTCATTTAGAAAAACTATTCACCTCCTCCCTACATTGTACTTTAAACTTTAGGAAGCCGCAAAGGAGCTTCAGCTGTACTACCCTAGAACGAGTGGGGGAAAGCACTCACATCCTGCCTGGACTAGTCCAGGTCTCGCAAGATTCCCAGCACCTGACAAAGGTGCCTGATAACAAGAGATGCCAGAAGGCAAATTAACCTCTACTTGCCAGGTTCTATGGGATCAGTTTAGAATAGAAAAAAGAATAGAAGAAACAGCAACCAGTTTAGGGGTTTTCATAGGGGTTGGGGGGCTGGGTAAGAGAAGGGATGTTACTTCTCCTTAGTGATTCGGTCTTGTTTACCAAACTGCTTGCATTCAATTACTTCTTCCTAGCATTCTGCCTCCTCTGCACTCTGCTCCTCACCAGAGGAGGAGCATGAGTGGCCACACTCAGCCTCTGTCCCTGCCTCCAGTCCTAATACTGTGATGGACCAGGTCTCCCAGAGGTATTAGGCGAAGACTTAGACCGGCATGGAATGTATCCCCTGAAAGCTGTCGACCACACCCTCGCCTCTCTAAACCTTCTGGCTACCATCTCTACAGGCATGTCAAAAAGAGACACACATTAAGGAGGATGTTTTTTTCAGTTTATTTTATTTATTAGCCCGGAGGTCCAAATCCATGGTGCCCTGCTGTTCAAAAGTGATGTAGTCCTCAACGCAAGGCAGGGTCGGAGCAGGGTAGTTATGGCCTGACAGAATTTGCTCGTCAAAAGTGCTACAAGTGACTTCCTGTCTCTCATGCCCCCAAACCAGATCTAGGTGCAGGCCATCACCTCCAGCAACTCCTCATATGTGGAGCTGGTAGGCTGAGAGAGCTCACTATAAGCAATATCCTCGCCCTCATCAACCACATCCACCTCATCTTGGCTGAATGCTGGCAGCAACATTTGCTATCTGCTTGTGGACAGTTCCCCATAGTGTCGATCCAAGACGCAGTGTTGAGTTCCACTTCAAAAAGGAACGCCAGGTTGCTCTGGAGGGATAGCCCTTTCAATTAATAGTATGTGTACTATACGCCTCCTGGATAAAAATTGATTGTTAAATGACTTCTTACCTGAGACTTGCACAAGAATCTTTATTAACTGTCACATGACCAGATTCCGTTGTATGTTTTTTTTATTCTCCACTTTCATGCAATGTCATTGTCACAGTGGGGATTCTGATAAAGACAGGTGCTTCAAACCAGCAACCTTTTGGTTAGCAACCCTGAGCCTCAACCAGTCAGTTAATGTCTGTTTATTTTGTTTACAAATATTCTTTTTAATCTTTTCTTAACTTCACCTCTCATGATTACTTTTTCTTTCTTCCTGTTGCATCTTTATGAGAGAAATATGTCTTCTGGTTACATTAGCTGCATTTACATGCAACCTAATTATCTGTTAATCTTAACGTGTTCAGGACCACTGATCAAACTTCCTGTTGTTATTGTAATGTTGACATTGCATGTGGAGCAGTTTTGTTTGGGGTACATGTAGTGCACATGTAAATGGATATATTTACATTGGTTAGGGTAGATATAAACAGAACATGTGGAATCTTCAATGGGATTCATGTGAATCTGTGTATATAAACAATAAATCCGTCTATTCATGCGTGATCACGTGATCTGGTTTATGCCCTTTCAGATGTTTGTTTGACCAGATATTTCAGTCCAATTGTTCTGTCATCACTGTAGATATGGAAACAATTTAAGAACCCCTTTAATCTACACTCACCAACTCATCATCCCCACTTATTTGTAATAATCATCTGTTCTAGATTCATTTATAAATATAACTCCAAAAAGGCATCTGTTATCTTTTTGGAGTTATTCTGTCATGTAAAAATTGCATAATTTCTATGCCTTCAATCCAAGTTTGCTCGGTCAAATTTATGTCATTGGTTGTTTTGTTTTGTGTGTGTGTGTGTGTGTGTGTGTGTGTGTACACTCTGTGACCAAAAGCCTTTTTAAAAAAAAAAAAAAGATCTTGAGACATATATTACTGAGGGCTAGAAAAAGGTGCTAGATGTAGTGAAGGTCGCTGCTTCATGCCCTTGCCTTACAATTCCATTTCTCTGAAAAATGCCTCCAGCAATTATTACAGATGTGACAGTTATCTATTTTCACCTGTAAATCTTACCCATTTTATTTTTATCCTAAGCTAAGTGGCCTCACTTCTTGTCCCAACCTTAAACATGTCCTTGGATCCCTGCTTTTTTTATATATAATTTATTTTGTCCTTTGGTCGTTTGGGTCACACCAACAAGAAGGAAGATGCCTTAAGGATTCACTTGACTGATAGCACACAAAAGATTTTACTGCCCTCCATCCTCCTCTTCATGGTATTGCTTTCTTGGCAGGACTGTGTGGATGTGTATGGCAGGCTGTGTAGATGCTGCCCTTTGCTTGTGTGTGTTTTGATTTAAGCTTGTTTAGTAGAATTGAGACCACATGAACTGGAGGAAGCTTTTAAAATGACTCCAAATGTTCGCATGTCTTCAGGCCTGCACATGCACACTCAAATACACACTTTCTCTGCTGTTATGAACTGTTAGTTGTTCTTTAGCTACAGTTTCCTATGAGGTAAGCAATGGTTTACCACTTAATGGCATACTGAAGACTTTTCATAGAAAACAAACGATTTTTTACATTCGTTCAACATTTAAAGGCATAGTTCATTGAAAACTGTGATCATTTACTCACCCTGATGTTGTTACAAACCTTTCTTTTGTGGAAAAGAAGAACTTTAAAGCAACATTGGACCCCATTGACTTTCATTAATACAGCAGAAGAAATGATTTGAGGATAAGTAAATGATGACAGAATTTTTGGATGAACTGTGATTTTTAAATCATGTTTGTAATGTGTAATTCCAGTCACATGACTATCTTTCCTTTTTATTTTTTCCTTCATAAGATGATGAGACAGTCGAATCGGGTAGGTCAGTTTCTTCTTCCTCCATTCATTTGCTTCTCCCTTCACTCTCTTGATCTGTTTTTAATCTTTTTATGTTTATCATATTCCTTTCTTTGCTTTCCCAGTGGAGGACATTGAAGGTACACCTTTCAGACTAACTCTGGTTCACTTATGAAATGTCATAGCCATTAGATCATTGTCTAGAGACCTCTGTATGTGGTAATAGAGTATCCGAACAATGAAGATACAGTTGGTTAGCATTCATTGGACCACATCAACCTAATGGAGCGTAGCAGAGTGTGTAAAGGGGCCAAGAGTTCACTGTATCACCCTACTGTATCTCTCTCATATATTACTACACGCATTCAAAAACACACAATACATCCCTATTTGCCTGACCAACTATGCCTTGCACTTTAAATGAGATTAGAATGATGAGTGCTCAAATGAATCCCATCCATTTTAGTCTTTCTCCATGATAGAACGTGTGAAAGAGATTGTGAACATATTCCCCCAGTATTTCATAGTCTCATTGTTGTGTGAGATGCAAAAAATGTTTTAACTTCTTTTACCCTGTCTGTAAGGTACGTATTGAATGCATTATGTGTTGTGTCTAATAGACAAAAGAAATCTGAAGTTTATGGCCCTCATGGAAAGTTGTTGATGTTGAATGTGAACACTGCCAATAGATCTGTCCACCTGGTTCAGCTCTAGAGGATCAATTGATAAAGAGATATGACGGCTGTGCTTGTCTGTAAAACACAACCGTTCAAAAGTTTGTAGTCAGTAAGATTTTTCAATGTTTTTGAAAAAGATCTCTTATGCTCAAGGCTATATTTGTTTGATAAAAAATAGAGTAAACATTTTACTGACCTCCTACCTTTGAATGGTAGTGTAATCATTGTCAGTTTTGTTTATATTCCTATAAGCTGTATTGACAGTCTTTTTTGCAATTGGCAATCTGTTTTGCTTATCTTTCAGTATGCAGTAGTATTCCTATCTTTCTCTCTAATATAAATCTGTCTTGGTTCCTTCTGCCTTTCATAATTTGAAGAGGACAGTGAGTTTGCTTCCTATTTAAGTGGACTCCATATTGGTGAGCTCTTTTTGATTATGCTCTATGTCTGTCCTCTGTCCCATACCACTCCACTCTCTCCTGTCTGATTCATATTAATGATAAAGTGTTTGTATATCCCGTTCTGTGTCATTCTCTTGTAACAGTTTCTTCTGCTGTTAGCTCTCAATCTCCTCCCTCTCTCTCCTTCTCTGTGTGTGTCTGCTCTGTCGGACAATAATTTTCTTTGACATGTGGCTGCACGCTGTTGCATGTCCTATAGTATCATTGTCAAGTTTCCTTCTGGCTTTGCATATCTTTTATAAGTGGTAGACTCGATTAGCCTGCTGATCCCCTGTTGGTGTAGCCTGCTTTTTTAGTCTTTACTTTTTTCTGTCATGACCATGAGCTTTGTTCGTTTTCTCTAAGATTGACTTTATTGTCATTAGCGATTCCTGAGTGTTGTTCAGTCTCATTCACAATGCAAAGTGAAAAACTGAACTACTGTATACTGAACTATCTGATATGAGTGAAATCTAAGTAATCAGTTTTCTCCCAGTCCTGTGGTAAAAAAAGAGCCAAATGTGCTCTCGTTTCTCAAATAGCCATCCTGAGCAGCTGTACTTTCTGATTTTCCTGTGTGTTGGCAGTGTTTTTAGTTTAAATAGCTCTTTGTAAATGTTAAACATATTGCAGTTAAAGGCACTGGTTTATTTCCAGGCTTTGTGGTGGAGGTCCGGCAGGCTCTTGATGTGGTGTGTGTTGGACATTGGGCTGTTTGAAGGCCAGCTTTCAGTCAGGCCTTAGTCTGGTTTCCATCTCTAGCATCAGTGTGTGGAAAATGAGTGTGCCGTAGCATTCTCATTATCTGTTACCGCACAGACTCATGTATTCTGTTGTACAGTATGCCCGTCTGGGACAGCTCTATAGTGGCTGCAAAAAGGACAGTGTTTCCATGTATTAAATATCTTGAATAGTACAAAAATCACTTATTTATCATTTGCAAGGGTCTTCGGTTTCAATTCACAGCAGTTTCCCCTCCCTGCTCATCAACTCCAGGTATTCCTTTTCCCGTTCTGTAATTTGTCCAAAGCCATTATTTCGTTCTTCCATTTCAGTGAATCTCTTATATTATGAAGGTAGATATTGTTGTTTATTTGTATGTTTTGATATAAATATATTTATTAAAAGTGTGAAATCGACATTTATTTGCCTTACTTTAACAAGGCTGCATCAAAATACAGTAAGAACAGTAATAATGAAATAATTGTTTTCTATTTTAATATATTTTAAAATGTCATTTATTCCTGTGATGGCAAAGCTGAATTTTCAGCATCATGACTCCATTCTTCAGTGTCACACAGTCCTTCAGAAATCTTTCTAATATGCTGATTTACTTCTCAAGAAGCATTATTATTATTATTAATGTTGAAAACGGTTATACAGATTTATTTTACAACATTTATTTTACAACAACAACAGTTTTATTTGCATTTTTCAGGATTTTTAAATTTTCTTTACAGTAATTTTTGATCAATTTAATGCAGCTTTGCTGAATAAAATGTTTAATTTCTTTAACAAACCTGACCCCAACCTTTTGAATGGTATATTGTGTATACGTATATTAATTGTATATTATATGTTAATTAGATTCTTCGTTTGTAATATAATATAATATAATGTTGTCTTTTTGGGGCCACTGTACACTGTTTCCCCTCCTGTTTCTCTGGATTTCTTGTTTGCTACTAGTTTTACAAACCTTTTTTTTTTTTTTGTCTCGATTGCCCAAATTGATTCAGCTTATTCTTCTTTTTCCTTTGTTTGTCTTTGTTTGTGTCTCTGACTGTTTTCTCTCTCTCTCTCTCTCTTTCTCTCTCACTAGTAGACATTAGTCTGTTTGCGTAAACCCTAAGCCGCTGGCCACTCATTTGAACTCTTTTGATTTCACAGGCGATCTTGTGGGTAGAAAGTTTATAAATAAAGCCGTGCAGTCCCGTCTGCCAAGCTTAATCAAGCTCCGTCATTCAATAGGGATAACCTTTTCAATGCTGCGCCTCTCGCTTTTTCTTTCTTTTTTGTTTTTATCTGCCCTCCTGTTTTCTTCCATGCTTTCATTACTGGCCTTCTGACCTCAACCTCTCCTCTTCCTTCCAACAGCCTGAGCACCTCTAGGGCTGGTCCCTGGACAGCTCCTTCCAGCTTCCGTGCCCTGCCATGCATAACATATTTCATGTAACAGGAGAATGGGGGGGGGGGACTTCTTTTTAAAAAAAAAAAAACGTAAAACTCACTTTACAAGTCCCATCATTGTTCTCTGTCTTGCCTGCGGTCTAATTCACTGTTATGATTTGAACCTGGTGTGGTAGTAATGTAAGACTGTATAACATGGATGCTTTTCTAGTTCTGCTCCACCCTGTGTTACTGGGATGAAGGGGTGTCAGGTGTGCAAGGAGTAATTAGTCTTAATCCCAAGTGTGCCATACATTCGTGTATGTCAGCAGTAAGGTTTTCAGCTAAACCAGTGCACGTGTGTTTGTGCAAATGTTTCTTGAACACTAAATCAGCATATTATAATGAATAAGGATTAAGTTACATTTTAAAATTTTATGCAAAATTTTATGCACATTTTTAATTTTTCAAACATTAGGCATCATACACTTGCCGACTTTTAAAAAAGTTAGAGTAAAACTGGGCATCATGCAGTAAAAGACTGAGGATCACACACTACCAGACTTCCGGGTCCATCTGAACACAAACTTACTTAGAAACATGCGCCTAGTTGGTAGGAGACACATGACAAGATATGTTCTAAATTTGGCTTAAAATATCAAACATACTTCATACATCCAACAGGATGGAATCGGAATCTGTAGTGTGTACCCATCACATGTTTTATGTGAAATCTGTTAAAGGGATCCTATCATGCTTTTTCAGTTTTTCAACTTTAGTTTATGTGTAATGTTGCAGTTTGAGCATAGGCAAGGCAAGGCTGTTATTCTTTTAAATAATCCCTGCTCACGGAATATGCAAAAGAAGGGGACAAGACCTGGCTAAGCTGTCCTAGAGAAGACGAACAGTGTTGCTGCTATGTCTTCACTCAGATTGTGCTACCTCCCATTAAAAAAGTAGGTTGCACAATTCGATAGCGAAAAGTCACAAAATGCATATGAATCATAAATCTTTAATGCCTACATTGCCTAATCAGCGCTCAAACGCACACATAAAGCTTGCCACAGCTCTCTGGCAGAATTAATGATTGTGAATGCATCGGGGAAAAACAGCAAGGAGACTGCTTTAACATTTTAATAATTAATTGATAAAGTAGTGTTTTCTGTATTTTCGGTAAAGTCGACGATGCTGACTCGTCATCTCTGCAGTAGTGCACACAACTGTAGGAATGTTTCATATGGATTACATAACCTGAGAATACTCCATTTGAATTGGTTCAATTAAAAGTAGACACTTCATTTCTGTAACACAAGTTTACATGGAGTTTCAGTTCTTTCTTTTTTTGGTGCGCTCAAGTTCACAGAGAGACTGCAGAAATCGCACCTCTTGCTTTCATTATTTTACAAAAGCACAGCGTTTTATTTTGAGTGCACACAAATAAAAGTAGACTCTTCACAGATTCAAAAGATGTATTACTCTAATCTGTATGAGTAAAAATTTAGTATTTTAAGTGCAAGTGATCGCACCGGCGCCTCCATGTTAGTTATCATGCAGTAAGCGTGCTACTATTCAGCTTTTATATTCTACACAAACACTTGAATAGCCCACATTTTTCTAGGTTAACGTAAAAGCGAGCAGCCATGTAAAAGTTTCTAATACTTACATGTTTGAGATGATACGCCATATATGAGGTTGATGAATGATAGGCTAGAGTTTGGATGTAGTGTTTACTGTAGCTTTTGTAAGCTCTCGCTTTTATAAGATTGTTCACTGCCCCTTTGGAAAATTAACCATGGATTTGTGATTAGTGTCCAGTGATTACTGTTTGCATTAGTTTTCTGACAAATTTCATGATTAAATGGTGTATAACACTGTATCTAAAATGTAAAAGAAAAAAACTCTGAGAATCTTAATGAACAAGAGGATTGTGCGGAACGGATTTCAAGCACAGATTTCACAGGACGTTTCAAAGTGGAGCAGATGAAACTTGCAGTTATGGTAAAGGAAGTTGCATTTCTGGAACACTCTCTTGGTTGTTCGCCAATCACAACACACTAGGCCAGCTAACCAATCAGTGCACATTTCGTATTTCAGAAGGAGGGCCTTTATCGAAGCAGGAACTAAATGCCACGTTTGAGCCAGACTTGGAAGAGAGGTGCTGTAATAATGTAAAAGATGTGAAAAATAATGCAATTTTTGAACAATCAAGCACAAAAACCTATTCTAGTATGCCATAAAAACAAAATCAAGACTTCGTAAAAGGGCATATTAGGACCCTTTTAACCACGACTTCCCAAAATCTGCAGACTGTCTCTGACTTTCGGCAACTATCACCAGCATCCAGACTGTAAAAATGTAAGCAAGAGTTGTATATTCCAGCCTTAAGAAGACAACTAGAAACATTTTTACCAAATACATTTCTAGATACACATTAAGAAAAGTCATGTGACCTAAATAATTCAGTCAGATAATTCCTCCTGGAGCTATCGGACATGCCATCTCAGACATAAGTTGATTGTTAACAAAAATGAACTCTGTCATAACATTTTATTTATTATCAGAACTTTATTATTATCTAATTAAGAGTCGCAGTGGTTAAAATTTTGTGATACAATGGAATTGAAACATATTGGATGGAAACCTTGCTTTATTTGCAAATAGTGTTTTCTGTATTCCTATTTGCAAAACGTATGTATGTGATGTGATATGATGTGAATACAGGTTTGCTGTGCTAACCCTAATCAGCTAATCCTAATGACCTCTCTGCACTATAAGGGCGACTACAATTTAGTATAAGTAAAAACAGGGAGGAAAGGCGATGGGAGTCAGAAGAAAGAACCAAAAAATGAAAACATTTGGGGGGAGAAACTGAAGCTGGGAAAGTCATCAGCCCCCGGAATCCAATTAAGGCAGGAGTTATGGAAAAATGGAGACGTGTTTTAGACTGAAATAATAAAAAAAAGAAAAAGCTCCTTTTCCAAAATGAGTTTATCTCATCTGTCCGCAGGTTCACTTCTGGAAGAGGAGCACCGGGGCCAGAAGCCTCAAGGCCTGTAGCTGTGCACAGCTTTCGATTACCACGCTTTTCCCCACACTGACCCCAGCTCAGGTGGATACACTTTACTATAATCGGCTGAAGTCACTGGGATCTTAATTTGGAGGGGTCGTTTGGCAGTGACTCTAATTTTGTGTATATGGTAGACGAGATTTGAATTAGCCATGGACATTGAGAGCAAATGGACGTCTCTTCATCTGATTTGTAGCCAGTACATAAAGTAGATGATTATAGTCTCAATGTCCTTTACTCAGTGTTTGGCTATCCATCTGTGGGGGTCAGGAATGGCCAGACTTTGTAGTGGTTCAGTGAATAGGATTTGTGTGTCTGTTGGTGATGTTTGCGTGTGGGTGTTTCGTATCTCTGATGGAAGGAACAGGTGATTGATGAGACTAACAGGAGGACTGTGTCCTCCAACTAGCCTCTTGGATTTGTAGTTCAGATACTTACTAAACCTGCTAGTGATGACTACACCGGCTTGACCTGGCAGCCCACTCAGTTTTTCTGTGAGTTAAACTGTATAAGTGTCTCGCTGATGCATCAAGCAGCATTCCCATCCTTGTGTGTGTGTGTGTGTGTGTGTGTGTGTGTGTGTGTATAATATATAATATCTTGAAGCACAGAAAGCAACTTGTACATTTGTCAATCGATTATATTTATCAGGCTTCATAACAATTAAACTTTTACTTGCATTAATGAATTTACCAGATACATTTATCCAATGTGACTTGTATATATTTTGATATATAATTATGGCTCCAAGACATCCTAACTATCCTTTCTCTAAATTTGGAATTTGGGATAGGACAGAGGAAAAACAAAAATCACTCCTTGATACAAGTCTCTTCTCCTCCGGCCAACAGGAACGAAGAGTCGGTATTCAGCGCAAGCCTGTAACACTTGGGCAGAACACGACTTTCCACTTATGCAGCACAATGGAATCCACTCCTACAGTGTGTTTCCCCTAGACAGCCATTCTTAACGAGTTCAACATGATTCAAAGCAGTGCCCAATACATATTTCAAATAGCTCTACTAAATACTTGTTTTTCTTTAATCGTTGCCTGCGAGGGTTATCCATCTTCTCCCCTGGATCCAGGCAGCCAGTTTGTGCTTATCTTTGGAAATGCTGAAAAATAACTGGGGTTGGTGAAGCATTTGTTGGAGAATACAGAAAGAAACCTGTTTCCAATACAAGAGATGGAATATAGTTAGTGTGCACATGAGATGAGATCAGACGATTCTGGTACGTGCGATTTGTGCCGGAAACTTCTCGATGTTTGATGCTGGGGGTCTCTTAGACACCACCCCAGGGGCCTGTACACTACCGCTAAACCCTTCCACAGATGACCGTAAAAGAGGGTGGGAGTGAGTGAATGGATCATTCACATGCTCGACAGGGAGCTCTCCGTTAACCTTGTTTGGGGTGGAAGGTGTAGGCTGAGGTATTTCACAAGAGAAAACTTTATTTGAGTTCATTTCCTCCTTTCTGGAAGCCTTGAAACTACTCGAACTGAAATGCAGCTAACTCTGTTTAACCATATTCTTCATTCTCTCATTCTGTAAGAAGCGCCATACTTTTGAAAATTTACTACATGATTAAATATGAATTACAAGCACAGGACAAGGATTATCCATTCCAAATAATGGATAAAAGAATTAGTCGCAGATTGTAAACCAAAAGATTATGGAAAAATAGGAGAGCTCTTTCTGTGAAATCATTTTCAGCTTGACTGATTACTCTACAGGGTAATGGTTTACTTATACTTATGGTTCCCCTCTTTGACCCTTTTTTTGGTTACCTTTTATCTTTTTGATAAATGTGAATGTGCATCATTCCGTATCCATACAGGGAGTTAATGTGTTTGAAGGTTATTACCTCTTGTCATCCTTAATGTTTTTGAATCCCTCAGGGCTTTCACCTCACATATATATATACTAAATTTCTTCCACGGCTGTAAGATATTATTGCTGTGGAAAATGGGCATTCGGGAGCCACAGCAGCTCTCAGGCGATTGTGTGTGTGGCGGCAGCGCGTGTCTTTCTGTGTTTACACTGAATTTGGGCCTTTTCATTGTTTTTCCTTCCATGTCTCAGTAGAAGAACAGGTTTGATTTGTGAACTGCTAGTTGGTGATGGTAGGTTGCGTAGCTCTGAGGTCCAATTAACTCGTCACGCCACAGTGCACGCCATTAGGAGGTGCATGTTTGGGCCTCTGCGGCGGGCACGTGTCGGTCTTCTAGCCTGTACTGTCAAATTCAGAGGGGAAATGGGAGGAATTTTATGACTGTCCTTGGCTAGTTGGCTTTCTCTTTTTATATTTATCTTTGTCCCCAAACCAGAAGGCTCTTGGCTGAGCATTTCTTTTAAACTCAAGCTGCCTTCCGTCACCCCACGTGTAGATTTGTCTTGCAAAGCCACGTCCTTTGGGGAAAAAAGAGAATTAAGTTTTCCTGACAGGAAGCAGGCCCAAAATGTAGAAACATTCTGCTAAGACTGGAATGTATTAATTTCCATGCTTTTTTTCTAATTCCACCTCAATCAGTTACAGGGATTGGGGTTCAAGAAGGGGGTATAGTTGCTTGCTATCTGAGCTTTGATTTATTTATCCTTATTGAGATGGAAGGCAATATTTCGGCTATTTGGATGGAGCCGTCTATCCTGCTTTAAGTGGTTTTGAAGGGTCCCGATTACGAAGCCTCTTCAGACAGAGAACCGCAATTTGCATTGACTTGCCACAGCTGAGCAGCCGTAATGAAAGCTGTGCACCTGCTCTGTGCTCGGGAAAATAAAGCTTCCCAATGCCAGAGCCAATTGACTGTTGAATCTGAAAAATATAAAAATTCAACAGAACAAGCCACTCAGTGTTTCAGCTTACTAAAGGTCACTGTCATCCTTTCAAAGGGATTGTTTCTTTCAAATTGGCAACTAGTACTTTTTTTCTCCATCAAATGTTGTTGATATTTGTCAGATAATCATACTTTATGCCTACCTTCTTATAATAATGTAATTCTTGATGGTTTTTTTCTCTAGATAGGGCTGAATTTTAGCGTGATGGCTACACGTCAAGTGGCACGAGCAGCAGAGACCACAGGTTAGCCTGAGTGGAAGAATGCTCTGTCCTAAATGCTTGTAACCAAATCCCCGCTGTGGAACCACACAAACACTTGTGTTGTGGTACAGTGAGCGCTTGACTTACGGTGTGTTTCATTTGTATCCCAGCATAGGTCCCCACCAGCCCTTATTAGGTGACTGTGTGGAAAAGAACAAGCTGTAAAGAATGCAGGATCCCTCCACGGCCGCACATCTGCACTCCGTGGTCTCTCGGTACTGTGGAAAGTATTAAAGGGGGACTGGATCAGGGGTTTTTTTTTTTCATTCCCCTTCTTCTCAGTCCATAATTTTCTTACTGCCGTAATCTTACTTGGGCATCTTGCATCATATCCCTGCGTTCATTAATCACAGCTTGAAAAAAAAAAACACAGTGGAGGCAGGAGGGGAAAATGCCTTGTGCAGAGATGGGGTATTAGGTGTCTCTGGTTTGGGGCTGTGCTAGACTAACTAGCATCTGTCATGAATATAAAACCGTGCTGCTTAAATGAGGGGTACGTTTTGAGTTTTGATATAGTCTGGGGTCATTAAAGACAGACTGGTGCTGTCCAGAGTAATCAGACAGGAAGTTTTGTGGTGACGTTCCTAACAACCTTTTAGGGCATGAAAAACCACACTTAGCTATGACCATGTCCTGAAATAGCCCACCTCCTGCCATGTCCCCTTGAAATACGTAGCCTCAGATATTTTGGTCTGGTCGTTTTGTTACCTGGATGTGGATGAAAGAACCACAAGTCGGTTCGTATGATGATGGCGCACAGGAAAATCTGTTATGATCGGGCCCAGACGGAATCTGTGGACGTTTTTTTTTTTTTTTTAATTTTCCGTGCTTATTTTTAGGGGAAAATCTGTGGAATGAGCTTAGATATGGTAAAATGTGGTAAATGGAACAAAGAGTACCGAACACTTAATAGTGGATTTCGGTGGATGTAACCATTATGTCAAAATATTTCATGAATAAATGCGTAAAGAGTCGGGGATATGTAAAACATTTTCAATAATAATCATAAAAATATATATATATATATATATATATATATATATATTTCATTCAGCAAGGACGTATTAAATTGCTGAAAATTCAGCTTTGTCATCACAAGAATACATTTAATTTAGTTACATTTGTATATTAAAAATAGAAAACAGTTTTTTTTTTTTTTTTTCCACAATATTACTGTTTGCTGTATTTTTGAAATGCAGCATGGGTGAGCATAAGACACATCTTTAAAAAACATTTTAAAAAAACCTTACCATCCCCAAACTTTTGAACAATAGTGTAAATCAAAAAGCATAATAGTAATAGTAACAAATATATATATATTGTTTCCAAATTTTTGACCGGTACTATATATACTTTCATTCAGCAAGGATGTATTAAATTGCTGAAAATTCAGCTTTGTCATTACAGGAATAAATTTAATTTAGTTACATTTGTATATTAAAAATAGAAAAGATTTTTGTTTTGTTTTTTTTGTTTTTTTCACAATATTACTGTTTGCTGTATTTTGATCAAAGAAATGCAGCATGGGTGAGCATAAGACACATCTTTAAAAAACATTTTAAAAAAACCTTACCATCCCCAAACTTTTGAACAATAGTGTAAATAAAAGCACAATAGTAATATAACAGGATACACAAAAAAACAATCAAATAAAAGCTTTTCTAAAATAAATTTTAAGGTTTGTGTCCCAATTCTGAGAACATTTTGTGGAGTTCCATTGGCAAAGATTTTGTGTGGGCCTACATATAAAAGGCATATTAAGCTCTGACACACAACCTCAAACCAAAAAAGGTGCACGAGGCAGGGTGAAAGGCTTGTGGATGTCTCAGGAAAGAATGAGTATGTGTAAGAGTTTAAGATTCAGCAAGACTTCTGTGACTACACCATAGCCTCAAAATGCACTCAAGAATGTCAGACAAGCTTGTTGTTCTTTTGCCTTATTTGTTTCTCCCGTTCTTCTTCCTCTCCAGCGGGTCTGCGAAGGAGTTTTCGTCTCAGCAGAAGAGATAAGAAGACAAATAAATCCATGTATGAATATAAGAGAAGTAACCAGTATGACACAGCTGATGTGCCCACTTATGAAGAGGTGACGACCTACCGCAGAAAACACGGAGACAGACACAGACTCGTCGTGTTAGTTGGTAAGTATGACAAATTTGGTGTCTTTTTTTGCCTTTATTCAAAAGTTTTCAGAAATGGCAAAATATAAAAAAGAAATTTCAAAAAAGTTGTCTCTGCTGCATATATAAAGGCATATATTTAGTTTGGTTAGCTCAGCATGTGCGCTTGGTATTTTTCTTATTATTTTTCTGCTGTTGAGACCACTGCACAAATCAACACGCAATTTTAAGCCTCCACACAAACAGAGCTTTCCCCAAAACAGCACTCGACTGAAACCCATAATTCCTGTTCTGCTGTGGGACTCTCACTCAAACCCGGCCCTCTGAAAGACCCCTGGAGCTGACGGGACCAGCTGAGGATTAATTCATCTATGTGGCACTTCATTCGCAGCGCTGGTGTTCTAACGGAACATTTTATTCCTCCCTAATATTATTCACCAAAGAATTGTTAACACTTGTTTTCAAGGGAACGGCAAGAGTGAAACTCCAGTGAGACGTCATCTTTACAAAGTGAAAAAAAAAAACTTGAAATATTACATTTTCGAATGTCAGATTTGGTGTTTGTTTGCCAGTTATTCTGGACAGAGGATATAATGGCCAGAACAATGAATTAAGTGTTTCATAAAAGTGTGAATAAAAAGATTTGTATGACAGATAGCTTGAGGGTTTCAGGTTCCCTTTTTTTTTATGTTGAAATGCTGCATTAACCTCTTCTCATCGACCTCCTCCACTCTAACTTCAGTTCATAATTTATTTTTCCCAGTGTAAGGGGTTTGTTGTTGTGAAAATTTCCTCATATACTGACAAGTAATGTTGACCAGGTGTATAAAATATTTCACTTGCATCTGTGAGAGGTAGCACAGGGTCATGGTTCACCGCAATAGACCAGCCCGTGTGTTTGTGAACGCAACATGGCATATGGATTCTATCACAGTTTTGTTGGTGCATGTAATTAATGGAGTGTGTGTTCACATGCCTGTGTGAGCGAGTGTATAAGGTGGTCTGTTTAATTAATCAAGCTTTTTCTACTGTCAGGATTCCCCTCTGGTAATGTGCACCTCATGCGGTCAAACTAACGCAAATATTTCCAGTTTTGTCTCGTAAGGTAGAGGACAGCATCATGGATGTACTGTATCAGACGTGACAAAACCAAGGATGCAGAAAAAGGCTCTTCTGTGTTTTCTCTCTGAGCTGTTATTCTGTCCCTTGAGGTCATGCTTTAACTTTTCCTGGCCTCCACTTCTTCGTTTTTTTCCCCTCTGTCTGTCTTTATTTCATCTTCTTTGCCAGTTGTTTTATTGCATTTAATAATGCAGCCATCAATGATGCTATTTCAATGTCTTTTCCCCTATACATCTCTCTTTATACTCTGTTCCTGTAGTTGTTGTAGTCTTTGCAGCTTTAATGAAAGTGATTCATTTGAAAGCACTTTAAACTTTTACACTCCCATTAGTTGTTTACCCCTGGCCGCGGACAACAGGGTCAGGCAAATTCACCCCTGAACAAAATAGTCTTATTCCCCTTTGCATTCTCTAACACGACTGACCCACGTTTTGTGGTTCGGTTTCAAACGACTTTCCAGACGTATCAAGATCTTATCTGTTTGGATACATATTAATCCACCAGCCAAAGTCAACACATTTAACAAATGCGCAGCTTCGCGAACCCGCCGTAGTGTTTTAACTGAAACCTGATTATTTAACATAGCAAATGATCTGTTTTTTTCTACATGTTTGAGTTAAGATTGAAGAGATTTTAGTTGATATAGTGGTAGTTCAGACCCAGACAGAATAACGGTGGAACGGAAGAATGACCATTGAGGAAAACGATGATCTAAAGGAGCTGTCGGTTCAAACGTTCGGATCAGATTCACAGTTTCATTTTATGTCAGAATTTTCATGCTCTTTCCAAACATCTCTGTCTGGGCTTTTATAATTGAACATTACAATTTGAGCTGCAATGTGTTGTTTCTTCCTAGAACTATCAAGTATAATTTTTACACATCTGAGCAGTTGGCAGGGTCCTGTACAAGTAGCGTAGTGCCCAATCTCTCCAAAGTCTTAAAATCTCGCCAAAAAAGCTTTGATTGTGAACTTATCACACGCACATAAGTGTGTAGAAAGGTTATTTATCGGACACACTCGGCGGAATGTTTTGATGCTGATAATATGAGGACATGATGACTGTGTTTTAGGAGCGTCGAGAGAAGGTTGGATGGCGGCCCCCCCATGTTTAGCCAGTCTAGCAGCTCCTCAGGGTTAACTGCATCTGCTCTGCGCTTGGCCTGGAAGTTATTAAGCCTTTCATATTAGCCTTCTCCCCTAATGAGCGCCCTAATGACTACTGACACTTTTACGACCACTGCAACCTGCCCCCGTGAGTGCGCGCATACAC
This sequence comes from Megalobrama amblycephala, assembly GCF_018812025.1. Classification (NCBI taxonomy): domain Eukaryota; kingdom Metazoa; phylum Chordata; class Actinopteri; order Cypriniformes; family Xenocyprididae; genus Megalobrama; species Megalobrama amblycephala. The sequence goes on along the minus strand of NC_063063.1, from coordinate 15,926,428 downwards.
TTGGATTGAAAAACAATTACTCAAATGTGTTATTTTATTGGGGCTGTTGAAGAATAAAGTGCTAGTTTTTGTTTGGGTCATTAAAGCATATGACAATGAACAGAATTACCAAGAAAAAAAATACACTGGCAAGTCAGTTAACCTTTCTGACACACCAACATTGCCACATCTCAGTTGAAGGCTGTGGGGAGCTGGATGGCAGCTTAGTGCTTGAACTTCAAGTGCTGTTCGTGGCTTTTGGGACACAAGCAGCCATACATCACAGATGGGGCGAGCCGCTGCAGAGATGAGTGATCGAAGGCTTTAAACTCATTTAGTGCACATGATGATTGAATAGAATTTTGAAAAGGGATCTATGTGAGCCTGGAAGCAAGGCAGACAGGGCCTGGTGGGGTCTGGCGGTTAACATCCCAAAAAACAGGCTAAGTTTGTAGGTCCTTTTAAGGGAAATGAGCGTTTGTGGATGAAATATGACTCGTTGGAAACATGTATTACAGTGTGTTTTTTTCCACCTATACAGTATATATATGCACATAAATATACACTTTTTACATATGGCCTTCAAACAGGAGCTTTGCATTACTCAGTGACCCTAAAACACTTGAAACAATTTTCTGTTTCCTCACTGTAATAAATCTGAATCTTACTCTTCTCCTCTATCACAGTGAAATAAGGATAACACATTCTGCACAGTCATAGGCTTCTCATGGAGTCGTGTGTGTGTGTGTCAAAGGATTGTATGATTCATCAAATGAAAATGTGTATTCTCCCTGCGAGTAAGGAAAAACATCTGTTTTGTGTTGTCTAACATATAGATTTTGATTTGTGCATGTCTCATAGCAATCATTACAGTCTAATAGAAAAACCACGCTTGACTCTCCGCATTATACAGTGTGAATCTTGGCCTGCCTTTAACTGGGCCTTGACATGCAGAATTGCATGAGGGGATCGAATCTCTGTTCCTGTGTGTTTTTGCTACATATGTGGCTCAGACTCTGTGACTACAGATAGAACAACTCATGACTTTTTGTGAAAATGAAATGCGAGTATGAGAAATAGATGACTCAAATCGTTCACTATATCATGTTCCTTCCTTGGACTGGGTAATACAGTGAAAAAATTTAATATCAATGTTTTATATTAGTGCATGAGGTAAAATCAATCAATCAATAAAAAAACAACAATAAAATCTTCAAAATAACAGTGCAAAAATTTTACATTTAAAAAGCAGTACATATTTTCCCAACATGTTTTCCCAAAATTTGATTCATTTTGACCTACATATATACGCTATTGTTTAAAATGTGGGGTCTGTAAGATTTTGTTTTTGAAAGGCGTCTATAATGCTCACCATGGCTGCATTTATTTGATCAAAAATACAGCAAACAATAATATTGTGAAATATTATTGCAATTTAAAATAATTTCTTTTTAATATTTTAAAATGTAATTTATTCCTTTAATGGCAAAGCTGAAACAAATCATTTCAATCAAAGCATTTACTCCAGTTTTGGATGAATATGAAAATAAAAGAACAGCATGTATTTGAGAAATTAAAGTGACCCCAAAATTTATTTATTTTTTTGACAGGAAAAAAAAAAAAACATTAAGTTGTTAAAAATGCATGTTAAATAAATGTTTGGCAAGATATTAATGGACACTTTCTTCTTGTCTCTGCGTCTCTCTGTTTGTTTCTCTAGGTCCTACTGGTGTTGGTTTGAATGAGCTCAAAAGGAAGTTGTTGATATCTGATCCACAACATTTTAGTGTCACCATACCACGTAAGTCTCTTTCCTAGTGTGTGTGAGTGACACAGAATTATTTTTTTGTAGTACCCATTTATCCACTCTTTCTTTGGGTAGAGTATTGTAGATTATCTTTGCGATGATGACTCGGTCACCTTATCAGTCTGTCATTGATAACAGCTCTACTTGACACACTTCCATGACTCCCTCTCCTCTTCCTTCACTTCAGAATCCAGAAACACACGATCCAGGGAAATACACTAGAGCAGATATTTTCGGGACAAATAAATACGGCTGGGATTTATGTATTTAAACAGGCTGACAGTGACGCTGTGGAGAAATTGCATATTTAGAGGAAAGCGAGAGACATAGCTTGAGAGTTTGAGGGAGTTGGAGGCACTGGCTAGAAAATCATTGAATGTTGATATAACAGTGGGATGTTTGGTACATTCAAGCTTGGCTTTAATAGATATGTCTGATTCAAGCTCTGACACTTTGAAATGCCACTGGTATTAAAATCCCATCCAAAGCTTTTTGCCTTAATGCTGCCTAATTGCTCACAAATGTGACCCCTGCATTAGTCTGTATTATGTAGCCCAGCTCCCCTCAGACCTTACGGAGGATTTAGATTAAAGGGATGCATTCTTGGAAAGTGACTGTTTTAAAAGTGCTTTTTGGTCGTCTCTCCCATTTTTATTTGAATCCTGCCAGCTCCAACTCTCATTGTTAATATGGACTGATTAAACATTAAATATCTTTCAATTAAATTTCTCTGAAGAAGCCGAATATGAGTGATTGCTTCACATTTCCAACAATCGGGTCTTTTAAAACACAAACCAGCCGTGGCAGCAGCACTAGCGAGATTGTAGAATACGATTAGTTGGGAGCACTTGAACATTTTGTCTCCTCTCCAGCCTTTACTGCTATTTTCCATGATCTTAGAATGAAATTCAAATTCTTTTGCCACACCAAAAACATTTCCTATGCCACAGAGCTTATGCCAGATGAAATATATTCTATTTCTTTCAGCAGTACAAGGGAGTGACTTTTTTTTCTTTGTTTTGGGAGCACCGGCAGTTGGAGGTATAATAACATGTTATCTTATGTCTGCGGTGGGCTGTCATCATGGGAGGGGGATGTCTCTTCATCAAATATGTGATGGGTTGAGGGTAACTAATAATTTACTCCGATCCCACCCAACCCATACATTCCCCCTCGGTTTCTCTCTCTCTCTCTCTCTGTCTTTATCTATATGATCCTTCAGAAGTCATTCTAATATGCTGATTTGGTGCTCAAACATTTCTTATCACAGGTGAAAACAGCTGTGCTGCTTAATATTTTTTTTTGTTTTGGACTCTTTAATGAATACAAAGTTCAAAAGAACAGTATTTAATTGAAACGGAAATCTTTTGTAGTATTATAAATGTCTTTACTGTCACTTTTGATCAATTTGATGCATTTTTGCTTAATAAAAGTATACATTTACCTACCCCAAACTTGTGAAAAGTAGTGTATGCATAAAATGAATACAGGAAAATGACCCATTCATGACATGTAGATAGAGACCATTCAAGAGGGGCCTTGAAAAAGCAGAAGGAAAAAAGCAGGGGAAGAAAAAACCTGGAACAAGGCAAGTTGGAATGGTGATAAAGTTTAATAGTTTGTTTTGGAGCTGCTGGCGGCTTACAGACGATTTGTCGGAGGTGTGTTCTACAGCGACCTTTGACCTCCCCGACACTCGTTAAACACACCGCTGTGTGTCTCCGCACGGCAAACTTTGACCCTGGCTGTACCCGCCGGAGCCGTGCTGGCTGGACTGGCACGCGCCATGTGATTTAAAGACGGGAGTTTATAAGCAGCTGAAAGCAGGAGCGGGGCTTAATGAGGGACAGAGTAAACTCAGTGCTGGTACTGTACCATGTGCTCCTGGGGCTTTACAAGCAGCGTTACACTCACACTGGCCTTTAGAAGCCTCGTGGTGAGTTGAGCCAAGACAGATGAGGTGGGTGTGGCATCAGACCAAGGAGAGGTGCTTTATTTTAAATAAAATTAAGTGGGAAATAAAGTGCCCATGGGGAACTCCCTTTAATCAAGGAAGTGTCTGTAATGAACGTTTCTTCACATGTTCTTCTTGAAGCACCTTCATCCACTAACTTATTTCACCACAGTGATCTAAGAAACAGGGTTTTTTTCCATTTAAATGACAGTATCTAATGCCATTTAGGGCTAGGTAAAATTTTTGTTTTTCCAATCAATTAGAATCTTCATTTGGATGATCCCAAATCAATTGTTAAAATCCTGTCATTGAGCTTTTACTTTATGCCTATTTTTAGTGGCTGTGTGAAAATGTATCTTTAAAGCGCTTCCTGTTGTCCCAGTGTCATGGATTCTGTTGATCTTACTCAACTGTATAGTTTGGGCCCTCTTGTCAATTTTTAAAAATGAATATGTTCATAACCAAGTTAGAAAGTTGTCCTCATTGTCATTGTGAGCTGCTTGTAGAACATCCTGTACAATGTGACCAGTGTAATTTGATTCAATAACAATTGCCTCTTCTGGAAATTCATGAATTCATGAAGTTTACTGTTCTGAATCAAAAGCTTGTGAATCAGAATTGATTTGCTCAGATTTCCAGCCCTAATGCCATTACATATATGTTAAAAGCGAGAGTTGAAAATGCTAAAATTGTACTAGATCTCTTGTTCTCCAATCGTGGGTGTGCTACAAGCTTATTTTTTATAAAGTCTGGAATACTTTTTGCAAATTTACAGTCTGAAAGAGTTGATGCTAGTTGTCAAAAGTCAGACTCTGTCTGCATATTTGAGTTGACAGAATTGATTTTACAGAAAAAAGTGTAGGATGGCCACAGACTTTTTTTTAAGCTTTGGACTATGAATCTATGAATTGAACAGACTATGAATTGTTTCCATTGAACAACAAGGCATGTTTTAAAGTCGTTTTAGATTTTAAAAAGTCAAGTGTGAAACTACACAAAACCAACCGAGATCCCAAAATCACTGCACCCATTTAAGAATTCTAAGATTTAAAATTATTATTATTTTTTTTAAGATGAGTGTTATTTCCCAATGTCATTTTCTCTTCACGATGCCTTATCTTTTACAGACACCTCTCGATCAAAGAAACATTTGGAAAGTGATGGAGTGGAGTATCATTTTATCTCCAAACACCTTTTTGAGGCAGACATTCAGAACAGCAAGTGAGTCAACCTTCAACACAATCTTTTTTTCTTTCCTTTTTTTTTTTTTGTCTTGCTTAGATCGAAACACACTACTGTGTTACTATTTGGAATTAGCATATGAATGTTTCTGCTGTGATTTGAATTGGGGATGTGAAAGTTTACTGTGGAGATCAAATAGTCAGTATTAATCATTGAAGTTTAGTGGACCGCTTCCTTTATTCTCAGGATTGTAATTATGTCAACCCTAACCCTGACACAAACACTCAGCAGTGGGAGAGATATAAATCTGAGAGACGGAGACTCCGTGGCCAGTTAGTATTCAACACATCGTCCAGAGTCCTGACTGAACTTCTGAACTTAAATCAGCACCCCAGTCAAAACACTGCACAACAATTTTCACTGATGTCGTCTGTCTCAGACGCTATGGCAAACATTCACCAGTTCTGCCTTTCGGCTGCCCACTGTTCTTTTCATTTTTCCACTCCATTTCCTTCAAGCAAATTGTGTATGTGAGTGTGTGCTACTTGTGTAACAGCATGATGTGGGCTCAGATCCCTTCTCTGTAAGTGAGAGTGAGAGGGTGTTGACAGGTGGTCTGTTTCTGTGTGTGTGCGCGGGAGAGGGGGGATCAGACTCCTTTTACCCAGTGGTTCGTAAGCTCAGGTTTGTATGGATGGCCTGGTGATGGATGTTTTTCTGCAGCCCCTCATCAGAGGATAAAACAACATAACAGGATCGCATATAGAATGTCACTTCGCCAGCAAACCGGGCGTCTTAACTGCCTTGTGGTGGAAAAAAACACATGGTGGCTTGTTCTGTGGTGAAATGAACATCAGAATGAGTAAACCACAATTATCAACGTGGAGAAGAGAGTTGAGAACGAGCAGGATCAAGCAGGTGGGCACGAGGCACTGCAAGAGGGCTAGAAAGACACATTTTACTTTTGTCAGCATTTTCTCTTTTTACTTTTTTTTTTTTTTTTTTGGTCTAGTTTGACTCTGAATTGACAGGTTACTCTTTTTGTCTAGATCTATTAATTTATTTAAAGGTCCCGTTCTTCGTGATCCCATGTTTCAAACTTTAGTTAGTGTGTAATGTTGTTGTTAGAGTATAAATAAAATCTGTAAAATTTTAAAGCTCAAAGTTCAATGCCAAGCGAGATATTTTATTTAACAGAAGTCGCCTACATCGAACGGCCAGTTTGGACTACATCCCTCTACTTCCTTCTTTAATGACGTCACTAAAACAGTTTTTTGACTAACCTCCGCCCACAGGAATACACAAGAGTTGCGTTTGTAGAGTGTGTTTGTCGCCATGTCGTCGAAACGCTGTTATTTTCATCCCGCAGTCCAATCACCGGGTCTGATTCCGGCTCAAATTGATAGGGTAAAATTAAAGACATGTTTACAATAACACTGAGCGCGTGCATCTCCACGTTATGGTAAGAGGCGTGACCTTTCCGGGCAAGATGCGCTAAACTGCTGTCGAATCACAACACAGGAACCGCTGGCACAATCAGAACTCGTTACGTATTTCTGAAGGAGGGACTTCATAGAACAAGGAAGTCATCAGCCCGTTTTTATGACAGTGGAAACAGCGGTATACAGATAAGTAAATTATGTGAAAAATACTGTGTTTTTTTACACGCGAAACATGAACACATGTTATATTGCACACTATAAACACAATCAAAGCTTCAAAAAACCACAAAAAACGGGACCTTTAAAGGGATCATGACATGAGAAATCAAAAAGCAAGTTTCATTGCTTAAAACGTCCTCCTCAACGAATATTTAACAGATGAAAATTAGCCTGTATGGCAAAATATGACATGCATGATGGACTTAAGTGCTCATGTGCATTGTCCCTTTTAAAATAAAATCAAATAAAAAATAAAATAGTTAGACATCATTGCACCATAGGCCCTGCCCACTGGTATTCAGTGGCTTAACAGCTGACATTTGCCTTCACTGGATGCGAGTGTCACGTCGCGTCAAAAGCATTATAATGACTGACACTGTCTACACCGGAAACGGTATACAGATTCGCGTTCAGTTTCTGTCATACTCCACGCACTTGAGTCTGTTGACAAGAGGACAAATGGAAGAGTGAAAGAATGTTCGCTTTAGTTTAAAACACTCGTTTGCGTCTCTGTACAGCAGCTGCATCACAAACCGTAAGTAAATGATTTCACAATGCTTTGTCTGTAAATAACGGTTTTATATGGATAATGTTTTCAAAACACTTACTCGTGTGCAATAGCCTGTGGGCGTTGACACTGTTTCCTATGCAATGACGTTAGCCAATCATAAGGCCGTTTGTCCACCAAAGTGTTTTTTTTTTTTTCAACAGCTAGCGTACTTTTCCAGTTTTAAATGGGAGTGTCACGTTTTTTTTTTTAGCGCCAGGAACGTAACAAGGCACTGAGCGTCTTTTTCACGCTCAAGCGCTGATCACTCATCACTGTCACATTTTAGCCAGCTGTCCAATCAGAGTGAAGGAGGGGCGGGACAAATACAACACTGACCAACTGTCATAACATTCTTGCTCTACAACTACATCAACAAGCAGAGAACAGAACAAAATGGATGAGAAATTAATATTGCTGGTCTCTGAACATACATAAGTACTCTACATTGGGTCATCAATTTAAATCAGTTAAAAGCGTAATCAGTTAAAAGTAACAGTGCCGTGGATATTCCGTATCATAGCAACAAAGCGTTTCAACTAGGGAAAAAAAAACGCTCTCAAGCACTCACAGCTAGGTGTTTTTCAGCTGGCTTTGGTGGACACATGGCCTAACAGTGGCCATTTACTGACAAGCCTTAAAGGAGCCATCCCTTAAAAATAGGTCATTTCAGACAGTTTATTACACCACATGATGTTTTTAAAGTCATTACATTTTAAATTTCCTGAAAATGGTTTAAATGTTTTTCATTGACCCATTGTTCATTATTCTGCCTTTTTCATGTGCAAACATGACATTGGTATTCCCAAGGAAAACCCAGCTCAGGGCTAAAAACAGAGCCTAAATGAACCCAAAAACCACAGAATCAGCCTCCACCCCGCCATCCAATATACGCACTACATCATGACAACAAACGCCACAACACAAAAGTCCTGTTTGAGAACATCTGCCTTCAAATGAATGCTCAAGTAAAAAGGCACTTTGAGAATTCTTGGTAACCCTACATCTCACATTAACACCAGCAAACCACCTCTTAGCACCCAACTAAATCAACTTAGCTCACCATCAAAAAATGCCTTCAATAAAAGAGTGTACAGGCTTTTAAAACATGTCGAGTAGAAGAGTGGCTTTGTTAGCTTCTAAATATGATCACCCAGTCACAGGTTTCTGTTAGACAGCTTGGGCCCAAAAGTGTGAGTGCATTTATAGCTTTCACTTCAAAGACCTGTTAACATTTAGATTGATTTTTGGGGAAAAAATAAAGACGGCTGTACATACAGTATATTGAATATTTTTAGCAGTTTCTGTCATGGTAATTTTAGTCACGTGTGTTGCATAACCGAATTTTCACTATACACAAAATATTACGACACCCTGCTGTCATAAATCTCTGGAATACTTTTCACATCCTTCCAAATTTCTCTGGTAATACGGATGTCCTAAAAATACATGCTGGTGTTCTGTGATCAGAGAAAAATCAAGTGATTGGATTGAACGAGAGGCAGATTAAATGGTGGAAAAGTGTTTGTTTGCCTTTGTCTTCTCAGGAAGTTAAGTTTCTCTTGCTTTTTGGCATTTAAGCCTGCCTGTGCTGCAAGGAAACAGGTGTTTTAGATTTAAACTGTAACATAGAAGATTATATAAAAGAGCTTTGTGTCAGACTGTCTGGAATCGCCATGTGGGGAAGAATTCGAGAGATGGTGAACACACCGTGCATGTCTGAGTGGCCTTTTTCACTGAAAGCATCAGGACAGACTTTGGAGCAAATAATGGGTTATGAGTTTCCTGTCATTATCCCATCCATTGGCTTCTCTTTATATTCTAGGGTGGGGTCACGTAGATGGGCACTGCTTTTGCATTTAGAGCCATCAATCACTATATCAAACCCCTCCTGTTCTTTGTTATTTTCTAGGTTCATCGAACATGGAGAGTATAAGGGAAATTACTATGGGACGAGCTTCGACTCTGTACGTTCAGTCCTGTCTAAGAACAAGGTGTGCCTTCTTGACGTACAGCCACATGTGAGTCTCTCCGATCCTCAGATACACATTTTACCTCCCTCTGCGTCACTCCATTCTTCAGTCTTTCTTCCAGATTTATTTTCCCCCCCTTTCACAGGTGTGACATTCCACACTATTCCTACTGGATCTTTTCTGAGATCAGTGTGGGGTGGGTGGGTGTGTGTGTTTGTATTTTTGTGAGTTTGCACTCTTCCTTTTGGACTTCAGTTAAGGTGGGAGATCTAACATTATCTCTACTCATTGTCCCACATTTGAAAATTTCCTCAGGCTTGGTGTCAGGATGGGAGAGTAGTAGTAGAGAGAGGAATGGTTGAGTTTTTGCAGAACTGTATCAGTGTCCACAGCAAAGCCAGAGAATGACCTCTGTCACCTCTGCCTCACACATCTTACATTGGTGGTATTAGCCTGGCTTCTCTCTTGGAGTAGTGAGGGAGAATGAGGCAATGATCATGATCATGGTTATTTGCATTATCATTGGTTCTGTGGGTATTAAAAAGGTCTTGGTCTTAAATTCACTCTTACACAAATTAAAGGATTAGTCCACTTTTAAATACACTTTTCCTGATAAATTTACTCACCCCTATGTCATCCAAGATGTTCATGTCTTTCTTTCGTCAGTCGAAAAGAAATTAAGGTTTTTGAGGAAAACCTTCCAGGATTATTCTCCTTACAGTGGATTTCAATGGCTACCAACAGGTTAAAGGTCAAAATTACACTTTCAGTGCAGCTTCAAGGGCTTTAAACAATACCAGATGAGTAATAAGGGTCTTATCTAGCGAATCGATCGGTCATTTTCGAAAAAAATACAACCGTTTATGCTTTATAAACAAAATATCGCCTTGAACGTACTTTCCGCTTCCGCATTCTTCATAACGCTTACGCTGAATGTCCTACGCCTTCCCTATTCAAGTTACGGAAAAAAACTAAACTGGCGCCGCGATCGTTCCGTAAGTAGAATAGGGAAGGCGTAGAACATTCAGTGTAAGCGTTATGAAGAATGTGGAAGCGGAAAGTACGTTCAAGGCGATATTTTGTTTATAAAGCATAAACGGTTGTATTTTTTTCGAAAATGACCGATCGATTCGCTAGACAAGACCCTTATTACTCATCTTTGATCTTCAATCTGTTGGTAGCCATTGAAATCCACTGTAAGGAGAAAAATCCTGGAATGTTTTCCTCAAAAACCTTCATTTCTTTTTGACTGACGAAAGAAAGACATGAACATCTTGGATGACATGGGGGTGAGTAAATTTATCAGGAAAAGTGTATTTAAAAGTGGACTAATCCTTTAAGGCCTCAAAAAAGTTCTTAAATCAAAGTCATGGCATTAAATGTTGCATGCATTTCAAAAAATTAAATCTTCTTTGTGTCCTGTTTTCCAATACAAATATCTAAACATCTTTAAATCAAGATACATTTACTTGAGATGCAAATGTAAAATGCCTTGAATAAGTGAACAAAATTAAGTGAGTTTGTTTAAAACAAGAAGAAATATCTGCCAATGAGTTCTGAAAACTTCCCTTTGAATTAAGTCGATTTTTCTGAGCCCATCGGCAGATATTCGTTCTTCTTTTAATCATACGCTCACTTCATATTTTGTCATTTTGCATCTCGAGTAAATGTATCTTGTTTAAAGAATCTTTAGACAATTGCACTGGAAAATAAGACAAAAATACTAAGGAGGAACATCACTTTTTTGCGGTGCGGTCAGGAGATACAGTAGTGGAAGCAGAGGCGTTCAAGGCATTCATTTTGAAAAATGAATTAAAAAGCAATGGTTATCTGGTTATGATTCTGGTTTTAATGGTTATTCCAAACCCTTATGCTGTTATTAAAGCTCACAAAACACAAAAGGAGAATTAAAAAATAAATAACGGTACATGCTCCTGTACAGCAACATTTTAAGATGACCGTGGCTATCAAGCTCCCAAAAAATAAGTGAAATTATAATGAATTTAGCCTATACATATTTATACATTATATTCCACTACATTTTTATGAAGCCATAGGACAGCTTTCTGTGTAGAAGAGACTGAAATTTAAGTCATTATTCACTGGTAAAAATAAAGCTCTCCGTTTTGACTTTTGTAAGATGGACCCAGAAAAAAACTACAATTCAAATTAATCAACAACAAAACAACCAAAGATTATTTTGTAGAGTTATGCATATACAAAATTGTGTAGTCTTTTTTATTTTCTCTGAGTTGAAATGTGAAGCTATAGCAATAAACTTACAACAACAATAAATCTCAGTTCAAACATGCTGCATATGGCTTCAAAAAAAGGCCTTTGGCCTTTGTCTGCTTTCATTTGAAACAATATGAGAGTAAATTATGTCGATATTTGAACTTTACTTTTAAATGTACAGCTGCAGAAACAGCCTATTTAATTCTATGCATAGAAAGAGGGAGGAAAATTATGGTAAAAAAATAGCTTACCGTTTGTGGGAAAACTAGTGATTTAATTCAGTCGTTTGAAAAACCTCCACAGAAATGTGTGGTAAAGTTCAGTGGTCTGATTGTTTTGAGCATGAGGATCTCGACTACCTGAAGTGTAATGTGTCTGACCAGAGTGCTTTATTTTCACTCATGGAGTCAGATCAGTTGAGCTCAGTGTGAATCAGCTGCTCTGTTTTCTGTCAAAATGTAACAGTGACTAACAGCAATAATGTTCAGAAGTATCAGTGTCAAACTAAATCATGATGGCATGAGTGATGCTGCTTTAATGACTGTGGTTCACCCTGCTCTCTTTATCTTTCTCTCTTTTTCACATTCTCTCTCCATCAGACGCTAAGACATATTCGCACGGCCGAGTTTAAGCCCTATGTGGTGTTTGTGAAGCCTCCATCCATCGAGCGTTTGAGAGAGACCAGGAGGAACGCAAAAGTCATCTCAGGCAAAGACGATAAGAACTCGTCCAAATCCTTCTCGGTAAAACACACCACACACAGCTTCAACTTCAATATGTCCATCTATCATCCTCTTTCATCCTGATGCGATCTCTTTTCTCTCTCAATAAGTCATTGTGGGTTTTAGGTTGTATTCAGTTTTTGTTCCACTATTTCACATAGTTCTTGGTGAAATAAGAAATAGATTTCATCACTTCCTGGCAGGCAACATCCACATCATTTATTATAGTCATTTTCCTTTTGGATCAAGCAAACATATGCTGGGTTAGTGCTTAAACGCGCGTGTGTGCGCGCGCCTCACGTGTGTGTATGTATTTATGTGTAACCGGTCCCCTGAGCGGCAACCTGATATGAGACCCATGAGCTCACACTACACCTGTATGACTGCTCTCAAAGAAAAACACATGAAATCAATTAACACTTACACCAGACCCTTATTTTGTGCTGCCGTTAGTTTGAGCTTATGTGTGTGAGAGATATGGTGTGAATATGCGGGATATCTAATGACTTTCCCAGAGTTCAGCTCTTGCCTGTGTATCTCGCTGTGAGTCTGCACCGGACCAAGCACGCGTGCTACAGAATAAGTGACCCCGGAAACCTGACTCCACCACACGCCTAGATGGCTTGATGCCGATTGTCACCACAGAGACGTTCTGTGTCGAAGACTGTCAAATGTATTTAGGAGCTCTGTACATGTGCTCACCTGTCAACCCATTGACCCAATAAGTGTCCAACCGCAATATACTCTTTTTCTGTCTTTTGAACAGCACAGATCGGGAATGGTCGCTAATTTTGCACTGTAATTCCTTATGATTCAACTGAATGCTAATTTTCACATAGCAGCTATGGTCTGTTTATCCATTATGATTTCATAGAAACAACTGCCAAAAGATAAATGATTTCAAACACCCACCCACCATGTTGCCAGTATAGCTCATCCAGGCTGCAGTGTGACACACATGTTACACAGTAAGGCTGCACAACAACTGACTCTGGAGTTTGTTTTTCTGCAATATATATTGATTATTTGACTATATATTGAATTTTTTACCAGATGTCTTGAATACTTTTATTTGGAAAGAATTGAGGGGTATATATATTTTGTTGAGTTCATCAGCATAGAATTTTTTTTTTTTTTTTTTTTTTTTTTTTTACAACCCTCTTAAGAACAAAAAAAAATAATAATCTTTTTCCACTTTTCATCGGTCACATTCCCCACTGTTTTTGACTCGATATTAATGACTATACAGGTGCTGGTCATATAATTAGAATATCATCAAAAAGTTGATTTATTTCACTAATTCCATTCAAAAACTGAAACTTGTATATTATATTCATTCATTACACACAGACTGATATATTTCAAATGTTTATTTCTTTTAATTTTGATGATTATAACTGACAACTAAGGAAAATCCCAAATTCAGTATCTCAGAAAATTAGAATATTACTTAAGACCAATACAAAGAAAGGATTTTTAGAAATCTTGGCCAACTGAAAAGTATGAACATGAAAAGTATGAGCATGTACAGCACTTAATAGTTAGTTGGGGCTCCTTTTGTCTGAATTACTGCAGCAATGTGGCGTGGCATGGAGTCGATCAGTCTGTGGCACTGCTCAGATGTTATGAGAGCCCAGGTTGCTCTGATAGTGGCCTTCAGCTCTTCTGCATTGTTGGGTGTGGCATATCGCATCTTCCTCTTCACAATACCCCATAGATTTTCTATGGGGTTAAGGTCAGGCGAGTTTGCTGGCCAATTAAGAACAGGGATACCATGGTCCTTAAACCAAGTACTGGTAGCTTTAGCACTGTGTGCAGGTGCCAAGTCCTGTTGGAAAATGAAATCTGCATCTCCATAAAGTTGGTCAGCAGCAGGAAGCATGAAGTGCTCTAAAACTTCCTGGTATATGGCTGCGTTGACCTTGGACCTCATAAAACACAGTGGACCAAAACCAGCAGATGACATGGTACCCCAAACCATCACTGACTGTGGAAACTCTACACAGAGTGGCTTGACACAAGGAATGCGACAGCAGAAACCCATGTCTTGCATACGTCTGTGCGTAGTGGTTCTTGAAGCACTGACTCCAGCTGCAGTCCACTCTTTGTGAATCTTCCTCACATTTTTGAATGGGTTTTGTTTCACAATCCTCTCCAGGGTGCGGTTATCCCTATTGCTTGTACACTTTTTTTCTACCACATCTTTTCCTTCCCTTCGCCTCTCTATTAATGTCCTTGGACACAGAGCTCTGTGAACAGCCAGCCTCTTTTACAATAACCTTTTGTGTCTTGCCCTCCTTGTGCAAGGTGTCAGTGGTCATCTTTTGGACAACTGTCAAGTCAGCAGTCTTCCCCATAATTGTGTAGCCTACAGAACTAGACTGAGAGACCATTTAAAGGCCTTTGCAGGTGTTTTGAGTTAATTAGCTGATTAGAGTGTGGCACCAGGTGTCTTCAATATTGAACCTTTTCACAATATTCTAATTTTCTGAGATACTGAATTTGGGATTTTCCTTAGTTGTCAGTTATAATCATCAAAATTAAAAGAAATCAACATTTGAAATATATCAGTCTGTGTGTAATGAATGAATATAATATACAAGTTTCACTTTTTGAATGGAATTAGTGAAATAAATCAACTTTTTGATGATATTCTAATTATATGACCAGCACCTGTAGAAATGATTTCTATTGTGGTTTAATAAAAATTAAAAAAAATCAGTTACAGCTGTAAAATTACAATACGAATGTTTTCTGTCTTAATTTCTTCATTTTTCAAACATTAAACTAACACTTTTAGTTTGTTGCTTTGCCGGCAAAATGTATGCACTACTGGTTTCAATGATGAAACACGGCACTGTTAATTTACACGGGTGCAGCTCAACCAAACCACTCTGAGATGCTAAAACTGTATTTCATGACCTGCAATTATGTAAATGAACAGGGCCAAACTTAACTCTGAAGCCAGCAGTGCACTTATTTAAACGGGTCCTTGATTATTTCACTTTTTTTTTTACTTTAGTTAGTGTGTAATGTTGCTGTTTGAGCATAAACAACATCTGCAAAGTTACGACGCTCAAAGTTCAATGCATAGGGAGATATTTTCTTTTACAGAAATCGCTTTTTAAAGACTACAAACGGCTGGTAGGGACTACAACGAGCTTCTTGCCGGGTTGGTGACATCACAATCCCCAAAATTTCCCTGCCCCCGGGAACACGCAACAAAGGGGTGAGGTCATGTTGGGCTGATTTAGAGAAGAGGAAGAGTTGTTGTGGTAGAGTTTTGTTGCCATGCCGTCATTTTACGCTGGACTGCTTCACAAACAAGGGTCAATTCAATGCTGGATTTGCACAAAAGATTAACATGATGGCGCATGTTAGTCGATGAGTTGAATCAACTCCAAGCAACTACATACATTTATCCACTAACCATTCAGAAACATCGAGTTTCATTTTAAAAGTTGTAACTTCTTCCTGAGTCTCTTCATCAGTGTCCGACTCTGCAGTGCTGGAACAATGCAATGCTAGAACACTGTTACTGACAATCGTCATTTTGGCTGCGTGAGATTCTCCAGCTTTGTTGTTGTTGTGCAACCGAAGCGTGAGCTGTTAAAGCTCCACCCTCTTCTGGAAAAGGGGCTGGGAGCAGCAGCTCATTTACATTTAAAAGAACACACACAAAAACAGTGTGTTTTTGCTCACACCCAAATAGGGGCAGATTTGACAAACTATAATATGGAAACTTCACAGACACATTCTAGGGACACCAGAGACTTATATTACATCTTGTGAAAAGGGGCATAATAGGTCCCCTTTAATTAATCAAATCACAGCCTTCATGATTTGACTCTTCCATTAAGCGAAATACCTATATCAATTTTATTTTGATATATCGTGCAGCCCTAATACACAGGGTCACAAATTTACACTGGGAGCATATTTCATTATTTTTATTTCAACACCTTTGAAACTGAATAGATGCTGGTCACATTAATTCAAACCGCTGAATGTGCGATTAGACCACACCATACTCCCCAAAGTTTTAAATTCGCAGAAAGCTCAAGGATTATGCCGTTGTCAAAGGAAATGTTGCTCTGGCTATCTCTGTTTCAGAGGAACTGTACCAAAAGCTGTCTGCACCATCCAAAGCAGCTGTCTGTCTGCTTTCAACAGGTCACTGTGGGTACTAGTGAAGGAAAAAGAAACCCTTCTTAGCTGGCAAAACTTAGCAAAAGTCGATTATAGACCCTGACAGTGTTAAAGGCATCCAGATTCAGCCTATTATAGGTACGCAAGAAAAATCGTGTTTGATGAAATGTCACAACCATATTTTATCCAGGACTTTGCTGTATTTCTTTCTCAGAGAGAGACGCTGCATCTGTTAGAGCCATGAGCTTGAGCGCCGTCGGCTCTGTGCAAGAAAACAGGCATCCCTTTGTTTCTAGAAATCCAGACTTCCACTCTATTGTTCTCTCTTTTAGTAATGCTTGTATAACATTAATGCAGATTTTTTTTGTGTGTGTAAAAGATCAAAATATCATTCGTTCTCTTTTTAGGAGTAGCAAAAAAACTTAAAATTTCATAAAAATGTCATCAGAGGTGGAAGAGCAGAGTGTTTCATCCTCTAGCATTAAATCTTTGTAATGAGAAATGGAAACCTAAGCTAAAATTGGAGGATGTTTTTTTTTTTTTTCTTTTTTGTCCTGTGCTCGGTGAAAGTCAGCCCAGTCCAAAGATTAAGTGCCTTTACTTTGGGAATATAAAAACAGGGACCTCTTGACGACCCAGAGATGTCCTTTTTTGGTCGGGTTTAATGATAAGGGCAGGTGCACTTTATATGATCCAATAAAAATTGATTTTCCGGCAAGGATTGAGAGATAAGCAGAGCTCATGCGGACTGTGGAGGGAGAGAGAGAGAGCTTAGTGCTGAAGAAATTCTTCTGTTTTTGAAGAAGGAAGACCTGGACGTTGAGTGAGAGTTTGCATTAGAGCCTCTGGGAAATAAACAATCGGAAAGAAATGCAGAGGAAAAATAGATTTAAACCCTTGAAACTGATCAGATTTGCTAATAACGCTCCCCTGGAGGCACAACATCTGTTATACCTCAATTAGCATGAGGTTTTTATTTGATGACAGAATGAAGAAAAGATATGTTCAGACCTTGGGCCAAACCTTTGACTATTTAGGCCAAACACAAGCTAATCCACCACGTTCAACCAGAGCTTTATTAAAGCCATGACTAAGTCAATGAACTGCGACTTTTGATGCGTTCTGCCAATAACTGTCAGATTGAGAGACTGCTGTAGTTTTCAGAACGCCAGCAGCTCTGTGACCCAACTGAAATGTTGACTAAATTTCATCTCTTGATCAAGAAAGAAAGACAGGGAGAGGTGGGAAGGGTTCAACAGAGAGTGGGAGGAGAAGTTGCATCTAACACTGGCTGTACGCCATGGCTTCACTAAGCTTGCTGTTGTCTTGTCTGCTAATGCCAATTTCCATATTTACCGTGTGCTTAATAGCTTCTCAGTACAGTTTAAAATGTAAAACCTATCCAAAAGCTTCTGAATTTATTTTAGCATGGCAATATGTTTTATAGCATCATATCGCTCTTAGTGTGGGTCCCATGTTTTTATGTTGTAAAAGTTGAGTCTATATTGGTAAAGCCACTCAAACCATGCCATGTTCTCTGAGACTGGCACCAAATGCCAAGATTGCCCACATAAACACTTGTTTAGGACCCACAAGCCCAGAAAGGTCCAAGGCCATGTTAGAAAGTCCAGAGATAACTAGTCTATAAGATGAAATGTCGTGGAAAAGTACTTATGAGTTGGTGGTGATTGTGTTCGATATAAAGCATATCTGATTTTGGCCTATTGTGTTTTTATAGTTTTTCAATGATGTCAGTTTATTTTGAACGGGGAAAATATTTAATGAATAATGATTTTTGATCATTTTGTGGGGCTTTTATGCGTCAATGTGTAACATATGCCAGGGTATAAAATTGTGGTCTGTTTATTCACTCCACTGTTCCTGTGATCAAAACCACTGGAGATCCAAACCTCAAACTATAACCCTAACTGTGCACCACCTCAGTAGAACATTAAATATCAGTTTATAGTTTTATCTTTTATCACATGTAGATATTTTTGCATTTCTGCATCTAAAGCAGTTTTATTGTAAACAAAAAAGAATAGTTTTTAATTAAGTTGATGTTTAGGACAGCTATGAAAGTCCTTTTTGGAAGCTGGTTTTGGGAATACTGTGGGAAAGTGTGTTTGACTTTTTTGGGGCCGTATTTAATGTCTTAAAAAAGAACTTTGACTGAATGTGTTTGTTGTTTAGGAGGAGGACTTCCAGGAGATGATCAGTGCCTCTCAGATGATGGAAAACCAGTATGGTCACCTCTTTGAAAAGGTCATTGTGAACGATGACCTCACTGTTGCCTTCAACGAGCTCAAGCAGGCGCTCAGAAAAGTGGAGACAGAAACACACTGGGTGCCCATCAGCTGGACTCATTCCTGAGGGGCTGCTCAAAAGGAACAAAGGAACAAGGCATCAGATTTTTGGGGGGTGGAAACTAAGGGAAGGACTTTAAGAACTGTGAAAGATTTCTTTTTATTGTTTGTTTTTATTTTTTGGCTGTAGATGGTGACAGGGAAAATATTTGTCTTAATACATCTGAAGTGGTTTATCTGTTCTTGGAGACTGAAGTGGAAGCGCATAGGTTTGATTTTGTTTTGTCGTGCTCGATATAGCTGAACGGGTGTAATTGCACTCAAAGTCGGGAAACATCTGATTGTTTAGCAGCTGCTAAGAGAGTGTTCAAACTGCCATTCAAGTGGTGTGGTGGTGTTGACCACTCCTTGGTGTATTTTTAACATTAGTTTATAGAAACCAAATGAATGATTATTATTTTTCTGTGCTCAAAGTACACTTTTTTTATTCAGAACTTAGCACACTGTACTCCATTTGCCTGTTACTTTGCAGCTAGTTAAATCAGCACAGCATTAACCATATATATATAGGTGGGACATCATGTGATGTTCAGTGGGCCCAAAGTGATTTTATTTAAATAGATAATTAATATATTTGGATATTTTTTAGACTTTTTTTTTAGCCTGTTCCCAGTTGAGATTTTTGAATTCGTATCAGCTGTGAGGATTTTTCTTTTTGGTAAGTGCTCATGGCTGATTAAAGCCTCAGGATTTTATTAATGTAAGACCCGCTGTGTGCAGAAGCTGACTTCTTTATTTCAGTTTCATCTCTCTCCTTATTTCTCTCCCTTTTCCCTCCATCTCCATCCTGTTGTTGAGGGCAGGTGCTTGGAAAACCCATAGGGAATGTACTCAATCTGGGCTGATTAGGCAAGACTCTCTTAAATGTGTTTAAGAAGCCTAACAGCAGCACTTCCACAATAGAATCTCAGAGAAAAATATGTTAAATGGCAACCTCAAATGTTACAAGGCATTTCAGAAAGGAGTAGTTCACCCAAAAATGAAAATTCTGTCATAATTTTGTTCTGTTTTACTGTATAGCTTCAGAGGACTTTGAATATAGACATTAGTCAAATGGACTTTAATGGTACTCTCTCATTTTTGGTGCTCAACAGTCCCATCCACCTAAATTGTGTGTTCCGCAGAAGAAAGAACATTGTACGGATATGTAACAACTAGTGATGCACTGAAATTTCAACACCCACAAAAAAAAAGGGTTCCAATCAAAATATTTTGGATTGATAGTTTTTTGGATGCACTTACTCTGTCCTGGGTTTCCATCCAAATGTGAAGCGAATCTTTTCAAAGTTCGCAAAAAAAACAAACAAATGTTTCCGTCAAGTAGTTCTAACGGATGACGGTGGTATTGGTAGCCTAGTAACCAACAGTAAATAAAACACCATCAGCGGAAACAGCCGATTAGACACATGGGTTTGCTACGTCAGAATTTTTTCGGCAAATGCGTTTCCATCTCCCATTATTCACTTTAACTAATTTTCACACAAGTAAAACGGCTCAAACGAGCTGAACTTTTTTGCAAAGGAATTTTTTCCTTTGAAAGCTTTCCCATCACTTTCTGATGCTATACTTCAAAATCCGCATAAAAACAGGGTGATGGAAACAAAAAGTTTGGGTAATCAAATTTGGGTAATTGAACTCACTGTGCTCTTTAAAGGGATAGTTCACCCAAAAATGAAAATGTGATGTTTATCTGCTTACACCCAGGGCATCCAAGATGTAGGTGACTTTGTTTCTTCAGTAGAACACAAATGATGAACCGTTGCCATCTGTCAGTCGTATAATGCGTGTCAATGGGAACTTCGTCTATAAGAGTAAATAAAACTTGCATAGACAAATCCAAATTAAACCCTGTGGCTCGTGACGACACATTGATGTCCTAAGACACGAAACGATCGGTTTGTGCGAGAAACCGAACAGTATTTATATAATTTTTTACCTCTAAAACACCACTATGTCCAACTGCCCTGCGCATCCGGTTAGTGAGGTCAGATCGCACTCTGACAGTGGCAGTGATGTCTAGCACTCATTGAAGTATAAGCGTGAGACATCACTTCCGTCATCAGGACGCGTTTTCTGACCTCACTAACCGGATGCACAGGGCAGTTGGACATAGTGGTGTTTTGGAGGTAAAAAATTATATAAATACTGTTCGGTTTCTCACACAAACCGATCGTTTTATTGTTTCAGGACATCAATGTGTCGTCACGAGCCACAGGGTTTAATTTGGATTTGTCTGTGCATGTTTTTTTTACTCTTATAGACGAAGTTCCCATTGACACGCATTATACGACTGACAGAGGGCAACGGTTGGAGTTAAAAATCATTTGTGTTCTACTGAAGAAACAAAGTCACCTACATCTTGGATGCCCTGGGGGTAAACAGATAAACATCAAATTTTCATTTTTGGGTGAACTATCCCTTTAAAGAGCACACTGAGTTCAATTACCCAAATTTAATTACCCAAACTTTTTGTTTTCAGCTAAATGACCACTTAAATCACTAGTAACAACATGAGGCTAAGTGATGACAAAATTGTCATTTATTGGGTGAACAATCCTTTTAATGTCTGAAAAGGCCTTACATAAAGATATGCCACTAAATACATGTATATTTTTGTTGTCATTTTGTTCTTATTCAGTTTTGTGTTCTTTCAGCACATTGATTTCCAATCAAGCAGTGTCAATCTCTCACTCACACTCTCATGTACTGTTAAACACTTGCCTTGTTTTTTCATTTATTTCTGTTTTTCCCCATACTTAACTATACAAAACAGCTTCAAAATGTTTGTTGAGTTTTGAAGTCTTTCTTAATATGAAATATGCAAAGTGAATATTGATTCCTGTATTTCAGTAATGTACCACTATATCTGGTTGTCTGTCCTCTGCCAAGTGGCTGATTTTTGTGGAAGCCTCATCTAAACAACAATTCATGTACATCTATTGTTTCGTTCTGTCGATGATCATGAGTTTACAATGTGCTTGTTATAAACATCCCCTTCTCCAAATGGACATTAAATATGTAAATCAGTTCTGTTCTGTTTACTTTTTATCATGAAGTGGGAGGAGTGTTTTTGTTCCTGTAATTAATAACCAATGTTTCCTTTAATAGTTGATTCATGTCAGCATTCACAGGTCTTCAGACACAAAGGGCCAGTGGGACAGACTCATCAGTCAGGCTTTGCTCACTACAGATTTCACTGTCTGATGAAATGCCAAAACAAACCAGCAGCCAACACAATGACCCATAATCCTCCAGCTCCCCCTCCATCACACAGTCCTGCTGCCGCCGCTCAGAGCTGATAGTGAGGAGATTGAAAGGGATGGATGAAAGGGATGGATGACATAAGACAGGAAGATGGATAGGATTTGAGTGTAGCTTGCCAGAAAGAGGTAACAATGTTTTTCGAGACTTGATAGAAGCTAACTTCACTATTTTTCCCCTTTGTTCTTAGCATTATTAAAAGCAAAATTTACCCAAATTACTGATTTTCTTCTCTGGAACACAAACTGTGAATTTTTGAAGTATATCTTGGCTCCAAATTGCCAAAAAAATCACCATAAAAGTGGTCTATGTGATTTGTGTACTTGTTCCGAGTCTTCTAAAGTCATTCAATAAATAGATTTATGAAATTTAATAAAAAAAAAAAAAAGAAAACCTTGACATCCACGTTAACTTTTTTGGCACATTCATGTAGTCTCCGATTGATGAACAAATCATTCTTTTGAGTTTAATCTCTATGTTCACAAAGCATGCCTGAATAATTTGTTCATGAATCTGAATGATCCAGTTCTCAAGTTCAATTTCTTAATGTCTTATCACAACAAGAGAAGAAAATCTGTGAATAGTAAAGGTACAGTTCACCCAAAAATGTAAATTCAGTTATCATTAACTCAATCCAAATCTGTATGACTTTAATTTGTAGAACATAAAAGATATTTTTGAGGAATGTCTTTCTTCCCTTTTTTTTTTTTTTGTTTGTTTGTTTATGGTCTATATATTGGTAGTCAATGGCCACCAAAACTGGTTACCAACATTTCTCAAAATATCTTTACGTTCAGCAGAATGAAGAAAGCCATACAGGTTCAGAATGACATGAGGGTGAGTAAATAATGACAGGATTTTCATTTAAACAGTGTCTTGAAATTTCACCATGTCCTTTTGAAGCATAACATATTCAGTGCCCATTTATTTTAATAGAAAAAGGGGCAGACCTATACATTTTTAAAAAATTCACCCCATGTTTTCCATGAAAAAAAATCATACTGTATGGATTTGTAATGAAAAGTAAGGTTAGTAAATGACCAACATACAATTTTTCAAGGGTCCACAGGACTTTTAACAAGAAAAGAGCACAAAATGTCAATGTTAAAACAGGCTTTAGCACATCCTCTCTCTTTTCTATCCATTTCTCCCTCACTTTTCCTTTAAACTGTCAAACACAGGAAGTGTGTCACAGGACTGCTGATATGGTGAAGCGTGGGAATGTTGAGATGTTGTAACACTGTTGTAATAATAATAAGGACGTGTTTGTGTGTGTCAGGTAGAGGCCATTATACAAGTACCAACCTCCTCTGATTACCATCTGTGTTGCAACAGGACTGTCAGAGAGCCAGTGCCACTTACAGTCATGACGGAGCTCAGCAGGTTTGGCAGGAGTAAAATGAGGAAATGAGAGAGCGAGTCCGGCTGTTGGGGAAAGACAGACCATCTACTTTAAACTTAATCACCTCTGGTGCCGCCGCGCCTTAGCACTTGTCTGTCTGAGGCTGTGGCCATTGTGTTGAAAATGTTTTGATGCCTTCCTCACTTAGAACACCTCCTGATCTCTTTGAGTCTGATCCTTGGGTAAAAAGGCCAGCAGTCCCTTTTAGTTTGTCTGTTCTCCCTGTTTCATTTTTATGGAGATTCATTTAGTTACCTCCATTTTTGTTTGTTTTCTCCCTGTGTCAGAGGTTCTCAGGATTCTCTCAGAGTTCCCAGGGCTCTTGTGATGGTGCCATGCCTGGCTTTTCACTCTTAGTTAAACCGTGTGAACGGCGTGGATGAATGATGCTCTGTTTCATTATAATGTTGTGTTGTAATGTAAGCGAGACGCTCTCAGGAGGAGGGAGGAATAAGCGTCATGTCTCAAGGCCATGTTCATTTCATGTCAATCAAGCAAACTAATGTGACATTTGTTTTGAGAGAGAGAGAGACTAAGTGGCGTCAAGTTTTTTTTTTGTTGTTGTTTGCTATATGTTTGTTGTTATATACACTACTGTTCAAAAGTTTGGGGTCGGCAGTGTTGGGGTAATGCATTACAAGCAACGCAAGTTACGTAATAAGATTACTGTGGCGAGCTCCTCCGTGAGAGACTCAAGGCCGGTGTGCCTCGCAGGTGGAGCTCATTATCTCTCGCGTCACCGGCCTCGCGCCGTTCCCTCACGGCTCTCGCCCGCCCTGCTCACCACAATTACTTTTTTCAAGTAACTATTAAAGTAATTAATTACTTTTAAATTTACAACAAAATGTTACTTTTTCAAATAAGTAATGCACGTTTTCCCATTGACTGACAGCTCTCCTGTTACCATGTTGAGAGAAATCGGGAGTAAGTTCAGAGGTTGTGTAAACTTTATGGTTATTCTAGACTAGTTCTAGACTAAATGTGAGCATACATTTACTCATTTATTGTATTCCAGAATTGCAGCACAGCTGAAAGGTATGTTTGAGCTGCGCCCTCTACTGTACAGGCGTGAATTTGCATGTCCTTCAGGCTGAGGCTTATTCATTTGACTTTTGGTGTGAAAGGGCCTTTACATTTGCCAAAAATAGAACTTTTGTTTTGTTGTTATAAAAACAAACAGCCTAGCCCAGATGAGAAAAAGAAACTGAAAAGTGACGTAACACATTACTTACCATAAAAAGTAACTAAGTAAAGCGATATTGTAATGAATTACACCGTGTCTACACTGGACGCGAGCGGCGTGACGCGACAAAAGACAATAGAACCCATTCTAATCAGTGATATTGTCTACACTGGATGCGGATTCTCCATTCTATTTCTGACGTAGTCCAAGTGCTTTCCAACAGTCGTCTTGTCGCGTTCAACGTAGGCAGCTTTTAGCTGTTGCGGCATGGGGCGATACAATAAAAATCGCGTCTGGTGTAGACACGGTGTTACTTTTAAAAGTAACTTTCCCCAACACTGGGGGGGTCAGTAATATTTTTTTATGTTATTGAATGAATTCTCTTAAGTCGGGGACACACCTAACGATTAGCTGAAACATTCTAAGACTGAACTGAACACACATACCGATTGTTTCCTTCAACTGGAGCCGATTTATATACTTACACATGGAATTTGAACACCGACTGTAATCGCAGACTGAACGCAACTGGCTTTGACTGGACGCGTTTGAGCGCGATCAGTCATAAGTATCAATTTACATTCATAATCGGACTTACAATCGTTAAGTGTGTGCGCGGCTTTATGCTCACCAAGGCTGCATTTGTTTGATGAAAAATACAGTAAATATTGTGAAATTATTATTGCAAGTCACATAATCCTTTAGAAATCATTCTACTGTGCTGAAATGGCGCACAAGAAACATTTTGTCTTATCTTACAATATAAAATTCTTTACTGTCACTATTTTTGTAATTATTATCAGCATTAAAAAAATGTTTTTGGGAGTTTCATTCAAAATCTAATTGCATGAAAAATCTAAGGGTGTGTATGACCCATCAGTTTAAACCTGACATGACGCGCCGACTTCAGATCCTCAAGTATGAGGGTATCGGATGAAGAATCAGTGTTCACTATGTTTGACAAACCCTTTGTGTGTTTCTCTTACGTTTTCAGTGTTGCATCAGCCTGTTTGGTGTTCACCCGCAGCTGAGAGCAGAGCGGACAGGAAAGTGTGTAGTCGGCTTAGGTTTCTGCCACACTGTCATTAATAATCAGCCAGCCCCACAGAGGAACACAACCATTACTGCTGACACGTCTTTATTTGAATGAAAGGACCACGTTCTTCGTTTCACCAAGTCAGTCTCTCCCCCTCTTGTTCTGTTCTTTCCCACCATGCCTCTCTTGCAGACCGTTTTATTCACTATATGTCACTGATTAAGTCAATGATGTTGATTGAAGATTATATACATTATCTTTCCATTCTCTGTGCCCTCTGCAGAGAATGAAATCATCTTAGGCTTCTCTGAACCATATCGTGACTCAATATATGGAGGTGGGGGAGTCAGAAGAGCATGGTTAAAATGAAAGCCTCATTTTCCAGTCTGATTTAAGGCCCGATATACTCGTGACAAAGTTGCGTACAAATTTGCGTACTTATTCACTATTCTATGCTGTTTTGTAGTATAAATAGTGTGAGTAGTGTGTTCACACTAAAAATTCCAAAAAGAAAAAGTGCACTTTAAATGCCCGGATGATGCACTTAAAGGATTAATTCACTTCACAATTATAATTTACTCACCCCCATGTCATTCAAGATGTTCATGTCTTTCTTTCTTCAGTTGAAAAGAAATTAAGGTTTATGAGGAAAACATTTCAGGATTTTTCTTCATATAGTGGATTTCAACGGCTACCAACAAGTTGAATGTCCAAATTGCAGTTTCAGTGCAGCTTCAAAGGGCTCTACAGGCTCCCAGACGAGGAATAAGGGTCTTATCTAGCGAAACATTTGTCATTTTCTTTAAAAAAAAAAATACAAATTATATACTTTTTAACCACAAATGCTCATCTTGCACACACATTACATAATCACATTGGAAAGGTCACAGGTGGTGTAGGCAGAATTTTTTTTTTTTTTTTTTTTTTTTAGAAAATGGCAGATCGTTTCGCTAGATAATACCCTTATTCCTCGGCTGGGATTGTGTAGAGCCCTTTGAAGCTGCACTGAAATTGCAATTTGGACCTTCAACATGTTAGTAGCTGTTAAAGTCCACTATATGCAGAGGTGTAAAGTATTTGAGTAAATGTAATTAGTTACTGTACTTAAGTATCTTTTTGGCTACTTTGTAGTTGTACTGAGTATCAAAGATATTGGCAACTTTTACTCTCTACTTGACTACATTTTTTAACAAGTAAATGTACTTTTTACTCCACTACATTTGTGATGAATAATGCAATTACACACTACATTTTTCATGGCACCTAACTTTTTCTGCAGCAGTTTGTTGCTGATATAAAGAAGTGATTTCACCATCCAAGGGCACTATCTTGTGCCTTTACTCACCCAAACTTGTCAACAATGCTACTTTACGTGAATGTAAGTGCATTAGCAGGTAGTTGCTGATCGCAGGTGTTTGATTTATTAGATGAGGAAATGACTGAAGCTGGTGATAAGGCTCAAACCAGCACGTACAGTAGACTTTGACTATTTAATTCTACTTAACATTGTTTTATTTATCCGCTATATTGACCTTTTTGAAGGATATTGGTTTACTTATGACCTTTTTGTGCACTTGAGCTTAACTGAGACTTCGAAGTTTGTAGACGTTTAAAAGGGTTGTTGTGTCGACCTTGATTTATTGCAATATTGAAAAGTTCCGTTTTATTTTTTGAGTAAATTATAAGGAAATTTTAATTCTGAAGTGACTAATCCTTTAGTTAACCGAAAAAATGAAGTGAGGAATGTTGGACACTTCATGCACTCAACTGTTGCAGCTTTAAGTGCATAGTGAGGGGGAGGGGCTAACAGATGCTGATGCTGAAAATAACAAAATAACCTTTATAAAGTTCATGCACTACACAGTTGAGTGTATAGTGCGTCATTTGGGACACAACTAAAGTTCTTTTTCGTTCTTCGATCCAGTCATGTCAAGTTTGTTAATATTGCACTTTATACAATAGAATGTTTTAAAGCAAACAGCTTCACTATATTAGACTTGAAAAACCAGTGTCATTTTCAGTTAGAATTACAACTTTATTTCTACTATAAAGCAGCTCCCCAGTGTGTTCATGGTTTTTATTTGCAGACATCTGACCTCGATGGTCTGAACAGAAGAAATAAACCAAAGAAGATTTTTACTCAAGAAGGCGGAGCCTCAGAGCAAACCTACCTATTACGTAATCAGCTGGAGCAAACATTTCCAGAAAGTTTGCTTTGGCAAGCTGTTTTGAACTCTCGGAAACAATCTCCAAACGAACTTCGTTTTGGCCTGATTTTGTTTAAAATGTTGTCGCATGTTCATTCTTTGATTTTGCTGAAGTGTATCGGGGCTTTAAAATGAACCATTTAGCAAAGCCCTAAGAGGCCTGTTTCTTTTATCCAACTCTTCATACCTCTCCTCTCCATAAATCTCTATTAATCAGGCCCGTTGTCTGAGGAACACAGAATCAGTGATCAGGAGTGAGAACCGTGCAGCAAGCTATCCAATCGTGGCGTTGCAGACGTTTCCGCAGTGTTCTCCCCTGTTGTAGACCATTAGTAGTAAATGATGAGGCCTCCCACGTGATATACACTCCAATCATTTTGATTTAAAGGCCAATGTGAGGTTGTCTGGCCCCTTCTTCCTGATCCTGACCCCTCTCTCCTGTGGATGTGGTCTTCACTGGACTGGATGAGTTACACAGAGCAGAAGTGGAGGTGGACGCGTGGGTGGGTCACTGGGGTTATATGGGGGTCTCTGTACTACTACTGAAGTTTGATATTCATCCAAAAAGAGACTCTGGAGGGAGCAGAAGTCTCTCTCATGCTTAGATTCTCATT
The DNA here is from genome assembly GCF_018812025.1 of Megalobrama amblycephala. Lineage (NCBI taxonomy): Eukaryota > Metazoa > Chordata > Actinopteri > Cypriniformes > Xenocyprididae > Megalobrama > Megalobrama amblycephala. The sequence goes on along the minus strand of NC_063063.1, from coordinate 15,898,150 downwards.
ATTCCCAAACTTCAGTCTCCCTACACGTTCCTCTTCTCCATTTTGAGCCATATTTCAAGCATTATCACTTGCTTATTCGCTCACAACTGTACAAATCTCCTCTTTCTGTCCCCTTCCTGGCTGGATTTGAACACATAAGTCCTTGCGATGTGACACTTTACTGTCTGGCTTGTTAATACTTTGTCCTCATGCTGTGTGTCTGCTTTGACTTTCACTCTGGTTTTCTCATCTGACCTTAGAGAGCCAGAGTAACAAGAGACAAAGAGGAAAGATATACAAGACAAAGGGTGGTGGAGTGGGTACAAAAGTGAAGAATGGGGTAAAAAAGTAGGCTTTCTCTTGTAGGAACTATACATTACTTCATGTCTGAGATGTAGACTTTTGCAGCTCTGTGTAACCTTGAGCTGCTCCTCTTAATTAAAATGAGAACAAAGAGATGTCAGTATTGCACATTGGTGAAGGTATTAGATATGTAGATATGAATTTAATGTTGAACAGTGATGTCACCACTATGTGCGTAACTATGCAGTCTAAATTGAGGCGTTTGGAGGTCAAAGGTTAATCTACTCCATTTGATTATCAGCCCTATTGCAATCTAACTGATGTATGCAGAGTTGAAACAAGGTTCAGGATCCTGTCTGCTAAAAACATAATGACAACGGGAACAAATGAGTAATTTCGACGCATTATACTGACAATATTTAGACAGTACGCAGAGGGACCACTGACGGTGGAAAGACAGACTGATAGAACGCATTGACTTCTACAGCTACACACGGACTGTTTAGGGAAATCATTGAGAATGTATAGGGAATATATCGACAATGTTTGTAGAACAATTTTGCAGAGTCTTGAGAATGTCGGGGTAACCCATAGGCTACTAGGAAAAGGCACCCCCTGTTTTCTTAAACTCTCCCTCACTGCTCTCAATGGAGCTCCTTGACCCCAAACATCATGATAATTACAATACATGACCAGAACAACCACACTCATAGTTAACGGAGAGCTGAGTCGGCATCAAGAGCTAAATCATCTGAATATACAGTTTTTAAATGCAAAAATCTCAAATGGATGTGCAAATAATTGTTTTTATATTTTATAATTGTTATTTAATTATATAATATATATTTTAATATACTATTAGTGCATTTTGTAATTTTTTTTTAATGTTTTTTTTATATTTTATTTTGTATATTATAGTTTAAATATACATATACTACAATTGAAAAGTTTGATTGTCATTAGGATTTTAAGAAAAAAAATTTTTTTAACAGGGATGCATACACTGCTGTTTGAAAGTTCAGTAAGATCAGTAAGGATTTTTTTGAAGAAATTAATTTTATTTAGCATGGATGCATTAAATTGTTCAAAAGTGACAGTAAAGACAATAATAATTTTGCAAAAGGTTTCTATTTCAAATAAATGCTGTACTTTCGAACTATTTAGAGTTATTTTTCAAAAACAATACTATTCTTATTGACCCCAAACGTTTCAATGGTGAGAGTTTTTTCTAACCGTTTTTATTAGTATTTTTTTCCATGTAGGCGGAGGACGCATTTGCACAATGGAAATGTCCACAAGCTTGATTATGAGACTGTAGGACTGTCTCTTCTCAACCTGAGTGAGAAGAATAAATGTGATTCAAGATTGGCCTCCAGACTTAAACACACACTCATTGGGTACAGTGTTCATTTGCTGAGACTGTCTATCCTCAGACTTTGACATGGCAGTGCTGAAGGAAACTGTGACAGTTGCAATCAACATTAACCAACAAATATTCCCCTGCAGGTTATACACACACATACAGTACAAACCAACACACTCAGCAAGCATATGCACAAACTTGTGGTTAAGCAGGCTCCTCAGTTTTGACATAACACACACTTTACACAAATTGGTTCCTGCAGCCTGATAGGAGAATTTCAGTGGGTTAGTTTTGGGGTCGGGTGTGTGTATATGTGTGTGTGTTTATCTATAAATGCCTCTTAGCTCTAACATTCCTGCTGAAAAGACCAGCTGGTGACCAGTATACAGTATGTTGTGTTTTGATCGGTGACTGTCCCAACCTGACTTCATCACTATCCTTTCCATTAAGACTTCCATGATGAGCAAGATTCACCAATAAGACCGTTAAAGGGTTAGTTCACCCAAAAATGATATTTCTGTAAATAATTACTCACCCTCATGTCTTTCCACAGCCGTAAGACCATTGTACATCTTTGGAACACAAATTAAGTTATATTTGATGAAATTCAAGAGGTTTTTTTTTTTTTATATTGGGGTGAACTAACCCTTTAAAAAGTCACAGGAAACCACATTGGTCTCAGCTGGTCTTTTCACTAAACAACCATTTGTTTTCTGATTAGTCAGTAAGATTTATTATTATTTTTTTTTTTTTTATTGAGGTCTTTATTATTTTTATTATTTTTGTTTGCTTTTTGCTTATTTGTAAGAAATTAACACTTTTTTTTCAGCTATAACGCATTAAATTGATCAAAAGTGGCAGTAAAGACATTTAAGTCTAGTTTCACAGACAGGGTTTAGATTAAGCCAGAGTTAGACCTTAGTTTAATTACTACATTTAAGTAGTTTTTATAAAGTGCCTTAGAAAAAAGAAAAAAAAAAACATTACTGATGTGCATCTTGAGACAAAACAATGTCACTGATATTTTAAGATATATTCAGTGCAAGTTGCTTTCAGTTCATTTTAGTCTAGGACTAGGCTTAAACCTTGCTTGTGAAACCAGGGGTAATGTACAGCCTTGGTGAGCATAAGAGACTTACTTGAAAAAATTTTTTTTTATATAACCAACCTCAAACTTTCGAACGTCAGTGTATGTATATGTGGATTGAAGTGATGTGAAGGTTCACCAGGTGCGGCTTATTCAAGCTGACATATTGAACTTACACACAATACTGTGGCTCTGAGCTTTGTATGTGTTTGACTGATCCTGCATGACCCGGGCTCTCTCCTTAACACTATGGCCGTGTTCACATCTCAAGGGTGTATGAACCTCCCCTAGCAATATTTATCCCTAACAGGTTGTCATCAACTCAGAACATTTAAAGTGTGTCGCACATAAGATGACTCATGTAACACGCCATCAGCGCACAAACACAACATAAAAGAAGCTTTTGCCTCTGACGAGAGCCTGGAACCACTACAGCACTTAATCCTTGCCTGCGTGTAGAAATCCCTCTCTAAAGTAAGGTGCCGTGAAGTGCATGTGAGAGCAGTCAGGTTTAATTAGGGCTTAAGAGGCAGATGTTGTGCACATCACTATCTGATCTGAGTGAGGGGAAAATAAAAGACTTCTAGTTGTAAGATCCACAAGGAATCTGTGTCTCCAGAACTCTGTGGAAATCTCAATTTCCACTGAATTCTTCTGTTTTTCACTTGCTTTTTTTGCTGCTTCTATGTTTTTTTTATTAAATATTTAGACAAATTTGATTTATAAGGTCTGCTTCAAAGTAAGTTTAAACAGGATTATAATTGAAAATGTTTAGTTTTTCAGATTTGTCCTGCCATTGTCTGTGAACACATGATTTTAAAGGGTTAGTTCACCCTGTTGCTGGTGGTGTGAACAGGGCTTGAGACCTTAATTTATCTTCAGGGGGAAAAAAGAGATATTTTTTATGAAATCCAAGAGCTTTCTGAATGCAACCCATTTCTCATAGACTGCAACGTAATTACCACTTGCAAGGTTCAGAAAGGTAGTAAAGACATTGTTAAAATAGTGCATGTGACTACAGTGGTTCAAATTTAATGTAATGTAATGAAGTGACAAGAATACTTTTTGTGTGCAAAAAACAAACAAAAATAACGACTTTATTCAACAATTTCTTTCCTCCATGTCATTCTCTGAAGCTGTTCATGTGAGCAGCACGACGCATGCGTGTGATGCTGATGTAGGAGCCGGCCAATAATGAGTCAGCGTTCTGACGTAGAACCTGGAAGCGCTGCACTGTGTTTACAACATGAACCGTGTCGGAGACTGACATGAAAGAGAAGAAATTGTTGAATAAAGTCATTATTTTTGTTTGTTCTTTTGCGCACAAAAAGTATACTCGTCACTTCATAACATTTAATTTGAACCACTGTAGTCACACAGACTATTTTAATGATATCTTTACACCCTTTCATTAGCCTTGAAAGTGATAATTACGTTGCAGTCTATGGGGGGGGGGGTCAGAAAGCTCTTGGATTTCATCAAAAATATCTTAATTTGTGTTCTGGAGATGAACGAAGATCTTACAGCTGTGGAACGACATGAGGCTGAGTAATTACAGATTTCATTTCATTCATTTTTGGGTAGACTAACCCTTTAAGACAAATGGATACTGGTTATAGATCTTGATTCAGTGTCCGGTTTTTGGAGTCTGACCAAAAGGAGGAAAAGAGAAAAGAACTGTTGAACCCCAGAGACCTGCCCTTTAAACTGCCATTACACCAACTCTGAATTTTAACACCCTTGCCCCACTCAGCTTCTACCTGACATCTTCAGACGCCTGAGGTACGGAAAGGAGGTGCAGACCGAGAGCTTTGTCTTTGATCAGGCCTCTGCTGTTAGCGAGCATGGCAGTGCTTGTGATCTGAGGAAACATCAGTGCTGTCTTGTGTGACTTTAAGTGCTTTTCCATGGTGCCATAGTAGGATATCACTGTTACAGAGTTCTTCTGTTTTTTCTCCATGCATGTCATGGGTTCCTCATTCCTTCCAGGTCTCTGTTCTCTGTTTTCATCTCTATCTTTCCCCCCACTAAATTACAAGAACGCTGCCAGTGTTGGGCCTTTTAGGACCTAAACGCTTAACCAATGACCGTGTTAGACAAACATCCTGACACACCACAACGCACACAAGCACGCCACCCACCACATGGTAGAGAGAAATACCAAGTGGCACATCTGTGTGCGTTCATCGAGACAGGAGGGCAGGGGAGAAAGGGAGAGAAAGAACCGGAGAGCCTGTGATGTTTGCCCTCAGAGTTTATAAAACAGAAGTCAAGCTGTATTAAAACACCCAGCACATTACTGCCATAGACTGTGCCAAACCCTGACAGCCTCCCCAGACCGCACTTTCAAAATAATAATTACACTGCGAGAGAGAGGGAAGAACATTAGGATCTGCACTTCAGCTCAAACATGCCTTTGAAATCGTAGAAGCACCAGTTATCAGCAGGAGAAGAGAGGTGTGGGTGTACAACCGGACGCTGGGGAGCCGTCTTTGGTTAGAGAGCGGGGAAGCCGAGGCATATGTAGTGTGGATTAAGACCGATGATTTGGGGGGATGGGCAGGTCTAGAAGTCAGAAGAAAGAAAATAGGTCCAATAAACATTCAGAGAGTGCTTTCCAAGATCGTTCACTTGAAAGCAGTTAGATATGCTGGAAAAAAAAAATAGGTGTAACAATTTTTACTCAGAAATTGCTTATAAATTTCTTAAACAATTACAATGAAATGGAAAGTAATTGAATTAAATGTGAAATTTCGAAGTAGAAAAACTGAAGTGGTATTTTCTTGTAAAACAGGCTTTGGAAAGTATGACTTGGCTAGAGTTTAGGTGTGAGATCATATATGTTATTTTGAATATATGCTACATCATTTGGAACCCATTTGAGTCTTTGTTGAAACATTTAGCAAATATTTTGGAAAAATATCAAGTTATCAAGTGCTTGCTTTTCTGTGCAAAGTGTTCAGTCTTCCCAAATGGATGTAAATATTCAATTTTATGATATCATTTTCTTAAGGATGTGATTTGAGGTTGCTTGATCAGCTTATTCCATATCTGTAAAGTTGTGGTTAAAGTTCTCGTTGATTTAGTCTGAGGAATTGGGGTTTTGCGGAACAACGATGAAAAACGTTAAATAAACAAACAATGCCCAAAAAACCTTCTCCAATATGTACTACTTCTGCCACAAAGAACCATTATTAGTTTTTACCATAAATCCATATATTCATAAATCTCCTTTTAACATCTATATTTGAAAGTCAGGCTCCTGCTCCAAAGAAAGCACAGGCACACAGCGGCTTGACATACGCACACATCACATGAAAGCCACAATTGTAGGTTTAGAAGCAGGCCAGGCCTGAGCACTGATATTCATTGTTACAGAGAAAACATTTTGTCGTATCTGATGTTGTTTTCTCAGCAGAGAGAGAGAGTTTAGTGCAGAAATAATTGACTTTATTGCCTCCATTTTATAGTGTGGCTCCTTTATGAACACCCTGTGCGGTGATTTGTAGTGTGTTTACCTTTCGTTGTGCCCTGTGGAAGTGTTGGCTTGGGCTTGGGATCTCAAGTTTGTGTTTGTTGCATATACTGTAGACATGAAAGTTATGACTGTTATTTTAGAGCAAGAAAAACTTCAGAAAGATGAAGAACAGGTCTATTTAGAAGAAAAAAACAAATGTAAAATCTAAAACCTCTCAGGAATTGTTTCTTTTTTTGTATTAACTTTCTTCTTCTTTAACCTCTCAACCATATTCACACACATTAACCCTTAAGGCCCTTTCACACAGGACGCGACAACGGCACCACTGCGCAATGAAACCCATTTTTTTTCAATGGCTTGCGGGGCGCGAGGATGGTTTGTTGCCGCGGCGACCATATTGCACAAGCAGCGGAGCTTTCGCGCGGTCAAAAGTTCAAAATAATTCACCTTTCGCCACTGCGCTCTGTGACGATTACCTGCGCTGCCAATACAAATGGGGCGTCAAATGACTATAGACGTATAGACCTTATGTAGCCCCGCCCCTTTTCAGCGTTGCGCTCGTTGTCTTTTGACTTCCGGTTTGTATTTCCACAGCGATATTACATTTATGAAAGAACTGCTCGTTTTAAAATCATCCCGATCTACTGAAATTTGTTAAGACATCTGCTTTAAACATAACAATGCTCATGATAACTTTCATTAACTCTACAACAAGTAAATCCACTTAACCAACTAATTATTCTTTGACAGCGATGCCATAGAAATGTACAGAGCTACCGCAAAACGGAAGTTCAAAGACAATTTTATAAAGATGGCGGCGCGCTTATTTCTCTGGTAAATAACGTCTATAAAACTCCTGATTTTGAAAACTACTCCTACTTTGCTCCGGCCAGCGTAGCTCATTCCGCGTCCTGTGTGAAAAGGCCATTCTGAGGCTAGTGTAGTTTTCCAATTGTTTTCAATGGGAGTGGCTTTCACGCTGAAGCGCTCGCCGTTTTTTACAGGTCGCCTGGAGTTAAAGAATGTTCAATTTTGGGTAAAATACAGCACTCACTGTCAGACGGTGCACTCCAAGCGGGATATATCGCCCTCCGAAGGGCACTTCAGAGTGAAAACAATCATGGCCGCCATATTGAAGGGTCATTCCAAACCGAAGAGCTCAAAACTGGCCACTTCAAAGGGCACTTCGGAATGAAGGATTTCGAAGGGTACAACTGATGGACACTTCAGGCCCCCATGATCCACAGGGAAGTTGTTTGGCGTCTCAGGATAGGTAAAGGAAGTTCAATTTTACCTATAAATGTATATACTTTACAGCTCCCTTTATCAGTCCATTCAAATGTTTAAAATTCATAGACACAATATACAATATGGTGCTTTAAACCAAAAATACTCTGCACAATCTACTCATTATTCAGAGCGTGCTTTTTGGGGGGTCAACCAGCATACAAAATGTGCAACAAAGGCGCCTCCTTGATTGTCTCATTAAAGGGTTAGTTCACCCAAAAATGAAAATTCTGTCATTTATGACTCACCCTCATGCCGTTCCACACCCGTAAGACCTTCGTTAATCTTCGGAACACAAATTAAGATATTTTTGTTGAAATCCGATGGCTCAGTGAGGCCTTCATAGCCAGTAATGACATTTCCTCTCTCAAGATCCATTAATGTACTAAAAACATATTTAAATCAGTTCATGTGAGTACAGTGGTTCAATATTAATGTTATAAAGCGACGAGAATATTTTTGGTGCGCCAAAAAAAAACCAAAATAACTTATTTAGTGATGGCCGAAAACACTGCTTCAGGAAGCTTCGAAGCATATTCGAATCGCGTGTCAAACCACCAAACTTCTGAAATCACTTGACTTTGGTGCTCCGAACAGCTGATTCATTATGCTCCGAAGCTTCATGAAGCAGTGTTTTGAAATCAGCCATCACTATATAAGTAGTTATTTTGGGTTTTTTTTGGCGCACCAAAAATATTCTCGTCGCTGTATAATATTAATATTGAACCACTGTACTCACATGAACCGATTTAAATATGTTTTTAGTACCTTTATGGATCTTGAGAGAGGAAATGTCATTGCTCCCTATGCAGGCCTCAAGGAGCCATCGGATTTAATAAAAAAAATCTTAATTTGTGTTCCAAAGATTAACGAAGGTCTTAGGGGTGTGGAACGGCATGAGGGTAAGTAATAAATGACAGAATTTTCATTTTTGGGTGAACTAACGCTTTAAGACGATCAAGAAGTGTGTTAAAAAAAAAAGTCCAAAGGCTAAACCCTTTGAAGGGATTTGGGCATAGGGATGAGCCCTTCCGAATGGAATGCAAGGACTTTTTACCCAGCCGTCCAATCACAGTTGAGGAAAGGGCGGGACAAATACTACACCGACCAACCACCACATTCTGCTTTTACAACGTCAACAGATCACACCAACAAGCATAATAACGGAACAAAATAATTTAAAACTAGAGCCAGAGCAAATACTTTACATTGTATCGACATTTTTATATTGAAACAGTAGGAAACAAACTATCTGTGAAATGAGATAGCAAGCAAAGCGCCCACAGCTAGGCGTTATGCTGACTTATAGGATCTTTTTTTTTTTTTTTTTTTTTACATTTTTTCCTGGAAAGAATACCATAAATACCACATTTTATGAATTTTAGAATTTAAAACTTGGACTGGATTACATTAAAAGAGACAGTGAGCAATCACAAGTGATATTTATCTTTTAAATACTATCTTTTAGTTGTTTTTTTTAATATAGAATTTATATATTGTGTACTTTTACAGAAAAGGAAAAAAATATCATTTTTAATGTGGGTCAAATTTGTGTTTTTTTTTTTTTTTTTTTTGTTTTTTGACAACATCTAGGCCTATTAGTTTTTCCAAGAAAAATAAATGTTTATCAGGAAAATTTCCAGCTATCCTAAAAAGTAAGAATAAAATAAGAGCAGGTGCAGAGTTTACTTGAATGAAAATATTAAACAGACTGTTTCATATAGTGCAGGTCAGTGAATCTCTCCATCCCTGCCAGCTAGTGCTGTTTAACAACCTGTTATTGCAATATGAATTTCTGTCATAAATCAAAAATCCAGTCTCCTTAAACCATCCTAGCTGCTTTGACAGTCCTGGAGCTTACTCGTGCTGAACTAAGAAGAGGTGAGCACACAGCAGCCGTGAATCCCATCACACAGCGCTTCATAAACATACTGATGCACCAAGGTCTTTCTCTGTCTGCTGCTGAAAATTAAGTGATGTTGATTTTGGCACCCAACTCCCTCTATGTGTCTGCCTGTCTGGCCTATCAAACCATTGTAAGGGTTTAAGCATTTTCGCTTTGGCTGCACACGCACACGCATTAACACACACTCGCAAACTTGTACAGCTGCCTGTGCAAACACCCTATAAAACGGGCTATTATTCATAATAAGCAAATAACGGTAGCCATTATATTTGAGTCTGGGATGGGATGTAGCTGATTTGCTTAATGCAGAAGATCATGAGTCCAATTTGAGACGTCGTGGAGTCCGTCGGCTGAAAACGTGCGCTGTAAAATTTTCTCATAAAAGGAGTTATGACGGGTCATCAACTTTCTTGTTCATTGCAAGTCAGTCTCACAATCTTACAGTTTTATTCGCCTGTAATCGTTGGTCTAAGATATGCTCACAAGAACAAGCTCACAGCTGGGAAGTATATGATGGGCCTTTCTCATTCCCCCTCCCCATATTAGTCTATCTCACTCCATCTACTCCTGCTGATTTCCCTTTTTACGAGAATCTGACAGATTTTGCAGGTGTTCATTACTGTGACCAAAGTCACTCATGTTCCAGTCAGGCTGCTTGTGGAGTTGTTGAACTGTACTTAACTGTGCTGAACTGCTGTTGACTTCCATCCCTGTGCACAGTGATGGGATTATCCGCTGTGGGAGCTAAAGATCCAGGTACTGCAGACATTCAGATTTATTTTGACTATAAATCAGCAGTGCACTGTCGTAGACATGTAAATAATATTCTATGTCATTCGACACAATTTGTAAATTCAGTGACGCATTCTCCGGTCCAAAATCGTTCTCTTTTTTTCATAGGGACTCTTTATTTTAAAGTCACCATGAAAGCAAAATTGATGCTTCTTGGTTTTTTTTATGGGATATTTCAATATTTATTATAAATGATTTATCTGTGCATAATCTTTAATCAAAATAACTTCCCCTCCTTCTTGCAACGACATCTCTGATCATGTTTTTCGGCGTGAGGGCGGAACGACCTGTCAGTCACATGAGGTCACATCTTTAGCAAACCACAACAATCCAACGATCCTATCAATTCCTAATGGACACAAGTCAAGTCCTGCCCTACATTTTGTCTTGGGCTGCATGGGTATCGTTCACCCAAAAATTAAAATTATCCCATAATTTACTCACTCTCAAGCCATCCTAGATGTGTATGACTTTCTTCTTTCAACCGAACACAATCAAAGCTTTGTAATGGGATTGAATGGCGCTTGAGTTTTTGAAGTTTCAAAAAGTGCATTCATCCATCATAAACTAAATCCATATGACTCCAGTGGGTTAATAAATGCCTTCTGAAGTGAAGCGATGGGTTTTTGTAAGAAAAATATCCATATTTATAACTTTTTAAACTATAATCAATGGCTTCCAGTAACGGCTGTACGCAAGTCGAGTTCCGGTAGAAGAGTGACCTCTGACCCTGACGTATGACATAGGTAGGAGTAGTGTAAGCTTTGGTGAGTGTAGACGCCTCTACTCTTGTATTGAAATCCTCTGACATTTCTCTTTAAAAAATTTCATTTTAGACCAGTGTTTTGTTTTGCTCTATCCTCTGCGCTTCAGCAATCGTCAATACGTCATATGTTGGGTCAGATGTCACTCTTCCGCCGGAACTAGACTTGCGTACGGCCGTTGCAGGAAGCCAGTGATTATAGTTTATAAAGTTATTTTTCTTACAAAAACCCATCGCTTCGCTTCAGAAGGCATTTGTTAACCCAATGGAGTCATATGGATTAGTTTTATGATGCATAGATGCGCTTTTTGGAGCTTCAAAAACTTGGGCGCCATTCAATCCCAATACAAAGCTGGGAAGAGCCAGGATATTTTTTTAATAAAACTCCATTGTGTTCGGCTGAAAGTAGAAAGTCATATACACCTAGGATGGCTTGGTGAGTAAATTATGGGACAATTTTCATTTTTGGGTGAACTATCCCTTTAAAGGTGCTAAAGAGGATCTTTTCGTCGACTGAGAAACCAAAGACTGTTAGTGAGTTTTTGAAATGAGCGCATGCGTAAGAACAACCCCCCTCCTTCACAGCTCATTCGAGGGAACGCCTCCCAAAACTCGTAAACACTCTTGGAACACGAGTGTTTACCACCAGCATTCGCTGTGTCGTGTTAGTGGATTCATTATGTCGGACTCACCGCAGGTAACCATAATCTCAGTTGTTTCTCCTTCCTGACAAAAACATTGCATGCAGCGCCTGTGGAGTGTGAAAAGTTACTGGAGCACGCAGCCGCGCACGTCTCGCACAAGGAACGTCATGGCAGTGATTGACAAGCCAGAGGGCCAATCGTTTACGCAATGATCGCGTAAACAATTGGCTGATGTTTTTAAGGCCCTACCTCGTGCACAGATGATGTATATTAATATTATTCCTTTCAGTGCACCTAATAAATAGTCTTTTATCAGTTAGTGAAGACAGTTTCAAGTAATATTGCAAAAATGTATAAAACAAAACATCCTCTTTAGCACCTTTAACTCCACTTTTAGACAAACACTCACAAACTTCTCTAAGCACTTCCCCTTGGGGAATCCCGCCGCCATTTAAAAATGCATTCAACTTTGCCAAGTGGATGAGGGCAGTTTATTTGTTTATTCGGAAGTTTCATTTAAAACCCCTGCAAGGGTTCTACTAGTAGTATTAGTAACGTAAGCAATACATCAGAGTGAACAAGATGAAGGGAAGTTAGTGAGGGAAGAGCATTAAAAATTGGACTTAAACGCAGCCTTGTTTGAGAAGCCGTTTCTCTATGGAAGCCCGTTTCCGCCACAGTTGAGTAAAAAAATATAATTCTGTAAGTCATAATAATGAGAAACTTTCTCATAATTATAACTTAGCATCTCATTATATTGAGAAAGTTTCTCATAATAATGACTTAGTATGTCAGAATAATGAGAAAATTTCTCGTAATAATGACTTAGTTTCTTATAATAATGAGAAACCTTCTCGTAATAATGACAAAACATCTCATAATAATGACAAACTTTCTCGTAATAATGACTTAACATCTCATAATAACAAGAAATTTTCTCGTAATAATGACTTAGTTTCTCATAATAATGAGAAACTTTCTCATAATAATGAGAAACTTTCTCATAATAATGAGAAACTTTCTCGTAATTATGACTTAGTATCTCATAATAACGAGAAACTTTCTCGTAATTATGACTTAGTATCTCATAATAACGAGAAACTTTCTCGTAATAATGACTTAGTTTCTCATAATAATAAGAAACTTCCACGCATGCGCAGAGCAGCGGAGCAGAAGGACATGGCCCGCTAGCGACATCCACTGGTCAATGTCTCGTAAACGCGAGAACAGCAAACATGGCACATTCTGCATTCGTGCACTTCTGTTTTCGTTAAATTCAGTGTAATATACAAAGTGCAGTCTATAGAATCATTAAATAACATCAGTTATAAATTATCAGTATATCTTCAATACTTTTCCATGCGCACGAGTGTATATATCTATGGCGCATGAGAAGGTGGGTGGAACGCAGAGTGGTTTCCGTGGTAACGGTGGAAACTGCTGTATGAACGCGAAGGCTTTCAAAACTATCAGATTAATGAAGGAATATGACAAGTTTTAGTGGGTTTACCTAGACATAGGCGCTGGAAAGCTTTTCTAATATTGGCTCTAATAAAGCCCTTGACCAGTTATAAACCTGCATTCCAGCGATATTCCTACAGAAAACACCTTTTAAGATGTTTATGACTCATTAGAATACATACATACATGTATGCAAAAGATAGCTTTCCAGGTGAAGCGTTCTTTAACAGAGTTGGATATATAGGTGTGTGCTGTCTTATCATTCCTCTATCTGTTTGAAATCCATGGATCACCACTCTGTGTTTCTGCTTGTTCATACACAAATATACAAATGAATGTTACAAAAAAGACTATCCCGTCTCATGTAGGCTACTGATAATTTATCAATAATGTTATTTATTTAATGATATTATAGATTACAATTTTGAACGTGCCATGGATGCGGAGTTCTCGCATTTGACCAGTGGATGTCGCTAGCGTGTCACTGCTCCGCTGCTTTGCGCATGCGTAGAAGTTTCTCATTATTACGAGAAACTAAGTCATTATTACGAGAAAGTTTCTCGTTATTATGAGAAACTAAGTCATTATTATGAGAAACTTTCTCGTTATTATGAGATGTTAAGTCATTATTACGAGAAAATAACTCATAATTACGAGAAATATTCTCATTATTATGAGAAACTAAGTCATTATTACGAGAAAGTTTCTCATTATAATGAGATACTAAGTTTCACTCGGATATCGAGAAACGTCGCAATAGGGAAGAAATAGAAACTTCAGTTTCATACAAACTCTAATGCATATCTCCAACAGTTGGTCACTTAAAGGTGCCCTAGATTATGTTTTTAAAAGATGTAATATAAGTCTAAGGTGTCCCCTGAATGTGTCTGTGAAGTTTCAGCTCAAAATAACCCATAGATTTTTTTTTATTAATTTTTTTAACTGCCTATTTTGGGGCATCATTATAAACGCGCCGATTTTATGCTGCGGCCCCTTTAAATCCCATGCTCTCCGCCCACAGAGCTCGCGCTTGCCTTAAACAGTGCCTTAACAAAGTTTACACAGCTAATATAACCCTCAAAATGGATCTTTACAAAGTGTTCGTCATGCATGCAGCATGCATGCGTCGGATTATGTGAGTATTGTATACTGTTATATTGTTTACTTCTGATTTTGAATGAGTTTGATAGTGCTCCGTGGCTAACGGCTAATGCTACTCTGTTGGAGAGATTTATAAAGAATGAAGTTGTGTTTATGCATTATACAGACTGCAAGTGTTTAAAAATGAAAATAGCAACGGCTCTCTTGTCTCCGTGAATACAGTAATAACCGATGGTAACTTTAACCACATTTAACAGTACATTAGCAACATGCTAACGAAACATTTAGAAAGACAGTTTACAAATATCACTAAAAATATCATGTTATCATGGATCATGTCAGTTATTATTGCTCCATCTGCTCCATTTCGCTATTGTTCTTGCTTGCTTACCTAGTCTGATGATTTGGTTGTGCACATCCAGACGTTAATACTGGCTGCCCTTGTCTAATGCCTTTTATAATGTTGGAAACGTGGGCTGGCATATGCAAATATTGGGGGCGTACACCCCGACTGTTATGTAACAGTCGGTGTTATGTTGAGATTCGCCTGTTCTTCGGAGGTCTTTTTAAACAAATGAGATTTATATAAGAAGGAGGAAACAATGGAGTTTGAGACTCACTGTATGTCATTTCCATGTACTGAATCCTTGTTATTTAGCCAAGATAAATTCAATTTTTCAATTTTAAAAGATGGATACCAGGAGCATTTTGACCTGCTAGATTTTTTTTTTTTTTTTTTTCACATCAAAAATTTGTTGACTTATAGCCAAGGAAACTTTGGTGTTTTTAAAAAAAAATGACATAACAAAAGTTTTCATTACAAGTCCTAACATTAGACATAACTTTTGCTAGTCTGATAAGGTCAAACGTTATGTAATGAACTTATGCTACTTGGGGCTACATGGCTATTTTACCAGTTGAGTAAGAGGGGAAAAAAAATACCTCTGGTTTTTAAATCCTTTCAAATCTGAGTTCTCGCCACCTCTGAAAACCCAAGCCATTACTGGATTCAGGTTTTATTATGGACTCTGTCACTTTCCCTTTTTGTGCCATATACTGTAGCTGGAGATACTTTTCTCTGTTTACAGATTTGGCGTGACATGCACAGGCGATCTTATGTGCAATTTCCCGCAAAATCCGTCCCGACTGCTCTAAAATATAAATCATTATTACAAGTTTATTAAAGTGAACCATAGCTAAAGACTTTTTTTGTGCCTCTCATTAATTGACTGTTGTTTAGAAGATTTGTTTTTAATATGTCTAACTTGACATGCTGTTTTAAAAAGGCTGAAATCTGATGCATAAAAATCAAGTCAAAGAACTCTGTCTAGCACTTTTACATACAAAAACTATTAAAAAGCAGCGCAAATCGTGTACTGTTTGAACTGGCCTCAACTCCAGTAGGTCGGTGCCCTTAATCGCCACACAACTTGTGTGTATTCCTGCCCGAGCCTGATTTCCCCTCGCTAATGGACTGTTTTGAGAGTGGAGAGTGAGCTGTGGACGGATGCAATCACAGCCTCCGTGCTTGAAGACAGAGCCGCGCCTCGTAAATCTTCTGCAGTGTGTTCCCGCTTCAGCTCAATCAGCATCCACTGCTGGACCGGTCCAGACGCCGCCTTTGTTTATTATGCCGAGACTGAGTCAAAGGCAGAGAGAGTTGGAGGAGCTGACAGGTGCTTCTGACCACAGGCTACGAGTGTTTATGTTTGAAGGAAGCCCTGGTGCACCAGCTCATTGTGTTTAGCCTCTTTAACGAACAGCAATTAGTAAGAGCTAATGAGAGCGTGCTTGCAGTGGAGTACAAGTTAAGAGCTTCTTTTTTTTTTTTCCATCTTCTTTCCTTTCTATGTCTGTCTTTCATTCTCTTTAGTCATTCTATATGAAACCTTTAACTCCTTCTCCTTTCTCTCTTTCTGCTTTCCTAGTCCTTTTTTATACTTAGCCTATCTGTAGGACAGGTGTTTTCAAACTTATGTCAAATATGAGTTTAGATTCTTTTTTCCCCACTACATGCTTAATGTTATTTATGTGTAAACTTGCAAAGAATTAAATTCAAATTTATAGTTAAAGGATTAGTTGAATTAAAGGTGCTAAAGAGGATGTTTTGTTTTATACATTTTTGCAATATTACTTGAAACTGTCTTTACTAACTGATAAAAGACTATTTATTAGGTTCTCTGAAAGTAATAATATTAATATACATCATCTGTGCACGAGGTAGGGCCTTAAAAACATCAGCCAATCGTTTTTACGCGATCATCGCGTAAACGATTGGCCCTCTGGCTTGTCAATCACTGCCATGACATTCCTTGTGAGAGACGTGCGCGGATTGGCCCTCTGGCTTGTCAATCACTGCCATGACGTTCCTTGTGAGAGACGAGCGCGGCTGCGCTCTCCAGTAACTTTCCACACTCCACAGGCGCTGCATGCGATGTTTTTGTCAGGAGACAGGAGTAACAACTGCAGATTATGAGTTACCTGCGGTGAGTCCGACATAATGAATCCACTAACACGACACAGCGAATGCCGGTGGTAAACATGCCGGTGGTAAACACTTGTGTTCCAATACTCGTGCACAAGTTTTGGGATGCGTTCCTTTGAAATGAGCTGTGAAGGAGGGGGGCTGTTCTTACGCATGCGCTCATTTAAAAAACTCAGTCTTAGGATTCTCAGTCGACGAAAAAATCCTCTCTATCACCTTTAAGAGTTACAATTTCCTGATAATTTACTCACCCCCATGTCATCCAAGAGGTTTATGTCTTTCTTTCCACTCCACTTTAATTTTATTTTTAAGTTCTCCATGTGAAGGATGACATGGGGGTGAGATTTTATTTTTAAGTTCTCTTAATTTTTCTGGGGCTCCATGGACCCGGTTTGAAAACTCCTGTGCTATACCAAGGCCATCGTCTTGAATCCATTTACAATTTATCATTGAATGATTGCAGACATGAGAGTGAGGGATAGAAAACTCTAACGATGGAGAGGGTCTGTTTTTTATTGCCCACAGAGTCTCAGTGTTACCTCTTATGGGCTTCCCGCTTTAGTCTGTTGGATTTCCAAGAAGTGGCTATGCCAGACAAAATGTCACACATTAAGATCTACGACACTGATTTGCACCCATTTATTCAACCAAGGATGAAAGACTGGGCTTTTGCAAATACATGTAGAATAAAAGCATGTCTGGACTGTAGGTATAAATCAAAATGTTGACACACACACACACACATACTGTTAAGTGAGCATTTGCATTTCTTTTCTGCTTCTGTTCATCATCGCTGTTCATGACTGGTCTGTTGCAAAGCGGAACAAGAACAGATATTTTTCCACATTTAAAAATCAAAGGCCTACGCTTATTTCCTACACACAAAGAAAATATACAATAGTACTTAAAAGATTAGTCCACTTTTAAATAAAATTTTCCTGATAATTTACTCACCCCCATGTCATCCAAGATGTTCATGTCTTTCTTTCTTCAGTCGAAAAGAAATTAAGGTTTTTGATGAAAACATTCCAGGATTATCCTCCTTATTCTCCAAACAGTTGAAGGTCAAAATTACAGTTTCAGTTCAGCTTCAAAGGGCTTTAAACGATACCAGACGAGGAATAAGGGTCTTATCTAGCGAAACGATCGTAATGTATAAAAAAATGTAAATGTGTATGCTTTATATAATGTTCGCCTTCTAAGTGCTTCCGCCAAAACCGCATTTCCGTATTCTCCATAAAGCTTACGCTGTATGTCCTACGCCTTCCCTATTCAACTTACGGAACGAACGCGGCACCAGTTTCGTTTTTTTCCGTAAGTAGAATAGGGAAGGCGTAGGACATACAGCGTAAGCTTTTTGAAGAATACGGAAAGCGGAAGCAACGTGCAAGGCGACAATTTGTGTTTATAAAGCATATACAGTTATATTTTTTTCTAAAATGGCTGATCGTTTTGCTAGATAAGACCCTTATTTCTCGTCTGGTTTCATTTAAAGCCCTTTGAAGCTGCACTGAAACTGTCATTTTGACCTTCAACTGTTTAGAAGCCATTGAAGTCCATTATAAGGAGAAAAATCCTGGAATGTTTTCATCAAAAACCTTAATTTCTTGTCGACTGAAGAAAGAAAGACATGGACATCTTGGATGATATGGGAGTGAGTAAATTATCAGGGAAATTTTATTTAAAAGTGGACAAATCCTTTAAATTAAACCCATTCAGTGATGTTTATTACTAGTAATGTGTGTGTTTCATACCACTAGACAGAGATGATTAAATTAATGAAAAGGTCTCTGCTCCTAATTAACTTTGTGAGGTTGAAGTCTTGTGTAAATTTCCATGTAATATTAAATGCCTGAGGACGATTCTTAGTAAATGATCTCTTGATCTGCAGCAAGAAGTAGAATCATTAATTCAGTAAGAGAGTAAAATCTAAAGAGCACTATTTAAGTGAATGTTAATCTCTAGGTCATCAGTGTGGTTTGGCAATGATCGAGAGAGGCTAATACACCTGGCACTAGGCCTTCCATCTGCATGATTTGAAAAGAGGGAGCTTCTGTTCGGTTTTGGTTCACTTGAAAGCTTATGAGTGAGACCTATCAGACTTAAACCCAGCGTGAATAATGTTGTGCTGAATTCACTTATTTTGAGAGGCTGTACGGGCAGGATCAATGGGGAAATTAAGTCTTTTCTGTGGCCCAAATGCCTGTGAGTAATTTTCTGCCAAACCATACAGCACAGCACGGAAGTTTATAAAGAGCCTCTCAAAAGTGTGGTTCTGTGGGCACGCAACCCCAGAGAGAAAACAAACAGTTGACATAATGTGAAAGCCTTTAATTCGGTCAGGTAGGTGTTTTGGACCTCACTTTTGTTTGCATAGCAAAGACATCTTAATGGAATGTTGATCATTCATACCAATACAGTGTTTCCTTCACACACAGACAAAGAAAAAAGAAAAGAAAAGAAAAGAAAAGAAAAGAAAAGAAAAGAAAAGAAAAGAAAAGAAAAGAAAAGAAAAGAAAAGAAAAGAAAAGAAAAGAAAAGAAAAGAACTTTTTTGACCCTCTCCGCTCTACGTTGTTTGACTGTTTATTAGCAACCGGAGCCAGCGCGTGCTTCGTTTCTATGGTTACTCAGTAACTGAAGGAAGCGCCGACCAGCCACAAAGTTAGCAAGATATTTAAAAATTTTTAGAGGAAAACAGTTATAAAGTTACTTGTTTAGTTACGTTTGGTGAGTATTAAACCGTCTTATAAATTGATATACGTTCAAGAGGGCAACAAATAGTTTAAAATTAAACAATGTATGGAATGCCGCATATGAAGTCCTCGCGCTTTACAGCTTTAGCCCTCTCGTGTTGTATTAATACTGTTAACTATACTGCGTTAACTCTGCTTTAATGTTTGGTTACACTCATCTAGTGTCCGTCATGGGGGTGACACTCTCTAGGGCAATTCAGTGGAGCTCTGATGCTGATAAACTAGAGGATAGCCCTCTGAATAATGACTTGCTGACTGAAATCCTGCTCTTCACGGAGGAGTTCGGCGACAGACACCCACAAGAGGCCAGGGTTAAATTCAGCGAGCCTTTACAATGGAAAACAACTCTAGAAGCGTCTGATTTCATATCAGATTTATATGACATCAGGTAACTTAATACCAAAAACCGGAGATTATAAGAGACGTGCAATTGATTTAGCATAACATTCCCTTTAGAGAAATCAGAAAGATTAGACCTAATTTAATTTTCATGTCTAGATATATGTAAAACTCCATTTGGTTCACTTTATACTGTAAGTTTTCAGATAAATTCCTATGCTGAATCAATGAAGGTTTATGTTTGGAGCTACTTAGTCAGGTGAATGCTTAAAACACCTGTGACACCCTTTTGCTTTTTCTCTTTTTCAGAGAAGAATCAGTTATGTCTCTGGGATATGATGATAACGGACGTTCCCTTCTCCAACTGAGTCCACCTGACATCACGGTGTACTCATTTTACTACCTCTCTAACCTTCTGCAACTAAGCAAAGATAAAAAGATGGAGGTCCAGAGCTGTTTGGAGGGTGAGCTGCATGGAGAACATACAATATTACTTTAAGCACTTATTTTCCTTTGTCTGAAATGCTGTATTCTGTTATTTCCAATATCAATTTTGAAGTCTTCAACAGTCCAGTGCCTATATCCATTTATGATGCAGATCCCAAAATCTGAGACCAAATTGAAAATCTGTAATTATTTAAACCTGGAAATATAGAGTTGATGTTTTTGTTCTAAAAACATAAAATAAGTAAGAACTATTTAAGATGCTGCACTATTTCTAGGACCCCTATCAAATCACCTAAACTCCTTTTTACAGTTGGACAAATGTTTTCCCATTGATGCACGAGATGATTTATCATTCTCAGATCATGCTGGATAATATGATCATCATGTTTGACTCAAACTTGGAGTTTGTGCAGCTCAAGTGCTGCTGCTATTACAGCAAGAAGAAGAATACAAATACTGAATCTGAAAATCAGAAATTCATGTTATTTTTTTCAATTCAGTTTTAAATTGGCTTTTTTTAATGTTTGGCTATAATATGTATTATACACTCTAAAAAGTGCTGGGTTAAAAACAACCCAAGTTGGGTTGAAAATGAACATTTATTAAGTTTAATAAATAATAATTAAACAATAAACATTTATTAAATTAATTATTAATAAATATTCACCTTAATTATATGTTTGATATTTAATTTCCAACCTATTTTGGGTTCATTTTAAGCCAGCCATATAGTCATTTTTAAACAATAGTTGGGTTAAATAAAACTGCCCAGCACGTTAGGCAAACATTTAACCCAACCGCGGGGTTAAAACAACCCAAACAATCCATTTTCAGCCCAATTTGGGTTGTTTTTAAACCCAGTATTTTTTAGAGTGTATGTATGAAATAGACACAATTTTACTAGTGGTCTCAGTCTTTTGGACCACACTGTTTTTTAGAGCAAATTTTTGTTCTGAAGATTAGTTTCAGACATGCTTTCTGCAGCTTTTGGCTAACATTTAAAGGTGCGGTCGATAAGTTTTTGCTAACATTTAGCGGTTTCTTATTTGTCCCAGTGGTACCACTGAATTTGGACTCTATACTGACACCTATTGCCCTGGTTGCATGAAGACTCTTGGGGTAAAACTTGCAATGAAGCATGGGGCTGAGGGAAAAAAACAAAAACAAAGAATAGTAAAAGTGTTTTTGTATAATGAGCAGGTGTGAATATAAGGTGTGTTTATGGCCAACAGCTAACAGGGAGCCAATGAAGAAGATCTTTGGGTCCAGATCTCCTTCAATACATGAAGACGAACTATTTAATATCCTTGCAGCAGCTGGACGAGAAGCTGCTAAGCATTGCTGTCAGACCGATCGCCAGGTAAACACTTTCTGTATGCATATACTGTATACTGCCTTTAATCAAAGCAATCAGCCATATATTGCCATATATTGAAAAGACTGAACATATTTATGTATATATATATATATATATATATATATATATACACATACATATATATAATTTTTTTTTTTTTTTAATTTACTGTATTGTATTGCTTGCTTAAAATGAACCTGGGTTTGTCCATTTATAGTGCAGCATCATAAATAGATAGCTGTGTTTTAGAGTACTTGACAAGTACATGTTTTCACTTAATTTTTCACTAGCTATATTACTGTTACTGGTTAATGAGCTGTGTTTTTGTTCCATGTTGTGTGTGTGTTTTTGCCCAGAGAGGGCAGGCTAAGCCCAGCAGCTGTTGATACGGAGGTAGATCTGTTGAAGAGATTCTGTGGAACAGGAGAAAACCGGGTGCTGAAGTCTGTGCGCTACACATCAGGTTTGCATTATTCTCACTCTTCCCCCTCTCCATCACTCCTGCTCACTTTATCTCGTTCTGTCACTCACTCACTTCCAGACTTATTTTCACCCTCAATCTGATTAATCTTGTTTCTCTCTTTCTCTCTCTCTCTCTCTCTCTATATATATATATATATATATATATATATATATATATATATATATATATATATATATATATATATATATATATACCACACTCCTTCTTTCTCACTCGATGCTCAGAGCGAGTGATTGGAGAATCTGTGTGATATTTTGGTCGTCTTTTCTTTTCTTTTCTTTTCTTACATTGTTCAACTGAACTGAAGTTGTACAGTAATTCAGATTTTGGGGAAAACTTCTCAGTTCTCACATGTGACTTTCAGGCATGGAAACAAATGCTGACTGACGCCTCTGCCATGAAGAAAGTACATTTCTTACTTAGTATTTTTCTCTTGTTTTCTTGCATATCTAGCAAACATTCTCAAATCAAAATACATATACTTGAGAAATTAAATGACAGAATTGTTTTTTCTGAAAATTGAGTGACATCATGTTTACACCAGACACAAGCGGCGCGACGCAACAAAAGCAAATAGAACCTATTATAATCAGTGATGCTGTCTACGCTGGATGCAGCATGGTGCAACATTCTATTTCTGAAGTACTTCAATGGTCATGTCCGGAGCAGACACGGTGTGAGTTTATGCTTAAAACAATAAAAAATATCTTCCAATGGGGTTAAGAAAATAAACTTGTTTTCCTTTTGAATTTTAAGTTTATTTTTCTTACCCAATTGGAAGATATTTTTATTTTTTAAGCATAAACTAACTTCAGAAAACAAGATTTCTTTCCAATTAAAGATAAAGTGAACCAGTATTGCTTGTATTAGTTCAAAGTCAGTAAGATTTTTTGTTTGTGGCAATTACGAATTATATTAGACAGACCCACTCTAACAAAAATTAGATGAACGCCACTAATGTGGCTGTTACTGATGATGTGCAGAGCTGCGACAGAAAGAGTGGTGCTGAGTTAAATGTGGCCACTGAACCATCACAGATCCCGCAGGCCAACAAGAAATTGAATCAAGAGAGGCTGGTGTCAGATAACTCAAAAGATGGATCTGTAGAGACAGCTGAGGTGACAGCCGGCCCCAGTGAAATGCTCATAGTCCCACTTTCAGAGTCGAACCTCATGCAGGTGCGTGAGGCCCACTTCCCTGCTGATGTAAAGCAAACTGTCTGCCATAAATGAAATCAAAACCAACTGATATCAGAGCTCAGCAAACAGTGCTTCTCAAGGCTTTAGAGGATTCAGGTAATGATTATGAATACATTGAGGGTGTTCTAGTTGAAAATCACGAGAGGTACACAAACAAGCAGGCAAAACAGACCTACAGAGGTGGGATCAAACTATATTTAGTTAAACAGACAGTGCCAGTTGCGGTCACATTAGAAAAATGTTGCGAGGAAAAAAAAATTCCAATGTCATTAGCAATCTATAAAGTCAAGCAGCTTTCTATTCGAATTTGCATGACCAACTAGATCACAATGTGAATTATACGCCCTCAAGTGAAGTTACTAATTGTGTTGATTGCTATTGAAATGACGCAATTTGACCAAACAACTAAATTCAGCGAGCAAAGGTGAATGTGACTGAACTTTAAAATTGAATCTTTTCAGGGAAGTTTTTCTTCAAGAAGCTCAGTAAACTTTCAAATCATAAACTCAGTAAACTTTCTGTAAAGCAGTTCCGATTGTGCTTAATACCTTATGATAAACTCCAAACTAAAAAAAATCTGTCTCTCTTCTTTACACTCACTCTTCACGCCAACACCATTAGTGGCAATGCTGGATATCCTTTAAATATAACATATCTGCATTCAAGCCCCGCAACATGGAAACCATTACATATGTCAGATTTCAGTTTAAGAGATTCTTCAATTCTTCCTCTTTCCCTGAGGAGAACGGGCAGATTTGCTGTGCCATAACAATCAACTGTTTTAGGAAAAAGGATTGCGGCCTGCACATTTTGAATGATGGATGTGGCTTCTTTTGAAAAATGCGTCCCCGTGTGCCGAGTAAAATTGGAAGCTTCTATGCAAATAAATGGGGGACGCCGTGAGGATGCGCAGGGCGGTTTGGAGCATGTGGAGTATCGACGGGGGTGTTTGGCGAGGGTGATTTATCTCAGGGTTATGTCTGCAGCAGCTCAGTCCTGAAGAACAATCAGTCATCTTCACTGGCTGGGCTACAGGGAAAGAGTGTCCATCTGTCCCTGTGGGAGCCTGCACTGTATGAACTTTCCAAAACTGGAAGTTTTATTGCAAACTTTTGCTGTTGAGAAGTGACAACAGTGCACTAATTTAACATTTGACACATTATACATATAACAAAATATACAAATCTCTAAAGCATAAATCCTGCCTCCACAGATTATGTGTTCTCCAATGGTTGTCGCTCTCCTCCCTGGAGGCAGATGGATGGAGAGATTTGCTCCCTCATAATTGAGACCTGTGACACAGAGCCCACGCTGTTCATCACTTGCAATACTAGCGGAGTTTTCCTCGATGAGGTGAGAAAACTGTCAAGAAAGTAATAACAGTCATTTGGTATGTCAGTTTTGGATTGCTCTGGGAACACAATTCTCTTGTATGTCAAAGCAAAACACAATTCTGCTACATCGGAGTCAAGAACGATGACATTCAGCTACGTAACCTATCATCTGACATTAGTAATCAGATTCAGAAATGTGGACATTCCCCTAGTTAATTATATTGTGTTTTTATCATGAAATCAATTACAGAGGAGTTTGATAATCTAAACAGGGCATATCCCAACAAGCTTGACCTGAGTACATAGCAGATGGAAATTAATGCATCTCATCGGAATGCTGAGTGATGCGATATGAGTTTTCTGAATCTGAAATGTGTCAAGCTGTCAAGGGAGCCAATTTTGGTAGACAATTTGAACACACAATGTGCTCTTAATGTGTTTGAAAGGTATGGTATACAGACACTTTTCCAAAATATGAGGTAAGCGAAACTGAAAAGTTAAGACATGACAGTTATGTGATTCTGTTCCAGATCTGCTTCTCTAACTGTGTTCAGTGTTTTAAAGCCGCCTCGCAGAACTAAATATGTGTGCAATTAATCAAAAGCAACATTTTACACACCACAATATTTTTCATTCTGATTCAGAGCACCACTTAATCATGTACATATCTGTCTATTTTTATCTTTGTGTTTCTTTCTTAAATCTAATTTCTCTCCCTCCTCCACCTCTCTCTTTCTCTCTCAATGTCTGTTCATTTTGGACTCTCTTGTTCTCGTCTGTGTTTTGTTCAATGCTTTCTGACAGTCACCTGTTCATTGTACATTTGAGGTCAGCTTGAATTTACTGCAAATGACAGTGAAGTTAATTGTAAAGATTAGACATTTAATCAGAACAATTCACCTATAAACCTCAGAGATTAAAAATTCAAAGTACATTTATGTCTGTGTATGTGTTTGAGGCTGATGGTCTTTGTGTGTGGGTGTTTAGTGTGTTGAACCTTTTCTCTTGCTCTTTCAATTGTCTTTTTCAAATATGACTCTATGTTTAAAATATGTATTGTAACCCGACGTACATCTCAGCCAAAAATACTAATACACCACTGGGAATGTCGTTAATCTCTCCGTTTACACTTACATTATGATTTGGTTTTCCAGGAAATCAATGGAGAAGGAGGTGAAAACTCCTATAGGAGAAGAAGTGAAGTCTACAAAGACCTTGTCACACTGTTGAAAAACACGTCTACCCATTTTGCTAAGGCTTCTGATGAAAAGGTATTGCTTAACACCACATGAATACAGCAGTTTCACCCCTTTTTAGCATGTATGAGTTGTGCCTTATATCCTCTATTGTTGGTTTAATTCCAATGTTTGCCATTGTTGGGTTTCTATGATCGTTTTTAGTTATTCTCTTCCACTACACTTGGCCATAAAATGCTCCAGATGGTGATTTCTGAACACATGACAGTGGTTTCATTATAGTGTCTGCTCCACACCACACGACTTTAGATATCCTAACCATGCTCTGGGCAATCCTAACATGTGAATTACATAATTCACAGTTATTCACTTTATGGACTAATCATCCAAAATTTGACAGCGCAACTGTGGCATACTTATATAATCCATCCCCTGATGTTTTTCCCTGACTTTAGTGCTTATTAACATGGCCGGCCTGTGGCATAGGCAACATAGGCAGTTGCCTAGGGTGCAAAATGACACAGGGGCGCCACGTGAGAGGCAGGCCCAGTTCTACAGGAGTGCTAGAGGGTGCTTAGCAAGAGCACCTTCAGTTGATACTGTAATTAATATCATATTGGTGAAACTGATTTGACAAACTCTGTAGTGTGTATTTGTGTTTGCGCTCTGGAGAGCGTTAAAGGGTTTCCATTTACAACATATTTTTGAAGCGTTGAGCAATGAAGCCAATCACAAACATGTCTGTTGATCTCTTGAAATCAATGGACAATCAGAGGTGTTTAAGTTAGTCAGAATCCACTCACCTCTGAAAACGCTGGAGTTTTTGTTCACCACAAGCTTTAGAGTTTTGCAGGCTCGCGAATACTATAGGTATTCGTTTTTTCATTAGCATTCTCCAACTAAACTATGCTTTGTTAATGACTCTTCATGGCAGACATTGATGTTTGTGTACTATTCTGAACCTCTTTACTGGCAACACTAACACTGTGGGATGTCCTAAGCCCCAAATCAGCACATTTAAAATGATTTCTGAAGAATCATGTGACCCTGAAGACTGTAGTGAAAATTCACCTTTGCCATCTCAGGAATAAATATATTAAAATAAAATATATTAAAATAGAAAACATTTATTTTCAATATTAGTAATATTTCACAATATTACTGTTTTTACTCTATTTTTGATCAAATAAATGCAGCTTTGGTGAGCATAAAGTCCTTTTGACGATATTGATAAAGATATGTCCACACCGCAGCTATAACGATAACTGCACGGAGAAACAATATCGTTGAAATCACTTTTATCACTTTTTTTATCGTTGAATTCACTTTTATTTTTTTCCAGCTGATGACAGCCAATCAGAATCCATCCTGCTTTAAGGAGCTTGAGCATTTAAAACAGCAGACAACAAAACTGCAGCGTGTGTTTAGAATAAACAGAATGATATCAGCCGTTGGTGTGGACACTAATATAGTTATCGTTATAGTTATCGTTCTTGGTGTGAATGAGTCTTTTGAATTTTGAACAAAAGTGTTAGGGGTGTGACGATACACTTGGCTTACAAGACGAGATGATACACAATATTGGGTTCATGAGAAAAAGACGAGACAATATTACTTTATTACGATATCATATTATTTTTAGAAATCTTTAATGATGAAATATATGATTTGTCTTTTATTCATCTGAAAGTCACAAAATGCAAAACATTGCAAGTGCATTTTGAAATGTTTTAACTAATCTAGGGCAGTGACTAAATTATTCTGGTAAGTGAGTAATCAGTCAATTATTTTGATGATTAATCGGATATATATTTTTTTCCCCTTGTGGAAATAAAAATGGACCTGTAAGTGAACAATAGCCTTTAAAATGACTTCATATATATATATATATATATATATATATATATATATATATATATATATATATATATATATAATAACAATGAGGCAATAACAGTTGGTTCAAATGAAGTATCAAAAGCAAGTAAAATGGTTTTATTGAACAACCCTGTTAAAGTACATTATGTAATATACATAATATAAACAGCTTATTTACATTATCTTTTATAACAAATGCTTGCAGAGGGTGCCAATGGCCTGGTGATTGTTGTTACACTTTACAGCACGATCAAATCCTTGTTTAAAATTGGCCAAACAACATTTAATTCAGATATTCACTGAATCTTTAAAATTTGGCCACTTCTAAATGCTACAGCCACTGTAATTCCTTGAACAAGATCATGTGGGCATCAAAACAGGCAAACTCAGAGCGAGGGTTTAAACTTTTATTTTCGCGATGAACAACAATTTTCATATTTCGAAACATACTGATGTATACTTCTGTGTTGGCATAGGTTTATAAATAATTTACAAATATGGGGAAAGATTTTCTAAACACGTTATAAGCAATCCAAACTCAAAGGGTAAGGAGTTTGTCAGCTGCTGAGATGCTCTCCATGGATGTTAATGATAACAGCGCATATGTTTATTTAATTATCATATGCAGTAAAAGACAGAACAATATAATTCACGCAGTGTAAAGATTTTGCCATAAACTCAACTCCATAATACTGATATCACAAGACAGCACCGTCATTTTTTTAATATTGTGAGATCTTGTGGCACAGCATCTCATCAAACCCCTAATTAGTGTACATTTAGATAATTGCACATGGGCAGATGACAAATAAGGTTGAAACAGCATTTTTTAAAACAAAGTTCTAAATTGCTTGAGAATTGTATGAATTTGGAAAGTTCAAATACTGTTGTTTTTAAAACTGTTAGAGGTTAGCAGATTATTTTTCTCATTATGTAATTTATTAAGCTTTTCTCACAGCTCCAGGCAAAATATGTCCTGCGGTGTGATATTACTATAAAATTCAAATATTGAAATATTATTTATTTCAAATACAAATCAGGTATGTTTTAAGTTTAACGAGTATTCTTAAAGAATGATCATTAAAATTCTGCATATATTTTTTTTCACAGCTGTTTTTCGATTATATTCTTTGCTTGTGCCATTTTTTACCACTCACTCCAGTGGAAATATTCTGTAAAATGAGAAAAAAATATTTGAAAATGTTTATTATTTTTTAATATAGTTATATTATGCAATGTTTTCAAATTCATATAATTATTTAAGCTAGTTAACATAGTAAAAGTCGTTTAATTGTGTTTGAAGTGATGTCACACCACAGGACATCCCGTCACACCACAGGACGAAATGAGACACTGTATGAACATTTATGGTGAAATTTATTGAATACTTTTGTAACAAACAAATTCATTTGCATCTCTATTTGAACATTAATGAAAATGCAACATATCAGTACAATCTTATTACTTAGTGTATGAATTTGAACTAAAAACATAGTGAACAAGACATACTGAATAATTAACATTTTGGAGGCATCAAATTAGACCCAGTCATAAAGACTATTCATTTCTATTTTTAACTTAAAAGACTAAACAAATATCTTGTTTCTCAGGAGAAAGTCATTAAAATCATGCTATAATAATTAAAAGTATGTTGAAATCATCAAGACAGATATACATTTATGTTTAATATATGTATAATATAGGTATATTATGTATAATGAAGACAGATATATATATTTATATTTAATATATGTATAATATAGGTATATTATATATAATATTTACAATATTTGTTTAATATACAGGTGCTGGTCATATAATTAGAATATCATCAAAAAGTTGATTTATTTCACTAATTCCATTCAAAAAGTGAAACTTGTATATTATATTCATTCATTACACACAGACTGATATGTTTCAAATGTTTATTTCTTTTCATTTTGATGATTATAACTGACAGCTAAGGAAAATCCCAAATTCAGTATCTCAGAAAATTAGAATATTACTTAAGACCAATACAAAGAAAGGATTTTTAGAAATCTTGGCAAACTGAAGAGTATGAACCTGAAAAGTATGAGCATGTACAGCACTCAATACTTAGTTGGGGCTCCTTTTGCCTGAATTACTGCAGCAATACGGCGTGGCATGAAGTCGATCAGTCTGTGGCACTGCTCAGGTGTTATGAGAGCCCAGGTTGCTCTGATAGTGAAAACACAGTGGACCAACACCAGCAGATGACATGGCACCCCAAACCATCACTGACTGTGGAAACTTTACTCTGGACCTCAAGCAACATGGATTGTGTGCCTCTCCTCTCTTCCTCCAGACTCTGGGACCCTGATTTCCAAAGGAAATGCAAAAATTTACTTTCATCAGAGAACATAACTTTGGACCACTCAGCAGCAGTCCAGTTCTTTTTGTCTTTAGCCCAGGCGAGACGCTTCTGATGCTGTCTGTTGTTCAAGAGTGGCTTGACACAAGGAATGCGACAGCTGAAACCCATGTCTTGCATACGTCTGTGCGTAGTGGTTCTTGAAGCACTGACTCCAGCTGCAGTCCACTCTTCGTGAATCTCCCCCACATTTTTGAATGGGTTTTGTTTCACAATCCTCTCCAGGGTGCGGTTATCCCTATTGCTTGTACACTTTTTTCTACCACATCTTTTCCTTCCCTTCGCCTCTCTATTAATGTGCTTGGACACAGAGCTCTGTGAACAGCCAGCCTCTTTTGCAATGACCTTTTGTGTCTTGCTCTCCTTGTGCAAGGTGTCAATGGTCATCTTTTGGACAACTGTCAAGTCAGCAGTGTTCCCCATGATTGTGTAGCCTACAGAACTAGACTGAGAGACCATTTAAAAGCCTTTGCAGGTGTTTTGAGTTAATTAGCTGATTAGAGTGTGGCACCAGGTGTCTTCAATATTGAACCTTTTCACAATATTCTAATTTTCTGAGATACTGAATTAGGGATTTTCCTTAGTTGTCAGTTATAATCATCAAAATGAAAAGAAATAAACATTTGAAATATATCAGTCTGTGTGTAATGAATGAATATAATATATATATATTTCACTTTTTGAATGGAATTAGTGAAATAAATCAACTTTTTGATGATATTCTAATTATATGACCAGCACCTGTATATATAGAGACAGAGATATATTTATATTTATGTTTAATATTGCAAACATAACAGACGAGAATCTAGCTAGACATCTGACTTAATTATGTCACACTACAGGACGGGCTGTCACACCACAGGACTATTTCACCTTTGCAGCCATTTTGAGTCATTGCTATACAAGACTGACCTCGGGCCTTACAGTAAATGAATAAGTTCATTGTTTTAAACCTGAATATGATTCTTTTTTAAAAATATTTTTCTTTTTTCTCGAACTAGATCAGTCACACCACAGGACTATCAAAAATGGACATGTTCATGGTCTGACAGAAATGATGAAATTTATCAAATTAATAAGAGATTAACACTCACATTTTAACCTCCTTAGCACATCCAAACATCTGGGGGATTTTCTGGTAGGGGGCTTGACTAACGGACCCCTATGCTGTCCATGTAACTGCCAGTACAAAAATCTAATATATGTCACACTGCAGGACAGCATTTGTGTTTCAAAACAAAATGTACTGTAAATATTATTTTAGTACTTTTTAGCATTTTGAAAACTTAAGTTAATTAAGTAAATACATACAAAATAATGCCAAGACATTTATTAGCTGCTCCAAACATATCTGCTTTATTTTACTAATATTTACATTTGATGAGTCATCAATGTTACAGTCACACCGCAGGACATTTTGCTATTCACCTTGAAATATGAACAACACCAAATACATTTTACGTCCCAAAATCATGATATTGAAATAAAATGATATTCCATGCCTCACTGGCATGTGTTGTTTTAGTTGAGAAATGCAGTTCATTAAACATTTACACTTAATTACAGAAAAAACATGCGTCACGTCATTGTCGAAGCCGCAAACGTGTGCAGTGTTCCGACACATGCATGGAGCACTAGATCCTCGGGCAACCAAGTTTGAGTCTGATCCTGTTCCGCTATCTCCTCTCTCATTGCTTCCTGTCTCTCCTGCATTTGAAATCCAAAAATGCTAAATAATAATAACTTTATTACTTTAAAACTTTATCAAGTGATTTTCTAAAAAAAGAAAAAGAAAAAAAGAACGCATAGTAACAATGTAGACTACTGATTGAGTTATTCATTTTGAATTCCAAATATTTGCTAAACAGACTCAAGGAAAGAGGCCAATACTTAGAAACATAGACACAAAAACAGCACAGCTGTCCATCAACTGGCAGCAGTGTGTTCCTGCTCGCTCCTCAGCCTGTGGTGTGAGGTATGCAGCCTAAGATTAATCACAGCTGAGGAGAAGAGAGCAAAGGGAAAGAGGGGACAAGCTAATGTCTACACTTCTCTCTGTGCGTAGAGTGTCTTCTTGTCACAATAAGCAAGAGAGAGACAGATTAAGAGACTGAACGAGAGAGAGAGGGAGTTCTCTCCTCTGTCACTGTGCTATTTTTCACATCACCACAGTGTGAAAGAATGTGAGAACAGGCCAGTTAGTCAGACCCCTCTGAATAAAGTAAAAGATAAATTAACAAATTGAGTCTCTGATAATGGCCTCAAGATGTGGTGAAAAGTGTTTATTGTTTGAGAAATTATATCCTATTTCTCAGAGACACAATGTATTTGTTGGAAAAATGTTTTGTTTTACAGCACCAAATATTTAGTCCTTTTTACATGAGATTTTACAGACAAGAATTATATCTAACGTAATTTTTAAATATACAACATCTTTAAGAAATTACCATTTTTCTTTCCTTTCCTTTTTTTTTTTTTTTTTTTTTTTGCGATTTTGGCTTGGTCGAGATTTGTCTTCAGCTTCATCGGTAGCAGAGCACAGTAAATGCCTTTTTGTTGATCCAGACAAAAGGTTTCCTCCTAGCTTGTACTTTTCTTTTCTTAAAACAAAGTCCTCAGATCCACGCTAATGTTTTATGCCGACCTGTTGGCGGTTTTATAACCGACATAATTCTGTCCTTGAGCAATATAAACGGAAACTCCATCATCGAGACAGATTTCTCTTTATGTTCATTGCTAAATGATGGTGATGTTATCTCTCGCCGATATAGTTTGCAGATGGAAAATGAAGGCAGACAGAAAGATTACTGCTGCACCATATAGTAATGGTTATTGTCTAGTGCTACTCTGTCGGTGTAAAAACCTCTGTCTGGTGTTCCCGTCAGTTACCTTGAGGACAGAAAGTATGAAATGTTCTTTTCATCTATTCATTGTGCATTCAGAGCCAATTTTCAGACACAAATTAAGCCTGCTGCTGAATTTTACCTTTACTCTCAGCAGAGATGTCCAAGTTAAACTCTGTCGTGTCCAGGACAGGCTTCATCTTCCTCACTTGAGGAACAGTTCCCATGAGTCTGTGCTCGGTAGCACTGCTCACCTTCCATAACTCTTGCCTCTGATGAATGTTCGGTCTAAGTGTGCTATCATTCTAAAGCTTTATGAGAAAAACTGGATGAGCTGAAGTAGAGCTATATTCTGTGCTTGTTTATTTGACACGGTGACATTTACACTTGACCCTGGATCAACATCCTTTGTAGATCCTAGAACAACATCCATATCAACCTAATCAAAGCCCTAACACTCTAAAATCATAAGGCAGTGATTGATTAATGGGAATGTTGTTTCAGGAACAACAAAGGATGTTGATATAGGAACACGTCCTGCTTGTGTAAATCACATCAGGGTGTTTATTTGGTACATTATAGTCATAATTGATATTGCTGAAAAGTGTTAGAATATTGTTGCCAACATTTTTTTGTATAATACAATTCTTATCAAGACAGGAAATGCCACTTCAAATTTAAGATCTGATTGAAAGTGCCTACGATTAACCTGCTGAACAGATGTTGCACTTCTGCTGTGATTTTTCTACAATGATTTTTCCTTGCCATGTTGCCTTTGGCTTGTTCAGTGTGGGTATTAAGGCACTATTTTCTGCAAAGCTGCTTTGAAACAATATGTATTACTAAAGAAAAGGAATGAGGTGAATATTCTCAGTGCGGTTTTAGTGTTTGGTTTTTGAACAAGGCTGGATATGTGCTAGCAGGTTGAGTTCGATTATTGGTGGCAGTGAGGAGAAAGACTTTATTATTCTTTGAAGCGATGATGCCAGGCAGGCGGTTCAGCGTGCAAGCGTTTGTGTGTAAAAATGCCCACCAGACTTTCATGTTTTATTATGCCAGCAGGCCGGAGCTCAACCATGAGCGCTAGCAGCTGACGGGTGATGGACAGAGGCCGTAAAGAGAGAGTCATAAAAGTAGTCTGCTTAGACACAAATCAAACCCCTCTTTGTTCTCCATATTTTACATTAGTTCCTTGTTTTCTAGATTTCATTCAGTTTGCATTTCTGTCTTCTCTTTCCATGTCTTTCTCATGTCTTCCAAACACATTTCTACAAGGTTATATATGAGAGTTCTCCTTTTTACTCAAGACTCTCATCACCTTCTACAAATAGACGTTTATCCACCTGAAACGAACCCGTTACGTTAGGATGCATGCTGATTTGAGAACAGATAATGCTTTTAGCTGCACTATGGGACTCTTGTAGCGTGAAAAGTTCAGCAGAGAATAGGCTCTGGATTGCGGCCTGAGTTTGCTGTAATAAGTCTCAGACACGCTCTGGTCCTTCAGCCATCAGTCAACCACCGGACCGTGATTTTTCAGCCCAGAAATCCTCAGCGCACACCAACTCTTAGCCAAAGACAACAGGCTGAATCTCCTAACATATCAGCTGCATGAGGAACCGATGCATTTTCATACTTTTATTAGATCAGACACTTTTAATCAAACATGCGCAGCCAGGGCTGAGCAGAAGGTGACGTTGATCAGGGAAAAGATATCGCATTCTGCTGCTTTTTCAGGGACAGGAAGACGGTCACTCTGTTCCAAAACCTAGTAAGCTGCCTCAGTAGTATTTTAATGCATCGTAAATGCATTCTTAGTGTAAAGTTTGTTTCAAAAGGCAACTTATTTATTCTGCCTTGAACAACAACGTCGCAAATTCTAATGCAGCACTGCATGTATAAATATATAAAATAATTTTTTTCAACACTGATAATAATTTTCAACATTGATGATAATAATAAGAAATGTTTTCTTGAGCACCAAATCAGCATATTTGAATGATTTCTAAAGCATTATATGACTGATAAAAAACTCAGCTTTGCATAAATACATTTTTTAATTTATTAAAAAGTATTAAAATTCAAAACGGTTATTTTAAATTGCAATAATATTTCACAATAGTACTGTTCATATTTTTGATTGAATAAATGCAGCCATGGTCTGATAAGAGACTTCTTTCAGAAACATTTAAAATCTTACTTATCCCAAACTTTTGAATGGATAGTGTATATGAAAATAATATTATATTAAAATATTATACATTCTATATAATATAATATGTAAAACATAATCATTTAAAGGTGCTAAAGAGGATCTATTTGTTGACTGAGAAACCAAAGACTGTTAGTGAGTTTTTTAAATGAGCGCATGCCTAAGAACAACCCCCCCTCCTTCACAGCTCATTTCGAGGGAACGCCTCCCAAAACTTGTGCACGAGTATTGGAACACGAGTGTTTACCACCTGGCATTCGCTGTGTCGTGTTAGTGGATTAATTATGTCGGACTCACCACAGGTAACTCATAATCTGCAGTTGTTACTCCTGTCTCCTGACAAAAACATTGCATGCGGCGCCTGTAGAGTGTGGAAAGTTACTGGAGCGCGCAGCCGCGCACGTCTCTCACAAGGAACGTCATGGCAGTGATTGACAAGCCAGAGGGCCAATCCGCGCATGTCTCTCACAAGGAACGTAATGGCAGTGATTGACAAGCCAGAGGGCCAATCGTTTACGCAATGATCGCATAAACGATTGGCTGATGTTTTTAAGGCCCTACCTCGTGCACAGATGATGTATATTAATATTATTCCTTTCAGTGCACCTAATAAATAATCTTTTATCAGTTAGTAAAGACAGTTTCAAGTAATATTGCAAAAATGTATAAAACAAAACATCCTCTTTAGCACCTTTAAGAAAATGTTTCCCCTAAACTTGTGTATATATGTTTTTTAGAATATGGCATCATTCCCCTCATGTTGCCTGTATTGAAATCAATTGTGAGTCCCATCAATAGTAGTCAGCACACTATAAGTTTTAGAATAGACCTCTTTTGTCTGGCAAATTTCTTTCCTTGTCATCTATCTTCATAGTTGGATGTTTTCTCCATTCAGGCATCTGTTTAGGATGCCATACTGGAGATTTAAAGGATTAGTTCACCTTGAAATGAAAATCACCCAAAGCTTTACTCACCCTCACGCCATCCAAGGTGTATTTGACTTTCTTCTTTCTGAGGAACACAATCAGTTATATTAATAAATATCCTGATGCGTCCAAGCTTTATAATGGCAGTGAACGGGACCAATGAGTATTAAGCTCAAGAAAGTGCATCCATCCACATCCATCCATCATAAAGGTACTCCACACGGCTTGAGGGGGTAAATAAAGGCCTTCTGAAGCGAAGTGATGTGTTTGTGTAAGAAAAATATCCATATTTAACAAGTTATAAAGTAAAATGTCTGGTTTCCGCCAGACCGCCTTCTGTACTCAGCTTACAAAGAAAGTGTAACTGATGTTGCGTCAGTTACACTTTTTTCGTAAGTTGAATACGGAAGGTGTAGGTTGTAGCTGAAGCGGTTTGAACTGCGAGAGGCATTACACTTTCTTCATATGCTGAATATGAAAGGCAGTCTGGCGGAAGCTAGGTATTTTACTTTATAATGTGTTAAATATGGATATTTTTCTTACACAAATGCATCATTTTGCTTCAAAGGGCCTTTATTTACCCCCCCAGAGCTGTGTGAAGTACGTTTATGGTGGATGGATGCACTTTCTTGAGCTTCATACTCATTGGTCCCGTTCACTGCCATTGTAAAGCTTGGATGTGTGCGGATATTTATTAATATAACTCCAATAGTGTTCATCAGAAAGAAGGTTAAATACACCTAGGAGGGCTTGAGGGTGAGTAATTCTTGGGTTAATTTTCATTTCAAAGTGAACTAATCCTTGAACTCTCCCTACTTGCTCTTGGACAGGGATTTTGCAAGTTTATTACTTCAATTATAATATTAAAGGTGGGTTGGAGTGGTGTGAGGAAATGGATATAACTTTGGCTGTTCTTAACTTTGCCCTTATTTTGGCCAAACAAGCTCATGAAAGGCACAAAGTGTGCTTTGCCCAGCTGGATCCACAGTGAATCCCTTGTGCCGTATTAAAAGCTTTTTCCCTTGTGTACTCTTTATGAACTCTTCCTCTTTCATACTCTTCTGTTCCTCTCGCTATTTATGTTTCTCACTCCTGCTCTGTGCATCTCTCTAAAAGATGGAACCAATTAAGGGCTGATGGTGGGGCATAGCAGGTGCCTGTGGGTTTTTCCCTGCCTATTAACCATTCATATGTCTACTGTTGAGCTTCTCACAGAAGTAATAACGAAGTGAGAGAGAGAAAGATAGAGTCCTTCACAATTTCAGAAAATCATTGTTGCGTTACTTTGCCACAAAGACTTCACTCAGTGTGTGCCAAACTGCCAGCCTGCAATTCAGGAATGTACAGAAACAATAAACTTCTCATATTGTATAGGCAATTAACATGCATAAGAAACTTTGGAAATATGTTTCTATTTTTGTCATTTATTCTCATAACTCAAAGGCAGGATTGTTTTTCTGGCAGTGGACTGTGGAGAAAAGGCTGTATTATATAAATGTTCAGGGATACAAATTCATAAGTGGGATTTAGTTTTTATACGTCTCTTTCTTATGTCAGATGTAGAATGGAAAATATGTTTTGCTAAGCTAAGAGTACATTAATGAAGAACAAAAAATGCTTGAGAAGAACTCTTTTAACTCCCCAAGTCTGTATTTTTGGTGCCTTTTCCTTACTATCTAGTTTAATTTTTATTCATTCTCTTCTACAGGACTCTGCCATTCAAGATGTGCCATCCACTGAAAAGATCCTACATGTGGAAACGGTTGATGCAGAGGAAACAGGCCAAACCCTGAAGTCTTACGACCATGAGGAAAAGAATGTGCTTCAGAAGGCGAGACAACAGTTTGCGCGGAACAAGCCGGGCGGTAGGAAGAAGAAATTAGAACCATCTTTGAAATGGAAGAACCTTGGACTCGTGTCCCCTTATGAGTAAGTGATAATTCCAAACCTTCTGTGGTGACCCAAAAAAGCCATCACAGCATGAACATCAGAGGCCACTGACTCTGGGCTGGCTGATGTTTGCTGGAGTGCATGTGGGCTTGTCTATGTACTGTACAGATACAAAGTTCAGCACTCATTCAGACTTTAAGAGATGGTTATATGTCTTATTATATTAGTCGCTCTTCTACTGTGAGTTTTAATTGGAGAAGTTGAATTATTAGTGACAGTCAGCTGGATAGAGTTGATCACTCAGACATTCTTCCTCCTTTGATTGATCTAGCAGACAAATCAGCTTTTTTGGCTGTTTCAACACTTGTTACTGGTAAGCGTCCTCTGAACAGACATCTAAGATTTCCAAAACAATAATCTTTTGTTTTGGAGAAATAAGAGTTTCCCAGATGTGAAAATTTACTTCAGTGTTCTGCCTTTAGCAGTGAAACAACCAAATTTGCATTCAGATGATCTAAGGTTTCTCTGTAAGCTGTCACAGTGCTAGATACCCACTAGAGAGCTACAGAAGACTGAAACTAACATATTACATGATGGGAGAGAAAATGTATAGAAAACAATTAAGGGCCAAGAAAATGCAACAAAGGATGCAGTTAATCTGAAAGTCGAAGTGGCTTTTTTAAAAACATATTTGGGACATTCACATAGTCCTATTGCAATACTTATGTAGTAAAAATAAAACATCAGACTAGACATACAAAGCAACCTCATAATGTGAATTTAAAATTACAAAAGTAACCTGAAATTTTTTGGACTTTGTGCAGTTTTGTGCCTCAAAAACAATTAAAATCATTGAGGGCAAAACAACAACAACAAATAAATAAATAAATAAATAAGAAGAAAGAAAAAAGAAAAGAAAAAATAGATCTGAAACAAAGTCGACATGAAACAGAGATTGTGATTCTTTTTTTTTTCTAATGTCATGTATATCAACTTCTCAAATGAGAAAAGAATGTAGGGTGGGACTTGATTTTGTCCATCTAGAATTGGTTAGATAGATTGGATTCATTAATAATGAATATTAAACACTGCGATATTCCATACAAATACACTATATTGCCAAAAGTATTGGGACACCCTTCTAAATCATTGAATTCAGGTGTTCCAATCACTTCCATGGCCACAGGTGTATAAAATCAAGCACCTAGGCATGCAGACTGCTTCTACAAACATTTGTGAAAGAATGGGTTGCTCTCAGGAGCTCAGTGAATTCAAGCATGGTACCTGTGATAGGTTGCCACCTGTGCAATAAGTCCAGTGAAATTTCCTCACTACTAAATATTCCACAGTTCAACTGTTAGTGGTATCATAACAAAGTGGAAGCAATTGGGAACAACAGCAACTCAGCCACGAAGTGGTAGGCCACATAAAATCAAAGAGTGGGGTCAGCGCATGCTGAAGCGCACAGTGCACAGAAGTCGCCAACTTTCTGCAGAGTCAGTAGCTACAGACCTCCAGACTTCGTGTGACCTTCAGTTTAGCTCAAGAACAGTGCATAGAGAGCTTCATGGAATGGATTTCCATAGCCGAGCAGCTGCATTCAAGCCTTAAATCACCAAGTGCAATTGCAAAGCATTGGATGCAGTGGTGTAAAGCATGCCGCCACTGGACTCTAGAGCAGTGGAGATGTGTTCTCTGGAGTGACGCATCACGCTTCTCTGTCTGGCAAGATGGACGAGTCTGGGTTTGGTGGTTGCCAGGAGAATGGTACTTGGCTGACTGCATTGTGCCAAGTGTAAAGTTTGGTAGAGGGGGGATTATGGTGTGGGGTTGTTTTTCAGGGGTTGGGCTTGGCCCCTTATTTCCAGTGAAAGGAACTCGGCTACACTTTATTTTACAGTGCCGTAGTTACATTGTAATTACTGAAATAAGTACTGGGTACTATAAATTAAATACATGTACTTACTATAGAGTTACAGTTAGGGTTAGGGTTTGGTTTAGGGTTAGTTACTTGTAATTATGCATACTTTACTGTTATTACTATAGTAAGTACATGTAGTAACGTGTAACTACGGCACTGTAAAATAAAGTGTTACCAGGAACTCTTAATGCTTCAGCATAAGACATTTTGGACAATTTCATGCTCCCAACTTTATGGGAACAGTTTGGGGATGGCCCCTTCCTGTTCCAACATGACTGCGCACCGTTGCACAAAGCAAGGTCCGTAAAGACATGGATGAGTGAGTTTGGTGTGGAGGAACTTGACTGGCCTGCACAGAGTCCTGACCTCAACCCGATAGAACACCTTTGGGATGAATTAGAGCGGAGACTGTGAGCTCTCACAAATGTGCGTCTAGAAGAATGGTCAAAAATTCCCATAAACACACTGGAAAGCCTAAACCTTGTGGAAAGCCTTCCCAGAAGAGTTGAAGCTGTTATAGCTGCAAAGGGTGGGCGAACCCCATATTAAACCCTACGGATTAAGAATGGGATGTCATTAAAGTTCATGTGCACATGAAGGCAGGCGTCCCAAAACTTTTGGCAATATAGTGTATAAGAATTTTAGGTAACACTTTACAATAAGTCATTAGTTAACATTAGTTGACTACATTAGTTAACGTGAATTAATAATGAACTGCACTTATACAGCATTTATTAATCTTTTTATTTTAAATGTACTAATACATTATTAAAATCTTGTTAACATTAGTTAATGCACTGTGAACTAACATGAACAATGAACAACTGTATTTTCATTAACTAACATTAACGAAGATTAGTAAATACAGTAACAAATGTATTACCAAAGTCCCTTTAAGACAAGTCATTTCACTCGGCGGCCATCTTTGAAACGCCTCTCGGGCATCCTGGGCATCATGCAATCTCTCTGAATGGGGAAACATCAAATTCTCCAAAACTGTTCGCCAATCTTACGATTAAATTTCATATTTGAAATCACCAATGAAATCTAACAACTGGCTCATAAACTTAGTTTCTAAACGCTCGAATCATGACAAAAAAACTGTATTTTTCAGGTTGGATCAAGCTAATGTGCATGCGCAGACCTAAATGCGCGTCTCTTCGGAGGCTCGCATCTGACTGTTTCTATAGAAACCGGTGATTCTAGCGGCCGCTGAAGTGACGCGATGACTTTACCAGTCGGTGATTGGCTCTTATTTAGAAGGCGGGACCTATTCCGCCATATTGCGCGTTACACTTTCTCCCATTCAAAACAATACGAGTGACACGTCTTGTGTTATTTTATAGTCTTTGGTATTACTTATGGTTAGTTCATGTTAGTTACATTAAAGGTGCCCTAGATTCAAAAATTGAATTTACCTTGGCATAGTTGAATAACAGGAGTTCAGTACATGGAAAAGACATACAGTGAGTCTCAAACCCCATTGTTTCCTCCTCCTTATATAAATCTCATTTGTTTAAACGACTTCCGAAGAACAGGCGAATCTCAACATAACACAGACTGTTACGTAACAGTCGGGGTGTACGCCCACAATATTTGCATAATGCCAGCCCATGTTCAATAACCCTAATGTTAGTAACCCTAACCCTAACCCTAACCCTAACCCTAACACAAGCCAGTATTAACGTCTGGAGCTGCACACAGCCGAATCATCAGACTAGGTAAGCAAGAATAACAGTGAAAAATGGCAGATGGAGCAATAATAACTGACATAATCCATGATAGCATGATATTTTTACTGATATTTGTAAATTGTCTTTCTAAATGTTTCGTTAGCATGTTTCTAATGTACTGTTAAATGAGGTTAAAGTTACCATCATTTCTTACTGTATTCACAGAGACAAGAGCCGTCGCTATTTTCATTTTTTAAACACTTGCAGTCTGTATAATGCATAAACACAACTTCATTCTTTATAAATCTCTCCAACAGTGTAGCATTAGCCGTTAGCCACGGAGGACAGCCTCAAATTCACTCATAATAAAACGTTAACATCCAAATAAATACTTTACTCACATAATTCGAAGCATGCATACAGCATGCATGACGAACATCTTGTAAAGATCCATTTGAGGGTTATATTAGCTGTGTGAACTTTGTAAATGCGCTGTAATATAGTCGACAGCTCGTGTGGCAGGGAGCACGCGATTTAAGGGGGTGGCGCCGAGTGTAAATCAGTGCATTGTTAATGGTGCCCCAAAATAGGCAGTTAAAAAAATTAATAAAAAAAAATCTATGGGGTATTTTGAGCTGAAACTTCACGGACACATTCAGGGGACACCTTAGACTTATATTACATCTTGTGAAAAAGCATTCTTGGGCACCTTTAATGTTTAACTAATGATCCTTATTGTAAAGTGTTACCGAATTTTGATTTCATGGCTTTAAAGTGTATATACATGTGTTAATAAGTGTCTGATTGTTGTTGTTTTTGTTTTTCCAGGGAAACAGAGGAGAGGGCCAGAAAAAGCAGAGAAAGCAAGAGGATTTTGGAATATGGCACAAAGTCACCCGCATCAGAGAACAAAAAAAAGTCAAATTTTTCTGGATCGTCTCTGCCAGGCTGCCACTCTTCTCAAAAAATGTATGCCACAATCTCAGTCCACAGAAATAGCTTTTTCATTGTACATGTGGTATTTCCTCTGAGGTAAAAACCTAACCATTGCAATAGGATCTGAAAAACCCTCTCCCAGGAACACGCATAATTGAATAACTCTTTATTCTCCTGGCCAAATATAAAAAACGTATCCAATCACTGAATTGGAAATAAAGACTCACTTTCAGGGCAAATTATTTCAGCTGTGGATAAGTATTCATTTTATAGCCTTTAATAAGACACGGATGAAGCAGCCGTTCAGGTCGGTGTGCACACAGAACGGTCCTCTGGTGCTACTGGGAGTAGCGGTCTGTAATAACCGGCCTGTGCCTGAGCCACTGATAACCCTGTTCCTTCTCCTGACTCCTCTCTGTCTGTTTGGCGATGGTGAGTGAAAACTCCAGCTGTCCCTATAACATCCACTGCCAGAGTACACAGTCCTGCCTGTAAGGAGCTCCGGGTGCAGCCGCAGTTTCTCTTTTTCCTGACGTTTTAAATCAGTGATGCACACAAAAACAGTGTAGCATTCTGTAGATCATTTGGATGTGTTCATGGTACACAAACAAATCAGTAATGTAATGTATATCACACTAAGCCAGCACACTTACAATCTTTTGCATTGCAAAAACACATTCCACACTTCCAGTAAGTGACTAGCACCGAAAGAGATGAGTACGCTGCTGTCCGGCAATACAGTTATCCCCTGGAAAACATATCTGAGTCCCTCTGGCCTCTTCTCCTTGTGTACCGAGTTTCATGACTCGTTTCCCGATACATTCATTTCAGTAGCCTGATCCGCTTTAACGGCCATCTGCGTTTGTGCGTGCGTGTATAAGCTCGCGATGAAAGAGTTCAGAAATGCACTGATGACCACTCCAGTCTTCCTCTCTCTCTGTTGCTCCATCTCTGGTCTCTCAATCCCCTGCCGTTTAATTTGATGCCATGGCTTAAGATGACACTTCAAATACACCCCTGAGTTTGATGGCCGTTTTGTCCAAGGGTTTGAGCATGAGGCCTTTCAGAGAGCAATAATTCATTCCACATTGGATTCAGAGAGATTTTACCAGAGCTTTTGAGAGAATGGGCTGTGTGGTTTGGCTTGCACCTGCTCCGACTCTCCTTCGATTTGATGTATTAAGCTCTATTTATTAGAGAAAGGGCTTTTTCTATAATGTCCTGTTATGTATGGATAGGTCTCATTTCTATCCTGAGAAAATTCTGTGGGAGAGTACTTCTCACAGTGTGTGTCTGAGAGACATAAAATTGTTGGCCAGCTTGAATATTAATACGTCTAATAGGCGCATATGTGTGTGTGTGCACAGTAAAACCCCAGGAGGAGCTGATGACTTCAGCGAGAGTTCATCAGACGATGAGGAAGATGAGGAACAGCCCGAAAGACGTGCGGAGGCCGCCACCGACCTGCCCTCCGAATACTGGCAGATCCAGAAG
The DNA here is from genome assembly GCF_018812025.1 of Megalobrama amblycephala. NCBI lineage: Eukaryota > Metazoa > Chordata > Actinopteri > Cypriniformes > Xenocyprididae > Megalobrama > Megalobrama amblycephala. The sequence goes on along the minus strand of NC_063063.1, from coordinate 15,854,222 downwards.
CTAGTCAAATACTTAAAGGTAAAAAACACATTCACTTGTAGAAATGCACACACCAACATGCATCGATACTAGAGCCGTCATGATCTCAGATTTTCACTACACGATTATCACGGGCAAAAGAATTCACTGTAAAAATACTATTGCGATATCTATGGAAATGTTAATTTATCACAAATGATCACAATATTATCTAAAAAATAATGGGATAAAACTTTACAATAAGGTTCATTAGTTAAACATTAGTTAATGTATTAACTAACATGAACTAACCATGAGCAATACATTTGTTACTGTATTTACTCATCTTCGTTAATGTTAAATGAAATGAAATGAAAATGCAGTTGTTAATGAAAATACAGTTGTTAATGAAAATACAGTTGTTAATGAAAATACAGTTGTTCATTGTTTGTTCATGTTAGTTCACAGTGCATGCTGAAATTAACTGAAATTAACATTAACAAAGATTAATGAAGTGCAGTTCATTATTAGTTCATGTTAACTAATGAACCTTATTGTAAAGTGTTACCAAATAATGCTATCAGTCAAATTCATCTTTAACTTTAATTTGTGTTTTCACAAAGAAAAAAAAGAATCACTGAATATATGAGTGTAGGGAGACGGAAAAAGAGTTTGTAATCATAACTGTACAAATTCATAGAAAAAGAACTTACAGTACTGCAAAATGATCTGTCCAAAATCACATACTGTCTAGTAGGGGTGGGAATCACAGGGTACCTCAAAATACGATACATGGCTCACGATATCGATAATATCACGATACAATCCTATAATGATGCATCACAATATCTGTCTAACTATGAAAACAAAATGCCCATGAAAAGGTTAAGTGCAGGTTTTCCACACTTTGGACTTAAACGTGGCTGGGGCATCTATTATTTTACTCACTATTTTACTCTCCGCCATCCCATTAAAAACGGGATAAAAACTTTAAAACGGTTAACTTTTTCTTAGGCTAGTTAACTTGTTCAGATTTCCCTCATTCATGTGTTGAGCACCACCTCGAGAAGCCATAAAGTAGTGACGCTGGGAGCAGGGAAATCTATTTAGAGCACCTTATTTTATTAATTAAAATATCGATATTTGGGCCAACGTATCGATTCTCGTATCACATGGAGAAGGACAACGATATATTTCCCTATCAATATTTTGTCCCACCCCTACTGTCTAGTTGGCATATTTGGTTTGCCTTACGACCGTTAAAAAATGTATGTTCTATATAGCATGAATATGGGTAGTATGAATGAATCAGACATTCTACATCCGCCATGTTGTCACTGTCAATGACACCAGCATCAGTTGCATCCTTCATGCCATTCAAACTTTCCCGTGGCTTCATGGGTAGTAAGTGTCAATCAAATGCGCAGTCCAGAATTTAGCAGCAGTAGTAGGTCACTGGGTACTTTTCACCTACTGTTTTTCAAATACTATGATTTGGATAACTACTCTTTTGCGTACTGTTTTTTTGCATACTATATTGTATAGGAGTGGCATATTTGGACACATTGTCTGTTAAGCTACTTTTTTCTTGTCTTTGGTGTGAGTAGAATGTTCGCTTACTGTCACTCCGACGACAAGATTTTGTTCTTAGTAGCAGCTACACACTGCGTTGTCATTTTCTTTTTCTGTTTTATGATGGTTGGCAGCAACCTACTATACTGGAGTGTCAACCGGTTACTGGTGCTGGATTATTAAAATTACATATGGGTATTAAAACTACGGAAGAGGATTAGGGCCAAGCAATAATAAAAAAAACCATCTCGAGATTAAAGTTGAGATAAAATGTTGAGAATAAACTCGTTAAATTTCGAGAAAAAAGTTGAGATAAAATGTTGAGAATAAACTCGTTAAATTACGAGAAAAAAGTCGTTAAATTTAGAGAAAAAAGTCGTTACATTTCGAGAAAAAAGTCAATAAAATGTTGAGAATAAACTCGTTAAATTATGAAAATAAACTTAAATTTCGAGAAAAAACTTTAAATTTCGAGAAAAAAGTCGAGATAAAATGTTGAGAATAAACTAATTAAATTACAAGAAAAAACTCGTTAAATTTCGAGAAAAAAGTCGAGATAAAATGTTGAGAATAAAGTCATTAAATTATGAGAAAAAAGTCATTAAATTACGAGAACAAATTCGTTAAATTACGAATTTGTTCTCATAATTTAACGACATTTTTCTCATAATTTAATGACTTTATTCTCATAATTTAACGAGTTTATTCTCAACATTTTATCTCGACTTTTTTCTCGAAATTTAACAACATTTTTCTCATAATTTAACGAATTTGTTCTCGTAATTTAACGAGTTTTTTCTTGTAATTTAATGACTTTATTCTCAACATTTTATCTCGACTTTTTTCTCGAAATTTAACGAGTTTTTTCTCGTAATTTAACGAGTTTATTCTCAACATTTTTTCTCGACTTTTTTCTCGAAATTTAACAAGTTTTTTCTCGTAATTTAACAACTTTAATCTCAAGATGGTTTTATTTTTTTATGATTGCTTGGCCCTAATCCTCTTCCGTATAAAACAATTTAAATATTTCCTTTTTTTTTAAAGCATCACTGTTATTGTCAATACATATAGTATATTGCGACACCCCTTGTCAGTACATTAAAAAGGGGTTTACAATAAACAAAATTTGCAAAATTGATCTTTCACATTAATGTGAGAATAAAATAAGGTAATTAAAAGACACATCATCTCCTTTTACAATAGCCTGTAGTAAATGGTATAATAAGAGGGCAATAGGCCTTTTGTAGATTAAAAGGGCACTGATGTTAAACACCAGAGGACATAGTTTGTACACTTTTTTAAAAAGATCATCTTAACCTCCTAAGACCTGGGAAAAGATGTCATTACAAATAAAAGTAAAATTACATGAAATGACATGTATAGGTGAAAACAATGGGATTTTTTTTTTAGGTTTCAGGATTTTTTTTTTAAAACCAAACTTTGTTTAAAGATGATTTTCAACTATGTTATGAAAGGTGTAATGGAATTAACTAATATACCATACATGAGTTTTCCCATTCAATGCAATGTGTCTATACACTGTATCTAATTATTATATTAATGTGTTCTTAGAGCAGCATGTAATGGAAAAAAAAAGAAGTGTAATAGTTGGCAACATTTTCATAGTATTATCTAATATTTCATAGGAATACTGATATATAATTTCTTTCCCTATTCACTTGTTTGTTTTGTCTCCTAAATGCCTAATAAACATGATTTAAGTCCTGGTGTCCTCTACAGAGGACATGCATGAAATCAATGCCTTGTTTTGTAACAGAAAGTGATATTTTGATTAGAAACCCCATAACATTTTCCTGAGATGTTGATTTATAACAAACTATTTGAAGATTAGTCAGATTTAAATGATAATTACAAAATATTATCTATATAAGAATGTTAAATATGTTCATTAAGTCCTTTTTTAAAAACCAAGGAGAAGTTGTTGTCCTGGTGAAACCTTCAAACATTTGGTATCTCTGAAAAGCCCTGAATGCTCTTTACAGGACATCCAGACTTAAAGCTGTGACATGAATGGTGTCAGAGAAATTCACTTAAATATAATGTCCTTGTACGAGGACACAGGGATGCAGGAGGCTAAGTGTAGTGAGCAATAAATCATGTAAAGAAAAACATCCAAGAAAAGTTCAACCGCAGGTAGATATTTTTAGCCCAGTAAAACAGGATAATGAATGTGATTTTCCCAACGGGAGGTGCTCATCCTCTACCAAACGTCAGGAAAAAAGCACTTGATAACAAAATCCTGTTTGATTTTGGAAAGCGTTTGGAAAGTGGATTTGAAAAGTTAGGTTGTTTTTTTTCTTTTCTGATTTGTGTGAGGTGTTTGGGGATGCGTTTGTTACATTGCTGTTTTCAACTCTAGACAGCATGTGTTTATAACGTGCCCTTCCCAGCATTCTATCTGTCTGGAAACCACAGTTCTTATTTATGAGGGTTTGTCCAGTAGCGCTCTTATAATGTCATTACCATCAGAAGCCGAAACACAGTCTGTGCCAAACTAAATATCTGTTTTATTTTTGGAGTGAAGGTTCAGTTTTTCTCCTCCCCTCTGTCTTTTCTTCTGCTCTTTTCCAGGGTATAGACATGCGTTTGTATTTCTGGGAGATTACACTTCTATAAGGTGATGCATGAATGATCGGACTTGTGCTTTAATGGCTGTTTATCTAGGGATATTTTTGCAGTCTACATTACCTGAACTGTACATTTACATGTCTTCGTGTTTGCCTTTCTGTACACATGTACGGAGGGCAGTTTGCACCAGTGACTACATCCTTTCATGATGTGTTAGTGTTATATTAATAAATAGTGCATGCCTTTAGACCGCAAAACATTACACACACCAAACTCTATTCAGTTGTTGCCTGGATGGGTCAGAGAACGAGCGTTGAGTATAATTGCACGTTCACACATTCACAGACACACTTTGTAACTGCGTCAGTGTGTAGAGGAGGTGGCCACAGGCTGTTTGTCTCACTAGATTCTGCCCAACTGCCTCATTAGCTTGAATTAGAGAAACATGGCAGCCAAACAGAGTTGCATAGAAACATTCTCACACTGTCCCTTCTTCCAATTACCCCATTCTGCTCCTCGCTAATCGCTTGCAAGGAAGTGAATTGCTAGTTCCCTAATGCTCTTATATGTTGAAAAAGTGTGCTATTTTTGCCAATGTGATTATCTAAATTTTTTTATTACTGAGTCATTTTGACTTAGTTTGCACAGTGTCTGTGTCTGCTCAGGAAATGAAGCCTAAATCTGGATCTCTCTCTCACTGCAACGGCTCATTCTGTGTTTCTCACAGAATACAAGACTTTCGGAGTAATAATGTCCACAAATAAAAGACGTTAGATGTTTTAAAATGATCCTCAGCATGGAATAAATTTAAACGGCTACAGTTTTTCATTTGCGTAGTGGCAGAAATTGAAATTCCTGTCAGAATAATAGAACAGTTGTTATTTGTAACCAGAGTAATGTCCACATCTTGTTATCTCAAATGGCCATTATGAGGTATTGCTCCATCTACTGGACAAAGTGAGTACTAAATTGAAGTCAGATCAAGCTGCTGATGCACCTCAGTCCTCAGTCCAATTTTCTGAATTTCTTTAACCCTACAGAAATTCATATTACTTTTGAAAAATGTTTTAAAAAAGTGCACACCCACATGTGATGAAGATAGTATTATCAGTATTCTAATACATGCTTTTATTTTTCATAGAGTGGTTTGGCTCATTAGGGTCAGCATAATGAGATTACATGACCTATTCTACTCTCTATACCTCTATTTTGGCCAGTGTAACATACACTACCTTTCAAAGGCTTAAGATTGGTAAGGATGTTTTTGAAAGAAGATTCTTATGCTTACCAAGGCTGCATTTATTTAATATATAAAAAAACAGCAATATTGTGAAATATTATTACAATTTAAAATAACTGTTTTCAATTTTAATATTTTGAAATGTAATCTATTCCTCTGATGGCAAAGCTAAATTCTCAGCATCTTTACTCCAGTCTTCAGTGTCACATGATCTTTCAGGATTCATTCTAATATGCTGATTTGGTGCTCAAGAAACATTTCGTATTATTATCAGTGTAGAAAACAGCTGTGCTGCTTTCTGATTTTGTGCTGAAACTGTGATTCAGGATTCTTTGATGAATTGAAAGTTCAAAAGAACAGCATTTATTTGATTTTTTTTTTTTTTGTGAATGTCTTTACTGTCACTTTTGATCAAATTAATGCATCCTTGCTGAATAAAAGTATTGATTTTTTTCAAAAATCTTACTGACCCCAGACTTTAAAACAGTAGTGTGATTAGTGTAACATCAGTTTATTAGTAAAGTGGTATCATTAACCATAAGAGTTAGCAATTGAAATTTACATAAAGGATGGCATAACATCACCCATTCCGTCTGCTTTTACACAAATGGTTTGTGTGTGTGTGTGTGTGTGTGTGTGTGTGTGTGTGTGTGTGTGTGTGTATGTGTGCGTGCGTGCGTGCAAGTGAAGGTGCTCGTAAATACTCTGTGGATATGCTGTTTTGCTTCAAGTTTATACTGTCCATTAAATGTGATATCTCTTTGCTCTTAAATCTAGACGAGGCGGCTCTGCTTTGTGGTTCTATGGCTTCTCTCTGTGTAAATCATTTATACAGCTGTCTTTATCTTGCTCTGGAGAGCTGGCTGCTTAATTGGGAATAAATATGATCAGACATCAGTCAGCTTCTCTATAAATTAACTCTAATGTGTATATCATACACAACACTTGTGCCAGAATGAATATTCACATTCTCTTTTCGTAATACTTCTTTGTTCTCATTCACTCTGACACTTTCTTTCTTTTTTCTTTCTGCCCTCTCAATTTTCTCCAGAGCATCAATATAGCTTTGTTTTCTTCTTAAGTTTTATTTATATATCTTTTCTCTCTGTTTGACTTTTCCTCCTTTTTCCTTTTTGCTTTCATTCTCTGTGTCACCGTGCTTCTGTGTTTTGCTCTTCAGGAGAATTTGTTAATTTTCTGAGAAATGGGCAGGATTTATGAATGCTGGCTCATTCCGCACTGTTTTGAGCTGTATAGTTCAAGTATTCTTTCCTCAGGATAGGTTTTTATGGTGACATGCAGCTTGTGCTGTCATTGGGACCTGCTTTCCTGCTCTGAAACAGAACTACAATTTATCAGCTCTTTCTGTATTTTTGTGACAGTTAAATTACTTCAAATGCCACTAGGCATGGCTATTTATTGAAGGAAAATGTTTACAAGCAAGCTTTTTAGCCTTTTTAGCTTTGATCACAGATGAATGTGAGGCTTTCTCTCCAACTTTTGTCTGAAGATGTTTTAACCTTCTGGGGTCTAAGGTGTTTTCTGGGCCCTGGAGATGTTTTGACATGCCCTGAAATTTGTGCTCATTTCAGTTACTTAAAACATTCTTGTAGCCTTGATCCTGTAGCCAAGAGTTTTCACTACACTACGGCTCTTCAACTGGCGACCCAAGGGCCAAATCTCGCCCGCCAATCATATTCATCTGGCAATCTCCCTCCTACTCTTTTCTTGGTGGTGCGGCTTAATTTGGTTAAATATCGTGGCCGCAGTGGCGCATGCAGATGTACGGCTATATACACACTGCTTGTACCATGAACGCTCCTCCGACTGACCTGAGAAACGTTTTCAGTTGTTATGTGTGTCCCATATTTCTGTCGACCGAACCAGCAATATCAGTCATTCGTGAATGAATCATTCTTTTGTCTCGATTCTTTTCCGTGAATTGGCCAAGCGCGCTTACATCAATCTGAAAAGCTTTGGATTCATTCGGACCACTCTGTCACTGAATCATCTGAGGTGATTTCTTGGTCAGTAACGACAAATACAGAACAAATGGCTCTGTTTTCAGGAATTTCACTAGTTTACTTTGACCTTCGCAGCACGGCCCAGTGGATAACGGAACGAAAGCTTAAAGGAGCTGCGTTTATTCCCGGTCACCATTATTAAACAGCATTGCGACATCTAGTGAGACATCTAGTGTTTCAATTCGACACACACTTCTCGCTTACAAACTACAAATCCCTCGATGATTAAACTAGTTTTAAATCGGATGAAACAGCCTCAACATTCCCAACAAGACTGATGAGGAAAACAGGAGAAACGTGCCATGAATGAAGATAATAACTAATAAATCCCAAAATCACCACACTAACACACAAACTTTTACCATGAATAAACTAGTAAATTACCGTGGTTTGTGGAAATGTGGAATATTTATATTGAAAACTGTTATAGCCATTTATATTGCAATATATTTATTAGGTGGATAGGGGAATATATAATTCATTTCTTTGTGAAAGTGTGTATAGTTTTTACCTGTGTTTAGGTGTTTTTATAGACCTATATAATATATCATAATATAATATAATTTGACAGTGGTAGTGAGTAGCCATGTATGGTTTTACCTGTGGTTACCAAGTCTCACTGTGATGATATTTTAATTTATATAAATATAAATATGCTACTTAGGCTTCTGGAGTCGTTTTTTGTGAGAAAATTTTACTTCCGCATCTGAAAAATCCCAAATCAGAAGTGACGTAACTGAAGGGAGCGCGATCAATATAAACAATAGGAAAACAATGGATCGCAATGACAGTTTGGACGCTGAGGAAATTGTAAATGTTTATTCATACTCATATAACAAACCACAGCCATACAATTAGCCTCTTCTGTGGTCAAGAGAGCAGGGACAGGCCCGGATTAGACAGAACAATGGTCAAAAGAGACAAATTGAGCTGTTGTGTGAGGAGAACCAGTGGGGAACACGATAAGAGACTGGTGTTAGCTTTTAGATATATACTAGTTAGCTAATAACAGCAACACTGTGCTCAGATCGTAATATTGTACAGATTATTATCATGAATCAGGCAATAGCAAACCTAATGGTCGTCTAGGAAAAACGTTATTGATTACTAATAACATAAACTAATAAACTTCGTTAATATCCGTCCACACTAACGTTACGTGATTTAGCGGTTTCTCATCACGACTGATTTGGTAACGTTAGTTAGCAAATGTAAAAAAAAAAAAAAGATTAAAAAAAAGACTTACGGTGCACCATTCACGTTTTATCTCTCTGACGGATCCGTGATCATGTCTCCCGCCGGCGGCCGAACATAAGTAGTGTTACTGTATGTGTTTCTTGTAATGTTATCCTTTATTCATAAATTTTGTGTTATGAGTTTATTCCGTGCCGATCACTGATAGTGTGGGGATGTATATGATGCCATGATTATGTAGTTGTGTGAACTTGAATGCACGTTTACAGTCAAGTTTATATACATGGCATGAATGAAACTGGAGTATTTACATTACCAGCACATAATTCAAAACTGTTTTGTGTGAGTTTGAGACTGTATGCATTTGTGTACATAATTTGTATTTATCAGTGTTGAAATTGATTAAAATAAAAACGGTGAAGCATCGCGTGTGTAAGTTTATTCATTTAATATAATCATTTACAGTAGTATTACAATGTTGAACTCCATCATATGATGATGGAGGATGATATTCTTCCGGTCTATAATGAACGTGTTTTTCGAAGCAGATGCAGAAGTGAAGTCCTGTCTCTTCACCTGCACAAAACACACCCGGCATGGAAGATAGCAGCGTCCTTTTTCGTGTTAGTAAACCTCTGGACTCAATGTCCTGACAGGCTGGAGTTTGTGCAACCTCTACAAACACAATAATTTACCATGATGGTGATAAATAGAATACAAAAACTACCGAAAACACTGATTCACGACCGCTCCTACTGAATACCAACCTGCGCTGCACTGAGTCAACACAGAGCTCGGCGAACGACTCCCTTTAGTGACGTAAAATGACGCAACGCTGAAAAAAAGTTTTACTTTATCTACTAAATTCATGCCTTTATGTCCTGCAAAACATTTTTAATCCCTGCAATACCTTTTTATATGGTATTTTTTTACAAGGTTATATATTCATCTCGAAAAAAATGTTTAACCTTCCGGCCCTCCTCAACTTTTTGATTCCATAATCTGGCCCTTGAATAAAACTACTTGAAGAGCCCTGCACTACACAATGATATGAAAATCATCCTGCCCACTCATTCACATAAAACAATATATTGATTGAACTTTTGTGAGACACTTTGTGTGTTTTGAAAGGTTGTATGAGAGGGAGTGAAAATTACCATTTTGATGTGTTTCACACCCAGGAAGAACATTAAAAAAATCTTCATCTTTATATATAGAGCTGTTCGATATAATATAGTTTACAGCTTGTGATGATACAATCTCAGAGCAGAGATTTGCTCTAGAGTATAGAAATATTTGGTTATTTTGTATATCCGTCCAGTAACATATGAGAGGTAAGATGGCATATATTAATACTGACATATATTAATGTCAGTAAGGTGTATAGTGATATCAAATGATAAACTTGTCAGTCATCCATGTTCACAGCTTTTATCTGTGTGTGCATCTGTCCTGAACATCTCTCTTCACACCACAGACTGAGGGCCCGTTAGAATCGAGACAGAGACATAATAAAAGACCTTCAGATGTTTTCTGATTTGTAAAGAATGTCTACAGCACGTTGAGCCCAAAGCTGCTAGAAAATGAAAGCATATGAACATTGGATTTCTTTTTCCCTGGTATCAGTACTAAATATAGCTTTGTGTTTTTACAAGGTTCAGTGCTAACCCATCAAATGCTTTGAAGATGGAGAGAGTGGCAAGACAAGAGAGTGCAGTGGATTCACTGCTAGTTTTGGTTCACATTTAGTCCAGCCATTTAATATGGACAACACATGTGCTACTTTCTTCTTCTGTCTTTCTGTCTCCGCCTCTCTATGACTATTTTTCTCACTTCTTAGCACTCTCTTTGTCTGTCTCCTTCATTACTTTCATTAGTTTCTTCATATCTGCCCACCCCTTTCTTTCAAGTCTACCTTCATTTTTCATTATTAGTCCTACTATATGTGTTTCTCTCTTTCATCTGATGTTCACCTGTTCTCACATCCATGAAATTTCGATCAAATTGGAAGGGGTGGTTTATCCGATCCATCAGCAAAAAATTACCATGTAAACGCTTGAATCCGACTACTTTCTCAATCGTATCCAGAAGTCTCTGGGGCACATGCACAGTGCAATGTTGACACGCATTACACAGTGCACAAGTTCACGTTCATGTCTTTAGTTGTAAAACCTTTGCTGATTTATGAATGTGTATGCCAACAGGGCAAAAATAATGATGAGTTCTGTTGGTGTCACGTCCACAGTTGTCTCCGCAAGTGTGATTGATATGACATCACACGAAGAGCGTGTGCGCAAAAGTTTTAATCGGAATGTATATAAAACACATATAAATGGATATTTGAATCAGATTACAATGGTTAGAGTACATGTAAACAGATCTGCAATCGGATTCAGTTCATTCGGATTGGCAAAAATTGGTGCATGTAAACATAGCCATTAAGTCCCATGTTAAAATGCCCAACTTTACAGAAGAAAAAAACATGTTTACAGCCTGGATCAAATTGTGGTTTTGATCCATACAGCTAATTTTGTCCTTAATGACAGGTTTGCTGCTGCTGTCTGTGAGCCCTCACGTTACCTCAGCTAATTCCAGCCACTGAATTTGGCATCTCTGCCGTGTTTGTGCTTTTTTCAGGATTATTTTATACAGTTATCAAATAATATGGCGGCTTGTGCGGTTATATGGTTGAGACAGATGTGCGTCTGTGTACATGTGCACACATGCGGAAGATAAACAGAACACATGTTGTTGGATAGTCTTGGCATTGGCTAAAAGTTTTGTTCGTGAGATTTACTATGCCAATGGCTGGAGAATATGCCTCTCAAGACTCCACAAACTCTGACAGCACTGCTTGGATATTATAACTAAAACTGCTGCACTATTTAAAAAAATTATACTTTGGATGCAGGCTCATTTGTTTGTGAGAGTCTAATGTATATGATCATATACAGTTTTACAACATAAACGCTGCTGAGGTTGCATAATTTCTTGAAGAACGGTGATGGAGAGCAGATCATTCAGAAGAAATATGAAACAACAGTGTTGTTGTCTGTTTTTCAATGGACGCTCATGGACATTTTACCCAAGTGCAACAGATTGGATTGATCTTGCGATCACTATTTCATTAAAAGGTATGGAGTCCTGTTTTGATTTTGCGTGTTATCATTTGCACACCCGACACAAATTAAAATGACTGGTGCTGGAGCATCTATATCATAAAAAAGACGCCGTAGATAGTAAACCATAGAACTTTCAAATTATATAACTTGTTATCTTTAATAATATTTTAGTGTCTACACTCTATAGATAGCTTCTTTAGCCTGCTAACATGATCACGTCAGGCTAGGCAGGCGTGGTTTCAGCAACCAGACACCTCAGTTCCAACCACGCCCCGCCTCTTTGCCCATTTTCAGTTATCCAGGAGTGATCCGGGAGATGGCAGTGGCCGCATTTTCGCTTCAAGAACGCTCTTCAGAAATCTACGGGTGACGTCATGGACACTACGTCCGTATTTTTTTTACAGTCTATGAGCAGAACCAAGAAATTTATACAGGTTTGGAACAACTTGAGGGTGAGTAAATGATGATAGAATTTTCATTTTTGGGTGAACTATCCCTTTAAGTGTCCGAAAACATTGCATTCAGTTACTTAAGTATATTCTTGTAAAGTATATTATTTCCCTAAGTACTCTTTTTAAAGTTATGCTAAACTGTACTTCTTTTTCACAAGTGACTACTCGCGCTACTTCTATTACAAAACGGCATAGAACAGATATGTTAATTGGAAGGCACCTTGTGTCTAGTAAACGAGGGTGCTAGGCAGGTTGCTCATTTTATGAAAAAGAAACAGAAGTGTTTGTTCAATTTCCAGGAGATTGGACTTGAGTGTCTCGTTTCAAAGGTCTGTTGCACGAGCAGCATTACAGCAGCTTACATGCCTCTTTGGGACCTACTGCATTGAGCGCAAGGCCAGCCATGGAGAGAAAAGCCTCTCTTTGTCTGCATTCATAAGAGCTTCTCCATAAAAAAAAAAAGGAGAGGAGAAAAACAAGGCATCACATTAAAAACACACGTGGAAGTGGAGTTTCTGGTGTTTTCTCTAGGGGAAAGCTGATCTTAGATCTGTGGTTTTGACCTAAACAAACAGCAATCACTAAAGAAGCCATAATTTGTTGATTAAAGATGATTAATAGTGTAGTATTTTTGCTGGATCTCCTGCTTTATTTATCTGTCACTCGCCCTTCTGTTATTTCATTCCAGCGATAAAGGACATGCCGTGAATGATATCAAAACCACAGTCATCTCCGCAAGATGTATCAGGAGCTTGGCCCAACAATTGCCACATGTTTAGTTTGTTGTACTCACTGCGTAGGCAACTTCTGAGGAACGACCAGCCTAAAACACTGTGTGTATATAGCAACTGTCAAAACAGATTTTTTTTTAAGGCCAATCCGTTATCATCTCCAACATTTCAGAGCTTGTTTTCTTTTAATTGCTAACTTAGGTCATTGTCTATGGTTTCAGGCCGCAGCACAGCAGTAGTCTGTATCAAAGGATCTTTCCCCACCCCTGTTTATAGTCACAATACCAGACACTTATACACAACATGTGCTCAACAAAATAAGACTTGAAGGGATGATGATTTTGGGGTGTGGGTGAAATGGGTCGAAAAAAGGGGTTCATGGAGAAATTAAGCTATTGATACAAAAAATACAAGAATTATTTGATGCAAATGTAGGAGTGCACAACAGCCTTTATACAGATACATATACAGACAAATACCATGGGCATCTTCTGTCTAATGTCAGTCGGAGTTCTGTTGTACATGTTTTAGATGAGTGAAATGCATAAAAGAACAACTGTTTCTAATCATCTGTCCATCTGTCTGGGGTTATGATTGAGCACCTTATGTAATTGCTGCACATGTGTTTTTGTGTGTGAACAGGGGGCTAATCAGACAGCCACAGTGATTGTTTTGTGCTCTTTGAGAGACTTCAGCCTGGTCCAGGAGATGTGTCAGCTGGCTATCAGAGATGTGGGGGGGCTGGAGGTTCTCATCAACCTGCTTGACACAGATGAGATCAGATGTAAAGTAAGTGCATCCAGATTCAGTTAATTAGGTCAGAAGTCACCATTTCGACTCTGAGAAATGTTTATTTATCTGTTTTATTTCATTTAAATTTTTACATATGTACACTACTGTTCAAAAGTTTGGGGATGGTTCATTATTCAAAAAAATCAAAATATAGTAAAAACAAGTAGTATTGTGAAATATTATTACAATTTAAAAAATCTTTTTTAAAAATGTAATTCATTCCTGTGATGGCAAAGCTGAATTTTTAGCAGCCTCGCATGATTGTTTAAAAATCATACTATTATGCTAATTTATTGATTGGGCAACATTTCTTATTATCAATGTTGAAACAGTATTTAATGGTATTGACTAATATTTTTGTGGAATTTTTTTTTTTTTTTTCAGGATTCTTTGATGAATGGAAATTTCAAAAGAACAGCATTTATTTGAAATATAAATCTTTTTTAGTGTTATTAATGTCTTTACTGCCACTTTTAATCAATTTAATGCATCCTTGCTGAGTAAAATATTTCTTTTTCTTTTTTTTCCCCCTTTTTTTTAAACATACAAACCCCAATGTTTTTAACGATGGTGTACTTTTATATTAAAGCATTAATATTAGTATGACAATAATTTATGGCGCTTTTCCACTACGTGGCTCAGCTTGGTACGACACAGCTCGTCTCACTTTACTTTCGGTTTGCTTTTCCTCTGCGGTTTAGTACCGCTTCAAAGTGGGTAGGATTATAGACTGATCGTTATAGTTGCGCCACCTCTACTCCTCGTCTACCAATGAGTCTGCACCTCATCTACTGACCACGATACAGCCATTTGTTTTTTCAAGTTGCGTGTGACTGTTGTTTAAAGTCGTTTTGCGAACAAATGATACTGCGGTGGCTGTTACTGACTATTTAAATCAAGCGGGTTTGGTGTCTCGTGTTTCAAATCCAATGACGCTGGTAGTGACAATTCTCTCTGACCAATCAGTGATCTGCAGTGTTTACACGTCACATTTAGTATTGGTACGGCATGCTTGGAACCTCCACCGAGGTGGTACTATTTAAGTGAGCCGTACCGTTCCATGCCAAGCCGTCCCAGGCAGTGGAAAAGCACCAAAAAGTGAGCCATACTAAACCGTACCATGCAGTGGAAAAGCACCATTAGTTGCTGTTCCCTGCCACTTCCTAATATGCACACATTATAATACAATATACTGAGACACTGTGGCTGATTTCTACATTTATATTGTGTCGAAATGACCAAAATATTGAATTGTTCATTGAAACACGCATCAGGGTAACACTAACTATTATAAAAAAGCATATCAAACAGAAATGTATTAAAGCCACTGCCATTCTTTTTTGTTCTCTTGAGTGCAAAAAAGAAGTTGAAGCTTTCATAAAACTCCAGCAAGTTGTAAACTCAAAAATTTCAATCATTTCTACATGATGTAGCATTAGGTATATGAAGCAGTTATTCTTATAATGGATACTTTACTCTGCCTTGTTGTTAGATTGGTTCTTTGAAGATCTTGAAGGAGATCAGTTGTAACTCCCAGATTCGGCGGACCATCGCTGATTTGGGCGGTTTGCAGACTATGGTATCTATCTTGGACTCTCCTGACAAAGAGCTGAAGTGCCTTGCTGCAGAGACCATCGCCAACGTGGCCAAGTTCAGACGGGCCCGCAGGACAGTCCGACAGCATGGTGGCATCAAGAGACTGGTGAGAAACATGAAGTCTGCACTTCTGCGTTTGTCAAAACAGGTTGGCCTTGATTAAAAACTTGCAGAAGAAAAAGAGACAAAAGGATGGAGAATGTTGAGGGATAAGCAATTGAACATACATATACCAGCCTCTATTTCTCCTCTCTCTCTCTTTAAGTCTGTTTCTCCCAATCATTTTCTATGCCAGCATCAAAGGGAGCACATTGCAGGTAAAAACAGATTGAATGTCGTTCTCCCCCTCATCCTGGCATGTGTGTTTATTGACAGAGCGACGCTCGGTATGATTAGGGCTCGCGTGTTACTCTGCTCTGTATATTTACTCGGGGCCAGACTCGGACGTTCTCAATGTAGCTATCATAGATTAGTTACATTAAAGTCCCAGACCACCTCTGAACAGCACTCGCGTGTAATGCTGTGTTAAAGTGGCCTTTCTGACTTGACAGCAGGGAAACATGAAATTTACTCTTTGAAGGATGTGGTCATTTGTAGATTTTGGTGTGACATAGTCTGAATTTTCAAGCCCTCTTAAGTAACAGCCAATCTTTGGCTGATGATGAATGTTTAGATGAATGTTGGCAGCTTCAGGGCAGGATATTGTATTCCACATCCTGCATTGAAGATGTCATAAAATACACCATGACCCCACTAATAACATTCATACTCGTTTTCGTATGACACGACTCTTCTGCCTTAATGCAGAGTGAAATGAAACAGTATAAATGATCATAAGGAATAGAAATGTTATGTTATCATGATATCATGTGAGGCAAAGTGACAAATCTATTACATTGTTACAAAGTTCAAGCACAGGAAAGTGCTTTAAGATGAGGCAACAAGCTGAAGTTGTTTCTGGCAGGTGGAGTTGTTGGACTGCGTTCCTGATGGTGTGTCTCTGAGTAAGGAGCAGGAGAGGGACGTGGAGGTGGCGCGTTGTGGGGCTCTGGCTCTATGGAGCTGCAGCAAGAGCACCTGGAACAAGGAAGCCATCCGCCGGGCTGGGGGAATCCCTCTGCTCGCTCGGCTGCTCAAATCACCGCAGAAGAACATGCTCATCCCTGTGGTGGGAACATTGCAGGAGTGCGCTTCTGAGGTTTGCTCAAACTGTTAAAATTAGTCAATTTTAGAATATGAGTTTTGAATACCCTATTGCAAAAATCCAGGCTGGGTTCACGAAAATCTTCTCAAGAAAGAAGTTAAGAAAATTATAGGAAGTTCGTAAGAATGTTCCTAAGTGCAAAATTCTTAAAAATTTCTCAGATATTTTCTTAAGAACATCTTCATTTTTTTCTTAAGTACTTTGGTGTTACTTGATTGAAAGGCGGGTATTGCTGAAGACTCGCCAAATGAAAAACACCTCAAAGCCTGTCCTTTTGCACTGCCTGCAGATTACCTTATATATTATAATACATGCATTAAAATAGTCACTTCAGAGTACTTGTCCACATTCGTGGTATTATTAATATGTATTATATGTAGCTAGCGTTATGTTGTAATGTTTAATATTTGAAACCCAATAATTTCATTAAACATCTTACTTTTGGGGATTTAAACAGGTTGGAGGTTATCCTAATGTTAAGAAGTTATTTACGATGATTTTCATTCTTTTCAGGAATATGAATACTTCTTAAATTATGTCTTAAGAACAATCCTAAGAAAAGTTTTTGGGAATACAAAATATTCTTATATAATTTAGAAAAATAATTTTATTCTTAAAATATGTACTTTTTAAAGTATTTATGTTTCACTAACTGTTTCATTAAAAAGTTACTTTTTAAAAAAAAGTACACCACTATTCAAAAGTCATTTTGAAAGAAATTTATACTTCTTTCATGGATTTTAATGAAAGATGCATTAAATTGATCAAAAGTGACAGTAAAGACATTTATAATATTACAAAAATAATTCTAAGCCAGATAAATGCTGCTATTAAAATGTCATGGTTTCCACAAAAATATTAAGCAGCACAACTGTTTTCAACATTGATAATAAGAAATTATTAATAATAAAATGGAATAATAAGAAACAAGCACCAAATCAGCATATTAGATTGATTTCTGAAGGCTCATGTGACACAGAAGACTGAAAATTCACCTTTGCCATCACAGGAATAAATTACATTTTAAAATGTATTAAAATAGAAAACAGTTATTTTAAATTTTACAGTTTTTACTGTATTTTTGGTCAAATAAATGCAGCCCTGATGTGGTTAAAAAGTCTTACCCTTACCTATGCCATGGAAATGTAAATACTACTAAATACAATAAAGAATATTTACAAAGTATTGTGAAACATAATGCAAAAGCCACTCTATATAAGGACACTTAGTGCAAAGTATGGCTGAAAATAGCATGCTGTTCATGAAACCTTACTTTTGACTGGCAGATTGTTTCTATTAAAGGACCAGTTTGAAGATGTGAATGACTGTATGATGCCAGACGCAAGAAACCCTAGGATGAAATAAGCGCTATGTCGCTGCACGCAGTGTTGTTTGGCAAGGCAGAGTGGTTTTTACAGTAGGTGTTCAGCATAGAAAGTCATTCTGCATGTTTGTGTTGGCAGAAGAGCTACAGAATTGCTATACAGACTGAGGGCATGATTGAGGATCTGGTGAAGAACCTCAGCTGTGACAACCAGGAGCTCCAAATGCACTGTGCCAGCGCTATCTTTAAGGTACGGCCGTACACTCTCAACTACACTTTTCTTTGGCGATGTATAAAAGGGGTGAGGTTGAGGTAAAAATGAAATGGCATACTAATTTAGTCCTGGCTTTGACTGTCACAACACAGTGTACATCTCGATGCTGCTTAAATCGTTCTATGTGTGTCTGGCTTCATTCCTGTTTTAGTGTGCAGAAGATAAACATACCCGTGATCTGGTGCGGCAGTACGGCGGACTGAAGCCACTGGTCGTGTTGCTCAACCAAGCTGAAAACAAGCAGTTACTGGCCGCCACAACTGGAGCCATCTGGAAATGTTCCATCAGCATGGAAAATGTTGCTAAGTATGTGCATCATGTAACTACAGAGCTTCTGCAAAAACATTTCTTTAATTTTTCTGAGAAATTGTGACAGTTTTCCTCTCAGAACAACAGCACATGCTAGTCGATGAGTTGAATCAACTCCACAGCAACTACATACATTCAGAAACGTCCTGTTTCATTCTAAAAGTTGTAACTTCCTCCTGAGTCTCTCCATCAGTGTCTCACTCCAGTTTGAACAATGTAAGGCTGAACACTGTTACTGACAATCGTCATTTTGGCTGCGTGAGATTCTCCAGCTTTGTTGTTGTTGGGCTGCCGAAGCGTGAGCTGTTAAAGTTCCACCCTCTTTGGAAAGGGGGCAGAGGAGCAGCAGCTCATTTGCATTTAAAGGGACACACACAAAAATGGCGTGTTTTTGCTTCACACCCAAATAGGGGCAAATTTGACAAGCTATAATAAATGATCTGTGGGGTATTTTGAGCTGAAACGTCACAGACACATTCTGGGGACACCAGAAACGTATATTACATCTTGTGAAAGGGGCATTATAGATCCCCTTTAATAAGTTTATCACAGATAAGAATAGATTTTTTGTTTAGCATTTCTTATTAGTTTCTTCGTGAGTTTTATCTTGCAGATAGCAGATTTAAAAGAAAGGTTGTTTTGAAAAAACAAATTACCAAGATTTTGTTCATTTTAAAAATAATATTCCATTCCTAAAAATCAAAATTTCATCGTGTGGTCAACTAGATCTCCTGATCTCAATGTGGCATATGAATCTTTAGACTATGAGGAGTCAAGTCAATGTGAAATGCGTAATTGGCTCCAGATTTGGCCAAATCGTGTACCACAAAGGGGTCTGGTTGGGAGAAGGACAGAGGATGTGCAATCAAATACAGCCTTCATTTTTAAGAGATGTCTCATTTGTTCACTTCTAACACTCAGATTTTCCATGGCTCAGAGCTGTCAACCATTGTCCATCTGAGTCTGCGCTGAGTGCAGCTACAGAAGTGATTATTTGAAGAGAGAGCAAAAGTTTTTATAAACTCTGTCAATGAGCTCTGATCTTTTATGATGACTTTTTGCTGAAGGAATGCAAATTGTTCTTTCACCCACACCGCTAACAAAAGATGAAGTAAAGTGTTGATTTTATAGACGCCCGTGATGTGTTAGTCGAGGCCGTTGCTCCATTAGTGCAGCAAGTGGGCTGTGGGAGATGTGGAATGCGTCTCTGAAACAGTCGTGCTGTAATAATCAGGAGTGTAAGCTGAAAGACTCTTAAATCGTTTGTCATGTAAAGCATGCTGGCCTTATTCCAACGTCACTTAGCTCAGCGAAGATGATGACCGTCCTGGAGGCTTTCCTGGTGTAATTTTTCTGGCGGCTGATGTCTTTTAAGCCAGTCATTTTCCCCTATAAATACGAAAAACCTTGGAATCTTCATCTGGCTTGCCCGTTCTGTCACACAAGCACTCTCATATAAAAGTGATTTACACATATTACTTTGCTTCGCAGTATGCGTTTGGGGACTCAAAAATGCATTATTTAATTCCACCATTACCTTTCTATAAATTATCAGGTGTTATTTTCACAAGTTTGAGGCCAAGGAGCTGATGAATTTACATTTTTAGTTTATGATAAGAGCTTTTTTTTATTTTATGGGATTGTTATAGACTAGGATCTGTAGAAGGATCTACTGTCTGGCCCCACACCAGTCGCAAATAGAATAGTATTGAAAGAGGAATTCAGAGGGAGGCTTGTGTCTGAAATGGCCCAGTAGCAGTAAGGCCACTCTCTCTCCACCTCATAAGTCAAAACTGACAAAAGCTCATCCTGCGTTTACATCAGGCTTAGTTTGCTGAAACTAGAGGCAGGTGCCCCATGCCTCATTCAATTCGTTTAATGTCCCATTAGCCAAATAAGTGTCCTCCATGAAAAGTAATGCTCCGTGAAAACATTTAGTTGTTAAGATTAGGGCCATGGTACTACCTCTGAAGAAGCCTCAATGAAACTTGTGCTAAAAAAGAGAGATTAAACAAGCCAGTAAACAAAGTTTGTTAACACTAATGATGTATAAAGGCCCGTTAACGCAGCAAAAATGATAACTATAACCATAAAGATTATAAAAATCGTTCTAGAGAAAGAAAAGGAACAATATTGTTGGAATCACTTTCAGTTTTTTCCCCCCAGGTGATGAACAATAAAAACAATGACAGCCAATCAGAACCCATCTGACATTAATATATTAATCATTATAGTATCATTGTAGTTATTGTTCTTGGGTCTTAATACTTATGATTCTTTCAAAAATGAATCCTATTTTTATCATAACTTTTTTCATTATATTTTATGCAGAATCTGTTCCTTTGTATCATTATGTTAGTTATCATATCAACTCTTTATCTTTATCCAGAACATAATAAATATTCATTTTGTGCTGGATGTGCCAAACTAAATAGTTACACAAGTCCTTTTCGACAGTTATTTTCATATTATAGCATTGGTATTATTTTGTCTTAAAAAGCGGCGGGGACCTTGAGTGGCGCTGCGCACATACTTGTGCTGTTTATTGTTTATAAATCCCAATATGTGTGACAAGGTATAAGTATCAGGTCTGTCTGGTCAGCACAAATATATGTGTTTTATATGTTTGAATTAAGTTATGAAGAACGATGGATTGGAGGTGCTTTTTCTTTGCCTTGTAAACCTTTCTGTGGTGAGGACAAAATCAACTTTGGCTAAAAGTGGTGGGGACATGAAACCACCCGTCCCACCCGCAAATTACACCTATTTATTATAGTCTGTATTGTGCCTGTGTTCACTTGCACAGGTGGCTGGTTGAACGTTTTAGATGTCAGCTGTATAGAAAATCACTGTGTTTCTGGCAGAATATTTAATGCATACTTGGACATGAAGAAAGAACTGGTTTTATTGCAATGTGTTTTTTGGTTTTTTTTTTTTGTACATCATCAAGGTCAAACACAACATTTGGAATAAAACAACCAACCATTTATGAAAATTAAATCTGTCGGAGTAGGGGAGCTCCAGGTCAGTGAGCATTTACCAGGGAATGTTTTCTCGATCCATCTGGTCTTGGTGTAAGTGCAATGTGCCATTTCAGAAACAATCCCAGCCTGGCGTTTTAAGGCAAAAATCATTTTAGAATGTATTTTACAGTGGTCATAATTTTGAGGTGCTTTTCGTCCTTATTTTTCTCCATTGAAAGCACACAAGCTGAGAGTCCTGGTGTTGCCAGCAGCAAGACAGCATGTCTTTGTGTGGCTGATGAGAGGGCTGGCCATGCGAGTCCAGCAGCGAGAGGGGTTCAGGGCTGGGTTGAAGGGGCTTTTAGAAGGTGGCCGTGCCTGAACAGAATGTGAGACCTCCACAAATATGCTGGGAAAAGGCACATGTTAACCATTTAGCTGATTAATGATGCATAAAATTAAAATGGTTATATTATAACAAGAAAAATTTTAGAATGATTATAATCATAACCTTAATATAATTATACACAAAAGGGGATATTCACTGGAGTTTTTACTCATATAGAGCTTTTATTGCAAGATCACAGTAATCTATTATTTTTCTGCTAAGAATGCACTAAATGCTTAATTATGCATTCATTTCTAGTGATGAATATTCATCTGAAATTGCAAAAAAAAAAAAAATAACAACATTTGTTCGACTGAAATATCGAGAGGCGGCTCATTGCTGAAGAACTTAGATAATACGACACGATACTCTGAACTGCATACCATATTCAAATATCCAAATTTAATTTTTGGCTAAATGAAAACTTTAATTTTGGTTTCGGTGTTTCATTAAAAAATTAATTTTGGTGCATCACCACTAATTTCCTAATGAGAAAAGCCTTGTTTGAAAGGGATTAGAACTGATAACAATACAAAATTTCATTTAAAACTATATCTAAACACAGTTTATCTCCGTAAATTTACATTAGAAAAGAATAAATGCTTGTCTGAGAAAATGGGAGATGGCAACTGTTGCTAATGCTGGAATGTTTTTAAGGTGGGGCTTAGCAAAGGGTCAATTGTTTTGGGTTTTACTCTTCACCTACAAATCTAAAAATTTTCTGTCTAGTCTTTCCTTAGCAACCCACATAAAATATCCTTTCTTACAACCATAACATTACAACCTGTGCTTCGCAAAGAAAATTCTAAACTATTAATCAAAGAGTCGATGGGAGCATTTGGGATGCCATTAGGAGCTCTAAAACGGTGCATGCTCACTCTTTAACCTTCGTTTTGCGGTAGCGACTGATCGGTGCTGTTTCATGTTGTTTCTCTTGGCATGGTTATTTGGCAGGTCGGTGTTGGCTTTACAAAAATAGACAACACCCACAGTCCATTTATCAGAGGTAACATGTAATTACTCCACAACTTTAATGTTAGCATACTGATAACATTTCTCTGATGGCATCTCTGTTTTACATGCTATGTTTTTCACATAGACTTGGCCTTATTTCTGACCTTTTTTTTTTTTCTTTTTTTTAATAAAGTCTGAGCTAATTTTGGCTGCTGTTCTTTAAATTTACTCTCGAGAAAATGTTGGTTGAGAGCCAAGTGACCTTGGACACTCTTTCCAATGGGCATCAGGGCTGCTTAGCCAGAAACCGTAACTGTGAATAAAAACAGCCATATAGCTTAACCGTACATCAGAGATTAGTTGAGGCTCCCTGTAACCACATTATATGCCTTTTAAATGTTTACTGTAGTTTACCACTACTTGGCAAACAAGGCCAGAATCGCACCAAAAGCTCATGTTGTCTTGCTCCAAACCAGAAAATGTGGTCATTGAGCATAAATGCATATTGCGAGCAGCGTGGGAAATGTTGTGGCAATATAACATCACCGGATTTATTCTTCTCCCAGATATCCACAGCCCTTACAAATACTTCCTGTTGCTATTTATGGTTTTGAGTCTTCATGTTTTTACAATCCATTGCATGATGGAAAAAAAATGTTTCATCTAATTATAAACAAACTATTTCATGTTTTTGTGTCCAATGAAGAAAGGTCCTTGAGAGCAATATATAGACACAACTTGTTCTTTTTCATGGACTTGGATTTAGCCTTATCAGATACTACATTTTAAAGCAAACAATTGAAACACACAGGGGTAAAACTCACTATTCATTACTAAACTTTATTCAACAGCTGCAATTGTAAGATTTGAGATTACAAGCGTGTTCACAAAAGGAATGTGCACTGTAAAAAAAATCCCAGTAAAATTTACGGTAAAAAAACAGCAGCTGTGGTTGCCAGAACTTTACCGTAAAAAATACAGTAGCAACGTAAAAAAAAATCTGTTAAATTTACGGTAAAATAACGTATTTCATTAACTGATATAATGTTAATTTACCAACCTAATGAAAAACTAATATCTGTTTTGTACCTTTTATAATACACTGACAGTCACCAAACACAGTGGAGATAAGAGTCACGTGATGAATCAAAGTTCATCACAAACAGCTTTTCCACAAGCTGAGGAGGACAATACTAATATATAGAAGGTGCACACAGTGTCATGCACACACACACACTAAACACCATCATGGTAACATGGATGAAATTTTAAAAATGCAATAAACATTAATTTAACAACATTAGATGTAACATAAAACCCTAATGTACATAACTGATTAGAAAAAAATTAGAAAAACTAAGAAGAAACAGAGTTATTTCAACGAAAATATATCAAATGTGAAGTGTCACGCAGGGAATTATGGGAATGTCAATTTACGGTTTTTCACTGTAAATTTTACAATGAATTGTTATTTTTCACTTCCAAAAACTGTGAATTTAATGGTATTTTACCGTAAAATTACATTAAATGTACCGTTAGATCTATTACAGTTATTCACCGTATACAGTACGGAAACTTTCTGTAAACCAATTGACAGTTTTTCACCGCAGCATTTTTACAGTCTTTTACTGTTAAAATCACGGTCATTTTTTACAGTGTCATTTTGTGGAAGCAACACGAAAAGGTATTTTTCTTGCAAATAACCAATAGATGCCTTGGTATATTGAGTCCTTGTATTTGTTTTTGATTGGAAATTATGTATGCACCATTTTCTTGGGCTTGGGCTTTTGCATACAAGTAATCGTTTCTTGCTCACTCTCTCTTTCTCTTTCTTTCCCCCAGGTTTCAGGAGTATAAGGCACTGGAGATTCTGGTACGTCTGCTCACAGACCAACCGGAAGAGGTACTTGTTAATGTAGTGGGGGCTCTGGGAGAATGTGCCCAAAAATCAGAGAACCTTGCCATCATCCGCAAGAGCGGTGGTATCAAGCCTTTGGTCAACCTACTCACTGGTACCAACCAGGCCCTTCTAGTCAACGTCACAAGGGCCGTGGGAGCCTGTGCTGCTGACCCTGAGAACATGGCGTAAGTCTTACCTTTGATTTGTAAATTTACAGCACTCTTAAATATGTCCTTTGCAATTCAAATAAGAACGCTCGGTACTGTATAATTATGACAGATTTTCAGACAATTTTCACAGATTTTCTATTACCTAATTAACCTGGATCCAAAACAGTTGTCCTGAAACAATCCAACAGCTGACAATGCTCACAGTGTCCAA
The DNA here is from genome assembly GCF_018812025.1 of Megalobrama amblycephala. NCBI lineage: Eukaryota > Metazoa > Chordata > Actinopteri > Cypriniformes > Xenocyprididae > Megalobrama > Megalobrama amblycephala. Next base: position 15,829,255 of record NC_063063.1, on the reverse strand, counting down.
CCTTGGCCCTGTAATCCCTCTCACTGTTGCCATTGGCTTGGTTTAGGATGACAAGGCATTGTTCTTGTTCTCTGTAAAAGATTTCATGTTCACCGCTTCTGCAGCAGATCCAACAGGCCCAGGGTTGTGCAGTTTGAACAGGCTCCACGCTCCACACATGCAGGGCGAGAGCCCTTAGCCCTGGTGCCGTAATTACAGGGCCCAAAGCTCTGTGTTTACTCTACCTGCTGTGAGACTCATAGCTGTGGCCGGGGTGGAGGCCTTTTATTGTCTCAATGCGGTCAGTTTGTATAAGCTGAAAAGCACTTCTGACAACGGCCATTTGGACTTGCTAAACAGAAACAGGCAGGAGAGCATAAGCACAGATGAGTATACAGAATGTCATTTTCAACTTTTCACTCTGTGCACTTGACTATACTGTACTGAGTGACATGCAATAAAAAGACTGTGTACTGTGAAATAATAGCAAGAAACATCTTTCTGTTGAGTTTCTCTCTCAGGCTGCATCCAACAAAAACAAACATACGATGCAACAAATGTATTCCAATTGGCTAACAAATAAGTGTTATGAACCAGCTCTCTTTTGTGAATGAAAAACACGCAGTGTATGAATAGTACAGTATGTACTATGTATGTTTCCTGAAAAAAAGGACTAATTGACTAATTGTATAATTTACTTGTAGAATTCCTTGCATATATAAGCCAACATTATAAATTAAACGCACCCAAAGGAATCTGAATTCAATTGGAATTGAATCAGTATCTCTTTCTTCAAATCGATCAAATTCGAAAATGAATTGAAAGCTTGTGAATTGGATTCAAATCAGGAAATCTATATCAATACTCAGCCCTAGAGGTGGCATATGGTTAACAAACAGAAAAAAAGTATTATTGTCTTAAATATATGCAAAGCACAAAACTGCAGTGTAATTCACACATTCACAGAGATTTGAGTATTGGTCTTTTTGTATATTTAGCACATCTGACTCTCATTGCTTTTACAAGACTGTTATAGACTGCAGTCCCCTTCTTAATTAAGGCTGGACACAAATGAAGAGCGTTTTGTTCCCCTTCTCTTCGGCACCCAAACTCACACAGCCTTTGTCTGAAAGATTAATACGTTTATGGATGTGAGCAACCACAGTGGTGTAGTAAAAGTCCACAAAGCCTGTTTTTGAAGAAATAAGGTCATTCATTTCATTTAACTATTTGAGTGACCAAGAACTTCAGTGCTGAAGATCTGTGCTCTTGAAGAACATGTTTTCTCATGGAATCTAAATTTAAGATTCGTCTTTTTGTTTTAATTTCCTTGTAGTTGTAAAGAGAGTCTTTTTTGGATGTGTTTTCATTCCTTTGTGTTCCATGTTGATGGTTTATTTTGAGAATTAAGCAGAGTAGTCTGCAAAGCTATTAGCATGGCTTGTATTTGATAATTGTTTTCTTTTGTAGAGCAGCATGTTCAGGCCTGTTTCTCAAATCAAGACCAGTACAAAGTATACATGATGGTCTGCCCTCCACATCTCAAAATTATTGGTCAGTTTGAAAACACACTAATTGCCTTTTCAAAATCATTTATTGAAATATTTGATCTTTATTTATCAAATTCATTCCAAATCAATCTTCCATTGTTGGATTTGGTGCACAGATCCCAAACTGTGAACTTCCACTGCTTCACCAGCCTACGGACTGATTTCTAAGTACATCCTACTGCTGTAGTGTTGAGTGCATCTTACCTGTTCAAGTGCAGGATTATGTCCTACTCTTGAAGGATTTAGTGGCCTCTCAGGATCGCGTGGGCCTCTCCCTGTTATCATGCTTCTCAAACTGATTTATTATGAGGATGGGGTACGGTTTGTGTTGAGATGGTTTTGACCAGCGCTTGGCCCAACCTCCGTTCACTAGCACCTCCCTTTGCAGCGTGGTTTAGCAATTATGACAGCATTGAATGTCGGCCTTGTCGCTGGATGCACACATGGGAAACAGGTTACATGTTATTTATACCTGACAAACGGACCGCACTGAAGAGTCATTTTCCCATGCTTCCCAGAGCCTGACTACATCCTTTAGTAGAATCATATCCGCAGCATGAAATACAGCCTGTTCTTAAGTAAACCTCACTCAGAAGCAGTGAAATATAGAAAGACTTGTCTCTGAGAATGTTTGACTTGGAAAACTGACTTTCTCTGGGGTTTTTTCCTCCTCCGAGTCGCCGTCAGGAACAGAGTTAAACGTTGCGTTCTGTGCAAGTGTGTGTGAATGTGTGTGTTTGTCCACAGTTCACTATAAATATCTGCACGGACCTCCTAAAAGAATTGTACGGGTCAGCTTTCGGGCAGGCTGATGTGAACATGTTCGAATGGAGTTGTTGGAAGGTTTGGAAGGTGAGCAGGGGGTACCAGCATAAGGGACTGAGCAGGTGGGTTGTGATGGGAAAGCCATGCTGAGCAGCTTTGTGATCTGCTACTGGAATGTTTTCATCGTCACACCAGGAGGGATAGTCTGCTGCAAGAGCCAAACTGAACCCTGGGAAAAACAGACATATAAACATGTTGGAGTAAATGCATGAGCTTACACTGCACACTGCGTTGTAAACTAGTTTGTTGTATGCTTGGTGTGACATCTCAGTATCCAGAAGTGACAAGTTGTTATTCTTCTCTCTCAGGATCATCGATCAACTTGATGGCGTACGTCTTCTTTGGTCTTTGCTGAAGAACCCCAGTCCAGAAGTTCAGGCCAGTGCTGCCTGGGCCATCTGCCCCTGCATTGAAAATGCAAAGGTACATTTAATTATTCCCAGTTTCAAAACAGGTTAATTTTCCTCTGTTCATACCCGCAGTGTTTCACTAAACATACTGTAGGAGAGAAACCTCATATTATTGGCTGTCGCCGTTGTTGATACGCTAGTAGCATAGTGTAGTTTGGTGATGCCAAGTGTGAAAATTAAACGGTAGAACACACTTAGTATCGTGCTATACCAGTGGAGGCAATGGGAGAATTAGTACCTGTATGGCCGAAAAAGGTCAGAAACCAGAAGACAGAAAGACTAATAATGACAAAAAACAAGCATAAACGTCTCTACTACATACACAAGGTGGAAAGAATTGATGACCGAAAAAATCCTGAGTAGCGATGCCCAATTTTTTGTTGGATAGTTAAAGGTACAATATGTAATAATTTTGTCCGCTAGAGGTCGCTAGAAGCCTATTCAAAACAAATGCGTAGCTTGATGACGCCAAGAGCGGAATCTTGGGACATGTGGTCTCCACCTCAATGGACGGCGCAAAAGAATTGGAATTGGAGTCAAGAAGAAACCATGTTCATGGATGCGATTATTAAAGTTACTGTAGTATGAAGCAGAGCAGGACAGAGTGTTGTGGGAGCTGAACGAGGCCGCTGGAGCGATTGGGCAACACATGCCTCAAGAGCAGCGGAACTTTTATTATGCCACAGTTGCCAGTGCTGCTTCTGCTATTCCGGTCATGAGTATGAGGTAACGCAGCTCTGTTTATCATATTAGATACATTAGAGAGTGTTGAAAATGTAATAACGTTACTCTGTGCGTTCGCCCGGCGGCTGCTGTGAGACACTTGTTGCACACTGCAGTAAACTAGATTGATTTTAGAATATATGGCTTGTGTTGATAAATGCCATGCAATTAATTTTAAAATGTATTGTATGATGGAGAAAATTATGTATTACTGTAAATAAAAAATAAAGCTGCATCTGATTATGCTATGTTAGCTATTTGACAAAATAGTGTTTTTCTCTGAGGCATGGTAAAGCATGGTACTTGAAAAAGAAAATTGATTTAAACAATAAGACTAAACGTGTTGAGCTATTTTAAAGCCTCTTTGGTGTTTCCATGGTTTCTATAAAATAAAAATAAAACCAGAAACTAGAGGGTAACGCGGGTATGACGCAATTGACAGCTGACTCCTCACACGTCCCGGAGCCTTTGTTAAAATTGCAGTTTTCTCACGATTTACAAATAGTTGGAAACATTTGGGATATTTTAAGTACTCAAGTAAACAAAATATATAACACTGGCCTAGTGGTTTTTGGATATTTTACTGCAAAAAATATTACATATTGCACCTTTAAGAGAATTCATTAGTGTATGGACCACTCTCTAAAACTCACTAGAAGCAATGTAATTTGCATAAAACTTAGAGACAACATCGATAGACAAGATTTAATTCCATTGTGGTATCGATACTTCAGGAACACGAAGAACAAGAGATGCTAACAAAGCATCTATATATAGATTAAATCTCATAGCTGGCACAGAACAAGTCTGCTTTCCTGAGCCTCTTGTGTAACGCATTAACACAAATGCATCATTGTTCCTGTAGATTATCAGCACAGTTACAAATAAAAGAACATTATGTAATGTATGTTTATTTTTTGTCTAAACCGTTTTCTGCTTCTCTGCAAGAATTTCATATTTTTGTATTCCTCTATGTAGCCCCCTGGCTGTGATGTGCGGCTAAAAACAATGCAGGTTCACTTCATGTATTGCAATGGTTCAGTAGCCCTTGTCGTGCACATTTAGAGAGAGAAGGGTTTAGGGGTTTAGAGAGAGTGAGGGTTAGTGGCAAGGACTATGTGAAATTATGTACCCATCCATGCTGGGAACCTGATCAGCCTCACAGCAGCAGTTATTTAGATAAAGCCCCATGTGGATTGAGTTAGCAGCTCCAGGACCAGATTTATGAGAATCATGCTTGAGGAACCACATCTGGGGGCTTCAAAATCCCTACCAGCACTCACAGCTGGTACTTACTATGAATCCTCTAGTGATTATGAGCTACTGTATGATTGTGCTTTGTTTCTTTACTAACAGAGGATGTTCGGCATGTAGCATGTAGTGCTGTCTGCTTTAATGAGGACTGTGCTTAATTATCCCAAAGAATCAAAGTGTGGTTATATTAGCAATTTTGGCGAAATTTTGCAGCAAAAAAGGTTCATTGTTTATTGTCAGTAGTGTAGTGCACAGCTCAAGCATCACTTTCAAACCAAGCACATTTATGTTGGTCAACACAGTAAATCCATGTGACCAACTTGAGCCCATTGCGAAATCTGTGTCGGGAAACCTTTCACTCTCATACCAAATTACAGTTCCTGTGGATTCCTACTGAAATGGCTGCATTTTGTCATTGAAAAATTGTCAAACGCTGCTTTGAATAATGAATACAAACTACTGCCACATGCTGGTATAGACAGTTATTTCCACGCAAACAGGTGCAGAATGTACGTGAGAATTGGCCGTTGACTGTAGTATTTACGGTATGTTCAAGCACAACAAGACAACAAGATGTGAGGCAACACCAGATCTTTTTTGTTGCTTTAGATAAAAACATCTTTAAAATGGATACATTTTAAAATGTTATACCTCTCATTCACTTCCCTTAATGCTATAATAATTGTTGAGAGCAGTTCCCTCAATTTTATCTCTCATATTCACACTCTCAGCATCTTGTTCTTCCCTTTTTATCCCTCAGGCCTTTTCCTCTCCCTCTTTCAGCTTGGCTTACATTGGTTTTTGTAGACTGTTTGTGTTTCATCCGTTCTCTCTCTTTCTCCCTCACTCTTCCTCCCTCTCTGCATGTCTTACTTCGTGCTGTGTTTGCTGATGTGGAACTTAGTTGGGGATGTTTTTGTGGGCCCTGGGTTGAAAGGGTTCCTCAGTGACCCTCCGCAGCTGGTGGCTCTGCTATACTTCCTCTTCTGCTCCCGCTTTTCTCTCTCCCTCTCTATTTCCCAGTGTTCATCAGTATTCCTGTACTGCCATTTCCTGTGTGAGACACGCTGCAGATTCCTCCCCTCTCCTCCCTGATCTTTGCCCAGACACACTAAACACAAAGCTCATCCTTTGGCATGACTTTAGAGGCTCCTCTCTGATGCTGCTGTCTTCACTGCACTCTGCACACTTGACCTGCGCTGGGTCTCAGCTTCTCTTTCTGAGTCTGCAGGGTGGAAGACTGCTTTTTACTGTTCTGTGTACAAGGGTTTATTAGGGTTAAGCTGTGTTATGAAATACAGGGTTATAGAGGAACAGATTTTATTGTTCTCAGGAGAACCCCAGAGGGTTGCACTTACAAGAGGTTCGGGGACTTTAGACTTTGTTCTCTGGGTTAGGAGGATCCAATTCACATGGAGGTGAACTCAAGACATGGTTGTATCTTGTTGTACATGACTAGAACTGAAGCAGCAACCTGTGGTACTCCATAATCATTCCACTATACAAGAAAGGCTTCCTTACCGAATCTTTGGCTTTATCTGATTCCAAAACCGTAATGATATGCTTCTGTACGTTAATAAAGATATCACTGTACTATTTTATAATTGTTCTAAACAGCCTGGTGCCATGCTGGCATGCTACATACCCTCTGGTACCACTGAAATGACTGGACTAGAACTAAAAGAGTAGCTAAAGTTGCCATTTCTGTGCGATATGTGCGGGCATGTGTATTTTTAATTTCCACTCTTCTACTGTGGTTGGCCCTGTGCTGCCTGGCATGAGCTTCCATGTGACCAGAGACCTTTGCATGCACTCTATCAGGGTGCCATGAAGCTTAAAACCAGCTCTGCTTTACTCACACACACTCACCTTTCTAGGGTGAGTATATTCTGTAGGTAGTGTGGACTGATTAAGTTTGACATGTACAGTGGCCAGTTGCATAAACTTTGCCACTATGTTAAGGCTGTGTCTTAAGAACTAATTTGACCAACTAGCAATTAGTCAAGATGTAATCAGTCTTACTTTTCTAATTCCAAATTAGTCTGATCTACCTTTTCATGTAACTGACTTTAAAAAGTTAGGACCAGTCTTGAAAAAAATGTTATGTCTAACTTTTAAGACTAGTCTTAGCGGTTTATTCAACCTGCCCCAGGTTTCCTGTGTGACAGAATAAGTACAGACTTGCTGAATCTCACAGTCTGTGCCACATCCCAAAGCATGCTGGAGTGTCTCCTAGTATCATACGAGAAATGTAGCTATTCTCAATAGTTCAGTGAATGATTTCACATGATAAAGCACAAAATAGCCTTCTCAGTCAGCAATTTTTTTGTGTATAAATACAATTCTTTACAATTTCTTGTTTTTTCTTCTGTGTTTCAGGATGCTGGGGAAATGGTGCGTTCCTTTGTGGGTGGTTTGGAGCTCATTGTCAACTTGCTAAAATCACAGAATAAAGATGTGTTGGCCAGCGTGTGTGCAGCCATTGCCAAAATTGCCAAAGATGTGGAGAACCTGGCTGTTATTACAGACCATGGTGTGGTTCCCATGTTGGCCAATCTCACCAACACTGTGAGTGCTGCTCTAGCCATGTTTCACATCACAAATTCACATCTCTGGAATTGTCCTATAAGACCCTTGAAGTTCATACCGTCATTTCACAATAGGTGTCTTAAAGGCATTTTGATTATTCTAATAAAGCCACTTTTGGAGAACTTGTATAGACACCTTGGGATATTAATGTACTTTTTCTGTTACTGAAAATAAATAGTAATAAGTTGTGAAAATGAGAAACTCTATTTATTTAGGTTTTCTCTTTGTCTCTCTCTTTGTGTGGATGTGCAGGGGGACGATAAGTTACGGCGGTACCTAGCAGAGGCCATCGCCTGCTGCTGTATGTGGGGAAGTAATTGTGTGTCGTTTGGGGAGGCTGGAGCCGTAGCTCCACTGGTACGCTACCTTCGCTCAAATGACCCTTCAGTGCACCAAGCGACAGCCCGGGCTCTGTTTGAGCTGTCTAAAGACCCTAACAACTGCATCACCATGCATGAAAACGGAGTGGTCAAGGTACTAATCATACTTCATGTTAATAATATAACCTGTAACCAAAACCAATAACCTGCTTATACATCTCCTTTTATGCATTGCTAGCTGCTAAATCCTCTTGGATGAGAGCTCTCTCCGTAGCACAAGCAGAGTTGGCACACTGCAGCTTATGACATGTAAAAACATCACTGCTTTGAAAGGATGTATTTCAAAATGTTTTCAAGCAATGAGGGTAAGAGAACAAGGCATGTTTTCTTATTTTTCGAAGTGGGGCGATGGGTTTTTGGGGGGGTAGGGTTGGCGGAAATGAGAACGTTTTCTAACCGTCATGGGAATTCAGTAGAGCAAACAGCAGTGTGTATACTGAGCTTCGCTCCGCCACCCCCCAGTTATCCCCTGTGCCCTAGCATGCCAGGGCTGCTGAGCATTGAAAGGCTGTTGCGCGGGGAACGGTTGCTCAGCAAGCTGCTGGGAAGAAGGAGCAGAATGTGACTGTGGCATGACTTTGGCCAGTGCAGACTGGTCTGGAGTGACAGAACACTGCTGGGATACTTTTTGAGTGGCAGTTTCTGGAATCCACTCAATATGGCACTCAAATCAAAAGACACACTATGTTAGACAACAGTGCCTTACATGGTCTTTAAAACTTTCGGTAATAATTGCTCAATTTACAAGTAACTAAACAGATTTATGCGTTAGGTGTGATGTAGGTTTTATTGTAGTGCTTACAGGGTTATTTAAGGAAAAATGCTCTCCGCTAATGCCAAAAATCAAGCATTTCAAGATGTGGCTGTTAGAGTGACAGGTCTAGACTGCAACAGCTATGCTTCAGTAACACTTTACAATTGTTGCATTAACTAACATTAACTAACAATGAGCAATACATTTGTTACACTATTAATCTTTATTATTAGTTAAAGTGCCTCTATTATGCTTTTTCAGATATTACCTTTCATTGCAGTGTGTAATATAGCTGTTTGTGAATGCAAAAGGTCCGAATAGTTTAGAAGATCAAAGTGAACAACAAATTTAAACAAAGTTTATTGCTGCGTCCCAATTCGCCTACTTATACTACGTCCTAAAAGTATGTACTGTTTTTGTAAAGAAAAAGTACAAACTTTTGAGTGTGTAGCAGAAGAGTATGCAAGCTTTGGGACATACTGCCTCGTCATATTTGCGTCTTTAACGGACGTTCTGTCGCTTAGTTACGCAACCTGTAACTGTTTAAACTACCCTGTCAATCATCTTATCACAATTAAAATCCTCCACATTCAATTTAATTTCCTACTGTTTCGGAGAGAAATGTAGTTGCACGTTTATCTGCCAGTCCGGTCTTTCATGCAGAGAACTCTTCTCATCTTTGCATAACGATGCATTTAAAAGATAATGACCAAATGCATCGTTATAAAAGTTCACAATGCTGTTGCAGATGAAATATAATGTGGATAACATTTAATAAATATCTTTTCGTCAGGTTATACTGATTATTAATCATTCAAGCACCTTTATCTTAACCGCCCTGCTTAACCTTCGGTCTCGCACATCCATCAGGTTTGTAGTTTTTTTTAACACTTTTTATTCATATTTGTAGTTCTAATCGAATCCTCGTCCACAGCGCAATGTGTTATGGGTAATATTAGCTGTTAGAAGTGTACACGGATCTGCACTTTGAATTCTAACCGGAAAAAGTAGACCATCCGGGTATCTTTGGAATACTCATTTCAACATACTACGATTTGGGACATACTAATTCTTTTTCCGAATACTATTTAGGACGGATAGTATGCGAATTGGGAATTTTCTCCCAAAAGAGACCGATTCTGAACTGCCGAAACGAGTCGTCAGTAATACCAGTCTTACTTCCGTAACATTGATACAAAACAATGTAACACATTTGCATAATGCCAGCCTATGGTCTTCATTGACCATTTATTGAGTGCACCTCAATAAATTAGAAATATACACATAGGATTGTTGATGGACATATGCTTGTTAATGCTGTAGAGGAATTACAGTTGCAACATTTCATAATGTCAACAAAAACTTACCACTGAGAAATGTCCTGCTCAAGTTGTCGTTGCGATGGAGGTTCAGGTTGAATAACTGGTTCTTCCATTGTTTCATGCAACTTGAGCTCAAATTGATATGGTAAAATCAACGCCAACTTTACTGTCTTTACAGTGAATCGCTGTGGATTTAGGAAGCCTCTGGAGCTGAAATTCAGTTATGGTAATGGGCATTTTGTTTCCGAAGTAAGTGGTTGACTAATCGCATCTGACCAATCAGAGCAGAGCAGCTCTTGGAAAGGCAGGGCTTAGAGATACTGAATCTTCGTTTTCGAAAAGTCGTTTTCAGACTTTATTTGAGAAATGAGGTGATTTGTTACACTTAAAGTATACTTAAAAGTATACTTTTATATACTAAAAAGTGGGCCAATTTAGTCCCAGGTAGTATTGAAATAGTACAATTACAAGTATACTACTAGTACATTGATATTAGTATACCTACTACATAAAGTATACTTATATAATGTGTAAATATATAAAGTGTACCTTTAGGGGTACAATAGCTTGTCACTGGTGCAGTAGCCTTAAAGGAACATCTTTTACAGATTACTACTCAAATAAACAACTATGCATCATTTAGGGGTAGATAAGGATGTCCCTCCAATGACAATTTGCTGTACCTCTAGAAGGGTATCCAGTCCTGCTCCTGGAGGGCCACTGTTCTGCAGAGTTTAGCTCCAATCCCAATTAAACACATCTGAACCAGCTACTCAAGGTCTTACTTGGCATACTAGAAACTTCCAGGCAGGTGTGTTGAAGCAAGTTGGAGCTAAACTCTGCAAGACAGTGGCCCTCCAGGGCCGAGTTTGGACACTCCTGCTCTCTAGAGGTACTATTTTTGCACATTTTTTTTTTCTGACAGTACAAGACTAAGAGGTCTTTTATAGCCTAAACCAATAACCTACATTTACTCAGACTGGGCTAAACCTAGACCCAAGATACTCTCTATCTGATGAATGTGCTTGCAGTTAACACTAGTGAACTATGTATTCTTCAATTAAAGATGTATGACATTTTATTTTTGCCATGACCACTGTAATTCAGTTTAGGAGAAAGAAAAAAAAAAAACATGTTTTGCCAATATTCAAATTTAACCACATTTTGCTTTCCCAATGAGATTTTCACATGAGAAAACAGTTTGAGAGCTCATACATACAGTTAAAAAGCCTCCCCCACACCCCCAATAACAACTGGATATAAATTATGAGAGTGGTTGTCGTGTTGCAGCCAAATATTTTTTCCCATGTTCCTTTAATGGTGTTCTGTAGTCTGATGTGCTGGTGCAGTGAATGTGGTTCAGCTCAGCCCATAATTGGAGGCTGGACTGAACTTTGGGTGTTCCAAAAGAGTAATGTCCAATTTGCAAAAGTCGTTAAGGCGAATGTTTTTTTGCCCGGTTCAAGCAATGACAAAAACTGGACAGCACAGTGTTTGTGTCTGTGTGAATGCATGTGTCTGCATGTATTGCACCAACCAGCTGTTATTTGTGCCCTCATTACCTTTTTAACTTGTTCTGACTGATGTATTTTATACTTCCACCTGAGCACAACCGTACATTTAAAATATGATATATAGGCTAATGTGACAGAAGATGTGTTAAAACAATATTTCCTGCCATTGAAAATGGGTTTCGAGAGAGAGTTTATCGGGGAACGGTGTCTGCACTGCAGTCTAATTTATGAAGGGGTGTAAAACTCAAGACTGTCTCTTGCTATTATTGCAATCGTATTTCAGAGTCAGAAGCTCTTGTACACCCAACAGCTTAGAGCTGTAATGATTTCCTTCGCTCTTTCTCGCTTTGCATGCTGTGCCCTCTTAGACTTATGTTCTGTCTGTAACTTTGCTGCTTGACGTTCTTAATGGTGTAGAACCCAGTCCCCTAAGCTTTAGCAAAGGAAATTAAGCATTGAGAAGAAAATATTTCACGCTGGAAAATACATTAGAGATGGTCTCAGCACCCTCCAGCTTCTCCAAATTCTGCCTTTACACTTTTTACACAAATTATTTAAACTCAAAAAAACTACTTTTAACATTCCATTTGAATATTTCATAAAATATGAAAGAACATTTTAAATTGGTTCTGAAACAAAAGCCTTTTGTGATTTTACAAGTCTGTTACACCTCGAAAAACAGACGTATGAAAGTTCAGCCCACTTGGGAACTAATATGGCTAGGACACATACACACATTCTCTTTGAACACTGTTCAACATGTTGTGTCTATGAGCGTCCTGTAGCATGTGTCAATTAATCATGCTCCGTTTGATTTGACACGTACGCTCAGTATCTCACAGCTTTCATTCGGATGTGCCTCGTTGTGGCTGATGCTCAGAAAACTCTTTTCATCCGGTCTCTCTTTCCCTCCAGCACACCGCCACAGCTTTGCAGATTGTTTGTTGAAACCATAAATCCCCGCAGACAGCTTTAGCTAGATTTTTCTATTAAAGAACCCCTTTCATGGGCAAAAATACCTTTGCGAGACAAATTACAAAATTCGAACTGTAATTATCAGCCATTTTCATCAGAGAGGATTCCAAGTGGAGTGAGTTGCCAGATCCTGGTATGTTTTGTGCGGCTTAGACTGTAATTTTTGTGGACTGCGAACCTGCGCTTGCCATGTGTGGAAGTCCTCTGATTTTGCTACTGTCCTGAGCCTGTATGTTTTCCCTCCTGTCTTGTTTATGTTTTTGAAAAAAAAAAAAAAAAAGATGTGTGTGCAAATGAGCATAAATGTGCAAAATAAAAAGATCATGATTCAACCTCGACCTGTAGAAATATTCCATACGTTTCCTTTTAGTCATGGTCTGTGTGTAGCAGGTTAAAGCTGCTGTGAATATGGCAAGCAGATGACGTCCTTATACACACTCAGGCTATTCAGTCTCCCTTCGCTCTCTCTCTCTCTCGCTGGGTGCTCTGATCTGGCTACTGTAGCATGTGTCTGAAGTTTGCAGTGTTTTATGTCTTGAAACAGCATGACTCGATCCTCTGTTTCGTCTGAGGTGAGGAATGCAGGATATCTCAGGTGTGAGAGTAGAAAAAGGTTTAAGAGATGTGTTCAGATGACATGAACAGCCTTAAAAGACTTTAGGGCTTTTCACACTTGAAATAGTTAACCCTGGGTCATTTTAAACCCTGGGTATTCATAAGCTACCATTTCACACATACATTTCTAAACCCTGGAGTTATTGTTCTTATTTGCATATTTGCAGTGTCTATCAAGTTATACTGGATGGACTTTTCGGACTATAAAGGTAAAAATGAAATGGTCTTTTCTTAACTCCAATAGTTGCATTTTCTGTCACCATTTGACATTTTTCCCCTACTGTAGAGCATGTGGTGTTTATGTGACTGTACAAGCCACGTGAATATGAGGCACACAAGTGAGTGTCTGTTGCTAAGCATCTAGCCGTAACATTCTAATACTGCATTGTTTCACACTCTACAAGTTTGGCATTGCAATTGTGGGGTTAACACCTGCTCTGTAGCAGGGTTTCATAACCCTGGGTAAAAAGCAGCGCTAACTCCATTTCTAAATTACATGTGTGAAACATTCCATTAACCAGAGATAAAAGCAGGGATTAGAACAATAATAACTCGAGGTTAAGAGCAAAAAATGCCTTTTCTTGTTTCATTTTCTTGTGTGAAAAGCCATTTTCTTGTTTCTTAGCAAGTCATAAGAATAAAAAAGAAGGGGGCAGCCTGGAAAATGTTGCAAAAGGTAAGACAACCCAAAAGAGTAAATGGAAAATAGTAAAAGAAAGGAAAAAAGAGATGCATCTTCTGTTCTGTTACTGATGCATCAGTAAATTTCCTCTTATATAAAGTAGGGCTTGGTATCAATACAGATGTCCCAATTCAGTTTGAGTCACAAGCTCTGATTTCAATTCATTTCACTATACTTCAGTTGTAATGTCCTTTTTGCTTGGAAGAAATGGTATCTCTACTAATGTGTAAATAATACAATTTCAGGCCAGTGTTGTTATTGTTAACTAAAACTAAAAACTAAAACTAATAATTGAAATTTCAGTAATTTAAATTGAATTAGCTTAAAATAAAATATAAATATTAGATGAAAAACAGAGAAAGAAATTAAACAAAAATTAGAAATGTTGCCTTGGTCACTAACTGAAATAAATAAGTTGGTAACACTTTACACTAAGGTTCATTAGTTAACATTAACTACATTAGTTAACATGAGCTAATAACTGCACTTCTACAGCATTTATTAATCTTTGTTAATGTTAATTTCAACATTTACATGATCAAAATCAAGAGTTGTATTTGTTAACATTAGTTAATACACTGTGAACTAACATGAACAAACAATGAACTACTGTATTTTTGTGTTTGTGTGTTTATTGGAGATCACAAGAACAGTTCCTCAGGCCATTTAGGACACAAGCCATTTAAAACTGTGTCCTATAGTCCTTCAATGGTGTTAATGGAGAAGGAAAGTGCAATATGTAGTAAAGAGTGAGGGTAGAGGACGAGAACAAGGAGAGGCGGGTGGACGGGGGGCTTTTCTCCTCAGGAAACGGCAGCTTACCGCTGCTGCACTTAACACCGCAACACCTACATGCGTGACATAGTATGTGTGTGCAAGCATGCGTACATGTGTGAGAACTTATGTACATGTGCTTGAGCTGAAAGAGAAGCCTGGGAAAACATGTTTTCGCTCTACCTTCCTGGAGGTCAGGATCCTCCCGCCCTTGCGGCGTATAAGACAGAAGAAAGTCTTAGAGGCTTTCATTCATTTTTCAAACATGAGGCAAGTTATCATGTTACTGAGGTTTGGGAGTATTTAACAAGTGGACTATTATAGTCTGTTCAGAAACCAGCTGGGAGAGCAGAGAGGGGCAGGGGTAGACAGAGAGCAGTGCTTATCTGAGGCTCCGCTCCAGGCCCTAGGAGCCCCTGTCTGGCCACGGCTGAATAACACTCTATGAGTTCTGGCAAACGGTAGCTGACCCTGTCGCGGGCATCCTCTGACTGCTCACAAAAGCAGCTTGTCTGAACGTGCTGGCATGTTGCTGCGGCCTCGCGCTTGCATCCGTTCGCCTCTTCGAGGTGTTTTAGGATCTATTTTAAAAACAGCAAATCCAGCTGAACACGATAACTGATACATTCATAATGCTGAAATTATGTGAAGAACTTGGAAGCGGTTTTAACAAATAAAGACTCTACAGGAGGAGAGATGCTATCAAAGCTGTTGTTTTCCCAGTTTTACGTGTATGTCAGTTCAGCAATCTGGTGGAGCTCACACATAGAATATTAGTCTTTCCATCTGTTTATTCTTCACTATTGAACTTTTAGCAGGGAATTCTGGGAATGTCTTGCTTGTCTGTGCCTTGGCTCAGTGTTGTCTATATAAACTTGGTGCGTGTGTGTGTGTATAACATGTAAAGAGTTTGAACTTTACCCTAACACAATTTATACTGATTCTGATAGCCTAATCCAAAAGCACTAATACTGTTTTAGACTGAATTCTAAGAATGTACTGTACTTTATATTGGTGTCTTGTTGGTTATTGGTCAGTATTAGAGTTTTTTGTTGCACTTTATTTTACAGTACATGCCCTTATATGTACTTGCAGTGTACTTACATAAGAAAGTACTGGGTAATATAAGGTAATTACATAGGTTAAGGATAGGTTTAGGGGTAGGTTCAGGGTTAGTACCTAGTTCTAACCCAGTTTTTGTTATTACTACATTAAGTACATAGTATGTACATGCGAAACAGTTATGTAAAATAAAGTGCTACCGTGTTTTTTTGTTTTTGTTTTCAGTCTATATTGGATATTTAATATTTAATGTTCATATCCCCTTACATCCCCTTAGGGCTCATTCACACAGAACGCGTTTTTTGCTTTGAAAAATGCAAGACGCGGGCAGCGGACTGGAAAAAAAAGCGCAAGGTCTCGAGATGCATTTTTTAAAAGTTGAGCGCCGCATTTTTAGAACGCCGTATCATGCGTGAAACCCTGCAAAAGACGCAGGACGTGAACACAATGGTCATACATGTCCGTGTTTACATAGAAAAACAACGGAAGTATAGCGCATTGGATTGAAAAAACACGTTCTGGGTGAATGGCCCCTTACACTGTCATTTAATGCTCACTTAAAGTTAACTAATAATTTAACAACACTGTTAAATGTTAACTCTTTAGCAAATTTCAAGATGAATATCCATTTTTATAATAATATAATAATAATAATTTGTTAGATTTTATATAGTGCTTTTCTGGGTACTAAAAGCACTTTACATACGGAAGGGGCAATCTGCTCAACCAACACCAATGTGCAGCATCCACCATTATACTGTACATTATAATGATGTGATTCCTAAATTCACTTAAAATGCATTTAAAGGTGGACTCAGTATTACTTCAAATACACTGTTTGGAAGTTAGTCGGGCTGATACCAACAACAAATGTCTAACCAGTCAGCATTAGGGGGCATATGACGGTCGAGGAGAGAGAATGAGCAAGAAGAAGATTTGAAAATAAGGAAAAAGGAAAAAAAAAACTGCAGAATGAGAGATGGGACACAATACAAAACAGCTCAAAAGAATATCACTGGAATGAAGGGTAACGACTGGGCAAGATCTTTAGGACCCGCGTTAATATTAGAAAAGCTTTCCAGCACTGGAGAGAGCTAATTGGGAAGGCCTGAAAACAGACGCAGAGGCTTCTTTGATTCCTTATCATGTAAATAACACTGAGTTTTGATTGTATGAAGCTGCTGTGCTGTTGGCGATTAACAACAAACTCTTGTTTGTATTTACTATGTACTGTACATTCATTTTTTTGTGCTTGTCGTTTGTTCATCATCAGCGCTTTATTTTTCGTGAAGCATTTTGTTGCATGTCAGCTTTGATAAACAGACACCCACTCGCATTGCAAGTGTAACAGTGGCCAGATAGTGAGAGTTTTGCACTTAAACTACTGCACACTGCCGACCGATAGAGAATGCGGAGTTTAGCGCCATTGGTAGTGCACTCGCCTCGAATGCCAGCAGCAATCGGGTCTGGGTTCGAGATAGACTTGGAGCGGGGTGGTTAGGATTGGAGTGTGAGTTTTGGAGGCGGAGTAATGAAGAGAGGGGTGGGTTTGTTTGGGCTGATTTCAGAGATCAACAGTCTTCAACAACGAATTTGAGAGATCGCATACAGCACCTTTAAATTGTATAATTTAGGTTTTTTTGTTTTATTTTTATTCTAGTTTACTATCAAATTTTAATATTGGCCTTTTATTGGTTATTGGCCATAACATGAAAATAATCATTGACTCGCAGTATTTCTATCAGCCAAAATTTTAAAATTCTGAAATGCTGAATAAGTGAACAGACTGTATTTAATATAATTATTAATTAATTTATTGCCAGTATATTTGTATCAAATCAAAAAATTTGGGAGTCTTGGGAGTCTGATTTGACAAAGGCCTGCTTGGTAAAGTAAAACGGCTAGCCTAATTGTGCTGGGATGTACTGGATGAGGCTCAATTAATGACCTCCTATTGGTACTGCAGTGAGGGACATGCATATACCAAACAGATTTCGGATACTTGTTGTTCCAGTGTGTTTTCCCACAGTTTGTGTTTATTTAGGTTTATGAACACAACTCGCCACTAATCTTTGTGTCTGTTTCTCTCCCTCCCTTGACAGAAAGACAACTGCATTGTACCATGTTGTATAACTTAACCACAGTGTGGCATTGGCACAAACTCTACCCCTTGGGTTCACTTTGTGTGACAGTATAATAAGTAACTCTCATTGTACAATAGAAGGAAACATTTTAATATATAGCCAGAATGTGCTGGTCTTTTTTAGAGTCAGGGAACCCATTTTTGAGAACACGGATCAAAAGAGGCACGTTACACAAGGCTGAAGTGGAGGGATCTGATATGACCTTTGATCTGAGAGAGGGTTCGGCCAAACTGTGTGGTTTAGTACATGGCCAAATGTTCAGAGGAGAGTTTATAAACAACTACTAAACCTGTTCATTACTGTAACAAACACAATTCCGCTAATATACTCACTCACAAAAACGTTCTGTGCCATATTCTCACTTTCTACCTCTTACCTCTCTCAACATAACTAAACACACAAACACACTGATATGTGAGTTAATGAGCCGGCGCAGTGCTCTGCCATCCAGTAGGCAGCGAGCCTTGGCAGCCGCAGGAGCTGTAAACTCCTCTGGCAAAAGTCTGCAGTGTGCAAACAGTTGCATTTATAGCTTAATAACAGATTAGATGTCTCCTTCAAGCCCCAGGAAAGAACTGCTTGTAAGAGGCCTTCGTGAATGACTGTTATTGTAGCTATGTGGTTTTCGTTCTGTCTAATGAAAGGAGAATGTTGGCCAGCGTTTTCATTATTGGATTGTTATGATGGCTGTTTCTGACATGTTCCTCTCTCCGTCACAGCTCCTGCTCGTCATGATCGGATCCACGGACGAGATTCTACAGGAGGCAGCAGCCAGCTGTGTGGCTAACATTCGACGCCTGGCGCTGGCCAATGACAAGGCTAAATATGGGTAAAAAGTGACCGCAAGCAACACAGATATAATCTTCCTCCCGATCTCAAACAAATTTGTTGCCCACTTTGGTACTTTTTACCCCCTGGTATCGACTCAATGAGTATAAAAGGATCAGCTGTGATGACCAGCGTGTGTTTATTTATATTTTACTTCAGCTCTGTAATAATAGGAAGCATTTAGCCAAAGCTAAGCATGTCTTTAATTAATTCTTTGGAGTCCACATAAACCTGGCTCACCCTTGTCTCAGCTTTTTCCCTCAATTTCCTCATCACAGGATTTAATTTAACAATAACAATAAATGCTTTCTTCTTCTTTGAGTGTACACACCAAATGTTCCACAGTTTGCATTCTCTGAAATGGTTTAGAGCATGAATACAACAAATTCACAAATGCAGCAGGTACTGATGTCCACATGTCTGAATAAAAGGCACATCTGCAACCCTGTAATTAAAGAATGCTTACTGATTAAAGCAGAAGCACTCACCATACTTTCTTCCTCTCTCACATGCTCACAAACACAGTTATGAAGACTGCACACAAACATTTAGAGAAAATATAACCAACAAAACACACTTACACACATGATTTGGTGATAGTTTCAAGCAGACAAAGACAGTCCCATTAATGTGAAAGATTGCTCATAAATTGAATCAATGGTGACGTGAATGGGCACAGTGCTTGGAGTACTTGGAACAGTGCAGTTGCAGGTCCCTTCTGAGTAAATATGATTTTGTGCATAATTGACATGCAGCAGTTCCCTGATGAGATGGAGTATTTTGCGTTATTATTTGTTATTGAAAAAATATGGTGATGGCTTCTCTCAATGTCCTCATTAATTTTGCCTGTTAAACGTAGGAGCGTGTATGAGGAAAATGAGACCACCTCAACAGTACAGCAGCAGCGTGCCTTTTGCTCAGACAGACCCATAAAATGTAATCCTTAAAAATAATCATGTTTTATATTATCGGCATAAATCCAATGTCCAGTACTTTCTCTACCAGATATAATGAATGCAAAACAACAAAACAAGCAAATATACAATTACGCAAACTAGTGGAACAAGCAGTGGAAATTTGTCATATAACATTATATTTGACTTAAATGTCAGTGCTGCACTGTAAAAAGTTTTTACCTGATCTGAACCCGATTTTTGACTTTAGTTGGTGTAACCTACAGTAGATAGGTTGATTCAACTATATTAATATTTATTACTAAAATAAAGTCAAGTTACCTTCAGATTGTTTCAAGCAGCTTTAAAGTGATAAACAGGAAAATAATGATCTATGGTGCAAACATAATCCGATTCTAGCGTAAAGCAGCTCTAAAAAAGACAATATAGTGACATTATTCAGATCAAGTCAGCTCAGTGTTGATTCAGTTCAGTTCAATAACTGTGTAAAGTTAATCAATTATGAAATGAGTTTAATTCAGCTATTAAGCAGCTCTACGGTGGGTGATTTCATCACCCAGCTCAGTTCTCATTCAATAGTGTCAGTGCAGTCAAATCAGTAATATTACCGATTATTAATTTAGATATTACCACATTAAGTAACATGGTTTGTCAATAGTTCTGTTATTATAAATATGTGAAGATACATATTTTGCCTCTCTAACTGATTTGTGAACCAGATTCCTCATTATGAGGGTACACATCTATGCATCCATCTTTTTCATTATATATTACAGTGTTTACCTTTTGCAGAGCATGCATGGAATGGCTTGGGGGTCCCATAAAATATAAATATGTAAAGATAAAATACAAGTTTTTCAAATGTATTTTATGTTTTTAAGGTACAGAATGTTATTTGTCTACTGAGCAACAAAAATGGTTCACAAGCACAGGTGTCATGGGTATGCATGGACGAGGAGAGTTGATGATCTATTAGCAAGAAGTTTTTATTCCATAGACACACAAACACAAAGATAATCCAAACAGGAAGCCGATGGCAATAATCCAAACATGAAGAAATAGGAAACACAGGAGATTCAACAGCTTTACATTGAGATGTAAAGACAATGACCAACAAGCAAGTACTGAGGGGCTGTTTACACGACACCGTTTTCAACTAAAAACGTTTTGGCCATTCATTTACATGACAATGGCATTTTGGTGGCCTGAAAATGCAAACTTTTTAAAACGGGTTTCAAAGTTGAAGTAGCCACTATAGGGAAATAACAAGAAGAATATCAAAGTGCAGTAAACTGTAAAAATAAGGTGGAGAGGCATGAGCAAGGTGAGTGCTCTGTAAAAGAATACGTATGTACGCACAAAGTGACATCGCCAACTGCTTGTCTGGTATGCATAATACAGCGTTTTTATTACATTGTTGTCGTGTAAACGTTCCCTGAAACACAAGGGTATAAATACACTAGGTAACAAGGCTAACAAGAAATAGGTGAAGGTGATTAGTCATCATGGTAACTAATAAGGGAAACTGTGGAGACAAAAGCAAACAGGAACAAACCACAGGAAGAGAACACAGGCACAACAAGACAAAAGAATTTCAAAATAAAGTCCTGAAACATAAACAGGGGATTGATGACAGAACACCCCCACCCCCACATTAAGGATGCCGAAAGCTCTATAAACTGGTCCAGGAGGGTGATGGAGTTCAAGTAAATTCATTAGTTAACATGAGCCAACAATGAAAAATATCTCTTAAGCATTTATTAATTTAAGTTTATATTGATTTCAATATTTACTAATACATTATTAAAAATATATATTTTTATATTTTTGCGGGAGGGAGCAGGACGGCATCTTGCGGAAGCAGGACTAAAAAATTTAATTTCATGCAGACATCTATATGAGAAGACTCTTAAAGTCATTGGCCAAAACCGTCACATGACATCTAAGTGAAATCAGACCCACATTTGTGACGATAACCAACTACCAAGAAATCACATTGCGGTCTTTCTACAGTAAATGTCATTTAAAGACAAAGTAGGAGACAAACGGAACTGAATATTTGAATTTTTGAAATCAATATCGAGCTTGATTACAACTGATTTCCTGTGGCTCCGCATTTGTCATACTTGATTCTCCTGTGTTGAGTCTATCATGTATGGCTAAGTGCAGTTTACTTCAACTGACTATAAACTAAGAGACTCTAAATGAGAATCATTGTCTTCTGAGTATACGACTCTGATCACCAAAAATAAATAAGGCCTTTTTAAACCCAAGCAGTGCAGATGTTACAACCGCTACCCTTCTTTTTTACTTCCCCCCTTCATCCATCTCTGTCTCTCTCTGTTTCTCTCTCTGAGGTTGATGACTAGTAGGACATGCCTAACTAACATCATTAAACAAATGTTGCATGTTTGACTGAAGGACAGGAATTTATGGGATGGTGAGTTGAGGACAGAGGACGTTTAAGTCATTGGGATGAGAATTAGTGCTCTAGCGTCTGTCTTCCTGCCCTGTCAGCTCAAAATTGCAGACCGTTCTCAACCACACTGCCTCAGCATGTTCAAGACTCAGTTCACTTCTTATCCAGACATACTTTTGTTTTTAAAATTGCTGATAGCTACCTGAGATCTGAAGTTTTTTTGTCACTTTGAGCGAGAGGAAAAAAAACATGGATCTCAAAGTATCCTGAAAGCGCTTTACTTGTGCAAACTTCTTGTCGATCTGTTATTTGATCACGGAAATTATTCAAAGCTAATAAGAGGTTTTGTCACCACACACACACAATTACTAGTTGAGCCCTTAATATTTGGAAATCAGTGGAGAGGGAAATACGCTGAGAAATGTTGCGGTCATGCTTCACCTAAACCTCCATCTCTGCCCTCACCAAGAAATATGACCTCATCAAAACAACCAGAAACCTTTTCCTTATTAGATTTTGATTGAATTACGTTGAATACAGTCTCATTTGTATAAAATCATAATTCAGTGTGTTTACTTAAGGTCGTGCTGGGATGGAGCGGTGTAATGCAAGTGCGTGCGCATGTGCTATTTTTTGTAAAAATGAAACGCGTCTGTTTGAAGTGGAAGGTTCCCGCAGCTCCCTAGGCAGTGGGTTAGAATATTTCATAAAGAAACTAATGACTAGTAAAATGTTCTTCCAAATATCAGAAGTGGCTTTGTTTTCCCTTCAAGAGGACAAGAAGGCTGTGTTTTAATATAAAGCCAAATGGGTAGCAGAGCATCACGGCTGTGAAAATACACTCAAAGTGCATGCTCACTTAGTACTCAATCCAAAGATCTGGACTAGCTTTTTAGAGTTTTTTTGGAGGGGGGTTTACACGCATACATGCACTAGTTCGCTCAGTATGTTGCAACAAACTGTTACGTTTCTGTTCTTTTGTGGTCACAAACCCTCAAAATGTAATACGCTCTCAAAGGTTAAATATGTCTTGTAATGCCTTTGCATAACTAGATGGTTTTGGTTTGCTCACTCACTCTCTCCTTATTGCTCCAGTTCCCTCCCTCTGTCTCTTTTTCTCTTAAATGGTTTAACTGCCTCAAATGAATTCTGACATTCCCATCCATAAAGTGTAAATAACTAGCTGGCTTAACAATAAATAAACAGAAAAATGAGTGTGCAAATACCGCAGTGTCTGGGTCTGCTTTCAGACCTGTCCCCTATAAAGAGCTCAATGACTTTAATAAAGACTGCATTGGTACTGACAGGCCATGCTTGTAGTACTTTATAGAGTACACAAATTTATTATAATAGGAAAAATCACCTGTAGTACGGTATCAACCGCTGGCATAGGAATTATCTGAAAATTCAGCCTCTCTTCACAATAAGAACTTTTAAGAATATGTGCTTTTTAAAGGTCCCGTTTTTCGTGGTTTTTTGAAGCGTGTTTATAGTGTGCAATATAACATGTGTTCATGTTTCGCGTGTAAAAAAACAGTATTTTTCACATAATTTACTTATCTGTATACCGCTGTTTCCACTGTCATAAAAACGGGGGCTGATGACTTCCTTGTTCTATGAAGTCCATCCTTCAGAAATACGTAACGAGTTCTGATTGTGCCAGCAGTTCCTGTGTTGTGATTCAACAGCAGTTTAGCGCATATCTTGCCCGGAAAGGTCACGCCTCTTACCATAACGTGGAGATGCATGCGCTCAGTGTTATTGTAAACATGTCTTTAATTTTACCCTATCAATTTGAGCCGGAATCAGACCCGGTGATTGGACTGCGGGATGAAAATAACAGCGTTTCGACGACATGGCGACAAACACACTCTACAAACGCCAAATTCCTGTGGGCGGAGGTTAGTCAAAAAACTGTTTTAGTGACGTCATTAAAGAAGGAAGTAGAGGGATGTAGTCCAAACTGGCCGTTCGATGTAGGCGACTTCTGTTAAATAAAATATCTCGCTTGGCATTGAACTTTGAGCTTTAAAATTTTACAGATTTTATTTATACTCTAACAACAACATTACACACTAACTAAAGTTTGAAACATGGGATCACGAAGAACGGGACCTTTAATTAGTTAATTGAAAGCAAAAAAAACTTAACCTTTTTAAAATTATATCTTACCAAAATGTAACAATTTGTTTTTATCTGTTTAACAGCGTTAAGTTATAATAAGCAAAAAAATTAATAATCTTTTTACTAGATTGCATTGTTAATTGCTTGTCTGTGTTGCACATGCCAGGAAGACTGTTGGGCTTATGAATATTAATCACATTTTCTGTATTTGCCTGAATTGATTTGCTAAATCAGAATGTGGGTGGTGACTGCTAGCTAATGGGATTACCACTTTTGCATTATATCTGCCCATTGCCAAAGCAACCAAGCCGGCAGAGGATTAAAGGCTTTGTTTATTATCTTTTCTGAATTAATTCTTTTTTTTTTTTAACAAAACAGTTGAGCGAACAATTCAGTGGCTTATACATAAAGCCATATATTATACATACTTCTATACTATATAGGAAGCGAAAAACAGTATGTGAAAAGAGTAATATATCCAAATTCACAGTATTCATAAAACAGCAGGCAAAAAACTGCCTGAAAAACTAATACTTCTGGCGAGATTCTGAAGTGCACAGAAAACAAACACTTTACCAGTCCACAAGAGAGGATTTGTGAATGTCAGTGAAGTGATGCAAATGATGCTGTAGTTCACATGAAAAATGACAGAGCCATTCACTTGATTTGTTCAGAATCAGTGATTTGAGCAAATCGTTTGAGTAAATGATTCAATGACTCACTCATAAAAACCAGTTATCTATGCCACCTACTGGCTTAACAATATAACCTGCAGAAAGAGTCAAAGCACAATTATTATATTATATTATATTATATTATATTATATTATATTATATTATATTATATATTTGTGCACCCTCTTCCTGTCTTTCTTAGAATTATGTAGGACAGCGCACACAAGGTTTGATAAATATGTGCCTAAAGAAATGTTGAAGTTATACTCAAACAAGATTAACTTGTGAAGAATAAAACTCTTGGATAACAAAATTTAAAGGATTCAGTTAGAATAAAATCAGAATAGTCAAAAGTCAAAATACCTCAAACGAACAAATGTTCTGAATGTGAGATAATCACACAATCACATTGGCTTTGAATCACAAAGAAACGCAATATCACACCAATAAGGTTATATTTCGGGTTACCAAATTACAGAATTGGTCTCTGTATCAAATACCCCTTAGCATGATTTGGCAAAATAACTCGCAAGGAGAATCAAAATGTCACTCTGTATATTCACAGTTCTTGAGTGCACTGAAGACTGAATAACACAATATAGGAACGAATATTAAATGCTGTGGGCCTATACACACACACACAAGTTTTTCACAATCCACCCCATAGCAGGCCTGAGACATTGCTGGAGTACGTGGTAGCCTTAGAAACAACAAACTGGCCCTTTACTCTCCTGTGTGCATTCTTCGGAAGATGGGCCACAGACTCCTACCTCGTAGCCTGTCTGTTGCTTTTGACATTTAACCACCAGATCCTCCTGTCAACCATCATGACGAAGGGAACCGCACTCTAATGGTTGAAGTCTTACCTCTCAGGTAGGTCCTTTTTAGTGTTGTGGAGTGGTGAGGTGTCTAAGTCACAACATCTAGCTACTGGGTGCCCCAGGGCTCAGTGCGTGGACCACTTCTCTTCTCCATGTACATGTCATCACTAGGATCTGTCATTCAAAAACATGTTTTTTCTTATAACTGCTATGCTGATGAGACACAGCTCTACCTCTCATTCCAGCCAGATGACCCGACATTAACTGCTCACATCTTAGCCTGCCTGACAGACATTTCTTGATGGACGAAAGACCACCTCCTTCAACTCAACCTTGCAAAGACAGAACTACTCATTACAACTTCTCTATTCAGGTAGGTTTGTCAACCATAACTCCATCCAGGACAGCCAGGGAGTTATGATTGATGATCCATTAAATTTCACAGACCACATTGCTAGAACTGCCTGGTCTTGCAGATTTGCCTCATACACAACATTAGGAAGATGAGGCCCTTCCTATCGGAGCATGCTACACAAGTCCTTGTTCAAGCTCTTGTTCTATTGTAATGCTCTCTTGGCAGGCCTTCCAGCATCCACTGTCAAACTTCTGCAACCAGAATGCTGCAGCAAGTGTGGGTTTGTCCTCAAATCAAATTCAAGGCACTGATGTTTGCCTACAGAACAACCACTGGCTCTGCACTCCTATACCTAAACTCACTACTTCAGACTCCAGTGCCCTCCAGAAGCTTGCGCTCTGCAACTGGAAGCACAAAATCACTTTCACTGACTTTTACCTTGACTGTTCCATGCTGGTGGAATGACCTGCCTAACTCAACCCGAGCAGCTGAGTCTTTAGCCATTTTCAAGAAACCGCTAAAGATGCATCTTTTTCATCAACACTTGACCCATTAATACCAGCACTTACTATTCTATTCTGTATATCTTTTATTTATCTAAAAAAAAAACTTTCTAGTCACAACACTTACATATCGTTGCCCTATTGTTGGTTTGATTGTTTCTATTGTTCTCTTCATTTGTAAGTCGCTTTGGATAAAAGTGTCTGCTAAATGATTAAATGTAAATGTTTCTCGCATTAATCAGGACCGCAGTTCTAGGACTACATTTCTAGGACCCTAGTTTTTTGTGTCAGTGCAACCTAGCCAATTCTACTCCAACAGAGGAGACCTGATTCAAACTTCAAACAAAGCAAAGACTAGACCCACGGAAAATTATTAAATTTATCTTTCAACCTTATTTTTAACATAAGAGTGGGCACGGCCATTTTAAACTTGTGCAAGGCTTTCGATGTCAGCAGTCTCCTGTTATTTAGCTGTGCAAAAACAGTTCATTGTGTTGCTGGATTATTTTAATTTATTAACATACTAATAAACAGACTAGTTTGTAGCGCAATTGTTTAACCGTTCACTGCACTTTAAGTGTGTCACACATCAGTCGCTGCCCTGCTGCTAATGAATTGAAGTCTTGCACAGACACAGAAAAGAGTCTCTTTCCAAGAAAACTGAACACCTTTTACAGTTCCTTCAGAATCAAAACAACAAGCTTATGCTGCGTTTATGCCATAACTGCAGTAATTAAGAGATTGTATTCTACTGGGTTATATTATATTATAATGTAATTGTCACGGGTTGTTGTATATAAAGCGCACAATGTTGAATAAATCAGGAAACAGCCTTTAATACAAAACTCACATGGGAAACAGATCACACAACATCTTAACATTGCAGGACAAAGACTGCAGGAACACAAGGAGCATAAATACTAGACTAAACAAGGAACTAATTAATTAGACAACAGGTGAACTGAATACAACAATCAAACACACTGGGAAACTGGGTCAAAAGAACAGGCACACAAGCAAACATGACAGAACCAAAAGCACAATATACATGTTACAGTTATATTATAGGAAAAAATGCCAATAAATGAGTCTGATATATGATAGAAACCAGTTATAAATGTATACGTATACCTTACCTACCTCCCACATACAGTACACATTAAGCACTTGGACATACTGTATATAAGATCTAGAGCAGCACAGACCTTCTCCTTTCTGGGTTCTAAACCTACCTGGGAGGCTTGTGGCTCTGGACCAAGAATGATATTATCCTTGATTTTTCATCAGGATGTGTTCATCAAGCTCTCAGCACCCAACACGAGTGAGAGAAAGAGAGAGGAGGTCGAGACCGAGACAGAAAAAGACAGACAGAGGGAGTACAGCAGCAGGCCAACTGCTGATGATTATCAGATTTTTTTTCTGCTCATATAGTGTGTTCGAGACGGTGTAATGGGAGCTTTTTGCTTTGGATTTTTACACAGCAGGAGAAGGTGGTGGTAACTGATCGGACCAGATATATCAAACTGCTGCCAATCATCCTTATGTGCCACAATCTTTTATGGTTTTTACATATTTGATGTACTGCTGCTAGTTGCTCGTAATGCTATCGGTAAATCACATAATGGCAGCATGTCTAAATGTGCTCTATGTAATGTTATATTGAAGTTCCTTTGTTCTCCTGAAATCTAAAATAAACCCTGCGCTGTCAGCATGCACACAAGCTTCTTAATATGAGGTCACGAAGCGTCCAACCTCAATACACCAACCACACGAATAAGCAGCCACTTCAAAAAAGGAACGGTATTACCTCTGAAAACAGTGCAACCTGAAAAGATAACAGCGTGCCAAAACACAGAGCCAGGCGACCCAGTAGATTACTAAACAAAACACGACACGCATACTTCACAGGCATTGATGTATTTTAGGAAACCGTCTTTAAAAGAAAAATACTGCTTGAGAAAGAAAGGAAAGGTGGGAAAAAATGAACCAACAGCTCAACATACAATTATTCTTCAAGACATTGTGTTTGCCAGCATGAAAGACACTAATGCCATTCAGATTGGACACAGTAATGGCCTTAAGTATGTGTGAAAAAGCTGCTGAGAGTATACATACTCTAACTTGTGCGAAGGTAATTTGAAAAACACTGATTGAATCACTTTTAACAATCTCTAATGGGTGTAATTGTTCAACAGTTTATATTTTCCACAAGGCCCAATGATTTTAACAAATCTTGTCTGTGGCTTTCTTTAAGTGGCCTCAACATTCAGTGGCTGTTCAACTCCTATTTAAGGCTTGTGGCCGGTGTGAAAATATTGGCTTAAATGAGGGACAGACTGTATTAATGACACCAGAAAAGGGATTTTGAGATTTTAATGAGAAGACATGTTGACACCGAGGTAATGTCAGGAAATTACAACTACGGCAAAAGAACTACCTGGATTTACTTTAGGCCAGTTCCATTACTCTCCGATTTGCCATGTTGGAAACGGTGAGAAACATGAATGCATCTTGTTTGCATAGCACTACAAGGTCACATGCTGAAAGCTTCAGCGGTGTGGAATTTCACCATTAAGTTAAATAAAACATCTTGGTTTGTCATCAAACTTCTGTCTATCCTGTAAGTGGATTTTGGGTTAGCTCTTCATAAACACTTAATTGTTTTATGCAGATGCTGTTGCGGCAACTCAGCAAATAAAACACAAGTATGCTGTTCCAGCAGAAAAGGAAATAAAATAGTAATGAAGAACATTTGCTTTGCCCATAGTTTGAGTAAAATGTTTTCTGTCAGAATTTCTGTTTGCAAGCCAACCTGCATCTTACTGTCAAAGTATATTCACACTAAATAATCAGTCCCACTTTATATTAAGTGTCTTTAACTATACTATATACTTACAGTACATAAAAAAAATGTTAAGCATAATGAACTTATCGTGCTCATGTTGTATTGCAAATTAGTGTTGCCTCTATTGAGGTGAGATATGGGTAAGGTTAGGAACAGGTTTGGTGGTATGGTTAGGCTTAAGAGTGGGTTAAGGTGTAAGCAGAGCCGTCCTTAGGGTGATGCAACTGGTGCAACCGCGCTTTAGGGGGCCAAATGGACCGACGGGGACCCTCTGGAATGCGGTTGCGAATGGACCGACGGCGAAGTAATCCAACCAACCACTACAACCTCCCCCCTTAAACAGACCACTTTCAAAGTACCCTCTACCCTTCCACATCCACACCCCCGCACACAATCCAACAAAGGTGATGCCCCTCGGACTGGGCCCCGCCCCATGCTTGGGAAGCACTGGGTATAGGGAAAGGGTCAACAGTGTAATTTACATGGAGGTATTTTTTTTAAATGTTGGTACATAGTACAACCCTAACCCACTGAAAATGTAGACATGTCAAGCTGTTTAGCAATAACATCCATTGGTCTGTACAAATAAACCTAGATCTTAAATAAGACACTTGGTCTGGCAGACACCCAAAGCCCCAGGGCAGTTTACTGGTGAAGTGCACTTAAGGGTCATTACACTTTCAGCAAGGCTTCACAGAGCACATTATCTCTCCTCTGACCACACCTTTAAGCAGTGGGCATCCCATGGAATGAAGTACACCACAAAGTGTTGTGACTACCTGCCCAAGGGCATGTGGTTACCCTGGAGATGCCACTGTTAGAGTAAACCTGTGGGCACCCACATGTGTCAAGCCCCACATAGACAAAAGAGTAAGAGAAAGGACATCATTTCAATGGCCTTAGTGGTCGAGCAGCACTGTCTTTTTCTCTCAGTGACTTGCATTTACGAGGGGAGTGAGTCACCCTGCTGATGTTCGGGAGAGTTTTGTTCATTAAATAGGTAAAAATACACCCAAATAAAAGGAACACGCCAATTATACGGGGCGTAAGGAGCGCATATGTGCCTCCGAGTTTAGTCACTTCACCTCCAAACACTACCCTGGATAAACCCGAAAGACACAGTCAATGGCATTCAATGCGACGTGTAAGTCGTGTAATTTGGAGAAAATGAGAGGGTACCAGAATCACATCGATGCTCGCGAGGGATCTCACGCGAGCAGCGTTTCCTCAGCACGCTAAGTCTCCCGATAAAGCATCGCACATGGCGTTGATATAATTAATTTGTTTATATATTGCTTTATAGCGGTTCTTAAGCGAACTGGAATAGAAGTAATTGTAGACCTTGGTAACCATGTTTGGAAAAGAATTAGGTTGTTCAATGAAGTGATTCCGCTCTCAAAATGTTAAGACAATAAAAATGAGGTCTCGAGGGATTTTGTGTCCTCGAGCGGTAAGCGTTTTTGGTGAACGAAAGGAACCCAGACTTCCGCAATTGGTCTTTCGTTATTACAGGGAATAAAACCAAATCTATTATTAAACGATATCAAGTGATTTTAAATGATGTATGATATGACATAGAAATTAGCTTACATTCATATATAAATTTTCTTACATATTAAGAAAGCCTGTAAAAAGGTTAGTCAGAAAACGTATTTTCACTTGCTGCTTGAGCTTTCACTTGAGCACTTTCGTTGCGAACGAATCACGATATCTACCTAGTATTTAAGCAAGACTTTTTTGAGAGATGCACATCGCAGATATAGGCCCATTTATTAAAAACGCCTTTTATTTTATTGGGTCAGGATGCATTTGGCATTAATTTAAACATTTTATAGAATATTTAGTTGATTTCTAAATTAATTTGTTGATTAATATGGAAATATAATATCGCTATAACAAATAATATATGCCTAATATAGCCTAAATAACACCGAGTTGCAGACAATTAAACAAAATGTGTTAGAACATTCCACGATTTCACCTTATTAATAAATTCATGGTAGCCTTCTGAGTCCTCTTCCCAAGCCAGTGTCTAAATGACTTATTTCTCCATTTGACTACAATGCTAATATTTATCCATTCATCCGTCTCATGTCAAAATCTGTTTTGCACATCATACTCAGGTGAAGCTGCTTCTGATAAACTGCATCCAATCACACCAGCTCTGGCTGAAATTAGTAACTCTATACAACTGTCATGCAGTCGGGTGATGGACGCGTTCCAGACGTGAACCCACACAAGGGAATACACTGTTGCACTGGCTGTCTCCCGGTAGCCTCCCCCTGCAGAGCGGCGAAACCGGCATAAAACAATCACTGTATGTTCGCCGTCTGAGCCGCTTAGCTGGGAAACACGAGATGAGTCCTTTATTCATGTTCCCGGGCGCGCTTGAATAAAGCACAGAGGCGAAAGCGGTTCGTGTGGTTTGCTCACAGGATCTTAGAGCGGAGAACATGTGAGAGGGGAATGGGAAACTGGAAACTGGATTACACTTTACAGAAAGACGCAGAAGGGGGAACGTTCAGGTACGTTCATTCAGCCTACATTTTACAACTGTTTTCAGTTAAGACTAATGTAAATGTTTTCACTGTCGCGTCACCTAAGCAATGTGACAGGGATGATTCGTGAAGTTTTAATCTTTGGTTCATTTCCATCGCTCTCTATGGATTGCAAGTACCACAGATGTTGTCATTTTTCCTCCCAGATCTTTCCATAGGGATGCAGTCTAAATACATGTAATTGATAAGTGCTGTAACAAAGGTTTTATCACATCAATGATAAAAACTAACATTTTTTACATGTAAAATCTACCTTTCTTACAGACACATTGTTATTCTTGTCTAGTCATATGAAATAGGCTAATGACCGGTCAACGCAGCATTATAGTGTCATATACGCACCATTCATTCTAAACACTTTTAATGTTGTGCAAACTGTACAGAAGTTTCAAAAATATCAGTCAATATTTCTCACTCGAGCCTGTCTCAGACTCACGCGCTTAATGAGTTTTACGTGTTTTGTTTTGGCTGAGGGGAGCTTTACGTAGGCTATTTTACATTAAATGTAATATATCCTAGTCTTTATCTACTGAAAATGATATTTCCAAATGTATGTTTCGGTCAACTCACTGATGAAATTGAACAAAAGTGTCCTTTTATTCTGTTTCACAGGATTTTGACAAGGCGCAGCGGCTCCGTCGAGTAGGACATCCCCACGGCGGCCAAGGCGCTTTCAGCGGACACAGGGGGAAAGGAGGACTAATATACCAAAGATGAACACAATTGTGTTTAATAAGTTAAGTAGCCAGGTTTTATTCGAGGAGAAGGCGAATGAGGTGGAAAGAAGCAGTCGAAATTATTTAGAGGTGATAGATGGACAGCATCCGGACCTGCTCTCCAGCAGCCCAGTCATCAAAGACAGCTCAGCTATCCGGCACAGGAGATCCGGGTATGTCAGAAACTTCAGTAATGTTTGCAAAAATAAATGTAGCTACTGCAGGTTCATGAACATGCTTCCTACTAAAAATTCAACTCAGCCTATTTTACTTAATCCAAATGAATGGTTTCACAGATACACTGTAAAATATTTTCATCATGTTTCATCAAGTAACACATTTGTTTTCCTCAGTTTAACTCTATTTTTAAGTCATTCGAAATTGTATAAAAAAAGGATGAATTTATCACAACAGGTTCACATTAGAACCGCTTTAATTTCACTTTCAAAACGTTTTCAAGTTTAGTATGTTGCTTTTTTGCAGTAGATGTGCTTTGCACATCATTTAAATTTCATGACGGAATAATTAGCCTAATTATTCTGGTAATACATTAGCAGGAGGAAAAAAAAAAAACTAAATCCGCACATAAATGATAGCCTGTTTAAGTCATCTGTGGTTATTTTAACGCTGTTAATGCTTTTACGCGTGACAGCACAGAGAACCGTATTAAAGATAAACATCAAGTTGTTCAATTTTAAGGCCAGCGGTGAAAGGCAGTGGCACGTCCAACTGTTTGACTTTTCATAGTCTTTTTGTTTTCTTTCCATTGATTTTGCTCTAAGTTGTGGTAAGAGAGCATCTGGTTTGAATTGACAGCCAGCTCGCCGCCTTCTTATCTTGGATACGTTGAGGTTTCAAAAAGAGAATTGCAGGAAATTAATATTCACAATTCAATTAAGTCGCTGTCGATGGTGCTGAATTAGCAGGGGCTTGTTGTTCGGGTACATGAGGTCATTCGTGTTCGGTAGCAAATTTAAAACACGTCCAGGTCTGTTTCTAATAAATAAACATTTCCTTCAACTGTATGTGTGGTCCAGTCAATCACGAATATTTTTGTAGCGAGGGCGCAAGAAGAAACCATGTCATCCCTTATTTGCCCTCCGAACTCAGCGCGTTCAGCCTCACCGCCCCAAGCTGTTTACCCCAACCTGTTTTTTATTTGCAGACAACACAGTGCTTCATTATACGACTGCGATACACAGCAACACCGAAGCTAAATGTGATGTCTTGTGAAAAACTTATGCAAACATCCTCCGCTGCGGGTGCGTCTGGCTCGCGCTTATTGAAGGTCCGTTTGCGCGAGTAAGAGGAGCCAATAGGAAAACACTACAGCCGCTCTGCTCGCCTCAAGGGGAATATCACTGCTAATGAAAATTATTAATATAAATACAGAGGTGTGTGTTGCAGATATCGAGAACAGGGAGGGGAAAAAAACCTTCTTTAGGTTGTTAATACAGATCTGGGTTACAAGGAAAATATTTGCTGAACATGAACCTCGGAGCGTTGGGGGAAAATATGTTAAATGTGCAGTCAGGTTTTTGGAAGATAACAAGGTGATATAACAGCGCCATACTGACATCTACAGGTTTAAATAACCAGCTTCTGTTCACGCTCGAAAATAAAGGTTTCAATTAGAAGGAAAATCTAACATTTTAAAGTTTCACAAGGAATATTTTATTCTTTAGTTCTTTGAAGAAATGCCTAGTGCTTACAAGAACCCACTGATCTGAAGAACCTGTATTGTATTGTATCAAAAACTTTTCTTTACAGCCAAAGAGGACTTTTGCTTAACATCTTTTTACACTGAACCATTTAAGAAAGATTATGATATTGAACGTGAATTGAGAATAAAAGCAATCCATCTTGCCTCTCAGTCCCTATAAAGTCTACAGATTTTTCTTTTTCAAACTTTTACAGTCACTATCGGAGTACATACATGTAGCACGTGTCGTAATGTGGATGTTGGATTACATGCATTTATTTAAGTGCACCGTCTTTGTGTTTTGCAGACAGACTGTAAACTGATTCTGAATGAAAATCACTCACTGGGAGAGTTAATTATAGCATGATGCTCGTTTCACAGCGCATGACCGTCAATTAGGCCCTCGTAAGAATATTTAACCCTTACAATATCTCTGAAAATTCAATACATTTTTATGCATATTTTAAATTTTACTGATTTCATCTCCTATTTAAAGCCTATAACATTAAAAAAAGGTTGTAGTCAAGCTCATTGGTCTGCTCACGGCATGCTACCTTTAGATATAGATGGATGTAATTTCATATAGATAATTAAAATAATAATAAAAATAAGAGTTTAATTTAATTTTTGTTTCTTTCCTGTAATTTCCTGGCAATAAAACAGATGGCGGTAAGAACACCCCCAAAAGAATTAAAAATACCGTTCTTTCTGTGGAAAATATGTTATGATGTAATAAATCAATCTTATGAAATTTCTCCACATGAGTGCCCATTCTTAAGTCTTGTATAATTGTCACGAGATTTATGTAGCATTTGTCGGCTTGTATTTCTCCGCAGGTCTCGTCAAAACCCAGGAAAGGTACGGCATAAACGGCAAGCTCTGCAGGACATGGCCCGGCCTTTGAAACAGTGGCTCTACAAACACCGGGACAATCCTTACCCCACTAAAACAGAGAAAATCCTTCTCGCGCTTGGCTCACAAATGACACTTGTGCAGGTGAGTAAGTTCATTTTCCACAACTTTTCCATAAGCGTGCTACCAAGAGCTACTGGTTCTTGACAGAAGGATTATTAAAATGACAGTTTTCTTTATACATTAAGATGACGGTGCAGGTGTTCATTCCATACACAAGCAAATTCAGGCTTTTTTTTTATTGTTTAGCCAATATATATTTAAATTCAGAGACACATGGCTTGTGTTTAACCATTCACATATGTGTTTTCCAGTCTGTGTTGGTTTCTGTGTACATATCTGTCTCAGTCTGTGTCTCTGTATATACACATGAAGACATAAACATGTTCTCTAAATTTGTTAAGAATTGGCTCAGCCTGTAGATGCTATTCTGGATGACCCTAAAAAATTGTATCTGGTTCTAATAATCATAAAAAGGAGCCATTTGTTTAAAAAATGTGAGCAGACTGCACTGCAATATGAAAAAAGACTTAAACACAAAACTGATGCTCAATTTCAATGAATAAATAATTCTTTTGTGACTGAACAAATCTTGAACATCTCCAGACTTTAGCACCAAAGATACACCTGAACTTTTCTCATTGTTAGTGCATTTCTGCTACTGCATCGTATGATACCTCAGTGCTTCCTCCAAAAACTACTGGCCTCCGTTGACCTGTTTAAAAGAAAAAATATGGCTGTTGGCCTTTGAGAACTTTATATAAAGCAGAGGTCAGGAAACTCAGGGCTAGAATAACATTTTTAAAGAAGTGCCCCAGCACAATACCTGTCATAAGTGGCTTGAAGTGTATCGGGCATGAAAAGTTTTCCTAGTATAACATCTAATGGTCTCTGGTCTCTGTGAAATGGAGAAGGCTGGGGCGAATATTGTTTTTATTTCAAAAAGACAGACGTCGGGCAGAGAAAAAGGAATATTATTAGGTGAGAGTGGCAGAAGCCAGAATAAGCACCCAGGTTTTCATCAACGTAACATTATTAATGTTACGTTCACTGCTTCTGGGATATTTGCGTGTAGCATCAGCCTACTATTTTTAATAGTTCTCATAGTGTCCCAATAAACAATTAAAAAGATAAAGGTTAAAAAGGTTTTTTGTGTGTGTCTTTTTTGAGCATTCATAATTCTTTTTGTTTATTGGTCAAAATTTACTCAGTACCATCCCAACACCCTCCCTCTTTTCTCAGGTGTCTAACTGGTTTGCAAATGCTCGACGGCGACTGAAGAACACAGTTAGGCAGCCTGATTTGAGTTGGGCCCTTAGGATCAAACTCTACAACAAATACGTCCAAGGCAACGCGGAAAGACTGAGCGTCAGCAGTGATGACTCCTGCTCTGACGGTACGACATACGGACACTCTCATTCACACAATCACACATAAAACAGCTGATTACAGTGTATTTTTGGAAAGTTAACAAAAACACACACTCACATAGAGGTGTCAATGTGATGCTGAAACCAAGGATATTTAATATTAAACAGCGTGGGGGACCAAATGTAAAGATTAACAAGCCAAAAATTGCAAAATATTTAGTGCTCCATTAATGGTCTTAACCAATTTAATCACAAAGAACTGATCAGGAAAATAGCAAGAATACTGTAGATAAATTAACTTGGCATGGAAGAGCCTTCCACAGCTTGCAGACAGCTTTTTACAGGAAGAAGAGTCATTGTTGTTCTACTCAATGTTAATGGCTTCAAACAGTTCATGAGTAGTTGAAAAATGTCTCCCAGTTCTTTTGAGTTTAATGTGTGACCAAATATTTACTATAGGGTTTAAATCTGGACTCTGATCAGGCCAAAACATGAGCCTGATGGACTTGTTCTTAAGCCATTTCTGGGTTGTTTTTGTAATTTGGGCAGGAGCGTTGTCTTGTTGAAACATAAAATCTGATCATTACTCTTCAGATGACAACTTTTCATTTGTAGGAAGCAAGCCATTCTGCAATATTCTACTGTACTTCAAAGCATTAAATGACTTTTCAAGGTGAAGTAGCTCACCAATTCCAGCAGCTAAAAAGGCTGCACACACAATGACACCTCTTCCTCCATGCTTCACTGTGGTAGAGCTGCATTTATTATATTTCTCATCAGATGTTCAAACACATTGCTCTGGAGCATCACCATGCAACTTCATTGTGATTCATCACTCCGCACATCCCATATTCTGTCAAATACTCTCATTCTGTCTTTGACGTTTTTCTGAGACAGTGAATTTGCTTAAATTTAGCTAATTTCCTGACTGAATAATTTGTGGTTTAAGACCGTTAAAAGCTTAGTGTTTAGCCATTTTGCCAATTTTTTTTATTTATTTATGGTTGCAATATATATTGATAGACCACAAATAAGAAAATTGGTTCCCCAGTGTTTTTGTGGTGGTTATAGCCCACGATGACACACTTAAAGGGGGATAGTTCACCCAAAAAAGAAAATTCTGTTATAATTTACTCACCCTCATGTTGTTCCAGACCTGGGGTGCATTTCCCGAAAGCATCGTTAGTCAACTATGGTCGTAAGTCCATTGAACTCTATTGGTAACGACGAAACTTGCGACCATAGTTCGCTTTGGGAAATGCACCCCTTTATGACTTTCTTTCTTCTGTCAAAGATAAAAGAAGATATTTACATAAATTTCTCTGATTTTGGTCAATATAATGAAAGTCAACAGGGTCCAATGTTGTTTTGTCCAGTGTTGGGATCCAATGTTGTCATTGAGGGTGAGTAAATGATGACAGGAGTTTCATTTTATATGTAGTCATACATGTACAACATGCATTGCAATCAGCACTGTAAATCACTGCTTGATTATATACTAGGGGGGCAACCACTATAGGCATTGTCCCCCATAATTGCCCCCCCATATTTAATAATCTTGATACTGCTCAGCTGCACTCCATTAGGTAAGAATTGCTCTATTTAAATTACATTTTTAGGCTGGTCTGCCTCAGTGGTCTAACAGTGCTCATCATTGTCAAAATGATGGCCAATCAGATCAAAGAAGGCAGGGCTTACTGTTTACAGAAGACGAGTGTGAATTCCCACAAAAACGCAATGCTTTAGTTTTTACAGCAAAAGAGTGTGTGGTGAGATGTAAATAGCAAAACATTTGTCGATTGTTTTACGATAAAAATATTCATCGACCCACAGTGATGTGGGTCAATGACTACTCAACTTTTTTTTTATGGAATTTTGCCATTTTAAATTGAAAATAAGTTAAAATTTACATGATCCGTGTCATTTATAACTGAATGTGACAAGACAAGAAACGTTTTGCATTTTTGACTTATTAGACATACAAATAAGAGTGAATGTGAGCATATTTTTAAATAAAATATTATTTGCAAAGAGTTTAAATTGGATTACTTCACATTCACAACTAGGCTACAATTAGATCTATCTTTTTACCTTTTTTATTTCTTTCTCTTTATTCCCTTTAATCCCTTTTAACCCTTTACGTAACATTTAATTTCTTTATATAAAAAGCCCTCCCAAATTTCAAGACATGGTTCCAGCCTTGGTACATACACAACAAATTCACCTATCCTGGTGCTACATTTGATTGGTATGAAGTGTTGTGGTATTTATAAGAAACTCTTTTGGGGTTTCATTCAGCATGTAGCATGTAACAGACCAGACAGGATACTTAAACGCAGATGTTTTATTACAACACAGTCAGTGCAACACTCCAAACATTTTTATAGCATCGTATAGCAGCCGAGCCATAAATCAGGGTCGGGGTATGTCGAGCGCAGTGTTCGTGTGTGCATCCTCCTCTGTGTTTAAGTTAACCGGACAGACGCGTAGGCTTACAGACAGTCATGCACGCTGTGATTAACACACCACAATGAGGCGTCAGGACTCAACCACAAACACTCGCACACAATCTTACACTTACATGCATAAACACAAAAACATCCTAGCTAACTATATCTAAAGTTCTCTAAAGTTTCCTTCTCCTTTTCTCTCTAATTCACACACTAAGGCATTACAAATGCAGCAATTGCTGTTGGCTTTCTGACAAGATTGCATGTTTGTTGGCCTCATCGCTTAACATAAGCATCCGCACACAATGAGACATTCAGTCAGAACACTTATCATCCCCCTGTGCTTAACAGTGACCTCCAAACACACACACTCTGTATTTGGTGCCTTGATTAGATGTCTTGGAGAAGGACACACACTCTGTGGTTAGAAGAGGAATGCCCAGTCTTTGCCTCTCACATCTGTCTCATCCTACAAATAACTTCCCACTGTTCTTACACTGTAGAATAGCACACAATCTGTGTCAGCAGCCTGGCTTAACCTTTGACCTCTACCTTCAGGTCAAATCTAAACTTGTCATAGAATTTATGTGCTCAACTTAAACGGAAAATGACTGTGTTGACACTTGTGGGATTTTATCAATAATTAGCATTTCCATCAGGAATTTCGGTAAACATTTTGATACGCTAAATATTATTTCTCAAAAAATCCATTGGATGGAAACTTGGCTATTGAAATATTTCTAGAGGAAAATATGTCTTGCTCTACGCATTTGAATTATCTCTTGGTCCAAACACATGTGGAGAAAAGCACAGAATGTTTATATTGTCATGATGAGGTATGTAAAAACAATGTTAATCCATAATCTCATTGGGTCTCATGAAAAAAGTGACATTTTTAATGACGATGAAGCTCGTTGACCCCAAAATTCTCAACAAAATGTCTCTATTACATTCACCATTGAGAATAATTCAAACATAACAAAACCAAAAAAACTAAAGTAAAGAAATGAAAGGAGATGTGATAAAAATGTCCCTGTTTTTTCTTCTTATCTTCTGACATGTTTTCTGAGAGATTCACCCAAATATTATGAGCTGTGATTATACAAGCACATCATGTAACATCATACAAGTTGTTTAGTATGCATATGAAATGCCTCAGTTGTTTAGAGGGAAAGTTTTGTTGCACAGACGTTTCATCAGGTCTGTCGTTCCCGTGTCTGAGCTCAGTAATTATGTGCTACACAGAAGATCTAAGCTTCAGACACACTCTTCACACATTTGAGTCAAGATAGAGCCTTGCAGTGAAATCCCAGCTCACTTAGGAGGCATTCACTCACGCAATCCTAACCCTGTATCCTAGGAAATATTGCGTTTGTGTGAACTCCAGTGTGTTTACCTTTGTTTCCTGCATTATGGAATGGTTGTCAAGGTAGTATACAATAAGGGGTGCTCTAAAACAATCTTTAAAAAATGTTGACTTTTAGGATGTGGAGTGAGCGATGGTATATGTGCTGGAAAAACTATTGCAGTTTGGCTCATGGACCTTCTCAAATGTCAAAACCAAAAAAGAATCCACACACATAGTTACAGATGAAATTTCTAATTCAAAAGAATTTGAGAGTCCATGTTTATATAGATTTTACTGAAGACGTTCACCAAAAAAAAGACAATTCTGTCATTATTTACTCACCCTCAAGTTGTAAATTCATACATAACTTGAGGGTGAGTAAATGATGACAGATTTTTCATTTTTAGGTGAACTATCGCTTTAAGGTATGCTGAAAACCATAAGGATGAGACAAAAGATAAATAAAAACAGTGGAACTGATTTTATTCTGCCTTTTAGTAACAAAAGTATTAACTTCTTTGTAATTGTTACATGAGTGACAATGTCAACTGAGAGAAAAAAAAGTTTGGACCGTCCAACTGGTGTTGTACTACAATCAGCATTAATGCCAGCATTAATAAGTTCATTTTAATAAAAATCAAAAAAAATCAAATGCATGTCTTGTATATCATCCAGTAATAAAACATGTCAGTGTCTCTTATTTATGTTCTTTCATGAATCACTGATGGGACTACAGGTGGCTGAGCAAATAATAAGAGACGAATGATTGGGTGTTTTTTAAAAAATGATCAACGGAACGGAAAGATCAACTGAACACACTCTCTCCAAGGCTGAGATATGACATTGGAATGTCCAAAGGATTTTTCTTTCCCCCCTGTTGATGAGAAAGTTAATACTTTTATTAGTTTTGTTACCAAAAAGCAGAATGAAACTTTATCACTTGCAGTTCAACCAAAGTTATTTATCTTTATTGTCACTTTGCGGAATAAAACTACTACTTTTTTTAAATCTTACACCAAGCTTTTGAACAGTAGCTTAGGTGTCATTACTGAAAATATTTGCTTTTTTGCACACTTTGTGCACCTTTTAGTTTATCACATGTATATTTTAAATATTTATATTTCATATTTTGCATACATTTTTGTATTTTATCTTCTGTAAATCTAAATTTAGGAATAGATCTTAAACTTTTTTTATTACATTTCATTTTTATTATTATTTTTTTGTGATATTTTCTCAAGGCTCAAAGATCCAAACCTTCTCTGCTTCCTCTGTAGCAGTAATCAGTCTCTCAGCACCAAATTTGATCTGACACACTCATTTGCAGTTGGGAGGCCCGTGTTTTCAAGAAGTGTAATCCAGTCAAGTGTTTTCAATGTGCTGGAGGGGTCATGCAGAAGAGAACGGTGATTAAATGAAAATGTGACCGTGTCTCTCCCTGCTGAGAAGGTGTAAAGGGCAGGAGATCAAAATATTGATGTTTTATAGTTCAGTTCTTTTTTTTTTTTCCCCCAAATTTGTATTGACATATTTGCATGTTTCCTGCATCACATCCAGATGGTGACCCAGCAGCACGGGCCCAGGTCGGGGAGTTTAATAAGCCAATGTACCAGAGCGTCATCAAGAAGGAAGGTGGCGCTGTGGGGGCGGGTCTTCGGGCAGCTGCGGACGCCTCATTGTCTGATGACTATGTATCGCCACCCAAATACAAGAGCAGCCTGTTGCACCGTTACCTTAACGACTCGCTCCGTCACGTAATGGTGGCCAACGGCGTAATGGACGCGCGGAGGAGGAATCACTCAGGCTCTTTCAGCTCTAACGAGTATGATGAAGACCTGCTGTCACCATCTTCTTCAGAAGCAGAAGCCAACTTTATCTACAGGACTGGTGAGCTGCTGCCAGTCTTACATTCTTTCCTTTTCTGTGTGTCTCTTGCTCTTGGTGAGGAAGAAGGGCATCTTGAAGCTGTTTCATTAGCCCAGTATCAGCTGTGTTTCAATCCATGTATGATTTTGGCTTCTTGTTCTACAAGTAGAGTCACAGAGGGGTCATATGTTTCTCTCTTCTCTCTCTCACACATAGATCTATAAATCATTTCATTTAAACTTGACATTTGTAAATATTCTGAAATATGTTTTTAATAGTATGAAAATACTAGTATGTTAAAAATATTGCAGTTCAATAGTTCAAAGAATTTGTGCTTTTATATCAAGCTTTGTACTTTTGATAAAACGTTTTAGGTCATGCAAGTTTACATTTGAACTTGCAATGAAGTAGAACGTACTGTAGTTCATACTGGTTTAGTCTTCTGCCCATTAA
The DNA here is from genome assembly GCF_018812025.1 of Megalobrama amblycephala. NCBI lineage: Eukaryota > Metazoa > Chordata > Actinopteri > Cypriniformes > Xenocyprididae > Megalobrama > Megalobrama amblycephala. The sequence goes on along the minus strand of NC_063063.1, from coordinate 15,786,845 downwards.
CTATCATTACTTCTTTAGTCATTGTGACAATTATTCTCTCTCATCCATCTTCATTCTCTCTTTATCTCCTTTTTTCAGTATTACAAACACAGTATTCAACATAGTTTTGAGTTCATGTCTTAACACCAACTGCAAAGAAACAAGAAGTCTTTATTCAAAACAGTGTTTGTGAGGGAAAGAGATGTTCATCTGTTTTTAGAAGTGTGGAAGTGTGTATCAACTTTGCATAACAGTGTATAGCAGTACTGTGGCATTTGTGTGTGTGTAAATATAACTCTTTTCCTTCCTCCTGAGGTCTTTCTCATTGCATATCTCAAACACGAAATGTTTCATATCATCATAGGACACTAAAGAAAGTTAAAATGTCTATTCAGTGGTTTCAGCTTTTAAATTCCATAGGACATTTCTGAGGTTCTTAAAAAAACAAAAATATATTTTATATTTGATATTTTCATTTTAAATGAGATTAAGAGGGTGATGTGCACAGACAAGTTTTTGGAATATATAAACTACCATTCAAAAGATTTTTTAATATTATTATTTTATATTATTCAGCAAGGATGCATTAAATTGATCAAAAGTGACAGTTCCAAAAGATTTCTATTTCAAATAAATGCTGTTCTTTTGAACTTTCTATTCATTAAAGAATCCTGAAAGAAATGTAGCATGATTTCCCCAAAAATATGAAGCAGCACAACTGTTTTCAGCATTGATAATAATAAGAAATAGTACTTGTTGAGCGCCAAATCAGAATATTAGAATGATTTCTGAAGGATCATGTGACAGTGAAGAGTGGAGTAATGACTGATGCTGATATTCAGCTTTGCCATCACAGAAATGAATAACATTTTAAAATATAGACTTTTAAAAGAGAAACCATGATTTTAAACTGTTTACTGTATTTTTAATCAAATAAATGCAGCCTTGGTGAGCATAAGAGATTCTTTCCAAAACATTAAACAATCTTACCGACCCCAAATTTTTGAATGGTAGTGTACTTGTATTATTTAGTGATTAGTATTTGGAAAATAAACAGCTTATAATAAGTAAGTAAATAAATAGTCATTCTGAGTCATTTTCTGTCAATTTCCTCTTTGCAGCTGCTTGATAATGGCTTTAATCGCTTTCTAGAGCTTTCACCTATCCCAGGCTTTCTCATTTAGCAAATAAAGTCAAGCTCTGCCAAGGTTTAGGACTCTCTAACTCGTCTGTTTAAGGTCAATGTTGGTTCGGAGTATCACGACAGGGAGCGTCTGCAGTCCTCACAGTCGGCTGTGTTTGCTCCCATGTGCTGTTTAAGCCCTCCAGGTGTTTGTGATGTTATCACAAATCTTTTGGACAGTCCAAAATGACAAATATGTTTCAGGAGAGTTCTGGCAATTATTTAAGCCCTGTTCATCATCATCTGGAAGAATGTCAGCCCCTATTGATCATTCGTAGGAATTTATGTGAGATACTGTGTCGGCGACTAAGGCCTTCAAGCGCATGTGTTCGCTCTCTTCTCCTCGAGAAAGAACGGGTTTCTTCAGGTCAGAACACTGCGTCTTTGTCCTGACAGGATTCATAACTGATAACATTGTTTGCTCCTCACTTCTTCGCTTACATATTGCTGTTCACATCAAGCCTCGGGGATCTCGCCGTGCAGTCTTTGTTTCTCATTTCGATTCGCCATGTCTTACTGACAAACATGGTTTGCATTATCTTGGGGCTTAAGAACAGAATGCTGAAATTCTCTTCAAACACAAAAGCTGTTGCTAACTACCTTCTGGACCAATGTTTAAACTCCCTGTGTGCTATGTGAAGTCGAGGTTGCTTGTGTAAACACCTGCTGAGAGAGACAGAGAGAAAGAGCTTAAGTGTGTTTTCTTGTTTATTTCAGTTTTAATCAGTTCTTCCTACAGGATCTTCACTTTAAAATGAAAATTACCCCAAGCTTTACTCATCGTCAAGCTATCCTAGATGCATATGAGTTTTTTCTTTCTGATGAACACAGTCGGAGTTATATTAATACATATCCTGACGCATCCAAGCTTTATAATGGCAGTGAACGGGGCAATGAGATTGAAGCTCGAGAAAGTGCATCCATCCATATCCATCCATAATAAACGTACTCCACATGGCTCAAGGGGGTTAATAAAGGCCTTCTGAAGCAAATCGATGTGTTTGTGCAAGAAAAATATCTACATTTAACAAGTTATAAAGTAAAATATTTCCGCTTTCCGTATTCAGCTTACGAAAAAAAGCTTTTTTTGTAAGTTGAATACGGAAGGCAGTCTGGCGGAAGATAGATATTTTACTTTATAACTTTGTTAAATATGGATATATACACAAACCAGTGGCATGCAGTGGTGTTCTAAAATGAGGAGGCACTTTTTTTATTTATTTATGAATCAATGTAAATTCATGTGCATTACTCTTAACGTTGACACATCCTTGTTAAAGAAACATTACTTTACAATACATGAAAAAAGAAAAAAAGAAACCAAATACAATTCTATTTTGTAATTTTTCATTAACAATGTATTGTAATAAATGTTTTATTTATCAAAATAAAATGTTTTAAGCATTTCTACATTCATTCCAAAATAATAACTAAAGGCAATAATAATTAAACATATTTTATTTGTATATTAATGTTTTTCTTTTTAATTGTCAACTTAGGCTATTTTGGATCATCAGTCATGCTCCATAAACACTGTCTGTCACAGAAACGAATTGTATTTTTAATTTCACCAAGCTGATTGCACTAAAAAAACAAAAAAACAAAATGCAGTCTTCATGTTTTCAGTCCATTTAAAGTTTGATTTTGATGTGACATAAAGCGGTGATATCTAACTGGGTGATCTGTTTAATTACTTTTCAATTAGTCTTCCGATTGACGCCATCATTTGTTCAGTCAAATCAACGCGCGGAACGCGCACGTCAACAAGAGGTGGGATTTATCGCACAAACCAATCATATCCATTCATAACCAATTACATCCAATCAGCGCGATGGAGACATTCCCTCCTCTCACGTGACTTTCCCCCATTCATTCTCAATTACCCCCCACAAACCCACCGCACGCCAGGGATCTGATGGTTTTCTATGGTTTCCTATGAGAGCAAAGGGAGGCATGACTCGTGTAACTTCACCTGCGGATGTCGCTGTTGGGCAGTGTTCCTTAAGAAATACGAGTGTCTTGCGCTCTTTTTGATGCCATAATTTGTAATATTTGTGTTGTTTTATATGTAATATGGATTATTTTCTCATCCTATTTATTTATTTATTATTTATTTATTTTTTTTGAGGAGGCACCGCCTCCCTTGCTTCCTCGGAGGAAACGCCCCTGACACAAACGCATCGCTTCACTTCAGAAGGCCTTTATTAACCCCCCGGAGCCGTTTGGAGTACATTTATGATGGATGGATGCACATTCTTGAGCTTCTACTCATTTATCCCGTTCACTGCCATTATAAAGCTTGGACGCATCAGGATATTTCTTAAAGGTCCCGTTCTTCGTGTTTCAAACTTTAGTTAGTGTGTAATGTTGTTGTTAGAGTATAAATAAAATCTGTAAAATTTTAAAGCTCAAAGTTCAATGCCAAGCGAGATATTTTATTTAACAGAAGTCGCCTACATCGAACGGCCAGTTTGGACTACATCCCTCTACTTCCTTCTTTAATGACGTCACTAAAACAGTTTTTTGACTAACCTCCGCCCACAGGAATACACAAGAGTTGCGTTTGTAGAGTGTGTTTGTCGCCATGTCGTCGAAACGCTGTTATTTTCATCCCGCAGTCCAATCACCGGGTCTGATTCCGGCTCAAATTGATAGGGTAAAATTAAAGACATGTTTACAATAACACTGAGCGCGTGCATCTCCACGTTATGGTAAGAGGCGTGACCTTTCCGGGCAAGGTTCGCTCAGCTGCTGTCGAATCACAACACAGGAACCGCTGGCACAATCAGAACTCGTTACGTATTTCTGAAGGAGGGACTTCATAGAACAAGGAAGTCATCAGCCCGTTTTTATGACAGTGGAAACAGCGGTATACAGAAAAGTAAATTATGTGAAAAACACTGTGTTCACATGTTATATTGCACACTATAAACACAATCAAAGCTTCAAAAAACCACGAAAAACGGGACCTTTAATATATCTCCGACTGTGTTCATCAGAAAGAAGAAAGTCATATATTAAGCATTTTTTCCGAGGGCAAAAAAACCTGATCGGGACATCCCTACCTAGGATGGCTTGAGGGTAAATCTTGGGGTAATTTTCATTTTAAAGTGAACTAATCCTCTAAACACAGTTAATGTTTAATGAATCTTTATGATTTATGTGGTTTTTCCCGCCTTTCATGGTAAATACCATTTCCTGGCTAAGAACTCTAGTGGCTTCTTCAGGTAGATGAAGTGTCTGTTTGTCATTTTGCACACGAGTACGTGCCAGACGAAAGGTTTAGAAGCACAGGATCACACACAGCAACAATTGCGCAACTCCGAATAAGGGATCAGTCAGAACAAAATACAGCAATAAACTCAATGACAAATTCATTATCAATTTAATTCAATCTTGTTACTGGAGAAAAGGGGTTTGCATCATTTCCTCCTAGTGTTTCTCTCTCTTTTATTCTCTGCTATTCGCTTTCCTTTCATTTTCTTTCTGCATTCCAGAAAATTTTCATACAAACATTCCTCAAGTTTCAGACTAATATGGCATGAGGTTGAAATTTTAGATCTACGCTCTGTTTTCCTTTTTGAAACAGATGTCTGTCTGTCTCTGAGTTGTGTTAGCCAAGTTAGCCAAGTAATGTTTTAGCTCAGACGTCTTTAAACCAAAGTGGCATCTCGGAATCCACCAGTTAAATGTAACTTAATGGAACAAATTGGATCTAAAGGAGCTCTCTCCTCCTTTCTATCACTCCTCACTTGAAGTTTCACAGATCAGACGTGGCAAAGGAGCCGTCGGGCCAGCTAAGCCTCAAACCCTCTGATGGAAAACTAAAGAGGCCATTGTGTAAGAAAAATATGAAATAAAACGCAACAGGAACCCTGATGGGAGTTTCATTGAAAACAAGAAGCGAGAGAATTCCAGGGTACATGCCAGGGATTTTATGTCAAATTGCTCTTTAATGGGATATTTAATGGCAGGAATCTCGCTCAGTGTTTTCCCTGCATGCGTGTATTGGGTTTAGGGCCGTCCTGTTTGATATAGATCAGTATGCTGCACTCTCAGAGTGGATGAGAGCTCGCAGTAAAGTGAGAGCATGCAGGAAAATATTTCTAACACTTTAGATGTACTTTCACAGGTTGCATCAGGGCCTGGCTGTGCAGAATTCTCATAAGCCACATAGAAAGAGCATCACATGGGACATAAACTGGCTGCTGCACCGTTTACTCGAGAGCGATGTGTTGTTTGTCCTCATATTGCTTTCAACAGGGTCCTTGTGATCCAGTTATTGTAACTTATGTGTCAGTTGAGGGGTTTATGAATATATTATGATTTGCTTCAGTTAACTGAAATGAATTAGATGAAAGTGAGATTTATTTCAAAATTTAAATCTGACTTTTAAAGAAATTAATACTTTTATTCAGCAAGGATGCATTAAGTTGATTAAAAGTGACAGTAAAGTGAATGAAGGCTGTTCTTTCAAACCTTCTGTTCAGCAAAGAACAGAAAAAAATGTACACGGTTTTCATAAAAAAAATTAAGCAGCACAACTGTTTTCGACATTGATAGTAATGAGAAATGTTTCTTGAGCAGCAAATCAGAAGCAAATTAGAATGACTGGAGTAATGATGCTGAAAATTCAGCTTTGCCATCACAGGAATAAATTACATTTAAAAATATTTGAAATAGAAAATAGTTAATTTATTACATTGTAATAATATTTCACAATATTACCATTTTTTTTACTTTTTTTTTTTTTTTTGGAATGAAGCCCTGGTGAGCATAACAGACTTTTTTTTCAAAAATATTCAAACAACTTACAGACCCCAAACTTTTGAATGGTATGTTATTAATGCGTATTTCTTCTAAATTAGATGATTAGAGTTGTTTTTGAGCAATTTAACTAAATATCCTTCTATATTGATTTACATGTCAGTCAAATGGTTCCTTCCTATACTAGTATGGGGTTTTGTCCAGAATAAACTGCAGTGTGGACCAGTCCTTTTGCATTTTAGTCAAAGCTTAGGCTATGGGAGACAACGCTATGGTGGTGATATGACTCCGGCTGTTATCTCACTCTTTTTTTAGTTTAAAAGTTTATTTTTCAATTGTTAAGAATTCTCCTCCATTGCCCAGAAATATAAAAAAGAAGAAATCCTTTATATGTTTGTGATCTGTAATAAGAGTAAAAAAAAAAAAAAAATTAGCCCGGATATTTTGCCAAAGAAAAAAGAACGTTTTTGGTATGGCTCTCTTTTTCCAATCAGTCTTTTTGCTGTGCTTTGGTGTGTCAGCCATGCGCTGTGGGAAATATTTCTTCACAGAACCAAAAATGTCACCTGTGTTTTACGACATGAAAAGACCTTCTTTTTCAAGGTCAGTGGACATTAAACAGAGGCAGGAGGCAGAAATATGTTAAATGAAAACAGAAAGGCTTGACAAGGCCACCGGGGCTCATAGATGCCAGTCACATATAAGAGTCCTGCAGACTCATTGGACTGAAGCCACCAAAAGAAAATACTTTAAAAGTCATTGTCCAAGAAAAGTACAATCTCTCCAACTCACAAACATCAGAGCACATTTCAGGCCAGCCTCACTGCATTTTGAGGTACAGTAGGTGAGAAGTTCATCCAAGCCTAAACATGCAACAGAGTGGGAGCATGTAAATTCAGACATTATTAATGTGCAGGGCCTGCTTTTCATCTGATGATTGACAGCCCTGTGTGTGTACAGCTGGAAACACAGCACACTTTTATTGCTGTTTTTGCAGTTGTACTACACATCCAACCACATACAGTACATAAAAACACTGAGAGTCTGATACCATTGAAAGTTTGAAAGTCTCTCTTACTCTCAAAGCTCGACAGGCTTTGGCTAACATATTTGAAAGTGTTTGACATGTTTGACAGTGACATACAGTGCTGGGGGAGGGATGTGTAATTTAGAGAAACAGCCTGGCAAGGATATGTCATTTAAAGAGTACATGCTGAACTGTGATTTATGGTAGCTGACTGCTCACTGACCACAGAGCAGCAGGACAATGACTGATCCAGCTCTGCTGTGCACATCTCAAATGGCAGAAAACACTTATGGAAAGTATCCTGTATCTGGTCAAAATTTCTAATAAAAACAAAAAAACAATAATATAATGTAAGGCTCCAGCATCCCCTCAACCCTACAAAGTAGTTTGAAGGATAATATAATATAATATAATATAATATAATATAATATAATATAATATAATATAATATAATATAATATAATATAATATAATATGTGATCATGAGCTTCATTAATGATAATTATAAAATAATTGGCAAATGGTGTTTAAAACAGTGGTGTTTTTACATGGACTATAGCAGGGGTGTCCAATCATGTTCATGATATTTTGCCAAGAGTAAAATTACTTTAAAAAGGCTTAACGTAGGCTTGTAGTCTTATATGAAATAGATTCATGTATTTATTATTGTTTATGTATTTATTTAAATAGCTTTTAGTTAATTATTATGAAAACTATAAAAACATAATTTCTCAGAAAACATTATTAAAAAAAAAAATAGAAACCATTAAATTAGTTCAAATTCATTTTAAATATGTTGCTACGAGATTAAATACATTTCTGTAACGTAAATCTTTAGAGTTAAAAAAGCATATTATTTATAGTAACCTATTCAGATTGAGTTCTGCTTAATTATAATTAGTTTTTGAGTTCACGTCACAAATATTTGTTAAGTTAAATCACCTTTTTGAAAATTTTAAGTAAAATGAACTTATTTCATTTAGCGATTTCCCTTTTAGGTTTTACAATGTAGAAACTTCCAGACCAGTGTGTTGAGGCAAGTTGGAACTAAACTCTGCCGGACAGTGGCCCTCCAGGACCGAGTTTGGACACTCCTGGACTATAGTTTGTCACACCACAGGACATGTCAACTTCCCAAAAGTATATGTCATGTCAATTACCCATACACACTCATGGAAACACCAGGATTTCCTTCTCTTTGAGAAGTTTGTCCCACTATATCCCTCACAAAGTAGGGAGGGGCGACTGAACAATCCTAGAGAAAGAGGAGGCTGAGGCCAAGATTTGCTTTAGACTCTGGGTTGCAGTTGAATGATTGGGTCTCATCATCCATCATCAGAGCGAGAGAGAGAGGAGAGAATGTTGAGATAAGTGAAAGGTGGAGAAAAGAAAGATGAAGGAAGAAGGGGAGGAGGAGAGGAAGAAAGGAGAGATGAGAGATGTGAGGGATGAAAGGTGAAGTATTGTGAAAGAGAGGGGGAAAAAGTGAATAATGCCCAATAAAAGCCACATTAAATTTGGGATGAGAAAATATACAACTCAAATGGATACAGACAAACAGAGAAACTACTCACAATACTAAAAGAACCTCTAGCTTTTTGCAATAGTATTTTGATGGCTTCAAATTTAATTTAACATTTATTATACAGTATAATAAATAATTATAATAAAAATACAATATAAAAAACGTTTAATTAGCATTTTTTTTATTAGTAATTATTTATATTCTAAATAGATTTATAATATGAGTCTTGACGAGCAAGTTTGTAGCATTAATAAATGTCTTATTTTATTACAACATTCTGCATTTATCCAAACACTGTTAGATAGTTTTCGTCCATCTTTTATAATTTAGTTTTTGGAGCCAATTGTAACTTAAATTAAGTTCAAAACTTTTTCCAAAAACTGAATTCTTAGTCTCTCGGCACATTTCTGTGTATAAACTGCTGCTGAAGCTCAAGAGCAATATATTGTGATGAATTGCAAATAGTCCACACTTGAAAAGTGCGTGTGTGTGAATTGTGATGACTGTGTGGAGAAGAGGTGTAAACAGACACGTGTTTCTCTGGCAGCTTTCATGTGAGAATAGATAGCAGACAGGGGGAAAGAAACAGTGAATGAATGGGAGACTATTAGATGAGTGTGGAGAACCTAATGGCTATAAAATGAAAGACTCTGACACTCAGAGCATCAGAAAGAGTACAGCAGGGCCTGTGTGTTTTTGTCTAACTTGGAAAGTAATGTTTTGTGTGAAGGGGGGAAAACGAGAATAGATTAACAGATGAAAATAGAAATCGGAGAATCAAAGCGCACACGATAAAGAGAGCGATTGTGCGTGTGAGCAAACCTTGAAGGAACATCATAGCAATGCATTTCACTATGTATGTATTTGGATGAGGCTGGCAATCATTATTTAGTTCACAAAACACTTTCAAACATTGTTATATTACACTCAACTCACTGTTTTTTCCCCGAGGTTGCGGTCGAAAGCAATTCTGTAGTCATCTCTGGGCAGAATTAACTTGCAAAGAAACATACAAACTTGTAATATGAGATCAAAACAAGATTTTCCATTTGGCAAAATCATTTGCAATGATTCCAAACTTGCTCGCTTTTAATTGTTTTTCCATTTTGGAATGACACTAAAGCTGAAGCAAAACTGAATTTTATTGGAGCTGAAAAAGGTTTGTGATGCGTTCTAGATGGAGCCTTATCTGCGTCTGATAACACTTTAGGCAAATGCTTTCAGCATGAGCCCGTCTCTCTCTCCCTCTCTTTGTCCCTCTGTCTCTCTTCCTGATATACGTCAGGATGCAGATACCGTCTGTAATACCTCAGTGGTGTGCTATGTGCTCTAGCTAGTGTGTTTGAAGTCTGTTTGTGGGACTTTTATAGGTACTGATAGGGTGAGAGATCGGAATCATTCGTCCAGCCATTTGCAAATAGCAGATCCACACGTCCGTGTCCAGAACAGGAAGCCAATGGATGACCTCTTGTTAATGGTCAAGACTGGATTCCTCTGAGAGATGATGAAATATACATGCCAACACAAAGTATTTTCTTGAGCGTTTCCTTGATCATGTTTAGACCAGTGTCAGAAATTAACTTTCTTGTTAAAGGATGGGTCCCAAAAATAAACTTTTTTTTTTTTTAAATGTTTTTCTGCAGAACACAAAAGAAGATATTTTTGAAAAACACACTGAGGCTTTCTGTGTATACGCACAAATTTTGTATCGGATAGGCGTTTCATCCACATGGATCCAGCGTTTTCGGAAGGTGAAACCGCTATTTTTTGATAAATCTGAAAACGCCGCCTTTGCGTTTTCGCGTGTACAGCCAATCCGTATATTTTGTGAAACGATGATGTCATCACCCCACATGTTGACCCTAGTCAGACGCCGCTAACAGCACAAAACGGCAACGACAACAATAATAGCATACTATATGCTTGTGTTCGTGCTGCAAAAGCTACCGAGCCTAAAGCTTTACTAATATAAAGCTTTATTTCTAAGCTTTACTAAAGTTTGTATACAGCGCGCAAGGTTTATGCGCATGCTCCAAGTGTTATTCTTTGTTTTTAGTGTATCTCTATTGCAGAATTACAGCGCCACATACTGGTCTGGCATGTATGAGTCGTTTCAGTGGTTTTGTGTGTATGCAGATATTTCTTGAGACAAGGAAAAAAAAAAAAAGATTGGATAGAGTAAGCTTCGTGTGGACGTAGCCTGAGACATTTCTCAAAATACCTTCTTTTATGAAAGTCATACAGGTTTGGAACGACTTGAGGGTGAATGAATGATGACAAAATTTTTATTTTTGGTTATCATATCCATTTAAGGGCTTTAATATTTGCTCCCTGGAATTGATTTTAAGGGTTAGTTTATTTCTGACCATTCAAAAACGCACAGGATGCCATTCAATTATGTTAAATACTAAAATTAATCAATTTTTAATGTGGACAGTTGATAATATTCAACTCTCTACTATATCCTGTCAGAGCAGTGATGTGATTTTCTATAAGTTACATATTTTCAAAGCTGACTCTAATTATTTTAATGTAAAATGTACATTTATGTACATTTAATGTTTTAATGTACACATGCAACAGCACATATGTTTGAGATCGTGAATATAAAAATAATCAGACAGCTGCAGTGTCTGTGAAAGCATTAAACCTATAACCCATCACTATACGGGCCTAAAATGGCATATTATTAAATATAATGTTACATAATACAATAAAACAACAGAATAGTTGACTACGGGAACATTACACTAAACATTTGTCAGTTTCTACTGCATTTTTGCCTGATGCCCTAGTTAATTTGTGACCCTGGTACAGACTGTTCTGTTATTTGGCTGGTAGAGTGTTTGTTGTAGTGATCTGTGTTTATTCTGACTGGTAAATAGAAAATGAGGGGGAGATTTAACACATTTCACACACCGATGCTAAAGCTGCAAGTGCCATTGGTGGCAGATGCTTTATTTTGGCTGTGGTTGGACTGTCATTGTTTGTCATCTGCTGTGCAGACCCAAAGAAATCCTAAAATTATGAAATAAAGTCTGTCTTGAGATGAGCTTTAGCTGTTTATGAGTGGCCATGTGTCTATTATGCTGAAATAGGCTTTTTTTTTTGTCTCTCTCACCCTATTTACCCCCATACAGTATTGCCACTGTTTGGTCGCTCTTTCTGCCCACCAGTCAATTTCACAGCCCAGAACATGTCAGCACCCTCAACTCAGTTTGATCCATCACAGATTAATGTGCTGTGATTCAAAGGCTCAGAGAAAAGGAAGTCCAACAGCGTCCAGACTGTTGTGTTTTTCACCAGGGAGAGTTTTTAAATAATACGAGAACATGTCATGTGCAAAGAATCACTATCATTCTTCAGTCTTCTTTTGGGCCTCATGCCTCTTCCAACCACCCTGACCCAGAAATCATGGATATTTATAGTGCAGCGATTACTGATAAACGTGAATGGAATGGAGAGAATGGAAGAACGGAGTCAGTAATGGGGCTGCTGTTTAAAGACGGTCATTACAGTGAATGAAACCTCAACCAAAAGTATGATCTGGGAAGGCAATGGGAAAACAAGAACCAAGACATTAGGTTTAAAAAAGAAAAAACTGTGAACGTCAGAGACGAGTTGAAGAGAGAAACAGAACAGAAATGATGATCACAGGATGCAGTCAGAAAAATGGAAGCAAACCAAAAGACAAACTCAGACAGTTTGAGATGGATTTATCTAGAGAGTGACCAGAAGAGACTCGCTCAAAAGAGAGAGAGAGAGCGAGACGGAGAGATGGCGTGGATGTTGATTGTTGCCATCCTGGATAGCTAGTGAGGGTAGAGCTGGCAGAGCTGAGACGACACACGCCAGCTTCATCTTAACATCATTCACAGGCCTTCTATGACATTATTAAAGAACAACGTTCATTTTTCTCAAGCACACATTGGACGCCTGTAGTAAAAATGAGACACCAAGAACTGATGATGTCTGTCTGCTTTGGGCAAAACCAATTTTCCTCTCTCTTATTTGAAAGGCTGTGAAAGATGTGACTGCTATTTTATAAACCAGTAAAAACAGGCAAAGATTATAGGCATGGGTTTGAGAACACAGAGCAGACTTTTCTGATTTATCCGGTTGTTGCGGCATAAATGTGAGAAATTCATCGCCTGCCATATTCTGATGTTCACTAATTTTAGCAAGTTATCTTATTGAATTCGTAACCGCTTTTCTTCGTTTTACATGCTGGGATGTTTCTCAGTGGCTTTAAAGCAGTACGTGCCACACTCAGTCACCACAGAGTGACATTGACGTCTTTTCCATTCTCGTCTGCCTGGCTCCAGAGCCAAAAAGCCATGACATCTTGCCCAGATTCCATTTGTCACTTCTCTTCACGCAGCTGATAGATGGATGATCAAAAGAACAAATGAACGGATGGATGGAGGTATATTTCCAGCCCCAGTCTACTTTGACATGCCAACCATGATGCCATTCTGTCTCAGTTGTGATCACTCATTGAGAGTTTGCACAGAAACAGACCTGTCTGCAATAGTTTACCCAATCGTCCATGCAGCCAATGTCCATTCAACCCTGCCTACAGAGTTTTCACAGCATATTCTATACATATACGATTCAAAAGCTACCCTTGATTTCAAGTGTTGTTTTTCTGGCAAACCTTTACAATCCAGGGACAGAAAGATCAATGTGTTCTCTGTGTTAGACAACGGGAAGGCCGTTTTCTCTCTTTGAGTAATATCTACCAGATTCTCTTGATTTTGGTACTGACCCCAGGTCAGGGTGAGAGGACTGTTCTGATAATGCTTTAATAGGATGGCTGCAAGGCCTAGTATTATTTCTGCATGAAGAATGAGCAGATTTTGAGATAATTTTTTTGGGAGTTTTGTGTGTGTTGTTCAATCTGTTTTAAATATGTATGACTTTCTTTCCTCTGTGGAACACAAGAGTAGACATTTTGAAAAAATAAAGTTTTTTTTTTTTTTTTTTGTCTGTACATTGAGAGTCAAAGGGGACCAATGTTGTTTTGGACCACAATGACTTTCATTATATGGATAAAAACAATAGAAACACATTTCTAACATTGTGGAAAGTAAGTCATACAAGGATTTAAAGACATGAGGGTGAGTAAATAAATATCTAGATCAGTCATGAAACTCTAGAGGGCACAGGCTGATTACATGCAAACAGCAAGGAATCATATCATGACTACATGGCACATGCTGATTGCCTCTGCTGATTCTGCAGCCAACTGCTTACTTGCTCAATATTTCAACTGTCTGGTTCAGTTTTTGGTTTATTTATGGCTATTCATGCAGCAGCAGCATATCTTACATGCTCACTTGTAGCATGTCTGTGTATTGGCAGTAGTGTGCACAGCAGATCATTAGTCTGCTAAGACAAGCAATGCTTTCGATTTAGCAAGAGTATGTGGTGAGTAAGTAGCTAAACATTTGCATTTTTGATGAATGTTTTATGATTGATTATTATTAAATGAGTAATGTAATTTGAATGTGATGAAACGTTTTGCGTTTTTGACATATTAGACATACAAATAAGAGTTTATTTGCAAATATTTTAAACTCATTACTTAATAACCTGGAACTTTTACCGTTCTTATTTCTTTTTTCGTTATAACCTTAAATCTCTTCTAATCTTTTCATTATTCCTAAGTCCTTTTAATGAAAAAAAATAATAATTACATAATACCCCCCCCCCCCCCCCAAAAAAAAAAAAAAAACAAAACAAAAAAACAAATCATGGTCACCCCCAATGTTGCAAGACATGGTTACAGCCTTGAGTTATTCATTAACATTCTAAAACTATTTAGAGAGTTGCCATGACTGAACTGAATTTTTATTTTTGGGTGAACTATCCCTTTAAGCAGTTTTATATTTCTTGTTCATCAGTTATTCATCATTGATTTAGCTGTGTGTAATATGTATATTATGTAGTACTATGGGTGTGTATTTATTTGTCTGGCTAATTAACAGCAATTGTTGGTTTGTGCAGCAGTGGGTAGTGAACAGAGTCCATGCATCTGTGGCAGGTGTTGCTTGTCTGATCTATCCGTACCTGACAGAGACATAGAAGCCTTCTTTTTAGCACTTCTTTCTTTCTCTTCCTGTTTCCTTTGGTGTTGGTAAGTGTACTGGGGTATTTTCAACCCATCAGGCCTCTTTAGCAGCAGTTTTATTGAGCATCATAAGTCCCCCAACTCACAGCTAATAGAGCCATGTCAAAATTTCGTTCAGTAGCATATGCTGCAAAAAAGGATTAAAAAAAAAACACCAGAAAAATAGTAACAACTAGCACAGTTTGATTTATAGATGATTTATAATTTTTTTGGCAAAGACATTGTTTTTAAAAATCTAAGTTTTAGATGTTTTAGGCAGCAGTATTTGGAAATTGCAGTAGGTCTGCATCCAATTTTCAGCAGAGTGTTTTCCTGGGGGAGAGAGAGCAGAGCCACAGTCTGCTCTCTAAAGAGGGTGGCTTAATGCTGCGTGCAGACAAGCCCCCTTAGCACTGCTGGAGACATCATATCAGCATGAGTGACAGACGGCAGAAAGCAGTGAGCATGCTCTCTGTTTAGGTCAATGACAAATAAGGATGTCTGAAGAAAAAAATCTAACCATGAGAGTCAGGTTATAGTTGCATTGGTCATAGTGGGCTAGATCTGCTACACATGCTGCTGCTGAAGCAGACGAAGTATGGACCTGTGACAGCCAATAGATACACAGACATGCTGCAGTGAGAATGTAAGATATATTGCTGCTGCATAAGTAGACATACATAAATCCTGTAGCAGATCTAGACAGGTGGAGCTGGGGGAGGTGGAGGGTTTCAGAGGAACTCTGATAATGTGCTTACAGTGAACACTGATCCAGACTATTTTGAATGTTGACCAGGCACATTTTTTCAAGATTTTTTTTAAGGGTTTCAGCTTTAAGCCCTGGATACACTGCAGGATTTTAGCAATCCTATAAGATCATTACTTTATCACATGGATCTACTAAACTTGGGTACGACATGCATGTAGACTGTACGATGATGACACCTATTGAATCGTAGGCTACGATGCAATTTTCTATAGAAGAATAAAACGTCATCAACATGTGCTAGTGGTAAACAAAACACCATGTTGAATCACACTTTTACAGTTGTAGTTTTTATGTGTGCTGAAAATAAAAAGGAAGCGGCGAAAGAATAAGGGAAAAGAGCTTGGGGTATGCAGTTTTAAGTTTTAGCGTCATGTCGCTTTGATTTCATGTCACATTTTTATTGGCTGGTCAGTAGACGTAGGTCGTAGCAGCATACACACTGTGCGATGATCATGCTGAATTTCTGACACTGTCAGAAAATGATCGTAGGCTATCTGGTTGCAAGACCGGGAAAACGGCCGTCTTTGAACCTCTCTCACTGTACAACATAGGACCACCGATTAAGAGCCACGATCACAGAAATCGGCACGATTGTTTCACGATGGCAATCTTTCGTCTGGGACAGCCAAAAATCGTGCCGTGTATCCCGGGCTTTAGTCAACATGAAATAGAAGTTGTGATAACCTTTTCTTACCTATTGTGACATATATCTGAGTAATTCGGCCTCTCAAACAAGAAAAAATATAGGGCAGGACTTGATTTTGTCCATTGGGAATTGATCATTGGATCATTGTGGTTTGCTATTGCTGTGATCGAAGTAATAGTCGAAAGGTCTTTACAGTTGGTAGGGTAAGGGGTTAGTTTCACAAGTTTTTTCCTTATTAAAGGATTAGTTCACACAAAAAAAGAACATTTTGTCAGTAATTACTCACCCTCATGTCGTTCCACAACCAAAAAGACCTTTCTCCGGAACACAAATTAAGATACTTCTGATGAAATTCGAGAGGTACAGTGCTCAGTGAAAATGAGTACGCCCCCTTTGAAAAGTAACATTTTAAACAATATCTCAATGAACACAAAAACAATTTCCAAAATGTTGACAAGACTAAGTTTAATATAACATCTGTTTAACTTATAACATGAAAGTAAGGTTAATAATATAACATAGATTACATATTTTTCAGTTTTACTCAAATTAGGGTGATGCAAAAGTGAATACACCCCACAACAAAAACTATTACATCTAGTACTTTGTATGGCCTCCATGATTTTTACATGACAGCACCAAGTCTTCTAGGTATGGAATGAACAAGTTGGCGACATTTTGCAACATCTATCTTTTTCCATTCTTCAAGAATAACCTCTTTTAGAGACTGGATGCTGGATGGACAGTGATGCTCAACTTGTCTCTTCAGAATTCCTCATAGATGTTCGACGGGGTTCAGATCAGGAGCCACTGAATCACTTTCACCCTGTTCTTCTTCAGAAATCCAACAGTGGCCTTAGATGTGTGTTTAGGATCATTGTCATGTTGGAAAAGTGCATGACAACCAAGGGCATGGAGTGATGGTAGCATCTTCTCTTTCAGTATAGAGCAGTACATCTGTGAATTCATGAAGTCATCAATGAAATGCAGCTCCCCGACACCAGCAGCACTCATGCAGCCCCACATAAGGACACTGACACCACCATGTTTCACTGTAGGCAACATGCATTTTTCTTTGTATTCCTCACCTTTCCGACGCCATACAGTTTTGAAGCCATCAGTTCCAAAAACATTTATAGAAATGTTATAGAATTTTGTTTGTTTTGTTTTGTTTTGTTTTTGTTTTTTTTCTTTTCTTTCTTTTTATGTGTAACATCTACCTGCCTGGGGGTCTGCAGATGGAAATTAGCCTAAGGCTATAATCTGGCATATTTACATTTGTCTTAATGTTCATTAATATGCATTGTTCCCCCCGTTCTTCTTAAATAAATAAATAAATAAATAAATAAATTTATCTTGGTCTCATCACTCCAGAGTATAGAGTCCCAGTAGTTTTCATCTTTGTCAGCATGGGCCCTGACAAACTCTAGGTGGGCATTTTTGTGCCTTAGGCTTTAGGAGAGGCTTCTTTCGTGGACGGCACCCATGCATGCCATTCCTCTGCAGTGTACGCTGTATTGTGTCACGAGAAATAGTCACTCCAGTTTGGCATTCTACTTCATTAGATAACTGCAGTGAACTTGCATGCCAATTTTCTTCAACCCTTTTCATCAGAAGACACTCCTGTCGAGATGTTAACTTCCGTGGACGACCTGGATGTCTCTGTGAGATGGTTGCAGTTTCATGTTTTTTAATTTTTTGTACCACTTTTGCTACAGTATTCTGACTGATAAGTAACGCTTTGCTGATCTTCTTGTAGCCTTCACCTTTCTGGTGTAAAGAAATTATTTTCTTTCTCAGGTCTTGTGACATTTATCTTCTATGTGGTGCCATTGCTGACAGCATGAAATGGGAAGGGGGTTTAACACCCTTTTATAGTCAACTGTCTGCTGGACACCTGTGTAATGAATAATTAGACTCACCTGTGGTTGAATTCTTGTTAAATTAGACATTTGTAGTCTAAAATTTAGCTTTGCTCCAGAGACTTTCAGTAGGGTGTACTCATTTTTGCATCACCCTAATTTGAGTAAAACTGAAAATTTGTTCTCTAAGTTATATTATTAACCTTACTTTCTGTTATAAGTTATATATAACGATGTTATATAAAGATGTTAAGTAAAACTTAGTCTTGTCAACATTTTGGAAATTGTTTTTGTGTTCATTGAGATATTGTTAAAAAAAAAATTTATTTTCAAAGGGGGTGTACTCATTTACGCTGAGCACTGTATATGATTCTTCCATAGACAGCAATTTAACCACTGCTTTCAAGGTCCAGAAACATACTAAAGACATTGTTAAAAAAAGCCGATGTGAATGCAGTGGTTCAACCTTAATGTTATGAAGTGATGAGAATACTGAGCACGCGTTCGGACGTAAACACGGAAGCTCTGCAATGCATTCACTGCAGCAAATGCATAACAGACTGTCAGGGAAGAGGAAAAATTGTTGAATAAAGTCGTCATTTTTGTTTTGTACAGTATTTGTGCACAAAAAGTATTTTCATTGCTTCATATAATTAAGGTTGAACCACTGCAGTCATGTCGACTGTTTTAACATAGCATACATAATGCATTTCTATAATGATGTAATTGCCTTTTTTCTTCACTCTCGTATTTCTTTTTTCTCTTATATTCTAGTGGCTTTGTGTCTTTCTCTCCCTCCCTCTCCTTCATTTTCTCTATTCCTGGCCATCAGGAGATTCATGTTATTTAGAAGATTAGATACCATTACCAGCCATGATTTAGGAGTGAGGAATGGGAGAACGTTGTTGTCTTTATTTGTTAGGCTAGTGGTTGTCAGTAGAAACCATTCGCCAACTGCCAAGAGAGTAAACTGAGCTACTGTCACTGCGGTAATAATGTCAGACAAAAGCAGCAGCTTTATATCACACTATCTGAATGGTGTCCAAATCAAATTCATATTCAGTCCTGAAGCTGGTATTTTTAGGAAACCAAACCCAAATTTTCACAGTAGCAGTTTCTAAGCAGTCTGTATTGTTTGTATTTATTATTATAGCGTAGATAAATGAACTTGTCCAAGACAGAACTGACAGTTACGAGACTGAGGAAAGAGCAAAGTTGGAAGAGCTGAATACTGGAGGGAAAAACAGTGTAATACTTTCAAGGTTTAATGGCATGTGTAGCTAAGGACTGAATACCTGCGTCTGACAAAAAAACAGATCTAGATTTGTTGTTTGTATCAAGTGCACTGAGAACAGCAAATCACAAGAGGGTTCTGAGATTTGCAAGAGCTTCAGTGCACTTGATACAGAGGACAGACAACCACAACAACCATATCCTGTAAATCCAAAGAGATACAGAAAGAGAAACCTGATACGAGGACAGCATGTGCCACATGTGCCTGACAAGACATTAGCTGAGTAAACCTGATGACACCAAGACATTAAATATTGTGACAGGAACAATTATGGGAATATTCAGAAAAATATTAACAGAAATCTAACTCAGACTGGACGAATTAGGCAAGATTTCCCAGCAGAGGATCTCTAATCCTTCCATCTTTCGCATGAACTACTTGTTTCGCAATCGCACAACTCCGGTTCGGTTAATTGAACCCCAAACACATCTGTGAGTATCGAGAAGGTGAGGCTCACTGTTATTGTGACTAACACGCTCATTCTCAGCCGTGTAAAACTATTACTGAACACGCTGAGCGCAACAGGATATTTCTCAATCAGCCTCACGCCAGCCTCAGGCAGTACTGGCCCACTGCTGGCCATTCCTCAACACCCAGTTGCCATTCAGCGCACATGTGAATGGTTTTTAAGGAAAAACAAGTTTAACACGGGCTCAGACGAGCCGTTGGGGATGATTAGGTGCTGTTTGGCCCTGCAGGTGTCCGGGCAGCGCTCCAATGTCCGTTCCGGATCCAAGGGGTGTGTGTGAGCACAAGGTTTGTGATGGGATGAGGTGAACGCATAAGAAGCGCTGCTTCGGGGGAGAGAACCGAGACATCCGGACTAAAGCCATGAGGTTTAATTCACTGGACAAACGACAGCATGGATCTGGATTTAGAGAATGATTCAGTGCCTGTAAAAGTCATCCTAGATGAACGTGTGAGACATATTAAACCATAACTGTCATGTGCAGTAACAGATCAGCCTGGCATAATATCATGCATCTCTTTACAATCTCTTTACAGGATTGCAGGGTTAGGTAAGCGCATTAAGAGGGGAAAAAAAGACATGCAAGAGTGTAGAGGTGTAAAGTACTTCATTACTATACTTATTATTTTGAGCAGTTTCTACTTGCAAGGCTAACAGCCTTATGATGTATTATTGATTTAATATTGAATGCTGAATTGATTATTTTATTGAATTGAATTTTCAATAAAACGTGCTTTCGATGGCCAATTCAGGCCGAACGACCTGCCTAATTTTGTAGACAAAAGGATCAGAATGGATCACAAAATGCATTTAGTAAATTAAATATTTATTCTGTGAATTAATATAAATGTAATAAACCAAGTTGTATATAATGGAATGTAACTACTAAAATTTTCTTGTACAAAATATGCATTTGCGATACACAGAATGAGACACAAAATGAATATAAACTTGCAATTTAGAGAAATTTATAAAATTGCAAAACTCGGAAGTGCAAGACAAAGTCAAATTTGTGTGTTATAAACTCGCAATTTTGAGAAAGTCCAAATTGCGAGATATAAACTTACAATTCTGAGAGAAAAAAAGGGTCACAATTGTGAGAAATAAAGTCAGAATTGCAAGATAAATGTTGCAATTCCCCTTTTTTATTTTTCTATTACGTGGCAGAAAAGGGCTTCCATACAGAAGTGTTCTGGAGGTCTATTGAAAATTATAGAGAAAAGCATAAAAAACAGGCAGCAAAATATAAGTATATAATAAATATTTTCCATATAATATTGTGGTTTTCGTATAATGATGAATAATGAACATAAAAGCCAATTATTTAATTTTTATATTCACAAACATAAAATTTTAAAATAAATCAGTTCAATATGTTTTTGGTTACATACATAAATGTATAATTTGTCAGTATAAACACGTGTGCGTGTGTGCGTGTGTGTGGTAGAGGAACTGGTGATTACCATTAAGTAATTAGCCTTAAGTGTGTTGCTGACCTCTGCATTTAACAAATAACACATTATTATTGTGCCAAGCATCTGGATATGGAAGATTCCACCATTCACAGAGTAAATGGAAACAAGCCTCTACAGTCTCAGTTAGTGAAGCATCTCTCTCCATTCACACAAGTAGCACAGATCTACACATAAAAAGTCCTCTGAATGTTTACTTACCATCTTACTATGCCTTTGCCTGCTTGTCACGTCTGTCAGTTTTAAGATGGTTTTGTTATTGACGCTGGCTTTGTCCTGTGCTTGTATTTACAGAGACTGTGGAGCATGGATCAAATAAATGTGACAGGTGCGTATGACTGGAACTGACAGGCACATGAAAAAAATCAACAAGAGACAATCATTCACGGCATGTCGTAATTACCGTAATTATGAGATTTCAATTTAAAAAGCGCTCACCTGCTCGTAGAGCTCCAAGCTCCTACTTGTACCACCTGACTGCTGCAGATTAATTTAGGTGTTGATAATGTTGCCATAGAAATGCTTAAAGGGTTAGTTCACCCAAAATGAAAATTCTGTCATTAATTACTCACCCTCATGTTGTTCCACACCTGTAAGACCTTCGTGACCATCCTCGGAACACAAATTAAGATATTTTTGATGAAATCTGAGAGGTAAATGACTCGTCCATAGACAGCAATTTAACCACCACTTTCAAGTTCCAGAAAGGTACTAAAGACATCATTAGAACAGTCAACGTGACTGCAGTGGTTCAACCTTAATTTTATGAAGCGACGAGAATACTTTTTGTGCGCAAAAACAAAACAAAAATAAAGGCTTTATTCAACAATCTCTTCCCTGTCATTATCCTTAAGCAGTTGACGCAGGTTCCGTGTTTACGTCCGAATGCCAGCTCAGTATTGGCCAAAGCTGATCATGTGAGCAGCACGACACGTGTGTGATGCTGACGCAGGAGCCGGCCAATAATGAGTCGGCGTTCTGATGTAGAACCTGGGAGTGCTGGATTTAAAAAAAACATATGAGAATGACACAGAAGAGAAATAATTGTTTAATAAAGTCGTTACTTTTGTTTTGTTTTCGCACACAAAATGTCTTGTCGCTTCATAAAATTAAGGTTGAAGCACTGCAGTCACGTCGACAGTTTTAACAATGTCTTTAGTACATTTCTGGACCTTGAAAGTGGTAGTTAAATTGCTGTCTCTGGACAAGTCATATACCTCTCAGATTTCATCAAAAATATCTTAATTTGTGTTCCGAAGGTCTTACGGGTGTGGAAAGACATGAGGGTGAGTAATTAATGACAGAATATTCACTTTTGGGTGAACTAACCCTTTAATTCCCAATCCGAGGATGTGAACAGCTCCAAGTAGGAAGTCACGTGTTATCATCTCAAAATTACGGTAATTACAACATGCAGTGAACGCAGCATTAATCAAGTGTGTCAAAACTTTTCAACTTTAGTATGTACGAATGATTCATATACAGCCAGTGAGCATCTTTCAATAACAGTTTTTTACATGTTAATAGAAGCATGCAAAAGGAGAAGGGACAGAGGAAAGACGAGACATACTGGAGGGAGATCAACGCGGCCATGGCCCTAACTAACCTGGCTCAGCCCAAGGACGCGGCCACCGCCGCCACCACCAGCTGCATCATCCAGAAATCCTCACACATAGCTGAAATCAAGACTGTTAAAGTGCCTATCCTGCACAAATACTAATGCACACACACACACACATGCAGAAGATCCCGCTCTTCTACCTTTGGAATTCACTTGTTGTTTTGAATATTGTTTATTACTTTGTTGTACTGATAAAGAATGATTTTTTTTTTTTTTGGTACGTCTGTTTTTATTGTTATTATGAGTGCGATGAAGTGCCCTGAAATGCAGCACTTGTTTAGTTCACCGATTCGTGCATTTCCTTTGGCTCGCACAGACTTTTTTGATAAGTGTTGATGAACTGTCAGTGCGACAGTATTTCTGAACGAGACACTTTTGCAATGTTAACTTATTTTGATATTAATCAGAAATTTGTATTGTATCGCACCAAAGTGCCTTCAAGCATCTCAAAGGAGAGATTAGTGAGAATGTACAGTTCGTGTCCTCTCTGAATGAAATAAACGGTTGAAATGACAGGAGGAGTGTGTAGCGCACTCTTCTCTCTGCTTCTCACAGCCAACAAGAGCTGCTGACCTTAAAATGAAATCAGCACAAGTCACAAAGTCATGCACATGCACCTAAGGCCATTTCTGCATGTTT
Source organism: Megalobrama amblycephala (assembly GCF_018812025.1). NCBI lineage: Eukaryota > Metazoa > Chordata > Actinopteri > Cypriniformes > Xenocyprididae > Megalobrama > Megalobrama amblycephala. Next base: position 15,763,480 of record NC_063063.1, on the reverse strand, counting down.
TGTCTTAATATCTCATGTGGCTGTGACTACAACATTGTTTTGTCTCTACATTTAAAAACTTAAACTGTCACCTGCCAACAATAGCCGTGAGCCGAGAGATAAGTTCAGTCATCAAACTCGAACTCTTTCTTGCGGTCTCTGCTTCCTCTCGTAAACTCACATTTCTCAGCTACACAATGAGAAAGAGAGAGAGAGAGAGACAGACTTCAAGGTTTCATCTGTATCTGTTTGAGACGACGACTGTGACCCAAAGGGATATTTAGTAATCCATTATCAGTGCTAAACCGCACACGGGTTGCCTTCTCACGTTTCTGCTCAGAACAAGATGCTTAGTGGAAGCAGAGAATGATTTGGCCAGTCGTGTTTTACCCCCTTTTCTCTCTCAGCTGGTTAGAATTACTCTCAAATCACTGTTTACAAGAAGTCCGAGAGACACTTCCATAAAAAAAATAAATAAATAAAAAAAAGCACACAAACCATTGCAGTATTACCACATCTCTGATTCAGTGAACGTTCAAACTGTTTTGCATTCTCCATGTTTGTCCTGCGGTTTTTACTCTTTGTTAGTGTTTTTGCCTTTGGTGAAACCAAGTTGTGTTAGTCTTATATTGACTGAATGGAAAGAAACTATGTTCAATGCAAATGTTATTTACATTAAGTAATGGATGCCAAGTACACAATTTAGAAAATTAAAACGCCACTTTTAAAGTGAGCGTAGTAATACTTATGTTGATTTTCTATGTGTTGTTTTTTTGAGGAAAGTCTCCACCTGCTTGTGGTGAGACAGGCCAAAGAAACTTATTCAAAAAGCTGCATGCACTTATCTGACTACCCCCCCTCCCCCTCCTTTTTTATTGTTAATATTATTAAAAATAATATTCACAAACACCCACTGAGACTATAATTCATAGGGTACTATGTCCTGTTTTCCTGCTCTACAGATTTTTAGTAAATGTTCTAACAAAACTGGGAAAAATGTATGATCTGATCTGCTTTTGAAATCTCATTCCCTTCATTTTTTTTTTCTCTAATCCATTCAAATCTCATGTGAATCTCTTTTGGCTTTTGCAGTGAACAAAGAGAAGAGAAAGTATCAACCTGTTTTTTGTTTTTTTCCCTTGCACACTCTGCTCAAAAGGATGCTGACAGACAAACAGTTATTTTGTGCACACTTTAGAACATTTGAAATGATTAAAGACTGTAAAAAACTTGTAATAATAGTCTGATTTTTTATTGTTAAGTTATATTCTTTTTTTATTTTATAGAGACTGGATGTTTGTCCAATGAAGGAATGCATAATATCTCATTTATTCTCTGATTTTCTTTTAATGTTCAGTTTTACACCAGGAACCTTGTTTACTTCAAAGGAACATTAAATAAAACATTTTTTGATGATATGATGTTGCTTGGCGTTTCATCATTAAAGTTCTGCACAAAGCTTTCTTCAGATAAAACCGATCAGAACATTTAAACATTTGCATTTTAACTTCAGTTACTTTATGAATAAACATGAGTTTTTCTTGAGTTTAAAATTAAATTCCAAACAGAAATGTTTTAAGGGCCAACTTACGATGAATAATTCACACAGCATTGAGACAGACAAATGAAATTTCACTCATTTGTCTCTGCGGTTTGACCTGAGTTCAGATGACAAGCTCCTCTTTTCTTTTTTAGCCTCAGCGTCTTTTTGAATGCGGTCATGTTAACTTTGCCAGAGGCAGAGACCTTGTTTGCCTTCACGCTGGTTTCAGCCCAGTAAATACAAAGACACCGCACCGCACAAACAGAGCTGGAAATGGATGATGAGAATGGAGTTCTCTGTGATCTTGTCTTTCCTTAAGGGTTTAATCCTGAACAAATGCTGGGAACGGACACATTGGTGCTCACTGTGGTATTGACTGTGTACAGCACAAAGAGCTGTGCATTTAGCTAAACAAATCGTAAGTTAAAGGTGCCCTAGATTCAAAAATTGAATTTACCTCGGCATAGTTGAATAACAAGAGTTCAGTACATGGAAATGACATACAGTGAGTCTCAAACACCATTGTTTCCTCCTTCTTATATAAATCTCATTTGTTTAAAAGACCTCCGACGAACAGGCGAATCTCAACATAACACCGACTGTTATGTAACATTCGGGGTGTACGCCCCCAATATTTGCATATGCCAGCCCATGATCAAGGCATTACACAAGGGCAGCCAGTATTAACGTCTGGATCTGTGCACAGATGAATCATCAGACTAGATAAGCAAGCAATGAAAACAGCGAAAAATGGCAGATGGAGCAATAATAACTGACATGATCCATGATAACATGATATTTTTAGTGATATTTGGAAATTGTCTTTCTAAATGTTTCGTTAGCATGTTGCTAATGTACTGTTAAATGTGGTTAAAGTTACCATCGTTTCTTACTGTATTCACGGAGACAAGAGAGCCGTCGCTATTTTCATTTTTAAACACTTGCAGTCTGTATAATGCATAAACACAACTTCATTCTTTATAAATCTCTCCAACAGTGTAGCATTAGCCGTTAGCCACGGAGCACAGCCTCAAACTCATTCAGAATCAATGTGAACATCCAAATAAACATTGTACTTACGCGATTAGACATGCTGCATGACGAACACTTTGTAAAGATCCATTTTGAGGGTTATATTAGCTGTTTGAACCTTTTTTTTTTATGTTGTTTAAGGCAAGCGCGAGCTCTTGGGGCGTGGAGCACGAGATTTAAAGGGCCACACACCCTGAATCGGCTCATTTCTAATTATGCCCCAAAATAGGCAGTTAAAAAAATGAATTAAAAAAAATCTATGGGGTATTTTGAGCTGAAACTTCACAGACACATTCAGGGGACACCTTAGACTTATATTACATCTTTTTAAAAAATGTTCTAGGGCACCTTTAAGACCTCTGCCATATTAATCTAAGACACCAAACTGAAGCTTAATGTGTGTTTCCATGAACCCTGACAACAGCATCAGGCTGAAAAATATGAAAGCCTCTTTTCTGCATTTTCTCAGCATCTATCAAAATATACTCTCTCAAACACAAATACAGTGGCCCCAAAATTTATTTGGACACTGAAGTCACCAAAAATGTCTAAATGTCATTGCTTGAAGTCTATCTGTAGTCTATACAGTTTTATAATTCAAAACCTAATCATCTTTTTGCAGGATATTTTGCACTAAAAGTGTAATTTCTACAAGAAAATGTCATTTAGCTTAATATTTTGTTCTATATGGGACATGTATACAACGCACAGACATTCATACATCTTAATACAAAATGGGAATTTAGTGTCGAAATACTTTTTGTGGCCACATACAATCCCTGCACACAAATACTAACTCGGCTGCCAACGAACAGTTTGAAAAGACTTACAAAACAACATCAACAGAAGAGAAAGAATATCAAAACAATGACTGAAACATGAATTTCCTAACTGTTTAGACTCAAATCTTATCTCACTCATCTACACCTCATCTTTCTCCAGCATCCCTCTTTCACGTTTATTGGTAGCATGCTGCTTGGCCTGGTTTAAAAATAATGTGAAATCCATGGTTAAACACGCCAGTCATGCAGTATTATGAGAGAGACAGAGAGAGAAATTTGGTTGTGTGCTTTCAGATCATATCATCATCTTATTCAGAGCTCCAAAAGGGCACTAGCATAAATCAAGTCCCCTTGTCTCTCTTCAGCTCTCTCTGTCCTACTATTGTCTCTCCTCTCTTCTCCTGTTTCTCTCGAAGCAGACTGGCAAAGATCGCGCTCTGAGCAGAAATTTCCATCGAGGCCATTTGTTGAAATGTTTGAGCAGGTTTTGTGGATCTCACCCATTATCTAGCCGAACAGGTTGGGATGCTGGGCTGGCCAGCCTTGTGACACACTCCAGACGTCCCTCCACCCTTCTCATCAGACACAGGGTCCAAGATACTGTCAAAAAACTACACACACACAAACTGAGCACAAAGAATTTCCAAAATCATTTGAACTGGGAAAAGCGCTTCAGTCAGAAGAAGAAATCTGACCCATGCCCCATATTGGAATAATTAGTTACCTTGCCTAAATGGTGTGTTGGTCCATTAATTATCATTTGCCTGTATGGACATATGCTGGATACACAGTCCAGAATCTGAGCACTGATTAGCCACTGGGTCAGATACTATTTGAAGCCCATAATGATTATAAATGTATTATGTTTATGTGACATTACATTTATTACATATTTTGTCATATTTATTACATTTAATGAAAATGGATTGTTAAAATGATAAATGTTCAAAAGTCTGTAGTCACTCAGTAGGACGTATTTTTGAAAGAAATCAATACATTTATTCACCAAGGATGCATTAAATTGATTATGCCATTATAATGTTGCAAATTATGATTTCTATTTCATTAAATGCTGTTCTTTTGAATGTTCTATTAATCAAAGAATACTGAAAATCACGGTTTCCACAAAAATATTAACTGTTTTCAACATTGATAATAATAAAAAATGTTTCTTGAGCACCAAATCAGCATATTAAAATTATTTCTGAAGGATCATTTGACACTGAAGACTGGAGTAATGATGCTGAAAATGCAGCTTTGACATCAAAGGAATAAATGACATTTTAAAATATATTCAAATAGAAAAGAGTTATTTTAAATTGTATTAATTTTTACATTTTTACAGCAGACGACTTACAAATGAGGAAAACAGTAGAACAGTGTTTCACAATATTACTGTTTTACTGTATTTTTGATCAAATAAATGCAGCCTTGGTGAGCAGAAGAGACTTCTTTCCAAAACATAAAAAAACAGAGCTTGATAGAGTTTAGACATTTAATAAGATTTCTTTAATATCTTATAAATGGTGCATATAGTCTGAGTCACAGATAATAAATTTAATCTATTGCATTGTTTCCTAATGGATTTAAATCTTTCTTCTTCTTTTTTTCATTTCAGAGCAGAAGGTGGTAGTTGGCATTGTTTTCCTGTAATTCTTCTTTTTCTTCCAGATTCACAGATGTTTCAAGGAATCTCACTCCTTCCTTTATTCTGGCTTACACTTCCCTCTTCAGAGCAGAACGGAGGCAAGCGTGTTTCTGTAGCCGTACTTCAGTGCGCTAGCCTGAGGTGCTCAAAAACATTTCCTGTCTTTAATTCAGTGAACCTCCAAGAAACCAGCAGAAACATCAACAGAGAAAATCAGTGGTTTTAAAGGTGTTATTAAATCACAAATGCACAATATGCTGCTTTGTGTAGCGCTCTGTGAAGACATATAACAGAGGTGTTTACGGAAAAGGGATTAATCAGAGACACTGCTGGAATTTCCACTCGGACTGAATGTGTTATGCCCCAAAAAAGGAAAAGAACATCACTTTAAAATTGAGCCACGTCATAAGTAAAGATTTCACTTTAAACCAATTAACAGAAAAACAAAAAAACAAAAAAAAATTTCAGTTCCTAAAAATTTTTATTTTTTGATTTAGTGATTAATTTCTTAGAAATGAATATTTATATATATATATATATATATATATATATATATATATATATAGGAAAATGACCTGTTTACAATGTTTAAGTTGTCCAATGTTGGAAAATAGCAACAAAAAAAAAAAAATATATATATATATATATAAAGAATTAAATCTGAGATATTTTTGTTCCCTGCTAAATAGTTTTTTTTTTTATTAACTAAATTAATTAAAAAATATTATTATTATTAATTATTATTTATTTATTATTATTATTATTATTTAGTAGTAGTAGTAGTATTTAATAATGATAATAATGATAATGCTAAATGTTATCCAGTATAGTTAAAGGTACATTTCTGGCTGTCAGTGAAGGGCTATTTAGCCTTATTGATTAGGTTGTGGTGGTAAATGAGACATAAACATTTGAGAAACATTACTTCAGATGATTATTTTACTCCAGTTTTGACTTTACATTCTGTTCCCCTGTTCGCTGTGAAGCAACAAAGAGAAACAATCTGACTTTCACTCAGTGTCCTCTTCTGTCTAAACTTCTCTTTTCTTAAATCAAGTGTATTCGCTGCCCTGTGTTTTGTTTAGAATAACCGACTTTCATGTCTAAACCGGATCAGTTGTTGCCAGGTCAGAAGTGCCATGCCACGAGTGGTTATGACAGCAGACATATATAACAAAGGAGCTTGAACCACACAGCACATAATGACAAGATCAAACATAAAAGACACAGAAGGGGAGGGGGCGAAACCTCAGGGCCCATGTTTCTCTGTCTAATATTTCTAAACCGAAAGTTAAATAAATTCCTCAGTACAGCGAAGTGGAACCGCGTCAGTAGAGCAGATGGAAGGGATGGCAGCTGCAGCTGGAATGCGGTTTGGCTGCGAGGGACAGCGAGAGAAAGAAAGCAACGTCCTCACGCGCTTGAACCGTTCATATTCTCCAATACACTGCTGCTGATGAAGTGTTCAGCATTTGTGTGTGTGTGTGGCATGGAGTCAAAAGAAAGCACTTAAAAATTTAAAGGTAACAGCGAGGACTCCACTTTGGATAAACCTACTGTTGTCAATAAACAAACCGTCTAGACTCCATCTCAAAATATTGGTCTCTGGGTACGTTTTCTGATGTATTCTAGACTATACAATGATAAATACACAGAAATCATATTAGATGCCTATGTCCGCTTGCCAAATGTTTTCAGGCAGACAATATTTACAACTAAACTGACAGTAACGCATATTAGTGCATCGTATCATGATGAAAAATTATAGACAAAAGTTTCCATCCGCCTAGTGTCACAGTGTTTTAAAATTGACCTCTGAATGGGGCTTATGATTTACAAATTACCATCTGTAACACAAAACCTCAACTCACTTTGCTCAGTGTCTCCCTTTTTCTTTCCTGGGCTGCTGTTAGTTCAACATCTCTGTGTCTGTAATATATCACTAGCGAATGCTTCAATCTCAGTTCCTCTCACACCTAATCCGAATCGTAACCATAGTAGGGTAAAACGGGAGTCAGATTTCGATACCGGCTAAAAGTATGCTCATATAACAGTGCAACAGCACTGGCATTTTCACTGATTGTATCACTCAGGATTTTTCAATGACTTTTTCTGCTGGTTACATAGTTACACCAGTAGTTGGTGGCAATGGTGGTGACAATGAGTGAGTCACTGAAACTTTGTTCAAAACAAGGATTCAATCAGGAACAATACAATTTACTGTCTTTATGAGTGATTCATTGAATCATTTACTCAACTGATTTGTTCAAAAACACAGATGCCCTGTCCAAATACCCATAATTGCAATCTTGGCCACTTGAGAGCGTGTGCACGCGACAGGAAGTAAGTGCGCAAGATTGTCCATGTCTTAAAAATGCCAAAGTGTAGTGCCCTTAATGCACACTAAACCCACACCATCTCGAATACCGCTTCAGAGCAGATGCCTTACGTTTCCGGAATTACCGTGTCTCAAAATCGTGAGATGAGGATGAAAACATTCCACTGCAAGTTAAATTAATCAGATATTACATATTAGATATTAAAGGGGTACTTCACCCCTGGAAAGATGAATGTGTATTTAAAATTGGTCATTTATGTAGTAGAAATGTGAAATTATTTTTGAATTTGGAGCTTTCTAGACTGAGAAAAGGCAGAAAATGTATTTTTGACTAATGTGGATGAAAGACAACAACTCCCAGAATGCACTTGGTTTGCTGCCCCTGCGAGGCCACGCCCAAACCACGCCTATCGGTTACAGGCGGAATTACCAGGAAAATTCAAACAACTAAGCTTGCTTTGTTACATATTAATTCTATAAATCTTGAGTTAGTTCATACATTTACAGCGAAATGGTGCTAAATTGCTTTGTACCTGGATGTACACCCAAAACCAGGAAAGGACAAGTAAGTTTCCATCATTTTCCGATTAAGTTAAAGATTTGGAGCGATGTAAACAGTGGCTGCGGGCCATCAAACACCCGAAGTTTGGAGATGACACCGTTATAGAAAACCTAAAAAAACGCAGAATATGTAGTCTCCATTTCAAGCACGAGGACTACGAACCAAATATCCTTGCAATGAAGAGAACCATTCTGAAGGACACCGCGATCGATATTCACTTTCCCAGAGGACGAACAGCCTGGGCATCTGGTACTAAGCGTATTCGCCTAGAGGTAAGACTCGCTGATACTAGACTGATAACACAGTAGCCTATATGTAGTGTTGTAGGTAGCAGTAAAACTGCAAACTTAGCAAAGTAACGTTAGATAGACAATTACATATAAGTTGCACATAAGTTGACTGTTATCAAAGTAAAGCCACTGTTCTGTAAAACTGAGTTAGTCTATTTATCTATTTATGCTAACGTTACCACAAAAGCCTGTTGCTGTATTGGTTGAGATGACTGCAGAGACCGATACATTTGCGAGATGAACCACTGATGTAGTGCAGACAAAATAAAGTTAATTACTGTAAGCTTAAAAATATAATTGACACCCACTTTTGATAAAATCTTTGATCTATGTCCGTGAGTAACCTCAAAAGCACATATGTATGGGCGTGGTGAAAAAATGCGGAACTACCTGCTATTACTGGCTGTAGTTTTATGCCTCTGGCCAAAAAAGCCTCCGATGACACAAAATGACGATTTTTGCGTCATCGGAGGCTTTTTTACAGAATAAAAATGCATAAATCTCTCATCTCGGGCTGATATGAAGGGGGAAAGCACAGTAATTCGAAAATACTAGTGGTATTCTACTAATACAAAGCTTAATGCTAAATCCTGAAGTAACCCTTTAAGTGTTGCACTTTTTATTGGTGGAAAGATAAAAAGTGGTGAAAGGTAGGCTATGTGTATTTTGTACAACATTTGTAACCGCTTTTTATCACCAACTGCTTTTTTTGAAAATTGTGTCTTCTGTTAGTTACAAAGCAACTATTAAAACAGACATTTAGAAGTTTATTGTAAAATGCAAAGTATTGAAAATAAAAAAAAGCTCTGTAAACACTTGCATTTTTGCAAGGCTATAAGTGCGTCCCATCGGTTAATAAAAAGTTCTATAGACACTTGCAGTCACCCACTTGAACACTTGGGCCAAATACAGGAAATACGACATGTAAAGTAGACAAGAGGTCAAGTGCAAAGACCGCAAGTGTGGGTATGTGGGCGGCAAGATTCTGAAACAATTTCCTGCCTTGATGAGTGAGTCATTGAATCATCCACTCATTGAATCATTCAAAAAAAAAAAAGAAAAAAAAAAAAAGTGTTCAAAAAATGATGATTGAATCTGAATACAAAAAAATGCAAACTTCCCTACTACACAGTAGTCAAAAAACAGATGACTTACTACATAGTTAGATTCTGAAGTGTGCATCCAATTTATTATCTAATGAGGTTATGGTAATGGTATTTGTGTATAGCAGTACAATGATGCAACTCACACTGGTGAGTCACATGACAATGACAACGTGGTATGTCTGGAATCATATTATACATAGATTCATACTATTTAGAACATGCTTTCAAAGTCATAAAATAACTACTTATTCAGAGAGAATGTGATTTTGGGTGCAGCGTTAGTGCATTTATAAGTGAGTCATTGAATTATTCACTCAAACGATTCATTCAAAAACAATAATTCAGGAACAAAACACCAGTACTCTGTATTGCTTGAGACTGGTAGTGGTTAATTCTGCTTGGTCTTCATTTAGAAATGTTTTTGTGGGCAGAGCAAAAAATCAATCAACAGGCAAGACTGTGTTTAAAAGTAAGTTACTCAATATTAACTTATTGCTTGTTGTATAAAAGCAATACACTTGCAATTGTGCTGTTGGTCTGAATATCAGCATATGGCTGTGATTACCTGCGGCCTCGTGCCTACAGCCAAATGACAGGTTTAATAATTGTTGTACTCACAAACATTCTTACCCTTAACGTGACATATTTTCTCTTAGGGAATCCACAATTACACATGTAAACTTGGCAGGCAATGTGGCATCACTTTGCCAATGGGTATTTTGGGACAGCACTCATACAAGAGCACTATGACGGCTTCATAAATCCGAACGCTGACAGACACTTTCCACAGGCAGGCCCCGGGCCCTTCATACGCCCGATTTGCTCCCTAACTCACTCATTTCTAAACATGTCTTTGTGTGTTTGTATTTTTGATATAACCCTGATGTCTGGATTTAAACTCCATGGCGGGAGACTTGTGGTGAGCAGGAGTCACTTTACAACACATTAAGAGAGTGAAGTACTCATTAAGCAAGGAGAAATTGAACACACAGGGTGTCAGCAGCATAACAGGTCCAAAGACGAGAGCTAGAGTTTAAAAGAGGCCTTATCCCTTATCTTTCTGACAGCAAAACTATTTTTTCAATTACACATTCAGTCATCAAACAAAAGAGGTTAGTTCTCCAGGGAAAAAAGGAAAGTTGGGCCAGACTGCAACTTTTCCGCTTCCTTCATTGTTTTGCTCCTGGAAAATGATTGATTGGCCAACATAATTGAATCAACATTGAATCTTTGTGCACATGCACATCACATTACAAATAGGGCTCTTGCTCTCTGTCGTCTATCCAAAGCAATAAAAAGACAATAAAACAGAGAGATGTGCCTGGGAATCGCTCTATGATGGTAATATATGTCTCTCTAGATCCTCTGACGTCCACTGTAGTTCACTGAAACACTCCACTTTCCAGTCAAACAATTGCTAACCATCAAAGGTCCTATGAGGTCTCCACCGTAACAGACGCTTAATCCAGGTCTGAAGATTAGACAAACTACTGGATTTATAAAAACTGACAGCATAACGTGAGTTTTTCCTTTTTGGAGCACACTAGCCATCGTTTAGGAGCTCTTTTGCTAATATTCTAGATACTTTGATTTTGACATTTGAGATTGTAGAATTTGAGAGGTACAGACTTTTGATTAAAGTATTGGGCTGACATTTACCAGGGTTTATGAAATTAAACAAGTCAGCATGAGCAAAAAAAACAAACAAAAACAAAAAAACATTGGTTCTTAACCAGGGGGCCGAGGCCAACTTGGGGGCCCCAACCCCCAAGTTGTTATTATTAATCTAAATGAAAATGCTAAAAAAAAAAAAAATTAAATCAAGACGTAAACTGAAACCATATTTTAATCCCCCCTATCTATATATATGGGGCTTTGAATATTGTGTTGGACAATTGGGCTTTTGAGTCAAAAAGGCTGAGAACCGCTTCTTTGACCCAGTTTACTCCTGGTATCAACATCCATCTTGGGTGATCCGAAATTGCACAAACTTATTTTCTCCATTAGATCGAAAGATCTAAAAAAATAAATAAATCCATATTTTCCCACCCATAGACCATTCCCTTGAAGAAATCAGGACAGAAGTAGACAAAAGAGACGGATTAAAATACCAGGTGTAAATGGGTATGTGTCTCCCTCATCCACTTGTGATCCAATCGACCTAAACGCATCTTAATACCAGGTGCTTAATACCGGAACGAACGCGGCGGCAGTTTAATTTTTTTCCGTAAGTAGAATAGGGAAGGCGTAGGACATACAGCGTAAGCTTTTTGAAGAATACGGAAAGCGGAAGCACATGGAAGGCGATCATCTGTTTATATAAAGCATATACAGTTGTATTTTTTTCAAAAATGACCGATCGTTTCGCTAGATAAGACCCTTATTCCTCGTCTGGTATCGTTTAAAGCCCTTTGAAGTTGCACTGAAACTGTCATTTTGACCTTCAACCGTTTGGAGGTCACTGAAGTCCACTATAAGGAGAATAATCCTGGAATGTTTTCATCAAAAACGCTTATTTTCTTTTCAACTGAAGAGAGAAAGACATGAACTTCTTGGATGACATGGGGGTGAGTAAATTAACAGGAAAATTTTATTTGAAAGTGGACTAATCCTTTAATGTGTTTCAGATAACTGAACTGCCTACTCACCTGTCAATCAAGCCTTGACCTAAAACAGTTTTTAAACTTAGTTAATATAACTAAAATTAGTATATCTGAGAGCAATAGTGCGCTGATTTTTTAAATTTGACTTTTTATCAAAATGCAGCATTACACTTACATAATAAGGCGACATACATATAATGATGTAGTTAGAGACTTTCTGCTCACAGGAGACACTTGAAGATGTTAATATCAGGTGTTGAAAGGGCTGCTGAGTAACTTTGCAGGGATGTGAAGGCGGGATATGATGGCCCACCTGGTCTGTTATGCGCTGTAGCCTTATAATAATGCCGCTGGTGGCAGGACTGTGAGCTCAGAGTACGTATGACCTCACTCTAGTGTAGGCGCTACTGTCTGGAGCTTGATTGGCCAAATGTAAACATTTTAGCACTGAACTTTGCCAAAGGTGAAATCAGACTTGAGACCTCCAGCAGTGTAGTCAAAAGCACCTCAAAGTAGGGCTGCTTTTGCACTTTTAAAGCCAGAAGTGTAAGAAAGAATTACTGGCACTCACAACACGCTCAGAAAAGCATTAATCATTAGCTGTATTTTTTTGTACCGTACAGGGTAAAAAATTCAAACGAGCCAACAAATCATAGTTTGCGTATTAACAAGTGCACTAAAGTGAACGTGTTTAAATCTGATGCAGTTAAATCAGACTGGCCTGTTATGTAAAAACAGACAGGTTATCTACAACCTGGGACAGACAAGTAAAAACATAGTAGTGATTTACTGCTACTTTTAAGCCCACCAGTATTACACAATATGACTGGCTCCACATTATATTCCAACAGAGGAACAGAGACTGGCTATTGAAACATCCATCCATGGAATTTCAGGCAATTTTGTGCCTTCAACTCACCGACGTGTCCAAGTGCACCAGATCAGAACAGTCAAAGAGAAATAAATACTACAATTATTTCACAAGGCAAGATTATTTACACAAAATAGAGAGTCTGTTACCGCGTGTGCCAATCATATGACCCGTAGGACCACCAGACTGTTTTCATCCTCTTTTCTTTCATTCCTCGGGAACACAGAAAAGGGACTGTCTCAGTGAAACATGCGGTTTTTCCATGGCATTGCCTCTTCTGCTTGAGGAAAGCTTACACCCTCCATGTGTTGATACAATGTGATTAGTTTATTATAGAAGCCTGTGGCTACAGCGTTCTATACTGTAGTAGTCAATCTGGTAGTCTTTATGCGTGCATGTACGTGTGGAGTGAATGACAGAATGCTACAGGAATCCCACTAAGCGGACCTAAGGCCAATGGGATGTCATATGGGAGCACACTGAAAACCGCAGATCTGCTAAAGATGAATGAAGCCACTAATTCATACTCTGGCCTCCCATGTGCCCACTTAGCTTTGTGCTAAAAACTGACTTTGAGAGCAAAAGGACCTTTTTTCCTTTCAACATAGGGTCTTTTATTTTCCATCACCACTAAGTCAATACGTGAGGGGCAGAAGACGGATGGTCATGGTCACGTCAGAATTCATGCGGTAGACATTTGCATTATGGAATTTAGACAGCGTTATTAATTTCCTTTTTATTGATGAGGAAAGCACTGCTGCCCATTTGTCTGGAAAACAAAAGGTGCAGAAAGAGAAGAAAGCAGAATTGGGTTTCTGGATGTCAGAGCTCTGTCAAATATAGAGATTGGAAACTGGACAGATCTGAGAGCGTAGACAGCCCAGCCAAGCCTAAATTGTGTGCAACAGGTTTTACAGCCAGGAACGTCATCTGTCCAGAACAGAAAATTGGAATTCAAAAGTTTGTTTTAAAGATTGAAGTCAGGGAACAGATCGTGAGCTTCTTCATATGCACGTAACGTGCCAGTTTAAAATAGCTCTCTAAATGTTCATTCTTATCATTATATATCAGCTGTTTGGTCAGCAGCAGCAGCAACATTGTAAGAAACAATGTGCAATAAGGGTGCATATTAGTATTTTAAATTACTGCTAAGGCAGTGGTTTTCAGCCTTTTTCACTTGACATCATCCAAGAAGACTTCCCCCAATATTGGCTAAGAAATTTCCTCTGCCGTAAATATGCAGATTAAATGAATTATGACTGTAATTATGACAGTTTAACAGAAACTGGGAGTGTTGATATATTACAATAATGAACTACAATTAATTTTGTGATTCCAGAATATTCAATATTTTGATTAAGTATGTTCTTAGTTGCAATTGTACGGAAATGCACAAATGAGATTGTACGAATTCATACAATTTAGCCACCAAATTGCCAAAATGTAAAATAGATAGGAATTGCTAAGACATTGTCTTGGAGGCCCACTGTCTTAAAGGATTAGTTCACTTCAGAATTAAAATTTCCTGATAATTTACTCACCCCCATATCATCTAAGATGTTTATGTCTTTCTTTCTTTAGTTGAAAAGAAATTAAAGGTGCCCAAGAACGCTTTTTCACAAGATGTAATATAAATCTAAGGTGTCTCCTGAATGTGTCTGTGAAGTTTCAGCTCAAAATACCCCCTAGATTTTTTTTAATTAATTTTTTTAACTGCCTATTTTGGGGCATCATTAACAATGCACTGATTTACACTCGACGCCGCCCCTTTAAATCGCGTGCTCCCTGCTACATGAGCTCTCGACTATATTACAGCGCATTTACAAAGTTCACACAGCTAATATAACCCTTAAATGGATCTTTACAAGATGTTCGTCATGCATGCTGTATGCATGCTTCGAATTATGTGAGTAAAGTATTTATGTGGATGTTAACGTTTTATTCTGAGTGAATTTGAGGCTATATGCTCTGTGGCTAACTGCTAATGCTACATTGTTGAAGAGATTTATAAAGAATGAAGTTGTGTTTATGCATTATGCAGACTGCAAGTGTTTAAAAAATGAAAATAACGACGGCTCTCTTGTCTCCGTGAATACAGTAAGAAACGATGGTAACTTTAACCACATTTAACAGTACATTAGCAAAATGCTAACGAAACATTTAGAAAGACAATTTCCAAATATCAGTAAAAATATCATGATATCATGGATTATGTCAGTTATTATTGCTCCATCTGCCATTTTTCGCTGTTGATCTTGCTTGCTTACCTAGTCTGATGCTTCATCTGTGCACAGATCCAGACGTTACTGGCTTGTGTGATCCCTAACATGGGCTGGCATTATGCAAATATTGGGGGCGTACAACCCGACTGTTACGTAACAGTCGGTGTTATGTTGAGATTCGCCTGTTCTTCGGAGGTCATTTAAACAAATGAGATTTACATAAGAAGGAGGAAACAATGGAGTTTGAGACTCACTGTATGTCATTTCCATGTACTGAACTCTTGTTATTTAACTATGCCGAGGTAAATTCAATTTTTGAATCTAGGGCACCTTTAAGGTTTTTGAGGAAAACATTTCTGGATTTTTCTCCATATAGTGAACTTCTCTGGGATTCAACGGGTTGAAAGGTCCAAATTGCAGTTTCAGTGCAGCTTCAAAGGGCTCTACACAATCCCAGACGAGGAATAAGGGTCTTATCTAGCTAAACCATCGCTATACTTTTTAGCCACAAATGCTCGTCTTGCACTAGCTCTGCAATGCACCACGCATTGTGTAATTAGGGTGGAAAGGTCAAGCGTGACGTAGGCGGAAGTACCGCACAAGTGTTTACAAAGCGAAGATGCAAAGACTAAGTCAAAAAATAAAAAAAGGTAAAACAAAGAAAATGAGACATTATGAGTTTTTAATGACCTTAATGAGTTTTTCGCCCTACCACAGTACTTCTGTCTTTCCAACGTGATTATGTAATGCAGGGCTCGTCAACTGGTGGCCCACGGGCCAAATCCGGCCCGCCAATCATATTCATCTGGCCCACGGCACCTCAATCTCCCTCCTCCTCTTTTACTGGTGGTGTGGCTAAATTTGGTTAGATATCGTGGCCGCAGTGGCACCTGCAGCTGTACGGATATATACACACCGTTCGTACCATGCATGCTCCTCCGACTGACCTGAGAAACGTTTTCCGTGTGAATATTTCAGCAGTCATTATGTGTTCCATATTTCTGTCGACCGAACCAGCGATATCAGTCATTTGTGAATGAATCATTCTTTTGTCTCGATTCTTTTCCGTGAATTGGCCAAACGTGCTTGCATAATGATCTGAAAAGCTTTGGATTCGTTCGGACCGCTCTGTCACTGAATCATCTGAGGTGATTTCTCGGTCAGTAACGACAAATACAGAACAAAAAGCTCTGTTTTCACTAGTTTACATTGCACTTCGCAGCACGGCCCAGTGGATAACGGAACGAAAGCTTAAAGGAGCTGCGTTTATTCCCAGTCACCATTATTAAACAGCGTTGTGACATACACCTCTCTTTTACAAACCACAAATCACTTGATGATTAAACTAGTTTTAAATTGGATGAAACAGCCTCAACATTCCCAACAAGACTGATGAGGAAAACAGGAGAAACGTGCCACGAATGAAGATAGAAGACTTTTAAGTCCCAAAATCACCATCTTTACAAACATTTACCATGACTGAACTGTAGTAAATTACTGTGGTTTGTGGAAATGTGGAATATTTATACTGAAAACTATGTTATAGCCATTTATATTGCAATATATTTATTAGGTGGGTAGGGGAATATATAATTCATTTTTTTGTTAAGGTGCACTTTACCTGTGTTTAGGTGTTTTTTATAGGCCTAAATAACATATCATAATATAATATCATTTGATAGTGGTAGTGAGTAGCCATGTATGGTTTTACCTGTGGTTACCAAGTCTCACTGTGATGATATTTTCATTTAAGCCTAATAATTAATAAAATAATTGTTACCAATAAGGTAAAATTGGAACGTCAACCTGTTGTACCCCATTGAAGTCCACTATATGCAGAAAAATCCCATAATTTATTTTTGACTGAAGAAAAAAAGACATAAAAAATCTTGGATGGCATGGGGGTGAGGAAATTATCAGGAAATTTAAATTCTGAAGTGAACTAATCCTTTAACCCACATGGAAAGAACCTATATGTGGATATATGCGCATATATGAAACCTATATGCAGTGTATATGTACATATATGCGCATATATACTGCATATATGCTATATATATGCTGCATATATGCGCATATATACTGCATATATGCTATATATATGCTGCATATATGCGTATATATACTGCATATATGCTATATATATGCTGCATATATGCGTATATATACTGCATATATGTGTATATATGCCACATATAGGCAAAATTGAGGTGCATATATGTGCATATACAGGAAATATAGGTCTCCTGTATTGCTTCTTCATATCCATATATATGCCCTATACATACAAGATATGTCTTCTATATAGCTAATGGCAGGATCTGGTCATTTTGTAGCTCATATCTCATTTTTGACTGTCTAGCTCATATTTTCTATTATCAAGGCAAAAACTAAGAATTAACGAAAAAAA
This sequence comes from Megalobrama amblycephala, assembly GCF_018812025.1. Lineage (NCBI taxonomy): Eukaryota > Metazoa > Chordata > Actinopteri > Cypriniformes > Xenocyprididae > Megalobrama > Megalobrama amblycephala. Next base: position 15,746,094 of record NC_063063.1, on the reverse strand, counting down.
TTATGCAAGAACTTATGTATGTGCGAATGTAGCAGTTATGTATTTAGACAATTATTTTGTGATTCCACTTGCCATGACCATATTTGGGGTTTCCTGCCGCCATGCTGACTTGGGGTGTTGACGCACTTTGCTGCTTCCCAGTCTGCATGAGACATCACAGCGGTAGGTCGAAGTTTTTGCGGTGATTCAATTAAGGCCATGTTTCATGTAACAGCTGAATTCACATGATATATTTGTATGATTGTAATCCAAAACCCCTCTGTGATGTACATTCAGATGTTTCGTTGATTATTTTTCTTTACTTAAGTTACTTTTAATATCTCTCTTCTCAGCGTTGTGCGTTGCTGCCGCATGCTGTTTGTATGCTGCACAAGTCCTCATATATTGCCATTTGTGTTATACAGAATAAAGTGAGGACCTGATGGCAAGATTTTTCGCAGTCTGTCTTTGATTACGACACAACGCAGAAAACACACCGCTACACGAACACGTGAAATTGGTCCCACATGGAAAAAACCTATATAAACATATATGTTTCAATATAGGTTTGATATAGGTTTTTAATATATGTGACATATATAAAATTGGCCGTTTTCCTATATTATGTGTACATATATGTACATATATGTGTATATATATATATATATATATATATATATATGTGTACATATATGTGTGCATATATGTGTGCATATATGTACATATATGTACATATAATATAGGAAAACGGCCAATTTTATATATGTCACATATATGTAAAACCTATATCAAAACCTATATTGAAACATATATGTTTATATAGGTTTTTTCCATGTGGGAAGGTACTTGTATGCTTTTTTTTAGGGGTACAAAGATGTACTTTTAAGGGTACTGCCCCAATGACAAGGTGTTGTACTAGAAGTACAATTTTGCAGGGTTGGGGCACAGTATGATTTGTAATGTTGAAAGTTATTACAAAGTTGTATGGTGATACTAAAAAGTTATTATATCCCACCAAAACTTGTTAAAAGAACAATTTTGTAGATAAGTGAGACTTTGAGGTGCAACAATGTCTTCAAAACGCCACACACAGCTTGTGAGTTGTAGGTTGAGTACGAAGGAACTGCACTATGACCAATATGAACTTCCAAGATACATAGCCAACTAGTCAGAAGAGTTAATCATCAAGAAAGAATAAACTGTGGTTATTCTAACAGTTCATATATTTTAAACACTTGAAAGCAATTGATTATAACAGTTGCAGAGGATTATTGCAAAAAATGACACGTATTACCACAGACTTTTCTAATCAATTTGATACTTAACATAAATAGTGTTTCAGATCCAGTTAGAACCTTATTCTGGATTTGGAAAGGATTGCAGCCAAGCAAATTGCTTTTCAGACCAATGTCACGCTTAACTGAGGCTTCAAAACTGGCCAAATATGCCATCAATAACTAGAGGATCCGTGGTACAAAGAAACCCCGCATTTCACCCCACATTGAGATGCAGTTACCGTATAACTCTAATGAAAATATTCCTTTGGTTTATACACAGCACGATGTGCTAAATGTGCCTCTAGAGTGAAATACAGATTCCGAAATAATCACTAAACCCTGACCCTTCGTGCACTTTCCGCAAGCCATCCTCCGACCCACAACTGCTTTGGCTCTGTTCCCCCTGCCGACATGGCAAATCAATCAGACTGATAACGAGAGCAGGGCGTGTATGCAGCCAAACGCAGTGACATTTGGGGAACTCAACACCTTTTGAAACCATCATAGCAGTCTCATAATGATCTTATGCAGGACAGTGTGATGAGCCCACAGAGAGCCCGTCTGAGCACTGAGCCATGCAAGAGAGAGAGAAGGAAAGAAAGCATAAAAGAAGAATGGTTAATGAGACATGAGCTGATGGCCTAGGCAGAAATGTCCAGATATAAGCTCTCAGTTTGGTGTAATGAGCGAACCCACCGATCTTCTACAGTCAGTCATCACGGTATCTCCACAGAACTCCACACAGATTCAAATGCCAGCAGTGTTAATCTCACCAACTACATTACTGACGAAAATTGTCATTGATAAAGATTTTGATCAATGTTAATGACATCAGAGAACTGTGAACTTCATGTTACATTTATTATTATTGACAATTTCATTATTGACTTAAAGAGATAGTTCACCCAAAAAAGAAAATTTGATGTTTATCTGCTTACCCCCAGTGCATCAAAGATGTAGGTGTCTTTGTTTCTTCAGTAGAACACAAATGATGATTTTTAACTGCAACCGCTACCGTCTGTCAGTGGTATAATGCATGTCAGCGGGAACTTGGACTATAAGAGTAAATAAAACACGACAAATCCAAATTAAACCCTGCGGCTCGTGACGACACTTTGATGTCTTAAGACACGAAACGATCGGTTTGTGCGAGAAACCGAACAGTATTTAAATAATTTTTTACCTCTAATACACCACTATGTCCAACGGCATTCATCACTCGATTCGTTTGGTCTGATCGCGCTCTGACCGCGGCAGTGATGTCTTGCTCTCATTGAAGTATATGCGCGAGACATCACTGCCGTTGTCAGTAGTGATGGGAAGTTCGGATCATTTTACCGACTCGGACTTTTGAGTCTCGTTCAACAAAATGAACAAATCTTTTTTCGAGTCATTTCGTTCATTTTAGCAAAATTTAATTAAAATGTTATGTGTTACTTCCCCAACACATTTACTACTTATGCAAACGTTTATCCCACTACAAACAATACAAAACTACAATGCTATAAGATTCAGAAATGATTAATTCATTACCTGGGTCTTCAGTTTATGACAAGCTGATTAAGCTCACCTCACCTCTTGTCTGACAAGTCTTCGGGTTTAAGTCATTCCTTAATGACGTGACAGGCAGTCCCATGCTAAACCAATGCAGTCTGAGCCGGTAAGAGAATTGATTAGTTCATTTCATGAGTCTTTCGGGTTTTTGAGTGTATGGGTCTGTCACGTGTTTAAGGAACGACTCAAAAACCCGAAAGACTCATGAAATGAACTAATCAGTTCTCTTTCCGGCTCAGAATGCATTGGCTTAGTGTATGGGTCTGTCACGTGATTAAGGAAGGACTCAAAAACCCGAAAGACTCATAAAAAGAACTAATCAATTCTCTTTCCGGCTCAGAATGCATTGGCTTAGTGTATGGGTCTGTCACGTGATTAAGGAACGACTCAAAACCCGAAAGACTCATGAAATGAACTAATCAATTGAATCATCAGGTTGAACTACTACTAGCAGTACAGAACCTGTAGAATATTGCACATGTGCGACTGAACGAATCACCCCCCGAGACGACTCGTTCTTCCCGAGTCACATTAAAGATTCGTTCAAAATGAACAAATCGTTCAAGAACGACACATCACTAGTTGTCAGAGCGCGATCAGACCAAACGAATCGAGTGATGAATGCCGTTGGACATAGTGGTGTATTAGAGGTAAAAAATGATATAAATACTGTTCGGTTTCTCGCACAAACCGATCGTTTCTTGTCATAGGACATCAATGTGTCGTCACGAGCTGCAGGGTTTAATTTGGACTTGTCTAAGCAAGTTTTATTTACTCTTATTGTAGAAGTTCCCATCCACTAGCATTATTTGACTGACAGACAGCAACGGTTGGAGTTAAAAATCATCATTTGTGTTCTACTGAAGAAACAAAGTCACCTACATCTTGGATGCTCTGGGGGTAAGCAGATAAACATCAAATTTTCATTTTTGGGTGAACTATCCCTTTAACTTACTTAAAATCTAAGGGCTTACTTCAAATAAACATATTAGGGCAAAGAGGTTTAGCTGACAAAAAAAGGGAAATCCAGGTATTGCATGTAAATATGAAATTATGTGAATTTGAACATTTTACCCCTGGTTTCACAGACAAGGCTTAAAAGGTTCACACAAAAATGGTTAAAACTAAAATGGTTTACTCGCCCTCATGTCGTTCCACACCCGTAAGACCTTTGTTCATCTTCAGATCACAAATTAAGATATTTCTGATAAAATCTGATGGCTCAGTGAGGCCTCCATTGACAAGATAATTAACACTATCAAATGCCCAGAAAGCTACTAAAACATATTTAAAACAGTTCATGTGACTACAGTGGTTCAATCTTAATGTTATGAAGCGACGAGAATACTTTTTGTGCACCAAAAAACAAAATAACTTTATTCAACAATATCTAGTGATGGAGGATTTTAAAAAACTGCTTCATGAAGCTGTAGTCACATGAACTGTTTTAAATATGTTTTAGTAGCTTTCTGGGCATTTGAAAGTGTTAATTATCTTACTGGCAATGGAGGCCTCACTGAGCCATCAGATTTGATCAAAAATATCTTAATTTGTGTTCTGAAGATGAACTAAGGTCTTACGGGTGTGGAACGACATGAGGGTGACTAACCTTTTTAACCATTTTTGGGTGAACTAACCTTTTAAGCTAGTCCTAGACTAAAATGCATGTTTAAGCTGTTTTAACTAAAAGTAACTTGCACTGACATATCTTAAAATATGTCAGTGCCATTGTTTTGTCTCAAGATGCACACCAGTAATGTTTTTTTTCTAGTGAACGTTTATAAAAGCTACTTAATTGTCCTAATTGAACTAAGACCAGGCTTAGGCCAAGCCCTGTCTGTGAAACCGGGCCTTAAAGTGTTTGAAAGACAAAAGCCTTCCAAAGACAGTAATACATGGTTAAATGACTCACTGAGTGATAAATAAAATAATAATTATTGTGTTCATCAGGAGCTGGTTAAATATGCAATGTTGCAATGTTGAGAAAACAGTTCTTAAAGGATTAGTTCACTTTAAAATGAAAATTACCCCATGATTTATTCACAATCAAGCCATCCTAAGTGTAAATGACTTTCTTCTTTCAGAGTTATATTAATAATCACCCTGATGCTCCAAAGCTTTATAATGGCAGTGCACAGAAACCACCTGTCTGAAGATCAAAAAAGTGCATCCATCCATCATAAACGTTCTCCAAGCGGCTACAGGGGGTTAAATAAAAACACGTTCAAAACACGTACGCTACGTCCTACACCTTCCATATTCAACTTACGAAACATGCTTTTTTCCGTAAGTTGAATACAGAAGGCGGTCTGGCGGAAGCTAGTTATTTTACTTTATAATGTGTTAAATATGGATATTTTTTCTTACATAAATGCATTGCTTCGCTTCAGAAGGCCTTCATTAACCCCCCCATTAAAGCTTTGGAGCATCAGAGTGATTATTAATATAACTCCGATTGTATACGTCTGAAAGAAGAAAGTCATATACACCTAGGATGGCTAGAGGGTGTAAAAGTAATTTTCATTTTAAAGTGAACTAATTCTTCAAAAGTGAATGATTTCTGTGAATGATTTCAAATGCTATGGGTCTCAGTTTTTAGTGATTTCAGGATCATCATGACTAGTAACTGGTTTGTATGTGGAATTCCGCAAACGTGGAAGACCTTCTGAACGTATATAAGCAGTAGACTTTTATAGAAAGGAATATCTGAAACATAACAAAAAAGTAGCGTCAATGAATTATAAATAATTTACTGCCATTGTGAGAATAACATGTAATCATGTTATCCATAGTAAAGTAACTGTATGATTACGAGCATTTTAAAATGTCATAATCCAGATGACATGTAATCCGTTACTACCCAGCACTGATGATAATAATAATTAAAAAAAAAGCAATGCTGGATATTAACAAAGCACTAACAATGTTTCTTGATAAGGAAAAATATAGAAAGAAAATGTATGTCAATAATTTAGGGGATTGAACTGCTTAAGCTGCATGAACTGTAATAAAAAATAAAAAAAACAACACATGTGATATGAGAATAATTACATATTTACACATAAACATAAGACAAACTTAATATTGCAACTTGCAATGATGCCATGAACTGTTATTTTCACAGACAAAATTTAGAAGCAATTTTAGTCAGACTAAAACGGACTAAATTGAATATAACGATGAAATATTGACTAAATTCAAGGGATATTTGGCCAAAACACAAAAAGTATGACAAAAACAAGAAAAATGAAAATTGACCGCCAGTTATTTACAAAGATCTACAACTCCCCAACTCCTTATTACTATGTTATGCATTTAGATAAAATTAATAGTCTGGGAAAGCTCTGGGAAATCCTTTCCATGAAATTCCACAGATTTTTTCCTAAAATAAGGGCAGATAATGCATAATAATAATAATTATAATAATAAAAACTTAAATAACCTTGACTCCACTGTTGAGGCAGCCAGAAAGAAATGCAATGTTAAAAACTCAACACAGGGGCCTGAAAATCCAAACCAAAGTCAATTTATACGCTTAACCTGAAAAGACCAAAATGGATGGTCACCCGCAAGTTAAATTTTGGACACTGATACCTACAACACTGGTCCAAACCAGGCTTTTTAACTACCCTAACCAGCAGCATAATTAGGCCTCAGTATTATATTATGCAATTATAATATTATGCCTGGAATATCCTTTCCTGATCCAAGAGAAAGGTAAAACTGGCAGGTGGATACATTTAGTGAAGATTCAGGAGGAAATATAGCATACTGAATTACAGGACTATAGCATGGACAGCCAGTCATATAAGAACAATATGCATATACCACAAAACGCCTTTTATGTATGACCGACACATGCTTTCTTAAAAGAAAAATGTGTATTTAATCCAAAGAAGATCTTTCAGCTATGCCTTCATTTGTCAACTAGGAATTACGCACCTCTTAGTCAAACGGCTCTGAAGACATCCACGGTGAAAAACCTGTAATCACTATGGTTACCGGACCTGCCTCTCTGTCCAAATACAATAATTTGGATTCATCACATCGGACGGGTGCGGGAAACCATATGAAGATGCCGTCTGAACATGTGAATAAGCAAACACTTCAGTCACTACAGTGTTCACGCAGAAATGTAACGGGAAATGGTGAAATCTCAAAGGCCTGGAGATACATTCCTGTGGTGGGTCATATTTAACAAGAACTCACTGCTGGAAAAAGTATGAGAGAAAGTGAAAGAGAGAGAGAGAGAGAGAGAGAGAAAAGAGTATTCAAAGACAAAATATTGTCACTTCAAGCTCAGCATTATAGTAAGGAGAGTCAAACATGAAGATTATACAATGTATTTATGAGCATTATTAGCAAATATTTACATACAGCAATTAATGTGCAATAACAGTATGCAATATTGCGTAAATGCATTCTTGTTTTATAGTTTTTGGAATTAGTGCGGAATAGCAATAACTTACATACAAATACCTATAAAACAGAAACGTGATTATTTAAAGAATTCAAAATTAAAGTCCTCAAACCAATGCCGATTAACTCATATGATATGATTTTGATATGTAGTGAATGGTTAAAAAAATACACAATTAAATATAATTGACCTAAAACGCACAGGAGACATCATTGCATGCAACTGAAAACTATATACATATACAAATCTTCTAATAATCTCGTTTTCAAAACAAGTGAAAAGGAATGCATAAATGCTCAAAATGAGAAATTCTCTGTGAGTGTACATACAAGCCCAGCGTTTCCTTCCACATGTGCCACACACTTTCTGAAACTAAGGACTTTACCACCCAGCTTTTAAGCAAAGAATACAAGACTAGACATCTGGGACCCCCTGGATGTTTCTCTAAAACAAACAGAACAGACTAAATAGTCCAGATCGAATAGTCCAGATTAAATCAGGAGAATGGAAATATTCATTTGGCATCTCTATTAAGTGTCATACATTTTTTGGGGGAACATTTATTATTTCTAAATTTGTTCTTTTGTTCCATTTCTGTGTGTGTAAAAACCCGTCATCTATAGTCACACCCTAATGACTCACTCAAAGGATTTTTAAACATTTTTTCCTTTCTCTGAGATGGACAGACATGTCAGGACAGTAAGTGTTACACTGTCCATGAGCCCATGCAGGCGAACAGAAAGAAATGAACCTTTTCCATCGATTCTTCTCTATTCTAGTTATTTTTGACCCTCTTTTTATGTGTAAAATAGTGATTCATTGTGCCAATCTTTTGATTTATAAACCCTTCAAAAACATGTTTTTAAGTGGGCGGTCCAAGTCAATAAAAGTAGTAAAACACAGATCCAAAACCATGGTAGCTCTATTATTCTGTAGAGACTGAGGGATGTGGAGAAACCGAGACAAAACTGATAGAACTGAATTGAAGACAGATAAATTGTGACTGACAGTATAGGAAAAAGTGGAATCCAAAGATGGACAGATAAAGACAGAATTGTGTTCCGCACGTTGCAGACATCAAGCGAGGGCATGATGATGGAAATCTGTGTTCTACTGAGGTCTCATTCCAGCAGTTTGAAAGGTCGAGTTAGACTGATGAGTGTTTACCTCTCACTAAATAAGAAACACAGGCACTGGGACAAAACAAAGTAAAACATTACGAGAAATATACAAACCAAATAGCAAACTGATCTGAGGTATAATGGAGTAATCAAGCTTTTTTTTTTTTTTTATCCCCCTCCTGAATACAAACGATGAGCATGCCGTCAATAGAGTTCTTTAAATTAATTTCATCCCTAAAAAAAAAAAAGGGGAAAAAAGGCCAAAGGTATGTGTCCTCCTTTTATGTGTCAGCTCTGTTAAATGATCAATGCTTTAAGCATGTGATATGACTGTGCTCTTATGGCAGCTTTGCTTGTGTACTTGCATAGGTACATAGACCAGAGAGGTGTATGTATCCTGTGTAGGTGTATGAATTAACTAATCTAACCTGCACTGTTTAAACACCAGTTTGTGGGTTAGAGAAGTGAGCAATATGCCCCACAGCCTCCTTGACCAGTTTGAGAGAGTTCAGACAGGGCAACTCCTCTTGTCTTGTGCACGCTCTCCCACAAGCCAGGAGTCTGCAGGATTTTCTCCACCAGCTCCTCAAATGCACATTGAACACCATCCCTCGTCTTAGCACTAGCCTCTGCATGAGAGACAGAGAGAGAGTGAGAGAGAGAGAGAGAGAGAGAGAGAGAGAGAGAGAGACAAGTGTACAAACATATCACCTGGAGAAATCTATGACATGTGACCAATCACTACAGAGCCACAGGAAAATGGTATCATGATATCACCACAAAAACTTTCAGAATCCTGAGTTGTGACCTCAAAGGCACCAGCAGACATATAAATCCATAAAGTCTCTTATGCTCACAAAGGCTGCATTTATTTGATCAAAATAAAAGAAAACAGTACTACTGTTAAATAATAACATGTAAATTAATAGAGGTGTAACGACACACAGACTGATGGTTTGGTTCGGTACAGCAGGGGGGAAAACTAAACAAAATTGCTATTTTTAGTTAAATAGTTTACTGAACAAATTGTGTCACTGTCTTGAAATGAATTAATTTATAATTAAAAGTTTCTTAAGGATATAAAAACTACTAACCCGATTCCAAAATAGTTGGGACGCTGAACAAATTGTGAATAAAAAAGGAATGCAATAATTTACAAATCTCATAAACTTATATTTTATTCACAATAGAATATAGATAACATATCAAATGTTGAAAGTGAGACATTTTGAAATGTCATGCCAAATATTGGCTCATTTTGGATTTCATGAGAGCTACACATTCCAAAAAAGTTGGGAGAGGTAGCAATAAGAGGCCGGAAAAGTTAAATGTACATATAAGGAACAGCTGGAGGACCAATTTGCAACTTATTAGGTCAAGATGGGCAGAGGATCACCAATTCCTCCAATGCTGCGGCGAAAAATAGTGGAGCAATATCAGAAAGGAGTTTCTCAGAGAAAAATTGCAAAGAGTTTGAAGTTATCATCATCTACAGTGCATAATATAATCCAAAGATTCAGAGAATCTGGAACAATCTCTGTGCGTAAGGGTCAAGGCCAGAAAACCATACTGGATGCCTGTGATCTTCGGGCCCTTAGACGGCACTGCATCACATACAGGAATGCTACTGTAATGGAAATCACAACATGGGCTCAGGAATACTTCCAGAAAACATTGTCGGTGAACACAATCCACCGTGCCATTCGCCGTTGTCGGCTAAAACTCTATAGGTCAAAAAAGAAGCCATATCTAAACATGATCCAGAAGCGCAGCCGTTTTCTCTGGGCCAAGGCTCATTTAAAATGGACTGTGGCAAAGTGGAAAACTGTTCTGTGGTCAGACGAATCAAAATTTGAAGTTCTTTTTGGAAAACTGGGATGCCATGTCATCCGGACTAAAGAGGACAAGGACAACCCAAGTTGTTATCAGCGCTCAGTTCAGAAGCCTGCATCTCTGATGGTATGGGATTGCATGAGTGCGTGTGGCACGGGCAGCTTACACATCTGGAAAGGCACCATCAATGCTGAAAGGTATATCCAACTTCTAGAACAACATATGCTCCCATCCAGACGTTGTCTCTTTCAGGGAAGACCTTGCATTTTTCAACATGACAATGCCAGACCACATACTGCATCAATTACAACATCATGGCTGCGTAGAAGAAGGATCCGGGTACTGAAATGCAGTCCAGATCTTTCATCCATAGAAAACATTTGGCGCATCATAAAGAGGAAGATGCAACAAAGAAGACCTAAGACAGTTGAGCAACTAGAAGCCTGTATTAGGCAAGAATGGGACAACATTCCTATTCCTAAACTTGAGCAACTTGTCTCCTCAGTCCCCAGACGTTTTCAGACTGTTTAAAAAGAAGAGGGGATGCCACACAGTGGTAAACATGGCCTTGTCCCAACTTTTTTTGAGATGTGTTGATGCCATGAAATTTAAAATCAACTTATTTTTCCCTTAAAATGATACATTTTGTCAGTTCAAAACATTTGATATGTCATCTATGTTGTATTCTGAATAAAATATTGGAATTTGAAACTTCCACATCATTGCATTCTGTTTTTATTCACAATTTGTACAGTGTCCCAGCTTTTTTGGAATCGGGTTTGTATCTCTGCTGATGCTGTAAACTATATAGGGAGCCCTTACATGCACATTCTCTGCAATCTGATTATAAAATCTGGTTATTAAATTATGTTTTTACTCCAATTCGTTGTTGAAATATAATCATTTACGCAGTGGCTGTCATAACTTGTTTTCATGACAGATTTATTTAAATAATCTAGACATCACTAACAATTAAGTAAAATATAATGAATTTAGGCTAATATAAGGCATATATTAAGCACAAGTTCATTTCTCTGTAAATGCTACGTGACAGAGTTTACAAGCTGTTTTATTGACATCTTTCTGCCGTTGAAACACTGTTTGAGCGATATAATATACGTTTCACTAAGTTGTATTATATCTTTCAACATATCTTTAGATGTTCATTCATGTTTATTCTGCAACTAGTATTAAAGAGGAAGAGATGATCGCGTTCACTTGCGCTCCGCGCTGTCGTTTGAAATGGGGCACCTGTACAGGTCTGTCACACCACATAAAGAGCATCAAAACGTAATTTTTTGTTTGAATTTCGTGATAAAATAGACAGAATTCAAAAGATGACACTTTGTTTCTTATCGAAAGTAACAAAATGCGGAGCTTATTGAGATTAATAGTGGTTAGGCTCAGGAATACTTCCAGAAACATTGTCTGTGAACACATCCATCCATTCGCCGTTGCCGCTAAAACTCTATAGGCAAAAAAGAAGCCATATCTAAACATGATCCAGAAGTGCAGGCGTTTTCTCTGGGCCAAGGCTCATTTAAAATGGACTGTGGCAAAGTGGAAAACTGTTCTGTGGTCAGACGAATCAAAATTTGAAGTTCTTTTTGGAAAACTGGGACGCCATGTCATCCGGACTAAAGAGGACAAGGACAACCCAAGTTGACAAGTTGTTATCAGCGCTCAGTTCAGAAGCCTGCATCTCTGATGGTATGGGGTTGCATGAGTGCGTGTGGCACGGGCAGCTTACACATCTGGAAAGGCACCATCAATGCTGAAAGGTATATCCAAGTTCTAGAACAACATATGCTCCCATCCAGATGTCGTCTCTTTCAGGGAAGACCTTGCATTTTCCAACATGACAATGCCAGACCACATACTGCATCAATTACAACATCATGGCTGCGTAGAACGGAGGATCTGTGTACTGAAATGGCCAGCCTGTCACACCACATAAAGAGCGTCAAAACGTCATTTTTTGTTTGAATTACGTGATAAAATAGACAGAATTCAAAAGATGACACTTTGTTTCTTATCGAAAGTAACAAAATGCGGAGCTTATTGAGATTAATAGTGGTTAGGCTACACCGCTGTACTCGTCGTGTAGATCCAATGGGCCAGGGCTGGCCGGGCGTACCGTGGGTGGTATATCGCGGTTTTTCGGTTTGGTTTAAATATCGTTACACCCCTAATAACCGTTTTCCATTTCAATGTATTTTACAATTTAATTTATTGTAAAATGACAAAGATGAAGAATTTCCATTCTAAACTCATTTTAATATGCTAATTTGTTGGTGAAACATAACTTATTATTATCAATGTTGAAAACAGTTGTGCTGCCTAATATTTTTGTGAAAACCATGATACATTTTTTTCAGGATTATTTAATTAATAAAAGTTCAAAAGAACAGCAATGTAAAAGTTTTTACTTCCACTTTTAATCAGTTAATTGTACCCTTGTTGAATAAGTGTTGGTTACTTTTTCTTTTCTTTTTTTTTTAATAATAATCTTACTGACTCCAAACTTTTGGTATGGTGTTTAGAAGCATTTGGTTTTAAATATTAAAAGTCAGTAATAAGTAGAAAGTAGAAGGGGATAGGAAACATTAAATTTGAAGAAAAAAAAAAACACTGGCCTCCAGCACATGGGCTGCAGCCATATTGTCCATCTGCAGATTTCATTTGGTGTGAGGGCTTCACGGCTAATTCAGACAGATTGCTGCTTACATACCCACTCATGAGGCGTGTCACATGACTTACAAACCAAACCCACAGCGCAGAAGAATGCAGGACGTCACCCACAAATACATATACAGGACTGTTACGATTACACAAGCTCAAATGAGAAATAAATCAGAACCATTGAAAAGTCTGACTTGAATTTACTGTCATAATAAATGAATGCTCAGCTTATACAAATAATCCATCTTTCAATTAAATAACATAATATTTGTGTTTAAAAATAGTAACCTGTGTGTATTACATCCCTTGAATAAACTAGCTTACGTCAAAAGTCTGAATTTTCCATGTGTGAAGGTGATGAACCTTGAAATGAAATATGGGAATTGAAACCAAAGTAAAAGGGTATTCCTATTTAAACTAATATTTTAGTAAATGATGAGGGTTCAAGTAATTCATAACTGTATGAACTGAACATCCTAGTGACAACTCACCTATGAAAAGCATTGAATGTTTTCTAGCGAACTTCAGACCCTCGTCTCGCTCTAGCTCACGGTCTTCCTGCACAAAGAGAGAAAAATCAGTCACTGTTTTTCATTAGAGCTACAAATACAGGGAGATTTTTTCCATGTCCAGTAATTAACAATCCAGAATAACTACTATTTTTCTGTAGACAGATATAGAGCAGTGTAGAAATGAAGCTGAAATAGCAAACAGAGGGCAGATCTGTCTATGTCAGGCTTTAGGGACTGGGTGCAGGCAGGTGTTTTAAAGACCAAAGGAAAACATATGACAATGAGTGGAAAGGCTGTGCTGGCTGTAAAAAAACAACTACAATGCATAAAGTGCAACTTACCTTATCGATTTTGTTTCCCACAAGCATCTTGACAAGGTCATTTCTTGTACAGTACGTGTCCAGCTCATTCAACCAATTATCCAGTTTAGCAAAAGTCTCTCGCCTAGTGACATCATATACTAAAAAGACACAATACAAAAACAACATTAAATAGACGTTAAGCAGACATTAGATTAATGCTTAAATCAGACAAATATAATTCAGAACATTGGACACCATTCCAGGTTATCAGACTATAATTCTACTGGTTACATAAAACATTTTGAATCAATCTAAAGCAGTATAACATTTTCATGTTTTTTAAATAGTATAGCAGTGGAAAAAAAAAATAGTTTGTTTGTACTTGCTTACCCAGAATGACACCCTGAGCTCCTCTGTAGTAACTGGGTGTTAAAGTTCGAAAACGTTCCTGACCTGCTGTGTCCTGTAAACGTGATACAAAATCAGCCTTCAAGTGAAATGGGGTTTAAAAAAATTTGAATTATCAAGATATACATTTAAAAAATAAATAAATAAATAAAGAGTAGACTTCCTTTAGGGAATAAAAGAAGGAACAACACTGCCATCTTGTGGAACGTTAGTGAAACACAGCCAAGCGTTTATACAAGCATTATACAGTAAAGACCCATTGCATCGGTCCCATACAGTAATGTCCAAACTAAGACATGTTTTCCCTGGAGAATAAATATGTAACACTAACTAACAATCAAAAAGAGTGGAGAAATAGTCAACCTACCCAAAACATAAATAGGTGCTCCTCTACACTCTAAATTTATAAGACAGAGAGATAAAACCTAGTTGACTCCTTACCCAGATTGCGAGCTTTGCTCTGTTTCCATCCACAGCCAGGGTTTTCACCTTGAAATCAACACCTCAATGGAAAATAAATTATGAGTTTAGTACACACTGATCATGCTATTTTTTTTCTATTTTCATATTTATATTAGGGCTGTCAAATGATTAATCGCAATTAATCGCATACAAAATAAAAGCTTGAGTTTGCATAATATATGTGCGAGTACTGTGTGTAAATAATATGTATATATAAATACACACAAATTCATGTATATATTTAAGAGAAATGTTATTTATGTACAAAATATTTTTATTTATATAATATAATATAAATTATATAAAAATATAAATAAATACACATACTTGTAAATATATATTATAATATTATATATATAAAAAAATAATATATATATATATATAATTACACACAGTACACCCACATACATTAGGCAAACTCAAACTTTTATTTTGTATGCAATTAATCACGATTAATCGATTGAAAGCCCTAATTTACATATATATATATATATATATATATATATATATATCCTCATAAAGCATCTAGACTGTATTTCCAAATATATTTTTGAATATTTTACCTGTCCAAATTTTCTTAAAATTGACATATATATGTAATACAAAATAAAAGTATGAGTTTGCCTAATGTATGTGGGTATATATATATATCTCTATTTTAAGAAAATTTGGACAGGTAAAATATTCAAAAATATATATGGAAATACAGTCTAGATGCTTTATGAGGATTATGGTAAAACCATACATACAGTGAGGCGGATTTAATTTTTGATGGACCCAGATATTTGTCAGGCAACAAGCCCAGAGAGACTAAAGTTAGAAAGACCAGGATTTACAGCTGAATGGGGAATTGTGGGTTTATTACATATAGATAAAAAAGAAAATAGGATGACTCAACCACCTGTCTCATCACTCACCAAAGCCACATCGCTTACAAACATAAGTGATTTACATTCATAAAAGAAAAATGAAAGTATGTGTAAAGTTGACAGGGGAATAAATCTCTCAGCACTCTGTGAATGAAAGATCTGGAGGCATGAAATACTCCTGAATTTCAGCACAGCACTGACAGATTTACCAAAGGAAGCGAAAGAAGGAGATCTGGACTTGTTTGGTTTGGATTCGGGGGCTTTGAAAAGAAAATGGCAGTCAAACCAACACACGTCAACCTAAATGTGTCAAAGTGATGGCCACGGCTTTGACAACCGATGAATTTCCACAACATATAAAGTAAGAACCAGTAGATTTTACATTGATCTTCATTGTAAAAACACTAGTGTAAAGGATTTGACATGGATAAATATACTTTTGAATATTTAAAATTTCCCTTTTAGTTTTTTAGAATTTCAACAATGCCAGCGAAGTAGTTTTTTCAAGTAAGACCAGCACTAGAGCAGCATGTGTGACTGATACAGACAGGGAAAATTGTTTTCATTACATTATAAAGACACACAAACAAAATTAAAAACCAAAAAACTCCTCATGCACAGCACAGACAACAAGTCTGTGATTTGTAAACAATTCATAACCCATATACAGAACTAGATGACAATCAAAGCACAGTAATCAATATATAATACTGTATTTTTAACATACTGAACTTTTTACATGTCAAATAATATCAGAAGATATGAAGGATGAGAACATTACTGTGTTTAAATCTCTGTTTTTGTGTGTGCTTGGCCTATATCATCATGACCTTTTTCATAGTCATATATGATTTTACACACTTACCAATTGTTGCACCAATTTCTGGATCAAATGTATCATCTGTAAATCTCAAAAGAAGACTGAAAGAGAAGAGGGGAAAGGAAATAAGGTTGGCAGCTTGGTAAAAAGCATTATAAAAGAGACTTTACTTTTCTTCTTAACAGAAAACCACCAGACATATAAGTTGCACACATATGCACATACATGTTCTATGTGGAATAGGAATTTGAGAGGAATATATACATTTTTTGAATATTGACGAACATTCAGTGCCTAAAGCTAGATGAGACTGTTTTAATAAGCTACAGATCTAGAGCAGGATGAGATGGTTTTAATAAGCAGTACATGCAGTGTGTGAGTTGTTGTTGCTGTTGTTTTATCCGCTGACATCTGTAAACTTTAAGGCTCTTAAGTCTCATACCTGGATTTGCCCACTCCGCTTTCTCCAATGATCAGTATTTTCAGAGTGGTCAAAATATCCTCATTCATCTTTACCGGGAAATGCCACCGTGTGCTAAAAATACTGTCGATGTAAATAAAATAATAAAATGGAAGGGGGAAACTATTATTCGGTGGCTAAACGTTTCTCTCTTCTTCGGTAAAATCTCTCGATGGTGGTAAACATTTGAGAAACACAGTTCTGCCCCCTAGCGGAGGTTTTTCCATTTATTGGCAGACGTTTAAAGTATAATCGTTTAATTTACTAATTTCAAGATCTTATACCTAACGCACAAATGGAAATCCTCAGATAACTATAAAATATATATTTTTTTAAACTTTATTTTCAAAAACTACCATACCATTGGTCCATTCCGATAGCAATAAATTGAGAAACCTGAATAATCTGCATTTGAACAATCAACCAGTGAGTGAGAAACATTAACAGCACTAAAAATACACAATGAGGAGTTAAAATATGAGAGATGTTTATTCTCAAATCGAACCAGGCAGATAAACATGTTAAATGTTCAAAATAATAGTTTAATCTGCGTCCGCCTGAGGGCGCCAGTGTTCTGTGTGAATCACTCACTGGATTTAACTCTGAGCGTGGGATTTGTTAGTCAGAATTAAAGGAAACTTTCCATTTTCCTCATCTTTTTATAAGACTCTGTGGCTAGTGAAATAAAAATCTGAACGAAATTCAGGCCCTGTTAATTGTGTATAAAGTCATTTGATCCAATATTTGTAGTGAATGCGCTGCTTTAAACACATTTTTTAATGTCACTCTCTTTTTTTAATGTTTTAATGACAGCGAGGACAATTCTTCTCTTGTGCGACCTTATGGACATTTTTGTCTTTTTCAGTTCAGTTCAGTTTTTTTTTTTTTTTTTTTTTTCATTTTGCCTGTGTTAATGCAAACGGTATACATTTTGGCACAGGTATGTATTTTTATTGGAATTGTACTATTGCACTAGGTACAAAAAAAAAAAAAAAAAAGTTCCTCTCAGGACTTTAAGGATAATTGAAACCAATTAAAACTGCAGTTTTTAATCCAGGGGCCATTTAACTATAAAATGTCGCAATCTTTGTTAATAGGCTTTCATTCTGTTGGAAAGGCTTCAGAATTTAAATCTGTACTATTTTTTTGTCAGATCGTGCCATTTTCTCAGGTTTGGCCCATAAAGCAATTTTAGCCATCGCTTTACTCCTGATTTCTGCTTATGCTTATTATAGAGCCAACTGAATAAATTATGCAGCTATAATTGTGTGGGTGTGATTGGTATGAATGTCAGAGTGTGGTTTTTATGTGTGTTATAAAAAATTGTGTGTGTGCTTGTAATATTTGAGAGAGAAAAACTCTACTGCAAATCACAAACCACTGTGTGTATCAGTGGAGATTTGCTGGCATCTAATGGGGAAAATTTGGTACTGCACCCAAACAAAATCTTAACTGAAAGCAAATTTTTTGAGATATCAACCTCAAATTTGGAACACAACTTATGAACACATTTATGGCATTGATTTTCTAGCAGTTTTAGAGTTCAACATGTTTCAATATGTTTCATTATATATATATATATATATATATATATATATATATATATATATATATATATATATATATATATATATATAATAAAATAATGTTCATAAATATATATTTTTTTTATTTCACAAAACTTTTCATAATTTTTATAAACCTTAAACCTGTCACTTTTTTTTTTTTTTTTTTTTTCAGCAATAATCTGCCAAGGGTCTTCTTTAAAATGAGACCAAACTTAAGTCTGTGCTCCCAAGCTTCAGTTTTTTATGTTTTTTGACATGGACATTTTTGTCCTCTATGGACCTATGTGTCACTTTTTTTAATTGATGCACAAGGGTTAAACTAAATTTGCAGTCATGTTCTGCAAATATTTCTCACGAGAACAATAAATATCCAATGATGCACACTTGACTGATATTATGGCAGACACTGCTAGATTAGTTTGGTGGTAGAACGGTCCATTGGTCCAAAAGGTCTCCAGTAATGTACGACTGCTACACGGATGTGTGCCATTGATGATGTGTGCAAGTAGACAGTAGCCTAATGATAACTTCTTCTGATATCCTCCCAACATTATGAAAAATACCATTATTTAAAGAACAGAATTTGAAGGAAACGGTAAGATTTAAGAATGTTTTGTCAGTGACGCATTGAGTCAGACAATTATTTACACTGAAAACAAATTAGGCCTATCTGTTTCCATTAAAGATATACTGCATACACATTCTAAAATATGTAAACCTTGTAGGCAAAATTGCATACATCTGACTTGTTTAAATAAATTAAAAATACAATTTAGCCAGTGGAAAAGAATGAAAAAGAGTATTTTATATGGCTTTTTTTGGATTATAGAATAGGATCCAAGAGAAGTTCAACATTCTTATTTCTAAATTTAATATGAAGTAATTTGCTTATTAGTATGGTTGAATTGGATCATTGAAGGTCAGCAGGAAAGACATTGGTTAAAGTGAGATTAAATACATAATGGCCCAGTTTCACAGACAGGGCTGAGACTAAGCCAGGATTAGGAGTTAGTTCAATTAGGGCATTTAAGTAGCTTTTATAAACGTCCACTAGAAAAAAAAAGAAAGAAAAAAAAAACATTAGCCTACTGGTGTGCATCTTGACACAAAACAATGGCACTGACAGACAGTATTTTAAGATATGCAGGTTACTTTCAGTTAAATCAGCTCAAACATGCATTTTAGTCTAGGACTAGCTTAAGCCTTGTTTGTGAAACCGGGGGAAGGTATATTTGTGTAATTTATATTTTTTAAAAATTCACTGTTTTTATTCATTTTGAGGAAGACTGAATGTTTTCGTGCAAGTAGGATGAGTAAATGTATGTTCACATTTAGTCTAGAACTACAATAACCTTCATGTTTACACAGCGCTCACAACACCTCTGCACTTACCCTATTTCTCTCAACATGGCGACAGAAGAGCTGTCAGTCAATACATGTGAAAAAGTAACTTGCGTTACTTATTTGAAAAAGTAATTTATTTTGTTGTAATTGAAAAAGTAATGCATTACTTTACTAGTTACTTGAAAAAAGTAATCTGATTTCGTAACTCAAGTTACTTGTAATGCGTTACCCCCAACACTGGACATGACTGAGTAAAGTTAGGCGTTGTAAGACCCATATATGGTTATTTCGCAGAGGAAACCGCTGACTGGGATTTTGAATTATGCGCAGGTTTTGACGTACACATGGTTTTATAAATCTAAAAAAATTTAGGATGAAATCTACTGAAAGTTTTATACACAATGCCCCAGGTCAGACTGTAAATAATTACAGTTTCATAAAAATCCATGAAAACGTTGCCAGCTGTGGTCTATCGTGGCATTTACAGTGAATAATACACACTGGTACATACTGTAGTCATACACACAAGCATATTTTTAAAAGCAGTTTAATTATTTCTATGTACAGTCTTTTTGTTGTCAAGTTGACAACAGTCATCAGTAAAATAAAACTGAGTAATACATAAGGTGCAAAACAAACACTCGAGTCTTTGCTCCCTCCCTCAAAGCAAAATGACATTTAAAGCAAAATTGTTCACATTCCACATTCCTTTATTTCTGCAAAGTGAGGCTGAAAGACAACCTAAAGGGTTTATTTTACAGTTTTACTGTGTCAAATCAGTAAATCACTCTGACCAAAGAATAAGCAGTTGTGCAGAAAGACTGAAGCATCTCATCTACTTTGGTGAGCTGGAGACAACGAGAACTTCCAAGAGTTTCTCCTTAATGAATATACTGATACCAAGGTTTCATCCAGTGCTGACTTTTACAAAATGACTGGACAAAGAAAAGCTCTAAAGATCTAATGGCCCAAGTAGAAAAAAAGTAGAATTATATTTACACAGGACCCTGCGTGTAGTGTAGCTTGAAAATGTGTAGCCTCAAATCAAAAGCTGAACTTTACTGCACAATAAACAAACAGTTATAAATGTGCCTTAAACATTAATATCTAAATGAAGCACCTAGACTCCAGGATCTGGCTGAATTAGGAGGAGTTAACGGTTTAAGTATTGCTTAAAAGCACCATTTTCAGTATGACAGGTGGCTGCACTTAAGAGTGGTCAAAACAAAGCAGGATGCAACAGTTTGAACTCTTCTGCCAAAAACATACTTTTGTTCAACCAAACATTTGGTTTTTGGATGCAAACAGATTACTTACAAGCTCTTACACCTGCACAAGCACAGATAACAACTGCAAACTATAATGAAACTTCACATATGCACGCTTCTTTGTGTTAGCATACAGTGCATGTATAACTGTCAGTGTATGACGCATTGCAGTTTCAGTGCAGTGGATGGGGAAGAGCTGTACTCTCAGACCCAGTTTCCAGAGCAGTCAGCCAACAGAGGACCACACCCTGGCCTGAGCTGCCCTGTTCCCCATGGGCTGCAGTTAACATAGCCAAAAGTTTGGCCAGACCACTGGATTGAAAATAATGGGCCAGACACCGAGAAGGAGGAGACGACGCTGGTAAAATACTTTCATACCGATTACACTTTTTCTGTAAAGAACAAGCTTTGAATGATCACGTTCTGTAATTTACATTTATCTTAAGACATATATCCTGAAGCTGCTCTCTACAACTAGTGTGAAGCCAAATAAAAGGCATTACTAAACATCAACAGACAAACACAGAAAGGCTTATATTTACTTAAACATTTACAAATAAATACTTGGAGATCTTGTCTTCCATTAATGGCTTCTTGTTGAAGAAAGAAACAGACTTTAATAGACTTTTAAGTGATTACCAACCGAGACCAGTGAGCTTTGCGTGCATAATATTTAGATTGTGAGTTAAGGACCATAATAACTAAAAAGATGTTCTGCATTTGTGATGTTATCAAATCATAATAAAATTACTTTCCTCTACTGTTACACCCTCTTATGCTCACCACACTGAAAAAACAATTTTCATGATTTGTTATCACAACATTTTTTCTTTTGTCAAATCAACTTAATTTATGTGGATCAGATAACATAATATTTTGAGTTTCTGTTGATCAAACCAATCGCCTTCATTGTATTAACTCAAATTTTAAATTTCAATGAACTCAAAATTTTAAGGCAACCCAGGTAACTTACTTTTTTAAGTTAAACCAACAATTCTTTTTTACAGTGCAGGACTGCAATTATTTGATTTAAAATACAGCAAAAACAGTAATAATGTGAAATGTTATTACAATTTAAAACAACTGTTTGATATATTTTTAAATTGTAATTTATTCCAGTGATGGCAAAGCTGAATTTTCAGCTTTTTATTTTTTATCAAACTTGAAAACAGTAGTACTGCTTAATGATTTTGTGGAAACCATGATTCTTTGATGAACAGAAATGTCAAAAGAACAGCATTTAGTTGAAATAGAAAACTTTTGTAACATTATAAATGTCTTTACTGTCACTTTTGATCAATTAAATGCATCCTTGCTGAAAATTTCTTTAAAAGTATCTTATCGACCGCCAAATTTTGAAAATTAGTGTATATGCATTATGGTGTACTACTAAAATCTGGCATTGTGCCATTTGCCGTAGGCCCCTTTATGTGTTTTTCCTAATTTGTAAGTTGCTTTGAATTAAATCAATAAATGTAAATTAATAGCTCTAGTCAGACCACGGTCCAATGATAGTGCTATAATGAGAAAACAGCACTGGGCACCAGACTCAGTCAAGGTCTTCCAGAATTCATTCTGGAAAATAGTGTCTATGGTTCAGTCAATTCAATTTCAACATCACTCATATATGGACAAAATTAAATAAATAGATACAATGAAAGTGAAAAGTTGGTGGAAAGGAACTTATGTGCCAGATTTCATCTCCCATTCCTGCAAAAAAGAGAAAGAAAACAGATTGAGTGCATAGGGGAAAATATATGCAACGTAAACATCTTAAAACAAATGTAATTGGCTTTTACATGCGAACGACACATTACCTGCTATTATTACCTATGTAATGTATAAAATAATTATGTGGTCACTGACCTTGGCTTTCCTGAGGACGTGTCCTCGCACGGGTGAGGCTTTCTGTTGTGTCTGGCGGCGCAGCAGAGACGCGCTGTTGACTGGCAGAGAGCAGGTCTCAGTATCACTGGTGTCACAGCTGGAGATGGGCGAGTTGTCCACCGTTCGCCTCATTAACACTGGAGACTAAGGACAGATGAGACATTTTGATACTTGCTTTTCTTTATCACCAAGAAGTGAATGTGACACAAACCTACAGTTAGTATTACATCATGTCTATATACTGAGACAAGTAATTGTTGCTGTTTTTCCAGACCTGTGGGCTGGAGCTGCCAGTTTTGGGTTCAATGGTCAGGCCCAGGGTGACGCCTCCATTCAGGGCTTTCTTCAGACTCTCCTTCACCTCTGTCAGTTCCAGCTCCAGATTGACTCGCTCCTCCTCTTTCAGTTTGCATTCATCCTCCACTTTCTTAAGTCTCTCTGTCAAAGTTGCCTGAGAACGCTTGCCTGGGTGGAATAAACAGCGGGTGAGGTTATAGATGTCATTTAAGAGACAACTTGCACTACTGCTTCATTTCATTTCCAAGACAGATCAGTATGCACTGTCCTGCTACTGAATTTAAAGTCATGTGGCAAATCAAATGTGGTACAACTTATGTGAAGAGACATACGGGGGGGGGGGGGGGGGGGATCTGGGATCATATCAGAAAGGACCCCTGCAAACATTATAAATGTCTTTACTGTCACTTTTGATCCTTTTAGGACTTGCTGAATAAAAAAAAGAATCTTGCTGACACCAAACTTTTGAACAGTAGTGTATACAGAAAATATGTTTTGCTTACTTCTCACTTGATTAAATCACAATTTTAGAGTATAAAAATCTTCTTGAAAATTGTATATATTTTTTTTAAATCATATGTATGTAAGAAGAATACAAAATCATACGAATGTAACAAGAAATCAAAGAGCTCATTTGTCACTTTTTTTGACAGTGACTCATTTGTCACTTTTTAAAATAAACTTTTATAGTCCTTTTCATTACATCAGACACTCTTATTTGTCATTGACACTGCCAATCAAACTCAAATGCCACAGGCCCGCTGACATCCTTACCTGTGTTGTTCTCTATAGCAGTGCGGAGGTCCTTCCTGTCTTTTTTCAGCTGGGTCAGGCGGTTTCGAATTTCCTGCTTCCTCTTCATCAGCTCCTCCTCTTTGGCTTGGAGTTTCTTGGCATCTGCCTCCACTCTGTTTTTCCCGTACTTATACTGATCCACACCTGTGAAGGTTAATGATGCATTATAATCAAAGTAAACCATCAGAAAAGCTCTACATTTTAAACGTTTGGATTCAGACTTTTTAATCACATTAAAGGCCTCTGAGACCACAAACGCAGATTAAAAGGCAGGCAGAATATACAGTGTACCACATCCAAATATTTTCGAGTCCACGTAAATGGCCACTGGATGGTTACAATGTCTGTGACTTACTGACTGCCTGTCTGAAATGGAATTTGGGGTGATTGAGTTTACAAAAGAGCATGTCAACAGATCCACTGCTGTCTAACAGCACTGCAATTTCCACATACCGGCATTCTCCACAAATCTGTGTGGCTTCTTTTTCCTTGAAAGAAATTAGTGGTGTAATAGCTAGGATAATGGACGCAGACTTAATGTCTGCTTAGTTTAGTTTCAGCCGAATGTCCACTTATAAAAAAGGAAGGGCTCATTTTGAGATTATCTATCAGATGTGCTCTGATGTGTTAAAATCTCTTACTAGAGTTGTTGCGTTTCACTGGCAGAGTGCTGCTAATTCCATTGGCCTTTTTGGGCTGATTCTTGTCCAACTTCTGCTTTGCAGCAAACCCATTGGTGGTCAGGCCTTTCTTTCCTTTCAGCTGATTGGAAGAAAGAAACATATGTGAGCTTTTGAACACACACACAAAAAATTAAGCTGATATGTGGGCTACTAACAAACTGATATATAAGAACTCTGATTTCGCTGTCAGCACCTGTTAAATTTTAAGTGTGTAATTTGTGATCAAGTTCTAAGATTACTACTTCATACAAATACTTTCACAAAGGTTTCTTCTGCAAACCACATCTATTGAACCACACATGTTGCTAGAGGGGGCATTTTATTTTAGTTATACTATTGCTGGCAGAAACACTTTTTTCTATCCCTGTCCTATAAAATTTTACCTAGAGCAAACTCAGTAAGGCCTCAGTAAATCCATTCAAGGCCATAGCCACAGACATGGATATTATAGAGATCAAAAGCAGTCATTTCTGGAGCTGGGTGGTCCATAATGCATGCACTATGTTTATTTCCTTTCTATGTTTGTTAGAGGTTTAGTTCACCCAAAAATGAAAATTCTCACCCTAATGTCGTTCCACACCTGTAAGACCTTCGTTAATCTTCGGAACACAAATTAAGATATTTTAATTGAAATCCGATGGCTCTGTGAGGCCTGCATAGCCAGCAATGACATTTCCTCTCTCAAGATCCATAAAGGTACTAAAAACATATTTAAATCGGTTAATGTGAGTTCAGTGGTTCAATATTAATATTATAAAGTGACGAGAATGTTTTTGGTGTGCCAAAAAAAAAAAAAACAGAATAACGACTTATTTAGTGATGGCCGATTTCAAAACACTGCTTCAGGAAGCATTGGAGCACAATGAATCAGTGTATCGAATCATGATTCAGATCGCGTGTCAAACTGCCAACGGCTGAAATCACGTGACTTTGGCACTCAGAACAGCAGATTCGATACACTGATTCATTTGGGGGTTTTTTTGGCACACCAAAAATATTCTCGTCGCTTTATAATATTAATATTGAATCACTGTACTCACATGAACCGATTTTAAATGTGTTTTTAGTACATTAATGAATCCTGAGAGAGGAAATGTCATTGCTCCCTATGGAGGCCTCACTGAGCCATCGGATTTCAACAAAAATATCCTAATTTGTGTTCCGAAGATTAACGAAGGTCTTACGGGTGTAGAACGGCATGAGGGTGAGTAATAAATGACAGAATTTTCATTTTTGGGTGAACTAACTCTTTAATAATATTAACTTTAAAATAGTAATGAGATAAATATATCCACTGTTTAAAGTCAGCATGAAACCAAAATTGACACTATTTACTTTGTTGGCGCACGTTATTACACAGAAAAAAAGTGTTTGTTTTGGTAATCTTTAATCAAAATCTGAAAATTTGCTTCTGCTCTGGAATGGCGTTCCCTTTCTGAAGACGTCAGTTTGACGGCTTGAGTTGAATATCCTTAAAGGGGCAGTTCACCCCCCCAAATTTTATTTTTTTGTTTTTTGAAATCGCCACATCACTAGATATTGTTGAAAGTCGTTATTTAGTTTTTTTGGTGCACAAAAAGTATTCCTTGTCTATCTTTATAATATTAAGATAGAACCACTGTACTCACATGAACTGTTTCAAATATGTTTTTAGTACCTTTATGGACCTTGAGAGTTTCAATGGCTTTGCTCTCTACAGAGGCCTCACGGAGCCATCGGATTTCATCAACAATATCTTAATTTGTGTTCTGAAGATGAACAAAGGTCTTTACGGGTGTAGAACGACATGAGGGTGAGTAATAAATTACATTATTATTTTCATTTTTGGGAGAACTAACCCTTTGACCACTACCCTCCAACCGCCAGTCTGCCACGAGCAAGAAATAAAGAGGATGTGTGCTAAAATAAAACCCGCCATCTGTTCAATATTCTGTCGTGCTTGTAAATACGACACAACACTGAAGTAAAGTCGGATGCAACTTCCGCTTCACGCAGACTTTAAGATATACTGCAGGGCTCGCCATTAAAACTTGTGTCCTTAACGGGGCAAGTGAATAAGAATTTTACTTGCCCAACCAACAAGTGGCCTGATTAAAACATCAATAACAAAAATAACTAGGGAAGCACCAAAACTTCAGCCATCAAATATATCCAGGCAAGAATGATTCTGATTTTACTGACGGTAACAAGGTTGAACCAGTTGAGGCTTGCACTTGCCTCATTCTTGAATGAATCAGCCTCACACATTAAGATAGTATCTTGCCACTAACTATTGGCGGTTTAGTTTTGTATTTAAAAGTATCATTGCATTTTTTCAAAATTTGCAGTGTAAATGTATTCATGCCACCTCTGAGCTTCATTAGACAGTGTGTAAATAAATCTAAATGCTGCTTCAGATGCAGCTTGTTTCCTCTGCAGTGGAAAGATGGATTTTATCTATAGTGAATTTCTTTTTATTGGTAACAGCCCTTTAGTGTCTTATTATTCTAATTGAATACATTGATAAAATTTAAGAATTTGACATGAAAGAATAAAATATGAAGCATACATTTAATAAGGGTGGGAAAAACTGCTTCATAAAAGGTAAAAAAAAATTCCTGAAAATCCATTTAAGGGAGCAAATATCACAAATATGCTGATTTAATTAAGAACTCATAGAACACTAATGAAAATATTACTTCAGAAAAAAATTACATTCACACACACACAAAAAATCTTTTTTTTTTTTTTTCGGATCAAGCAACATTTTGAATGAACAATTTACTTGTCCGAAAAGACAAGTGCATAACAAGGCCTGGGTTAGTCACCTGGGTAGTGTTAGTATTAGCAGCTGAGTGAGAGGAGGAAGAGGACAGAGATTTGGTGGAGAGCGGTGTGTTGTAATGCCCTGTGGAAGATGACGGGCGGATAGATTTGGGAGAGTAGCGTGCTGCTAGTTTGGGGGAGGGCATGTTTTCATAAAGATCTGTATTCTCATAATGAGACTCTTCTTTCCAACGACGGTCCCCTGAAGCTGGGGTGGAGTAGTGCGCATCTGGTACCTTCCCGTATCGCAAGCGTGCAAGCAAGAGAAAAGTGATTAGAAGAGAGAAATTAGGGAGGGTCAGGAACGGAGAGGAGTTAGGCAGGATCAGAAATGAAGGTGAGAATTTAATGGATTTAAAGTTTGTGAAGTTGCATACCGATCCATTGATGCAGGGCACATCATCATAATGCAGAGCGACCCCTGTGGGGCAGGCATAACCATTGACCGGGTTATCCAGGTATGGGTTTGGAGAAACTGCACGCTTACTGGTGAAACTGAGAACACAAACATACATTACATTCATTACTACATATACAAATGTCACAAAGAGAACTCCAACTCTAACTTTAAACAGTAGTGTTGGGGAAGATGCTTCAAAACTGTAGCTTGACAAGCTAGTACTTCAAACTACAGTCAAGCTACTATTTAAAAAAAAAGGTAGTTAGCTATACTAAAATGCATTAGCAAAATATTTTAAAATATACACTACCTTTAAAAGTTTGGTTAGTAAGATTTTTTAATGTTTCTGAAAGGCTGCATTTACTTCAAATCAAAAATGCAGTAGAAACAGTAATATTGTGTAATATATTACAATTTAAAACAACTGTTAATATATTTTAAAATGTAGTTTATTCCTGTTATGGCAAAGCTGAATTTTCAGCAGACATTACTGCTCAAAAAAGATTTCTTATTATTAAACAGCTGTGCTGCTTAATATTTTTGTGGAAACTGTGATACGTTTTTAATGAATAGAAAGAAAAGAACAGCACAGCATTTATTTGAAACAGAAAACATCTGTAACATTATATATGTCTTTACTGACATTTTAATCAATTTAATGTGTCCTTGTTGAAAAGTATTAATTTCTAAAAAAAAAAAAAATCTTAAACTTTACCAAACTAAATATTTCTATAAAAGAAAATGTATAAATTAATCACAGCAAAATTCTCTAGGAGGAAATAAGAATGAAGGTTTTTTTTTTTTAATGAACATATCTCGGCTAATGAACTCTCTCCAAAATGATTCAGACTTTCAAATGCTACATACTGTTTGAGAAAGAGAGTTTTAGAGAGCAAGTATATTACCTCAGCTCACTTGGCTGTAAAGCTATGTCTGCAATACAATGTGGCATTAAAAATAATAATGCTATACTGCTACATGTTGGAAAAAAGGTTACGAAAATGTAAAAATATTTTTAGCAATACTGGCTTCTCACCAAAATGACTGCTTGGCCAGTTGAATTACATTAGCAGTGGTCTCTACGTCAATGTAATCGTAGTGCAGTGCAGCAGGATCTGTTGTGGAGCCCGTTTCGGCCAGTAAGACCCCCAACCACCTTCCCATACTCTCAGAGGATGAGGCCTGACGGAAAAAAAGAGTTAGGGAAGACACAATTAATGAGTGTCAGTGGAATATGAGACAAATAAAGCACTAATCTAAGCAACCTCTGCAAATCCACTCTACACATGATACAGTACTGACATCATTACGAGAGCCAGCCAACCTAACCATCCATCTAATCCCTGCCCTGAGGTCCTGTCTCAGACACATTAATTGCCCCGCAAGAGCTGAGGGATTTGGCCTGTACCTCCAGAACAGCAACCTCCTGTCCATTGCGCAGCAGACGGAAGGCGAAGGGATGTTTGGAGTCCAGCCCTGGAATGACCTCACACCCCCGCAGCGGCAGAGAGGCCATGTGTGTCTTCAGATCTGCCCGGTCTTTGTGCAGCAACAGCTGGTTGTCTTTTAGCTGGCACCAGCGCTCTCTCCAGCGGTTATTGGACAGCACGTTCAGATAGCCTGTTATTGAAGGATTGGGCCGATAGATTTATATGACAGCCAAGAGACACACAAGCAGTATGGAAAGTTGTTGGTGACAGGGGTGTGGGGGGGGGGATCAATATGTAAAAAATTGCAGTAGAATTACTTTTTCATACCTTTTTTTACATGAATATTTTCGGGAAAATGGATAAAAGGGAAAAGAATTTTGTTGGAAAAGAATTCTTTTACAATGACAAGTCTAAAGAAGTCTAAAGTGTAATAAATTCAACCAAATCTGAAATCAGTTCAACCATATCTCAGAACAAACAATGAATATACACTACCATTCAAAGTACGTCCATGAAATACCTTCAAGTTACATGTCACTAACCACAACCTACACATCCCAGCATAAACACTCATGATAAATTATTTGTTATTAAAGGGTTAGTTAACCCAAAAATGAAAATTCTGTCGTTTTCTTACTCACCCTCATACCGTTCCACACCCGTAAGACCTTCTTTAATCTTCGGAACACAAATTAAAATATTTTTTGTTGAAATCCAATGGCTCCGTGAGGTCTGCATAGGGAGCAATGACATTTCATCTCTCAAGATCCATAAAGGTACTAAAAACCTATTTAAATCAGTTCATGTGAGTTCAGTGGTTCAATATTAATATTATAAAGCGACGAGAATATTTTTGGTGCGCCAAAAAAAAAATAAAAAAAAATAACGACTTTTATAGTGATGGCCGATTTCAAAACACACCTTCAGGAAGCTTCGAGCATAATGAATCAGCGTGTCGAATCAGCTGTTCGGAGCGCCAAAGTCACGTGATTTCAGCAGTTTGGCTGTTTGACAAGCGATCCAAATCATGATTCGATATGCTGATTCATTATGCTCCGATGCTTCCTGAAGCAGTGTTTTGAAATCGGCCATCACTATATAAGTCGTTATTTAGTTTTTTTTGGCGCACCAAAAATATTCTCGTCACTTTATAATATTAATATTGAACCACTGTACTCACATGAACTGATTTAAATATGTTTTTAGTACCTTTATGGATCTTGAGAGAGGAAATGTTATTGCTGGCTATGCAGGCCTCACGGAGCCATCGGATTTCAACTAAAATATCTTAATTTGTGTTCCGAAGATTAACGAAGGACTAGGGCTGCACAGCGATTAATCGCGATTAATCGGTTGCAAAATAAAAGTCTGTGTTACGTAATATATGTGTGTGTACTGTGTATATTAATTATGTATATATAAATACATGCACATACATGTATAAATTTAAAAATATATACATGTATAAATAAATATACATATATATATTTTAGATTACATATAAATATAAATATTTTATATATAAATATTTTTTTTTCTTAAATATATACATGTATGTGCATGTATTTATATATACATAATTAATATACACAGAACACACACATATATTACGTAACACAGACTTTTATTTTGCAACCGATTAATCGTGATTAATCATTGTGCAGCCCTACGAAGGACTTACGGGTGTGGAACGGCATGAGGGTGAGTAATAAATGACAGAATTTTCATTTTTGGGTGAACTAACCCTTTAAACATCTAAATTCACAAACCACTGTTCATTTTAACAGAGAAGTAAGCATTGGCTACTGCATGCGTGAC
The DNA here is from genome assembly GCF_018812025.1 of Megalobrama amblycephala. Lineage (NCBI taxonomy): Eukaryota > Metazoa > Chordata > Actinopteri > Cypriniformes > Xenocyprididae > Megalobrama > Megalobrama amblycephala. Next base: position 15,715,100 of record NC_063063.1, on the reverse strand, counting down.
GTGATTTGGCATGGCAGAAAGCATGTATTGAGCACTCCCTTTATAGTCACAAAAAAGCTGTCGCTCATTTTAGTTAATTGTGATCTCACAAAGTTCCGTTATAATCAATGAAGCTGTCTACGCTACACAATGAATCATTTATTTACATCATGTCTACATTTCATATGTTATAATGAGATACACAAGCATGCAGAACTCAGCACTGAACAAAAACTAAAAAACAACAGGTGTGGATTCAACACCTCTGATTGTCTATTGCATTCAAGAAATAAACAGATATGTTTGGAATTGGCTACATTGTTCTACACTGCAAAAACATGCTGTAAAAAGAAACCTTTGATGATCTCCATTGCGCAAACACTGATAAGCAAATCAAATATGTTTCGCCAATATTTTATTATTATTATGGCAGATTTTTCATCTAAATGAATCAGAAGCAGCAGCAGGCAGGGGAAGACTAACAGTTCGTGTCCACTGGCACGGAACAAGCGGAGCAAAGTGAGGATTTTCAATTAATGCCTATGGAAGTTAAGCTTCACGATCACGCAGTGAATTGTAGAATTGACAGCGGAAACGGAGAAAGTGTTGAGAGTGTCAAAAGGTTGTGACTTCCTGAACCTCACAATGATTTGCTGCCTCCCGCATTTTTTGCTTGATATTTACATAATGTCGAGAACTGTCCAACCTTGTTTCTCATGTCCACGGTCAAGCAACTGTCATCACTGAACATACACTGTTTAAAATTTTGGGGGCAGTAAATTAAAAAAAATAAATAAATTGTTTTATTCAGCAGTGATGCATTAATTTGAAAAAGTGACAGTAAATACATTTATAAAATTACAAAAGAATCGTTTTCAAATAAATGCTGTTCTTTTTTAACTTTCTATTCATCAAAGAATCCTGGAAGTAACGGCTGCTGAAAATTCAACTTTACCATCACAAGAATAAACTCCATCTTAAAATATACTAAAATGAAAACATTATAAATGGTAATAATATTTTACAATATTACTTAATTCACTGTATTTTTGATTAAATAAATGCAGCCTTGGTAAGCATAAGAGTCTTGTTTCAAAATCATTTAAAAAGTTGTTCCATTCTCAAACTTTTGAATAGTAGTGTATATAAAATGGTATTGCAACCGCTCACCACATGTTGGGACATCCTCCTCCGCTGATGAGGTCTGTTCATCTGTAGATGGTTTCTTCTTGCCCAGGCTTATGATTTTAGTGATTTTCTTTCCAGTCACACGTCCCACAGTGCCTTTCTGCTCTGATTTAGAGTTCTTCTTGCCTTTGGCTGCAAAAAAACACAAATTAGTGTCAGAGAGTGAAATATATGTATGGGATTTTATAATGTAATATATTATACAGATATGCTAGATATCTAAAAACCCATTGGTGTTGCAACTATAACAAGAGATCGGTTTGGAAAACATTTTGTTTGTGGGATGGATTTGGTGGGAAAAAGACTGAATTATGAAAAATGACAAATGGCAATCTGTTCACTTTAGAATGTGTAATTTAGGCCAGAGAGAAAGAGGTTGAACTGACAATGACTGGACACGTCTACAGAATTATAATCTAAATCCTAAACAGTGCGTGAAACCGATTCCACTGTTCTCCAAATTGTTCAGATGCTTTTATCCGAGGAGTGTGGTCTGTGATTATTGTAAGAAAAAAAAAATCTAGAAAAAGCACTGAAAGTGAAAGGACACTGGACTGGGTTAAAAGTGTAAGAAGTGTACAGCACAACAAATTTCATGCTTTTCTCATTCTTGAAAAGGTCTTTACTACAAAAGCAGCAAACAAGGACAAAGAATACATGTAAAGAGACTGTGAAACTCTTGCTCTTCAGAAGGTCTGACTTGGTCCAAGCTCCACTGCAGAAGATTACATCTTAGTTGGAGACTCCTTTAATTAAAGCTAAGCCCATCTGAACCCAGAGTCCTCTAAAGTTTCTCTGTCTCTGTGCAGCAGCCTCGGGCATGAGGCAAAACCCAAAGTCACAGATGCAAAAACCATTGGCCCTTAAAGGACCTATACAGACATAGTTCTCTTTATTTTATCATGAGGGAAAATTCTGCGATCAGGCTAATATGATTTCACAGCGTCTCAGCGCTTACGACAGCTGAAATCTGATTAATCTGCCTGGCTCTTTTCAATTTTCTTCCATCTTTCATCAAAGAGGTGCAGCAGTTGGCTGCTGGTGTGATGTAAGAATATCTAAGGTGCTTTCAAACAGACACAGAAGAGATCAGATAGAATGGTTTGAGTTTCTGCTGCCAAGAAATGCTACCCTAAATTTTTTGTTATAAAAAAGATTTAATCTCATTTGCGATCCTTTAGATACCCTCACACTTTTAGAGGAATTATTACAGGAGTTACTTTATCTGTAGGTTTTATCAGAGGTCAGCTGCTGTAACTCATATGAAAACAGCACAGCAGTTGCTGCGGCTTGTGGCTATGATGCTGAGCTATCAATCATACGGGTTTGCAGATGCAAAAGTCTTGGAATCCACTCAAATTAGGCAATTCTTCACCAACAAGTCTGAGGCAAGGCAGTCTCAAATTGAAAAAAGAAAAAGAAAAAAAGAAACATTTCCACAGACCTGAAACAGATGTCCTGAAAAGTTCAATCCCAGATCGAGACTGCATGGTGTAAATACCAGATAAATAATCCTATTAGATTATTTAAGAAGGGTCTCCTTGCCTTGACTTTGGCGTTGTTCGAACAATGCAGTCTTTCAAGTCAAATAAACATCAACTTTATAGGATTAAATTTATTAGTGCTTTTCAGACTTAGAGTATACTTCATGAATCAAAACACTAATAAATAATAGCTTTATTATTATTTTTAAAAAAATATATTGTATTGACAAATCAATGCTGAAAATGTTTATAATTATTATTATTATAAATTAAATATCCCTGAATCAACCTAAATATTATGTGTGTGTGTGTGTGTATAAATATGTATTGCACGATTGTTTCATTGAAAAACAAAAAAACTAATTAGATCAGGTAGAAATAGCTCCTTACTTTTTTTTTACGGTGTATGACACAAGATAACTCTCCCTTTATATAGAGAAACTCTGTCGTCTCCAATGATATGGCCCAAACAAAAGGACTAAACATGAAGACTCACCTGGATCTTTGCCATCTGAGATGCCATTTTCATGGCAGGGCTCTCCATCTGAACTGGGTCGATCGCAGGACAGCTTCTGCAAAACAACAGTAAAGTTATGGATACACTTGCAGCTACAGAGAAAGCGTGCATTTTATCAGGAGAATGGATACTGAACCGCACAAACAATAGGTGGATTCAAGACACACTGAATGCATACAAACAAAGTGTATGGAATACTGAAGCCCATATGCTTAAATCTCTGCAGTCTACCCAAACAAAACTCATAGAGCATCTGTTTAGCATTAAGTGTGAATAATTAGACTAGGCTCATGCATGCTGTGCCAGTTTTAAAGAGTTTTAACATTAAACCTCCTTAGATCTGTCTTAAAAACAACACACACACATAAACAAGTGTAACATGCACACGCTGCAAAAATAATGTCACAGCATAATGCATACTAAAGAATGTGTTCTTAAAAAATGATAAGATCACATTTCCTCCCACACCTATTTAACCTTGCCAGCAGCACACATCCGTGGCAAGATGGAATTTGGTGCGCATATGTAGTTTTTATAGCCCTTCATGCCCTGGCAGCAGAGCCACTGTGCAGGAATACAGAGAAGAGGCGCCTGTGCAGGGTACTGAGGTGTGGTGAAGCTGGCAAGCATGCAAACCGACACACAGTCTCACATACCTGCATGTAGGTAGACCTGCATGTACGCTGCAGGCATAGTAAATCCACACACACACACACACACACACAAATGTACTTCACATAAATATAATTAGTAATTCACACCTTTTCCAGCTCTGCTTTGTGAATAGGGGAACCAGAGCCAGCACCATCACAGTCCACCACTCCATTTCCATTGGAGCAGACTTCCTTCATCACCTTAAAGAGACCACAGAACAAAACGTTAAAGTGCAAAACAACATGCAGAAATTCAATATTTCTCAATTCTCCATATTTAAGTGAATGAGAATGCTTGTTATATAGTACATAAAGAAATACACTGTGGAGAAATCTTTTCGTGTGATCACTTTCTCAAAGAAAGTCATAAGAACAATCACACATCATACAAAAAATGACATTGACTAGAGAAATTTTCCAAGAATTATTAAAAATAAGAGTGATTTTCTAGCAAATATATTTCATTTTATTATTAATTATATATATATACACACACACACACACACACACACACACATATACATACAGTGCTCACCATAAATGAGTACACCCACTTTGAAAAGTAACATTTTAAACAATATCTCAATGAACACAAAAACAATTTCCAAAATGTTGACAAGACTAAGTTTAATATAACATCTGTTTAACTTATAACATGAAAATAAGGTTAATAATATAACTTAGATTACACATTTTTCAGTTTTACTCAAATTAGGGTGATGCAAAAATGAGTACACCCCACTACAAAAACTACTATATCTAGTACTTTGTGTGGCCTCCATGATTTTTAATGACAGCACCAAGTCTTCTAGGCATGGAATGAACAAGTTGGCGACATTTTGCAACAGCTATCTTTTTCCATTCTTCAAGAATGACCTCAAGAATGATCAGGAGCCACTGAATCACTTTCACCCTGTTGTTCTTCAGAAATCCAACAGTGACCTTAGATGTGTGTTTAGGATCATTGTCATGTTGGAAAAGGGCACGGAGTGATGGTAGCATCTTCTCTTTCAGTATAGAGCAGTACATCTGTGAATTCATGAAGCCATCAATGAAATGCAGCTCCCCGACACCAGCAGCACTCATGCAGCCCACATAAGGACACTGCCACCACTATGTTTCACTGTAGGCACCATGCATTTTTCTTTGTATTCCTCACCTTTGCGACGCCATACAGTTTTGAAGCCATCAGTTCCAAAAACATTTATCTTGGTTTCATCACTCCAGAGTATAGAGTCCCAGTAGTTTTCATCTTTGCCAGCATGGTCCCTGGCAAACTCTAGGTGGGCATTTTTGTGCCTGGGCTTTAGGAGAGGCTTCTTTCGTGGACGGCACCCATGCATGCCATTCCTCTACAGTGTACACCGTATTGTGTCATGGGAAATAGTCACCCCAGTTTGGCGTTCTACTTCTTTAGATAACTGCAGTGAACTTGCATGCCGATTTTCTTCAACTCTTAGAAGACGTCATCATTAGAAGACGTATCAGAAGACGCTCATGTCGAGGTGTAAACTTCTGTACCGTGGACGACCTGGACGTCTCTGTGAGATGGCTGCAGTTCCATCTTTTTAAAATTTTTATACCTCTTTTGCTACAGTATTCTGACTGATAGGTAAAGCTTTGCTGATCTGCTTGTAGCCTTCACCTTTCTGGTGTAAAGAAATTATTTTCTTTCTCAGGTCTTGTGACATTTCTCTTCTATGTGGTGCCATTGCTAACAGCATGAAATGGGAAGGGGTTTTTAACACCCTTTTATAGTCAGCTGTCTGCTGGATGAATAATTAGACTCACCTGTGGTTGAATTCTTGTTAAATTAGACATTTGTAGTCTAAAATTTAGCTTTGCTCGAGAGACTTTCAGTAGTTTTGCATCACCCTAATTTGAGTAAAACTGAAAATTTTGTTCTGTAAGTTATATTATTAACCTTACTTCCATGCTATAAGTTAAACAGATGCTATATAAAACTTTTTTATATATTTGTTTTTGTGTTCATTGAGATATTGTTTAAAATGTTACTTTTCAAAGGGGGTGTACTCATTTACGCTGAGCACTGTATATAAAAAGAAATAAATTAGACTAGAGCCATTTTTACAACTTTTCCAAGACTTAAGATTTTATTATTTTTCATGATTTTTCCAGGCCTAAAAATTGCAGATTTCCCATGGGAACCCTGGAATAGTCGATCAAAAACTTTTTTTTTTTGCTCCCAGTCAAACAGCTGCCACAAACTCTCCACCACCTCCACGTTCTGCCATGCACATGCGCTCAAATGGATTCTGCACGTCACATGCAGTTGGAAGTGCAGCTGGAAGGCTGTTACATGCGTCATTGCTCTCGTGGCTGTCTATGCACTGTGCAGTGGCTCTGTGTGAATGAGATATCCAGAGATCTCCAGACTGCACAGACTCTTCGCCGCCACATAAGAGCGTGACCTCACATTACCTGGGGGTTACATCCAAAAACCCCACAACCAGTGGTGTCGAGTGAACTAGATGGATAAAGAGAGCATCACAAAGAGAGGCGCTCACCTTTACACACCGTCACACCCTCTTCCCAATCTGCCCCCATGCCAAAGACCAAATATATAACCAAATATCCTTTTTGTTGAGCTCCTCTGAGCATCGTAACTTGACGCAGCACGTTGGGGTTTGGCAACCATTTTACATAATTGGGCTCACGGGAAAATTGCAGGCTGTGGCCTCACTCTTTGGCTTTAACTGCAAAGAAGTGGGTTTCTGGGATACGCGCAGTCAAAAAAAATGTTTTGCTGTGCTAATGTGCCCTCATTAGCATTGATATTTTCATATAATAACTACTGCATAAAATCCAACAAAAAAAGTCAAAGTTAAAGGTCAAACAAACTTTGAGTTATGAAGCAAAACTGCCACAATAGATAGTGATGGGAAGCAAAGCCAATGACAAGCATTAATTAAGGGCATAATTAACAATTTCATAGCAATTAGCACACAAAGACACACCGAAGTAGCTAATAAACAAGAGGAATAAAACCATCAACATCATTCAGTGGTCACGTTCATTTACACACACAACAAAAACGAATACACTCCGTTTCTTACCATTCTAGCCCAAGGCAGTGGAGAGTCAGATGACAAAAAGAGAGAAGAAAGAAGAACGAAGGGAAGAAGAAAGACAGAAGGTGGAATTTCCCCAGGCCTGTCCAAAGGATCAGAACAGAGGAGCTACATCAAATAGAGAACTAGTCGAATAAAGACTGGAAGAGAGAGAAACAAAGAGGAAAACAGTGCCGAGGAAAGATACAACACTAAAAGAGAATTAAAAATGAATCATGGAAAACAACAAGCTAACATTTTCCATAAATAGATCATTAGCAAACTGGATAAAGCATTAACGGACCACAGACGCCTCTGGGCTTCTATAATGATCCTCGATTTTGTTTGAAGACATGAAGTATTCCATTAAAGGCTAAAAAAGTTTCCTTATCACCTTATATTCCACAATTTTTAATACTCATCTAATGGCTCCCATATAAAACCATTTATTTCCACTTTTAAAAACTGGTTACAACTGAACCAGAGTAAAACTCGGCCACAATCTGAAACAACCTCATCTTGTTAATATTCAAATAAGTTTCAGTGAAATAAATAATTAATTGGGTTATTAATGACCTAATATCTAATGATTTAATCTTTAGGGAAAAAATGACATTAGCAAGAAAAAAACTTATTTTCACTTATTTAAAAAAAAAAAAAAGAAAGAAAGAAAGAAAGCAAATGCACTCACAATGAGCAATTCTGTTTTCTATATTATATATTAGCAATTACAGCTAGAAAAATATAAACTAGACTAGAGAAATATTTTATCACTTTTCCAAGACTTTTAAGATTTTCATGATTTTCCCAGGCCTAGCAAATTGTAATTCTACTCTATTTCCCATGGGAACTCTCCAAAAGTCGATCAACTTTCTTTTCTCCCAATCAAACAGAAGCCACAAACTCTCCACCACCTCTGTGTTCTGCCATGCACAGTGTGTGCATGAATGAAAGACAGTACAGAATGTGAGTTAAGTCATTAACTTTTTCTCTGCTTCAATTGTAATTCATATTTTAAAAGTGGAAATAAATGGTTTTATATGGGAACCATTAGAATAATTATTTAGGAGAATTAAAAATAGTGGAATAATTCAAAAGAGTTTCAGTGGAATAAATAATTTACCAGGTTACAGTGATCCAGATCTACATTGGGTATGGAAAGTATTCAGACCCCCTTAAATTTTTCACTCTTTGTTATATTGCAGCCATTTGCTAAAATCATTTAAGTTCATTTTGACAGAAAAACACAGAATTGATGACATTTTTGCAAATTTATTAAAAAAAAAACTGAAATATCACATGGTCCTAAGTATTCAGACCCTTTGCTGTGACACTCATATATTTAACTGCTGTCCATTTCTTCTGATCATCCTTGAGATGGTTCTACACCTTCATTTGAGTCCAGCTGTGTTTGATTATACTGATTCGGACTTGATTAGGAAAGCCACACACCTGTCTATATAAGACCTTACAGCTCACAGTGCATGTCAGAGCAAATGAGAATCACAAGGTCAAAGGAACTGCCTGAAGAGCTCAGAGACAGAATTGTGGCAAGGCACAGATCTGGCCAAGGTTACAAATAATTTCTGCTGCACTTAAGGTTCCTAAGAGCACAGTGGCCTCCATAATCCTTAAATGGAAGACGTTTGGGACGACCAGAACCCTTCCTAGAGCTGGCCGTCCGGCCAAACTGAGCTATTGGAGGAGAAGAGCCTTGGAGAGAGAGGTAAAGAAGAACCCAAAGATCACTGTGGCTGAGCTCCAGAGATGCAGTCGGGAGATGGGAGAAAGTTGTAGAAAGTAAACCATCACTGCAGCCCTCCACCAGTCGGGGCTTTATGGCAGAGTGGCCCGACGGAAGCCTCTCCTCAGTGCAAGACACATGAAAGCCTGCATGGAGTTTGCTAAAAAACACCTGAAGGACTCCAAGATGGTGAGAAATAAGATTCTCTGGTCTGATGAGACCAAGATAGAACTTTTTGGCCTTAATTCTAAGCAGTATGTGTGGAGAAAACCAGGCACTGCTCATCACCTGTCCAATACAGTCCCAACAGTGAAGCATGGTGGTGGCAGCATCATGCTGTGGGGGTGTTTTTCAGCTGCAGGGACAGGACGACTGGTTGCAATCGAGGGAAAGATGAATGCGGCCAAGTACAGGCATATCCTGGATGAAAACCTTCTCCAGAGTGCTCAGGACCTCAGACTGGGCCGAAGGTTTACCTTCCAACAAGACAATGACCCTAAGCACACAGCTAAAATAATGAAGGAGTGGCTTCACAACAACTCCGTGACTGTTCTTGAATGGCCCAGCCAGAGCCCTGACTTAAACCTAATTGAGCATCTCTGGAGAGACCTAAAAATGGCTGTCCACCAATGTTTACCATCCAACCTGACAGAACTGGAGAAGATCTGCAAGGAGGAATGGCAGAGGATCCCCAAATCCAGGTGTGAAAAACTTGTTGCATCTTTCCCAAAAAGACTCATGGCTGTATTAGATCAAAAGGGCGCTTCTACTAAACACTTAGCAAAGGGTCTGAATACTTAGGACCATGTGATATTTCAGTTTTTCTTTTTTAATAAATCTGCAAAAATGTCAACAATTCTGTGTTTTTCTGTCAATATGGGGTGCTGTGTGTACATTAATGAGGAAAAAAAAAATGAACTTAAATGATTTTAGCAAATGGCTGCAATATAACAAAGAGTCAAAAATTTAAGAGGGTCTGAATACTTTCCGTACCCACTGTAGAAGTTAGAGGGAATGTGCTTTTTCATATTGGGAATGAGTCCCTACGCACCCTTGAGTTGTTGGGTGTACAGTATGTGCCTGAATGAAATACAATACAACAAAACCCTTCGAGCTAGGGTGGTTTCTGTTTATCCCAAGCAGAAATCAATTACTCCAGTATGTTTTCAGTACACACGACACCTGACCAAACAGTGCTGAGCTATGCCCCCTTCCTAAACAGCAATTATGGCTGTTGTTGCTTTCCTGAGCTGTATATTTGCACAATCTGATGTCCACACCCATTTGAAGGTGCTGTACAGCTCACTGCATGTGCCTTCCTGCCCGCAAATCAATAAACAGAAGCTCCTCACCACATGGAAACATGGTAACGGATTCAGAAAATCTCTTTTTTGTGTCTTTATAAATGAGATGGTTGCAACAAGTGATGTCTTTATAAACAGAGCCACCAGAAGAGTGATGGACAGCGATGAGGGAAATGCTATTTCCATCAATCGTCCGTTGACTGCAGCTGGTTTTGATGATCTTTGTACAGCATAAGTTGCTTTCAGGTTATAAACTCAAAGATCCATCACACGAGAGCCCAGAGACTTTCACGAGCACTTTTCTTAATGTTTGTGAAAAACAGATGTGGAGGAAAACAGCTTTAAATAGATATACAGCTGACTATCAAAGTAGCAAGTTATCAACATGTGCAATCTTCAGAGCAGTTAAAGACTAAAATCCTAAAATCCTTACAACAAGAAACACTTTTTAGAGGTTAGGCTCATACGAAACATGCGCATGAAAGTGGAATGAACTTTAGGCGGACATAAAATATCAAAATGTACTGATGTGTTGTAGTGCTGGCCGAAAACAAAGATGTAATAGTATGCATAATACTGTATTTATTATGCACAAAACCTCACACACCCAACTGAACAGCTGGACCTGAGGATTGCTACTCCTTGTTTGTTTAACATCTATGCTGAAAAGACAGACATTCCCATGCAGTTCACCAGAAAAAAAAAACTTGCTGGTCGACAGCTGGTTTCTAATAAGCTACTCCATAACACTGCGCTGAAGCCTAGCACTGTTTGAGCTGTGCTATGGTTACCTTTAGCCACTCTTCGGCCTGTTCTTTGCTCTGTACAGCAAGCACCAGAGCATCAGCTCCCTGATGGACGATCTTCAGTTCATGCTTCTTTTTCTTGCCGTCTTTGGGAATGTGTGTGATACTGCAGCCAGAAAGGAGGAGCTCCATCTGTGGAGTCTGGTCTTTAGACGACTTGTAGCACTGACAGAAAGAGAGAGACATATTAGATAAGCTGTTTAGCCATAAATATTTTCCTCTGAAATCATTTTGTTTACTCACTACAACATAACCTGAGTCAAACTAAACAAAATCGCTTAGAAATAGAGGACATGGGAGAGTGAGTAAATAATGTCACCTCGATAATCAATCTCATAATTTTTGTCATGTGAACACATATTTAATGTATTTATCAATGTACCCTTTTACGTGACAAGTAAAATACATTTTATGGAAGAGCAAACCTTTTCAGGATTAAGAATAGAATTACCAATGTAGAAAAACATGGAAACTGTTTGGCTAAACATTCATCATTAATTATTGAATAAAGCATTTTTCCTAAAATAATAACTGTGGGGTTAAGTGTGCCAGATTCTTTCCATCTCAGCATATCAAATTAAAGTAAGTTTTTCCTACAAATCCATTAAATACTTCTAACAAATTGTTGAATTTTTTTCCACTACATTTAAATATTCTGAATTTTGCAAATGTTCCTGATTGGTTTATGAAAATGTGAATAATGTGTCACAACACAAGACCCTAGAATGGGATTTCAAATTGGTAAAACAGTCAATTGTTCCCATTCAGTCAGTCACGTTCGACGTTACTTCAGACTGACGTCATGGGGTTTGCCCGGGAGCCCAATCACCTCCAAGTGGTAACAAAATGCGCCAATGAACATTGGCTAGTAATATTTGCATGCCGAGTCACAAATGGGTATAAATAGGAGCGGCATACTCACTTCATTCATAATTTGCTTTGAACGTCCCCAGAGTAAACCCTGTTCCTTCCGTCCCCCTCAGTATGGAGGACTGTCTCTCAGGTTTACATGGGGCGCTGGGAAGGTTATGACAGTGTGACGACAGTTGCCAAAAGGGCACGCGACGGCTTGACAGCATCTGCGTCTCCAACACTTGTAACACGGTTCAGTGGCTGTGGCGCTTTCCATAGGGACCCCTTGACCTCAGTCCAACGTAACATCGAATGTGACTGACTGAATGGGAACGTCTAGGTTACTAATGTAACCCCGTTCCCTGAAGAAGAGAATGGAAATGTTATGTCCCCCTGCCACAAACCCTGAACCACCGCTGAATGGCCGGGATCCTGTCTCAGCTCCTCAGCAAAACATGAATGAAGTGAGTATGCCGGTCCTATTTATACCCGTTTGTCCGGTTAGGTGTGACTTGGCGTGCAAATCTCACTAGCCAATGTTCATTGGCGTGTTTTGTTACCACCTGGAGTTGATTGGGCTCCCAGGTGAGAACCCATGACATCAGTCCAACGTAACGTCTCCATTCCCTCCTTTAGGAAACGGTGGTTACATTATTAACCTAGATGTTCTTTTAAAGTGGCCAAGTTGTGTGATAACCACTTTTGTTTATATCTGTGTGTGTGTGCTCACCAACAGTTTGTTGTCCTTTATGACACAGAGCAGTTTGGTCCACTGTCCGAAACGTTTCTTTCGCAACAGGAAGGCACAGATTCGCGCATCTTTCACCAGGTCCATGGAGGCCTCCTCAGATGGCCACTGGTGACGCATCTTCTGCCCCTTCCCGTCCTCCTCTTCCTCATCATATGACTCATATGAACTGCTCATAGCATCGAGTCATAATCTGAGAATACAGTTGGGACTCAGATTAGACTTTATTGAAATATTTCAAAAATATTCTGGTCTTTCTTAGGTCACAGATGCAGTTACAGTACTGTCATAAAGTGATCTTTATAGTGTAACTGTCCTTACTAGAGGTGATGTACTCTGGTGCTTTCCCAGGGCCTAGTGGAACAGCTTCCTCATAATAACCTTCAGGAAGAGAGGAGCTCGGCAAGGGAGGAGGGCCATTGTCTGGAGGCTTTGGGACGAAGAGAAAGAGAAAGAGAGACAGAGAAAGTGGTCAGCTCAGTCATTCAGCCTCCTGGATTACAGTGTTCATTTCTGCTTTTCTAAGAAATGTGAAGAAAAAAAAAATCAGCTTCACTGGTTCCAATGAATCCAAGCTAATAATATCAAAACTGCTGAGGCATCATCCATCTTATCTGAAGTGCATCTTAGAGGTCAACTGTTCATCCTGCACTAAGATTATAGTGGGGCCGACATAAACCAATCACAGGCCTACAGTATCAATCTGTGCCAAGAGGAAAAAGGTTATGTTAACAAACAAAACTGTCAGAGAGAAAAGAGAGAATTTATGGTAAAAGAGCAGCTGGTCATGATAAGTAGAAGAAAGAAAATGTCTGAAGCTAATTTCTGAAACACAAACAAATCAAAAATAGTAAACTAGCTGCAAAATAGAAAGCAGAGTGAGCTACAGATCAGAAAGATGAGAATCATAAGGCTGCCCAGCAAGTTCTGGAAAAAGAGTTCAGGGAGGCGCACCAACAGAAGTGTAGGCACCTTACTAAATGTAAGTCATCCGGCCAAATTTCTGTCTGTGTTTAAACAAAAACAGCTGCAGTATATAGAGGTACACCTAACAGCCTATCACTCATTTAGTTTGTTGCAATGCAGATTATGTTCCTAGTGTGCTGCCTACGCAGGCAGCCTTTTACATCATCACAGACAAGTTTCTGATGCCAAGACAGTACCAAAAGGTAGACGGTGTAATTATGCTGCCCTCTAAGACACTTTCTTTTGGCTAAATTGCTAGGGCAGAGAAGGTAATCCCATAATGCATTGCAATGACCTCCGAGCTAGGGTGAAAAAAAAACATTCAAGATGACAGATTTATAAGAAAAATCTTTTAAATATAAATTATAAACATAATTTATTTTATTATGAAATTTTTTTTTTTCATATGTACTTTCATTCTTATTAAAGGATTAGTTCATTTCAGAATTAAAATTTTTAGAATTTTTTTATTTTCTAAATAAAAAAAATAAAATTTAACCACAAATGCTTTAACCACATCTTGCACTAGCTCTGCGATGCACCATGCATTATGTAATCACAGTGGAAAGGCAGAAGTACCGCGGTATGGCGAAAAACTCATCTCATTTTCTCCTCCAACCTCAAAATTGTCCAACATCGTTTTACCTTTTTTTGTAAAGGCTGTTTGACTTAGTCTTTGCCCGATTGCTTTGTACACACTAACTCAGTACTTCCACCTATGTCACGTGTGGTGAGACCTTTCCAGTGAGATTGCATAATGCGTGGCACATCACAGAGCTGGTGCAAGACGTGCATTTGTGATTAAAAAGTTTATAATTTTTATTTTTTTAGAAACTGACTGATCGTTTCACTAGATAAGACCCTTATTCCTCGCCTGGGATTGTGTAGAGCCCTTTGAAGCTATATTTAAACTGCAATTTGGACCTTCAACCCATTGGTAGCCGTTGAAGTCCATTATATGGAGAAAAATCCCTGAATGTTTTCCTCAAAAACCTTAATTTCTTTTCGACTGAAGCAAGAAAGACATAAACATCTTGTATGACATGGGGGTGAGTAAATTATCAGGAAATTTTCATTCTGAAGTGAACTAATCCTTTAAAGCAACACAATGAATTAAGAGTTTTTGTGTATGTAGGGATTCAAAAATCTGAAAACGTGTTCATACACATACTTTTAGGATGAAATCTATGCTAAGCTTTCTACACAAGGCCCCTGGTGTCTATAACCAATGAGCACACTATAGAACCTCATTAGTGAGTGAGTGGGATTGTTTAAAGAAAGAAAAAGAGAAAGGGAGATTGTGTGTATATAAGCGCAAATGAGCATGCATGTGTGAGTTACAATGTGTTTAAGACTGTCTGATTTGGGCCTTGGTTGGTTGGGCCCTGCTGGCAGCACATGTGACAACCTTGTGTTGTCATAACGACACAGGCCCTCCAGAGCCTCCCTCATTTCCCAGGCTGCATGCAAACAATTATGGTTGATGACAAACTCATATAAACGCTTTTCATTTTCCTTTCCCCCCTGTAACCCATGGAAAGTCTGTCCTGATTTCTTTTTCTTTCATTTTAGTTAACAGAAAGCACTGCTATTTTCCAGTGCTTTTCAGGTGGGGGGAATTACAACACATTTTAAGAGACCAAAGGACCAATGTTCACAGTTGCCACCTGGCACACTTTATCACTATGGTAACCTCAATATAGTAGAATGGTAACACAGAACATGAACAACTATTTACATTACAAAAACACTGCAAAAGGACTGCTCATGGAAATATACTGTATAAGGAAAGTTAAAACAGACAGGAAAGAACCGTACAAAAGATGTTTCCTCAAGCTTTCATTGGTGCTGAGTGCTTTACTCCATTTTCCTTTTAGGTTGTAACTGCAAGACCTTCTACATTCAGAAATTACCAATAACAGCACAGGTTAATGCTTTTTAGACTATTTATGTTGGCCAGAACGGCATTTTTCAACATGGCCTAAATTTTCTAATTTCCCCCTTAAGTATATTACAGTATAACAAAAAACTGTCAAATTGATTGTGTGTTGGGCTTAACTCAGTATTTACTCTGGTTCCTTAGGGTTTTCATTCACATGTGTAATCAAAACTACAATAGAAACTAATGTTTTAGCGTGACCTCCTGGCAAATTTGAGAAGGGTGTGTTTGAGGTCTGAGGTAGAGGAGGATACTTTATCTCAGTGCTAGTCATTACAACTTGGCTTTAAATATAATGAGGACCAGAACATGCAAAATCATTCATCAGTGTGGGTGGTTAACATTGTACATATTGTAAATGTACGTCTGCAGACATGCATGTCCAAAACAAGACTTGGCTGCTCCATTCTTCTAATGCAAGTTCTGCTCTGATCTTTCTTATGTTTTCTCTGACCCACTTTTAATAATGCTACAGAACAAATACAACTACAGTACACTACCATTCAGAAGTTTAGGGTCATTGTTATCTTTAAAGAAATTAACACTTTTATTAAGCAAGGGCACATCAAACTGATCAAAAGTGACAGACATTAATAGTGTTACAAAAGATTTTTATCTCATATAAATGCTGTTGTTTTGAAATTTATATTCCTCAAAGAACACTAAAAATGTATCATGGTTTCCACAAAAATATTGTAATACAAATATTGTGATATAAAATCATCAAGCAGCGCTTAATTTTTTTCAACATGGATAAAAAAAAAAAAGTTTCTTGAGCAACAAATTATATTAGAATCATTTTTGTAGGATCATGTGATTTGAGTAATGGCTGCTGGAAATTTAGCTTTGCCATTACAGAAATAAATTACATTTTAAAATGTATTAAAAAGAAGAAAAAAAAGTTTAAATTATAATGATATTTCACAATCGAAATTTATTTAAAAATACTTTTTCAAAAAAATGCAGCCTTGGTGAGCATAAGAGAGTTATTTCAAAAACATTTTAAAAATCTTACTAACCCCAAACTTTTGAACAGTACTGTACATTGTTGAAAAGTGGGGGAAAAAACAACGAAATATGCAAAAACCAAAAGGGCAAAGAGCGGTTTTTCTTTTATGGTTATCATTTCCAGTCTAAAAGTTTCCCAAATACAGAAGTGCTATTTATCAGTTCCTTCCATCCCATCAAGCCATAAACTGCTCAACTAAACAAAGAAGACGGCTATGTTACTGCCTGTTATGGTTTCGGTTCATCGGGGCATCTAAGCCCGGAGGGAGGACAGAATTCCAGGCAAAAACTGCAGTATGAAGAGTCTTGCTGAAGCAGCGTTCCGTACCAGAGCCGCTCAAGTATTTTTAGGCATAGTTCCACCTCTGGTCTGAGCTGGAAATCTGTATGAAGCATATCTGCACCTAGAAGAAGAAGAAGAAAAAAAAAGTGCACTTCCACCCATTCATGCAACATCTAGTCCATCAATAAGTCTGTGCTTATGTATAAAGATACATACTTGACCTACATTTCAAATATGAGCTCCAAACTTCACACTCCCTTTCCAGACCATTTCACCTCACAACATGGTGTGTGGTGTTATTTTGTGGTCCATGATAATTCTGAGTGTTAGCAGACGTCTGGGCCAGTCTGGGTCTATTGTATTGGGACTGCAACGCAGGTTAGCCAGGAAAACGCACTCAATCAATAATTCAATCATTTAACCTTCATATTTCCTCTTGTGGCCACCTTGATATGCAGTGTATTCATGCACACACTTGAACACTATTCACGCACAACAACTCAATCTCACTTACACACACATTCACGCAGTGGAGTTGGGAGGTTTGTGTTCCTACAAATGGTTTTCCATGTGTTTTGGAGAATCTTTTCATTCTCGACTGGTTCTTCAAAGAAACTTTCCAGCAGTCCCACACAAAAAGCAGCTGAATAACTGAAAGCTCATTTTCCCGAATGAAATGACTATATAAACTGTCACTTGCCATAACCTATAAAAGATGTTCTGAAGGGTAGAAATCACCATCTGTATTGGTATTTCCATGGCAACGGACAAAATGCATTGTTGTGCATGAATCATAATTCATTTTCCTCCTTTTGTCCATGACACAATAAGGGATTAGGTCATTGCATTCCAGACTGCGGTTAACCCTCCTTAAAAGGGAGGTGGGGGTACAGTAGAGCCCTTCGCTTTAGCACAACTGAATCTTTGGATGTCCACTGTTTGCACTGTGGGCCTAGAAAGAGAAAACTTCAATTCAAAATGACCTGATTCTTCTGCTATGGACTATGTCATTAACCATGGGAGTTTCAGTGTGAAAACAAGAGAAAACAGGAAGAAAGGAGGAGCTAAAAATGGCCTAAAATGAAGGGGAGGTTCTTCAATAACAGACTCCCCTTTGGGTTACAAAGTGCAGACAGATAATGGGTTTGTCTGTGTCTGTGTTCATTAGTGTGACATTGTTGGGGTGCAGATTTGGAGGCTGGGGGATGCTGGTGGGGAGGAGCAGAAGCCAACATAAACACAGATGGAAGTCATCATTGTCCCAGCGGAGTCTGTTATGGTTTCCCCATATTCTCTTACACACTCTTTCTGCACAGCTACGAATGGCAGGATGAAAGTCGATGACTGAAGAAAGTGTACCATGGACTTTCCCTCTCCATGACAGTATCAAAAAATGTTTATTGATATATGGCAGTGTTGTCTTTCGACTCACTGTGCATGATGGGGTGGGAGGGTTGCATCACATCTCATTGTATTTTCAGCTTCTCAGCATAACGTTTTTTTAAGATGGAGTGTCAAAAAACACACCTACGTTGTGTAAGAATGAATGCGCCCTGAACAGAAACAGCTCTCAACACTCTAGAGAAAGTCTTGAGATGTAAAGTACAAAAACATTTGATTGAATGCTGTAAACTAATGTCCTTTTTTTTTATTTTTTACTTATTTTCTGTTGAGACCACATACTGTATGTAAATTTTATTTTAAAAAATAAAAATGTGAGAGCATGTCATAGGCTATATGACAACTAAGTATCTCTTCAGCAAGCCGACGTGCAAACTAACACAAATGAAACTGAAAGTAAGTCGCAGATGCTCAACACACAATCATCTTCATTTAAATCAGTGAGACTAATGGGCTCGTCTCCACCGAGCGGTACGCTTCAGTTCAGTACAGTACAGAACGATTCGGGACAGTAAACCCTGATCTGGCTTGCGTTTTCACCGCCAACTTGATAGGCGTGGTGTATGTCAGAAAATTAACTGGATCTTAACTTGTGAACTACAAACAGAATACAGTTTGTACAGTTGGGACACTGTACAAATTGTGTATAAAAACAGAATGCAATGATGTGGAAGTTTCAAATTTCAATATTTTATTCAGAATACAACATAGATGACATATCAAATGTTTAAACTGAGAAAATGTATCATTTTAAGGGGAAAATAAGTTGATTTTAAATTTCATGGCATCAACACATCTCAAAAAAGTTGGGACAAGGCCATGTTTAGCACTGTGTGGCATCCCCTCTTCTTTTTATAACAGTCTGCAAAAGTCTGGGGACTGAGGAGACAAGTTGCTCAAGTTTAGGAATAGGAATGTTGTCCCATTCTTGTCTAATACAGGCTTCTAGTTGCTCAACTGTCTTAGGTCTTCTTTGTCATCTTCCTCTTTATGATGCGCCAAATGTTTTCTATGGATGAAAGATCAGTAGATCATTTCAGTACCCGGATCCTTCTACGCAGCCATGATGTTGTAATTGATG
This sequence comes from Megalobrama amblycephala, assembly GCF_018812025.1. Classification (NCBI taxonomy): domain Eukaryota; kingdom Metazoa; phylum Chordata; class Actinopteri; order Cypriniformes; family Xenocyprididae; genus Megalobrama; species Megalobrama amblycephala. The sequence goes on along the minus strand of NC_063063.1, from coordinate 15,696,076 downwards.
CAGTATGTGGTCTGGCATTGTCATGTTGGAAAATGCAAGGTCTTCCCTGAAAGAGACAACGTCTGGATGGGAGCATATGTTGTTCTAGAACTTGGATATATCTTTCAGCATTGATGGTGCCTTTCCAGATGTGTAAGCTGCCCATGCCACAACGCACTCATGCAACCCCATACCATCAGAGATGCAGGCTTCTGAACTAAGCGCTGATAACAACTTGGGTTGTCCTTGTTCTCTTTAGTCCGGATGACATGGCGTCCCAGTTTTCCAAAAAGAACTTCAAATTTTGATTCGTCTGACCACAGAACAGTTTTCCACTTTGCCACAGTCCATTGTAAATGAGCCTTGGCCCAGAGAAAACGCCTGCACTTCTGCATCATGTTTAGATATGGCTTCTTTTTTGACCTATAGAGTTTTAGCCGGCAACGGCGAATGGCACGGTGGATTGTGTTCACGACAATGTTTTCTGGAAGTATTCCTGAGCCCATGTTGTGATTTCCATTACAGTAGCATTCCTGTATGTGATGCAGTGCCGTCTAAGGGCCCGAAGATCACGGGCATCCAGTATGGTTTTCCGGCCTTGACCCTTACGCACAGAGATTGTTCCAGATTCTCTGAATCTTTGGATGATATTATGTACTGTAGATGATGATAACTTCAAACTCTTTGCAATTTTTCTCTGAGAAACTGCTTTCTGATATTGCTCCACTATTTTTCGCCGCAGCATTGGGGGAATTGGTGATCCTCTGCCCATCTTGACTTCTGAGAGACACTGCCACTCTGAGAGGCTCTTTTTATACCCAGTCATGTTGCCAATTGACCTAATAAGTTGCAAATTGGTCCTCCAGCTGTTCCTTATATGTACATTTAACTTTTCCAGCCTCTTATTGCTACCTGTCCCAACTTTTTTGGAATGTGTAGCTCTCATGAAATCCAAAATAAGCCAATATTTGGCATGACATTTCAAAATGGCTCAGTTTCAACATTTGATATGTTATCTATATTCTATTGTGAATAAAATATAAGTTTATGATATTTGTAAATGATTGCATTCCTTTTTTATTCACAATTTGTACAGTGTCCCAACTTTTTTGGAATAGGGTTTGTACAATTGTCTGCCACTGTTCCCTGAAAGAGAAATTATCTTTCCAATAAGTGCCCGATTCTCTTGCTATGATGGACTCTTGACATGAACGGTCACTGGTATGGCATTTTGGGCAAAGAAACTTCTACATTTAAAATGTTGAGTTTTTGTTTTAATGTTTGTGTATAATGGGTTTTGGGGGAGAAAAGTTGGAAAAAAGTAAGCTCAAGTTATGCAATTTCCATTAACAAGTATTGCTGTCACTCCAATAAGGGCTATTGAAAGGACATAGACCAAACCTGTGCATGCATGTGCAGTAAGCATAACCCCCACTTGTCTCTAAGTAATAGTAACTATTGGTTGAAAGAACTAAATTGGCATTTAGCAAGCACTATTCATCAACAGAAAGTCAGAAATTCCTCCTCTGGGTTCATTATAGTACATGTACAGGGAAGTTTTGCAGTGAATTGTCTGCCAAACATTTAGAAACCCAAAGCCACAGAGTTCAATTCAACACAAACACACACACACATGCAAAAAGTCTCCAGACATGATTCTCCCCCTTGCGTACTGTGGCGTCTGCTGTCCTGTCCACGGCCCTATCTCACCACCCACATGCCCAGCTTCAGTCCCTTTTCTTCAATCCCTCCGTTTCGTTCCCGCTGTAATTTTGACCACTCGTAAGGGCCATAGAAGGCTTTAGTCAAACACACACACACACTGAATGTGCAGAATTAGGTCTGGCAGGAATATGACAGGGAGTCAGTTTATAAACCTGGCTCACTGACGCAATACTAAATCATCACATAGCTGGGGAGAGAGAGAGAGAGAGATGGAATGAAGAGGATGGAGCAGAGGGTGTGGTTGATGGAGAGCAGCAATAAGAAAAACTAAACAGCGCAATGGAAAAGAAAAAAGAAAAAAATGGTAGGTGACTTTCATGTTCTGCCTTTCCTCGGGCAGGTTTTGCACAGGCAGAGATCCGACCTTGGACTGTAGTAAATGGATATTTCTCTTCCCTCATCTCAGTCTATCCCACAATCCCCATGCCCTCTCACACCTTCCGGGAACGGGAACAGTCGGCCCCTTACACACACTGGGGTTATGCACGGATGGCTGAGGTAGGATAGGATGTTTCTAATTATACTGTAAAGTGCTGAGTGTGTACAGGGTGAAATGAAAAACAAGGTGCTGGGATGCGTGCATTTGGGAATGACCAACTGCGACCCATGAACACCTGCTATTTATCACAAGCATCTGCTGCTGCCCTCCAACAAAGATGATTGTTACTCTTAGTGTCACACACATGTGAGCACATACATTCACGGAGGCGTAATCTGTTTCATGTGTGACGGATGAGACCACATCAGGGTCGTGTGTCGGTAACTATGAGGTCATGTGATAGAAAGCAAACTGATGTGAACACTTCCTGCTGCTGTTTTACAGAGCTCATAAAACACTTCACAAAATGAGACCATCAAACCACCAGCCAGTGGCAGTCAGAGTTCAGACGACATCACTTCCAAATATAGGACAATGCTATTTTTGTTTCTGGAATGCTAAACCAAACTTAGAAAAACCGTAAACTCACTGTAAAAAAAGTTTTTCCTGTTGACATTTGTTTAATAGAGCTGGGTGATATATTGAATGAACAGTAACACTTTACAATAATGTTTCATTTTGTTAACATCAGTTAAACATGAACAATACTTGCACAGCATTAATAAATGCTTTATAAGTATTGTTCACTGTTAGTTCATGTTAACTGATGTTAACAAATACAACGTTAGATTAATAAACATTGAAATTAACATAAACTAAGATTAATAAATCTTAGTTAATTTCAATATTTATTAATACATTATTAAAACCAAACGTTGTATTTGTCAGCATTAGTTAATCACTGTGCAACGAACAAAACAATGAACATTAATAATATTTTTACTAACATTAAAGGGTTAGGTAACCCAAAAATGTTTCTGTCACTAATTACTAACCCTCATGTCATTCAAAACCTGAAAGATCTTCATTCATCTTTGGAACACAAATTAAGATATTTTTGATGATCCAAGAGGTATATGACTCCTCCATAGACAGCAATATAATCACCACTCAAGGTCCAGAAAGGTACTAAAGACATCGTTAAAATAGTCCACGTGACTGCAGTGATTCAACCTTAATTTTATGAAGTGACGAGAATACTTTTTGTGTGCAAAAACAAAACAAAAATAATGACTTGATTCAACAATATCTTCTCTTTGTGTCATTCTCATATGCTGTTTTCGTTCAGCTCTTCCAAGTTCTATGTGGTGGTTAAATTCGTATCTATGGAGGAGTCAGAGAGCTGTCGGATTTCATCAAAAATATCATAATTTGTGTTCCGAAGATGAACGAAGGTCTTATGGGTGTGGAACGACATGAAGGTGAGTTATTTTTGGGTGAACTAACCCTTTAACAAAGATTAATAAATGCTTTGAAAAATACATTGCTCATTGTCAGTTCAAGTTAGCTAATGCATTACCTAATGTTAACTAATTAAACAAGGACAAGCAGAGAGATTATGAGACAAACGTGTGAGTATGAGAGATTTAAGATTTTTTTTAAAGGTGCCATCGAATGTTTTTTTACAAGATGTAATATAAGTCTAAGGTGTCCCCTGAATGTGTCTGTGAAGTTTCAGCTCAAAATACCCCATAGATTTTTTTTAATTAATTTTTTTATCTGCCTATTTTGGGGCATAATTAGAAATGCACCGATTCAGGTTGCTGTCCCTTTAAATCGTGCGCTCTCCGCCCCTGGAGCTCGCGCTTGCCTTAAACAGTGCATAAACAAAGTTTACACAGCTAATATAACCCTCAAAATGGATCTTTACAAAGTATTTGTCATGCATACTGCATGCATGCGTCGGATTATGTGAGTATTGTATTGTAAATTATATTTGGATGTTTACATTTGATTCTGAATGAATTTGAGGCTGTGATCCGTGGCTAATGGCTAATGCTACACTGTTGGAGAGATTTATAAAGAATGAAGTTGTGCTTATGAATTATACAGACTGCAAGGGTTTAATAAATGAAAATAACGACGGCTCTTGTCTCCGTGAATACAGTAAGAAACGATGGTAACTTTAACCACATTTAACAGTACATTAGCAACATGCTAACGAAACATTTAGAAAGTAAGTTTACAAATATCACTAAAAATATCATGTTATCGTGGATCGTGTCAGTTATTATTGCTCCATCAGCCATTTTTCGCTGTTTTTATTGCTTGCTTACCTAGTCTGACGATTTAGCTGTGCACAGATCCAGATGTTAATACTGGCTGCCCTTGTGTAATGCCTCGATCATGGGCTGGCATATGCAAATATTCGGGGTCATACATATTAATGATCCCGACTGTTACGTAACAGTCTGTGTTATGTTGAGATTCGCCTGTTCTTCTGAGGTCTTTTAAATAAATGAGATTTATATAAGAAGGAGGAAACAATGGAGTTTGAGACTCACTGTATGTCATTTCCATGTACTGAACTCTTGTTATTTAACTATGCCAAAATTGATAAATTCAATTTTTTATTCTAGGGCACCTTTAAACAAATATAATACTTTTATTCAGCAAGGATGCATTAAATAAATCAAAAGTGACGGTGAAGTATATAATAACTGCTTTATTAATAGTAATAATATGCACATCTTACCATCCAGGGGTGAGGAATCTCTGGCAGGGGCATCTGAGGAGGGGCCGGGAGAGAGGTGTGTATCTCTGTCTTACATGAAGGCTCTGAAAGAAAAACAAACACATTCATACAGCACAGCTGAAAAAACTAAAATGACACGGATATTAAGGAGACATGAGTCATGATGATGGTACAGTGTGAAGAGTTCATCTGAAGTCAAAGGTCAAATGAGCAGCTAAAGTGGGTTTGTGCTTACCTCTAGTGGCTAGAACTCTGTGCAGGATGTTTAATATTTGCTGTTTCTTCTCTCTCACTCCAGCAGTTAAATACTCTCTGTCTAACAACTCCAAAAATACCCGCAACTCGGCCAACAACTCCTCCATCGCTGAAAAAAAAAAACACAAACAGTACAATTAGATATTCAATAAGAACAATAAGAACACAATTTTGTGGCCTCAAATCTTCTACTTTGTTGATTTTATCATTGACACTGTAAAGATGGGTTGTCAGCATTGCTCTGCGCTGAGATGCTGGCTGGCATCTCGTAAAAGCCGTGAATTATGGGTATCTGTTGGCTCGGCACCTGAGGAATATCAAAGGCTATCAAATGTGAATTGCAGCCCTGGAAAATCAGAGGTCTATAAAACAGCATTACAATGGGATCAGGCCCATACAAACACATAGCTGAAGGTTTACATAAGAGCTGGAGGGGGGGAAGACGGCTGCTGTAGGGACAGTTTTTTGATGTAAAACAGAAAATACAGCTCACTGATTAGTGTGTCCTATGAAATGAAGTGTGCATAGCAAATTGAGTGTGTCACTGTAGTCTAGATTCCAGCCATCAAGACTGCCGCTGCACTTACATCTGGATATGAGCCAGTCTTTTTCAGGTTGGCTATAGTTCATTTGAATGCAGGTATTACTCTAAAGTCCCTCCTTCAAGTATGCACAAATCAAAATTGCAGATGGAGTGCTTTTTGTCCAAATGTTGTTTGTGTATAATGGGTTTTGGGGGAGAAAAGTTGGAAAAAAGTAAGCTCAAGTTATGCAATTTCCATTAACAAGTATTGCTGTCACTCCAATAAGGGCTATTGAAAGGACATAGACCAAACTGTGCATGCATGTTCAGTAAGCATAACCCCCACTTGTCTCTAAGTAATAGTAACTATTGGTTGAACGAACTAAATTGACATTTAGCAAGCACTATTCATCAACAGAAAGTCAGAAATTCCTCCTCTGGGTTCATTATAGTACATGTACAGGGAAGTTTTGCAGTGAATTGTATGCCAAACATTTAGAAACCCAAAGCCACAGAGTTCATTTCATATTTGAAATGTTCTTGTATTTAAAGGGGTACACAAAACAGTTGTTAGAGTTGGGCCATATGGACCAAATACTATATCTCTGTATATATCTACATTTTCTACTAAATGGGAAATGTTTAGTTTTACAATACACCATTACAATAGTCCCTTTACTGTTACCGCTCTCATAAAAGTGCAATTGCTTGTGTTACACATAGAATTTTACATAAAACAACAAATATAATTTAGCTAAATGTATATTTTAGAAACAATTATTGTGCTCCTATCATTTGCACTACATCTGTTTGACGTATACATGCCAGTGAGGCCAGTGAAGTTTAATGGCGACTCGTTTACTGTCAGAATGAGCCTTTATGCAAAATGGAAATACTCATGTGACTTTCTAACATTTTACAGATAAGCATACAACCATAATATGAAAGTTATGCACTGGGTAGAATGCGAATGCATTAAACACATATGTTTAGGAAGTATGTAACCTCACTAGGATGAGGCCTGCTGTTTGAGAAGCACACTGTGTCCTCCACAACATCAAAGCATATCGATACCATATCGAAACTTTTCATATCTCATTTAAAAATATATCAATATATCTTACACAAGTCGATATACAGTCCAGCCCTAACAATTGTTACAAAAAAGTGGAAAGTTTATTAACATTTTTCATGCGTCATAGACAGTTAAACTGATTGCCCGAGCACTGATTGATTTAGGAAGACATTATGGTGTCCTTACATAAGGACATCTAATTTAATAATTGGAGTTCTTGTTGTTTTACTGGATAATTCAAATCACATGTTCTTGTGTTCGAATGAATAGACATTTCCCCCACAGTATGTGTTTGAACTGCTCTTCGGTTACTGTTGACTACAGTCTACACTTCACTAAGACAACACACTAAAATATCAATTTAGAAATTTTCTAAATTACCCATTCTGAAAAAATATTAGCTTGATGCAAAAATGATATGATCTATAAAAGCATAAGCATAATATATAAAAGGCAGAGTCATTCTAATGCACACATCACAAACCTCTGTCTTAGCAGTGATTTTAAAATTTAAATTTTGATATTATTTAAATCATAAATAAATGAATAATGTTATTAATTAGAGATTAAAATGGGGGGAAAAGATAAATACATTTTGGCGTCTCTAGCAACCAACAATATTTAAAATTAAAAAACGGAATATTTTGTAATAATTATGGAATTATTATAAATATATTTCCTATATTTATTTATGATTACTATATAAAAAATATATTATTATTATATAAAAATATAACTTTCCTGCAAATATGGTATTCAAATCAGATAAAAAAGCAAAGCAAAAAAGGGTAACTCGAAACACATGCCAAATATTTTTTATAAAGGAACATTTTCAACTGCTTTGATGGGTCTGAGATCTCATGTTGCTGTGTATGATGAAAAATACAACAAGCTTATACCATTTCCAGTTGTTCCTGTACCATTCCTTGACCAACAGCTTGCATGTCAAAGCGAATAAAGCTAATGAAGCACTTTCAGTGACGGTGGCCAAATAACATGAAAGGTAATACACTTTAAAAACCAACAGCGAACCAAATCGCTGCATTAAAGAGCACCAAGTGCCACACAGAAATGAGGACCACCTTCAAACTATGCTTGGGGGCAAAGTCAAGAGAGAGAGAACAAGAGAAAAAGGAGAAGGGAAAAACATTAAACAATCGCAACCACCCACATTCACAATTCTCTGACTCTGATTCTTCTTCATTCACACACTCTCAATTGACTAATCCTAGCGTAAACAAAACTAAACGATGAAAGATAGCAAGAAACGCATCTAAAAAGCCCATCTTTAAAAAAAGAAGACAGACCGCCAGCTGAAACCCGGAGGAATGACAAAATATGTTAACACATCCAGACCCCCCCCCCAAAAAAAAAAGTTAAAATTTTTAGTCTCGTTTTACAAATACCTGCCAAACTGACCAGAAAGAGGCTGATGCCATGCCAGAGAAGATTTCGACAAGCAAAGTTGATTTTAATTTGGTGTTGACAGAGAGAAATAATGAATGATATTCAGTTTGGTGGTTATCTAGAACCAGTTTGACAAGTTGACCTAGTGAACTCTCAAAATAAACATCATTCACAGCCTCTGCTGAACAAAAATCACATTATTCTACCATTCCAACCCAAATTCAATAATATAAAGGGATGTGGTCTGCAAAAGCAATTGTGATGCTGCCAGCATGCAAGAATCAGTATTATTTGTCTGCTGAAGCAGAATGTGTGTGCATTTGCGTAGGCGTGTATGTATACGTGGTTATGGTCTACCACCCAGGCCGCTGAAGCAACAACATCCTTGAAATTCACCAAAGAAAATGTGTGTGTGTGTGTACACGTACAGATTACAGACTATCTTTCTCTCCACGCTGTCATCCTATCCAACCCTTCCGTCACATTTAAGAGCAGTTCTCTTTAATGAACTGTTCAAATCCATATGCACATGATCTATGACCTACCGTATATATAATCAGGCATTGACCCATGCCAAGTTTCTGTGGAGTACCCACCATCCCACATCCTTCACTCACTCTTCTCTCTACTTTTATCTCACTTACTCCCACTTCTCCATTTCAATTTCCATACCGAGCCAAGAAGCTATTCTTTTTTCTCACTTCTCACTTCAGAAGGGGAAAGATATGGCGGCTGACAATAAACCTTTGACAAAAAGAGATAACAAACAACCTCTTTTGCTTTGGTTAAGAAACCTGCCAAGAACATAAACGTGAACTTCTTGCTCTTCTGTCCTCCCTGACTCCTCATCCAGTGCAGTGCTTCTCTTTGATGTCTCCTGACAGGATCCAGACGGCGAGCTGGTGATGACTGAGATACAACACAAGTTCCTTCATACTCCAATCCGGTCTTACACACCAAACGCCTTGGAGGCTGAACAGAGGGATGGATGGAGGTAAAGATAAAAAGAAAAGCATGCCAATCTTGCTTATAACACCTCCAGAGTCATATCAAAGTTCTTTAAAAGCAAGTCAATTCACTCTGCAACCATCTGTTGTTTTTGTGTGTGTGTGTGTGTGTGTAAATAATAGCAAATAAAGGATTTTTTTAATGAATAGATCTCTACAAAAAATGATCATCATATCATTGACCTCTGCGATTTAGTTTTACTAAACTCTATAAATAAGCTTACTGGCACTTTTAACTGAAAGGCGGAACAGCCACCATAAGGGGCCGTTCACACAGAATGCATTTTTCCATTCCAGTGCACTACTTTTCCATTGTTTTTCTATGTAAACACGCCCTAGACGGACATATATGACAGTTGCGCTCGCATCTTGCGTCTTTTGCAGCGCCTCGCGCAAAACACGGCATTCTAAAAACTAAATTCTAAAAAGTTTAAAACTTGAGACCTTGCATTTATTCCACATTCCAATGCCCGCGTCTTTGAAAACGCATTCTATGTGAACGAGCCCTGATGACATACAATTTCTTTGACTGATTTTTCTATGAGCAATCCATCTCTGTCCACATCCCTGTCTCACTAGAGCCCAAAATATCAATATTATCAATCAACAATTATATGCTGTATAGAATCTCTCATAGATCTGAGAGGCAATGGGTGCCCAGAACAAAACATTTGGCAGCTGTGAATAAGGCGGCTACTAATCTGTGGTTTGTGAAATTAGGCTGCTTTACGGTTTGGCCTCATCATGGTTACCGCTCGCTGCCACAGGCAAGGGCACACCAGAGCACAACTCAAGCTACACATGCCTGGAAAATAGTAGAAAACTACAGGAGAGAAGAAAATATTGAACAGATGCTCCACTATCCCACTAATGATGGGCTTCAATACCAGCATCTGTGTAGTTACGTAGTCACATATATCAAATGCCATGGGATCATCAATATGAGAATATCTCAGCTGTGTGATTATATTCATCTCTGTGTTTGATTATATGTGTGTACTATCCATGTGTCTCATGTATGTTCACATGAACATATGAGGAAAATACTGAGGTTTCAATTATGAAAGGACGGTTTAAAATATACGTCCATAAATGTGTACTTGCGTTTATGAGTTTGTGTGTGTGTGTATATAATTACAGAGCGCTAACTCCTAAACCACAGTGGGCAGAGGGGTGGGAGAGAGAGCCAGTGGGTTACAGAAACCTTTAAGAATCATCCTTCAAGAGGGTGGGGGAGTCTCCATGATGCCTGGGAAACTGAGCAGAGAAGTGATTGGATCCACTTTTTATGTGTGCATTTGTGAATGTTCACCAGCATTTGAGTATTTGTCTTTCAACAATTACTTGGGGTGTTGACAATTTAGTTTGCACCACAATTATGCTTCCCATTGCTATCATGATCAGATCTGCATATAGAACAACCATTGAATATTGAACAAGGCTGAACCAATGGCCACAAAAATATACTCAACTTAATAGCAAAGTCATGAAAGCATGGAACTTCCTTTTCCTCGTAGAGTTTCCCAAATTATCTTAAATTGTTTTGCTAAAAAGGCAAACACACTAACCTCTAGCACTCCTTCCTTAGGGACAATGTAGAGAGCCATTAACTCTAGTAATAGTGAATGTTTATGGTAGCAATTGAAAGAGGGGGGAAAAAAAGAGAAAAATATGATAAAAGACTGCAGTAGAGCCAAGAAATTGACAGAGTGGGTGGAAACGACAGAGAAAAGCAAAGTTATAGAGTTCTCTTCTTGCCTCTCGTCTTTTTTGGGTCAGACATCTCTACATGGAGGGAAGGAAGGGCTTTGGGGGTTTCTGGCACGTGTAGGCCTTTAAAAACTCATCAGCATGGAAACTGTCGGAGAGGAGACCCCCTAAAATAAAGCCAAGTAGGCTAACAGACCAATACCCACATCACACGCGATAATCGAGTGCCAATTCATACCATGTCAGACTGGTCTAACAACACAGTGCCATATGTTCCTAAATGCCAATAAACACATTAACCACCAGCGCAGCCCAGTATGAGCTTTAGAACAAGATGAAAAGTTCAAATCCACAAGGAACATTGACACATCTGGAACTATGCTGACATGCTTTAGTGCAAAAATTTGCAAAAAGAATGGTGTAGTCTCACTGTAACATATGTAAGGGATATAATAATATATGGTCTTTAGCACTAAATAAACCCCAATGCAACAATGCTATGGCAAAACCACACTTGGCCCTTTACATACAAAACTCCAAAGCCAATGCTACGCCCTGCACTCAGATACCGTTAAACCACTGTGGACAATAGGGCTCTGTCATATCCAAACTAGTGCAGAGTTGTGATGCATGTCCAGGATACCTGACACCTCACAGCTGCCAGCCAACCAGCCAATCACAGATATCCTGCCTATTCAGCTCATGTTATGTTTTTGAAAGTGCAGACTTCTGTGACAGAAGACAACAGGGCACCTGTATCACCCCTAGAGTTATTATGGGTGACTGGAATCAGTCTTCTGATTTAATTAATAAATTTAACATTAACAAATTCTAATACTATTAAAATTATACTTAAAAGAGAATTTAGGCATATTTACTTTAATTAAATGCAAATCTTACCATTAATTAAAAAAAATAAAATAAAAAATACGGCAAACAAATAGCAGTTCACGATTTCCTTGTAACGTCATTAATTTACCGCCTCTTCACATTTTAAATTGCAACGGCTTTTCTAACTGACCTCAGAGAAATGAGAAGAGCTGTGAGGGATGAGAAGATCCGACTCGGGGTGAACGAGGCTCTTTCCAAACCAAAACGGTAATATATTGCCTTTTAAATTTCCATTATGTGAAATATTTGTCTCTGTCTTTTAAATTAAATACGAAAAATTATTTTTACAAACTTCTTCCTCACACAAAACGCGAGGATGCCGATGTAATGAGAAATGCGTTTCTATCATACACTTCGTGATACTGCATCTCACTAAAAGACACATCGTTCTTTCATAGGCACTATAAATTACACATGGAGAGAGTAATATTAATCGACAATCTCAAAGCATGCAAATCCACATGGAGATACTGGACACTCACCCCTCGAGGCGAACAGTATGGGGTCGCTCCGCATCTTAAAGTCAAACGCATCTAACTCCGAGTAGGTAGAGGTTGCAGGCGTGTGTCCGACAGCTGCTGTATTTCATTAAAATCCGCGCAACAGAGCCGTCTCTGTTTTCCCCGCTTTCTCTCTGTGCGAACAAGCAGAACTCCACTCGCTACCGCCCGGCAATGTCTCGTTTCCTCTGAAAACTTGCCCTGACTTTCTCCAAGATCCTGACACAGAGCAGGTCTGTTCACTTTCTGTTTATCGCGATGCGGACAGCAAACCGCTGCGCCTTTGAAAGGGAGCTGCTTGGAGGCTTACAAGAAAATCTTTCACCTTCTCTCCATGTCGTGCTCGGCGAAAAGTGGGACCTCCTTCCTTTCTATTTAGTTTCCTCTCCCTCTTTTCTCCGCCCTGTAGCCCCACATCTCCAATTCCACAGCTGGATACAGCGCATGTGTGTGGAGAGGGACGACTAACGAACATGTTTAGTGAAGTTTATGCGCGGATACGCTTTTTTATTACCATATTTAAGTTTAGAACATTTACCTTAGAATGATTAAGAATATATTGTGTCTTCAAAGATAACTCTCATTCTAAAGTAGTTTAAAAATGAATACATAAACTCAAGCTAAAGGCTCAAATCTGTAGATTCATGTTGGTATTTTCTAATTTAAATTTTCATCTTGCTCAACTAACAGTATTTTAATTAAATAAATAAGGTGTATTTGTAACTGTTTGTAGATCAGAGGAGACCAGACGAAGAAAGGTTAGCTACTTTATTCTAGCACAAGTGAACATTCCTCTCTGCCAAGTTTATACATGCATTACTATAAATCAATCATCTATTTATGGTTTAATTAAGTCATTCATCTGAAAGGCTCTATAAAAAGTGAGAAACTCTATAATCACAGCATCAGCATGGTTGAAAACAGCAGGGTCATTGACCTACAGATGTTTTAACAATCTATTAGATACAGTCTTAAATGGCTAAAAAAGTTTGGTTTTTCCAATAACTAGAGTGAGACCGGTATGGGTTTTTGTGGGCCAATGCCAATACTGATATTAGGGAGTAAAAAAAATCAGATATCGTTATGTTGGCCGATATTCTTTATGTGCATATTATAGGGTGCAACGGTTCAAATTACTCATGGTTCTGTTTTTATCATGGTTTCGGTATGGTTCGGTATGTGCTATGTTCAGGGAACTGTCAAATAAAAAAAAAAAAATAAATAAAAACAAATAATCAAACTACAAGCAACAGCAAGTATTTCAGGTATCTAACAGTAGTTTTCAGGTACAGAAAATGAATAAAATAATCAAATATAAAATAACACTGCATATTATTTTCACTATATAAATTAAGTAAAGATTAATCTTTATTGAAGTTACAAAAGCTATTCAGTCAAGAGCAGTGAGTGATTTCTTTGTCATTTGTTGTTTGATTAACATTAAAAACACAGACAGCAGGAATATTAGGCTTCTGTCCCTTTAATACATAATGCACGATCCAGAACATATACTGTTACACATGCGTTGTATTTCTCGACTGTTATATGTTCACTTAAGACATAACCGACTGTGTTTGCTAGGATACTCACCAAAATGGGCATGTTTACATAAATTTTGTGTGAATTTGTCCGTTCAAGTGCAAGACTTGAAAGAGTATTTGCGCGCTGTCTGAGAAAATCTTCTCATAGCACTCGCGAGGTCTCTTTCACGTCTTGCTCATGAATGTTTAAATTAGCAAGGCTTAAATTAGTTTAGTTTGAACACAGATAGCAATGTGTGCTCACATGCGCTCGCACGCTATCAACACCCGGGTGATGATGGCGTAAATGACTGCTCATATTCGAGCATAGGGCACTCACAGTGAACCAAGTTTACAAAGAGTGACTGTTTTGTTCATGCTTTTTGATCATCGCTGTTGTAACGTATTGGGAAGCCAGAATGCGTATTCATCGACTAAAACATACATTAGCTGAACTCTGTCTGTCTGTTTTAGACGTTGCTATTTTCAACAAACGATATTATAGATGTGTCATCAGATTTGAGATGAACCGCGGTGCAAGTGCGTGCCGAAAATGTTCATACCGGTGGCATATCTGCGGCATATATGCCGATGCAGATATATCTGCGACAGACTCATATCGGCCGATAAAATTGGCAGACCAATAAATCAGTCGGGCTCTACCAATAACCTTAGTTTTGTTTTACCACTTGGAAAAACTGGTTCTTGAATTTATGACTAATGTTTATCTTGTTTCCTACAAACAGGTCCAACACTGATATGGATGAAATTTGTTGGACATTTATTTGAAAATAAACAACAAAACAACAAAAAAGTATCTTTCTTTTAAAGTTCAGGTTTCAGTCAGCAATGGCATTTCTCCACCTCCTCAGGTGCATGTCCCATTTATCCAAATTTTCTCCTTCATGACCTATAGAAGGGGTTACTCACAAATTGTAAATGAACATAACATAATTTGGAATTAGTGAATCTCAGTGAAACTGAAATGACCTTTACAAAAACTTAATAATTATTTAAGAAATTAAATTAAGAATGTAATTATGCAGAGATTATGGTCCTACACAATCAGAGAATATAAAAATATGGGATGTCATAAGGCATGTCTGGATTGAAAAACATGCAAACACATGTGGGTGGCCAAGTGAACTCATGTGTGTGTCAGCAGGATATTGTATCTGGACACTGATTCATGCATTTGACCTTAAAACAACTATCTATCTGGTCTGAGATCATACTGGAGAAAGAATCAAATTGATGTCCACCCAAAGCCTGCAGCACAGCAGAAAGCAATAGTGTCGTTGACTCAGAGTTTTCAACACAAAGCCTGCATTCCCACAGTATCAGATTCAACACTGTATCAGATTCAAACAAGTGCCAGTTTTACGATAACATACTTATCTGCGTTCTGTTTGTTTAGTTGCTTTCCTGTATAACTTTATCAGTTGCGGTATACCTTGTGTGTTTAACTTAGATTACAGATGTTACGATTGTCAACTGCTTCTTGTGGCATCACATAAAAGTCATGACAAAGCAGATACAAAAAAGGTACAATCTAGAGAGAGTTATGTGGAGAATAGGAGGGGAGAGAATTAGGTTACACTGCCACAGAACTAAATCCCTGAGGTCATTCTGACTGCACAATTCAACAGAGTGATATCATAGAGGAGTCAAAAGTCTTTAGAAAGATACACCAGAAAAGCTGAAAGTCATTAAAAAAAAAAAATAGGACTACATCTGTAAAGTTTGAAACTTCGGTTCTGTCTAGAATCTCAAATATTGAGTCATTCAACTAATTTCTGATAAAAGAAACACATGGAATACACAAATTGTAGTGATACAAAAACAAAGAAATCAATGTATCTGAACTTAACCACATTATGAGTAAACCACAGATAAACACCCTCTAACAGGACTTGGTCCTCACATCACATGCTCAGGATGTTGGAAGCAGGGTGGAGGCCCTATACTGGAAAACTGGTAACGGTGAGGAGGGTAAGCTTTAAACAAACAAATCACTAATGAAGCATTAAAGAGCCTGGTAGCCAGTGGAATGACTGTTTCCTCTGGGTTCCACTGCAGGGCATTCATTACAGCAAAGGCTGTTTTTTCAGGGGCAACACATGAGCTGAATTCAAGGTCTTTTAAAGTAAATCTCATAGAATGTGTCTATGTGTCACTCATCGGTGCTTTTGTGTGTTCATATCTCCAAGGAATGCAGCAACAATCTGTGCCCTGGTGAAACACCTCATTACTAAAGTGGCTGGCCTCACTGGCAAAATACACAAGCCAAAATCATATGCAGCCCACCTGCAAGACAATTGAATTTTTGATTCCACAGACAAATTAATTTAAATGCTCTAGAGGTTGTTTCTGTACTCTTAAAAACTAGCATTTCTAATCAGAGTCATGAATGAACCCTTTGACATTTATTTTTCAGCCCTGAAATGCTTGCAGGACTTGCTGAACCTTTATAATTGCTGGAAAATGTTTTCAGAGTTATCTGGAGTGTTGTAGAGTGCTTTTGATTCATTTGAAACAACTGAATATCATCTCTACAATCTGCACTGCTACTCTCAATATCCAAACTTCATAAAAATGGCTAAGATTTAAAAAGAAATTTGGCTGTGCTCTTCTCCTACACATACACATGTGCAGACACACACACACACGCACACAGTATAATCAAGCCAAAGCCTCTTTATGGAATTAGCAAAGAGTAGACAGACAGGATTTAGGACCACAGGAGGCACAGCAAAATCTATCAAAACCTTCATAGTCAACAATGCATGCTTTCTCAATTAGAATATTACAACTCTAACTCTAGTCAGTCTTGAGATAAGCCTGTAATAGGACTGATTCATCAATGTGTTTGCTATAAACTGGTGGATTTCCACAATATCAGTAAAATAAAATTAATAGGTTATAGCCTATGCCTGAGAGAAAACACATACATTAAGATCCGTGGTCTCTGTTATAAAGAAATTAATTTGTGCCAGACTGCAGAGGGTGTAGTTATTTCTACAGATGTTGCTGTTGTAAATACCTCAGATGTGTTCAAACTCAAGGAAATGTGCTAAATGAACTTCAGTGCTTCAAACAGCAGTCAGCATACATAACGGCACAAAAGCAACAAATTTTCATTGGTTGCTCTCCAGTTCACAGTTATCCCCTGATAAGATGTTAAACACGCACACACACACACATCAACTTACACAGGCAGTAAATTTGACTAATGGAAACTTTCTGAGCTGGTAAACTACAACCAAAACTCTGTATACATGTCTGGAGAAATCATCATCATTGTCTTCATCACATGCAATCAGTCTTCATAGACTCTCCATATGGCTATGAGGTAAAGGTCGCTCTGCTCAGCTGCAGTTGCATAATTTGACACCATAGTCATTTTATAGTGCAGAAAGCCTAGAAAGCTGTAGTGCATATGGACAGGCAGTATGGAACACTGGCTGTGGTCCAGTGGAGAAAAGCCTTGATGGAGGGAAGACAGAGCAACGGTAAGGAGTATTTAAAAACTAGGTCAGAATCGGAATGAGCATGACTGCCTTCTGACACTGCTCACTTGTAATATCCTGGCTCAGTTTCAGACATACATTGTGCTGTGTTTGGGTTGGGCAGGATCAGCTGGATAGTGCACTACAAAACAGTCCAACAAGGGGTCTCAGAGGAGATACACAATCCTATATCCTTGAAACACCCTAAAGAAGGCTTTGACAAAAACAGCTCAACATTCCATACATGATATTCCGGAATAGTGCAGATGAGGCCACACTACAGTATGTTCTTGCTTTCTGCTTTCTTTACATTGAAAATGTATGCTCAGCCACGAATAATCAATAAGTGCATTTACAGGCATTGCTTTTAGTCAGACTAGAGCAATAATTCATCTTTTTAAAATGTCATGTAAATAGTTTAGTCTGACTGAAATTGTACCACTCAGATTTTTGCTTTTTTTTCTCTCCAATTGCTTCAAAGCAACAACTCAATTCATTACTCAGCACTGAAAGTATTCAGTTCAAATGTATTCGCATGCGGGTTTTAAATGAAATTGTCAAAGTACATGAAAGTACCAAGTACAGCATTGGCAAGGACAAGGTGACTAAGGCAAGAGTCCAATTTGGGTTCATCTGAGTCCATTTGTTAGAGTTAATTAAGTGGACAATGTTGAAGAGAAGACCCATCTGCAAGTTACCACCAGGAACAAGCAGCTGCATGAAGCTCGTCCTTTGCTTTTTTCTATATTGATCTATATACTATATCCACTACTTTGCACTGATCCTCTGTTTCCCCAGGCAAGATTCTTCATAATTTTGTGTATTTTTGCCTTCCTTCATCCATTAAGTCCTCCTCCTATTTTGCTGTCCAATTGCATTTCCTTCCTCCCTCTTTTTCTTCTTGATGCCCATTCTTGATAACATACACATAACCCTCCCCCAATCCACACCCAGTCTCAAGTCCCAGCTGCTATAGCCAGGGTGCCTCTTTAGCTCCAACGGTCCACAGCAAACATGCAGATAAATGAATGGATAGATGTACGAAGGGGAGGATGGCCCAGCAGGACAAAATGTCACAAACACTAATACACACTCAACACACACACCTCCCTCCATCAGGCCACCCCTCTACTTTGAGGCTCAGTCCACCATCTGGCCAGGCTGAGACTGCAGACGTGTTGTTGGTTATGGCTGGACAGCCCTATGGGGGTAGGAGACCCAATTAAGAAACCAATCTGGTTTAATGCAAAATGAATGAGCCCCCATCCCAGTTTTTCCAATGCTTTTTTATCTGGTTCTCCCTCAATCGCCGAACACAGCAATCAAATACAAATCCTCTCAGTACATAGCGGACATCACACAGTCCTTCATTTCCTCAGATCCAGGCACTTCCCATCAGATGATTTTGATAAATGTTTCAGCCAGACTCCGCCAGAACCACAGACATTGATTTTCATCAGACCTCAGGGAGGAAGTACGCCCCCGGAGATCCAATAGCATGTATTTGTGCAGAGTGCTGATTTAGGATCAGATTTTCACATTGTTTACTGGGGTTTAAGCCAAGGAGTGCAAAGGAGCAGCTCTGATCCAGAGACAGCATTCCTGATATATGATCTTGTACATATAAGGGTCCTGGCCTCTCACAACAGACCAGATGAGTGAGACTAGTGTTGATAAATCATCCCAACAAAAGAAAAAAATGGCCAGTAAGACATGGGAGCTCATTCATTTTATCTGTTAAATGACAATTCAGTTTAGATTGAGTCACACAATCCTGATTTGTGTCCATAACGTTAATTCTGACCTTAAATGAACACGTACTATAGACCAGGATTAATATCATCGAGGAGGAGAGTTGCTACATATAATGCAAGCAAATAGTTTGTTAGTAATCAAATTGATGAATTAATCAAACTAAAAGGACCTGAAATAATTCAATCATTAGGAAATAAGTAAACATGTAAATGCTTACTACTTTCTCAGTCGGATCCAAAAATACCTTACACAGCGACTGGGCACTGCGCATGCAGTAGAGTTTTGTTTGGAATACATGTAATACATGTGTAAACAAATCTGTGAATTGGACTGCAAAATTTAAGTTTCATATAAACAGAACTTTTGAGAATCTGAAATCAGACTGATGCGAATTGACCAAAATTTGTGCATGTAAACATACCTATACTGACTGCCATAAAGGAAAGGTATTGAAAGCATGCAAGGCCAGAGGGAAAAAGAGAGGATGTGGGTGAAAGAGAAGGAGGAGGAGGATGGAAAATGTGGAAGACCTTCACTTCACCTGCCAGACACAAATTTCAAAGCCTCACCCTACTGTCAAGAAGCTGGCCAATCAGCTGTAAAAATCCAGCAGTCTCTCAAATAATCACACTGACCCTAGCCATCTATGTTGAACTTTGACACTAATTAAAAAAAAAAAAAAGATGGATTGATGAATTCCTTTCTGACAGAGTCTAGCTGTAGGTGTAGCATGTACGAAGTATGAAGGATGTAGTAAACTACTCATTATAACCATATTAAATCAGCCAGCTTTAAACCGCTTGGTTAAAATACCCCAGCACTGTGGGGGCACCACTGAAAAAATCTGTTACTTTTGTTGTGTTTTTTTTTCTTCTTCTGCTGATTTCCTCTGATATCTTTTTATATTCTGTTGAATTTTTGTGTGTAGTTTTGTGTTGTTTCATGTATTGTAGCATGTAAAGACAAAATATAATTCCTGTCTATCAGTTTTGTGTTTTGTAAACTGTAAAATTATACTCATCATTGTGAAGACAGCATTTAAGGCAGAGGCTCTGTTGTGCAGCCAATAGCGGTACTGGAGAGTACCATTGAGGAGAGAGGGGTTATGGGAATAACATTCCAAAGAAACATCTGCAGAGCTTCAATGTAAGAGTGCTGAATGACAGCAACAACAAACAATTATCATACACTGAAAGAAAAGAGAGAGGGCGAATAGGTAAAAACATGACAAAGGCTGAGTGTTGATGAAATCTCTCTCACACACAGACTCACTCACAGCATTTACTTTTTATTTACAAAAATTTGAAATGTTACAGAATTGTTGAATAATGTGATGAGGAAATGCCATGTGTTAAATCTAAGATGCGAAAAATCTATCAATTTTCAAGTATATAGATTTAAAGCCAGAAAATTAAACACAAATTAATGCATTAAAATGTCAGAACCATTCCCTCAGATGGTGTTCAAATCCAATCCTACCCAGGATGTTTATAATCTAAGACAGCAACTGCCTCTTTTATGTGTGGTTTAATCCTTTAAAGAATGCTATGATCCTAATGCTCACACCTCTGAGAGAGTTCTGCAATGGAATCTTTGCATGGCCACAAAGACTAAACGATTTACTGAGGACTAAAAGTAGAAGCTGCTATAGGTTACACTAATTATTATACACTGGAAAAAATGGTGTTGAATTTACTTTGAAACAATTTTCACTTAGTGTCACAATCAATTACAAAGAAACGGCAAGTAACACATTGAATTAAGCATGAAATTTTAGAGTAGAAAGACTGAATTTGAATTTTCACTCTAAAAAATTGCTGTCTTTGAAGATATAAAAACTGTTGTCTTGGGAACAGGCATGAATTCATCTACAGAAGTGTCATGTGAGGGTGACACTGATATGAAGAAAGCAGCTTGGCTACTACAAGGGATGTGCAGAATTACTCTGAAGTGACACCAATAATCAATAATGTAAACAATGATTGGTCATGATTATGTGTGATGTGACTTTTTTTCTGAATTTGAAATTCAGTAATTCAACAACTTTCGGCAACATTCAGCACATACAGTATGACAGAGGCCATGAACAGGAGGCACACACATTCACAGACACATTTACTCTATGTTCACAAATGAATTGCAACAGACTGCTCCATCTTGAGACTATATAAAATACTTGGCATATTAAAAAAAACAACAAAAAACAAGACAGTCACAATGAAAATAGAGTTCATGCTTTTTATTATTAAGGTAATCTACAAGCAGCACAAAAAGACGGCCTTTGACGTGTTTTTCTTTGAGTTAATCAGCAAGTCTTTGGAAAGAACCACCATCAATCAGATAACACCATAGCCTGTTATTTTCTTCTGAAGAAAAAAAAAAAAATTACTTCCCAAGAATTCCCCAACATTTTTACAAGAACAGCACTTAAGAATATTCTCAAAATCTTAAGAAATTTCTTAACTCCTTCTTTTCCACAATGTTGGACTAGGTGATGTGGGTATGTATGCAACAGTCTGGGACAACCTCTTTCCCACCAACCAAAGCAAATCAAACTCTGACACCAAACGGACCAAAAGCAGACAAAAAAGTGCTGGTGTGAAAGCACGCTAAGCTTGAAGCTTCAGTATGAATAGCCTCTGGGCTCTGTGTGGGTGTGTCAAGGGTGAAATACAGAGGAAGAAGGAAAGTATTCCCATAAATCATAACACCTTGACAATAGCCTAAATGCATAGTCAATTTAAAAGGACAAGTCTGGAGGCCTTAGCACTTAAATGCTCACAAATTTTCCAGATTGTAACCAGAACTTGAGCTAGACCTTTAACACACATAGTACTGAACACCTGATTATTTTTACCAGCAGATCTATACATGCACATAAGCACATCCATTTAGTACAGAAAAGCCTGAAACCACTATTTCAGAAACATGTGAAAACAAGTCTTGGCTAAAATCCAAACTAAGCATTTTACCCAAATACCCAAAGGGCAGGTTGCCTTCATCATCACCTAAATCATACGCCCCTTCTAAAAATAAATTGGAATTGATGGAAAGTGGGTTACAATAACATGAGAGGGTGGAAAAGCATAAAAAAGAGATGTATGAGTTTGTACGCACACACACAGACACAAGCATATTGTCTGAGCGTTAAAATATATGCACTCACCCTGAGAATTAGAATCCAAAGGCTGACTCACTCTTACTCCTTTATGAACCCGCTACAGGAAGTGGCATAATCTATTAGTCACTGTCACTTTCCCCATTGACTAGAGTGATTCCTATAAAGTGGGCCTCTTATGTTTCCATCATATTGTTGTTTTATGCAGTACAGTATGTGTGTGTGTGTTCATTAATTCCTGTCTCTATTCATCTGGCAAATCAAAATGTGCAAGGAAAAAGGTAATGACAGGCACAAAATAGGCATGGAAAGGCATGCAGAGCAGCAGAGAGGAAGAGAAATTACTGTACAAAGATGAGAGAGCTGCCTCAAGGCTTAAATACCAGTACTTATAAATACACCTGCAGAATCAATAACCCAAAAACACAGATGGCGCTTGTTTTTAGAACAGAAAGAATTTGGCAAAGAAAGACAGATAAAAAGAGTTCATGTAGGTCAGCTGTTTATAAGATAGTAGAGATACAGATACAACAGGAAATCAAGATCATCTGCATTCCCTACATGTGGTTACCACAAGATCTGAGTCTGAGATTTGAGTTTGAGTTATTTTAGTATTATTATAGTATTATTTATCAATATTTTGAATTGGCTTTTTATATTTTAATTTAAATAATTTAGTTGCCAAGGCAACATTTCATTTCAAGTTTTTCAAGTTTAAGTTTTCCATCTTTGGATTTTATTTTAGCTTTACTTCAATTAATAAAAAAAAATAATAATTCAGAGTGTTATTTAGAAAAAAATACAATATATTGCACTATGGGAATTAAAAGGGTAGGCCTTAAGGTTGACAATGATGTGCTGTTTTTAATTCCCATGACATTTGAATGTCCCTCAAAACCTCTCTTTCCCACTGTCACCCTCACACGGAAAATGGCAACTCTGTACCACAGTGGAATTGCAGTAATGTATTTCCCCATTGGGATTTTTTATAGATAGTAGCATCAACAAATTGCAGTTATTTATTTATTTTGAAGTGCTTTTTTGTAGTATAGTTGTATTTATGTATAAATAACAAAATTATTTCTTCCTTTCAGAAAATGAATACAGCAATATTTTACAGAAAAAGGCAATAGAAGTTAGCTCTTGTGATGAGAGTAAGGATGAGTTAGCCAAATGATATGGATGTTATGATCACCAGTTGGAGTGCCCTAGTTAGTCACTAGAGGGCACTCCAACCCGGACTGTTCCTCACCACACTTTAGAACTTCATTTCCCATAACACACTTCCCGGACTCATTATCCTGTCATTGCACCCAGCTGTTTTGTGTTTGATCATTAGTTCTGTCTATTTATACCCTGTTTGTTTCTGCTTTTGTCATTGAGGTTTCGTTGTTGGTCACTGGCTTCCGTTTGTGTTTTCTTTGTTCTGTGGACTCTGACCCTTGTCTGTCTGGATTATGTTTTTGGATCACCCAATTAAAGCTGCATTTGGATCTTACCTTTTCGTCTCTGTGCCATTACGTGACAATGGAATGATAGGGATCTACTTATTTTTGGTTTGCATGAGTTCCAAGTATATAAATCTATCTATTTCTAAAATAAATGTGCATTTAAATAGAAAAAACTACTTTTTTGACCATTTTCCATTGTGGTACAGAGTTGCCATATGGCAATGTTTCCCCCCTAAAAATATTTTTTTTTCAAAAATTTCTTTTGATTTGCATAATTGAAGCTATTTCATGTAATAACTTATTTGATAAAATATTTAATGGTTAGAACATAATGCGTACCATAGAGAGTTTTAACAATAGCACTGTTTTGACTTCAAGAGAATGCACTTACACACGCCAGCCGATTTTCTATTTGAATATTGATGCATTTTTGAAGAAAATTGTAAGGTCAATCAAATCGAAAATCTTTGGAATCTGTGAAAACAAATCATTTTATTCTTAAAAAAACTAAGCTAGCTCAGCTCCTAAAAGCTACAAACAATTACAGCACACTGTGCAATGCATTAATTATTCATGCTAATGATTCTAGCATCTGTTAGCTATAAAACAAGCCTCTACAGAAAGACTGTTACCTTGGCTGTGACAACACACCCTAAAAACAAAATACTTAACCAGAGTTTCCACCCAGCGAATAACACTGACCACATTAGTCTAATCAGATCCCTCTCCGCCTGTGATGTGGTCAGGAGCGTTAAGATCCATAGCGATTTTCATCTTCTGTATCTTTGCCACAGTTTCCACAGCACCTTCTTCACTCATTTGCTTTTTCCCTCTCTCACTTTCCATCTTATAGACAAATAACGGAAAGGAGCGGAAACAAATAATGACAGAGACATAATGACAGTAATCCTCTACTTATTTAAAATGATTCAGAGAATATTGAATGACGAGAGCAAGAGAAAGAGGTAACTAAAGAAAACTTTCTAAAGAGCATGAGGCATCAGCTTTTTCAGACAGTGACTCAGAGGTCTCAAGTTCAGCTTGGTTTACAGCACAGACACTCTGAGACTACAAATATACACACATACTCAAATGGGCAAGTTGAGGTATAAGCACCTACTTTTTGAACACAAACACACTTAAGTGTTTTAAGTTTGACATAAAGAAAAAAAAAAAAAAGCAAACCCTTAAATCTTCCCTCTGGCTATGTTTCAATGTGAAACCCTAATGGGACAACATATCCAAAGATGAAGAAGAGCCAAAGGCATGCAACACCACGTTTTCATGTCTTACTTGAAAGATTCGCCAGTCCAGTCATGTTACAGAGCCGCAGGGAGTGTGAAAGACTGACAGCTCTGGAGAGACGTCTCGCACAGCTGTTTGTGTACACTGTGTGTTACTTCTGAACTTGTGCACATATTTATTATTTATAATAATAAGATGAAATTATTATTATTATTTTTTTTTTTACATTTTTTTGTTTAACTTGTACAACCTATAAATTGGTATTGTAATCATTGTTATTACACTTCACACTTTTTTTAAAGACCCCATTTAAAAGTGTTTGACGAGCACAGTTGTTTTTCTTGTGTTGACAGATTTCCTATTGAAATAAGTCTGAGATGGGAAATTTTGAAGGGCTTGGCCTAAAGCCCTAAACAGCCAAAAGCCTTTAAATCTCAGCCATGAACCATGATTTGCTACTTGCTAGTTGGTTGCAGATGGTATCAGGGAAAGCATTTGATTGGACAAAAGTTTGTGTTGTGCAGGATGAGTCATCAGTCACCGTTCTAAATTAATGCACTGCCTTCATCGAAGCACAAGCTCACACATACAGACAGTCACACACACAGAAAAATTCAGGACTCAGAAGGACAGAAACTTGTTGTCAACGCTGCCCTGCAACTTGTATTAATAAAATAGCTTTGCTACTGAAAAGCTGCATTATATTTCTCAGCAACGAGGTGGAAGCATTGCTGTTTTTGAAGTAATTAAACAAACAGATTCACTATTAGTAGAGAGATGCTGCACAAACACAATTCACACACATTATCTCTCTCTTCCGCTCTCTCTCACCAATTCATTCAAATAAATACAGTCTTACTGTAATTCTTTATCTCAGTGTCTGATTTAAAGTGGGCAGAATGATAAATCTAATGACCTGTAGATAAAATAACTAACGAAAATTAACCATCTTACCCATCCAGTTAGCGTTAAAGGTCCCGTTCTTCGTGATCCCATGTTTCAAACTTTAGTTAGTGTGTAATGTTGTTGTTAGAGTATAAATAAAATGTGTAAAATTTTAAAGTTCAAAGTTCAATGCCAAGCGAGATATTTTATTTAACAGAAGTCGCTTACATCGAACGGCCAGTTTGGACTACATCCCTCTACTTCCTTCTTTAATGACGTCACTAAAACAGTTTTTTGACTAACCTCCGCCCACAGGAATACACAAGAGTTGCGTTTGTAGAGTGTGTTTGTCGCCATGTCATCGAAACGCTGTTATTTTCATCCCGCAGTCCAATCACCGGGTCTGATTCCGGCTCAAATTGATAGGGTAAAATTAAAGACATGTTTACAATAACACTGAGCACATGCGTCTCCACGTTATGGTAAGGTGCGTGACTTTTCCGGGCACGGTGCGCTCAGAGCTGTCGAATCACAACACAGGAACCGCTGGCACAATCAGAACTCGTTACGTATTTCTGAAGGAGGGACTTCAAAGAACAAGGAAGTCATCAGCCCGTTTTTATGACAGTGGAAACAGCGGTATACAGATAAGTAAATTATGTGAAAAATACTGTGTTTTTTTACACGCGAAACATGAACACATGTTATATTGCACACTATAAACACAATCAAAGCTTCAAAAAACACAAAAAACGAGACCTTTAACTTGTCAATGGTGGCAAATGACCAATAACTAGAGCTGCATGATTCATGATAAATTGAGAATTGCATTTTGTTTAGTTTTTTTTTCAAATAGAGATCACAATTTTCCCACATATCTGAACAGATGAGACAACTAAACAAAATAACGTAATTTACTGAAGGTTCTGACTAAATGTTAATTTCTGTAGTCTATTTTAAATGTTTAATTATTTGAATGAATTAAACTTTAAAAATGTATGATTCAATGACTCGCTCATAAATACTTCACTTGTTTCATTTCTGGATTCATCATAGTTTATGAATGAATCTCTTGAATGAATGATTCAATGACAAATACATTTTTTAACAGTCACTTGTCACCACCTAGTGGCATAGCAATGTAATAATAAAATCGTTATTTGAAGAAATAACCATACTGTGATGTTGAAAAGACTGTTCGTGAAGCTGTTTTGTACCTATACATGATAACTGCTTTCTCTGGGTCAGCTAGCACCAGCTCCGAAACAGATTGGAATGTTCAGGTGTGATTTGGTCAAAGGTTTAATAAACACAGAAGAATCGCTGTCATTTACGAATAAGTTTGAATCGAGATAGCGACCTTTTAACGATTAATCATGCAGCTCTACCAATACTGCTACTTCCTATATGCAGAGTACATATTCTGCATTTGAAAACGAATTAGAAAGCAAAAGTAAAAGAGAGCGCACATTTGAGAGTGAATTTGACCGAGGAGGAACCCCATGTCTATGTCATTCTCTTAGGCTGTTCACATTCAGCGCTTCCATGTTCTGAGCCGGCGTTCTGACAGACAGAATATATGAAAAGGTTTAACAAAACAAAGACAACAGCCCAACTGGTAGAGCATGGTGCTTGCAACTTCAGGCTCATGGGTTCGATTCCCAAACAAAGCATTTGACATGAATGCACTGAAAGTTGTTTTGTGTAAAGGTGTCAGCTGAATGCATAAATGTGATGATGCATGTTGCATTTCTTATCTCTCTAGTGTGTCTAGAAAATAAAACAAAAGTAAAACTTCTATACATCTTTTCATATATACCAATAGAACTTCCAAAAGAATCAGCGTCAGAGGTCAGGAAGTGGTTTGATATTGAGTCATACAAAGAATCAGCAGCTGTTTACAGCTGTGTTTTGACACACACACACACACACACACACACACACAATTAAGCAACATGCTGCATCCTGAGGCAGACTAATATAAACCCACTGGAGACTCCGTTAGTCTGTGAAAACTTATCCTAAGGCGCAGACTGCTAGACTAGAACCGCAAGAGAAAAAACAGCATGGACGGGAACTGGTAGAAGTCAGGCTACTATAAAAGAAAAAAAAAAACTGTACTGTACATCATCACTATATTTTATTTTCCCCATCACTCAAAGCAGTGATTAATGAACATCAATTAAATGTCTGTATGACTGCTTTTTTCTCTTGCAAACTAAGCAAGACCATCCATCCATCTCTGCCCTACTACACAGATGCTGCAACAATGCAGGTCCAGATGTGCACTAGTAATGATGTCACTGCGTCAGCAATCAGACATTGGACCACATGTACTGACCAGTCATCAAGCTATCAGACAAAATATCAAACTCCCACCTACTGAGGCCATACAACACTAAGCTATACTGGCATTTAGCCCTTGGATGACCTCACTTTGAAATTTTTGAAATAAAGTGTAAATGAACAAGCTATGCAATGGTGCAACATGCTTTTTTCACCTTAAATGGCATAAAAATCCACTTCACAAAGTTAAATCAAGTAAAATCAGCATTTACTTAAGAATGGAAGGAAATGTTATTTTTAAAGGGTGGGATTCAATAAAGCAAAGGTATTTTGTTTCTGCTCTGATTAGGAAGCAGAACATCCTGAATTGAACCTCCTGTTTGTATGATACAAACTGCAGTGAAAGTTCAGCCAAATGCAAATGAACAAGTCAAATTAGGCTCCATCGCCCATTTTACCAGATGGTCCTTGACTAACATCCCTCAAAGTGCTTGGTCACACCCATTAAACTCTAGGCTGGCTATTGATCAAAGATGCTGAGCTTTGTCCACATGCTTATCTTTGTTTTTCCAAATGATCGTATTTCTAGCCAAGGAGTCCAAGAATTGTGTTTTTGGCCAAACCCAACCTGTTCCAGTCAATTCTTTCTTATTTTCTTTACCTGGTTTGAACTGTTTTGAGACAGTCTGGACAATGAGATATGAGACGCAGCATGCCACTTTGGTGGCTTTTTACGTTTTGTGCTGTTTTCCTTCATCTCAGAGCCAGAGTCAGTAATGGCAACAATGCACAGGATGGCCGTTCTTGTCGGCTCTATTGTCAGTTATTTCCAGAGGAAAACTGAACTGGAGATGGAAAACTCTTTATATAAATAGCCTCTTTAAACAAACATCCTCTGAACTTGCAAAGCACCTGAGAACAACAGTAATAAAGTTGCTGAAGAAAAACTAAGGTCAACTAAGGTAAACCTACTCTTAGACATAGGGAGGCAATTATGGTTTTGTCATTGACAAATATGCTTCATCCTCATACAAACCACAAAAACATAATCCAGCTTCCATATCTAAGTGGTTTAAGAGTCATCCCACTTAAAAGTGTCCAATTAATTGGATTTGTTCTTCACAATTTAGCTTTTCACCTCTCCCAGCCCCTCCCCCCCTTTAGCATAATCAGAGACTGGGGCTCGAGACGCCAGCTGATCCCTGCAGGCTCGTGCTATTCAACAAGGGCCCCCACGAGTGCTGCACATACATCAGGATGCCTCGTGCTTCTTTGTGCTCAGCCTCAGCTCCAAAACAAGAAAAGGGTTGATGGCAGCTCTAAAAAATGACTACTAATATTGATGCATTATGACAACTTCAAAGCTGTTTTATCTTATTATTAGCATTTGTAAAGAAATAAACAATGGAAAGCAAGCCTATCACACTTAAATTTACATGGTAAAATTGAGATTTCTACAAGTTATATTAATAACTGTACAGTTTTTTTTTCTTCTTCATGCGTGTTGAATGACTCTACAGAGCAGAGCTTGTCCTTACGAAACCCCAAATGGTGTGCTGAAATCGAGAAATTAGGAAACATTTCATGGATAGCCAAGAGTCTTTCACAACGCATAAATAAAGACAACTGTCTAATAATTTTAACAGTGACATCTTACCTTCTCCGTTATTTTCTGTCATAACTTTATCGCAAGATGATGGACCTGCAAAAAATCCAACCCCAGGGAGGCGTATCATTGGGAAGATCAAGGAGTGCTTGTAAAGACATTTTTGGTCTATATATTTACGGGGTTGTTGTTATTATTATTATTTTTTTTTTTTTTTTTTCAAACTTTGATAATTTCTCGCAAAAAAAAGTTTCTCCACATAAACTGTGTAAATTCTGTTGTGCAAAGACTCTGTTGGGTCTCTGAAACGCCTGTGCAAAATGTCTTAAAAGTATTTCTTTTTTTAACATTTAAACTTAGAACACATTATTATATTCTTGGACAGAATACACATTCACTTAATGATTTTTTATTTTTTTTGTCATTTATTTAAAGACTGGTCCCCTCTTTTTGTCACTGGTGTTACCTTACTTCTCTGGCATTTTTAAACATTTTTATGAAATATTATTTATCATTTTTTTCACCGCTCAGAGTTACAGAATAATAATGATAATGCAAAAAATAAGGAGATTATGTGTTATTTATTTTAATCAGGTTAGTTAAAAGTGTGATTGAATGATGTTAATCATGCGCAACCATGTATTTGCTATAACAATAAAAATATTTGAAAAACCTATATAAACAATTGATACAATCCTTTACATCTTAACTTGAGTGTAAGAATTCAATGAATGTAAAATTATTATCATGTCACATATGACATTTTATTTAAGCCAAAAAAATAACACCGGCAGAATCACCGTGTATACTGCAAAAAATCCAACCAATAGCAGAACAGGGAGGCGTTAACATTTACACATTGGGAAGATCAAGGAGTGATCTTGTAAAGACATATTTTTAGTTTCGTCTATATATTTATTTCGGGGTTGTTGTTATTATTATTATTTTATTTTTATTTTTTTTTCAAACTTTGATATAAATTTCTCTGCAAAAAAAAAGTTTCTCTCATCCATAAACTGTGCAAATTAACGTGAGTGTAAAGTGCAAAGACTGCTGTTACAATCTACCCTCTACCAAAATGGTAAACATATTGGAAAAAGCAAATAAATTTTTAATCTATCTATCTATCTATCTATCTATCTATCTATCTATCTATCTATCTATCTATCTATCTATCTATCTATCTATCTATCTATCTATCTATCTATCTATCTATCTATCTATCTATCTATCTATCTGTCAGTCAGTTCAGCCACTTAAAGGATTAGTTCACTTTCTAATTAAAATTTCCTGATAATTACTTTAATTTAATTTAATTTAATTTATCCAAGATGTTCATGTCTTTCTTTCTTCTGCTGAAAAGAAATTAAGGTTTTTGATGAAAACATTCCAGGATTTTTCTCCTTATAGTGGACTTCAATGGAGCCCAAATGGTTGAAGGTCAAAATTACAGTTTACAGCGATCCCAGATGAGGGTCTTATCTAGAGAAACCATCGCTCATTTTTAAAAAAAAATTTTTTTTAATTTTATACGTTTTAACCATAAATGCTCATCTTGAACTAGCTCTCTTCTTCTTCTCTATTTGAATTCCAGCAGTATAGACGCTGTTAAGTTTATTACTGCCCTCCACAGGTCAAAGTTTGAACTAAATTGTCATATACAATATTCTAGTGCAAGTATATAACAATTAGTTTAAACTTTGACCAGCAGAGGGCAGTAATACACTTCTGTCTACACTGATGCAATTCAAATAGAGAAGAGGAAGAAGAGAGCTAGTTCAAGATGAGCATTTATTGTTAAAACTTATATAATTTATTTATTTATTTATTTTAAGAAATTGAGCGATGGTTTCTCTAGATAAGACCCTTATTCCTCGTCTGGGATCACGTAGAACGTTTTGAAGTTGCACTGAAGCTGTAATTTTGACCTTCAACTGTTTGGGCTCCATTGAAGTCCACTATATGGAGAAAAATCCTGGAATGTTTTCATCAAAAACCTTAATTTCTTTGATTTTAATTTGAAAGTGAACTAATCCTTTAATTTCTTTACAAAAAACACTCAAGTTGAAGTAGCTGTATTTATTGAGATGAATATCAATATTTCTTGCAAAGCATCAAAGACATGGTGAATAAAATGGGTGCATTTACATTTCCCAAACTCATACACAGTCAGATTAACATCACAATCACAGTTATACGCAGTAATTAGTTTGCATATTAGCACAAAACCATGTGCACCCATTTTGTTGTGGGACCTCATCATTACACAAAGACAACTTCATAAGGTCTCTCAAACGTTCTAGGTATAAATGAAACATTTCGGACCCAGGCACAAACTCTCTTCATGTGTGATAGTAGCAAAAGTAGGCCAGCAGCTCTCAAAACTGTTGGGTCAGAGTTCTCTTGGGTCACGGTCCTACATCTGCCTTCATCCAGACAAAGAGACTTCACACACACAAAGAAAAATAAATTTCTGAAATGATTTCCAAAAGCAAACCATATTTTTAGAAAACACAAAAATTGAACCAATGCAGATGTAGATATGACCTCTTTGTTTAGTCTTGCTTTGGGTGTTTTTTAAGGGTTTAGAACAGCGCTATGTTAAAGAATGAAGATGATTGAACACACACTGATTCTGAACTCACGTAGCCTGAACTATTAGACTGCTGTACTGAAGGCTAGCACCACTCACACCCACACGCGTGCCTGTTTCTACAGCTGTTCAAATAAGACTAACGCAATCGTCCTCCGCAGCTCAACATGGTTCTTCTGGGAAGGCTCCCACCTACGCACTCAGACCAAAACACATTCATGTATTTGAGACAAGCTTTACTGTACTGTATTTTCTCAAGCGCAACAGATTTTGGCATGACCGGCAAAGGCTAAAATTTACTGCATGAAAAATTTTACATTATGACCCTGAAGAAAGAGATTTGGATATGCACATACTTACAGTCGGTTATAAACACCATACTTTCACAATCAACAATAAAGCTTAAAAAAAAAATTCAAAGATGCTTTGATATTGTACAAGATATAGGCACAATACACATGGTTATCATTAGTCAAAACTTTACTGAATGTTGCGTTTCTAACAGTTCCAGATTTCTGACATCTTTAAGTAATTTATCCATATAATTAAAAGGACAAAACACCTTGCATGTTTCTTTGCAAATCTGAGTCATTGGCATCAGCAAAAGAACCAAGTTAAATTTCATCAGAGTAAAATATCTAGAACAAACCTGGTACAACTTAAGAATGTGTCTGAAGAAACAAAACAATCTCTCAGTAACTTTCAGATCTCAAATCAAACAACACGTCATGATTACACTCTAAAGTTGAATATGAAGCCATTACATGATGCTTCCAGTATATGCAGTGCATGCCTACAGGGTGACATGATCAGTGTAACGGACATTTATATCAATATACTGCACACGCATTTATTAACAATCAATCAATCAAAAAAAAAAAAAAAAAATAGAAAAACAATCATATTTTTTTTTTAAATGAAATGAAGCACCACTAAACGGCATGCTTTATTAAGTGTTGTGTTGTATTAGTTTCACTAATTGCTACAGAAACTGTTAACTTTGGCATGGCTCCATGCTAAAGTCAATGTTGCAATTATTTGTAAATGGCAAATAAAGTATCTGTCAAACATCTGTATGAAAAAAAAAAAGATGTATATAAAAATAAGAGTTTACTCTGCCATGAGCACTTTCAAGTTGTGTTAGATTAAAACAATGAGAAAGACCAACGCAGTGTCTGGCTGATAAGACGTATGACCATACGTACTGTGCACGATATATATGGAGAGAGTATGTGAAGTCCAGATATGAATTTAAATGTCTTATTGAATAACTGTGATGTCATAATAATGACATCTGATGAATTGCACATTGACCTGAAAAGCAAACAAATACATAATATAACACAAAAGCTATGCATTGTTCCAGCTGTCTGCACTCACAGTCATTCAGCAACAGTAAAGATTAATAAACATATCAACTAACACTGTGTCCTAACCAGGCGCAATATGACAAGTTCTGAATCTGATGTGTGATGTAACACAATCACAGCCAATGAGAAGATATGTAATGTACAGTTATGACGAACCAATGAGATTTCACAGTGGGCGTGGCTACCCAGCATGATGCTGAGTCAATGAAACTAAGCGAAGTGTTGCTCTTTGCTTGTCATGGTTGAAGCTGGATAGGACAAAAATGACCTGGAAGAATTTTTTTTCTTGTCGCCTTATTGCGTCGCGTCTGGTTAGGTCATGTGTAAGGTGCTTTGCTCTGAATGAGTCTTTGGCCTGGTCATGCTAAAGCCATGGATGAATGAGCTTCCATTAAGCTGATATTACATGATAAATATTACAGTCCGAGCAGTGGCTGAAAGAAGAGGAACAGGCAGGAAGAGACTGAGAAAAGAGTGAGAGAAAGACATTGAGCAAAGAATACGAGTAGACGAGGACAAGACTTAAACGTTAGACAACATTCATTGCAGTCAAAAACAAGGGGATAGGGGAAGATGGGTAGTATTACATAGCATAAAGATGTATAAGTAGAGCTGGTTGGCCATGTTTATCAATGGTATAAAATGTAAAGAAAGTGGCTTATATCAATATTGAGTGCTTTTTCCACAAAGAGAGAATACAACACAGTAATCACAAAGACAGCTGAGGGAGCGAGATCAAAGACAATCAAAGAGAAAAACAAAGAGTCATGGAGAATTCAGTTCTGACTCCAGTCTATCCGTCATCAGAGTAACATTCAGACCATGTGGTGTGGCGTTCACGCACAAAGCTAGGTGGCAAACGGCGTTGTGAAAGCGCGTCCTCTTCCTCGGCGTGAGATGGGATGACAGTAGCTATGCAGCAGAATGAAGGTGCATATATATTTCTCTCACACTCATCCCTCCATGCACACAGGATGGATGAGAAGAGGTTTTCTCTTTATCTTTGCTTTCCTTCAAGCGATTCGGCGTGATTTAAAACAAGCGGGCTTTCTTCTTGAGATCATTTTTCTTCCACAAAGCCAAACGGTCAAACTGTTCAATGGTCATCCCAAACACGTTGTAGAAGTCCTCTGGTGACAGGTGCCTCTGAAATGATAAGAATTACGATAAATGTAATTACTTGAATTTTAAAACTTTACTAATTCATTTGTTAACGATTAGATCACTTTCAAATGACAATTACCCAAAGCTTTATTCACCCTCAAGCCATTCTAGATGTATACGACTTTCTTCTTTCTGATGAACACAATCGTAGAAATATTAATAGATATCCTGACGCATTTGAGCTTTATAATGGCAGTATGCGTTACCAAACGAGTATGAGCTGAAGAAAGTGTCTCCATTCATCATAAACGTGTACTCCACATGGCTCCGGAGGGTTAATAAGGAAGGCGGTCTGGCAGAAGCTAGATATTTTACTTCATAACTTATTAAATATGGATTTTTTTTTTTTTACACAAACACATCGCTTCGCTTCAGAAGGCCTTTATTAACCCTCCGGAGTCATGTGGAATATGTTTATGATGGATGGATGTGGATGGAGACACTTTCTTCAGCTCATACTCATTTGGTAACGAATACCGCCATTATAAAGCTCAAATGCGTAAGGATATTTATTAATATTTCTCCGACTGTGTTCGTCAGAAAGAAGAAAGTCATACACCTAGGATGGCTTGAGGGTGAATAAATCTTGCGATAATTTTCATTTTAAAGTGAACTAATCCTTTAAATGTCTTAAATGTCTTTCCTTCTTCTGTAGAACACAAAAGATGTTATGCGCTGCCTGTTTTAAATATTAGAATAATAATTTTACAGTTGTAGTGTAAAAAAAATTATATTTTATTTTACAGTGAAATATTACAATACTGATATTTATTTTGTTTAACATTTTTATTTATAATAATAAATATTATTATTATTGTATAGGCATATACTGATATATAATCACATTTTTGCCAAATTTTTGGCCATTTTTATGCAGCCGTAAGCACATGTAGCACACCTTTTTTTAATTCACATTTTAAATTATAATCACAATTTTTATCATAAAAATTGCAATTAGATTTTTACCTCAAATCATGCAGCCCTAATTCTAAGTCTTCTGAAATCTTATGAAAGATTTATGTGAGGAACAGACCAAAACTGAAATAATCAGATAAATAAACTGATAATCTTGCTTTATTCTTGCTGTGGTCACCATCCACGTTCATTGTATGGAAAAGAGACGCTCTGGACTATATATATATATATATATATATATATATATATATATATATATATATATATATATATAAAATCTTTTTGATTTCCACAGAAGAATGTCATACAAATATTGAACAAATAATGACAGAATTTTCATTTTTGGGTGAACTATCACTTTAAAGCATTGCAGAATAGCTCTATGATATAGTCATCCATTTATTAAGGCCTAAAATAACACTGTCAAAGAGCTAATCAAACCTTAATCAGAACAAACCCAAAGGACCCTCCCGCCAGGAATCTAAGCACACTGTTTATTCTGCTAACAATATCTACATGACGCAAACGTCATTACAGATTAAAGACAGAGTGAAAAATAACACAATATTGACAATAATTACAACCATTCATATCCAAGCTTTGCACTTGTTGAGGACGTTCATTGCCTTTTAGCATAATCAGGATTATGAGCACGACTGGGGTGCTGTGAAAGTTGCCAGGCTTTTAAGCCTATGACCTCAATTTGGGTTTAAACCATTCCAGAAAGGATTTGTAGAAAACTTTATTCTTTCAAGCCCTGTCATATGTGGTACTGTAACACTTGCAGATGTGTGAGTATCTTGCATGCCTCTAAATAGACGCTGAAATCACCGTCTTTGGAAAGTTTTGGGTGTTGCAAGTGCCTCCCGCTGGGAGACTGACTCCAATCACGCTCAATTCAAACAGATGTGACAATGGCCTCTTATATCAGGACAGAAGTCATATGATGAAACAGACACACACACAAACACACACACACACATATTTTGAGATATTGCAATTTTAACCACAGTGATTCCAGGCTAACATTTATAGGGGGTGGGGGTCAGTAAATCAAGTATCTAGTAACTCATGCTGAAGTTAAAGTGAGCCAGACATTTCTCTTCCCTTTTCCATTTAAACCCACTAATAACACTGACACAATGTCCAGAAACACTGAGGATATATTATGTGTTGGCCGTGGGCAAGTAGACTGTGGTCCAGCAATAACCTCACAAACATTCACACAGGCAGATGATGAGCAGTCAGGCATTCAAACAAACATGAACAACTCTTCGTCTGACTGCCTTCTCATATACTTTGATCCAGATTGACTAATATTGACAAAATGATTATTAAACAGCAATAAGATCGCACATGCTTCATAATAAACAGAACAACACAATTGCATTTAAGTGTAAATCATTATAAAAGCATCGCTTGATTATGACTCCAAAGTGCAATATATAATCACACTAAACAAAACCACTCCAGTAAAATCATTTACAGCATAAGGCTGAGTATGATTCAGCAAAACAGGCCACATACAGATGAATACATAGAAGAGATGGACAAGAAGAAAGAAAAGTGGTCTACGTGAAGTTCTAATAAAATATTACCTCCAGTCTGGTGCGGTCCACATCACGTGGTAGTTTTACTCTAACTCTGTGGGTCACAGCTAGCATGTCATAGGGGTAGACCTGCAATACACATGCATGTGAAAGACACACAGTTACACGGATGCACATATACACTACCATTCAAAAGTTTTTTACATACATTTTTCAGCCAAGGATACATTAAATTGATCAAAAATGACAGTAAATACATTCATAATGTTATAAATATTTCGATTTCAAATAAATGCTGTACTTTTACACTTTCTACTCATCAAAGAATCCTAAAAAAAATGTTTCCACAAAAATATTAAGCAGCACAACTGTTTTCAACATTGATAATAATAGAAAAGTTTCTTGAGTCGCAAATAAGCAACATTGATAATAATAGAAAAGTTTCTTGAGTCGCAAATAAGCATATTAGAACAAAGTCCCTTTAAAGGTGCCCAAGAATGCTTTTTCACAAGATGTAATATAAGTCTAAGGTGTCCCCTGAATGTGTCTGTGAAGTTTCAGCTCAAAATACCCCATAGATTTTTTTTAATTAATTTTTTTTGGGGCATCATTAACTATGCACTGATTTTTTCAGCGCGCCGCCCCTTTAATTCGCGTGCTCCCTGCCACACGAGCTCTCGATTATATTACAGCACATTTACAAAGTTCACACAGCTAATATAACCCTCAAATGGATCTTTACAAGATGTTCGTCATGCATGATGAATGCATGCGTCGAATTATGTGAGTTAAGTATTTATTTTGATGTTTATATTTGATTCTCTATGAGTTTGAGGCTGTGCTCCGTGGCTAACGGCTAATGCTACACTGTTGGAGAGATTTATAAAGAATGAAGTTGTGTTTATAAATTATACAGACTGCAGGTGTTTAAAAATGAAAATAGCGATGACTCTTGTCTCCGTGAATTCAGTAAGAAACGATGGTAACTTTAACCTCATTTAACAGTACATTAGCAACATGCTAACGAAACATTTAAAAGACAATTTACAAATATCACTAAAAATATCATGCTATCATGGATCATGTCAGTTATTATTGCTCCATCTGCCATTTTCGCTGTTGTTCTTGCTTACCTAGTCTGTTGATTCACCTGTGCAGATCCAGACGTTACTGGCTGCCCTTGTCTAATGTCTTTCATAATGTTGGGAACATGGGCTGGCATATGCAAATATTGGGGCGTACACCCCGACTGTTACGTAACAGTCGGTGTTATGTTGAGATCCACGTGTTTTCCGGAAGTCTTTTAAACAAATGAGATTTACATAAGAAAGAGAAAGCAATGGAGTTTGAAACTCAATGTATGTCTTTTCCATGTACTGAACTCTTGTTATTTAACTATGCCGAGGTAAATTCAAATTTTGAATCTAGGGCACCTTTAAGACAAGTCATTTCACTCGGCGGCCATTTCTGAAACGCCTCTCGGGCATGCAAGTGCAGCTCCTATCTCTTTGAATGGGGAAACATAAAATTCTCCAAAGTTTGCCAATCTTTCGATTAAATTTCATTGAAATCACCAATGAAATCTGACAACAACTGTCTCATACATTTTGTTTCTAAACGCTCGAATCATGACAAAAAAAAGGTATTTTCCAGGCTGGATCAAGCTAATGCGCATGCGCAATCCTAAATGCGCTCATTTCGGAGGCGCGCGTCTGACTGTTGCTATAGGAACCAGAGCTTCTAACGGCCACTGCAGTGACGCGATGACTTTACCAATCGGCGATTGGCTCTTATTAGAAGGCGGGACTTATTCCGCCATATTGCGCGTTGCACTTTCTCCCATACGAGTGATGCGTCTTGTGTTATTCTATAGTCTTTGATTAGAATGATTTCTGAAGGATCATGTGACACTGAAGACTGGAGTAATGATGCTCTGCCATTACTGGAATTAATAGCATTTTAAAATATATTAAAATAGAAAGCAGTTATTTTAAATTGTAATAATATTTCAGAATATTACTGTTTTTACTGTATTTTTGATCAAATAAATGCAGCTTTGGTGAGCACACAGGAATCTGTGATCTCCAACAGTGGTTCTCAACTGGTTTTGCTTCAGTTTAAAGGTGCCAATCCAGTATCAGAATTATTTATTGTGGAAAAATGTTCTTAAAATCAAGCATTCAAATTTGTTATTGATTTGTATGGACCAAATAACATTTAAAATTATTAAAACTTTATAGGATGAATGGAACAATTAAAAGGATAGTTCACCCCAAAATGAAAATAATGTCATTAATTACTCACTCTCATATCGTTCCAAACTCATAAGACTTTCGTTCATCTTCGGAACACAAATTAAGATCTTTTTGATAAAATCTGAGAGCTTTCTGTCCCTCCATTGACTTTGCAACTGACATTTTGACACTTCAAAAAGATCATAAAGAGATGGGAAAACTAATCCATATGAATCGAGCGGTTTAGTCCAAATTTTCTGAAGAGACTCGATAGCTTTTTATGATAAAAAGATTTAATTTAGGCTTTTATTCACATGTATACATCGATCAGCGAACATAAGCAAAAGCTCATAACGCACAAGAACAAACCTCTTCTGGAAGCTCTAATGTGCTGTGTACCACACAAGAATGAACCTCATTGGTTACTTGATCTTTTTGAAGCGTCAAAGTGGTAGTTGCAAAGGCAGTCAATGGAGAGACAGACATCTCTCAGATTTCATCAAAAAGATCTTCATTTGTGTTCCGAAGATGAACGAAAGGCTTACGTGTTTGGAACAACATGAAAGGCTTACGAGTTTGGCTGAACTAAGCCTTTAACAATTTTGTCTCTAAATGTCTATTGAAACCATCAAAAGCATCTTGCAATCAATAATTTCTTTAAAAAAAATTAGAACTTACCTTATACTCTGGGAAGGGATGGAAAACAGGAAAGATGTTGAAAAAAAAGAAAGGGAAAGACAAATTACAATCATTAATCTTGTGTGGTACAAATGCAACTCGTCTATTGTCTGTGTAAGTAAAATACTCACTCACTCACCTCTCATTCCACTCCAAGATGAGTCATGATCTGCATCATCCTCACCAAGATCAGCCGCCTAGTAAGGAGCAATGCATGACAAAATTTGGCATATAGAAAAAAATTGTATACAGTGCACATATATACACAAGCAAAATGCATGGCAATACCACAACACAAATATTTTATTCAAACAGTAGGTGGCCATTTTTTAAGCTGCAGGCATATTTATGTTCCAAAGGATCAATCGATTTCAACGTCTGGTTTTAAAGAAGGTCACATTAAAAGCTCATTGAAACATTAAAAGGTCACATTAAAAGCTCATAATGTTTCACCATGCCATGATCATTTATTTTTGCTACTATCAAATGAGAGTAACAAAATCATGTTTGAACAGAACGGCTGCTGTAACTGTGAAAGTTTTTCTTTCATTTCCTGAGGTTAAAGGTTAAAGTCTAGTGCAGACAGAGGCTTGAATCCTTAGGGCTGGAGCTTGCATATGGTTATATTGATCTATGACCATGTCGCTGTTTCACATGCCTTTGTGAATGCTTGTGGAAAGTAAAGGCGAAATATGACACTAAGGCAGACCAGATTAGATATAAGAAATGGGTAATATTTCTGTTTTCAAGTAGTTTATTGTCCTGGGAGTTAGATATAAAGAACCGTTGCAAAATACTGCCACCTAGTGTACAGGAGAAGCTTTCAAACCATTCCCAAAACAAAGAGGACACTGGAACTCTGCATGCGAGGTAAAAGATCTGAATTAGATTCTTAATAAAGTGTGTGCCTGGGTTTTCTGCTGTGGAAGCACATTTGCTCTTCATTACAGAGGATAATTCATTAAGGGAGCTAGATTTCTAGTTCAGGATCAAAGTAGAACATGGAAAACAGCCAGAGGGTGGGAGCAAGACACACTTCTAACTGCACGCAAACACAGACAACACCCTCTCAGCATTATGGCTTCCTCAGCTAAATCTCTACAGTAACTGATCTGTGACTGTGTCCTCATGTGTGTGATTACAACAGCCCTCCGTGTCCCAGCAGCTGGGTTTGACAAATCCAAATAGGATCAAACAACATTCTTCACTGCTGAGAGCGCGAATGACAGCATTTGTGACCACAGCTCACATATATTCCCAAAAATCACAGACAGATGGAGCATTAAAAGTTTGCGGGGTGCTGTTTTTTGTGCAGTTATCAGGTCTTATAAGGTTTACCTTGTATATGCCGTTCCGCCCGTATCCTGGCAGCGAAGCAGACTTGTTGTATGGAAAGTCTGTAAAACAGAGTTGGTTGAATGGTTTATATAGATTTGTGGCACTTTACTCTGGAGAAAAAGATGAAACATTCCAAGAAATGTGAACAGAAGAAACTGTAACAATGAATATGACAGTTTGATGATTAATAAAGTCTTGCCTTTTAGTTAAAGAAGCCAATCACATGTGTCTGTTTACTCTAGAAAGCGCATACATATTAAAGGTGACCTAGAACCAGTTTTTACAAGATGTAATATAAGTCTAAGGTGTCCCCTGAATGTGTCTGTGAAGTTTCAGCTCAAAATACCCCATAGATTTTTTTAATTAATTTTTTTAACTGCCTATTTTGGGGCATCATTAACTATGCACCGATTCAGGCTGCGGCCCCTTTAAATCGCACGCTCCCTGCCCCCCTAGCTCTCGACTATAATACAGTGTATTTACAAAGTTCACACAGCTAATATAACCCTCAATTGGATCTTTACAAGATGTTCGTCATGCATGCATGCGTCGGATCATGTGAGTATAGTATTTATTTGGATGTTTACATTTGATTCTGAATGAGTTTGAGGCTATGCTCCGTGGCTAACGGGCTAACATTACACACTGTTGGAGAGATTTATAAAGAAAGTTGTGTTTGGGCATTATACAGACTGCAAGTGTTTAAAAATTGTCTCCGTGAATACAATAAGAAACGATGGTAACTTTAACCACATTTAACAGTACATTAGCAACATGCTAACGAAACATTTAGAAAGATAATTCACAAATATCACTAAAAATATCATGATATCATGGATTATGTCAGTTATTATTGCTCCATCTGCCATTTTTTGCTATTGTCCTTGCTTGCTTACCTAGTCTGATGATTCAGCTGTGCACAGATCCAGACGTTAATACTGCCTGCCCTTGTCTAATGCCTTGAACATGAGCTGGCATATGCAAATATTGGGGGCGTACATATTAATGATCCCAACTGTTACGTAACAGTCAGTGTTATGTTGAGATTCGCCTGTTCTTCTGAGGTCTTTTAAACAAATGAGATTTACACAAGAAGGAGGAAACAATGGTGTTTGAGACTCACTGTATGTCTTTTCCATGTACTGAAC
This sequence comes from Megalobrama amblycephala, assembly GCF_018812025.1. Taxonomy (NCBI): domain Eukaryota; kingdom Metazoa; phylum Chordata; class Actinopteri; order Cypriniformes; family Xenocyprididae; genus Megalobrama; species Megalobrama amblycephala. The sequence continues at coordinate 15,653,565 of NC_063063.1, read as the reverse complement.
TCTTGTTATTCAACTATGCCAAAGTAAATTCAATTTTTGACTCTAGGGCACCTTTAACTAGACCGGCCTGAAAAGATTGTCAGATTCATAGCTGAATTTAATTACAAACAGTTTTGCACATTGTAGTCCATCTCCATTGGGGATGTTACCATGATGGCCGCTTAGTGAATTGACATGACTGGAGTTTGGATTTCATGAAATCATTAATTGGCAACTCACTGGGTTGAGAGATATCGGTGGGCAAGCTGTGTGTGGAGGTCCTGGGGTCCAGGTCTGGAGACTGTCCATCAATCTCACTCTTCAGGTTCATCCAACTTGTTCTGGTCTATTGACAGACAAAAACAGTCAGATTTACATGTTATACAACCAAACAAAGAATTTAATGAAAAATACAGGATGAAAAACACGTTTCATTACATTATTAAAACAACAAAAATAAGTGCATTTAATTGTATTGAATGTGCATTTGCAGTGTACTTCAAATGTTTACAGTATTTTTTAAAAACCGTAATCCTAGATGATATAATATTAATAAAATAAAAGACAATTTAAATGTACTTAAAATGAGTACACTTTCATGACTGATTCTTAAGTACACTTTTAAAAATCGCACCTTGCAATAATGACAAATTAAAAGTTTTACGTTATAGTGGATTTTAAATCATTATGTTTTAATAATATTTTGTTGTGGTTTAAAGGAGTAGTTTTATTTTGATGTGTGGACCAACATACTAAAACTAGTAAACTACTTGATTATAATTTTAACTTTAGTATATTATTCAATATTACATTATAATACATTTGAAATGTACTCAGTTGCAACTTCATCATTGCAAATGTGTAATTATAAATATATTTAAATACATGACATCAAGTTTTAAGAGAAATGACTTTAAGTATATTTTAGTTCACCATAAATGCTTGTCAGTTCACTAAAACTTTAAACTTTAACTTTTTGGTTAAAACTTTAACCACCATATTTCAAAGACAAAAAAGTAATTATAAAATAAAATAAAAAAGCCTAAATTAAATCTGTTCAGCATATAAAGCAATTGAGACTCTTCAGAAAATCTGGACTAAACCACTGAATTCATGTGGATTAGTTTTACAATCTCTTAATGAACTTTTTGAAGCATCAAAGTTGCGTAGATGTCATTTGAGGGATTTTATTAAAAATATCTTCATTTGTGTTCTGATGATGAACAAAAGTATTACGGGTTTGGAACGACATGAGGGTAAATGAGTAATGATGACAGAATATTCATTTTTGGGTGAACTATCCCTTCAAAGTATATTATTTCTGTAATGAGTACTCTTTTTAAAGTATGCAAAGGTGTACTTCTTTTTAACAATGGTCGGCTGGATTGAATTACTAAAACAACTTGATACTGAATGTTTAGAATAGACAAAAACACACAGAGATGTTTAGGTAAATATATAAATCACCTTTCTGTCTATGTCATCATCTTGCCAGGAGGTTCTGGAAGCTGCAGCACAGTAAGAAAGTTTAAATATATCGTAATGGACAATTTACAGTGTTTGAGAGAGTGACTGACACAAGTTACATCATGCAAACTACCACACACAATAATAACTTTCATTAAAATACTGTTATATAGTATAGTAGGGGAGAACGGGGTAAGTTGTCACACTTTTCACACTGTCTAACATTTACTGAGCACCATATATCACAATGGTATGCATGTCATACCAAATGAAAGAAGGAAGTCTTTGGCACATATGTTGTATTCATTACATTTTCATATCTTATCTCATTACGGAGTTGTAGACTGTTGAATAGAGAATGTGCACTTGTGACAATTTGCCCCATTGGCGGGTAAGTTGTCACACTAGATTATCTAAAAATAAGAACACAACTACTTAATTGTTATTATTGATTTTAATTTTTAAATTCAAACCAGAACTAGAAATATAAACCAAAAATATAAATCAAAACACATTAAGTGGCAAGACCACTTTACTTTGAACATTAAACTCAAACTTTCTCTGGCTTGCACATAGATCCATGATAACTGAATGGAATACTGCAGATAACTCGCTTAACTTAACATGTTTAATCTCTGAACTTAACTGACTTAACATGTTGAAACTCTTTTTTGAGCATGTTCTATGTGTTTATTTGTACTGGGGCAAGTTGTCACATGTGACGACTTGCCCCAAGGTCATTGAGACAACTTGCCCCAAACTGACATGTGTGCTAATGTTGGCTAAATCTCAAGGTTAGCTCAACATAGCACATCAGCTAAAGTATCAAATAGTAAAGTCAAGTCAAGTAAAGTCAAGTAAAGTATGCAAAATAATAATTTTTAACATTCATACCTAACAAAGTTGTATTGCATAAAATTTAAAGTGCAAATTTTTTACTTTTTAAGCCAAAAAATAAGAAAATTGTGCTAACCTCAGATTAGAGCGATCTTGACCACATGTAAATAGGAAATTGACTATAGAAGAAGAAGTCACACAAAGCGGCTATTTGATTTTTGAGATAGAGCCTCTAGTTTTGGATTTATGGAGAGTGTGACAACTTACCCCGCTCTCCCCTAGTCATAAATCACATTTCATCTGATTTTTTCAGGGTAGTTTGATTTTAGACAGGGTTTTAAAAAATCTCAATCTTCACTAGGGGAGAAAAACAAATTTACGGACAAAATCAACAAGCAAGTGAAAAGTGACAACCAAACACAATGTCAATCAGGGTGAAGGGGCAAGTTCAGAAAAAAGAACAAAAGAAACGAGTCATGTGATTAATACCATCTACCACCCAATCACAATGAGCTTTACTGATGTCTTTGAACCAATCACAATGGGTTACACAAATGCCTTTGACATTTCACCAAACCAATGAGTTACACAGACACCAAACATTGTCTAACATCTACAGTAATCTATTGCAACACCACAGACAGATGGGAAAATATACTGCAACTGACAACTGATATGTATGGATGGAAAGATTATATCTGACTGCTGTTTCCATGTCAGGATCAACCAATACCACAAAATTGCAAAAAAAACATGTAGGATTTTGTCTATGAAAACATCATATCAAAGGCATTATTTACATTAAATGTAAAGTTTTGGGTCAGTAAGATTTTTTTTATTATTATTTAAAATCAAAGCTGTTCTTTTTAACTTTATTCCTATAGAGTGATATCTGAATGATCATTTGACACTGAAGAAAGGTGTAAAATTCAACTTTGCCATCACATGAATAAAAAATACTTTAAAGGTGGGGTATGTATTTTTTCAAAAACACTGTTTGGAAGTTAGTCGGGCCGACACCAACAACAAACGTCTAACCAATCAGCATTAGGGGTCATATGATGGTCAAGGAGACAAAATGAGTAAGAGGGAGATTTGAAAAAAAAAAAAAAAAAACGGAGAAAGAGATATGAGACAATACAAAACGGCTCAAAAGAATACCACTGGAATGAAGGTTTATGACTGGGCAAGCACTTTAGGGCCGCATTAATATTAGAAAAGCTTTCCAGCGCTGGAGAGAGCTGAGTGGGAAGGCCTGAAAACAGACGCGGAGGCTGCTTTGATTCCTTATCATGTAAGTAACACTGGGTTTGCGTGTCTGGAGCTGCTGTGTTGTTGGCGACTAACAATGAACACTTGTTTGTATTTACTCTTGTGTACTGTATGTTCTTTTTTTGTGCTTCCTTGTCGTTCGTTCATCATCTGCGCTTTATTTTTCGTGAAGCATTTTGTTGCGCGTCAGCTGTGATAGACAGACACCCACTCTTGTATTGCGTGTGTAACAGTGGCCAGATAGTGAGAGTTGTGCAGGTAAACCACTCCACACTGATGACCAATAGAGAATGTGGTGTTTAGCATCATTGTTAGTGCACTCGCCTTGCCTGCCCGCAGCGATTGGGCTGGGGTTCAAGACTGACTCGGAGCAGGGTGGTTAGGATTGGAGGGTGACTTTTGGAGGCGGAGCAATGAAGAGAGGGGTGGGTTTGTTTGGGCTGATTTCAAATATCAACAATGTCCAACAGCGTTGTTGAAAAAATACATACACCACCTTTAATATAAAGGTGCTGGTCATATAATTAGAATATCATCAAAAAGTAAATTTTTTTATTGTAAATTATTTTTAAAAATGAAACTTTCATATATTTTAGATTCCCTACATGTAAAGTTTTATTATTATTTTTTTTTTAATTTTGATGATTAGAGCATACAGCTCATGAAAGTCCAAAATCCAGTATCTCAAAATATTAGAATATTTCCTAAGATCAATCAAAAATTGGATTTGCAAAACAGAAAAGTTCAAGTTCTTTAAAGTATGTTCATTTGTACACTCAATACTTGGTCGGCAGCACTTGCTCCTAGCACAAATTACAGCATCAGTGAAGTGTGGCATGGAAGTGATCAGCCTGTGGCACTGCTGAGGCACTATTGAGCCTTCAGATCATCTGTATATTGTTGGTTCGACTGTTTCTCATCTTTCTCTTGAAAATATCCCATAGATTTAGGTCAGGCATGTTGGCTGGCCAATAAAGCACAGTAATATCATGGTCAGCAAACCACTTGGAAGTGGTTTTTGCACTGTGGGCAGGTGCTAAAGTCCTGCTGGAAAAGGAAATCAGCATCTCCATAAAGCTTGTCAGCAGATGGAAGCATAAAGTGCTCCAAAATCTCCTGGAAGATGGCTGCATTGACTTTGCACTTGATAAAACATAATGGACCAACTCCAGCAGATGTCACAGCCCCCCAAATCATTACTAACTTCAGAAACTTCCCACTAGACTTCAAGCAGCTTGGATTCTGTGCCTCTCCAGTCTTCCTTCAGACTCTGGGACCATGATTTCAACATGAAATGCAAAATTTACTTTTATCTGAAAAGAGGACTTTCGACCACTGTTCACTGTCCAGTTCTTTTTCTCCTTAGCCCAGGTAAGATGCTTCTGACGTTTTTTCTGTTTCAGAAGTGGCTTGTAGTCCTTTTCCTGAAGATGTCTGAGTGTGGTGAATCTTGATGCGCTGACTCCGGCTTCATTCTACTCATTGTAAAGCTCTCCCAAGTGTTTGAATCGGCTTTACTTGACAGTATTTCAAGCTTGCGGTCATCCCTGTTGCTTGTGCACCTTTGCCTACCCAATTTCTTCCTTCCAGTCAACTTTGCATTCAATATGCTTTGATATACATCACTCTGTAAACAGCCACCCCATTCAGTAATGACCTTCTGTCACTTACTCTCTTTGTGGAGGGTGTCAATGATTGTCTCCTGGACCATTGCCAAGTCAGCAGTCTTCCCCATTAGTGTGGTTTCAAAGAACAAGAGATATCCGGAATTTATACTGTAGGGATGGTAATTTAATGAAACTCAAATGTAAATATTCTAATATCAACAATGTCCAACAGTACGTGAAATGTTTTACTTTACATTGATCTAAAAATGAAAGTTTCATTTACAATAAAAAAATGAACCACAATATTCTAATTATATGACCAGCACCTTAATATATATATATATATTCTAATGGAGTTCATTTAAATTGTAATAATGCTTTACTGTTTTACTGTATTTTATCTTTATATGCAGCCTTGGTAAGCATAATAGACTTCTTAAAAAAAAAAAAAACATTTAAAAAATCATACCAACCCCAAACTTTTGAACGGTAGTGTATGTGTAACATCAAATGCATACAAAACAACAAATATCTGCAAGTAACTTGGCATTAAACAGCGATGATAATTATTCAGGGCTAACCGCTATTCCAAATAAACCTCAAAGAAATATGCATGAAATATGACCCTTTGCATGTGTTCAAGATGTTTGCTGATGTACAACCAACAATTAGGTACTGACTACTTGATAAGAAGTACCTTGTCAAATCCAAACCCTTTTCTGGGATTTGTAAAAACCTATAAGGCCTACTGTTTGGAGCTGAAATGGAAACCAGCAGACAGAAGTAGGGTCAAAGGTTACAGTTTCATGGCAACAGGTACCATGGTGACATGCGTAAAAGCATGCAAAGAAACATGATTGTACGAAGACTGGACTGTACCATGCTGTTTGTAGATAGGGGGTTTTCTATAGATATTATCTTTGACTTTAGTCTCTGAGAATGGAAGACAAAGAGAGGAAGAGAGCAAGAGAATAAGAAAAGATGAATAAAGAAGCATGAGTTATTAGAGCATGGAATCAGGGCAAAAGAAAGGGCAGCAAATGCAGTATATGATGCTGTAAAAGATTCCAGATATTGTAGTTCATTTAATTATCATCATGTGCAGAAATGCTCATGGTTGGCATGCAATGATCAAGCATTTTGCCTTTGACTTTGACAAAATCCTCAGCTTTGAAAAAAAAAATGGATTTGAAATATGAATTTTTCTGCAGTCAGAATCATGTATAACATAATAAATAACAAAAGCTTCATCTCATTTTCAACTTAGAAGACAGAAATATCACCTAAAATGAGCTAGGCCAAGAGGAAAACAGGGAGATAAATGGTGTAATTGCAATGACATAATGTCTTAATAATTGACACAGCATGTGTATCTCTACAGCTTGTTTAGGTCATCTCAACCTCACGTCTGCTTCTCAACCATTACTTCTAGAAAAAATCAGTCATTTAATGTAACACATGTGGGACATTTTAAGAGCTGTTTCAGCCTCTGCCAGCATTGGAAACAAGACGTCATTAGAAAAAAGGACAGAAAACACATGAAACTGATCATTAGTTTTATTTTAAACATATCCAGGGACGAGCAATGACAGTAATAAGTTTATTTTATGTACTAAAAATAGGGCTTTGCTTAAAATAATGAGTTGTAAATGTACTAAATTTATGTAAATCATGCAATGATGTACAAAAATGACATTTAGGTTCAGAGAAAGATCACAGAATATTATGAAGGCAGAATATGAATATGAATTATTCAGTCTGCCAGCTTCTTTCATAAAATAGAAGCATTTATGTGGTCGAAAAAGAGGGTTTAATATTGAGAGGACAGAAGAAAAGAAGAGATATGAGTAAAGGACAAGAGATTTAGCACCTACCTGGGATGTGGAAATGCCGTGGGGCTGCCACATATGTAGAGGAAGGAGATTTGCCATCGGAGTAGGTGGAGAGACTGGGGGTACTCCGCCCACTTTCACTACCTCGAGGGGTTGAAGGTCACGGCCGACACGAAAAAGAAAAGGAAAGAGAAGAAGAGTTGACGGGTTTCCAGAATTATGCTGAATTGAGTTTTAAGTGTTCCAATAAGCCTCACAATACAGCCAGCTCAAAAAAGACAAAAAAAATTGTCTTTGCATTGGAGATTGTGAAAGTGTGTTTATACTGATAACATCTGTTCAGCAGAGACTCATGCTTTATCCTCTGCTTGAACTGAGCAGACAAGTAGATATGAATTGAACATAGACAGAAAAATAGATAAAATGTTATTGGCAGGCTGAATTGTGATGCAATCATCATCTTTAGGGTATTTATATTAGATATAATTAGTTAGATAGATTAGGTATTTATAATCACAGTCTTTTACCAAACTGAGACTAAAGGAGAGAGAGAATCTCTTATTCATCTATTCACTAAAATGTTTAATTTAAATCAATGAGATGTCATTTGCGTATGTTGAAAGCAAAAATATGAATACACAAACATAATTGTCTCTTTCTCTGTCTCCTTTTTCTTTTATTTCTCTCTTTCATACACACTTGCAACTGTCCTTCAGACACATGCACACACCATTTAACACACAAAGTGCTGTTAGTAAAAATTCACCCTGTATCAGGGGAAAATCTTCCACACATCTGGAGCTGGGGGAGCAGGAAATTGTCAAAAAACACAGCAAACATACACAAATCACAACACTGGAGCACACTGTGGAGTATGAAGGTCTCGATGCTTCCCATTACTCATTAAAATGTGATTTTATTGCAATTGCAACGCCCTTCTTGTGTCAGCTGGGTGTAATGCAACATGTTTCATCACTAACACATATTATGTGAATGATTTCCATATTCATTTTATATATCTTAAGTAGAAACCAAACTCAGATGGTGATATGACAAGATCGAGGCAGCTATAGCATGCGATGGTTTTGCATTTGTAAGGAAGAGCCAATTTTCGTCTTGTGTGGCTCCTTTACCAATAAGAAGTCAATTAGTGCCATAAACAGCTAAGTGTATCATAAACGGCACACTCCAAACACAACCTCAATGTACATTCATGCTGCATTCAAAGGTTGGCCTGGAATTGCACAAGGCCGAAGTTTATGCCACTGTGCCTGGCAAACCAACCCAAAATTACAGCTCATCAATTTACCCCTTTAATCTTCTCCTGCGAACTTTATTCCTGCTCTTTCTACTTCTTGTAGAGAAACCACAAAACCCAAATCTGTAGCTTGATTTACAGTAAATATAAAGGGTTTTCTTTTCCTGTTTTCCATCATACTTTCCTCCTCTTCACAGACATCTTTTCTTGACGAATAATTACTCTCCAATATATTTTAGATATACGTAGAATGTATTTACAGAAACTTTTAGGATTTTGACATTTTTAAACAAAGTTATGATGTAAAATGAAGAAATATTTCAGATTCTGCCTTATTTCTAGGTCAGCAATTAAATAAGCAAATTTGTTGTACTGATATTGATCTTGATGTTTTATAATTATGAATTTCTTATATTTTTCATTCAAACTTAAATTGATTCTATAGTATCACTTGTAATGATATTATAATAGTATAATGTTCAACTATAAAAATTTGTATTAAAGTAGAAACATTCAAAATACAAGCATTTTCACTACACCATATCTCCACCTGAAAATTACTGCCTGACTAAGTATGCATGTTAAAGGATTAGTCCACTTTAAAATCAAATTTTCCTGATAATTTACTCACCCCCATGTCATCCAAGATGTTCATGTCTTTCTTTCTTCAGTTGAAAAGAAATTAAGGTTTTTGATAAAAACATTCCAGGATTATTCTCCTTATAGTGGACTTCAATGGCCTCCAAACAGTTGAAGGTCAAAATGACAGTTTCAGTGCAGCTTCAAAGGGCTTTAAACGATACCAGACGAGGAATAAGAGTCTTATCTAGCGAAACAATCAGTCATTTTCTAAAAAAATACAACTGTATATGCTTTATAAACACAAATTATCGCCTTGCACATACTTCCGCTTTCCGTATTCTTCAAAAAGCTTACGCTGTATGTCCTACGCCTTCCCTATTCAACTTACAGAACGAACGCGGCGCCATTTTCGTTATTTTCTGTAAGTAGGTGTAGGACATACAGCGTAAGCTTTTTGAAGAATACGGAAAGCGGAAGCACGTGCAAGGCGATAATTTATGTTTATAAAGCATATACAATTGTATTTTTTATCATTTCGCTAGATAAGACCCTTATTCCTCGTCTGATATCGTTTAAAGCCCTTTGAAGCTGCACTGAAACTGTCAATAATCCTGGAATGTTTTCATCAAAAACCTTAATTTCTTTTCAACTGAAGAAAGAAAGACATGAACATCTTGGATGACATGGGGGTGAGTAAATTATCAGGAAAATTTTATTTGAAAGTGGACTAATCCTTTAAGTTAAATAAAACACTTGAAAATACTGAAAAGAGAGAAATAACAGCCACAAAGTAAATGGCAACACTAACACAAACATACAGACAGTCACTCCGAATATCAAGTGCATGGTGGAAAATTTCATCTTACCAGACAAAGCACAACATCAACTACAGTACAACAAATAAATGCATATTGATGGTCACCACCAACGTTCGCATTTGTCTTGTGCATAAAGTTACTGTTTCAGCTCAAATATAATGAATGTCCACAGGTTTTCCATGCAAAATGATTGGACATACAAACTCTATATAAACACAAGCAAGCATTAAAAATGGATTGGTCCAAGGACTGAACCTTGTGGTACACCTACAATCTCACATCACTGTAATACACTGGTGATACACAGTGAAAGAGAGACTGTTTATTAGGGTTTACCGTAAGAAGGCAAATTGAGGTGCAGGGCTGTCCTAGGCCTACTTTCAGACTTTGCTTCCTGTTTGAATCCTGTCTCAATCCCTGTTCAGGAAAGGTGGATGAAGGATAGGGTAGTAATTTCATGTCTGCAATTTGCTAGTCCATTGTGAATGCAAACCCTTATGAAGCTCTAAGAGTTACGGAGCTTGACCCATTGTTCATTAGTGTTGCAATCCAATTCCAACAGCAAGAACTTCATGCACATTGTGATAGTCTTAAGTTCTTTAAACAGCATTTTTAGTATTGCACTCGTTTAGTCATATTGTCAGGGGGAAGTGAATCTTACCAATCAAATCAAATTCAATTGCACACTTAAGTTCACACGAATGCAGTCAGTAGGTGGTTTGGAACTAGACCAAGGCCTGCATGAAGAGTTGTAGTACCTCTAAAGTAAGGGATGTAGTTGTGCTGTTGGAGCAATGCCAGAGTAGTGGGGTTGAGGGGCAGGGCCACACCACTGCTCCCTGCCTGTGGAGTGTTTCTACCACTGCTGCTGTACAAAGGCAGTGGGGAGGAGCCTCTGGCACTACCATGGGTGCTACTCCTCCCCGAGGTTGGTATAGGCAACAAGTTGGAATTTTCTGGATGGGTGGTGTATTTGACGCTCAGATATTGCTCTGAGCAAGAGACCGAGCCGGTCAGGGAAGAATGGCAGTAATATGAGATCAGCAACTACACTAAAAACCAAATAATTACTTTGTTCTTGAAATTCTGTTTATTGTTGTACAAAATGTGATAGTAGAATAGAACACTTTAGCTCTGTTCCAAAACTTGGTGCTTTTATGAACAATAAGGTGCCATTTATTTGATCAAATATATAATAAAAATACAGTAATATAACTACAGTGGTTCAAACGCACGAGAATACTTTTTGTGCGCAAAAACAAAACAAAAATAATGACTTTTTTTCAGGTTTTCATTACCCCAGGCAAAAAGTGGTGCTAAACTTGCTTCTAAATTACAATTGTGAAACGTTCAGCAGGGTTTAGAACGATGACAACTAGTGCAGTGTGAAAAGCGCTATAGTGTATAATAGAAAAACATAGGAGAAAAGAATAGGTGTTTTAACTAGAAGATATTTATAGGACATGCTTTTGATTGTGGTTCAAGTAATCACCTAAGCCTATGATGCCTTAAAGGGATCGTTCACCCAAAAATTCTGTCATCATTTACTCCTCCTCAAGTAGTTCCAAACCTGTATGAATTTCTTTGTTCTGCTGAACACAAAGAAAGATATTTGGAAGAATGTCAGTAACCAAACAGATCTCGCCCCCCATTGACTATCATAGTATTTATTTTTCCTACTATGGTAGTCAATGGAGTGCGAGATCTGTTTGGTTTTTCATGCAGGTTTGTGACCATTTGAGGGTGAATAAATGACGACAACTCACAACTCACTAGGTTTTGGAACAGTGTGTGATGGTGTAGAACATCCAAATCACTGAAAAGACTCATAGATACACAATAACTGCGCAGGTAAGAATGACTCGGTGTTTATGTAAGTATCAACATGTATATGGAGGAATACCTGGTCTGCTGTAGGTCTGTGGTGAGCGGGAAGGCGTATAGCGGCCATAACCCCCTAAAGAGCTGTTGGAGCTGGGGCTGGAGGGCCTCCTCTGGCGGGGAGACTTTTCCCCATCTCCCTAGAAACAAACAGACAGTATTATTTAGTCTGAAAGTGTCAGACAATTAGCAAAGTTAAAAGGTGACCACTATGGCACTGGGACACACAGGAGGAGACTATAAAGCTGAAAAAGAAACCAATCTACAATAATCAGCCCTAACTAGTAATAGGCTGATCATTGAGTAATTTCAAACTGAAGATGGTGAAAAACACACAATACTATTCATGTCACCAAACCACATCTATTCAATTTCACAAACTACAACAACTATTCACAAAATATGAAGAAACACTAGGTCTCATTTACTAATCATACACATATATGCATAAAATGTGTGCAAACATATTCAATTAGAAATAATGAACCATCAAGTAAAGTTCAGTAAATGTATTCTGATGTCTATTTATGCCAAATTGTTTTTTTATTATTACAATTATAAATTGTAATAAATTAAATTATAACTACAATAACCCCTACTTATTTCAGAGCAGGACAAATTATTAATCTGGCACAGATTCTGCATTAAAAATAAAAATAAAATGTAATCAAAATGTATATTAAAAAATAATAATAAAAATTAATTTGGCAGAAATTTTGTGCGAGAACCTTTTCTGTACATACAATTACACAATTGATATGCCATGATTAGCAAATAAGACCCACTGAAACAATAACAGGGCCTGTTTCTTCATGTCAACTCTACTGTACCTCAGTTGGAGTAGGGGTGAGTTGCTGGGGTGACTGTAAACAAAGACAGCAAATGAGTAAGATGGACTGGAATGCAATGATAGCTATGTTAATGAAAAATGAGCTTTTCTCCTTAACTGAGTCACTTTACATGACTGAAACTATTCTAATACTTCAGTGAAATAGCAAAAATGAGTGAGTGATGCTGGATGATGAGTGAAGATGATTAGATTTAAAAATGGCACTGTTATAACAAATAAGTACACACAAGCTGCAGCTGTTGTATGAGTAATTATGCTAGACTTTTACTTTAAGTCACCTGTGATAAGTAAAAATTGTCAAAAGTGGAGGAAATGTATTTGTCATTCCTCATGTAAGCTAGTCTGAGGAGTTTTTACCTCTCCAAAGGTCCTGTCCTCCACAGGATAGCTCACATAGGGCGAGTATGAGAGCATGTCAGGTCTGTCAATATTGTAGATCGCTTTGATTTTAGGAAGAGCAGCCAGGTCCTTGTAGTCCAGAAGTTCATCACCCAGTTTTGCCTTGAGAAAGAGCAACATTATAGCATTATAACTCTCTCTAGTCACCCTTTTCCTACACCCTATGACACTTTGTGTGAATTGTAGGAGTAAATTCCGTTAAACTGTAAACAATCAGTGAAAGGCCCGTTCTGTGAAAGCAATAATAAGCTTTTTAAAAAGCTTATTCTACTCACCTTTCAACCATCGAACATTAAAAGGAAACTTAAAAGTGTAAAAGCATTAACAAATTACTACAAAAGACCAAGGTCCCTATTTTAACGATCTAAACGCAAAGTGTAAAGCGCACGGCGCAGGTGCACTCAGGGCGTGTCCAAATCCACTTTTGCTATTTTAACGACGGAAAAACGGTCCGTGCGCCGGGGCGCATTTTTGAAATGGGTTGTCTCTATTCTCTTAATGAGTAATGGGTGTAACGTTCAATAAACCAATCAGAGTGTCATATCCCATTCCCTTTAAGAGCGAGATGCGCTCGCGCCATGGCGGATTGCTATTTAGACAACTATTTATATAGTTGGTCTATGGCGCAGTCTATTTTCAGCTCCTTAAAATAGCAATGCGCCGGCAATGCGCCTGAACACACCTCTTTTTTAGACCAGCACGCCCATGGGCGCACTAACTGGTGCAAATGCATTTACTAATTTAAGGACGTGGCGCTGAACGGGAAAACACGAATGGCGCCGGATGCAAACTAGCAAACACACTTGCGCTGCGCCTTGCGTCGCATTGCGGCGGGTGTATTATAGGGCCCCGTGAATGACCCCAAAAGCTCAATTCTCTCCACAGCAATATTACAGATGGGTTAAACATCACTTGTAGCAGTATTTGTCTACATTATGTAACATATGTTGCCTTAGTCAAAAATGTTCATTTATTGAGAGATAATATTTCAAAGTGCTTTTCATCGTTTTGACAGATAACAACAATTATATTTGCTTTAGAAACATTCCAGAACAGGGAATGTTTAATCCCTAATAGGGATAAGAAGTGAAAAGGGGAGACAGTTACATTTTAAAGTATCTGGGTGAAAAAAAAGTAAATCGTAAATTGTAAAAGTAAATTGGGAGAGCAGAGCTCAAATGTGCAGTATATGTTGTCTTTTTTCATACTGTTACAGCGTAATACAAAGAAAAAAAGAAAATAATAAGGAAGAAAAGAATGCAGCAAAATACCAAGTGTTACGTTATTCTTCTGACGTCTGAAAATGGAACATAATATAAAACAACCCTGATAAGGATTATTATAGAGCAACCTTATGATTTGAAATGATTTGTTTCAGTCTTTTTGACTGGAAGTTCCCCAAAACAGAAGTGCCTCCCATAATTCAAAATGCAGTAGGCTCATGAGGAAAAGGTGGATAACTCTCACATGGTTATTCGTATGCTTGTGTGTTGCTGCCCACTGGTGGCAAACTTGAACAAATGAAAAGTAATAAAGCGTGAAATCATTTTCAGATGTGCACTTACATAGATAACTCTGCTAGGGGAGCCAGATGCACTGGAGGCAGGAGCAGAGGTGATGCTCTCAGAGGAGGTTCTCGTCACCTGGAAACAAAAACAAGGTAAGATATATGAACACAAAGGCACTAAACCAGAAGGGGACAGCAAACAAAAAGACAGTAGAAAAACATGGAAAAGTTCTAGTGACTCTTATTGACTCAAGTGAAATCATACAAAGTTAACAGTCATGTTAAGTTTTAAAGTCATAAATGATTTAATAGAGCCATTTCCTTGTGGCTGTTACTATTGTGTGGACATAAGAATTTATCGGTTTTCACACAAGTTATAAAGGATTAAACAGAAAAGGTTTTGCCATTAGGAACGATGCTTTTTTCTTCTTTTATCAAGCACTTCTTGTTATATAGGAACAGATACACAGTAAACTGCAATAAATAGATTTTAATCTGTATTTTTGTCTTATTTTCAAGTAAAAGTATATAAACATGCTAATTTAAAATAAAATTGGAGAAGAAAACCTTATTTGTCTTAGTCAAATGCAATATAAATTTATAATGTTGCAATATAAATGGCACATTGGACAAACGGTAGATTGCTGCAAGTTACATACTTAAGAGGAAATGGTCAAAATCAACAAACAGGTAGTCTAAACTCTAGAGATTCTTCTTACAATATTATTAAAGATTTTCCATTTTATTAATAATGCATTCAGGGTCATTTCACAGTGTCTTCTCTATACCTACACACAGTGCGTCTCAATCAGCTCCCTAGCTTCCTAGGTCGTGAATCAGTATATCATGTACATGAATTCGGGAACTGGTAAGGACAGTAAGGACACTGGCTCACTCCACATTGGGACACAATGGGTTATTTAAAGTACATTATGATAAATAAATACTTTAATTGTTATATATATGTGAAACATTCAACCGTAAATGAATAATAAATGTTAGCTAGATTATGTTCATTACCTGTTGTTCATAATAGGTTGTATTAAAAAAAACGTCTATTGCATGTCATGTTATTATGTGCAGTGAGTTGGCTCACGTGATTTATGTTTCATGCTTCAGAACTTCAGTTAAAGGAGCATAGTGAGCATCCATGCTCCCTGGTTTTCACGGTGCATTGTGGGACTTTTTAGAGATTGAACGTTTTAGTGCACTGGTAGGATTTTGCGATTGAGGCAGCCCTTAAAATAGCCAATTCCCTGATCAGTGCCCTGACTACTGAACTTAGGAACTGATTGAGACACACACTGATTTAGAATATTTATCCAGATGTTGAAACCAGTTCTTTGGTTCCCGATTTCTACTGGGTGGGTGTGGCAGTCGCCTATAGTGGCCTGGCAGGCCCATTTTGGGCCTCAGTGAGCATTCTATTAAAGCTGAAAGCAGGTCGGGAGGTAAGCCCATGCAGAGGGGAGTGGGCTGCATGTCACAAACCTGCTCATGTACATTGGAATGGAGATCAGTGAGCTGAATCCGCACCTGTTTCTGCAGGGAAAGGGTTGTTACAGTGAAGCGCTTCCACATACTGCACATCACCTTTGTTTAAGATATGCAACTAGATGGATTTCCTGGAAAATTATTTTGCATAATATATTTCAGAGCATGTCAGCTACCTAAACCAGAGCTCATTTTCATGTCGTAACATTGCACATCTTTTTAGGTTCTGTCACTGATTCTAGCTGCTATTAAATAAATTATCATAGGCTTTGGTCTTTAATGACATTCAAGTGGGGGGAATTCACTAAGAATGAATTGGATGTGCTTATTTGCATATTCTATCTGTGCCTGATTCATTTAAAGTGCCCCCTTTATGCTATTTTAAAGGTTCCTAATTTTGTTTTGGAGGTCTCCTACAATAGGTTTACATGCATCCAAGGTCAAAACACTGTAATTTTCTCATACTATACATTGCAGTATCACTTCTTTTCTCACAGTATTTGAGACGATTTGATCAAGGATCTGGTCCCCTCCTTTGCGAGAGCCTACTCTGCTGTGATTGGTCAGACGGCCCAGTCTGTTGTGATTGGTCTACTGCTTACAGCATGTGTCGAAAACTAAATTTCCATTACCATATCTGAATTTCAGCACACTTGTATACACAGTGATACGAACAGTAATGATCGGTTTATAACGAGCGACGGTTTTACCATATCAATTCGAGCCAGAGTCCTCATCCTTTGGAAGTGCATGCAAACTGGATTTGCTTGACATGTGAACAACACAAACCAAATTCTTCCAAGCCTCAGCTAAAACTACAGTGTTTGAGGGCCAGTCAAAATAGTCATTGTTGGCAGGCAGCAGAACAAACCTACTTAGGTTCATGCATGCAGGAAGTAAGACTGGAATTACTGATGACTCAGTAGCAGCTCAGAATTGGTTCTTTATTTTGGGAGACAAACTCCATGCACTTTGATCTTTGAAACTATGCAGACCTTTCACATTCAGCTATTTAACACACTACATGAAAAATAATATCTGAAAAAGCATAATAGGGGCACTTTAAGGAATTTTGCTAATTCATTAACAGCACAACCATGCAAAATTAGTACTGAGCACAATTTGCAGCTTTCTTGGATGGTTGTGGAGGATGAAATCTTGCATACTTCACTGGTATATTCACAGAATCGCTCCACCACCATGATCCAGGCACCTTAATCGTCTCTTTAAAATGCCAAAAGTGTGCTTGACAATAACATACAAACTGGAAGTTTGTAGATTACAAAACTTTTCTCTGTTAGTTGATGAATAACAACTACCATGATCAATTTTTCAAATTTCTCTTAAACAAAATTCATTTAAAATACAGTCAACCTATTTCCTGAGGGCGAAAGTATCCAGTTCGTTGAAAAAGGTGCAATATATATTAAGCCTAATTTACATAAAGAGAATGACTCTGTTTCAGAGCATTTAGCTCTAAGTCAAACTGGATTGCAGTTACCTTACTCTTCTCCTCCATACGCGCCGCCTGTCTGCAAGGAGGATGCCAGATGGAAGAACCTGTGAAAGAGAAAGCAAAAAAGTACTAAAAAGTCAGTATTACAGTATTTGCCACTTAAAGGGTTAGTTCACCCAAAAATGAAAATTCTGTCATTTATTACTCACGCTCATGCCGTTCCAGACCCGTAAGACCTTCGTTAATCTACGGAAAGCAAATTGAGATATTTTTGTTGAAATCCGATGGCTCTGTGAGGCCTGCATAGGGAGCAATGACATTTCCTCTTTCAAGATCCATTAATGTACTAAAAACATATTTAAATCGGTTCATGTGAGTACAGTGGTTCAATTTTAATATTATAAAGCGACGTGAATATTTTTGGTGCGCCAAAAAAAACAAAATAACAACTTATTTAGTGATGGCCGATTTCAAAACACTGCTCAGGAAGATTCGGAGCATAATCAATCAGTGTGTCGAATCCACAGCTCGGAGCACCAAAGTCACGTGATTTCAGCAGTTTGGCGGTTTGACACGCGATTCGAATCATGATTGATTCCATTATGCTCCAATCTTCCTGAAGCTGTGTTTTGAAATCGGCCATCACTAAATAAGTCATTTTGGGTTTTTTTGGCACAGCAAAAATATTCTCGTTGCTTTATAATATTAATATTGAACCACTGTAATCACATGAACTGATTTAAATATGTTTTTAGTACATTAATGGATCTTGAGAGAGCAAATGTCATTGCTGGCTATGGAGGCCTCACTGAGCCATCGGATTTCAACCAAAATATCATAATTTGTGTTCCGAAGATCAACAAAGGTCTTACGGGTGTGGAACGGCACGAGGGTGAGTAATAAATGACAGAATTTTTTTTGGGTGAACTAACCCTTTAAGTCACTTGTAATGGCTGTATGTCATTGCATTAGAAGTGGCATCAGCAAAAATAAATAAATAAATAAAAATATTAAAAATTCAGTATAACTTCACTTTCCTAAACCATTTTTGCAATTTCTTTGGTGTCTTTATTATTTCTTTGATATTTTGTTATATAGCACAAATACATACATTACCATTCAAAAGTTAGTAAGATTTAATTAAAAGAAATTAATACTTTTATTCAGGATACATTATATCGATCAAAATTGACAGAAAGTTTTTGTAACATTATAAATGTCTATGCTATTTCAAATAAATGCTGTTCTTTTGAACTTTCTATTCAATTTTTCTATTCTTTTGAATTTTCTAAAAATGCATCATGGTTTCCATGAAAATATTAAGCAGAACAGCTGTTTTTAACACTAATAATAATTATCAATAATGTAATAAGAAGTGTTACTTTTGAATGATTTGAATGATTTCTGAAGGATCATGTGACACTGAAGACTGGAGTAATGGCCATCACATGAATAAATTACACTTTAAAATATATTAAAAAATAAAAGTTATTTCACAATATTACTGTTTTTACTGTATTTTGATCAAATAAATGCAGCCTTGGTGAGCATAAGAGACTTCTTTCAAAAATGTTAAAAGATTTTACAGACCCCAAACATTTGAATGGTGGTGTAGATTTTTAAGTGTGGTTTAAATACATTTTGGGCCCACAGTACTTAATTCAACTAACTTATCTACCTGAGGTGTTAGCATGCTCATATATACCCCTATATAAACTGGCATTCATAAACTATGAAGTAATACAATCATTCACCCCTAGAATGAGTCAGCAGTTGTTTATTTCATTTCAGCTAGATTAAAAAAGGCTTCTAACTGATTTGGCCACCTAGATGTAAAGCCTTGTCCACATCTGACTATAAATTTCCTTTGACAAACTGCAGTGCAGCGAGTTTCTTTGCTAAATCACTGTGCAGAGTCCAGTGAGAGACTGAATTGTTGCAATGTTTGTGGTGGGACACGAGAAAAAGTAAAACCACAAATCTTATGATGTCAAATGTTTATTTTCTTTTTTATAATTTAAATCACATGTGACTAGTGTGAGCTTTCAGCTTTATATGACTGTCTATTGCTTTATAATTTAAATACAAAACAAACTATCCATCCATGTTTTTGTTAGTACAGATACTGTGTTTTCTTAAGCATGACACTCCATGTACACTAATACATATACTGTATACAAATGATTCAAAAATTCCCATCAATAGAGCCCAGCTGTGTCTGAACAGCCTGTCTGTCTGGTTTCATGGTCTAAAATTAGAGAACTTTGCAGAGGAAAATGTTTCCTGCAGCATTCTGACACAAATCATCAAATCAAATCTCCACAACAAATCAATTTTCTTCATATTTTCTAAAGAATATTACAAGCAGATTTGGGAGGCACAGAGATGAAGTCACTCATGAGAGACTAAGGCTCCATCCATCAGATGAATTATTTGTGATCCAAATTGACTAGTGTCCAAATTGATTAGGCTCTATTAAAAAAAAAAAAAAAAAAAAAAATATATATATATATATATATATATATATATATATATATATTTTTTTTTTTTGACAACATCATTTGTTCAATTCAAGCATACCGTTCAAGAACACACTTGCATACTGTTATACAATTTTTTGTTATGAATATTATATGTAATTATATGTTTTATTGTATTGTAGGGATGATGTTTTTTGCATTGTATTTGATGAGATTTAAGTTACCTTGCAGGTACATCTCCTCGCCCTCTCCAAACATCTGGTCACAGCGTGCACATTTGGCACATGTGGGATGATAGTGTTTTTCTCCAGCCTGCAAAAGATAAACAGAGAGCACACATCAGTCATTCAAATCCACTGCAGGAAATTATGAATTAATTTATACACAAAACATAATTTACATTCAGTGATTTTACTCCCCAAATAATGTAGGTTATCTAATAAAGTTCAAATGCTAACAGCAGTAGGGGTTAGAAAAAAAACCCCTGGGACACAGAGAGAGGAGCTGGTGGTGCAAAACTGCCACACTTCACTTCTTATGGTCACATTAATTTCATTTTAAAACTTTGGCCAGACCACTATACACAAAATAGCTTTCCATATTGCTTGAGTGGCTCTGCCTCAGCAGGCTTACTGTACTGTACTGCAAAAATCTCACTCTGCAACACCAAAAAATATTTACAAACATTTTAAAGTACATTTGTAAAGTGCAAAATATACACAATGGCAGTATTTGAATTTGTACTGGTTTTATCAGTTTTTTAATGTCAAATCAAAAGAAAAAATATTCATTTTATATATGTAAAATATTTTAGTTCCTTTTGACCCTTGGGTGAAATATGACCCAGGCTGAAAGACAAACAGAAAGATGATATGCCAAAAAGGCACAGTATGGTCTCATATTTCATATATCAACAACAAAAAAATAACAAGATAATGTCTTTTCTCCTTACATTTTCTCTAGATTTCACTTTATTAGTATGATAATTAATAATTTTAGTGTTTCTTAGAGCTCTGTCAGGGTGTAGATTTGTAAATAGTTGAATAGGTAAAAAGGTAAATAGATCTAGACTGTTTCATCTACTTTGAGAGAGTACAGATTTGTAAAATCTATTTCATCTTTTATATTTTCCTAATCTATTTCATCAATCTTCATTAAGTCCTAAAGGACTCATCTATAATCTATAATCTAATTTTCAGCATGCTGTTTTTACTTTTCAACACATGTTGATTGAATATCACGTGCATCATAACCTGCAGTGGAAAATCCACTCATCCTCCTCCTCAAAGCTCCTCCCTCTCAATGGCCATCCTCTTTGAACACAGCTACAGTCCTGCTACTGGAAATGTCATGACATTTCAGGTTCTGATATGACTCCCCATTAACTGCTACAGAGTAAATTGGACCTGAAAACCACGCTCAGCTTTTTTTCACTTTCTGTTTCCATCTAAGCGGTTATACAAATGAAACAAACAGTTTAAAAATCCCTTCAAATATGCAATAAAAACCTTTACCTTTGATTACCTCAATACCCCGATGGTGTCTAAGCTTGTAAATTGGCATTACTCCTGAAAGGTGGGCTAATTATTCTTCCTAACATAAGCATACCTGTATCAACTAGTCTTCAGTTCATGTAAAAAATGTTGCCAAGGGGAAAAGAATATGCCAAGATACCAATTTGCATGACTTCATTTATTTCACATCTGCTTAAAGCACTTGGCACAGCAGTTGTGTACGTAGTTAAAAATACCATCCTAAACTATGAAGTCACACAGTGACTCAATCTAATTCTGGGTTACTAAGAGAAGGTGCCAGTGCCAAAAGGACACTATTGCAACAGTTTGCAACCTCTGACAAATATTCAACACACACAAATAAACAAGCAGATTTAAAGAGCTCTAAGAAACACAAATATGTAGATCTTTATGTGTATGTGACAATAATGAAATACACACATAACTTATTGATTTATAAGCAATATTTACCCATATGAGACCACCCAATGGGAAACTAAGCAAATACAAAGAACAACTACATCAATAGGGTGCTTGTTAAGGTGTAACGAAATAGCTGTTTAAAGAAAAATGAGGACGAGTTTGCATGTAAGAACAAAAGAGAGTGAACAAAACAGAAAAAGTGAAAGAGAGATGCAATATGAGGAGATGGATTGTTCTATACTATAATTAGACTTCAGAGGGGTTGTGACTGTCTGAGATTCTCTTTTTAAGCACTCACTAGGCTTCTGCCCCCTCCAACATGACCACTGGGATTATAGAGTACTAGAATACTAGCTCTCAGATGAGAATAAAAGCCTTTCACACACACTTAAAGCAAATATATAAAACGCAACCAAATCTTACAGGCAACAATGCTAAAATCAACATAAAACAGCATTTGCAACCCATTTTACTTGGTAATGTGACACATTTCTGAGTGAAACAGAATACTTGATTAGAAAAGTATATGGCAGGACTTGATAGTATTACTGGGAATTAAGAAAATGCTTTTATCGCTTATTTTTGCTCCTTTTTCCCCTGTGTTGTGATCCAGAGATACAGTTCTCTTTTAGAAGTTGAGTAGTAGTGCCCACAACCGTATAACGGTGAAAACACAGAAAGCCTTTAATGGCTGGGAAGCGTTGTCTCATAAATTACAGAAAATTGCATCAATGGTGGGGAAAATGTTAAAGAAGAAAATAGTGTCTATTTTGATTTCATGTTGACTTTAAGCAATGTTAACAATATAATTAAGCCATCAATTCATCTGCTTCTATTAATGAATATCTATTAATGAATCCATTCATTAAAGGTATAGTTCACCCAAAAATGAAAATTTGATGTTTATCTGTTTACCCCCAGCGCATCCAAGATGTAGGTGTCTTTGTTTCTTCAGTAGAACACAAATGATGATTTTTAACTCCAACCGTTGCCGTCTGTCAGCCGTATAATGTGGGTCAATGGGAACTTCTTTTATAAGAGTAAATAAAACTTGCTTAGACAAATCCAAATTAAACCCTGCGGCTCATGACGACACATTGATGTCCTAAGACACGAAACGATCGGTTTGTGCGAGAAACCGAACAGTATTTATATCATTTTTTACCTCTAATACACCACTATGTCCAACCGCGTTCAGCACTCGGTTAGTGAGGTCTGATCGCGCTCTGACAACGGCAGTGATGTCTCGCACGTATACTTCAATGAGTGCTAGACATCGCTTCTGCTGTCAGAGCGCGATCAGACCTTGCTAAGCGAATGCTGAACGCAGTTGGACATAGCGGTGTATTAGAGGTAAAAAATGATATATTTTAGATTTATTTACTCTTATAAAAGAAGTTCCCATTGACCCACATTATACGGCTGACAGACGGCAACGGTTGGAGTTAAAAATCATCATTTGTGTTCTACTGAAGAAACTAAGTCACCTACATCTTGGATGCGCTGGGGGTAAACAGATAAACATCACATTTTCATTTTTGGGTGAACTATCCCTTTAAGGGACCACAGCCAAATAGTAAAGATATCTTCAAACCTCAAGTACTTTTCCGGTGATGTATTTCTTGCAGGTTTCACACTGGATGCCGAACATGGCGTGGTAGTCTGCCTCACAGTATGGGATCCCATCCCTACAGAATATCAACACACATTACAGTAGATGTAATTCACTTGAACTCAAAGATGGTGACAAGTCTCTGTTTGGTCTCTGGCCTTGACAATTCCCACACTGTTCTTTCATATTAGAGCACATCAATAACACTGAGTCACTCCAGAGGGTTCAGCAGGCTTTCAGATCACTGTATCACATTATTACGATTGCTAAAACACACACAAGCACACATCTACACATTCACGCACACATAACAGGAAGAGTGGGACTAACTTGCTGATATATTCTGCATTAAGCACTTTATTGCACACTTTGCACTTGAAGCAGCCAAGGTGCCAGTGCTTGTCCAACGCCACCAGAGACTGCTCATTTTTAAACTCCTTTCCACAGCCACAGCAATCTGCAGATTGAGCGAGACAAAGGTGTAGTGTAGTACTAATGAAATGGCAAAGAGAGCTGTCATTGCAAACATTTAGGAAATGAATGAGTGTGTAAGAGTGAGAGAATAACATAATGGAAACAGATAGCAATGCAAAAAAACAGAGAACTCACTGTACACAGCCTGTGGGGGGGCCGTGCTGTTGACTGGCACAGGCTGAGTGCATTTCTCACAAATGCACTCCTTTCCATTAAACGTCACGCGGTCCCCAGCTGGAAACGGCTGCCTGCCAGAAAAGCACACACAATCAGTCACCTCATCATTCACCAAGTTTATAAAGTCATTTTCCTATGAGGATGAACTTTAAACTAGCTAAAAGCAAACTATTTATGTTCAGATGTAAGGGCACTACATTATATATGTTAAAAAACGCACAACAGGGTGACAAAACTAAATATTTTACCATATTTGCAGTTGGCAAACATTGCGAGAAATTCCCTTTAGTTCATGAGACTTTTACTGCTGTGTTAATCTTTTAAAATCAATCAAATAACTCAGCATAAGCAAAGGCAGATGCATTCTTAAAGGGATAGACAGTTTGCCCGAAATTTCATTTAAAGGTTTAGTTCACCCAAAAATCTGTAAGACATTCATCCGGATCCACATCCGTGAAACCTTCGTTCATCTTTGGAACACATATGAAGTTATTTTTAATGAAATCCGAGAGGTTTCTGTCCCTCCATAGAGATCCAATGCAACTACCGCTTTCAAGGTCCAGAAAAGTAGGAAAGGCATCATTAAAGTACTCCATGTGACTCCATAGTTTAACCTCAATTTTATGAAGCAACACAAAAAAGCATAATTTACCACTTTATTTACAAAAAAAATATTATCCAAAGATAATGTCTTTATGGAGGGACAGAAAGCTCTTAGATTTTTATTAAAAACATCTTCATTTGTGTTCCAAAGATGAACGAAGGTTAATGACATAACTTTCATTTTTGGGTGAACTAACCCTTTAAAGGTGCCATCGAATTGAAAATTGAATTTACCTCGGCATAGTTGAATAACAAGAGTTCAGTACATGGAAATGACATACAGTGAGTTTCAAACTCCATTGTTTCCTCCTTATATAAATCTCATTTGTTAAAAGACCTCCGAAAAACAGGCAAATCTCAACATAACACCAACTGTTACGTAACAGTCGGGATCATTAATATGTACGCCCCCAATATTTGCATATGCCAGCCCATGATCGAGGCATTACACAAGGGCAGGCAGTATTAACGTCTGGATCTGTGCACAGCTGAATCATCAGACTAGGTAAGCAAGCACGGACAATAGCGAAAAATGGCAGATGGAGCGATAATAACTGACATGATCCATGATTACATGATATTTTTAGTGATATTTGTAAATTGTCTTACTAAATGTTTCGTTAGCATGTTGCTAATGTGCTGTTAAATGTGGTTAAAGTTACCATCGTTTCTTACTGTATTCACGGAGACGAGAGCCGTCGCTATTTTCATTTTTAAACACTTGCAGTCTGTATAATGAATAAACACAACTTCATTCTTTATAAATCTCTCCAACAGTGTAGCATTAGCTGTTAGCCACGGAGCACTATCAAACTCATTCAGAATCAAATGTAAACATCCAAATAAATACTATACTTACGCAATTAGACATGCTGCATGACGAACACTTTGTAAAGATCCATTTTGAGTGTTATATTAGCTGTGTGAACTTTGTTTATGCAATGATAGAGTCGAGAGCTCGGGAGGGGGTTGAGAGCGCAAGCAATTAAAGGGACCGCAGCCTGAATCTGTGCATTTCTAATTATGCCTCAAAATAGGCAGTTAAAAAAATTAATTTAAAAAAATCTATGGGGTATTTTGAGCTGCAACTTCACAGACACATTCAGGGGACACCTTAGACTTATATTACATCTTGTAAAAAAACGTTCGATGGCATCTTTAATAATAATAATAATAAATTCTGTTTTCACAAGGAGAAGTTTTGTTTTCCATTCAACGAAAAGCAATGGGGACAGATGCTGTCAAGCTTTAAAAGTTACAAAAAAACAGCATAAAAGAAAGCAAAAACACATGTGCACTACATTTCAAGTCCTCTAAACCTGTACCAGTTGCTGTTTTAATGAAAAATAGGTCTACTGTAACTTATTTGAACATTTGCATATTCAAACTGCCACATCACAACCAGTTATCATACACATAACAAACATTATTGGTGTCAGACCTGCTGCAACAGGTCTCTGCATACAATATTGTAATATATACAAACATAAAAGAGATTTAATAGCTGTGGGGAGGGTGAATAATTACTTAAATTTCAGACTGTTCTTCACTCAAAACAATCATTCAGAAGCATATAGTATCACATATAAAGTCACATACTTTTGGACTACATTTATAGTGCTCTTTTGTCATTTTTAAAGCCTGAAAGCACAATCAGTTTTATTGTACATTTTTAAATATCTATATTAAATAACTACAGTATAAACTATTCAAATACATTGTGTAGCTAAAACTTAATTAAATTAAGTAAGAATATTAAAACCAGAAACATTAGCATATATGTTTGTACTAAGATATGTTTGTACCCTGCCCTGGCATGTACATAGTAACATGCTTAATAGCAGTAGTCTTAGTAGTCTTACTATTTACAGTGTACGCAAATAAACATCTTAAATATTCAACCTAACATCTCATTTGTGTTCCACAAGCTTTATGTGAACCAGCCAACCATTATTACATCTGTGCTACAAAGAATAGAGCAGGATAAGACCTCTAGGTTGAGTGAAGCATGCCATCATTAGACAGGCTTGATGGCACAGATTCAATCATATCTGGCTGATAGTTCAGTATGAAAGCTGATGATATCACGGTATGTTGATCATCAGCTCTCTTGCTCTCATCACCCAATGGAAGAGTCAATGTCCAAGTCCTATTAACACACCATTGCCTGATTTCAAATTTAAACCTGATGTGTTAGCCAGGCAATGTTATGCCAAACTCTTTGTGATGAATGTTGGTTGTCTGTTTTTCTTGGTATAACAATGAATACTCTGTTCCTGTGGTTGTTGGCCCAATTTACTTAGTAAAAAAATGTCATCATTAAAGAGAAAGAGCTATTTTGCAGACCTCTGTTCACACCTACTAGCTTGCCATTAAAGTTATAATAATAGCAGTAACAATAATTTCTAACTGGCAAACAGAGAAACACTATGTGTTGGAATAGGCTGGATAGAGTCATCCAGAGTAACTACAAATGAGATGTTTACGAGGTGATTTAAGATCCAATCGCACCCAAGATACCAATTGGGTACACCGTGTCCACAGAAACATGGGCATCGCTATGGAAATGTAGGAGGGACTCGTCCTGAGCAACATGTCGCATACACATACACAACATCCATTCAGAGACTGAGGGACACCCTACACCACTCTGGAAATAAGTGGCCTGGGAGCGGAGCATACACTTAACATTCTTACTGAAAGCTGATGGGTGCCCTTTCCTTCCCCTCCCTCTGTACCAAGACTGCCTTCCCATAAAATTCACTCACACATGCAGTCAGTGGCAGATCATTTAGAAATTATATATTTATCATATGACGATATAGTTAAGAAATAACGAGTAACGAGTATCAAACGTGCTCTTTGTCCCGAATAGCTTGAGTGCAAATGTGATATTGATTTTATAAAACAGTTCAATAAACAAGAAGTTAATATTGTGTTATATTTTATAGAATGGCATTTAATTACTGAATGAATCCGCGTTTTCAACTAATTAGATGAACCAATGATTCAATGGCCCATTCATTTAAAGAGCCATTTACTTCATTCCAGAATGAATCAGCTGTTTGCATCGAACGAATGAATGACTCACTGGCTTCTTCTGAAATCACATTCTTTCCTACTATATGGTAGGTGAAAAATAGTGTGTGACAAAAGAAGTATGTCCGAATTCACAGTACTCATAAAAGAGTAGGCAAAAAATACCTGGATGACCAACTTCTTCCAGCAAGATTGTGCATACAACGGACATTTTGCTATCCCATGAGGCCATGGGAGAGGATATGTGAATGGCAGTGAAGCAACGCAACTGACACTGGTGGGTCACATGATAATGACAACATGGAGAATATAGTACGTCCAAACTACATTCACACTTTTTAACACTTGCAAAGAACTTATTCAAAATAAGCATATACTCAAGGGAGTATGCGATTTCGGACGTAGCAAATGACTTACTCATTTAGACATTTGCCCCACCTATTGGCAGTTTTAGTTTCTCATTTAGAGTATAATTTCATAAAAAAAATAAAAAAATAAATAAAACCTGTATGACTTCTTTGTGGAGCATAAAATAAGATATGTTGGGAAC
Organism: Megalobrama amblycephala; assembly: GCF_018812025.1. Classification (NCBI taxonomy): domain Eukaryota; kingdom Metazoa; phylum Chordata; class Actinopteri; order Cypriniformes; family Xenocyprididae; genus Megalobrama; species Megalobrama amblycephala. The sequence continues at coordinate 15,625,454 of NC_063063.1, read as the reverse complement.
CAAACTGTTTTGGTTACCATTTACTTCCATTGTATGAACAAATCAAAATACTGAGACATTTCTCAAATTATCTTTTATATTCCACAGAAGAAAGAAAGCCATACATGTTTGAAACAACATCAGGGTGAGTAAATGCTGATAAAATTTTCATTTTTGTGTGTACTGTCCCTTTAAAACCCATTTAAAAGCCATTTATCTCATGGCATTATTTATGCAATTGTAATTAGAGTTTAAATGCATTCATGCCACCTTTGATCTATATCTATATTATCTTTATTATTTTATTATATTTTTATTATTTATTATTACTTTATTGATAAATTTGATATAGAAAAATACCATTTTGAAGTCTGGTTACTGTTACCTTACCCAAACTTAGGGTTGGACAATATGACCAAAATTTATATCACAATATAATTCTTAATTTCGGTCGATACGATGTAATTCCGATATCGATATGAACTATATAATAGCCTCAGAAAAACTGCCAAGAACGGCCACAACGTCTGTACCTACAAACGTCTGAAAAATGAATTTGCCAAATCTATGAAATCTCTTCCTATAAAACTATATAATATTTTATAAATAAAAACAGTACAAATAAATTTATGTTCAGCTTTTATTTGTATTTAGCCTTCATACAAACATAAAAATAAACATAAGACTCACTCACTTTAGTAATATTAACATCTTTAACATTAAACTATAACGTAGGCCGATTTTAATATAGATTAAAACAAAAGTGCTTCAGCCAAGATAAAGATTGTGAACAGTAAAAACAGAAAAAAAGAGTGAGAAACAACAAAAACACATTGCTGGGGCTGGGACGTTGTTGAGTGTTGATGACGTTTACACTGTTTGTCATAAGGCATGAATGCAGCGATCTGCGATTGCTGCAAGGGTTTTACTTTTGACACCGCTGGTGTGGGGAGTGGGGGGATGTTACAAGGACAGTTAAATTTCTATGCTGCTTTATCTTCTGACTCTCGGAATATTCAATCGGGTGGAACTGCTTCAGATGGTGGAACAGATTTGATGTGTTCCCGCTGCTAGTCGGCACCATTCTCTGACACATTTTGCAACACACTGAAACCTGAAGTTTATCAGATCTTGCATATCCGAACCACTTCCACACCACTGAATTGGTCTTTCCTCTCTTGTCAACTATTTCTTCTGCTTTCTCAAGTTTTTCCTTACTTGTGGAAGCTTGTTCCGTCGCATTTGCATCAGGGGTACTCATTTTGTAAAACTTGCCGTGTTCGCGTTTGATCTTAGCGTACAACTGCTGAGCACTGGCTGGTGGCTGCGTGTCTCTGTGTTGTACGTCGTCACGCAAATAGCCAATCGCGTTCTGCTCTTTCTAACGGCTGCGCCTCAAGTCAGTGAGAAATGCTGTAATGTATATATCGAAGTACCGGAAATGTGTTTAAAAATCATATCACCGTTATCGAAAAAAATTATATCGCGATATATATTTATATTGAATTATTGTCCAGCCCTACCCAAACTATTAAAAGTATTAATAGTGAATGTACGCTAGTGTTTTTGCATGCGAGTCTTACTTGCAGACGGCACAGACAAAGCAGCGTGGATGGTATGTCTTGCCCAGGGCGGACACAACTTCCCCTTCAATGAACTCTTCACAACTGAAGCAGCGGGTGCCATAGAGTCGCTGATAATCCAAAGTGCAGATATACTCGCCTTGCCGCACAAAAAACCCTCCCTGAGCCAAGTCACTTCCACAAACTGCAGAAAAAGAGAGAGAGAGAGTTAATCATTATTGATAACATAAATTGCCCAGAATTTGTCATTCACTCAAGTCAACTGAATATGTGAAAAACCTGAAAAGATCTTTCAGATTGGGATATATGGCACTGAAACCTGTTGGTGCTTCTGTGTACTGTCACTGATAGCCATTTGCAAGTTTTTAAACTGGAATGTCCTCTAATAAGCTAATATACAATATTGACAAGCAAAAAGCAAATCATTCAGTTAAATAATTATTTAATTAAAAATATTAACTAAAAATATTTAGGATTATTTAATAGAAAACATCATTGGCTCAATTATTTTTTAATATTTATCTTTTTAAATGGAGAATTGTATTCAATAGCATATGTTAATGAAAATAGCATTGAGAATCATTATATTTCACTAGTATCATTATGACAATCCTAGTTGTCAATAAAAATACATAATGACTACACAAATCACACATTTGGGTGTGTGTCCTTTAGTTTATGTGAGTAGAGTAATTGTTGTGTGTGTATAATCAGTATCAGCACACCATGACATCATCAAGGCACATGGAGACTGAAGACTGGGCAGGTGCATGAGTGGACAGGACAAAACAAAATGAAACACAACCTTCCCCTAATTTTCCCCTCTCCCTCATTGACTCTCTCCATCTCTCCCTGCGCTCTCTTTCCTTTTCTCACAGTCCTTTTTCCACTAAAACAGGAACCACATCAGGAACATAATACACACAGACATGCTCCGATGACATCATTCTTAGAGCCGATCCATTTTCCACCTCCTCTGAGGTAAATGATAACTGTGGAATTTCCTTCTCTCCCATGGCTTTTCTTTCTGTTTGTCCAGAGCTGAGATTTCTCATTCTGAATAATCAAAAGAAATGTACCTCTTTCTTCGGTCCTTGTATTTGTCTGCTATTGTAATGTTAACGGTAAAAGACTGTAAAAATGCTACAGTGAAATACCAGTACTATAATATGCATCCTATTCTCTCAGAGCATCTAACAGTCATCCACTATCCTCCGTAAGATCCCATTTTATATGACCTCACTTGGTTATTACATAAGAGCTTAACAGCTTTAGCACTCAGAAAACAAGAGCTCTCCCTCTTGCTCTCTTTCACACACACACAAATGCGTACACATATACTAATGCGTGTACTAATTTGCGTGTTAGCACAACACAATGCATTCTAATGTTCCGCTCATAGTAAAAATCTAAACAATAACATAGGAATGTTGGTCAGGAAATAGCAGACATATTTTCCGCATCTGCTCAAGAGTGATTGGTTGGCGTCTGTGATATGGAAGGTTAGCTAGGTTAGCTAGCAGATTGTGTGTGACAATGTGTTCTGTTCCAAACATATTAAAACTTCCTCCTAAAAGCACAAACTGTCTCAAAGATAACCTGTAAGATAAGAGGGAAGCACACACCCAGGGCAAGACTGCATTTTAAATGCCCAGAAAGCTACTGTGATTACAGTGGTTCAACCTTAAAGTTATGAAGCAACGAGAATATTTTTTTGTGTGCCAAAAAACAAAATAACGACTTTAATCAACAATATCTAGTGATGGACGATTTCAAAACACTGATTCATGAAGCTTTGAAGCTTTACGAATCTTTTGTTTCAAATCAGTGGTTCGGAGTGTATATTCAACTGCCAAAGTCACACCCCCCCAGTGGTGAACCATTGAAATTTCGAAACACATATGACGTAATGAAGCCTTGTTTACTGAAATCCTGTGACTTTGGCAGTTTGATATGATTCGAAACAAAAGATTTGTGAAGCTTCAAAGCTTCATAAAGCAGTGTTTTGAAATCGGCCATCACTAGATATTGTTGAATAAATTCGTTATTTTGTTTTTTGGCGCACAAAAAGTATTCTCATCACTTCATAACATTAAGGTTGAACCACTGTAGTCACATGAACTGTTTTAAATATGTCTTTAGCACCTTTCTGGGCATTGAAAGTGTTAATTGTCTTGTTGGCAATGGAGGCCTCACTGAGCCATCGGATTTTATCAAAAATATCTTATTTGTGTTCCGAAGATGAATGAAGGTCTTACGGGTGTGCACCTACATGAGGGTGAGTAAATAATGACAGAATTTTCATTTTTGGGTGAACTAACCCTTTAAGTTGACAGTCGATTCTCTTTTGTATAAACGTATAACTAAAAAATGATTTCTGACTAATTATGCTAGTTACTAATCTAGGACAGTCAATAGAGTAAATAGTTGTGATTGGTCCAGTTTTAAGACAGCAGAATGAAATGGTAATAAAAGTGTTTAATTATTGCATTAAACATTTAATCAATATCTTAATACATTAACATTGACAGCCTTAAAAATACATTTAGTACAATCTCCCAAGCATCCCCTTGCAGCCCCCTGGAGGTCCTTGGACCCCAGTTTGAAAACCTCCACTCTTTTGCCCATCAACTATTTGAGTATGTAACCCAAACCCTGCAGTGATAAGAAGCCCTCAACATTGGGCAGGGTGTGTCTTTCACCCTGCCAGTATATTTAGCTCAGCTGCAGACAGAAAACAACACCTGAATAAGAGGAGCAAGGAATGTCTGCAAGCAACACTGCTCTCACAATCAAACACATGCCACAGTCCTTACTGAGCTGAAAGTGTTTAAGTTATAATGCTAGTTAATCTAGAGGATGTTTTCATCCAAAACACCAGAACAATTCCAGGAACAGCCCTCCCTGGGGTTAAGAGCTCCAGATGGACACCCCATCATCACCTTGGGAATTAACACTTTGGGTGCTTGAGCTCCCGCATGAATGTCACACCTGCTGTATGATGACTGAAAAGCTGGAAGCTTCTAGATACGGAAAGCATGATTTTGGCTTACAAAAGAGCGGATTAATTAGACAACATGAAATAAAAAATAGAACAGCTGAGGAGGTTATACAAACAGCACTAAAAAGGGGATGGGTTGGGTTAGAAGAAATGGAACATGGAAAAATGATGGCGGAGGAAGATAAGCAGACTATAGAATAGGGAAGGAGAGCAAACAAGAGTAATCAGGAGGGTGGGTGAACATGGAAACTTGAGTATATTGATATTAGACTCGAAATCAAATCTCTAGATAGACATTCTCAACATGTCTGACTCTCTGAAACCTAAACTTTGCAATGCAAGAAGAGCAAGTAAACAAGATTGTAAAACGGGTTACACTGAAGCTATCGTGAAAAAGCAATTCCTTTGCACACATTTCTTACCTGAGACACTGAAAATCAAAGATGGACACAACAATCTGGGAAGCTATCGGTGAAAGAGTTAAAGCTATCAGTGGAACTGCAAGGGTAAATCTCTTTCCTCAAGGCCAAGGAATTGCGAAAGCTAGCACCAGTGACATGTAATTGGCAGGACTCACATCAACAGAGGGAAGCATTTTATTCCTGAAGGGTAATATAACCCCTCTACACACCGTCTAAGCCAACACTAGCTAGCTCTAGTGTTCCAACTGAATTCTCTGGCAATCTAAAATGGCGCTGGTTTGCATGCTTTCAGGGAGTTGGCTGGCTGGAGAGGGTCTGCTGTTCCTCTACATGAGGGGGGTTGCATTTTCACAGCCTGAGATCAAACTTTCAACAATAATCCAGGAGACAGGCTACTGATGTCACATCTGCCTTAGAACAAATTAGAACAAAAGTTAAACATGTCATATTTAGTACACTGTAGACAATGATTTATGAGTTTACATAAGTCACTTTTCCACCATTGGGCTAAACTGTTCTTGTTGCTTAACCATTCCATTATTATTAACTTGTATTATTAACATTATTATTATTAACACCAAATCGCTAAACTCTGTCAACACAACTTGCTGTGCAGTCTCTGCCTTGTATCTTCATCCAGACGGTGCAAAGAACTTGACGGTAGCGAAGGCAAACCTGGTATTGCGATGTTCATCACAGCGCAATATCCAGTACATTCATAAAATGGATTTTTAAATTGATGTAAGTAGATAAAAACAATGGCCGGTAGCATGCATACTGTATGCCTATCAGAGTGTGGTTTAACCAAATTTATTAGTGAATAATTAGAGTAATGAAAACTGCATGTAAACTGGAGTGAAGACTTCTGCTCATGTCATGTAACGGCGATTAAGACCGTACTCTGATTATGAGAAATAATCGCATTATTGGTGCACATGTAAACATATTCATTGACCCAATCAATGAGATTGGAACTATTAGAACTATAAGCCATTTATGGAGTCAAATTAATGCCTTAAAGTTTTGCACAAAAATAAAGATTTGCAAAACACAGAAAAGAACTGAGCAATAAAAAATGTTTTGCAAACAAAAATAAAGAATTGCAAAGGAAAAATAAAGTATTGAGCGGAAAAAAAATAAGTTTTGCAAACAAAAATAATAAATTGCAAAATAAAATAAAGTAGTGCAAAAATAAAAATATAATCAATTACAAAAATCAATGACAGCTGTAATCCTATTTTATCTTTGCCACATATTTTTCATGCTCAATCATGAACCACTAAATCATTTGCAACGCTCATTTTATTCTGCGTTTCAGCAAGCGTGCGCTCACGATACCGGTTTTCCTTTGCGCTGCACTTTTCTGTGCGGTTCTCTTTATGGCACTGGTTTGACGTGGGGGTGGAGTCAAGAAACGGGGGCACGCCCCCGCGAAATGCATTGGAGGGGAACGTAATCGGCGACAGGTGAAATAATTCTTTGACATGGTTAAAAATAATGAATGGTTTGTTTTGTTGGTTTGTTTAGCATATGTTGTCGCCGATTACGACCCCCTCCAATGCATTTCTTATAGTAATATGACCCGTTGCGCTCTGTCTCACTGCCTGTATCCACTTTTGTGTCCTTAAACATTAATTTTTTGGGGTCGACAGCTTATAAAAACTTATTTCTGTTTTTTTTTTAGCTTGTTAGCTGTACACCTTGTCACACAGCACCTTTTAGGCATTGTTCTGTTTTTTGTAACGAGTCAGAAAAGACAAGAAGGCAGCCTGGAGACGGTTGGATTGTTTTTCCCCCGGTGGGCGTGGTTTTCAGATTATAATAAATGCGCTCTGTCTCTATGCTTGATCTGTTCTGTTCCAATCTGCGTCTCCTGCCGATGACGTGTTTCGTGGGGGTGTGCCCCCGTTTCTTGACTCCACCCCCAAGTCAAACCAGTGCCATAAAGAGAACCGCACAGAAAAGTGCAGCGCAAAGGAAAACCGGTATCGTGAGCGCACGCTTGACTGAAACGCAGAATAAAATGAGCGTTGCAAATGATTTAGTAGGTTTGAGCATGAAAAATATGTGGCAAAGATAAAATAGGATAACAGCTGTCATTGATTTTTGTAATTGATTATATTTTTATTTTTGCACTACGTTATTTTATTTTGCAATTTATTATTTTTGTTTCCAAAACTTATTTTTTTCTGCTCACTACTTTATTTTTCCTTTGCAATTCTTTGTTTTTGTTTGCAAAATTTTTTTTTAATTGCTCAATTCTTTTTTTTGTTTTGCAAAACTTTTTTTGTGCAAAACTTTAAGGCATTAATTTGACTCCATAGACATTGCCATTTTTGTGTGTGATATGCATTAGACAGCCAGCTAACCTCATCATAAACACAGTATCACAATATTGCATCCTGTAGATGATGCAGAAAACAACACTGTTAGGTATCAACACACCTTTGGCAATGAACCATTTATCAACCCTGTCATCCTGATGAACAGTAGAACTTCTGCATCATCACCTTCATTTGGCTCTAGCTGTGACATTCACCTTGAGAGTCCTGAACATTCACTGCAATACAGCACAGAGTGTTCTGTTCTAACTGCAGCTGAGTGTCTCTAATTTCCTGCAATTACACAAACTTGATCAATAACTAACACATGAGTGCAAATTAGTGTGCACCAGTATAATGCAGGAAACATGGACATGTAACTACTTGACTTACACAGCAGAGAGAATGGAATATAGTAAGAAAACACATCTCTGAACAAGCGCACAGACAAATCCAAACTGCTTCACATAAAAGGCCTGGGCTACTAGCCAAACAGAACTAGTGAACTGAATAAATACTTGCACAACAGCAAAAAAGACAAACACACATACATACAAAGGGAATCAGTTTGACCACTCTTCCAAAAGAGCAAAGTGAAATGTGTTTAATTATGATCGGTTATGGTTATTTTTCCTTTTTTTTTATGACAATTAAACATCAAGAATTTTTTAACATTGTTTTAAAAAGTCATACAGGGTATATTCTCTTTTAATTTGAGGTCCAGTGAGTGTGAAGTGTGTATAACAACTACATAATTAGGTTAAAGCAAGGTATTAGTGCTGTTGTGATACGTAAAATGTGAACTACAAATCAGCTGCAGGCCTTGAAAAGAGATCGCAAAACAGAAACAAAATACCCACACCATTATGATCATATTGTCTGATGTGAAATGACATAACATGGAGTGGATTTAAATTACTGGAATGACCTATAATGTTAGATAACAATACCATAATAACAGGAATTTTTTGTAAAAACCAAGGCTGCTTTTATTTGATCAAAAATACATTACAAATAGACATATTGTGAAATATTCTTACATTTTAAGTAACAGTTTTCAATTTTAATATATTTTAAAATGTAATTTATTACTGTGATGGCAAAGCTGAATGTTCAGCATCATTACTCCAGTCTTCAGTGTTACATGATACTCAATAAATCATTCTAATATGCTGATTTGCTGCTCAAGAAACATTTATTCTTATCATCATTATTACAGTTGCTTAATACTTTTGTGGAAACTGTAGCCTATTTTTTCAGGATTATTTGATGAATAGAAAATATAAAAGAACAGCTTTTATTTAAAATAGATTTATTTTGTAACAAAAATGTCTTTACTGTCACTTAATGCTTTCATGATGAATAAAAGTATTATTTATTATTATTTAATTTAATGAATCCAAACTTCACCAGTAGTATATTTACCTTGTTTTTTCATTCACCAAAGATCATCTGTACATATACATATATATATATATATGTGTATGTATATGTATATGTATATGTGTATATATACAGGGGTTGGACAATGAAACTGAAACACTGGCCAATATAGTATTGGAGGATTCATGCTTATGTATGCACGGCCTGGTGGCAAATCTTCCCTGATTTTACATTCCATCAATAAAAGCAGAGTGTGAAGGTTGAATTAGGTGAGCAATAGCACAGCTTTACATAAAATATTGCAATACACACAACATAATGGGAGACATATCAGAGTTCAAATGAGGACAAATTGTTGGTGTGCATCTTGCTCGCTCATCTGTGACCAGGTCAGCAATTTGTGGTGTATTGAGAGCTATGGTATCCAGGGTAATGTCAGCTGTAGCGTCTGGACCAATCAGACACACAATTCTGTGAACCCATCCTCCAAAACTGCTACTAGCATCCCAAACTAAGCTAACACACAGGCAGAACTATGTGTCCTGTTACAGGACACAGGAAAACTGATAAGAACTTTTTACAATCAGAAAGAATTTGCAGAGACTTGTGACTCTGACTTAATTCTTGTTAAGAAGAAGAACAAATAAACCCCTTTAATCCTATATATTCTATATATAATCATGTGAGAAATGTATAAACATGTATTCAATTTTCCCCTCTCATGATTTTCCTTTTATAGGGTTTGGCCTGTGTATTAATTCTCTCTCTTTTGGTATTATTGTTTCAGAGTTGCATACTATGGTTAACTAAAATCACATGGCTAGCATGGTTGGTATCGATGGACTCCAACTTTCGTTTCCTATTTGGTAATTTATGTTACATGTTGATAACTCTGTGACACAATTGTATTATAAGAATCTAGAAGGTTCTTCTCTCATTCATCCAATCCAATGTCTTATGCTAATATCTTGCTAGAGAACAAAAACTCATAAAGTTTCCTCCAAGGGAACAACTCCTTATTGGCTCAGTCACCTTTGGAGGGTGTGGCATCTTCACACTTTAAAATCACTGATCACAAGATCACAAGCCCCTTTTCCTTTAATGAAAAATGTTGATATGAAGATCATGATGAGCTAGAAGCTTCTAAGGAACTCCAAGCTTGTGCCAGGCACCGGCCTTGTTTTTCCATTTACCAAAGATCCTCTGAATCCAACTGGTTCTCTTTCATCAAGACAACATCAGTTTATTTCAAATGGGAGAGACATGCAAGTGTCAAACTTAGTCTTATTATTTGATACATTAAGTATCCTACCCCTTTTAGAGAAGGGTGTGTTAGAACTAAACAGATGGTTTGCTCAAGGCCGTTGATCTGCTGAATTTCAAACAATGCTATAACTTTGCTTTCTTATATTCTGCTTCAGCTCTCTCTCTCTTTCCCTTGGTAAACTGTATGCATGTATGTGTGTGAATGTTAGAGTAGTTTAAGTGTTTAGTCTAGTTAATAAAGTCTTGTTCATGTCACACGTACAGTTGTCCGTGTTTCATGCTCATATACTGGAGTCCCTAATCATGCAGATCCTGACTACAGGCTCTGAGTAGTACTGTACAATAAGAATGTTATTTCCCATAACCTGGAAATGAACATTTCTTAGAATTAATAAACAATTAACACTGAGTGTTCAATGGCCAAACAGGTTAAGTGATTGTAATATTAATTTTATTACATTAAGTTAATTTTATTAACTGATCCAAATATTTATAATTAATTATAACTAGTTATGATTAATTATTAATATTTCTTTTGAGCTAATTTGCTACAGGTCATACCACCATGAAGGACAAACCACATCAAACAGGTTTAACTGTCGACGCAAGAGAAAGCATTCTGAAAGGGATGTCTGGGTACTAACTCGGATTATATCCAAAAAACATACTCACTGCAGAATTAAATGCACACCTCGACTCTCCCATTTCCACCAAAACTGTGTCGGGAGCTGCACAGAGTCAATTTTCATGGTCGGAACGCTATAACTAAACCTTTGGTCACTCAATGCCAATGCCAAATGTCGGTTTCATTGGTGCCAACAGAACAAATCTTGGGCTGTGGATAATATGAAACATGTATTGTTCTCTGATAAATCTACTTTCACTGTCTTTCCCACATCCATGGGTGTTACAGTGTGGAGAAGCCCCAAAGAGGCTTAACCTCAGACAGTTGCTGTCCAGAGTGAAGCATGTGGGTGGATCAGTGATGGTCTGGGCTGCAATATCATGCCATTCACTACTGTGCTTAACAGGTGCGTCACTGCCAAGTACTACCAAATCATTCTGGAGGACCATGTGCACCTAATGATTCAAATATTGTATCCTGAAGGGTGTGCCATGTATCAGCATGATAATGCACCAATACACACAACAAGAGTGGTGACAGAGTGGTTTGATGAAAGAAATATGTTAAAACATGCTCAACATGATGAACATGGGAGATGCATAGTATGCATCTCCCATGGCCTGCACAGTCACCAGATCTAAATTGGCTCAAAATCCCTCTGGCCACTGTAAAGGACTTGTATCTGTCATTCCCAAGATGAAGTGATGCTGTATTGGCCACAGAACGAGGTCCTACACCATACTAATAAATTATAGTGGTCTAAAACCAGGTGTTTCAGCTTTATTGTCCAACCCCTCTATATTACATTAACAATAAACATCAAAAGTTCACATAATACCGTGTTCTTAACTAAATATACAATTAAGGACACACACATGTAAATAAACATTCTAAATTCAAATCCAAAATAGGGACATATCATTCTTATGTTTTTAGATAAATCTAACTATCAATACTATACGCAAACCCAAATCCAACATTAATCTTCAAAGAAATCATTATGCATTATTTGATTTATTTATCTCTCTTTTTTTTCTTCAATTGAGGACATCACCAAATGAGGTTTTATCAGATTTAAATAATTTCTAGCTCTAACCCCCCAACTACAGTATTGCTAAGTAAAATCCTAAACATCCTACACAGCCAAAGCACAAGATGTGATTAATTATAAGTGTGCTAATGTGCAAGCAGTTTTATTTATAGATGAGCCAGCATCTGTAACAAAAAAATCATAATGCAGTTTCATCTTGACTTTATTTGCTAAAGATTTTGAGTGTTTAATTAGAAAAAAATGTAGCAAATATTCATTATGCAGTTGCATCCTGCATTTATTTTCTAGAGATACTCAGTGATATTTGAGTCACTCTCAACTGATCATAATCCAGTGTGGGATTACAGTGTAATGTGTTCCCACAAAATACATTGAAAATATCAGATAATGGGGAAAGCCATATTTGTCATTTCACAACATCCACGGTCCCAATGCACTATTGTTGAGTTATTAGTGATAGATTATGAATAAAAAGACTCTGAGCTGCTGCTAAATTTCCCTGATGAGTGCTTCTAAAAGGGGAACTAAATAAAGTGTGTCATTTATTAATTCTACTGAATCCTTCTGGATCTGAAGAGTTGTTATATAAGGTCAGTTGCGGTGGGAAACAGCTTGAAACAAGAATCTTGGCGTAGCTTTGAGCAGACAAACACATTGTGCTCTGTCCTTGAGAAGGAAACAATTTAATTTTGTGTATTAAATCATCATGGCATGATTTAATTTAGCTGTGAAATATGTACTTGGAGGTTTCAACTGAAACAGCACTGAAATGACAACAAAACAAAACAAATCAAAACCCATGTAAATACAGATTCAAGAGAAAACCAACGCTATATTATGACATAGCCCATGTGTGAAATGAATGCTACATCAATGTATTTAGAAAATTAGATTATAATCAATATATTTTTGAATTACACAGCCAGTAGTGAACTGGTCCATGCATACAAGTGTGAATACGTATAGGCCTACAGTATGTGAAAGCATATCACTTGCCAAGTACACGCTTATAAATATATGAGGCTCTTCATGTTTCAGATGTTGAACTCTGGTGCTGTCAGGATAGAGCAAAGAGAAGCAACACAGGCTGCCTCGATAAAAAAATAAAAAAATAAATAACAAGATTCGGGAAATGACAGACTTTCTAAGAATGAGTCAAATCATTTCAACATTTTCCCTAGATGAGGTATCAGGATTCATGACTTTACTGTGATGTGTGTGCATGTGGATAGTTGGCATGTGTGTTGATAATAAAAAAAAATCACTAGGGTGTTCAAGCAAACAAAAGGCAGCTGTATTAGGGTGTTTTCAGTAGGGTGGAGGTCACACACACACACACACACAATATATTTTATGTGTTCTTTAAATTTCTTATATTTGATATGCACTGCTTTATCACTATTTAGTTTGAGCATGTTTTAACATATTTCTTTCTCAAGTTACATACAAAATTCAAAATTATATTTACACTAAAGGTGAGTTTATGTCCATAATGCTATCTGTTAAAATGTTTCCTATCTTTTCAAGCCTGCTGAGAAGGCTACATTACATTTTAATGCATACACAGTATATGCGTATTCTGATTAAATAACATATTTGAATGTTTGAGCTCACATGTTTGGAACGAGCATTGGGCGTGCTCAGTCCAGCCTTTATGAAGCAATGAAATCCCCACTGTGCAGAATAGTATTACCATGTTGTCATGGTGTGCATGAAACAAATACAGGCAGTTTTATGATAACTGAATTTCCCCACTTGTCTCTGTCCGTCTCCAGACCTCCAAATGAAGGCTCCAAACCTCTTAGAATGAAGCAATATCATCTGGTTTGTTTGATGTTTTACATAACAAATGAGTTGAAAGTGGTGTGACAGCACACTGAGTGCTGGAATGACATACACATAAACACACTTCCTGTAAAAACATCACCCGCCCACATAACCAGTGTTCCTAGAATGACTCCTATAATACATGAGGCATTTTACTTGTAATGGTAAGTTAAATAAATTATGTATGACTAAGAATGTAAGTGCAAACTTTAAATTACAATTAAAGGCTTAGGCCTTGATGCCTATAAATACTGACATTCCTTGCTGATCACATGCTCCATCAATATGCCTATTATGGGATATTTGTGGCCAGAGAAAACAGGATAATTGCATATAATTTGTCTTATGCATTTTGGGCACACAGGTTGAGTGAGTCAATCTCACTGTGCACATGGGGTGGAAGGTGGCAACAATTCGAGGGGCCCACAGGTGCAGGTAGTCACATAATAGTCCTGTTTATTGTAGAAATAATTTTCTGTTGATTTCTCAATTAATGCTGTAACTTCTCAAAATTTATTACAAGAAAATAACATTTTTCAAGTAAACATTTAAGTATTTAAGTAAACTTAAATATTATACAATCCAGTACAAATGTTTATACAGTAAAAAACAGTAATTTTGTGAAATATTATTACAATTTAAGAGAACTGTTTTCTATTTTAATAAACTTAAAAATGTAATTTATTCCTGTGATGACAAAGCTGAATGTTCAGCATCATTACTCCAGTCTTCAGTGTCACATGATCCTTCAGAAATCATTCTAATATGCTGATTTGGTGCTCACAAAACATTTATTCATATTATTACCAATGTTGAAAACAGTTTTTGCTGCTTAACATTTTTGTGGAAATTGTGATGCTTTTTTCAGGATTGTCTGATGAATAGAAATTTAAATTAACATCATTTATTTGCATTTAAACTTTTTTAAAAACATTAAAAAAGTGTGATGTTTCCAAACTATTGACAGGTACTGTACACGCACACAATATCCACTTGACCCTAGTTAATGTGAAACAAGCATGGCATTGACCTTTCAGAGAATACAAACTCAAAAAAATAACCACCCACAAAATTAAGGCAAACTGCAAATGACTACCTCTATGCTGAGTTTTAAAAAACTTAAAATGACAGTTATTTAAAACAATTTGAGTTAAGGATGAGAACGTATAAAAAAAATAAGAGCAGCAACTGGAATTTGACTAATAGTGTGTAGTAACCATACTGACTGATCCTCTGAGGTAAGAATAAACGTGCTAAACTCTATTAAGAAGCTCACATTGTCTGAACCCTGAGGTCACCTAGCAACCACTGTCTGTGTTCACAACATCATCAAGCTGAAAACAGCCGGTGCTTGGAGAAATTGACTTGCGCATACATAAGCACACATGCAAACACACGCACTGACAGACAAATCAGGAAATCAAAGTCATCCATGTGTTTGGCTTAATTTTAGCTATTCTTGATGAAATCAGATCCCAAACAGATGAAACAGTCACCTTATTAAACGTCCTCTCTACTCTATGGTTCTGGTACACCACTGTCTCATCAGCAATATGCGCCCCACCCTCCCCGTTCGTGGAGAATGATTGAGTTTGTTCATGTAAAAACAGTGCAGTGCTACACAATAAAATACCTTGATGTTTTCATCACATTTGTTTTGTGTTCAGGTTTGTGCCTTTCAAGGCGTAAAAGTCATTATATAACTGTCTGAAAATTTCCACACAATAACAGTATATATGAATGGAGAGGGTTGTGACCTGTGTTACCTTTGCAAACAAAGCACTTGATGTGGAAGTGGTTATTTTGCACCCGGAGCACCTCGCCTTTGCAGGGCTTGCCACAGTTTTGACACGGGATGGGGCCGCTCTGCCGCTGTCCTTTCTGCTGCTCCAGGGGACTGTGAACAGCCTGCTGGTGAAACGCTGTGAAGACACAACGAGAAAAGAATAAGTCAACAACCCATACTGATCTAACCTGACCAGATTAATCTGAATATTGGGGTGAACATGTCTCCTTAATGTCTAAAACTAACAGAAATAGTAATAGTTGTATGCTAGTATACTATTCCAAATTCAGATAATTGACTATGCTGAAATAGGTGATGACCAGATTTAACTTAGGCTTTTATTCACATATAAACTAGGGGTGACCCTGAAAAGTCGACGATTCGAATCTTCGATAGGAGGAGCCTGATTCGACTACCAATCTCACAGTCGAATCGTCGCAGAGGTGTTATGAGACGAGATATGGGGGCGCTCAGTATCTGATTTTACATAGACATACCGGTTCTTTCCCAATAGGTTAATATACAGCCTATTATGTTAATACTATAAAATAAAAATGTGAAAAGAAAGAAGCTTTTAATAAATATTTTTAATGTGCGTGAATAAATCCAACCTGTGACCGATTTAAGTTTCATTTCCATGATCCGTGACCGGCAGAGGAGCATCTTTACGGCAGGAATTAAATCTTCAACAATGTCTGGGATAAAGTGTACAATTGGATGCACTTTGAAATGGTAAAAGATGATCAAAAAACGTATGATGCAAGTTGTGCCAACAGCTCATGTTCTATACAACTCAACAACGACAAACACTGCTGACAACGAGCTGACTATAGCGCGCTATTTGAAAAGACTCAAACGGACACAGGCAGATCGCGTGAAAGACTGGATTTTTCTCTCTCAATCAGGTAGGGTAGCTACAAGTGATTTCAAACTATTTCAGCCGGATGTAATATGATTTTTGGATTCTGTTAATGTTTAGCTAAAAAGACTGCCACTCCAGTTTAGCGTTTATTGCCTCTGCAGTTAAAAAGACAAGTTGACAATTCTAGCTATACTTTCGTTATTTTAATAATTTCTTTAATTTTAATTTATTTATTGATCACTCTGGGTTATCTAATTTAACTATTTCTAGCTTGTGTTTTGAATATATGTTCCCTGCACTTCAGGCATTTTGCAGTTTGACTTGATCATATTTCATTTTTTTAAATAGGCTATTTTCATTTATTAGAATGGTATATGCTGTAAATTAATGTTTGATAAAAAAAAAAAAAAAAATATATATATATATATATATATATATATATATATATATATATAATTTTTTTCAATTAAATTATTTTTTTTTTTTTTTTTTTTTTTTTGGTGCATCAGTGTTGCGCTGTAGATTAGTTAAAGCTTGCTCGCACAGACAATTTAGCCGATGTAATTTGATTTTCCGACATATGAAATGTATATCTATCTGCAGTGTGGCCTTTCTGCAGTTATTAATATATATATATTAAAGTTTATTGATCCAAAATGTTTTTATTCATTTTCTTCTATATCTTTGAGAGTGTTCTGTACATCGTGGCTGTGAATGTTTATCCACATTGCCTTTCATTTATTTAAAAAATATAAAATCATTGTCAGTTTCGTCTATCACTTGACAGGCAGTTTGGTCGGTTTATTAGAAAGATGCTTCTCTGTGCTGTGTGTGAAAGAAAATAAAAGTTGTCTTAAGCCGCGGGTAGACTATAGCCAGGCCTTACTTCATTTTCCGTGTCCCGCTCCATCTCGTGCACAGTGCAGCGCGCGAACCTTTCAAAGTCTGTGCGCACTCTCTAGTGGACTGCTGCCCCCCCCCCCATTATGATTCGACTATCAGTCGAATATAGGCAATCTGATTCGAATCGGATTCGACTATGTAAATCCGTAGTCGAGGACACCCCTAATATAAACATTGATCAGTGAACATAAATAGAAGCTCAACCGTACTTGCAAGCATTCTTAAGCTTCTGTTTACCATATCTGATGTGTGCATTAATGAACGTTTATATGTGAATAGAAGCCTAAATTCAATCTGTTCATCATATAAAGTGATTGCGTCTCTTTAGAAAATTCGGACTCAATTCAATTCATATGGATTCATTTTACAATCTCTTTATGAGCTTTTTGAAGCATCAAAGTGGTAGTTGTGTAGACTCAATGGAGGGAGAGAAATCTTTCAGATTTCATTAAAATATCTTCTTTTGTGTTCTGAAGATGAACGAAAGTCTTACAGGTTTGGAATGAAATGAGGGTGAGTAAATGGTGACAGAATCTTCATTTTTGGGTAAACTAACCCTTTAAAGGCGCCGCCCCTTAAAAATGGATAATTTCAGACAGAGGGTAGAATGAAATTTGAAAATAATATTTTTTTTCCACAAATATATTTATTTTGTGCAAAAAACTTTATTAACTTTATAAGTGAACCTCTAGCAACATATATTAAAATAATAAAAAATTTAAAAAAAGTTCATTTGTTGCCTTAAATTAAACATAATCAACTTGCACAAGTAATTCACAAGTTATTCCAACTCAACTTTAAAAATAGAGTTGAATCTTGTATACACAAAAGTTGAAATTGCTTAAATTATTTCTCATATTTCTCAAAATCATACATTTCCATGACTTGTTATTTGAAATTATTGTAATTGCATGTAATTATTTTAATACATAAAATATGTAAAAGAAAATATTTATTTTTGACATTTTTTCATTAATTTCTTTTCTATGTGTAGCAATGTAGCATGTTACTTTGAAACACTTTTTGTTTATATTTATATTATAAAATTACTAAAATATGGAGCCCCACAACTGACATGACACTGCACATGAATTTGTTGTATGGCCACGATTTATTAATTTGTCCCCTCATTTTAATTTAGTTCAATTTTGGCCACTATTTAACGTGCATGGGGCACGTTAATAAAACATTACATGACCTTGTACCCTCTCACGCCACTGTTCACTAATCACCACAGGAACAGTGAGGATGAGTTTGCAATAGACATGGATGACGTCAGTGCTCTGCTGTCCTTTGTGAATTTTTAAGCTGTCGCTTGCGCCTGTCTGGCACCCAGTCTTCACACCTACTCTATTACAAAGGCGTGTAAACTCAAACAAACACTTCATACTACAGTCCAAGACACAGAAAGAGAAAGACCTTCAACCTCTTGTTTTAAAAGGGTGTGTAGCAAAACTGGTTCTGTTGGACAGCCCGTTCCATTCTGTAGTAGGATTTTCACAACAGGTGTGAAGTCTAAGGGATAAATAGCTATAGAGAAATGTGTCATTGCTTGTTCTCAAAGGCGAGAACCTGTATTTGTCCCTTAGTCGTTGAGAAGATTCTAAGAGCTGCTGGTTTCAGTTCACTCACATAGACTTGCTGAGCCTTTGACACTAACTAGATAAAAGTACTTTGGGATGAAACTACGGCAGTCATTGTATGTGTGTGTTTGACTACATTTGTCATGTCATGGGGAAAGACAACCCATGTGCCAAATCTTAGTGGTCACACAGTATAAGACACTTCTTTAAAGTCAATGTGACTTGCCATTGGCAACCATTTCTACAATGTGATGTATTTCAGAGAAAAAAAAGGAGAGTAGGACTGTTTGTGTTGGCTGGATCATGGAAAGTGGACACTAAATTCTAGAATGGAGACAGACGAAATGTGAGTTTTCTAAAACAATGCCTAAAAATCTATTTGACTGTTGGTTAACACTATCCAATAATCTGCATGCATGACCTAAGTAACATCAGCAGAAAAGTTGTTTTAAATGAGGGGCAAGTTATTACATTTTGATATTCCTCGAAACTCTCTAAATAAGTCAGATGAAGTCCTCTGAACCAGATAGGTTCATTTAAGAATTAATATTAATCATTTAGATTGGCTGACGACAGAGAACAGAAACAGGCTGGCTAATGTGTCAATTCCTTTCACTTGTACCATTCATCCACCAGTTGGCACAGCATTTCATTTATACTTAACACAAAAGCGCTCTGTGAACCTCCACATCCACATGTTTTTATAGATCCTAAGAGAGTCTCTTGTCCTGCTGAGCCTCAGAAAGAGCATTCTGGAAATGTTTAAAGACCCCTTTAAAGCTAAAGCTATTTCCTGCTTTCACAGATCAGGAAGAGGTGTTAAACAACAGTGGACATTTACAATAATCCAACCTTAAAAACAACAACAGCTATGGACAACTCACTTTTAACAAGCTGTAATGGTAATGTATGGCAATGCTTTTTACATGAATTAATCATTTGAGGTTACAGTCAAATCACAGATCACTGACAGTGTTTTCCTAAGCAGCTCTACAGGTGTTTAGCAGAAGGTATGTTTCCAATAAAAAAAGCAAGCTTGAAGGCCCATAAACCATAAAGAGGTCAATGCATTTTACGAATGCCAATGTTCATTCCAGCTACTACAGGAAAAACAAAGGCCCATGAAGACAGGAATGACAAACTTTACCATTCTAGATCAGAGTAAAATTACAAATGAAAGCTTATATAAAATATAATATATAACTTAAAATGAAAATTACAAATGTTGTCTGGACAATTGTTGCCTGGACAATTGACTGATATACAGTGGGTACAGAAAGTATTCAGACCCCCTTAAATTTTTCACTCTTTGTTATATTGCAGCCATTTGCTAAAATCATTTTCAAGTTCATTTTTTTTCCTCATTAATGTACACACAGCACCCCATATTGACAGAAAAACACAGAATTGTTGACATTTTTGCAGATTTATTAAAAGAGAAAAACTGAAATATCACATTGACCTAAGTATTCAGACCCTTTGCTGTGACACTCATATATTTAACTCAGGTGCTGTCCATTTCTTCTGATCATCCTTGAGATGGTTCTACACCTTCATTTGAGTCCAGCTGTGTTTGATTATACTGACTGGACTTGATTAGGAAAGCCACACACCTGTCTATATAAGACCTTACAGCTCACAGTGCATGTCAGAGCAAATGAGAATCATGAGGTCAAAGGAACTGCCTGAAGAGCTCAGAGACAGAATTGTGGCAAGGCACAGATCTTGCCAAGGTTACAAAAAAATTTCTGCTGCACTTTAGGGTTCCTAAGAGCACAGTGGCCTCCATAATCCTTAAATGGAAGACGTTTGGGACGACCAGAACCCTTCCTAGAGCTGGCCATCTGGCCAAACTGAGCTATCGGGGGAGAAGAGCCTTGGTGAGAGAGGTAAAGAAGAACCCAAGATCACCGTGGCTGAGCTCCAGAGATGCAGTCGGGAGATGGGAGAAAGTTGTAGAAAGTCAACCATCACTGCAGCCCTCCACCAGTCGGGGCTTTATGGCAGAGTGGCCCGATGGAAGCCTCTCCTCAGTGCAAGACACATGAAAGCCTGCATGGAGTTTGCTAAGATGGTGAGAAATAAGATTCTCTGGTCTGATGAGACCAAGATATAACTTTTTGGCCTTAATTCTAATTGGTATGTGTGGAGAAAACCAGGCACTGCTCATCACCTGTCCAATACAGTCCCAACAGTGAAGCATGGTGGTGGCAGCATCATGCTGTGGGGGTGTTTTTCAGCTGCAGGGACAGGACGACTGGTTGCAATTGAGGGAAAGATGAATGCGGCCAAGTACAGGGATATCCTGGATGAAAACCTCAGACTGGGCCGAAGGTTTACCTTCCAACAGGACAATGACCCTAAGCACACAGCTAAAATAACGAAGGAGTGGCTTCACAACAACTCCGTGACTGTTCTTGAATGGCCCAGCCAGAGCCCTGACTTAAACCCAATTGAGCATCTCTGGAGAGACCTAAAAATGGCTGTCCACCAACGTTTACCATCCAACCTGACAGAACTGGAGAGGATCTGCAAGGAGGAATGGCAGAGGATCCCCAAATCCAGGGGTGAAAAACTTGTTGCATATTTCCCAAGACTCATGGCTGTATTAGATCAAAAGGGTGCTTCTACTAAATACTGAGCAAAGGGTCTGAATACTTAGGACCATGTGATATTTCAGTTTTTCTTTTTTAATAAATATGCAAAAATGTCAACAATTCTGTGTTTTTCTGTCAATATGGGGTGCTGTGTGTACATTAACCCTCTGGAGTCTGAGGCTGATTTGGGGCCTGGAGAAGTTTTGACATGCCCTGACATTTGTGCTTTTTTCAGTTGTTCATAAACATATTAATGACACAAGTGTCATTACACTGTATTCAGCACAAACTAGGCTACCATAATATGTGAGGAACATGTGTGTACATGTTTGTGTTTTTGAAGGAATAACGTTTATGCGTGGTTACTGAAAAAACAAAAAACTTAAGTCACTGATATAAGGCCAATAAAAGTATATTAAATCTGTGTTCACAAGACTTTTGGGTATTGAAGGTTGTAGACTAGAGTTTTTGCTTCAAAATTATGTAAAAATTATGCTGACTACTCTTTCATTTATAACAATATACTGATTTAGTTTTTGTAAGACACTTTTTGCCAAGAAACACGGTATGCGAGGAGGCGTGAATCTCCATGAATAATGGCTCATTCTCACCTGTGAAGACAAAAGAATTGAATAGTAATGACCTGAAAAGACTTGCATATTAATGAGGCATTTCAGTCAGGTAGGCTGTGAAAAAAAACTTCTGTGATGTCTCAAGCTCATCATGGTATATGAAACATACAGAAAAATTTTATTACAATATAAAATAATGGTTTTATATTATACTTTAAAATATAATGTATTTCTGTGATGCAAAGAGTCTGAATATAGGCTTTTAGTTTAAAAGCATGCACATTTGGAGAAATATAGGATTCTCATATGTTTATGTCAATTTTCTATACAGAGGAGTTATTTTTTATTTAATATTCATTGTTATCTCTATGAGCGCTGGTGTTTGCAATTCATACTGCAGCCGGAGGGCGCTCTGTGCATTTTAGTCCACAAATTCACCTAAGAAGAAGACGATATTCCATGAATGGTGTTTACCAATTCATACTACAGCCGGAGGGCGCTAAAGAAACAAAAACTCACTTAAAACTTATCAATAGAAGAAAACAAACAGGAATTTACTGAATGTCTTCCAGAGATCGCTAACCATGGCTTTTTCATCCAGATAAACAATTTTCAAGGCAATAAATACACGATTGAGATGATGAATGCATGTGTTGTCTCTGAATTTGCCTGTGAATAGCGCTGGCTCCGTGGGTGTGGCCGCATTAGTGGGTAATGAGCTGAATCACGGACTTCTGACATGGCTCTCTTTTCATACAGATTACATAAACGCAGAATGTTTGTTTTCGATTTGACTTGCACGATTTAAAACCTGACATTTCAACGTTTTGTTAGACATAAGTATGAATTTTTTGTGATTAGTATTCACTAAGTTACACTTCATTTTCTGAGAACTATCAGATTGGACTTCGTTCAGAGGGAGATGAGAGATCACGCATCATGTTAGTTTTCTTTATTTTACAAAAAGCACAACATTTTGTTTTTACTCTGAGTGTATACAAATAAAAGGAGATATTCTATAGTTTCAATTGATGTATTACTTATGTTTCTATGACAAAAATGACGGAGTATTTTAAGTCTGTTTTGCTGCAATGTGAAAAAAAACCTGCAAAACGCGCCGGCGCGTTTTTAGACCTCAGAGTGTTAATGAGGAAAAAAATGAACTTAAATGATTTTAGCAAATGGCTGCAATATAACAAAGAGTGAAAAATTTAAGGGGGTCTGAATACTTTCCGTACCCACTGTATGTTTAAGCTGAAGTACTAAAATTACTAAAATTAAAACTGAAATAAAAATTAAAGCTAAATAGATTTTTTTTAATTCAAAAATAATAAAAATGACAAAAACACATAACTCAATTACTAAAACTTCAACTAAAATACTAAAAGAAAACTAAAAATATAAAAATAAAAGCTTATTCAAAATATTCATAAATACTATAATTGTAAAATAATGCTAAAATAACACTAGATAAAGCAACATTTTACACTATTTGAAAGGAAGTTAAATGTTACAGCAACAAACAGCCAATCAAAAACTGTCTCAAAGGTTACCTCATTTAACATTCATGTGCTTTCTACCTACCAGAACATGGTGTTTAATTTCAGCATCTGGAAAGAAGTTAAACATTTAAACAGTGACCACAAACACAAATGATGAAGAGATTGTCAACCAGTCAATTATCTTGAAGAATGTTGTGAAGAATGTTGAGGTCCAAACTATTGACTTTCATTCTATGTACAAAAAAAAAAAAAAAAAAAAATAGAAACAGACATTTTTCAAAATACTCTTATTTGTTCTGCAGAAGAAAGAGTGCACTATTGCTTTAGCTTTCAAGTCACAATATCTGTGAAAAGCCCATATACTATATGGTGCAGATAGAGGATTGTGGTGCCAGCCAGCACAAGACTTCAATAAACTAGCAAACCACAATAAAGGGAGAAAACGTATACACCTAACCACATCTTCTCTGATAAGAACTCGATAAGTCAGGGTGGATCACTATCCAGCTCTCATGAATTACAGTACAAAAACAATCCAGAGTTTTCAGAGTCTCTGATTCCTTTCAACCTGAGCCAAAGATCTGTGATTAAAGGAATAAAGGCATGAATCCATACTGCAGTAGTAAGATCCCTATCACTGTCACACCCCGCTCTGTTATACACTGATCTGCATGCTTCAGATGTCCACATCATATATCATGAAAACCTCTGTAAGCACAACCAGCTAAAGGTCAGCAAAAGGGAGGAGTTTGTTCCACATGTCCCTAAACACACGCACCATACTTTTCACAGACTTGCTCGTTTACACAGAGAGTCATCCATCTTTAAGCAGGTTCTCCATAAATAGAGCATCGTGGGGATTCCATCATGCCCTGCTACATTCTGCTTGAGGTCCATGTGCATGGCTGGCATGTCTGTTTGAAAGGCTCAGATATCCACCGCAGAATCCCTCTGCCATTCACTTAGGCAAAATCACTCATAGTTTGCCTTATTTTGCAAATGCAATTGTGGGTTTTGGGGTTAGACTGTACAATAGAAAGCCTTTGAATGCCTAGAGCATTCATCATATTACCCTCTTTGCACTGCAGCATAATTTAATTTACAGTATAAGTCAATAGTTATATAAGACCTCCATACTTCAAATATCATGTGCATGTGCACCTTTACCTCATTCACTCCCACTGAAGTGCACAGGCTCATGAAATCATATTAAGTCACGTCTTGACCTCAATGTGACCGAATGGTGAAAGATAAGTCTTAAAGGGTTAGTTCACCCCAAAATGAAAATTCTGTCATTAATTACTCACCCTTATGTCGTTCCAATCTCATCATTGGGAAACCACATATGAAGATTTTCTGAAGATGAACGAAAGTCTTACAGGTTTATAACGACCATGAGGGTGAGTAATTAATGACAGAATTTTCATTTTGGGGTGAACTAACCCTTTAAATGTTAAAAGGTTATAGGCTGTGCATGTATACAGACAGCAAGAGAGATGAATATAGAGAGAGATACAAATGAGACAGTAAAAGTTAAGAATAGATAAAGATGACAGCAAAGGTCATCTAAATGTTAAAATAGTGGAAATGAGCAAGCACAAATAAATACCTAATACCGCTGATACAATACTGATATACAATGCATCCCTTATAAAAATATTGTACAAAACAACAAGTGTTGTGAAAGCTTAACTTGGAATTCAACAGACAAGTACATGCATCACTATGCAGCTGTAGACTCCCTTAATTTTCAGCTCGCTGTGCGGTGGTGAGAAAAAATCCAAAGAAATTAAAAGAATTTGAAGTCCCAGCAAATATTTCAAGAGATGCTTAAATCTACAAGAAACTTAAAGCACTAATTCATCCACAAGGCTTGCAGCTGTGTGTGTGAGGATGATCCTCTGATACGGCAGGATGATTAAAGGATTTTAAAGCAAATTACACGATCGTAAGCATAGAGTGCCCATTTTGAGGCAACTCCATTTTAGCAGCTTTCTGCCTGGGAGGACTACAACAGGAACCACGGTAATGGATTTTAAGCACTTAATCCAAGTCTCACTCTTGGTGGTAGTGAAAAAGCAAGATAAACATCCAAGACTCAATGCCACAGATTTGTGCACTTACATTGATCTCCCAATTTCACAAGGACACATGAAACAAAGGTACCTCTGAGGCACCATTAAATGTTGCAGAAATCAAAATCCAATTGAAATCTGCAAAGAAAACAACTACCTGTCATATTTCGTTTCTCCGTCTTTCTTCCAGATCTGTTTAGAGAAAAGGCGGAGCAGAGGAAGAGAGTTTGTTTACCGTCACCACAGTCAGCACTATGGGTATTTCTGCAGCTGCTGAGACTCTTCCAACAGTTATATCATGACTTGGATGTGTTTGCCCTTGTGAAAGTGTGACAGTAAGACCTATCCAGCAGTTAAGAGTAGTTGCTTTGTAATCTCAAAGTGGCAGATGCCAATACTGCCTTTCTGTCCCTGTGATGGCCACACTCACACAGAAATCCCTTCACAGGTTGCAACAAGTTATAGACTGATATACTGACCTGGCAATGAATTAGACAATTATTTGGTCATTTTAGATTATCGGCTTAAACTGTACCTGCTTCTCTGTTACAAAGTCAGCCTTGACACTGGATAATGCACAATTCCTGTTTTCAACATTTTGAGAATATTTAAAAATATATTGGATTACATAATTTGTATTAACCTATGTCACATGCTGTATTCACTCGAAATCAATTAGTCATCAGCCAACAAGTTTCTGTAGATATCGTCATCATCAACCGTCTCAACTCTTATTCACATAAAATTCATCAATCATTTTTGCACGCAAACAACTTTAATGCACATTGAGCTTATTCAAAAGCAATTAACTGCCTACTTTCTGATTCAGACATAATTGTAGTGTCTAAATATGACAATCAAAATAAAACCTGGCTATTCAGCCTCATAGTACTAGACTTGCAAATCTCTAATAACAATCAAGTGCTCTTTAATTGCCACTCAAAAAAATCAGCATGTCAGTAGGCCTATGTCTTTCCCCTCCTCTATATTCTCACCCTCCTTCTCTCTCTCTTTCGCTCACACACAGGTTTGTTTTGCTATCAATGTGAGGACATTCCATAGGCGTAATGGTTTTTATACTGTACAAACTGTACATTCTATCCCCCTACCCTATACACATCACAGAAAACAGTCTGCATTTTTACATTTTTAATAAAACATTGTCTAGTATGTTTTTAAAGCTATTTTAAATATGAGGACTCATGAAATGTCCTCATATTTCATGTTTACGTCGTAATACCAGTGTAATACCCATGTCATTATACAAATTTGTGTTCTCATAAATCACAAAAACGCGCACACACACACACACACACACACACACACACACACACACACACAAAACATCTCTAGACTGCTGTCCAAGGAGTCCAGATTGAATCTGAGCTCTTGGAGTGCAACAGCATGTCCTTCTGCCAAAGACATGCATATTCTCTAGGTGGGCTGTTGTTATTATTGTTGTTTTAATAGGCAACTCTTTTTTCTTTTTTTTTTCTTTTTTTTTGCAGAACCATACGATACATTTGTTGAATAACCATACTATATATATATATATATATATATATATATATATATATATATATATATATATATATATATATAATAACAACAACCATACATTACCATTAGCTAATTGTCACAAAATGCATCATGAATTCTCAGCTGTTGTACTGAATGCTTCTGAAAATGTCAATCTTCAAGCTCAAAATTCTGTGTCATAGGCTAATGATGACGAACAGACTGAATATCATAATATTAGAATACGCTATCATGCTTCGATATTACTACAATGAAGTCAACATATCGCATCAATGACACAGGTTCCCACTGACAAAGAGGTGCAACCGTCATCTGAAATAGGCTAATAAAATATATGACCAGAGCGTCAAAACGCAACATTACCTTTTTCTTCAGGCATCGTCTCACGTAATCACGTCTATTCTGTAAATATGAAAATGAGACGCTGTTTAAATAAATATCCGTCAGTATTTCAGTGGAGCGCAGCGGTGTGGTACATGCTGAGCTCTTCTCGCGAGCACCGGAGAAATGCGCTTCACGCAGCGCGTGTCACAGAGATACTACAGGAATGAACGCAGGTCATATGATTCCCGCTTCACCGCCTGACAGCGCACACACTCGAGCTATTGAAGCAATCCATTATAAATAGAAGCTTCTCGTTCAAAAACATGACACCCCTTCCCAAATATCTGAGGGCGTTCACCGTATATTCTCTGTGTGAGGTACGCAGCTGGACTATCATTCAGCCCAGTTGGGAAAACAGTATGAAACAACCTGATATCAAGCTACATTTAAAGGTCTCCACTTTAGGCTCCTAACCAATGCATGAACTTGGAAAACCATTTTCCTTTTGCTGGAAACACCTAATATATTAAATGTTTGTGTGTTTATATATATATATATATATATATATATATATATATATATATATATATATATATATATAAACTTTCAGTATTTAGTCAGTGATTGAACTTGCAACTTGCTTATTATTACTACTTATCTTTGCAAACAAGATCATACCTTAAATGACCTTGTCATGTTGAATTCGCTTTTCATCGAAAAAAGGACTGTATTATGATAGATTAGATGCCTGTAACAACAGATATCTGAGATATCATCAGTGCTCCATTAGCAAGACCACACTTGAATAGTTGCTCTAATGAAAGTTCTGAAATATGAAGACAGGCATTTATGAACCGCAGAACTTTTCGCACACCCGGTCTGTTTAATTAACGAATTTATGAGGTCAGAGGGGCGCAAATCTTTTCCAGCTCAGAAGAGCTTTCACTCACACTCCAGATCTGTCTCTGTACACAGTTCAGTCTTTGATGTCTAATCACAGAGCATGAGTCAATGTCATTCTGCTATCTCACTCTCTCACATGTCCTCTATAAGTCTTGAATAATGATCAGGCTTGTGAATGACCAGCTAGCACCTGTCAGGGGGGGTTTGCAAAAAAAAAAAAAAAAAAAGGCAGTGGCTATTTAAATTTCCAGCACTTTCTCACATTGGTACATACTTCACTAGAATTGAGTGCAAAATGTTTTTCTCTTCTTCATGGATTTTCATTTTAACAAAGTTGAATATTCACACTAATTGGAAGACCAAACAAGTAATTATGGTTTTTTTTTTTTTTTATTTTTTTTTTTGCTGTGCTAATTTGCTGCCATAAGAATTTGGTTTCAGTTTCTGTAATCACTATTAAAAATGCTTGTTACACTACTTAAAATCTGGGCTGGCAATCCATGGAAAAAAATTAATGAAAGAGGCATTGTTCTAAGGTGAAAGATGGGAAAAGAGAAAAAAAAAGAGAGAGAGAGAGAGAGAGAGAGAGCCAAGCTCCTTCAAAGAAAACACATTACATAATTTCCTTTGTATGATTTGCCAAGATAGAGAACATGTAAATCGAACTGTGCTTATTTTTCTGTCCGTCAAGATGATTTATTTTTAAAGTTTTGACATGACATTTTCTTCATGTAGTGACATATTCTTTCACAATTATGCTTGCACATATTATAGGATATTTTCAGGCTATTCACCAACTGGATCAATAGAGACAGCAGGATAGTCAGAGGCAGAAGAGTTGGCAACCAACAAAATCACTTAAATTGTTAAGGATGCCCAACCAAATCTACAGACCTCTTCTGGATATATTTATGTAAATAATATTTTTAAAAGTATCTTCATAAATATCTCTCCAATTGCTCCCAAATACTGTATTATTATGCTGACTGACTAATTTAGATCTATAAATGGGCCAGTTAACAATACAATAAAATAATAAAATAAAATAAAATAAGATAATAAAAATATTACATGTATACCTCATCTCAATAGAGGAATTTTAAAAAAGGAATCAAACTATTTAAAATAAAAAAGAAAACAATTATATGTAAAATAAATTAATAAAATATAAATATAATAAAATATAAAAAAATAAATATAAAAAATAAAATTAATCACTTATATACAGGAATTAAACATTTAATGAATATAATATATATTTACAAAAATATATAATATATATATATATATATATATATATATATATATATATATATATATATAAATCAGCTTTGGGATAACAGCCTAATCGTCTGGTCCATAAATAAAAATACAATATGTATTGTAAACCTGCTTTGTTTCCATTATCTAAAATATTTGGTCAATCACTATTCATTACAATTTCTACTGTACATGCTTTTTGTAGAAAATATGTTTTGCCTCCATCCTGAAAATACATTACTCACCAACCATCCTGTACTAATTATAAAACTTACATGGACTATATTTACATGCACCCTCATGATTATAATGAAATTTAGGTGATAATGCAATTAAACTAATACATAATATAATACATCAAACAAATTGATGTGATTAAGCTTAAAATCATATTAGTAACCAAAATATGTGGTGTATGCCAGTTTTAATCACATTAAACACTTTAATCGCATCTATTCCACTGTGACCAAAGTGCGTATATGCTTTTGATGTACACAGATGACTTTGTTTTTTTGTCATGTGCAAATTAGTAAAGAACGTAAGTAAGACATCACTTTTCTGGGGTGCTGAAGAAAGTTTATGTTGACAACGTTGCATGACATAAATATAATGCAGTATAGTGGTCGAAACCAAAAATGAAGACATTTTTAGGTGTCAACTAAAAAAATCCAATATGTCCATTAAAATGCGTTTTGCACATGAAACAGTGGCGAGTAACACACCTATGAATGTGAGTTCATCATTTATGCTGTGCAATGGGGTATATGAATAATTGTGGTAAAAAAAAAATAACCACAAATCTTAGTGAATAATCAGAATAATTAAAATTGCATGTAAACAGGAGTGAAGAGGTCTGCTTGGGTCATGTAAACATCTTAATGCGATTAGGTTCTTACACTGATTATTGAAAATAATCACATTATTGGTGCACATGTAAACAAATTCATTGTCTGTAGGTGACATTGTACAGAAAGCTGACAAAGCACAGCCTGCCCTGCACTTCATCAGGGTACAAAAAAACAACACACACATTCACACCCACACGAACACTGCCACTGTCAAAAAAAACAAAAAAACAAAAAAAAAAAGGAGCTCAAATTCTCTCTCTACACTTTGATCTTCATTTAAAAGTCCTTCAGCACTTTCACTTCAACTTCATTCTATATCTTCTTTGCCTGAGCTAATGGAGAGAGTAACAGGGGCCACAGACAGAGAGAGATAACAGAGAGAGAGGGAGGGAGAAACGGGGATGGAGATGTACGTTGCTCACTCCAACTCAGACACCCTTAAGATTCAAGTTATGAATAATTTACTGAGGTCCTTTACTCTCTCCACGTAACCTGAGACTCCTCTAAAGCACAGCAGTGGTGCTCAGGTGTCAAATCTCAGCAACACATGCAGCTATGGGTGAGAACATACATTAGATTAAGGAAATCTATGAAGACAACTGTAACAAAGCCATTCTGTAAAACTAATATATATATATATATATATATATATATATATATATATATATATATATATATACATTGCTGTAGGTTTTACAAGAAAATTGCAGTTTTTCTACTTTAGAATTTCATGTTTAATTAAATGTGTTCCTTGTCGTTTCTTTGTAATTATTTGTGAAACTTAACAGAAATTTCTCAGTGAAAATAGTTTCAAAGCACTGTCTTTTTCACTGTAGGTTGATTTCACCGAAAAGGCACTGTGGCATTTTCAAAACATTGCTAAATCGACCAGGGGTGCATTTTCCAAAAAATCTTTAGCCAACTATGATCGCAAGTTTCGTTATCAATATAGTTCAACAATTCAGTGTTTTCTGAAACCATTGTTCCAAAGAACGTGCAAACAGCATCACAAACTTGTGTGGTTGGAACTACAGCTCTCAATCTGTGGTTAGAATAATAAGTTTCTTGTTAGTATGATATCGACTTAAAGGCCACCTATGATGCAAAATACACTTTTACATGGTGTTTGGACATGTGTGTTGGCAGTGTGTGAACACAACCACCCTATGATGATAAAAATCCACCACTTTTTAAATCCCCATTAAACCAAAGCAGTCTCATTAAACATGCTGTTTTGATTCTCTGGGCAGTCTGACACCATTTTCTCCATGCTCGAGCAGCTTTTCTGACAACAATGTCTTGTAAGCAATCCCGGTGTTCTGTTGCTGGATGTAAGAGTGAACATAGGAGTCTTAATTTTCTCCCAAAATCTGAGGCACCGAGGACACAGCGGATTAATTTTTGAAGGTAATGCGCCCCAAAATATACCTATATTAATTTATGTCTGCACAAATAATTTCACTCCAGACTGCTTTGTGAACGAGGGTCAATGCAAAGGGACAATACAAAACACAGATTTTGCTAAAAAGTGGTTACTCAAGGATAGATCAGTACCAAAAGTTTGTGATCTAGCTTATAGTCCCCGGAGCAATACTAGTTACAGCAGCAATGAAGGTGAGAGCACACACTTTAATGCGCGTTTCATTCAGCTCTTACAGTGATTTTCTGGAGTAAAGACATTTCATCTTTTGTGTGATGTACAATAAACTTCATAAAACTCATCAGTGAAGTTTTGGCCATCATTCAGATGGGGTCTGCAACAACAGGTTTGTGCTAATAGTGGATAAAAGCAAGATGACAAAATAATTTATATCCATAGTTAAACTAAACTATATCTGTTCTGTCTCCATGCAGCATATATTCTCTGGCTCTGTTGGAATCATTGTCTGACTCCGGTTCGAACTGAACACCATTACTGACAGTTTTTGACATTTTCAGTGCTTGAGATTGTCCTGTTTTATTGTCCCACAGGACACGATGGCGCTTCTGGACCATATGCACATATGGCTTCCTTTTTGCATGATAGAGATTTAGTTGGCATCTGCAGATGGAACAGCGGACTGTGTTTACCGACAGTGGTTTCTGGAAGTATTCCTGGGCCCATTTAGTAATGTCATTGACACAATCATGCTGATGAGTGATGCAGTGTCGTCTGAGGGCCCGAAGACCACAGGCATCCAATAAAGGTCTTCGGCCTTGTCGTTTAAGCAGAGATTTCTCCAGTTTCTCTGAATCTTTTGATGAAGTTATGCACTGTAGATTTGAGATTTGCAAAAGTCTTTACAATTTGACGTTGAGGAACATTGTTTTTAAAGTATTCCACAATCTTTTTATGCTCTCTTTCACAGCTCTGCCCATCTTTACTTCTGAGAGACTCTGCCTCTCTAAGACATCCCTTTTATAGCTAATCATGTTACAGACCTGATATCAATTAACTTAATCAGTCGCTAGATGTTCTCCCAGCTGAATCTTATCAAAAAACTTGCTTTTTCAGCCATTTGTTGTCCCCGTGCCAACTTTTTTGAGACCTGTAGCAGGCATCAAATTTGAAATTACCTCACTTATGGATAAAAGTGTAAAATATCTCAGTTTAAATATTTATGTTATCTATGTTCTATTGTGAATAAAATATTGGCTCATGTGATTTGAAAGTCTTTTAGTTTTCATTTTATTCACATTTTTTTAAAAACAAATCTGGAATTCGGGTTGTATACATTTTAACCAAAACAGATAAAAAGCCTAGAAATTGATTTACCTTTCTATTGATTTACAGCTTCTGAGCTGAGAACACTGATCACCAGTAAATCCAGTTTAGCACAGGGATGCTACATTCTGGATGTGTCCTCATAACCTCAGCACTCTTTTGGTTTCCATGGCAGGATGAGAGGGGGTGATGGGTAGAGAATCATCACACTCTGCTGTTACATTCCGTTCCAAGCCAAAGATACATCAACAACAAAATACGCACACACAGGGATCACAAAAATTAACACAGGCTTGGGACAAAAAAGCCATCAAAATGAGCAAAAACCCCCCCAAATTTAAGATAATAGAGCAAAAACGTCCCTGTACAATTAAACGAAAACTGTTATGATTAATATCAAGATGGCTTGACTGCTGAACCAAAGAAGCTGCAAACCATTATTTTTATGTTTCTGGCTTGACTTTTGGGATAAGAGGCAGGCTTGATCAGACGAGGATATATTTAGAGATATTCAAAGTGTGCAAAAGGAAGGAATGAGTACATTCATGCAAATTGCCTGTGGTTTGACATTGTTTCAGTATCTCATGAACAAGCTGGCAACAAAATTTGATGAAACCAGATGAAGCTCCATCTGGGGTGTCATGCAAACTGTTCATGAACACTGACTCAGCAGTACCTTATTCAGCAGAGCTTGAAATAATTGGAAATGTTCAAATCAAAATGCATCATATGAGTTTTATTACTGTTGTGCATGTGCAGAGGCTGTGGTACAATCATAAAATCATGTGACAACAAAGCAACCTGTTATTAGGAGCGTTTGAAGAAAATTAAGCAGAATATGCACACAGATACCCGTATACACAAACACTGTCACAATGGCAGCAGTTTATCTCTGGACAGCATGCCTTTAGGGTACGATAGATAAATAGAAGCCAATTTTGCATGAAAGCCAAAATAACTGGTCTTAACAAATACAGCTCTTACCTTTGAGTAAAAAGTCAGCTCAAAGCAAACATCAGTATCAAATATCAAGTCATTAGCACATATCAAATGCTTAATGGTCTGACTGTAGAAAGGGTTTGTCTAAAAACAGGCTAATAAACCACCCTTCAATAATTCCTGTATAAATACATCCACATTAGCTTACTGATATGTATTATTTTCAGTTAATTATAATACAAAAATCTATTTACATGGGAAAACCACATTTTACACTAAGTGCATTGAAAATGTGCTATATGCATTATGATATGAACATGGCATTTGTAGGAATATTTTGTCCAAAATATTCCATAAAAGTACTTTGTGGTATAATATGGTCTAAAAACATTAGTGCACATCAAATGACAAATATGGCAGCCAATGTGATGGAGGAAACAAACAAACAAACAAAAAAGAGTTATACTGCACTTGTGTATTAAATACACTGATCCTGTTCTTGAAATGCCCCTCCAAACACCTGCTGATGGTGAAACGGCGTTCTCCCAGCATGCATCCAACCAAGGCTCAATTAACAAACCAGCAGGGTTCATGCAGAAGGCAAGGGTGTATATTTCAAACACACTTTTCAAACATATGATATCCAATTTGTGTCTCCTTTCTGATTTCTGCAGGTCAGAACGGCACCTTAAATAGCTGAAAACACCGTCCACATTATGTGAAAAATGAGCCTTCTTATTTTGCCGCTACCGTAAGCTAGTGTTTGATGAATAAGCTGTAGGCAATTCCTCTCACAGTCAGTACAAATAAAACCAGGACAAGGAAAATGTCACAGGCCCACTCTAGATTTCAGGGCTAATTACTAGTGCCTCTTTCTCAGGGACTTACTGTACAGCAGTGATATCACCAGCTATTTCTCTGTTTGCTTCCAACAGCTGTAAAAATCCTACATCCAGTCTTGATCAGCTCCTCAAAGAGCCAAAATCCACAATCTTTTTAATTGCAACTAAATACCTTAGACAAAGGAAAGAATACAAAACTTTGGATTTTAAAAACAAACATCTTAATCTGCATATCCTAACAGAGGTGTAACTAACCATACAATCATGCATGGTTAGGACAACAAAATAAATAAGTTTATCAACTTTTTAAGCGGGAGAAAATCTTTTGATGTCGATGACAAAGGCCGTGCATCAAACTCTGTATTTTGTTGCAAATCAATCCGTTACTTGATAGATACTAACCAAAACTATGCACAATATAAAAGATATGACCAAATGAAACTATACAAAAAACTTTATTTTAAAGGTGCCCTTTTTACAAGATGTAATATAAGTCTAAGGTGTCCCCTGAATGTGTCTGTGAAGTTTCAGCTCAAAATACCCCATAGATTTTTTTAATTAATTTTTTTAACTGCCTATTTTGGGGCATCATTAGAAATGCGCCGATTTAGGCTGCTGCCCCTTTGATTGCTCGC
The DNA here is from genome assembly GCF_018812025.1 of Megalobrama amblycephala. NCBI lineage: Eukaryota > Metazoa > Chordata > Actinopteri > Cypriniformes > Xenocyprididae > Megalobrama > Megalobrama amblycephala. The sequence goes on along the minus strand of NC_063063.1, from coordinate 15,590,122 downwards.
GCTCCTCGCCCCCGAGCTCTCGACTCTTTATACATTGCATAAACAAAGTTCACACTGCTAATATAACCCTCAAAATGGATCTTTACAAAGTGTCCGTCATGCATACTGCATGCATGCATCGGATCATGTGAGTATAGTATTTATTTGGATGTTTACATTTGATTATGAATGAGTTTGATAGTGCTCCGTGACTAAAGGCTAATGCTACACTGTTGGAGAGATTTATAAAGAATGTTGTTTATGAATTATACAGACTGCAAGTGTTTAAAAATGAAAATAGCGACGGCTCGTCTCTGTGAATACAGTAATAAACAATGGTAACTTTAACCACATTTAACAGTACATTAGCAACATGCTAACGAAACATTTAGAAAGACAATTTACAAATATCACTAAAAATATCATGTTATCATGGATCATGTCAGTTATTATTGCTCCATCTGCCATTTTTCGCTATTGTTCTTGCTTGCTTACCAAGTCTGATGATTCAGCTGTGCACAGATCCAGACGTTAATACTGGCTGCCCTTGTCTAATGCCTTGAACATGAGCTGGCATATGCAAATATTGGGGGCGTACATATTAATGATCCCGAATGTTACATAACAGTCGGTGTTATGTTGAGATTCACCTGTTCTTCGGAGGTCTTTTAAACAAATGAGATTTACATAAGAAGGAGGAAACAATGGTGTTTGAAACTCAATGTATGTCATTTCCATGTACTGAACTCTTGTTATTCAACTATGCCAAGATAAATTCAATTTTCCATTCTATGGCACCTTTAAAATAAGATATCCAAATAGTTCACTTGCCAGGGTTCCTACACATTTTCCATTTTTAAAATGTATTTGACTCAAATTAGTCTAATTAAATTTAGACTCAAATTTCCAAACATCCCTCCAAAAGAATTTTCAGACCATATTTAACAAATGCTTTATACAGCATTATTTTCACTTTATATTTGGTATATAGTAGTAATTTGTATATATTTTTATTTTATCGCTCACCCAGTTTAAATCTATATTAAAGACGCATCTCTTTAGCCAAGCATTCACATAATGCATCTCATATCAGATCAAGTGCACATAACTATCTTTGCTTAATGTTATGAACAGCAGCTACGCTAATTATTCTCCATTTGCTTTTTGTTTTACCTCAGGATTCCCAAATTTCTATATATCCTAATTAATGTTAATATGCAATTGATTATTTCCAGGAGATCATTGCTTCTACCTTCAATTAAAGGGTTTGTTCACCCAAAAATGAAAATTCTGTTATTTTTCACTCACCCTGATGTTGTTCCACACCTGTAAGACCTTCGCTAATCTTTGGAACACAAATTTATATATTTTTGTTGTTATTTTTTTTTTTTTTTTGGCGCACCAAAAATATTCTCATCGCTTTATAATATTAAGGTTGAACCACTGTACTCACATGAACTGATTAAGATATGTTTTTAGTACCTTTATGGATCTTGAGAGAGGAAATGTCATTGCTCCCTATACAGGCCTCACGGAGCCAATGGATTTCAACAAAAATATCTTAGTTTGTGTTCTGAAGATTAACGAAGGTCTTATGTGCGTGGAATGGCATGAGGGTGAGTAATAAATGACAGAATTTTCATTTTTGGGGGAACTAACCCTTTAAACTGCTAACAGTGATTGTAAATTAATTGCCTAAATTATGACATTATTAGCTAACTACATTCTCTGTTGACATGCATTCTCTGTAAAGCTGCTTTGAAACGACATGTATCGTGAAAAGCGCTATACAAATAAAAGTGAATTGAATTGAATATTTTCTTTTTTTGTCATTGGTTTTCTCGTGGTGATAACGCTTTAAAACCTGCATATATTCACCTCTGACATGATCACTAAACTTTTGCCATGAAAACACTCTGCTTGTATGATACATTTATTTCAGAAATTCTTCATTTTTATACTTTAGAAAAGTAAATAAGGGCAATAGTCTGGAAACACAAATATTTTTCCATACTCTGTTCTCTTTTTCCCCCATACTTATCCAGACCTGGAAATTACTCTAATCAAATTCCAACTTTTCCATACCTTTCCAAACTGTGAAGGAACCTTGACTGTGCCAATCACAGTGTTTTGTGCTGTGAATTGTGCATGTTTTACATGTATTTCTGTGTAAAAAATTAATCTGGTACAGTGTTGAAACAGCACTTGATGTCCCATATAAAAATAAATTGAGTCCTGAAGCAAACCGAGTTGAGAACTGCAGCTCTAATGTACTAGCTTCACTCCAAAGTCTCTCCCGTTATGATTTAGTGCTCTGCTATTACGTCAGTCAGTTTCACATGAGTTGAATTTTGGGCACAAGTCATGCTGACCTGAAAATAAGGTTATACAGAACGTATAATTAACCAAATTATGCACAATTTGGTTCAAATGTACTTTTCCAGAAGAACATTTCACTTCATGAACAGGTGAGAGCAGGACAGAGGTCGCAGCACACATAAAAATTCTCCACATAAAAAGCGCACTTGCTGCTACAGAAAATATTGACTAAAGTCAGAGGTATTGACCACCTTGACATCAAAATCAGTGAATACCTGAGATCTTGAGGATTATCCTAATTGCCAGAGATTCTGCTTGACACCCTCACTGTTAACTTAAGCTACCACATAGTGAATGACAGCACTGTAGCTCTATTACATTACTATCAAAAGTATTGTTCCTGTATTTCTGTTAATGTATTTAAAGTTTCTAAGGAGCTTAAAAATTGACCTTTAATGGATAAAAATATATGGTAAGACTATGCACAGGACTAAATCCAATTGTTTTGTTACTAAAATATTATAGAACAGAAGCATGTTTTAGACTTTACAAAAATTAAATATTTTATTTTATAGTGCCAGATTTCTCCAAATAAATAAAAACACCCATTGCAACAAATACCTTAATAAAACCCTTAGAAATAATTTTATTATTATAGTTCTTATACTTAAAGGGGTTCATTGTCACCAGCTGCAGAACACTAGGAAGGTGCTTTGACCTTATTAAACACGCTACACATCACAGTTAAACGCAGAGACAACCTACATACACCTTGGACAGCAGCACATTACGCATTTCCCAACAACAAGGCTGCACTGCAACATAATGAGCGCTGGTGGAAAGGTGGGTGGAACCAGACTACACCGCGTACAGACACAGACAAATCTCCGGGCTTTGAAGTAATGAGATTAGTATACGTGATGCACTCATAACACACTCACCGGTGCTCATTGTTGTCCGCAGACCTTTTCAGAGTCCAATGTCATGTATGTCTCTAGATCCTCATTAAGGCTGAGCATTCAGCGTGCTCCGTACATCTTTCAACCGCCCGGTGCACAAGTGCTCGAGCCAACGTGGAAAGTAATAAAAAGACACGAAATAAGCGCCTCGCACCTGCGACAGAAGAAAAGTCGTTGTTGTATATGCTGTAGAATCGGTAATAAACGTAGTGCGCAGCGTTGCGGGCGCATGCACGAGCGGGGTGTTGCCGTATGGCTGTGATGCGCTCGTGCGTAGGCTATTTGCCTCAGCACCATTCCTGCACGAGCCGCACTGTGACAACTACGTGTAGCAACGGAGGGCGTCTGGGAAATGGAGTTTCGTGCGAGAATGACAGATTATCGGAAGACAAAATCAACGAGATTAACTGTAGCAGTATATCATTATTAATAATGGCATAATTTTAAAGCATATCTCACCACATAGTGAGAGGATTTCCCCTTGAATTATCCCATGACTCAGAAGTGCCCACCTGATATTTGTGCTGAAATCGTTGGGGCTCCCCAGGGATTTAGGGATTTTGTCACTAGATTTAGTGACTTTATCGCCCCTTTTAAGACTTTGTTTTCAAAAGTTTTGGGACAAATCTAGCAACTTCTTAGACAAACCTTATCTAGAGTATTATTTTGTAAGTGAATATACCATTGCTGGCGATGCAGGCCTCACTGAGCCATCGGATTTAATCAAACATATCTTAATTTGTGTCCTGAAGATGAACAAAGGTCTTATAGGTGTAGAACGACAATAAATTACATTTTCAGTGGTGGGTGAACTAACCCTTTAAAGCTGCAGTCTGTAAGTTTTACCTATGTCGCCATCTCTGTTCGAAACCTGCAATTGCAGTTATTTGCACAATTATCTTTACGCGTGTTGAGCATCGGCACAGCCCCTCAGCGCAGATGAATAATGTTTTGAGGAGAATGTGTGGCTGTCAGTCACCGCACCGGTGGATAATGTACAGGTACTTTAGAATCACATGTAGTCTTGGGGGGGGGGGGGGGGGGGGAATGTGGGCACACAAAAAAAAAAAAAAAAAAAAAAAAAAAACCCACACCCACACCCACTGCACACACGACAAATTATAAATATCACTTTATTGCATCTCTTTACAATAGTTTATTTATTAATTTACATTAAAACATTAGCTCCAACCGACTGGAATAAAAAGCATCAGCGTGTGTTATTGAGCCCCACTTTTTTGTTACACAGATAGTCCATTAGGTCCTGCAATAAAGAGGTCACAAACTTCTGGTTAAGCTAAATTTCCAGCATCTCTTTAAACCAACCACGTAAAGTGATTAAATGGTTTACCTTGATCTTTCGCATCTGATCTACAGCCGCATCATCGAGCAATTCAACGCTGATGTCATCTTTATTGTCCTCAGATAGTAGCAGTGTCTTGAAATGCAGAAAAGGACCATTGTTGAATGCTATAATGAGCAAAAACTTTGCAATGGTTCATATATACACAGACATACTTCTCCATGGGAAGTTACTATCGTGGCCGTAGCCATCATCATTTCATCTCCAACAGAGCGACTAGCTTGTCTGTTCATCAAAAGAAAAGCAGCATTTTTAGTGAAAATGCACATCTGAAAAGAAACTCACCATGCAAGAAAGGAAACTTTACCTAAATTTAGGTCCTAAACCAAATGCTTGGTCACTGAGTTTGACAACCCGTCCTTGGGTTCTTTTTGCACTGATAGTTGAGGCACACCTGTCAATGAGAGTAAAGAGGAATCCAAATTTGAGCTCTCCACTATATTTGACCATTAGGAATATTCCATTGTGGACAAAAGGCAATTATTCCACCCCAGCAGTCAAGAACAAAGTCAAGGAGCTTACATTTTTATTATTTTATTTAGTTTCAATAATATTTAATATTGATGCATTTATAAAAAAATAAAAATAAATCATTTAGTTAAAGGTGCAATATGTAAAACCACTAGTCCAGTGTTACTGTATATGTGTGACCTGATCCGGCAAAATGAGTCACAGTGACCCAAATTCCAAAATTGAGATTTTGGTATCAATGGAAAGATGAGACAATACGCTTTAAAATGATATCCTAGTCAAAGTCATACCTTGAATGGTTTTAAAGATATACCCATTTGAATTATGGTCATCTTCCCTCTTTTTCCAATTGAAAACCTGAGAAAATCGCTTTTAGTTTTTTGCCATTTTTTTGTTGATATCTTTCAAAATCCATTGCATTTAAAGGGATAAACTATTTATTTTACAGCTTAATTTGACCAAAGACATTTTTTTTATATATGCGCTATTAAACCAGCTGAAGCTCAAATTATTTTAAAAGTATTTATTTGAATTAATTAATTAATTCATGGCCAAAGGAGTTTCTTTAGAAGGCTCGCGGGAAATGAAGTATACCCAGGCCATAACCACTCTAAATTGTAATGGACTGGAGCTCACATCGGGAGAAATAGGAACACGGGAACACGGGAGCACCGTGATGCGACCGCAAAGGGCACTTTCACTTTCACGATCAAAGTGCATGCCACCGATAAGCATTGTAAATGTAGTATTACAGTATACACATACCAATTAAACGTGCAGGTCTCCTCTCGTGCATCCTCCTCACTGGACTTCCGTTTCGCTTTCATATATCTCTTTTATAGATGCCATCAATGCTTTTACCTTTCTAGATGTAATTACCGAAATCAAAACGGTCCATAAACAATAAATCCTCACGAAAACTTAAGTCTGAAGGACTGTCTGAAGTGCTAGTCTGACAGGAGGATGGCTGGAACAAATCGCGTGCCTGTCAGTCGAAACGGTAAAACCATGTCAAATTTAATAGCCATTTAAATACCTTTACTCAATTATCTGGACTACGAATCTTTGGGAGATTATTTTTGAAAGTCTGTTCTTTGAAATTAGCTTTAAAAAAAACAAAAAAACGATTTTTTCATTGTTTTTCCACATTATCGGCCCATATCTTAAAATAGAACGTTGCGACTTCCGACTCATTTCGCCAGACCGGGTCACATATTTTGTTTACTTGAGTACTTACAATATCCCAAATGTTTCTAACTATTTGTAAATCGTGAGAAAATTGCAATTTTAACCAAGGCTCCGGGACGTGTGAGGAATCGCCTGTCAATTGCGTCATACCCGCGTTACCCTCGGTTTCCGGTTTTATTTTGTAGAAACCATGGAAACACCAAAGATGCTGTAATATATTACATGTTTTAATAGACAAGGGAACAACTGTTTTGATATATTTATAGACAGAAAACTAGTTATTGTTATATAGCTCAACACGTTTAGTCGTTTTAATCTAATTTTCTTGATTCCCAATTTTTCTTGATGCTTTACCATGCCTCAGAGAAAAACACTATTTTGTGAAGTTGCTAACATAGCATAATCAGATGCAGCTTTATTTTTAGTAACAGTAATACAGAATTTTCTCCATCATACAATACATTTTAAAATTAATTGCATGCCATTTATCAAAACAAGCCATCCAGAATTAATTAATGATATTCTAAAGTCAATCTATCTTACTGCAGTGTGCAACAAGTGTCTCATGGCAGCCGCCGAGCGAACGCACAGAGTAACGTTATAACATCATTTTCAACACTCTCTAATGTATCTAATATGATAAACAGAGCTGTGTTACCCATGACCGGGAAAGCGCAAGCGCCGGCGACTGTGGCATAATAAAAGTTCCGCTGCTTGCGGCGTGTTGCATTCGTCTCTCGTTAACAAATCGCTCCAGCGGCCCTATTCAGCTCCCACAACACTCAGTCCTGCTCTGTTTCATACTACAGTAATGTTAATAATCTCATCCATGAACATGATTTCTTTCTGAGTCCTATCCCGATTATTTTCCACTGGCTGTGAGGTGAAGACCACATGTCCCAAGATTCCACGCTCAAACTTGGCATCATCATGCTACGCTTTTGTTTTGAATAGGCCTCTAAAGACAGAAAATCCTACATATTGCACCTTTAATACAGTGTTCAAGTAAAAAAACAGGAGAAGTATTACATTTCATGCATGATAGGCAGATTGGCGCCATCTAGTTAGGAAAAAATAAGAAAATTAAATATAATGTCATGATTTAACTACTAGAAGTCTGTTTAGCCCCATATATATATATATATATATATATATATATATATATATATATATATATATATATATATATATATATATATATATATATATATATATATATATATATATATATATATATATATATATATATATATATATTTATTTTTTTTTTTTTTTTTTTTTCTCATTCCCTGGTTGCTTAAGTATTCCCAGACATTACTACTAATTTTAATAGGTTTCATATTTTGGTTATACATTTACACCTGATCAAAGATTACATTACTGTGGCTGATTTGTAGATTGTACCCCGAAAAACTGCTCTGTATCTTTGTATTTTTTCACATTTGCCATTCAAGACCATTTAATGTTTTCAAATCATGTCCAGTCCACAACTTGTTTTCAACAGATTCACAAGAAAGTTTTAGTAACTTTCCAATGAAGTGATACATTGTAACTCAAAAATGGTCTAAAGTAACCAAAGACCACCAGAAATTAAAACTTTACCTCAGACTTCCAGTGCTGTTACTGCTGTGCAGGGTCTTCTTTGCAGGTTTCTGTTATGAGAAAGCTCATATGTAAATTTTAAATTAGGCATACAGAAAGAGGACAAAAAACAAATGGAGGGTCAGTACCTTTGTACCTTCCACTGAAGTGGTCTTGTTTTGACTCGATGACCTCTGTTGCCCTGCTGTAGTATTTAAACCTGAAAGGAACGTAAGTTAACCTAAAAAGAATGAAAGCTGAATTTAAAAACGTGACTTTATAAGTTGCCTTGCACCTTTTTTGCTTGGTTTTCGAGACAGGGGTTTCTGAATTTCTGGAGACGTATTCTAAATGAAGAAAAAGAAAGAATACAACCACCACAACTCTGCGGTAACCTTAAGTAAACACCAGAGGGCAGCAAAATCATTTTACCGTTAGTGCCATAGTGACCTCGCCCACAGACGTGTCATCATCTGAAAAACATGATCGATTATAAAGACAAATAACATTAATATTCATAATAACGTCCAGACAGGACGAACAGGCTCTGTAATCGTCGTACCATTCATTAGGTCTTTTATCAGCGTGGTGTGAAGCGATTGCGGCATTTTCATCAGCTCTATTTTGAAAACTCGGTCCACAGTTGCCAGTAATTTGTTCAGATTGGTCTCCATTTCATTTATCCGGGCCTGAGCTATTTGGTGCAAGCAAAAAAATGGGTTAATTAATACATATACAGGAAAGAGTATGTATTGGCTTTAATATATGACTGACCTTCCTTCTCAAACTGTTGTATGAACAGCTCCTTTCTCTTGGTGAGTCTAATTTTCTGGTCATAATCAGGCTGACCTTCAGAATCCTGACTGACTTTTCTAGTTCTTCGGGGAGGCATGCTAATAATAATACAAATAGTGATTTTCAGATCTTTTTATGAACAACACACACCTCAGAACAGGTGCTCACCAATTACCTTCTTCTGTTTTAATAACGATTGGCAAACAAATTTATAAGATACTCTCCCGCCACCTACTGGACTGGATGCGCCTAGAAATGAACAGTTTAATAATAATAAAATAATATTAATAATAAATATTATTATTAAAGTTGTTAAAATATTGAAATATTAAATTATAATCTCAGGGGTTAATTAAAGTAAATATATTAGATCAAATGGGTTCAACTCTGACAGAAATGTTTGGGAATATTTATGAGATGAAACCTCATAATTATGACATTATGTCATAAATATGAGATGAAAAGTCGAAATTATGACTTAAGTAGACATAGAAAGTCTTAATTTCGATTCTATTAATGATCTTAAAGACATACAACCCACAACAAAAGTGGATAAAATAAAGAAAAAATAAAAGAAAAATAGATTAAAAAATAAACCAGAGTTATAGGATTCAGGTTAACGTCAAATAATTTAGTAATTCACATACAGTACAGTCCAAAAGTTTGGAACCACTAAGATTTTTAATGTTTTTAAAAGAAGTTTCGTCTGCTCACCAAGGCTACATTATTTAATTAAAAATCATAAAAAACAGTAATATGAAATATTATTACAATTTAAAATAACTGTGTACTATTTAAATATATTTGACAAAGTAATTTATTCCTGTGATGCAAAGCTGAATTTTCAGCATCGTTACTCCAGTCTTCAGTGTCACATGATCCTTCAGAAATCATTCTAATATGCTGATCTGCTGCTCAATAAACATTTATGATTATTTTCAATGTTGAAAACAGTTGTGTACTTTTTTTTTCAGGATTCTTGATGAATAGAAAGTTCAAAAGAACAGCATTTATCTGAAATACAAAGCTTCTGTAGCATTAACTACCGTTCAAAAGTTTGGGGTCAGTAAGAATTTTTATTTTTATTTTTTTGAAAAGAAATTAAAGAAATGAATACTTTTATTCAGCAAAGATGCATTAAATCAATCAAAAGTGGCAGTAAAGACATTTATAATGTTACAAAAGATTAGATTTCAGATAAACACTGTTCTTTTGAACTTTCTATTCATCAAAAATCCTGAAAAAAAAATTGTACAAAAATTTTGTACAATTGTACACATTAAATGTTTCTTGAGCAGCAGATCAGCATATTAAATGATTTCTAAGGACATGTGACACTGAGACTGGAGTAATGAGCTGAAAATTCAGCTTTGCCATCACAGGAATAAATTACTTTGGAAATATATTCAAATAGAAAACAGTTATTTTAAATTGTAATAATATTTCACAATATTACAGTTTTTTACTGTATTTTTAATTAAATAAATGTAGCCTTGGTGAGCAGACGAAACTTCTTTTAAAAACATTAAAAATCTTAGTGGTTCCAAACTTTTGGACTGTACTGTAAGTGAAATGATTTTGATTCCCAGTAAACTTATGCTACGAAGTTTAACAGAATAAAAGTAAAAAAGTTTTTTTTTTTTTTTTTTTTTTTTTTTTTTATGAAAATAGAACAATTTACAAACAGAGCATAGCATAAGGCAGTGTAATACAAAGTGTGACATTAATTAATAACAGGGGATCTGATAATATCATAACATTTTAAACATATTAATGACTTTTTGTTTTTTAACAATTTCAAAGATACTGTATAAAACAATCAAATTCCACTAAAAATACCTTAAATATTGGGGATGAATTTAAGCATTTTTGTTTATGTATGAAATTTTGCCAGCAATATGAATAAATTAACAATGTATTCAAGACCTTTGTTAACATTGTTTTCATAGTACACAATAATATCCTTTAAATAAAAACAGTATTTATCCTTTACCTGATTAAAAATAAATTCTGCCATTTCCTTCCAAAAATTTCGGGTAATTTTACAATCAAAAAACAAATGTGTTAACACTGTCTCATTTTTACAAAAGGAGCAAGTCATCAATATCAGAGTATCTTGAAATTATTGATTTAACAGGGTAGATGGTATGCAAAATTTTAAAATGTATTTCTTTAGTTTTGTTATTGATACAATATTTAAAGGGGATTAACTTTTTTTTTTTTTTTGCTTCAATTTATTGAACAGAGAAACACAATAGTTACAACAACAATACAGAAATTTGAAATGGGCGCATATAAAAACAAATCTAAGAATACATTAAAAAGTGTACATGCTTGCAAAATTCTAATAGCTTTTTGTTTCTTCGAGGGCAATATAGATTCAATATAATATTTCACTTCATTTTTAAATGCTATGAAACATGTTTTGTTTTTTTACCTGAAAATGTACATTTATGGATATGAAATTTGGCCATTAAAATACAAATACAAAAAATTAATAAAATAAGAGCAAGTCTGTTTATCTTTGGAGTTTACAATAATGCCTAAAAGAACATCTTTCCACTGTAAAATAAAATTTCCATCATCATTTCCAACAATAAAGTCAAGTACATTTTTCCAAAAATAAGATACATAAGGGCAGTGCCAAAATAAATGAACAGCTGTCTCCGGCTTCTGCTTGCAAAAGCTACAGCTTACATCTTTGTCTTTTTAAAATTTAATTAAATAATGTTTAGCAGGGTATATTTTGTGGAGAAGCTTAAAAGACACTTCTTTAACCTTGTTTGTTAAGAGATACCGGTTAGGCAGAAGCCAGACTTTTTTCCAACCAACATCACTCACAAATTGATTCCAGAATGCAATTACATTTGGTTTCGACACAACATCCTTCTGGAAAAGAGCTCTTATTGATCTATTATAAGTATTACAGGAGAAACATATAAAGGGATTAACTTAAAAAACTTAAGAAGCCTTTAGTTGACGATACGCGACGTCATATGTGTGCGACAGATTTGGTTGTCTAATGGCAGCCTTCTGTCACGCGTGTGAGTGTTGTTTTGATTCTCATGCGTAGCATGGGTAAAATACTGGATGATGTTGTGGATAGCGGCGGAATAGAAGTGATTATTCAAAATGAAAGCGACAAAACAATACCACGGTGTCCACATGGTACGAGATAAACTTAATAATATTGCTGCAATGTTAGTTTTGTAATTCCAAAATATTATATGAACTAATGTATAATAACCTCACTGACACGTGCTTTTCTCAGGGCCAGCTCTGTTGTTCGAGAAAACTGGCAAAGGAGGGGAGAAAGGAAGGAGATTTTACGCGTGTTCTGCTTGTCGAGATAGAAAAGACTGCAACTTCTTTCAGTGGGCAGACGAGAAGGTTAGTTTTGAGCTAACCTAGTGTTGCTCAATGTATCAGTTTTATGCAACACGTTTGCTTGTGCCTGTCAAAGCAGATTTCCAGAGTTGTTGGTTTTTTTCATGAAATATTGAAAATTACAAGCAATATAATAAGATTAAACACTGTAAAGCCTGACATATTATTTTTTTTTCAATGTATTAGTCTATTGAACATTTAGACAAAATCGTTAAAAAAAAGTCCTATTAATATTTGATACATCAGGATTTTATGGCAGACGTAGTTTAACAGTGAGAAAATGGAGCTACTTTTGTAGAAAAAACACCCCAATTTTATTAAGAGGCTCAAACTGAGCAAAAATATGGAGTTGTTATTATTTTTAAGGCCAAAAATAAGATGGATTTCAGACAGTTTGTAATGAAGAGATTTTTATAACAGTATAACAGGCTACTTGCATAAACGCATTCAATATCAGTTGTCACTATATTTCTCTCAATAATATGTTGTAGTAAGATATTATTTAAATGCTTAATTTTATGAACAAAGCACTGTCATTTTAATTAAGATGGTACAAAAATATAATGCAGTGCAATGATGATAAAGTGTAAATGTTGAATTGTTACCAACAATATACAAGTTATTCTTACGTTTACTTTATTAAAGTCATTAAAGATTACACACCAAAAAGACACTGAAGGTGGACCTAGGAAGGTGAACATACTTATAATTATACTAAAAGGCCTTTTACTTGCTCAAAAGTATGAAATATCAGTCAGTTGACAGAAGGCATGTAATAGATTGTGTACAACAGGTGTTTTTTCATTCACTTGATTAAATTAATTCATGCTCCAGATATCAGAAGCAAGGATGCTTGCCAGAGAGGAGCAGAACCGCTCCAAGATGCCTCTTTTCACTCATCAGGAATACTGTTCTAGGTAAATGACTCTTATTTTAACATTTCAGCCATGTTACACTCATCAAATGAGATATTGACATGTCTGTTTATGATAAAGGAAGTGAATCTAAATATTAAACACTGGAACAAAGACCTGTCTATATCCACTTCAATTAACTGACAGTAAAATATCAAAAGTACCTAAGATACGATGACCTGATGTTTAATATTTAATATGTGCACATGTTTGTTTCTTTCACAGATTTAGAGAATTTGTGTCTCTGCCACTGGAGCAAAGAAGGTTCTGTGTGGACTGTCAGATGTTGATCTTACCTGGGGAATGGGCGAATCACGCGAAACACAAGGCTCTTTCTGAGGACATCACAGTGCAGCGGTTAAAAAGGCCCAGTCTACTTCTGTGTCCTCTGGTCAACAAGAAGAGTAATGCACAATATCTGTTTGCAGACCGAAGCTGTCATTTCCTCTTGGATATGTTCCTTGTGTTAGGCTTCCAGAAAATTCTCTGCGTAGGGACACCACGGTAGGTGTGAGCCGTTACTCCTGTGGTTGGAAAACTAGTCATGGGTGTCATAAGTGCAAATAGCCAAACTTGTTGGTAAAGGCTATTTGCCTAGAAATATCATTACACTTATGCTAACACTTAAGCATGTGTCACTATTTGCACTGGTCACACTTTATATTAGGTGTCTTCAACTACTATGTACTTACATAAAAATGTTATGCACAGTGTACTTTGGTGGGATACGGGTAAGGTTAGGGACAGGTTTGGTGTTATGGTGTAAGGGAAGGGTCAACAGTGTAATTATCGACATTACAGAAATTGATTACAGAAGTAATTACATGCAGGTATTTTCTAAATACATGTACAATGTAATAAAACATGCAAGCATACAATAATTGCAGTGTATCAAATGTTTAATTTAAATGTTAGTACATAGTATTTAAAGACACTTAATATAAAGAGGGGTCTTTGCACATAAAGGGATAGTTCACCCCAAAATGAAAATTCTGTCATCATTTACTCACCCTCATGTTCAAAACTTGTAAGACTTTTGTTCATCTTCGGAACACAAATGAAGATCTTTTTGATGAAATCTCAGAGATGTCTGTTCCTCCATAGACTGCCTTTGCAACTACCACTTTGACGCTTCAAAAAGTTCATAAAGAGATCATAAAACTAATCCATATGAATGGAGCGGTTTAGTCCAAATTTTCTGAAGAGACTCAATTGCTTTTTATGATGAACAGAACAGAAGATTTAATTTAGGCTTTTCTACTCGCAGGTAGACATTTATCAGCGAACAAAAGCAGAAGCTCATTCATATGGATTCATATGGATTAGTTTTCTGATCTCTTTATAAACTTTTTAAAGCGTCAAAGTGTCAGTTGCAAAGGCAGTCAATTGAGGGACAGACATCTCTCATATTTCATCAAAAAGATCTTCATTTGTGTTCCGAAGATGAACGAAAGTCTTACAGGTTTAGAATGACATGAGGGTGAGTAAATTATGAATTTTCGTTTTGGGATGAACTAACCCTTTAATGTAAGCATCTATGTTTTCTTACACTTAGAAAATACGACATCTAAAAAAACTTAAATTGTGTCACAGACGTTTTCAAATGCAATGTAAAGCATAGTCAAAAAGTCAAACAGTCGAAAGCATATCTTCACATTTTAGCTTTGCATTTGAATTATACTCTCTTATAAATTCACAGATTACATGAGGTGATAAAGTTACGGAATATGGAGGGCAAGAGTCCAACCGTGAAGAGTTTATTGCTGGATATTGATTACAGGTAAACATAATACAACATAATTATTTGCAAATACAAGGTTAAATAGCCACACAGACATAGAATTGAGGGGGTGTTCCACTCCTTATGATTATTTTATTTAAAAAAAAAAATTAACTGTACTGTGTTTTTACTATATTTTTACCATGTTTAAAGTAGTACACTGTGCTATTAAGATGACTTTGCTTTTTTGGTATGCTTGCACTATTAACTGAATCTCAGAAAGGTGGTCCTATAATGGTGGTCCTAAAGTATAAGTATAATATACATTACTGTTCATATATTGTACAAAAGATTTTTATTTCAAATAAATGCTGTTCTTTTGAACTTTCTGTTCATCGGAGAATCCTGGAAATAATGCATCACATTTTCCAAAAAAAATTAAGCATCACAATTTTTTCAACACTGATAAGATATAAGACATAAGAAATAAGAATGAATAAGAAATGTTTCTAAAGATCAAATCAGCATATTAGAATGATTTATGAAGAACGGCTGCTGACAATCCAGCTTTGCCATCACAGAAATAAATTACATTTGATTTTACAGTTTAAACAGTGTTTTTTAAATTGTAACAATATTATTTTATTATTTTTACAGTAATTTTTGATCAAATAAATTCAGCCTTAAGAGCATAAGCATTAGAAACCACTTTCAAAAACATTAACAAAAATCTTACCGACCTAAACGGACGTGTATTCAAACAATATTAAAGACCGAGGTCGCATATTTCCATATGATGATGGCCTGTGTGTTTGTCTCTGGGTGAGAAGAAGCGGAAAGCTGGGTAGAGCGGCTCAGTAAACTGATGATGTGCTCTGTCAAACACGGCCGTCTGCACTGCTGAAAACTCCTGCAGCATTCTCATAGTCTCAGCATCATAGAACACCACTCGACCCTTCTGATATTTCACAAACACTCCCACCCTGTTCGGTGCAGCCCGTGCTGCTGTGACGGGTAGTGCCACGTGCCGATCGTTGTGCCAGGCCATGAGATGCCCATCCTGAAACTCAAGACTCCACGAGCACCTGTTCCGTCCAAGTTTGGCTGCTTTGTCTCGTCCTCTCCTCTGTAGGCTCCCGTAAGCCACACCCACAGCCCATGATGGGCAGCAGTGCACATCCACCTCCCAGTAGTGCTGCCCAGATTTAAAAGCAATGGAGCCCAAGGCACAGTATAACTGATCAAATCTTAGAGGGTCATTGGGAACACAGTGTTCCTCTGCAGAAAGGGACATGCCCCGTCCCTCCGAGGTCACCTTAATCTGTTTGTGACAGGTCAGTTTATCAATCGCCACATTTGAGGAGTCTGTCAAGATGAAATGCAAGAATATTCATAAACAGATGATTTACACATAACATGGTCCCATTATTCAGTATTCTAAATATTTCTTGTTATATATTAGCTAATCCACACATTAATACTATACATTACATAGTATATATATATATAAAGAAGTCTAAAGGTTTAAGCAGAAATATAAATTATAAAGATTTGTACATTTTAAAATATTGTATGCTCTATATACAGTACTGTTCAACAGTTTGAGGTCAATATGATTTTTTTTCCCTCTATCTTCACTGAGGCTGCATTTATTTGATCCAATTTAAATTTAAGTATTTATTTGAATTGAATATTATTACAACTTATAATAACTGTTTTCTATCTTAATACATTTTAAAATGTAATTTATTCCTGTGATGGCAAAGCTAAATTGTTGTGCTGCATAATATTTTTGTGGAAGCCGTGACACTTTTTTTTTCAGGATTCTTTGATTAATAGTTCAAAGAACAGCATTTATTTCTTATAATTTTGTGCGTAACAATATAAGTAAGCAATAAGGTACGAGAGGCTGTGCTGTATCGTGAATAAGTCACGGCAATGACATATACAGCACTAGCCTCGAGTACCTTATTGCTTTTATAAAACAGTTTCTACACAATACCAATTTTAAAGCCAAAAAATATGTATCAATGCAACTTTCATTAAGTAAAATCACTAAAAGCCTTCCTTCCGCCGGAAACATAGTCCCTGACCGTGAACAGCAACAGAAGTTACATTATTACACCATTAGATGGCGGCAAAGACTGTCTTTATGAGTGATTCACTCAGTTGCAAACACTTTTATATTGAAAAGACTGAATTGTTGTGAGCACTGAACAAGACACAACTGATAAATGCTTTGACTAGCGCTGTCAGTCATGGGAAAACCCCTTAACTGTTAAAAGGACAAGATATTGCAGCGGACATTTAAACATTTTTTATTATGAACATAGGACTGACCTGAAGGAAAATGCTAAATCTAAATAAACTCGCTCACTCAATCTTTTTTCTCACAACACTCTTCTACATAATACAGTAAGCTTCAATGAATAATATAATATAAATTAAGAACAAACCGTTTACGTTGCTAAGAGTGGCTAAGGGTGTTGTGTAGTGATACAAAGAACCGTTGGGTGAAGCAGTGAATAAAACACAGCTATTGACCAATCAGAATGAAGGACAGAAACTAACCGTTTTATAAAAGTTTTTAATGTCACTTTTGTTCAAGTTTATTCATCCATGCTTAATAAAAGTATTATTTTTTTATTAAAAAACTTGTTGACCTCAATTTTGAATGGTAGTGTATATTATATATATATATATATATATATATTTTTTTTTTTTTTATTCATATATATATATATTTTAACAATATATATCTAAAATATATTTTTAAATATATAATTAACTTGATTTAGACTGATCAAACTTTTTTTGTACAACAAAATGATGGGTTTTATGGATTGAGAGTGTTTTGTACCCAGCAGCAGGCTCTTTCGTTGTAGCTGGGCTTTCAGACCTTTTGAGATGTTCCTAAGAACCTTCATGAGCTTCTGGATCTTCTCCTCATTCATTTTTATCTGTTCTTCAGCTGGGTCCAGTTTCTTACGACAGCTAGTCAATCTAGCCGAAGATGCATTTGAATTATATAGTTAATTGCATTCATAGTAGAAGTTGCATTACATATATTGTAATGTACAGCATGATTGCTATTGAAAAGAACATGGAAGACATATTGTTTTGACATATAATTAGGTTATCAATATGTATTTATATTTATAAGGACTTGTCACAAAATCTGCTATTCGTATAATGAAAAAAGATGGGCTTACGTAAAATCCTCAGGAAATGACTGAAAGCAGAGAACATGCAGAAGACAATATATGTGATCCCTGCATTTGTCAAGATTATTACAACAACATGAAATTCATGTTTGGTCTTTGACTGTTACCTCCTTCATGGACTCTGTGGGGCTCTGTTGAGCTGACTGCATAGTGCTGATGTGTTTCTGCAGCAGACCAAGGTGTTGATTCCAGTCTTGAAGAATTCGGTTTAGTTTACTGTTGGTCTCCCGGCGGTCTTGCTCTATCATGTCTAGAACAGCCTTCTCATCCTCCTGCAGAGCCACATGTAGCTCCTCATAACACTCCTGTACGTGCTGCTTCATCGCCTCTGAACTCGTCTTCAGCAGAGATGTATGATTCATCAGTTATTTAACATTTATGGTAGTTGAGGCTTTATCGCATTCAGGTAGACATTCAGTCTACCTGCTTTCCTGATATTATTTTGAATAATTATTTGAAGAGATAAAATAAAATTAACTCTAATCTTTAAATCAAAATGTAATAACTTTCCCTGCCTCTGAAACAACTTCCTTATTTGGGTGATGTCACCACCAAACCATCTCCTTCAACCACCAGTCATATATAGACCAGTTTTCATGATCAAATCAAGTTACAATAGAATTTCACTTACATTTAGGTTGGCTTGCCGCTTTTTAATAGATTCCAGATGAGACTCTGTTCTTTTCTTCTCCTTCTTCAAGTCCTCCAACCAGACTGGCAGCTGTTGACACTTTTTTTATTATTATTAACATACACTACTGTGTTTTTTTTTTTTTTTTTTTTTTTTTTTTTTTTAAATGAATGTTTATTTAGCAAGGAAGCACTAAATTGATCAAATGCGACAGTAAAGACATTTATAATCTTGCAAAAGATTTCTCTCAAAAAATGCTCGATAGCCTCGTGGGCAGCACGCCGACATATAGCACTGTTGTGCTTAAGGTGACTTGAGTTCGAGTCCCAGCTCGTGGACTTTCCCGATCCTGTCCCTCTCTCTCCAACTTAGCTTACTGTCCTATCATAATAAAAGCAAAAACTCCAAAAATAAACCTTTACAAAAATGCTGTTCTATTAAAAGTTCTATTCATCAAAGAATCC
This sequence comes from Megalobrama amblycephala, assembly GCF_018812025.1. Classification (NCBI taxonomy): domain Eukaryota; kingdom Metazoa; phylum Chordata; class Actinopteri; order Cypriniformes; family Xenocyprididae; genus Megalobrama; species Megalobrama amblycephala. Next base: position 15,571,127 of record NC_063063.1, on the reverse strand, counting down.
GGTAGAAAAATGTATCACGGCCTCCACAAAAATATTAAGCAGTGTAACTTTTATCAACACTGATAACAATAAGAAATGTTTCTTGAGCACCAAATCAGCATATTAGAATGATTTATGAAAGATCATGTGACACTAAATTCCATCACAGGAATAAATTGGTAATTGTAATACCAACCAAAACTTTAGAATTGTAGTGTATATCTAAGTGGGTCTTCATTTTTGCAGCCCATGAGCATGTGTTCAACCTTCAACTAACCTTCAACTACATTCTTATGTTGTCCTTGTAGGTTGTCCTTATGTGGTCTCATGTAGGTTGCCCTACTTCATAATCAGCTTATCAATTTTGTTTGGCAGGTTAGGGAGTCTATATTACCTGCTCTGAGGGTTTTGGAGAGATGGCTCCAGTTCTCCTGATCAGTATTGGAGAGCGTGGGAAGGGCTGGATGACTTGTGGCCCTGAACGAGCCTCTGTAGCCAGACAGAAGGAACTGGTTTCCTCTGATAGAGGCCTAAAATCTTCCTCTGCCATCTCTCCAAGTTCTCTGAGCATAATGGGAGTCGATGTGCAGCTCATTTAGAAAACATCATAAAATCACATTCACATCAGTAGTTTGTAATTATCATAATTTTGTCAAAATGTACGGTTGTAGTATATAAAGCATGAAATGCAAATACAAAACATTCCTAAATTTGCTGATTTTCTCAGAAGACATGCAGACTAGTTCCTTGTTTTTGCTAATGTGCCAAAAAAAAGAAAAAAAAAGCCTTGACTAAAAATAACCGGATGCCAAAAGGCACATGTATATCTGCATAGCCTAAAGCAAAGAAATGAAAATTCAAAGCATATAAGCTTTTGAGCAGCCTGCACATACGGTATATGTATTGACATTGGCTCGCTATCAAGTTCTTAAAGTGCTTTAAAATGTTTTATCTTTATGACGATGTAAATTAGTTGTGCTCTTAGTACTGCATGGCACTGAAATAATAATATGCAATAAAATAATGCAATAAAACAACTTACCTAAGAAAGTGATATGAGAATAGTGAATGTGTTTGATTGTCGTCCTCCTGCAAGCATCGTCTGTGGAATGTGTTGAAAAAGTTGTACAGCCCCTTTTAACAAGCCAAAGCCTGCTGCATATGCGTATTTGTGTGCACACACTTTCACAGTGTTTTATAACTGACAGGATTTTGTCTGCTCAGTTCCAGACTTGTTGACCTGCAGGGTTTGGAAATAACAGCAGATTGTGGGTTTTATTTAGCTGTTCTGAAATTCATGTTGAAACTTGTATTTCATTTAGTGCATTGCATGCATTTTGTTGCCATCAACCTCTTTCTTTTTCTGCCCTCTTAGGTACTGCCAGTTTTTTGGACAGAATGAGTTCTGCCACTATAATATGTTCAATCATCACTTCTTTGATGATGAGGTAAAAAAATAAACCTCCTTTGACGTCAAATGTGGTCCCTCTTGTACGTTCTGAAAAAATCATGATACGCTTTTGTGCAGGAAGCGGTCACATTTTTTCAAAGCTTTCTGCGTGAGGAGGGAGGAGCCAAGGTAGTCATGGTTACAGACCCCCCATTTGGAGGACTTGTGAAGCCACTAGCCAACAGTTTCTCTCAGATGTCGATGACCTGGAAAAAGCAGAATAAAGGTGTAAGCAACTAAGTTTTGTAACAACTTGTGCATGTTTTACTTTCAAACATAATGCTTTGCTAAATGTATGTTTTACTCACTTTTACAAATTTAACCAAAAGACAATTCTGTCTTTTTTTTTTTTTACTCACCCTCAACCTTTATTTCTTCAGTGGAAAATAAACTTAGAATTATGCTGGTTTGTCTTTTTCCTCACACACTATCATATGGCTTCAGAAACCATTTTATATTCCAAGAAATAAATTAAATCATACAGGTTTGTAATGGCATGAGGGTGATTAAAAGTTGACTCAGAGACATCATAATGTTATCATTCTTACCTGTTGATGTTGTTGTTGAAATCCTCTTTAGTGAGCGATGCAGCCGAGATGCCAATGATCTGGATCTTCCCATACTTCTTTGAGTCCCGTATCCTTGAGTGTTTTCCCTCTTTCTCTATGCTGGATTACCAGGTATTATAGGAATATCATGTTAAACAAATGTTAATTAATATAATAAAATATTTACAGGGTAGTCAAGTGTTGATCTTCATTCTCAGGTCGATTATGATAACCACCCTCTATATAAACATGGAAAGAAGGGCCGTAAGCAGTCACCTGTTCGACTTTTCACCAATCTGAGCCCTAAAGATATCATTTTACCAGTGGATGAAGGTTACAGGTGCATATACAACACAACTCTTCTTCTTAATGCATTCAGGGTTTGTTTGGTCCCAAAAGAGATACAAAAAAATGAAAAATAAAATGCATTTTTAGTACAGGAACTAACTTAGGAAATTTTTTTTTTTTTAAGAGATATAACCATTCAATTTTTTTTTTCCTTTTGCGTTCAGGTCCATCTTGACCCGGCTATCAACTGAGGCTTTAACACTATGCCACTTATATATATATATATATATATATATATATATATATATATATATAAACATATTTCTCTTAAAATTACTTTTTGTAAAATAAATGTAGCCTCCTACCCATATCGTGTACACTTTTGAGACTGAATTTTATTTATAAGCATGAAAATGCATGCACGTCTATTGATAAACCACTGCAGCATGAAAAACGTATCATCTTTTTCATCTGAAGTTAAAGTTCATGGAAAAAATAATTTAAAATAATTAAAATATATAACAACATTCCAGTGTAATATTGGTGTTGAATTGTTAGAAAATGAATATGTAATTTTCATAAATTTGGACTGTTTTTGGGCAGTCTTGGCTTATAGGTTCAATGGAATACTGGTAATTCTATTATGTTCTTTCATATAATTATATATTCAGTAACACTTTAACTAATGTTAACAAATCAAACCTTATTGTAATGTATTAACTAACAATGAGCAATTACTTTTGTTACAGTATTTATATTTTTTAATCTTTTTTAATGTTCATTGTTTGTTCATGTTAGTTCACAGTGCATTAACCAATGTTAATACAATGTTTGATTTTAATAATGTTTTAGTAAATGTTGAAATTAACATTTAAGATTAATAAATGCTTTAGAAGTATTGTTATTTCTTAGTTCATTGTTAACTAAAGAAACCTTTTTTTTTTTAAATTAAAGCCTTTTTTTAAAAATGAATAAAAACAGTAAATGTTACATTGAAAACTTTTAGAAGTTATTGATTAGGTACAATGTTGTTTTAATTAAAAAATATTAAGTTATAACAGTTGTATAAGCTTACGTTCCACGGTGGCCAAACTGATCTGGGAATGCAAAAATTTAATGCAGATCTTGAATGCATTATGAGGGTTAAACATACACTTAATCATTTATTTGTTGTTTTTTTTAATATGTAATTTGCTTTAAATGCTGAATTGCATTGATTGAGGTGGCTAAAATTCTACTATTAATATTTTTCCATTCTTCTCAGATTTTGCAGTGTTTGTGAGAGGTATGTGTCTGCAGGAAACAAACACTGCCCCAAGTGTGACACTTGTCCATCAAAGGTAAATGCTAATGTATAATTCAGTATATGGAATAGGAGTAGATTTACTGACATTTCCCTATTTATCTCACAGGATGGGCGAGAATGGAGGCACTGCGATCAATGTGGGCGGTGTGTGAAGCCTTGTAAGCAAATTTGAATTAATTTGACTGATGTCCCCTAAGGTTTATTTCTTGCTCTCTCATTGCATCTTTTCTGCTTTCTTTCTCTCTCCAGCTTGGCGCCATTGTTCTTCATGTGCTCACTGCGCTCTCCCTGATCACCCTTGCGGTCAGAGCCAAACTGGCTGTTTCAACTGTGGCAGCCATAAACACAAACTTAGAGCCTGCCCTAAGAAACACAATAAACAGTGAGTATAAACCAAGATTATTATAGTTAACTATTAAACTACAGTTTATTTTAAATTAAATAAACATTATTTTGTTACTTGAAATAATAAAATAAAATGTCAAGTTTAACTTAACTACTAAAATAACTACATCTGAAATTGAAAAAAAAAAAAAAAAAAACTGAAAATATAAAAATAGTAATTCAATCATACTAAAATAAGACCAGTATATAAACAAAGATTACCCTAAAAATACAATAAGGCCTGGTTTCAGAGACAGGGCTTAGATTAAGCCAGGATTTGACCATAGTAGCTTTTATAAACATGCCTTAGAAAAACATATTACTGGTGAAACATTCATTTTAGTCTGGGATTAGCTTAAGCCTTGTTTGTGAAACAAGGGGGAAATGTTTTAAAACTCTTAAATTATGCTTTATAATTTAAAATAATAAAATATATACAGAATATCTGCCCTAATACTACCAATGGCTTATAAACATTATTAATGTTCTCCAGACACTCAGATAATTGGTCACAGTGCTGTATTGATGATGATACTGTAGTAACATGTTTCTACATGAACAAAAAGACTATGATTTTCACACTAATACAAACTGGTTCTTCAAGTGTTTTAATATATTTATACGATTCTCTTACACATGTTCTGCCAACAGAATGCCTGTGGAAGGTGGTCGTGGAGCTCAAGGCCTGTCAAAACACATTACAGGCAAACCCACAGCTAAGAACAAGAGGAAAAGAAAAGTTACATGATCTCCCACAGTGCATTATGGAAACAATGGTTTTGAGGCTGCTGAGAATTGCATCACAAACACAAAGTGAGATCACAAAGTGTGAAAACATGAACTGGTGTTAAACCTACATGTATACAGTAAGGTTTTTGTGCATCTACAGCCAGTTATATGTTTGCCATTTTATTTTCATGCATCTTGTCCTTGTCATAAGCTTATCCTACACTAGAATGTTCCCAGTACAATTAACACATTGTGAACAAAACTCATCAAAACGGTCTAGATTAATGATTCAAAGAAGCTTTGTTCTAGCTTATGTGGCTCAAACAATGACTATCTGTGGATTAAACCTTTGAATATAATTACTGTATTATTGGAATGGATGTCATTCCTGTATCTTTCATAAGGAAAAACTGATTTCTTGTTTAAAAACAAAATTTTTTTTAATGCATTTAAAGAAACAATGTTTTTAAAAACATTAAAGGAAAAACTTATTGCCCATTTTCAAGAAATATCCATATTGTGCTATAACACCCACAAAACAAAGCATTTGGTGTGAATTTAAAATGTAGTCTTGTAGTTGAGAATCAACAGTGATTTTTGTTAATCTTCAGGGTGCACCCAAAGCCAAGTAATGAATATAGTGTACGTTTCAAGCTTAGTGTTTTAAAAAAAAAAAACCTTCATCAGCTTCAAGCCTCTCCTATAAGTGTCAATTTAAATAAATCAGCTTTCACATTTGTTAACGTTTTACAACGCAGAGAATTCAAGTTAATAAGGATTATTAAAACCAAAACAATCATTATCCATTGTTAAACAATCTGCTGTGCTTCATAACCAGTGGAGCTGCCAAACATGTTTAATACTGCGGTTCACATGGGCCTCCATTCTGCCACTGTCTGTTTTAAATGGTGACAAGATCCACGTAATGCTGCTCCAATAATGGTTAAATTCACATTTAAGATAACTATGGAAAATGTAGTTCAATATATAGAGGATATAAAGTAAAAATATTTACATTTACATGGAAGACGATCTACTTAAGGATTCATGTGCTTGAAAAGCTCCATATTTTTTTTACAACTGTCTATAAAATACCATTCACGGGTATATTAGTGGCTGTTTTCCATCATTAAGTCATGCCCACTTCTTTGAACTGTCTTTTAGCTTGAAGGCACCTGTCAGTCATGACATCGTTCTTCTATCCTTCCATGGCGTATGGAGAAGGCGATGAGTCGTCTGTACATAGCACTGAGGAGAACAATTGCAGCTAGTACTATGGCGCATATTACACTGAAGGCCCATCGGGGTCCTAGGATGGTGTAGACGTGAGAGACGAACACAGGCCCGAGGGTCCGTGCACCACTTCCAGACGCTGTCAGCCAGCCCATGTAAACCCCCTGAGTTCACACACAAATGGGGAAGAGAATAAATAGCATGAACTTTAATTTATCATCATGTTACTTAGTTTGAGATTCGATATTTTAAAAAGAGAATGTGGTCTACCTGCGGTTTGGGGCCCAGTATCTTTGAGTATAAAGTGTAGGACATTACGTTGCAGGTCGGATAACCCACTCCGATCAGGATGTCAGAGGTGATGTACTGTGCAAGATGAATTACAGGGGTATACAAGCACCAGGACTGTTCGGACGGACATCCGGTGGGCTCCAGAGAACCGTTCAAGGCTGGGGTGGGTGCCAATCTTATTGTTGGCATAGTGTTATTCTGAATGTCTGTTTATGGGATAATATTTGTTTAATATACACAAATTTAAGTTGTAATATGCACTACCATTCAAAAGTTTGAGGTCAGTAAGTTATTTTTTATGTTTTTGAAAGAATACATGATACATTTGATACACAATTTTTTGATCAATTTAATGTCTTTCATTCAAAAAAACAAACAAAAAAAAACTGCATTGACTCCAAGCTTTTGAATAGTATATTGCTATTTAAAGTTGCAGTCTGTAAGTTTTGCCTCTTTGTCGCCATCTCTGTTTGAAAGCTGCAATTGCAGTTATTTGCAAAATTATCATCTTTTATGTGGGTTGTGTATCAGCATGGCTCCTCGGTGCAGATGAATCTAATGTTTGCTGTCAGTCACCGCACCGGTGTGGATACTACAGAAAATCTCATCTGAACAATTTCCGGTGAACATCTGGACGCGCTGCCAATGGTGATTAAATCTAACGATCACTTAGCTCGGATCACGTCAAACCGTGCAAATTATTATTAGTGTTAAACTTTGTTCTCAAATTGTTAATGTTAACCACAACAGCATTGCGTGACTGTGTATTTAGTGTGTATTAGCGTTACACGTAGATTTAAATTTTTCGGTCTGAAGACTTTTGCTTTTGACTACGGCTGAATATCCAGTTGTCACTGAAGATTTTTATTAGGACCTTTCTGGATTACAATCCGCCATCAAAATGATGAGTTTATTCCAGCTGCTGTGAGAAAAGGCTATAAATGATCCGCCTCACATGCGATATAGCCTACTAGCTGGGACTCGTTCTTTATGTAAACAGACCATAGACTGTAAAAAAAGATGGACGACGCACCTTCACTCTCTTCCATTGTAGTAAGTGAAGTGGCCAGTGTGCCAATATGGCACTGACATCTTTAGTCTCGAGTCTGCTCATAGTGATATTGGAGCCAGAATCTGCATAGTAGTGGAGCCGTGATATCAAGCTCCCGCCCACACTCCCGCAAAATCGATTATTACTGCAGAACAACACATTATGTCGGTGTGAAAAACAGTTCTGGAAATGTAGAAATTAAAGCTCCAATCTCCTCCCGAAGATCCAGAGAAAATCTGTTGCATAAGTGACGACTTCGCTCAGAGAATCTGTAATCTCAGCTGTCAATCATGATGTCAAAACCTGCATTTTTATAGCATAAAATAACTCACTTAAAACAAACTTATTTAACGAACACTTTAACTAACATCAGCGTGATAAAAACTGCCTAAAATGACAAAATATCTGTGGAAGAAAAAAATTTGACATGTAATTTGACTGTTTAGTTTGTCTCACATTGATTACATTACGGGGTTTATGACCTATACTGTATCTAGCTTCCTGGGGGCGATTAAGACGCTTTGGCTTCACTTTTCAGGACTCGTATGTCACGCTTGAAACAGACATGACATAATGACGCAAAGACAAACGGCTGCATGCTCGAATTTCCAGCGGAAACCCACCAGTACCACTCTATTATTAGCAAACATTATTACAAGCTTCCCATTGTGAATCGGGCTAAGGTAAGGAGATAGTTCTGAACACTGGCTGGTTATGTACTTGCTCAAAAATTGATTTTGGATCATTTTTAACAAAGAAAAAGTTGGACTGCAGCTTTAAATAATAAAAAAGATGCATTTGGAAACAAGCTTTAGCAAGTTAGTCAGATACCTCACCTGCCCACTGTATTGTAGGATATTGATTTCCCCATGGCAACAAGATAAAAACCCTGCAAATATGAACACCAAGCCTCCAAGCAGCAGTGGCCGATCTCCTACCCTGAAAAACACACACACACAAAAAAGGACTGATTTTATCTAAAGATCTGACTAGTCAGCTTTTAAGTTCAACAAGCGGAAGTCATGTGTTGAAAACCACATGATATCCACTATATATTTGTTGGGTACAGCAGAAAAACATTGCAACTGATACGGTTTTCCTAAGATGACCCATTTTAACCCCCAGTTTCACAGACAAGACTTAAGACTTGTCCCAGATGAAAGCAACTTGCACTGACATATCTCAAAATATGTCACTGCCACTGTCTCAAGATGCACACCACAGGTTTTTAATTATTTTTAAGGCACATTTATAAAAACTACTTAAATGCTCTAATTGACATAAAGCCTAATCCTTGCTTAATCTAAACCCTGTCTGTGAAACCAGGCCTAAAATATCAGAGGTTTTATGCATAGGCATAATTTGTGGATGGGAAGTGTGGGACATGTCCCCACCACTTTTTGCCAGGGTTGATATTGTCCCTACCACTTTTTGAAAAATCGGATCCATCTAATACAAAAGAAACACCTCTAGTTTATTAGCAATTTGTTCATTTGTGTTAAATAGGAGGCGATCTGGCACTGGGATGTGTTGTTTTTGAAATCATGCCAAGTGCTTGTTGCCGCTGTTATCAGTGGCACAACAGTATTCTTTTGAGCGCTTCAAATTATCGCTTAACGCCGTTGCAGAAAATCTATTTGTTCCTTTGAAATCACAAAACAAAATGCACATAAACGTGCCCCTCACTGCTTTTGATATACAATCATTGATGAACATCTTTGGTTTTAATGAGGAAAAAAAAAAAAAAGTATATAAGGGCAGATTAGAACCCAGAACCTCTGGCACGCTTAACAAAAATTCTACCAATAGCCCATTAGGACTAACAGATACTTAACACGGATGTATATATTTATTCACTAACATAAATACTCTCGAGACTAATATATTGTATTATAAAAGTATGTATAATAGAAATTGAAAGTATGAAACATGAATTATATGTCAATAAACTGTGCATTTTAGGCTATTGTACATTTCTGATATGCAATCAGAAATAGCCAGCCCCCACCCCACACACACACACTCCTGTCCCACCTTTTAAAACAAAGTTACGCAACTGGTTTTATGGCTAGTCACAACGAGATTGTAGCTTACTGTAATTCAGTCTGTATAGTACCATTATGAGTAGTCTTTTGCAATACCAACACTGTGGTAGACATCTGATTCTCTGATGATTGTGCAAAATACAGAGTACACCTTTGAAACAGATTTTGGCAATAGGAGAGCAGTGACCTAAAAACTCTTTTGATGTGTCAAACTGAAGTTAAAAAGCATGTCTGATTGTTCAAGGTTCTTCAAAACAGCTAAGACTGAAAGTCTAATAACTGAATGTCTATTAACTTTTTTACCTTTTTGAAACCACTTTTACCACCAGGAAGATGAGGATGGACTCAAAGCCAATGGCAGCCAATATGATGCCGTTATACAAAACGGCATCTTTTCTTGTCCATGCAAACATGTCCATTGATAGAGGAGTAGATATACTGCAGGGAAACAAATTCACATGAATATGAGCTAATTAGACTTAAAAAATATAAAGTCAATATCTGAGGATCTCCACTTACGTTTCAAACACAGCAAAAATGAAGAGAATAACGAAGAAAAGGATGTTAGACGTGAACACTGCACAGTGGTCAATATCACCTTCTACCTCAGGAGCCACATTTACCCGTTCTGAGGGCAGAAAGACAAAGTATTGTATAAAATGTTTTGAATTATTATAAAACAGACTGTTCAGGGACAGCATTATATATCTTACCTTCTGGGGTGTAATTAATTGCAGGGATATGATTTCCATGGTCATCCACACAGTGCTCCCTAAATAATTTAAAACATTTTAAATTCTATGCACTGCTTTATTCAAGTCCGGTCAAATAGGATGTATGCCTTAGGTTAAATATGGGTTGAAATACAGAAACACTGAAGAGAATATACACATACCTCAAATAAAATATACAATGCACATGTATTTAAGACTCAGGTTAAATCATTACCTCAAGACTAATATAACCAGTAGAATGTTAATGACCCCGAAGCAGGCTGCCAACAGTGCTGGAGCAGTGTACATATTAACCTCAAGCTGGAGAAAATTCACCTTGATGCCAATCTCTCCAATGAATGACAAAACAGCCTGCAGAGCTGGAAAATAAAGACAATCAAAAATCTTTTCATTGTAATTTACCCTAAGAAAGTATAAAATAGACACCATCAAACTACAGACCAATTTCATGTCAAATGCATTCTGTAACTAACATACTTTTATTCACACAAACCTGGGCCAAGTATAAAGCCGAGAGCTTGACAGGCACTCATGTTAGCCATTGCACTGGTTCTCTCCATCAGGGAAGTGGCACCAGCCACATAAGACCTCACAACTGCTACATTTCCTACAGGACACAATGACAGACCTTAACACTGCAAATAAATTAAAGTACTTTACCTAATGCTTGATAATAATTGTTTACTGCATCTGTATTTGCTGCATTTATGTACAATTACATTTTTTTTAAAAAATATTTTATTAAATTCCTAATCATAGTCATATTTATTTATTTATAATGTTTTTTTTTTTTTTTTAAGAAGTCACTTATGCTCATGAAGGCTGCATTTAATCAATCAAAAATAAAGTAAAAACTTTTTAGTATTATTGTGAAATATTATTCCAATTTAAAATGATTGTTTTCTATTTTAATACATTTAAAAAATGTCATATATTCCTGTTATGGCTGAATTTTCAGCATCATTACTCCAGTCTTCGGTGATTCTTCAGAAATCATTCTAAAATGCTGATTTGGTGCTCAGGAAACATTTTTATTATTATTATTATTATTATTATTATCATCATCATCAATGCTGAATACAGTTTTTGCTGCTTAACACTTGTTACAAAAGATTTCTATTTAATAAATGCTTTAATAAATGTATTAAATTCATTTAGTAAATGCAAATAAATGCCATTCACTCAACTTTCTATTCATCAAAGAATTCTGAAAAAGTATCACCATTTCCACATAAATACTGTTTTCAACATTGATAATAATAAGAAAGGTTTCTTGAGCAGCAAATCGGCATATTAGAATGATTTCTGAAGGATCATGTGACACTGGAGTAATGATGCTGAATAAATTACATTTTAAAATATATTCAGATAGAAAACAGTTATTTTATTTGTAATAATATTTCACAATAATACTGTTTTTACTGTATTTTGGATTAAATAAATGTAGATTGGTGAGATAAAAGAGATTATTTTAAAGGTCCCATTCTTCGTGATCCCATGTTTCCAACTTTAGTTAGTGTGTAATGTTGTTGTTAGAGTATAAATAAAATCTGTAAAATTTTAAAGCTCAAAGTTCAATGCCAAGCGAGATATTTTATTTAACAGAAATAGCCTACAATGAACGGCCTGTTTGGACTACATCCCTCTACTTCCTTCTTTAATGACGTCACTAAAACTGTGTTTTGACTAACCTCCGCCCACAGGAATACACAAAAAAGGGGGCGTGGTCTTGTTGCGCTCCCACTGAGAAGAGCAAGAGTTGCGTTTGTAAAGTGTGTTTGTCGCCGAAACGCTGTTATTTTCATCCCGCAGTCCAATCACCTTTGTTTGGCCTTCCCAGGGACGCTGTACTTAGAAATCAGTGGTTACAATTTATGTTTAACTCGGTTCCCGAAAATTATAATCCACATGTTAAACTATGTGCAGCACATTTTTACTGAGGACAGCTTCCTCAATCTCAGTCAGTTTAATGCCGGATTCGCACAAAGATTATTTTTGAAAGATGGAGCAGTTCCCTCTTTGTCTGGAGAAGGCGTTGTTTGTGGACCACAACCGGTAAGTGCATTTTATTATTTACGTTGGTGCGTTTAACAGTTTCTGTAACTTATCACACAAAGGGCAACGCTGTTTAGCTTTGTTAACTAGATGGCAATTGAAACTTATCCGACCAAAACTTTTAAAAAGTGTAGTAATTCAACCGGACACCATCGATTGTTGGTGTTTGTTATGATCAGTTTAAATTATTTGTTGATTATATCTGTTGTTTACTGTTTAACCACATGCTGGTTTAGCTGCAGCCACGCGAATCATTGTTCTATGTTTAGGCCTATGTAACGTTACCTACTGTAAATAAACAGCTTACCATTGTGACACATCCTGTAAAAGACGTTTACAATAACACTGAGCGCGTGCATCTCCCCGTTATGGTAAGAGGCGTGACCTTTCCGGGCAAGGAGCGCTAAGCTGCTGTCGAATCACAACACAGGAACCGCTGGCACAATCAGAACTCGTTACGTATTTCTGAAGGAGGGACTTCATAGAACAAGGAAGTCATCAGCCCGTTTTTATGACAGTGGAAACAGCGGTATACAGATAAGTAAATTATGTGAAAAATACTGTGTTTTTTTACACGCGAAACATGAACACATGTTATATTGCACACTATAAACACAATCAAAGCTTCAAAAAACCACGAAGAACGGGACCTTTAAAACTTGACAGGTAATGTGTGTTTTTTTTTAATTTATTTATTTATTTATTTTTACCTGCTCCAATGCCCACAAATGTGCGAGACAATAGCATGTGGATTTTGTTGTTTGAGGGAATTAGGGCGATATAGGCATAGTAAATGTTAGCCAAGACGTTGATCAATATAGAACAGACTAGAGGCTCTCGTCGAGGCCTGCGATTGGACCATAATCCAAAGAGGGGTGAGGCCACCATTTGACCCAAACTATAGGCAGCAACCACCCATCCCAAGAAACTGGCATCTGCACTTCCATCAATCTAAAACAAACAAACACATCATGATTGATAGACTTGCAAGACAACAACAATTTCTGTAACCGAAAAAAAGAAAAAAGAAAAAACTACCAAATTGCATCTACACTGTGCAACAGTTATATTTCACACTGTGGTTGGCTGCTTTTCATGCCTTCAGTCAACCAAGCAAGCACGAAAAACACTGTGTGTAACTTATGTTGACCTGTTTCACCTTGTGTGTGTTTATAAAGTTAAACTTAACATGAACTGCTGCTGTTTTCTTGCAGCCTGTCAAATTAACTGAAAATATTAAATTTGGTTAATCAGAAGTTAAATGAGTCATTTGTCATGACTCACACCATGTTCTTGAATTCTGTCATTATTCATAAGTTCCATTTTCTTATGCCTACTTCTGCATGTTATATTGTGGCACATTAATCTAAAAATGGCTCCTAAATTTTTGCTCTTTTTTTTTTTTACATTAAAGGGATAAAAATTGGTGTTGCCTGACTAGAGAAAATGGAGAAAAAAGGCTGTTTCTTCCCTTTTGCCAAATAGGTCGGAAAACTTTAACACCCATAATGCATTGGACATGTTGCTGTCCAAGGCCACTCCCAGTCTGCTCCTATTGGATAAGCTTGACCAGAGTCAAATACAGGCTTGCTCGAGAAGGAAATACTTCTTGGCAAACATTTAGTCAAAATGGTGTCAATTTTTTATTGTTCCCAGGTGCAACAATTTAAAGAGTAAGTGTTTGCTGGGAGAGTCATTTTCAGTAAAAGATCCAAAGCATTTAAGGGAGCAGATAAAGGCTGCCAATATGGAGAGTTTGTAGTCAATGTTGATCTGACTGTCCGTGGTTGCGGGTACAAAAATACTGTCAAATAACGCATTTGTATAATCCAACAGACTTTTGCTGACAAATAAACGTCAGGGTAACACAAAGAGTAAACATTGTTTCATTGACATATACAACAGACATTGTAGCAATACAAAATAGGTTGAAAATCTGCAAACTTATGCTTAAAAAAAAAAAAAAAAAAAGAGATAAAAACAAGAAAACATAGTGCCCTGAATAACCCTAACTCGGTGTACACACTTCTGCAAAGTCTACGCAAAAGAGAAAGGACGCATTTGAAAAGAGGATCTCAGAATTTAAACCTCTACAGATTTTTTTTATTAGATATTTAACGTTCTCAGGGGAAAAACACTCAATTTAAAAAGTTTTCAGGTGTTTCTTAGGCACTTTTTCTTAGAATTGAAATGCACGACTATCTACTTCCCTCTTTCACTTCTAGTTTTCAAATCAAGCCTACAGTAGCTCAAGGATTCAGAAATTTCACAGAAATAATTTATAGAATCCCCATGTTAATGAATGTTCACTTTACTCAAATCGCAACTGCATAGAATACACTCTGTTCCTGTAAATCAAACAGAAGAGGATTTTGCTAGAAACACCAAGGCCGTGGGTTTTGATTCCCAAGAAATGCACAAACTTACGTATAGTATGTAATATTGAATGTGTAAATATAAATATACTTACTCTCTTCAGATAGGGCCATATGGAAGTGATGACAATCGTAAAGCCTAAGAAAGAACATTGCAATCACTTATATTTTACGTGCATTTACTTTGTACTATACAAACAATGCAAATATTAATTTATCTATTAACTAGGAAATATAATATAATTGAAATATAATTGCAAATGCAACAGCTGTACAGACAGATCCCTTCTAGTTACACGTTTACTGCTTTTATTTTATGAGGTTAGAAGGCATAAAACGTTGAACTGAATTGCACAATGTACAATTAAACACAACCTGTCCTGACATTACAGACACATCTTGCGAGTTACAACAGGTTTTCAGCTCTAAAATGAATGGGTAGCTAATGTACATTGAACCAGACAGCTGAATTCATCTTCATAAATACTGCACAGCAGCGTTCACTGATCTGATCAGTGAGATAGTCAAAGCAGGAATATGTAAGAGAGTAAGAGAGTTTCTTTCATACCAACACTGCTGAGGAACATAGTAAAGTACATGACCCTGATAGACCTCCACCGGCTTCTATCTGCATCCCCATCACTTAAAGAGGAAAAGAAAGTTGGACATACAAATAACAATTATAGCTCTTTCTTGATTGTTTAGAACAATAGTTTGTAGATTATTTATAATTTCACGCATTATACATGTTGTGTTATTAGGACAACAGCTCATGCAAGATATTATGCACATCTTCACAACACTCCACATTGAGCCTAAACTTTCACACTGACATGATTTAATATATTTTGAACTTATCAACTTATCAACAGAAATTCCTTTGTGACATGACACACAGTTTGACTGGTCGAGCCAAATAGTTTCAGTTCACATCATTTCAGAACATTAATCACAAAAACATGACCAGTCCTGCAGACTACGTCATTACAAATTCAATTATCACAACTTACCTTCTAATATCGCCTCTGAGAAGCGGAGTGTTTTCATTAGACTCCACAAGTGACATTATTAGCGATCAGGCTGCGAAAATTAAGCAACGACACGAGTTCATTGAAGTGCAGATCTTTAAACTGACATGCACTACTTTATAATCAGGTTAACTTGACTGAAAAGTGTCTGAAGTTGCACAACACATATCTCGAAAACGCATTCAGGCATCTGCATAATAATATTCCCATTGTAAGTGTTATAACCAGACTAGTGTTAGGAGTAACTCGGCGTTATTTCACGCGCAGTCTAAAGTCCACACTGGTGTTGTTGATTCAGCGTAAACTTCAATCATCTGAACGTTGTCACCATAGACTGTAGGTTGTCACGCGTGAGCAGTGGGAAACAGAAAACAACAGCGAGAAGCAGACTCTGACACTTCAAAATAAAAGCCCCTTATCGTTTTTCAAGGTTTTAGATGATTGTATTTATTCTTATTTCCATTTTCTTAATGTATTTAATGCAATATTATTTTTAACGCATTTATTATATCTAAAATCATGTGTGTGTGTGTGTGTGTGTGTGTGTATACTACTTATATATATATATATATATATATATATATATATATATATATAGATATATAGATATATAGATATAATAATTTATATATAATGCTAAAATCACATTAAATATTTATATACTGTTATTATGTATGTGAGTTTCTGTGTGTGTGTGTCTGTGTGTGTGTGTGTGTGTGTGTGTGTGTGTTGTGTGTTGTATATATGGTTTATGTGCATAATAACATGGGTATTACAACGTAAACATGGTTTATGAGGACACTTCCCAGGTGAAAAAAGTACACTTCCATAATGTACTGAAAGTGCTTTATTTTCATGCACTAATTTTGTACTTAATATACTAAAAAACTTCTTTAGTACTTCTTAAGATCTTAAGAACATCCACGTGTACTCAACTGTGCTATTCTGAGACAGCATGAAATATGAACTAAAATGTGCTTTTAATATACTATCTCTGTATTTATATTTATATTTTTATATATTTATAAAAATATATTTAGCTACCACTTGTAGTACACTATGGGTTCAAATGCACTGTAAGTGGTATCTAAATACATTTTTTAAATACAGAGATAGTATATTAAAAGCACATACAAACACACACACACACACACACACACACACACACTTAACATCTACACTGGGTACGGAAAGTATTCAGACCCCCTTAAATTTTTCACTCTTTGTTATATTGCAGCCATTTGCTAAAATCATTTAAGTTCTTTTTTTTTTCTTTCTCATTAATGTACACACAGCACCCCATATTGACAGAAAAACACAGAATTGTTGACATTTTTGCAGATTTATTAAAAAAGAAAAACTGAAATATCACATGGTCCTAAGTATTCAGACCCTTTGCTCAGTATTTAGTAGAAGCACCCTTTTGATCTAATACAGCCATGAGTCTTTTTGGGAAAGAAGTTTTTCACACCTGGATTTGGGGATCCTCTGCCATTCCTCCTTGCAGATCCTCTCCAGTTCTGTCAGGTTGGAATGGTAAACGTTGGTGGACAGCCATTTTTAGGTTTCTCCAGAGATGCTCAATTTGGTTTAAGTCAGGGCTCTGGCTGGGCCATTCAAGAACAGTCACAGAGTTGTTGTGAAGCCACTCCTTCATTATTTTAGCTGTGTGCTTAGGGTCATTGTGTTGTTGGAAGGTAAACCTTCGGCCCAGTCTGAGGTCCTGAGCACTCTGGAGAAGGTTTTCATCCAGGATATCCCTGTACTTGGCCGCATTCATCTTTCCCTCGATTGCAACCAGTCGTCCTGTCCCTGCAGCTGAAAAACACCCCCACAGCATGATGCTGCCACCACCATGCTTCACTGTTGGGACTGTACTGGACAGGTGATGAGCAGTGCCTGGTTTTCTCCACACATACCATTTAGAATTAAGGCCAAAAAGTTCTATCTTGGTCTCATCAGACCAGAGAATCTTATTTCTCACCATCTTGGAGTCCTTCAGGTGTTTTTTAGCAAACTCCATGCAGGCTTTCATGTGTCTTGCACTGAGAAGAGGCTTCCGTCGGGCCACTCTGCCATAAAGCCCCGACTGGTGGAGGGCTACAGTGATGGTTGACTTTCTACAACTTTCTCCCATCTCCCGACTGCATCTCTGGAGCTCAGCCACAGTGATCTTTGTTTCTTCTTTACCTCTCTCACCAAGGCTCTTCTCCCCCGATAGCTCAGTTTGGCCGGACGGCCAGCTCTAGGAAGGGTTCTGGTCGTCCCAAACGTCTTCCATTTAAGGATTATGGAGGCCACTGTGCTCTTAGAAAACCTTAAGTGCAGCAGAAATTTTTTTGTAACCTTGGCCAGATCTGTGCCTTGCCACAATTCTGTCTATGAGCTCTTCAGGCAGTTCCTTTGACCTCATCATTCTCATTTGCTCTGACATGCACTGTGAGCTGTAAGGTCTTATATAGACAGGTGTGTGGCTTTCCTAATCATGTCTGAATCAGTATAATCAAACACAGCTGGACTCAAATGAAGGCGTAGAACCATCTCAAGGATGATCAGAAGAAATGGACAGCACCTGAGTTAAATATATGAGTGTCACAGCAAAGGGTCTGAATACTTAGGACCATGTGATATTTCAGTTTTTCTTTTTTAAATAAATCTGCAAAAATGTCAACAATTCTGTGTTTTTCTGTCAATATGGTGTGCTGTGTGTACATTAATGAGGGGAAAAAAAAATGAACTTAAATGATTTTAGCAAATGGCTGCAATATAACAATATAACAATACTTTCCGTACCCACTGTATGTTAATTTTGTCAATATTTAGGAGCACGCTATCTTCTAAATGGCTTCAGAGCTAAAAGATGAGGACTTAAAGCAACAAAACTTTAATTTTGATTTAATGAAGTAAAAAAAGTGTGTGGGCTTAAACTTTAAGTAAGGAAATCAATTCAGTACAATAGTTTGTAATGCCTAGCATATTGGTTGAGTACATTTCTTTTCACGAATACGTTTTTCAATTTCTTAAACATTATTTAACCGCAAAACATTTTGCTTCCATCAGCAGTATGGTCTGAAAAAGTTTGTCAAGTCAGTGCTCTAGCTGGTTAGCTGGGTTTCAGTATAAAACCATTTACAGCTGCACATCTTTTCCTGGAGAGTGTAAAGAACTGGGATGCTGTTCTCCTCATTATTAGTGAATCAAATATGTAGTTAGATCAACACACCTGTACAAATTGTATGGTGAGTGACTAGCTGATAGTGTGACAAAACAATGTAAATGTTGAGATTCACAAGATCAGGCTTAACCACATCCACTGTGTTTTTCTCTGGCGATGTGCCAAGGACCTGCTAAAACTTGTGGCATTTAAGCACCAAACATCCCACCTACGATGGTAAGACTGATCATTTTCCAAAGAAAAGACAAGTTCGGTCAAGATCTGATTCCAATACACATGGAACCAATTCTGACACCTGCTGTTGTGTTGGTGAAAAATATGTCTGATAAGGCAGCAACCAATGCAATCAAAACAGCTCTATTATTCAATAATACAATCTGCCATTGATATTGCTGGCCAAGTAGTGGATAAAATGTAAAGAACAGGTTGAATAAACAAAGAGTGGCATTTTTATGTGATAAGTGACAGTTGATAGACAAGTGATAGAAAATCATTTAGAATAGCAATTGTATGTGTATGGACAGGGCAAGAGTGACAATGCTGAAAGAGCTCAGGCTGAAGGCTTGTGAAGAAGCTGAATAGGACTGAAACGGTTCATCTGGAGAGAATCTTGCTGATGTGTTCACCAAAATAAAGAAAAATATCAAATGAATAAACAATAAATCACTAAAACAATCACAAAGGAAGGTCAAGCTCTGATGAAGTTAAGATTAATGTGAAGATGTTGAGGTGAATAGGATTTAGAAGCAGCCTTTCTGCTTGAGGTAAAGATGAAACATGCAGACAAGACACTGACATTTTGCTTTTTATCTACTTACTTGTGCAAAGTTGCTTTCTCAGGTTTGACCCAAATCTAAACCAAGCAGAGGAACAAACTCAAAGTGGTAAATTGCCTTATAATGGCATCACTGTCCCAAAAATGTTCTCTCTAAATTCTCTTTAAAGAGACATGAATCATTCTGAATGAGCCTCAATCTGTTTTGCACCCACCTGTGTTAATATGTGGCATTCTGGTTGAGAGAATTCTTATAATAATATACATTTCTATACAATAACATCAGTATACATTATTTCAATTATGTAATATTAGTTTGCAAGCAGATTAAATAAAAAATAAGATGGCTTCCTATGCCATATTACAAAAATTAATCATGGTAACCATATTTTCGACCAGAATACCAAGTTAATAAATGTTACTACAACAGAACTGTGGTAACTTAGTTTAAGTCACCAGTGTAAAACATTAGAAAATAAAATGATTATGAAAAGACGTGAAGGCTTCTTAACACTGTTTGAATGAGATTTTATGTTAATTTACTATATTTAGAGTAGTGATAATTGCAGTGATTTTGGTGTTATGTATTTGGTGTACCATCAGCACCACCCGGCGTAAGAAACTAAAATGAACGTAATGTCATAACAAACCTTTTCATGAATATCGTTGTTGTTTCTTTCCAGTCGGTGCGCTTCATTTTGGACACATTAAGTTTTATTAGCGTCTACGAGAAGCAAAATCGTTTGGAAGATATGATGATAATAATTAGCTAAATGCAATTAACATACACAAAGGCTGATAACAAAAGTTGGGCCCAGAAACAATGAAAATCAAAAAACGTTTTAGTGAGCAGAGGGAACCGGCTGGAAAAGTTTCACATTTGCCGAAATATCCCGCCCCTGGCTAAAGGAGAATCTGGGATTGGTTACACCACTGAGTTGACAGTCTGTTCGCGCAATCCTATAGGTAAATTCTCCTGCTTTTAGGGAGAGTCTAGATTGGCAGCCTATGGCTCGCGAGCCAGCAGTCAGCAGTCAGGTTGCACATTCGGTGCGTCATTGGCATGTGCCAGTCAGTGTTGCCAACTTAGCAGTTTTGTTGCTAGATTTAGCAACTTTCCAGACTAGTTACCCAAGCAACTTTAAAAATAAAAAAATAAATAAAAGCACCTAGCAACATATTTAGCTATTTTTAAACAATAAAAAAGGCACATTATTTTCATCTAAATTACACAAAAGGGGAAACAGCTAGCCAGCCATGCAGCATCAGCCTGGAGAGAGCTGAAGAAAGGTGTAACAATACACACATATGTGAATTAAGTTTATAGTTGAAATTGTTCAATAATAATTGTTCATGATGTTATTAGCTTGTACCTATAATTGTTTTTCAGTTAGGTAAACTGAAAGAAAACAATTGTAGAAAAATGATAAAGGTATTGTTAATTTTCTGCCAGGACATTATCTGTTAAGTTGTGTGGGGAAAATTTTGAGTTTCTGTATAATTTCCATATGATTTTACTTATATGCATATGGTTAAATGATTTTGTTTTTCTCAGAAGTGCTTAAGTATGCATTCTTAGGGTGACAAGTAGTCTGGGTAAACCCAGCCTGATCTGCCGGCGATTTGATTTCGCTCGGCAACTCAGTCTGGAAACCCGTGCATTCACTTCTGCTGCGCTCTTACACTTTTGCGGGAACCAATCACAGACTGGCTTATCCACCTTGCTCGCTATTGGCGGGTATAACACGATGACGATAGAGAAGCGACGGCAAGCAGCTTTCAAACTCCATCTGATCTACCCGTCTCTCCAAAATAACAATGCACAATCACAGTGACGCCGAATGTGTTAAGCATTTACCTTATCTGAGTGAAATGTAGCAGAGCGTTGATCCGCAATCTCTTCATAGGAAGATTACAAACGGCGATTGATGAAACACAACGATTCTCTGCTGTTATTTTGGTGGTTTGCTTCACGATGTGAGTACAGGACTCGTTTACTTCAATGCCCCTTGATGGTAGACAATATTTTTATTATTTGTTCTATATGTTTCGTCTCCCTGCTTCTTGAATCTCGTGCCTCCTGAGCTGACTGGAATTCTTTTTGGTTGTCATGACAATGACGTAGTTTAGGGCGGCTATATTCCGCGTTCATTTACACTGAACCAGAACAGTATCAGAGTCGCCTTTTAACCTCTCGACGATGCTGAATGGCTTCTTTAGTTAGCAAACAAATTGCTCGAGTGGGTGTAAATACCGATCACTTTCATGTTTTTTTGCACAACCTGCAAAAATCGCTCGATGCTGATTGAGACACGGTAAACCTGTCTGGAGTTTTCCATAGACAGTAAAAGAAATGGACACAGCGACCCCATTGGAACTCAATTGAGACAAGTGAAGCCCATTTTTAGCGATTTTTAGCACTTCCGTTTCTGACGCGCAGACTCAAACTAAGCTTGATGACGTCCGCAACCTGTCTGACAGATGTAAATCTTCTAGTAGCTGTGCGTGCAAACTGCCATCGTTAATCTTGCACAGACGGCGAGCTTGAGCGGGGAGTTCTTTGGCGTGAGTAAGCAGGAGTAAGTATTCTGATTAATTATTTTGTATAGTATTTTAAAATGTAACGCCAGTACGCCATCTCTCTTGACATCTCCCCGATTGCCTGCGAGCTTCTCCTCCTGTCTGTACGGTAATTTCTCTATTGTGCGACAGAGAGTCGAGTGGTTATGACGCAATCGTTAGCCTATTTTTACAAAAACTGTATCTACGGGGCCATAATGTAACATAGAAGGTAATGGAGCCCTTTATACATTGTCGTGTATCTTTAGAAATAAATAATGGACAAATGGAGTCTTTAAACGCCTCAGATGTAAAGTTATTCACTGTCAAAGTGACGCCAAAATGAATGGGAGTCAATGGGGATGCTAACGCAAGTGAAGTTCTGCTACAAGATGGCGGCACCCGGCCGACTTCAACTTCCGGTCGACTTCCTTGGGCACTGGAGTTTTCGCATCGCTCTGCAAAGTACGTCACCCGAATCGTTGATCTGATTGGTTGAAGGACTATCCAATTGCGTGACTAATGCTCGTTGATCACGCCTCTTGTGCAGTAGGAAATACATAGCAAACTCCCCAGACCAATGTTCAATTTTAAATTGAGCTTGGTCTGGTGATAGCCAGACTAGGTGACAAGTGGAAAAACACTGAAATGGTAAACATGTTCCTAATATGGTAAAAGGACAGAGGCTTCAGCCTTGGAGGTTAGAGTTATAAAAGTAAGGGGAAGCTTTCATTCTTTGTCTTACACTCTGCAGCTACTTGTGTGCCACAACAGTTGTAACCCTGTGTATCCCTAAAACACAAAATGCAATGTGTAATTTAAAACAGGTAAAACACCTGTGAAAAATCAACATGGATAATTCCTTCATATTAACACAGTAGGCCTACATTGTGCCCTATTTTTATGGACTTATGCTCAAGCAGCAACATTACACACTAACTAAAGTTAAAAAAGTGAAATTGCAATGAACCACCCCTTTAAAATATAACACTAAATTAGGCTATTTATTTAGGATTTTGTGTCACAATTACATCAGTAAAGCTGCTCAATCTGTTAGTCACTACTGGAGGAGTCACAAGACTTACAACCAGAGCCATAGCTAGGAAATTGTGGGCCCCCTGAAAAAACATTGATGTGGTACCCACTGCCCTCCACTCAGTATAAGTATAATATACAGTATAAGATATGGGCATGGAGGCCCACATGTGGTGCCATGTGACCTAATAGAGATTTCTTACAAAATAACAAAACAGATAAACAAATAAATCAATGCAAATAAAGGTTTTTAATTGGGCAATATTGCTTTTAATTATTTTATATACATTTATATAGTTGATAAAAATATTATCAAAATGGCATCCTTCTTATGAAACATTGTTTAAAGTCATCAAGCAATCATTCAAGACAATAGTCTTTCTTCATAACTGGCATGTTGTGGTGAGCTTAGATATTATCTTTACTATCTTTATTATGACAACCACTAGTTCTGCAAGTGGTGGACTGAAGGCTCTTAATGCCACCTCTCTCTTCATTACTTATCAGGCGGAGCTTATGGAGGAGATGGGGAGGCAAATGGATGCTGGGGCACCAAACCCAGCCCTCTGGGAAGAGATCTGCTTTATTGTAGATCTCAACCTAAGAACTTCCAAGGGCTCGGTCCAGAGCTGTGGTTGCAGCATGGGCCTGGCAGTGGTGGGTGAGCAAGCTCTCTGGCTGGGAGTGTCAGGGCTGTCAGAGAAAATTTAGACATCTTGGATGCTCCAGTTGAGCCTTTTCAGGGCATCTGTCATTGCTATGTGAAAGCGGTGTGATTAAGGAAATAGGAGGGTGAGGCTTTCCAAACTTGCCTCCCTCACAGACCCACTGGTAAGGCTCCTCAACCACCTCCAGAGGTTTGGTCAATCAGCTTTCAAGGGCCCCAGACCTTCTCAGCCTCAGCAGGCAGAGCCACAGTCTAAGTTGGATCAACCGAGAGGAGAACCTTCCTTTGCAGCGGATGCAGCTAGACACCACATTAGGGAAGGAAAAACAGCGATCAACCTTATCCGTCCTTATGTTCAGGACAAAGGGATGAGCAACAGCACTTGCAGAGTATCTGTTGTTATCCGACCCTACCGACAAGAGAAGGCGTTGGAGATGGGAATTGTTCACAGAAAAATGTTATCTTGTGAAAAAATTCTACTTGGCACAGAAAATGTCTCATGTTTGCCTATCAGGGCACAGCCTATGAGTTTATGACAGGTCCTTTTAGGCTCTCATGAGTTCTGAGAGTGTTCAGCACTGGGCAGCGTTGAAACTCTCTCATGTACAGTCTACCTAAGGGAATAACTATCAGGGCTGAGGCCATCAGTCCTAATAGCCCTAATATCCAGGTAGTTCTCTACTCCGGTGCACCACTCTGACCTGCTGCATTCACATTCGGTCTCTTCCATCTAGGAATGCGAAAGTTGGGGGTGGGGGGGATGTAACTTGTGCGAAGACCTGCCAAGGTGATGGAGGGGTGCAGTCTGCATCTTTCTACGCATACAGTATTCCAAAGCCTCATTATCCCTCCTCTTTTCTTTGCATCTCATTTGCATCATTGTCAGAGCTGAGCCAAAAATGCCCTCTGCAACAGCTGGTTCATCCAGAATGGCTTCTTTTTCCCTGCCAGAAAGATTAGCCAAATTGAGCCAATGTCCTCTCTCTTGAATGATGATTTTGGCCATGGCCTTGCCCCCAGCTTGGACCTCACGTCTCTGAAGACGCAGAGAGAGAGATCCATAACAACACAGATCTCTTCCCACTGTGTCTGACCTGGCATGGTAGACTCTTCGTCCTGCAGCTCGGTTCACTTTAGATGGCAACGTCAGATTTGCAGCGGCCGTGCACTTTGGGTGCAAGTGCGCGGCAAGTCGGCAACTAACAGCTCCGTACGGGGCATGCAGAGAAGGCCTTCTTTCTCCATCCCTTCTGAGAGCAGACCCCCCCTGCATGGGCACCTTACTGGCAAACGGTTTGTCCTTCCTGGTAACTGCACCTCCTCCAGGAGCTCTGGAAATACAGGAAGGAGTTGACTTGCTGCCTGTTTTGCTCTCGGCAGTCTTTTAGCTCGTAGCGTGACTTTACAGTCTCCGCTACCACTGTCGGCCTCGGTATATTTAGTTTTTCTGCAGCGGGTTTGCACACATCTTACAGATCATCACTGAGAAGCTAAAAGGATGGTGCCCCGCCCACCATCCCGTTGCATTAAGGAGTTGTGCCGAGAGTTTGTGGCACAGTGATTGACTCAGAAACTTAAAATGGCACTTCATTCCAAAAAGGTTGCCGACCCTCCTGGTCTCGAAACATTGCCTCAGTGATTTGGGGACAATATATTCCCAATGTTTAAACATGAAACATTTATTTTGCAGTCTGCCTTGGGCCCTTGCTCAGGGTCCTCTTCTGGTCCCTTTCATCTTCAGTCAGAGCACAGGTCCACATAAAAATTAATTTGTGAATGGTTTGTTTTCACTGAAAGCTGAAATTGTCATCTAAATACAGCATTAAATTAGACTTACATTATGTGTTCTCGCTACAGCAGTGCAGTGGGAACAATAATGGGACACATGGTGACACATGAGTGAACACTCAGAGAAATATATGCATGGATAAATAATGAAATTTTATTAAATATTTGTGTCAAAACACATACTATTACTTATACACATGAAAACAGACAAGCTTAGACATATGTATATAATTATTGAGCTAATTTATAAATGGATAAAGAGATACATAGGTGTAGCAATCATGTTGAGGCTGCATTTAAATTGTAAATAATAATAGGAAGCTGTGTATTAGTTGTGTATTTTGATAGCACTCATTAAGTGGGTCCAGCCCACCATGGTGTTGAATCCTCTGAATGGAAAGGTAGCTATTAGGAGTTGCTTTTTAGTTGACAGTAGATTTAGTTCCAGTGAATCATTTGTCCAGTTATAAATGTTTAAATGAAAGTGCAGAATGAAAGTTGAAAGCCTGCCTTGTTAAAAGCGGCTTTGCTCAGTAGGAGACCATACGGTTATAAGGGACCTGCCATCCATCACGGCAAAGAAAGGGTACAGCTTCTCACAAAAGTGTCCTGTGAAGATGAAGATGTGTGATTTGTTCTCCGCGTTGTAGAAAGAAATCTGTCCCTCCTCATAATCAATGTATATTCCCATTTTCCGGGGCACCAGCAGCAGTGGCAGGGCCGTTTCAGGATTGGTGCAGGCGAAGAACTGTCGTGTGCTGCGCCATAGGACCCAATAACCATTAGAGGGATTCATTGGAAAGCGGCCATGCCTCTTTGAAGTAGCAGTTGTCACTCCAACTTTCCAATAACCATTGTTTGCAAATTCCACTTCCCAGTAATGGCGACCATTCATGTAGCCCTCCCAGCCTAGGACGCAAGGCAAGCTATCAAAACGCTGAGGGCTATATGGCAGATCAGCCTCTGTTAGACCCTCCTGAACCTTCTTGTGGTCATCAGAGAGCTGCAGCCAAGGGTTGATGGTCTTGGGATCAAGACTTACATCAGCTATTTGAGAGAAAGATGTGAAGGTGTTAGGACTAATGCATTTAACACTTTGTTAATGCTGTAGTGAAGAGTTTTTGTTGGGGAGAGTCTTATTTAAAATATGATATAAACTTACCTCCTGCACTGACAATCCAGCTCCAGACTGTGAAAAATAAGAGAAAATTATCTCAATCTTGAGTTTAGATACCAGATCTTATTACTCAGTACTCAGCTTGACTAGGAATATTAGCCATCGCAACAGCTAGACTAATCACATTATTAAGGCAATTCATAACTATTCTTTGAATTGCTAATTCTTATGAATTCTTATGATCTCATTTGTACGTTTTCATACAATTCACATTATGTTTAGGTGGACCTTCATGCTTACTCTTTTCTAAAAATTGTACATTTCTGTATCAATTGCATTATACAAATTCATATGAAATCTCCACCTCATAAAATTGGGTTGGCTGGTCATACACTAGTGCTTTGTTAAATATCTCAAATTTGCTGAAAAAAGTTATAAAAAATTACCTGAATTAGGGATGTAGTATCCATCACGGCAAAGAAAGGGTACAGCTTCTCACGAAAGTGTCCTGTGAAGGTGAAGATGTGTGATTTGTTCTCCGCGTTGTAGAAAGAAATCTGTCCCTCCTCATAATCAATGTATATTCCCATTTTCCGGGGCACCAGCAGCAGTGGCAGGGCCTTTTCAGGATTGGTGCAGGCGAAGAACTGTCGTGTGCTGCGCCATAGGACCCAATAACCATTAGAGGGATTCATTGGAAAGCGGCCATGCCTCTTTGAAGTAGCAGTTGTCACTCCAACTTTCAATAACCATTGTTTGCAAATTCCACTTCCCAGTAATGGTGACCATTCATGTAGCCCTCCCAGCCTAGGACGCAAGGCAAGCTATCAAAACGCTGAGGGCTATATGGCAGATAAGCCTCTGTTAGACCCTCCTGAACCTTCTTGTGGTCATCAGAGAGCTGCAGCCAAGGGTTGATGGTCTTGGGATCAAGACTTACATCAGCTATTTGAGAGAAAGACGTGAAGGTGTTAGGACTAATGCATTTAACACTTTGTTAATGCTGTAGTGAAGAGTTTTTGTTGGGGAGAGTCTTATTTAAAAATGATATAAACTTACCTCCTGCACTGACAATCCAGCTCCAGACTGTGAAAAATAAGAGAAAATTATCTCAATCTTGAGTTTAGATACCAGATCTTATTACTCAGTTGACTTGCTAGCCATCACAACAGCTAGACTAACAAATTATTAAGGCAATTCATACAGTAACTATTCTTTGAATTGCTAATTCTTATGAATTCTTATGATCTCATTTGTACGTTTTCATACAATTCACATTATGTTTAGGTGGACCTTCATGCTTACTCTTTTCTAAAAATTGTACATTTCTATATCAATCGCATTGTACAAATTCATATGAAATCTCCACCTCATAAAATTGGGTTAGCTGGTCATACACTAGTGCTTTGTTAAATATCTCAAATTTGCTGAAAAAAGTTATAAAAAATTACCTGAATTAGGGATGTAGCGTGGCATGCCTGTTTTGAGAAAAGAGAACCGAGAAAGGAGTTATGAATACTCAATTAAGTGCTGTACTCATATTTTCAAAATTAATAATGATATTAGGTTAGATTTTGGATCCCTCACCAGCTTTCCAGGTACGCTGCTTAGCTGAAAGCCACAGATGAGGAATCATGCCCTAAAATAAATACAAAAACAAGCATTAGATTATAAACTGTAATTCTTTATAAAGGGATGAACAACCCTTTATCTCTTATACTGTGGTACTGTACATTACGGTTAAAATCTGTCACCAAACTGTTCCCACACAGAAAACACATTCCATACAGCTATTTAATTTCATCATCATTTAATAAATCATTTTATTCATCACATATGATGTTTCTCTGTCACTAGTTGTACAGTACATAATAAATGTCTCTCAAATGCAAATGCCCAAACTTATGTCACAGATGACAATAACTGGTCAATGTACAGAAAACCAAAGATGCTTTCTTGAACTTTGCTCTTTAAACAACCACAATGATTTCATTTTTCTATCCATACATTTATCAGATCTATTTTATCTCTTGACGCAATTTGGGCAATTTAGTTTTATAGTCTCACACTTCGCCCCTGATAACAAAATATATATTACACATTCTATCGTAAGTATGTAACAATTGTTTTTATGAATTATTGTTATTGTTGGTTTCTTCAATAAGATAAAGTGCTGCAATATTGACAGAATATCAATACAATTCATAGCCATCTTACCTTGCTGTCTTCCTTCAGAAAACTCCAAGTTATGAACTCCAGCAGTGGCATGAGGGAAACCAGCCTCTTCTTCCTCAGTCCCAGGAGACGCAACATCTGTATCAGCTCATCTCCCAGCATTCCATGGCTCTGCATTCAGACAGAAAGCACAAATTTAGCAAGCTTTTCATCACTTCTGATTATCCGTTAAATGTACATGTATTGTATATTAAAGAGTCACAAGTGGATACTTTGAAAGATAAACTGATTCTAAAAAAGAAGAAAACTGAACTTAGGACCACTTCATGCGTTAGTAACAACAGATAAGGCACCATCGCCCAAGATAATATAGATATTTTGCTGTCCCACCTCTGACACACTCTGAATCTCTTTGGCCCACTCCGTTATCCTCTTCTGCACCACCTCACGCTGATCTTTATCCTGCTTTGTGTCCTCTTCCTCCTCCTGATCAATCCTTTCAGTCACCATATATGGTTAAACTGAAGTTGATCTGTATCTGATACTGTAGTGTACTCCAGTACAGTATGATTGAGACGTTCATGTCTCTTTTTTCCAGTCAATTTCACCTTGTCTACACTTTGAAGTTCATTGGCCCATTGCAGAATAAGCTTGCGGCTTTCTTCAATACTGCGCTCAGTTCTGCGGTCTGTCTGCTGCTCTGGCGGTCTGCTGCACCCTTCACCGGGATCATCCTCATTCTGTAAATCACATGCACACATTTACAAATCATTTATGGATGGACAATATATGTACCATATCTGTTATCTGATGATATTACAATATTAGTCGATGTTGGATATTTAATTGCTCTTGCTCAGTTCCACTATTTTTACATATGCCGTCATCTAACATGCACTTAATCTTGTAAAGATTAATTAAAGATAAATCCACCTAAATCCAGGGCAGCCTTTTCCTCTGCCTCAGCCTCACTGGCAGGAAGCACTGCACACTTAGCAGCCTTGGTTTTTCAGAAGATCTATTGTTCTTCTGCCCTGGCAGTTAATGCCACCTCTCTCTTCACTACTTATCAAGCGGAGCTTATGGAGGGGATGGGGAGGCAAATGGATGCTGGGGCACCAAACCCAGCCCTCTGGGAAGAGATCTGCTTTATTGTAGATCTCAGCCTAAGAACTTCCAAGGGCTCGGTCCAGAGCTGTGGTCGCAGCATGGGTCTGGCAGTGGTGGGTGAGCAAGCTCTCTGGCTGGGAGTGTCAGGGCTGTCAGAGAAAATTTAGACATCTTGGATGCTCCGGTTGTGCCCTTTTCAGGGCATCTGTCATTGCTATGTGAAAGCGGTGTGATTAAGGAAATAGGAGGGTGAGTCTTTCCAAACTTGCCTCCCTCACAGACCGAGAGGAGAACCTTCCTTTGCAGCAGCTGCAGCTAGACACCAGCCAGCAAACCCTTAGGGAAGGAAAAACAGCAAGCAACCTGATCCGATTTTATATTCAGGACTAAGGGATGAGCAATAGCACTCGCAGAGTATCTGTTGTTATCCGCCCTACTGACAAGAGGAGGCGTCAAAGATGGGAATTGTTCACAGAAAAATGTTATCTTGCGACCACTTGTTACCAATTCTACTCGGCACAGAAAATTTCTCATGTTTGCCTATCAGTGTTCAGCACTGGGCAGCGTTGAATCGCTCTCATGTACAGTCTGCCTAAGAGAATAACTATCAGGGCTGAGGCCATCGGTCCTAATAGCCCTAATATCCAGGTAGTTCTCTACTCTGGTGCACCACTCTGACCTGCTGCATTCACATTTTGTCTCTTCCATCTAGGAATGTGAAAGTTGGGGGTGGGGGGATGTAACTTGTGCGAAGACCTGCCAAGGTGATGGAGGGGTGCAGTCTGCATCTTTCTACGCATACAGTATTCCAAAGCCTCATTGTCCCTCCTCTTTTCTTTGCATCTCATTTGCATCATTGTCAGAGCTGAGCCAAAAATGCCCTCTGCAACAGCTGGTTCATCCAGAATGGCTTATTTTTCCCTGTCAGAAAGATTAGCCAAATGAAGCCAATGTCCTCTCTCTTGAATGACGATTTTGACCATGGCCTTGCCCCCAGCTTGGACTGCACATCTCTGAAGACACAGAGAGAGAGATCCATAACAACACAGATCTCTTCCCACTGTGTCTGACCTGGCATGGTAGACTCTTCGTCCTGCAGCTCGGTTCACTTTAGATGGCAACGTCAGATTTGCAGCGGCCGTGCACTTTGGGTGCAAGTGCGTGGCAAGTCGGCAAACAGTTTGTCCTTCCCGGTAACTGCACCTCCTCCAGAAGCTCTGGAAATACAGGAAGGAGCTGACTTGCTGCCTGTTTTGCTCTCGGCAGCCTTTTACCCTCGTAGCGTGACTTTACAGTCTCCGCTACCACAGTCGGCCTCGGTATATTTAGTTTTTCTGCAGCGCGTTTGCACACATCTTGCAGATCATCACTGAGAAGCTAAAAGGATGGTGCCCCGCCCACCATCCCGTTGCATTAAGGAGTTGTGCCGAGAGAGTGATTGACTCAGAAACTTAAAATGGCCCTTCATTCCAAAAAGGTTTCCGACCCTCCTGGTCTCGAAACATTGCCTCAGTGATTTGGGGACAATATATTCCCAATGTTTAAACATGAAACATTTATTTTGCAGTCTGCCTTGGGCCCTGCTCAGGGTCCTCTTCTGGTCCCTTTCATCTTCAGTCAGAGCACAGGTCCACATAAAATTTAATTTGTGAATGGTTTGTTTTCACTGAAAGCTGAAATTGTCATCTAAATACAGCATTAAATTAGACTTACATTATGTGTTCTCGCTACAGCGGTGCAGTGGGGACAATAATGAGACACATGGTGACCTATATTTGTGCTTTATTAATACATTAATAAAATCATCCAGTGCACCTATAAAAAACAGAATGATTAACCTTTTAATAGACATTATCTACACATGAACATAGACAGACCTATAATAAATATAGCATTGTTATCTTATTGATGGTTACAGCATGAACATAGATAACACTCAGAGAAATATATGCATGGATAAATAATGAAATTTTATTAAATATTTGTGTCAAAACACATACTACTTACTTATACACTTGAAAGTAGACAAGCTTAGACATATGTATATAATTATTGAGCTAATTTATAAATGGATAAAGAGATACATAGGTGTAGCAATCATGTTGAGGCTGCATTTAAATTGTAAATAATAATAGGAAGCTGTGTATTAGTTGTGTATTTTGATAGCACTCATTAAGTGGGTCCAGCCCACCATGGTGTTGAATCCTCTGAATGGAAAGGTAGCTATTAGGAGTTGCTTTTTAGTTGACAGTAGATTTAGCTCCAGTGAATCATTTGTCCAGTTATAAATGTTTAAATGAAAGTGCAGAATGAAAGATGAAAGCCTGCCTTGTTAAAAGCGGCTTTGCTCAGTAGGAGACCATACGGTTATAAGGGACCTGCCATCCATCACGGCAAAGAAAGGGTACAGCTTCTCACGAAAGTGTCCTGTGAAGGTGAAGATGTGTGATTTGTTCTCCGCGTTGTAGAAAGAAATCTGTCCCTCCTCATAATCAATGTATATTCCCATTTTCCGGGGCACCAGCAGCAGTGGCAGGGTCGTTTCAGGATTGGTGCAGGCGAAGAACTGTCGTGTGCTGCGCCATAGGACCCAATAACCATTAGAGGGATTCATTGGAAAGCGGCCATGCCTCTTTGAAGTAGCAGTTGTCACTCCAACTTTCCAATAACCATTGTTTGCAAATTCCACTTCCCAGTAATGGCGACCATTCATGTAACCCTCCCAGCCTAGGACGCAAGGCAAGCTATCAAAACGCTGAGGGCTATATGGCAGATCAGCCTCTGTTAGACCCTCCTGAACCTTCTTGTGGTCATCAGAGAGCTGCAGCCAAGGGTTGATGGTCTTGGGATCAAGACTTACATCAGCTATTTGAGAGAAAGACGTGAAGGTGTTAGGACTAATGCATTTAACACTTTGTTAATGCTGTAGTGAAGAGTTTTTGTTGGGGAGAGTCTTATTTAAATATGATATAAACTTACCTCCTGCACTGACAATCCAGCTCCAGACTGTGAAAAATAAGAGAAAATTATCTCAATCTTGAGTTTAGATACCAGATCTTATTACTCAGTTGGCTTGCTAGGAATATTAGCCATCGCAACAGCTAGACTATCACATTATTAAGGCAATTCATAACTATTCTTTGAATTGCTAATTCTTATGAATTCTTATGATCTCATTTGTACGTTTTCATACAATTCACATTATGTTTAGGTGGACCTTCATGCTTACTCTTTTCTAAAAATTGTACATTTCTGTATCAATTGCATTATACAAATTCATATGAAATCTCCACCTCATAAAATTGGGTTGGCTGGTCATACACTAGTGCTTTGTTAAATATCTCAAATTTGCTGAAAAAAGTTATAAAAAATTACCTGAATTAGGGATGTAGCGTGGCATGCCTATTTGAGAAAAGAGAACCGAGAAAGGAGTTATGAATAATCAATTAAGTGCTGTACTCATATTTTCAAAATTAATAATGATATTAGGTTAGATTTTGGATCCCTCACCAGCTTTCCAGGTACGCTGCTTAGCTGAAAGCCACAGATGAGGAATCATGCCCTAAAATAAATACAAAAACAAGCATTAGATTATAAACTGTAATTCTTTATAAAGGGATGAACAACCCTTTATCTCTTATACTGTGGTACTGTACATTACGGTTAAAATGACATGATATATGATGTATTTACAGACTTTAAGTTGCAAATCAAACAAGTGAACCTGTCACCAAACTATTCCCACACAGAAAACACATTAATCAAACCGTACAGCTATTTCATTTCATCATCATTTAATAAATCATTTTATTCATCACATATGATGTTTCTCTGTCACTAGTTATACAGTACATAATAAATGTCTCTCAAATGCAAATGCTCAAACTTATGTCACAGATGACAATAACTGGTCAATGTACAGTAAACCAAAGATGCTTTCTTGAACTTTGCTCTTTAAACAACCACAATGATTTCATTTTTCTATCCATACATTTATCATATCTATTTTATCTCTTGACGCAATTTAGGCAATTTAATTTTACAGTCTCACACTTCGCCCCTGATAACAAAATATATATTACACATTCTATTGTAAGTATGTAACAATTGTTTATTTATGAATTATTGTTATTGTTGGTTTCTTCAATAAGATAAAGTGCTGCAATATTGACAGAATATCAATACAATTCATAGCCATCTTACCTTGCTGTCTTCCTTCAAAAAACTCCAAGTTATGAACTCCAGCAGTGGCATGAGGGAAACCAGCCTCTTCTTCCTCAGTCCCAGGAGACGCAACATCTGTATCAGCTCATCTCCCAGCATTCCATGGCTCTGCATTCAGACAGAAAGCACAAATTTAGCAAGCTTTTCATCACTTCTGATTATCAGTTAAATGTACATGTATTGTATATTAAAGAGTCACAAGTGGAAACTTTGAAAGATAAACTGATTCTAAGAAAGAAGAAAACTGAACTTAGGACCACTTCATGCGTTAGTAACAACAGATAAGGCACCATCGCCCAAGATAATATAGATATTTTTGCTGTCCCACCTCTGATACACTCTGAATCTCTTTGGCCCACTCCGTTATCCTCTTCTGCACCACCTCACGCTGATCTTTATCCTGCTTTGTGTCATCTTCCTCCTCCTGATCAATCCTTTCCTTCATCCATGAATGCTTTTTAGACAGCTGAGGATCACACAGGCACAAAGAAAGCTTAGTTTGAGCAAGTCACCATATATGGTTAAACTGAAGTTGATCTGTATCTGATATTGTAGTGTACTCCAGTACAGTATGATTGAGATGTTCATGTCTCTTTTTTCCAGTCAATTTCACCTTGTCTACACTTTGAAGTTCATTGGCCCACTGCAGAATAAGCTTGCGGCTTTCTTCAATACTGCGCTCAGTTCTGCGGTCTGTCGGCTGCTCTGGCGGTCTGCTGCACCCTTCACCGGGATCATCCTCATTCTGTAAATCACATGCACACATTTGCAAATCATTTATGGATGGACAATATATGTACCATATCTGTTATCTGATGATATTACAAGATTAGTCGATGTTGGATATTTAATTGCTCTTGCTCAGTTCTTTTTGCTTCAGTTATTTTTGCATTAGGTTACATATGGCGTCATCTAACATGCACTAATCTTGTAAAACACTATTTTAATAACACTGTTCAATGTAACCTTTAGCAAATTTCAAAATGAGTATCCATTTTTCATACTGTACAGAATGTTTATTCATTCATATTACTTTTTAAAAACTAGTGACTTGTCTAATAACCCTCAACCCCTAGACCCCAAACACCTCCTCCCCATAGATACGGTGTGACAAGGCCCAGGATTACAGATGCATAATTGCTAGGTTATTGATATAGGTGTTATCAGTTACCATAAACTAATCTAGCGGCATTCATGTCTCACATGGCAATGCTTATCATATGATAGCATGGATAATAAAAATTTATTGGTCACCTCTGAGTTTGCACGCAACGAGGAGTTTGCCAAGAAATTATTACTTGGGCTGTTAAACACGTCCGCCTTTTGAAGGATTGAACGTAATACTCTGAATCGAAACTTGGCTTTTCACATACAAGCATTTTCCCAAAAACAGACATATACACATAAACTGTAATCAACTACCATCATACTACAACTCTTGTCTGTTATTATGTCATTACCTGATTTTGCAATTTTAGTTGTCTTCGCAATGCTTTCGGTTCCAGAAATAACCAATTTTGCTATATGTAATATACAATGTGTTTCAAATTATTATGCAAGTGACATATCAGTAGGATTTCCTCATAATAAACATTCGAATTTTAGTTTTCAAAGAAAGTGTTTGTTTGCCAGGTCTACTTAGGTTAATGGAAACCCTACTTAAAGAGGTTGCTCTACATTATTAATGAAGTCACAGTTCTCATGCAATATGGAAAGGAAGAAAGATCTTTCTGAAGATGAAAAGCATGAAATGTCTTGCAAAAGTCATGAAAACAACTAATATTGTGTGAAAACTGAATGGAGATTATCAAACTATCATAAGATTTGTGAATAATTTACAGCACAAGTCAAGAGAACTCGTCAGATAAAGATCTATTAAGGAAAGTTTTTGTTTAAAAAAGGCTGGCAGTTGTGCATCAAGTTGCATTTCAGCCACCTCTAACCAAAGCTCACAAAGAGAAAAGCTTACAGTGGGTGTAGAAATACATGAAAACTCATTTTTAATAGTTTTATTCACTGAAGAATGCCGTACTACAATGGATGGTCTAGATCAGGAGTGTCCAATCCTGCTTCTGGAGGGCCACTGTCCTGCCGAGTTCAGCTCCAACCCCAATTAAACACACCTGAACCAGCTAATCAAGGTTTTTAGGCATACAGGAAACTTCCAGGCAGGTGTGTTGTGGTATGTTGGAGCTAAACTCTGCAGGAGAGTTGCCCTACAGGACTGAGTTCTGAGTTTGGACACTCCTGGTATAGATGGATGGATTTCTGGATGGTTGGTGAACGGCCACCACATTCCAACAAGACTGCGATGACAGCAAGGAGCTAATGGGTTCTGATTTGGGTAGTGAGATTAAAGGTCCCTTTATGGTCTCAAAATGACTTCTGCAAGATATGTGGAGTTTATAACTGACCATTTTCTGCTATGGTATAAAAAGAAGGATAGTGCCTTCTGAACTAAAACAATTTTCATACAGGACAACACACTATCCCATGCTGCAAAAAAACACCACAGCAATACAACTATTGCACTGTGTCATGCTTTTAATCATCAGAAAGATCTTTCTTCCTCCCCATATTGCATTAGAATAATGACTTGCTTAATAATCTGAAACAACCTCTTTAGGTAGGCTTTCCATTTACCTAAGTAGACTAGCAAACTATTTAACAAACCTGTCTGAGACTGAAATAATAATTTGGAACACATCATATATATATATATCTTTGACACTTTGGAGATATTCTTCTAATTCAACTCTCTCTCACTCGAATTAGCAACAGAGGCTTGGGATGAGATACGTAAGAAATTAGTCCCACACACAAGAGTGTTTTAAGGAAAACCCTTGAAATAAACCTTGAAATGTCTTGACATACACCATCGAAACAGTGTCTTGAGGTGTGGTAACCACAGTATAAACTATCAATGGCCCATTGTCAATTATTCCTTACATACAGAGGTAGAATTGTAAAATAATCCATGGCTGACCTTACAAACTTGTGCCACCTGTTGCTTCCAGTGGTTGATGAATCTGATGCACTCATCCAAGCTACGGAGGTCCTGCAGGCCCTGCTGACGTTGTCTTTGCTGGAAACAAACATTAAATATTTACCACGAGTACCAAATTATTGTGATCATGACCCAACATGGATCCCAGACCAACATCCTTGAGAAAGTTAGAGCTGTTACCTGTGAACGGGTAGAAAATCCGCCACTGCTCTTGAAGTGGCTGGTGGGCGCAGAACTGTGGACCTGAGAAGATTCCTCTGGTAGCGTCCAGCGCACGGCCCCAATTGAGTTACTCTGCATTTTGGGCACTTCTGAAGAGGAACAGAAGGTTTTTTCACTTAGATTTTAATTGGTTTAGTCTGATCATGCCTTCACAATCAAAACCTCACACTGCAGTTTGAAATGAATGTAATGTGTTGCATAAACAGAAATACAAGCATACAGTAGTAGTACAGACAGCTCTAGTTGTGTTATATTAAAAACAGAGAGAGAACATGTGTAAGAGCCATACTTTTGTCCTTCAGGATGCTCTTCATCTTGTAAGGCTTTGACTGTTCTCCTATAAAAGGAATATTTTTTATTTAAAAGTTATTAATATTATCAATGCAAATTAACTTATTAATGGAACACATTTACTAAATCTTGATGATGATCAACATAAAATAATAATAATAATACATGTATTATACAATAATAATTAACTATAATATAAAAAATTATAATACATATATTATAAAATGTTTTATAAATTGTAAATATTATAAAGTATATATTATTATTAATATATCTATATTATTAAAAATTAAATAACAAAATTACAATAAACATAATAATAATTATTATCCCTGATGCTCAAAGAATATGATGGGTTTTATTTCCCGTGAATGCATGAACTGTAACTTGAATGCCAAATGCATAAATGTAATAATAATCATAATACTTTTATCAAAGATAACAATAGATAACAATAATATTAATTTCTCAGTAATGACACGTTTTAACTGACATCATGATAGAAGCTATGAGATTCAAATGAGACCTACCTAAGTTGAAGTGCTGGGGAGGCAGGTGAATGCTGGAGCTGTCTGGTGAAACTGAAGGCTGGCACTCTCTCAACCCTTGTTTTAGTTCATTGCCTGCATAGTCTGAACTTTGGACCTGAATTATTACTGTCATGATGCCGAAGAAAGCTACGTGATGAGATATGAGTCTTTCCCAGCAATGATTCAGACAGTAGTCAAAATGGCATGATGCCAGGAATAAAGAAAGTGAATACACTCACGCATTGAGTATAATTCCACGTTCATTTACAGATTCACTGAACACTCACTAAGAGATATATGTATATGTAGTTTTTAATCAGATTCCATTCAGTAAACTTTTGCATACTGCTCAAAAGACTTCACATTTGTGTGAGCATCCTTCCTCTGCATGGATATAAAATATGGATGGTTATAAAAGGTTACGTAACTATCAAAGTAATGCAAATGTCAGGGAGTTCAATAGAAAAGGATTGTAAAAGTATTATGGCAAATTCCAGTATACAGAGCATCTGTGGCCAATAAAAGAAGTTCCTGCATGATATGCATTTCTTGAAATTTAAATTTAATTAATATAATAATCGTTATTGTTGTATATAATAACAACCAAAAGATCTGTTTGTACTTTGTGGGAAAAATTCTGATTATTTTAACTGTGTTGGCATGAACTTCATTCCAGTAAGATGTTGTTTAACACACAAACTTCATAAAGATGAGATTGAAAGAGTTGGAAATAATTTTGTTGTGGTCTGATTATTTTCGATCGTATGATTCATAAACTTTTAAACCTCTCCTTGTGTTCACCATGTGTTTAGTTGAATTTTTTTACATGTTGACTAGAAATGAGTAATATATAATAAATTTCTGAATTTTAATTTAGGTAGCAAACCAGATGCAGAATTGTAATATGTATTTTAATTTGCATAGAATGTGAAAAAAAAATAAACACAATTAATCTTGTACACAACATATGCTTTTTATCCAGAAACATTTAATGTCTGACATATCACCAATAGACATTTGTACTTATTAGTCATTTAAATTTCATTACATTTAATAAATTAATTAGAATTTTATGTAACATGGGGAGTTTAAAATTGTTTGGCATAATAATTTTTTTTTTTGGGTGCCAATATTTATGTTATAAAAAGTTGGCTGAACAGTGCAGTGCTGTTTTGATGGCTGTGCTAATGTGACAGCATTGAACTAAAAAATGTCTAGATGTAGTATCGGTTGAAAAGTGTATGTAAATATATCATGGGGCAATGGACATAATTCGTCAGAATTAATAAGTACATTGTTTATGGTTTGTCCTCAATCTGCACTAGTGAAATTGCTAGCTGAGTGACTTTTACCAGTTGAATTTAAATTCAAATTCAGTAAATTCCTCTTTCTGTCATTCCAATTACAATTCAGCATTCTGTGGAGTGTCGCTAATTCCATTCAAATTCAAATTCATTAACTGAAAGGGGGCGTATTCTTAAATTATGACTGTACCCCAACCCTTCTTATCACGACCTAAATATTACACCTGAATCACACAGCATAATTCAGCGAACAGTTCATGTGAAAAGTAGGTGAACATTTTTCATAACCATGTGATAAACCGTGTCTTTCTTAGTTCTTCAGTTCCTCCATCCAAAGTTCAGATTTATGAAGCAAAAAAAAAAAACAAGGATCAAACTTTATAGTTCTCATACAAATAAAAAAATACATGTGTATTTAGATTTAGCTTTACTTAAATCTGAGGTTGATAAGTTCTGATTTCTCATAAGTGTTTTTATGAGCTTATGTAAACCACGGTAACATGCCCTATATGCAAATAACTCTTAACTGCCCTTGCGTAACATCACTGTCCTCTTATCTGTCTAAAGGGGAATTCCAGGGCATCTGCACGAATGCACGCAGGATAAATAATCCCAGAATTCTTTCCTGTTGTTGCAAATGCATTTTTATTGCCATGCTGCAGTTACATACACAAAATGAGTAAAAAAAAAAGCAACAAGCACAAGTTTCCACAGAATTTGTGAAATTGCAGTGCATTGGCTTGAAAAATGTTAGTAACATTATTCTGTTTTTTAAGTAGAAGTGGCTTAGCGGTTCATGGTTATCAAGGCTGACTTTCTCAATCAAAAAAGGGGGAAATAATTCAAATCTCTTTAAAATTTCTATTGATCAATATAAACATCTTTTAAAAGCCATAAAAACATGGTAACAGACAAATAGTAAAGCTCTCTCATTCATACGCATGATCTTTTTTAATAAAACTGTACATTTGTTTAGAATGTAATATCTCTGTGACCTTATTTAAGTAAGTTACAGTATGTTTTTGACAACTGGTTGAGTGCAGTTTATTCTTTGATCATGCAGTCAAATGAGGTTTAATTCCAGTTTTGGAAAAACTGTTTAAACATAACAGTCTCTCTGCCCTGTGGTAAAATCTCCACCTGTAAGACAGAAAAACACTAGATTTTAGAGGATCTGGCATCCTTACATAAGTACAAACTCAACAGATTTTTAGTTCTTTTGAGTAATGCTTCCAAAGGCCAGACCAAATACGATAAAATATAGCTGTTTTCAAGTCATGATTCTTTAATTTAGAAGACATATGCTGTAAATAGTCAATTATAAATTGCCCACCCACCAACCCATATCAGAATAAGAATTTTATGTGCATGTACACAGCAAAATCTCCAGAGTTAAATCAACTCTGCTCAGAGTACATATGGTCCCTCTCTAAATAGTGTTAAAGTAACACTGAAGCAGAGTTAAAGTTAATGAGATAATTAAGCAACTAATAAGGCTGTGACTTAAGTCAGTTGTAGTTCTTGTGTTTCTCTTTTCTTCAGTGATTCTGCTTGTTAACAGCAGGTGTTCATCACTAATGCACAATCATCACTTAATTAATTGCTTAATTATCTCATTAACTTTAACCCTGCTTTAGTGTTATTTTAACACTATTTAGAGAGGGACCATATGTACTCTGAGCAGAGTTGATTTAACTCTGGAGATTTTGCTGTGTAACTTGCAGCACCAAACAGAATTGAAATCTGTTTGAGCATCCAGACTGGGCCAGGCACAATAACATTGGGTTAACCAATGGCATGTGTTTTGGGGGCGGGACAATACATTTCCAGTTCTGTTAGGGGTTGCCACTGGTGCACAAATTACCAATTTTTCAAACTTTTAATATACAGCACTGTACAAAAATCTTGTGCCACCAAGCTTTGTTGTTTTAGCATTTTTTTATTAACCATCCATATTTATTTTTCGATCTCTTTATTAAGATACAAACAGCAAATAAAGGAAATATGCACACAAAATCAGAAACAAAATGGATTATTTGAGCAATAATCAGTATTTAGTGTGACCTCCTTCCAGTTTGTCAAAGAAGAAACTATATCATATTTTGAAAGTTTTCTTGGCCTTTCAGCCCTTTTCCATTCCATTTAGGTTTAAGAGAGCCAGGTTCCTGCTATTGCTCAAGTGTAAGGGGAGGTCACCAAATACTTGCTACTTTAGCCTATAGAAGCTGTTTTTTTCTGATTTTTTTTTTTAATACTGCATAAAATTTCCTGTATTTTATGGTTATATTCTAATAAAGAGACTGTGGAATAATTATATTGTCAGTATACCATTGCTAAAACAACATCTAATGGTGGCCTAAGACTTTTGCACAGTACTATCTATCTATCTATCTATCTATCTATCTATCTATGTAACACACAAGAATAATTCTATAAGTGCAGACCTGTGTTTTCATCTTGGGGTAATTCATTTGCTGGATGAAGTCATCTGCCATTTTCAGAGCAGCCCTCTTCTCTTCTGCGTTCGCTCCACTTCCTGAGAATCACCGAAAATAACATTTCAATTATGAAACTTATGTATGCATGTAGTATGTACACTACTATTCATAGGTTTGGGGTCGGTATGATTTTTTAAATATTTTTGAAATATGACTCACCAAGGACTAACAGATTTAGTTAAAATGTAATTTATTTATTTTCAGCATCATTACTCCAGTCTTCAGTGTCACATGACCCTTCAGAAATCATTCTAATATGCTGATTTGCTGCTCAAGAAACATTTCTTCTTATTATCATAGTTGAAAAATGGTTGTGCTGCTTAATATTTTGTGGAAATCTTTTTTTTTTCCGGGATTCTTTGATCAATAGAAAGTTCAAAAGAACAGCATTTATTTGAAATATTTTGTAACATTATAGCTCTTTACTGTTGCTTTTGATCAATTGAATGCATCATTGCTGAACAAATCTTACTTACCCCAAACTTTTGAATGGTAGTGTATATTATATACAGAATATAAGTAATTTGTTCACCAATTGTTTTATTGTGACATGCATGCACAATTTTTCTTACCTTTCCAAACAAAGATCTTTCCATTGGTCCCATTGTCCAGGATAAAGCAGTCATCACGTACCAGCAAGTCCTTTGCAAATGGACTTTTCTCTGATACCTTGGTCAGCTTCATTGACCCCGTTGCATCTGAAACCTATAAAGAATTGACCATTTCTTCAGATTGAATGTACATAAAAATGTGGAAGGTATGTTTGTTAGACCTTTTAGGAATTTTGGGAACATCAGATAAAAGTGCATTGAGCAAGTATAGATATGGATTACTTAATGGACTCCCAATGGCAAGGATTCATTCGAACATCCACATGTAGTCTCAAGGGCTGTGTGAGAAATCGCCCCCATACCCTAAACAGGGCACTATTTGAGGGAACAGCCATTTGTGGTGGTGTCTGAAACCACAGTAGACGTTATTGAGTGCACTTATTCAATCCCATAATGTACCGCAATAACGACTGTACAACCGATGTACACTCAACAGCTAGAGAATACTACCCATAATGCACGCCAAATTAATTCCACGTCTGGCCAGAAGATGGCGCCTGCAGCTGAATCATCCATCTATCCATTTTCCAAACCTCTGGTCCAATGTGGGTACAGCGTATCATACAGGTAAAGATTCTATTTTAAATTATGAAATTGTTTAATTAAGGTTTATGCAAAGTTTTAATGTTCTAGACATATCTTTTCATTTACAACTGGAGCTACAATTAAACGGTAAGCACAAACTATACAAAAGCGGCAGCCCTTCCAGTGCACTCAGTGTCCGAATTCGCTCACTCCTTTTTTTATTCACTCCATCAAATAGACTATATTAAAGGAATAATGGAGGGAATAGTGAATGAGTGTATAGGGGGTGATTTCGAACACAGCTATGGACTTTCCAGTTTAGATCAGGATCTGGTTATTAACACAATTAAAGGATTAGTTCACTTTCAAATAAAAATGAAATTAAATCAAAAATCTAATTAAAATAGCTTTACTCAACTTCAAGCCATCATAGGTGTATATGACTTTCTTCTTTCTGATGAACACAGTCTGATAAATATTAATAAATATCCTGATGCATCCAAGCTTTATAATGGTAGTGAGCGGGTTCACGAGTATGAGCTGAAGAAAGTGCTTCCATCAATCATAAATGTGTACTCCACACAGCTCTGGGGGGGCCTTCCGTATACGGCCTTCCGTATTCAAGTTATGAAGAAAGTGTAAACTGCCGTTGCGTCAGTTACACTTTCTTCGTATGTTGAATACGGAAGGCGGTCTAGCAGAAGCTAGATATTTTACTTCATAACTTGTTAAATATTGATATTTATTTTACACAAACGCATTGATTCGCTTCAGAAGGACTTTAGTAACCCCCGGAGCCATGTGGAGTACACGTTTATGATGGATGGAAGCACTTTCTTCAGCTCATACTCGTGAACCCGCTCACTACCATTATAAAGCTTAGATGCGTCAGGATATTTATTAATATTTCTCCAGAATAAAGAATAAAATAATAAAGTCATATACACCTAGAATGGCTTGAGGGTGAGTAAAGTTGGGCTAATTTTCATTTGAAAGTGAACTAATCCTTTAACACAAGCCAAGCACATAATGGAGTTGTGGTACCTTGTAGAGGGAAGCGGAATTTGATGCATCTGCTTGACTGTCCTCCTCTGGAGTGCTTTCTTTCAGCTCTGGCACTGGACCAAGAACCTGTTCATTATAACAGAAGATAGAGAGGACGAGAGCAACACAGTCAGAGCTCATCGCCTAAAAAAAACAGTATTTATCGCTTTGGATAAAAGCGTCTGCCAAATGAATAAATGCATTCATAAACATGCCATGTTTTGTTTTTCAGTGCCATATTTTTATGCAAAAAATGCAGTGTGTGTGTGGGTTTTTGCACCGTTTGTTGTTTTCTTTTGGGACCTGAATGAACATTTGGATATGGAAATTGTGACTTGTGACGTCAGACTTAACAAGGATTGAAGTGAAGTGTAAATGGTTTGAAAAATAGTTTGGTTTTTGGCCAAAATACACTGGCCTGTTGTTACCTGTAGCATTT
The DNA here is from genome assembly GCF_018812025.1 of Megalobrama amblycephala. Taxonomy (NCBI): domain Eukaryota; kingdom Metazoa; phylum Chordata; class Actinopteri; order Cypriniformes; family Xenocyprididae; genus Megalobrama; species Megalobrama amblycephala. The sequence continues at coordinate 15,526,535 of NC_063063.1, read as the reverse complement.
CCTGCGTCTCCTCTCCCTCATTTATGTTAGTGATCTGGGCTTTGCCATGTCTCTCTGTATCTCTGATAAGAGTGGCGATCTCCCGCACCTTCTGCTTCTCAAAGATGTTTGCCTGAGATCCAATCCATGACACAATCGTCTGGAGAATTAAAAGATTTTAAAACGAAATCAGTTTTATTTCAAATAACTGCTACTTTATATTTTGTTGATATGCAGTGTTGTGCGATGCAGAGCAGTTTACATTTTTATTTGATCAAAATAAAGCATTTATTTTAAATATTTCAAACATCTTTACTGTTACTTTTGATCATTTTAAAGGTGCTACAGAGGATCTTTCGTTGACTGAGAAACCAAAGACCGTTACTGAGTTTTTGAAATGAGCGCATGCGTAAGAACAACCCCCCTCCTTCACAGCTCATTTCGAGGGAACACCTCCCAAAACTCGTGCACGAGTATTGGAACACGAGTGTTTACCACCGGCATTCGCTGTGTCGTGTTAGTGGATTCATTATGTCGGACTCACCGCAGGAAACTCATAATCTGCAGTTGTTACTCCGGTCTCCTGACAAAAACATTGCATGCGGCGCCTGTGGAAAGTTACTGGAGAGCGCAGCCGCGCACGTCTCTCACAAGGAATGTCGTGGCAGTGATTGACAAGCCAGAGGTCCAATCGTTTATGCGATGATCGCGTAAACGATTGGCTGATGTTTTTAAGGCCCTACCTCGTGCACAGATGATCTATATTAATATTATTACTTTCAGTGCACCTAATAAATAGTCTTTTATTAGTTAGTAAAGACAGTTTCAAGTAATATTTCAAAAATGTATAAAACAAAACATCCTCTGTAGCACCTTTAATGCATCCTTGCTGAATAAAAGAATTAAAGGATTAGTCCACTTCAGAATTAAAGGGGCTCTATGTAGGAATGACACCCAGTGTTCAAAATAAGTACTGCAGTCCAAATTCAAAATATTGTTTGGCCCACCCCCTCGTTCAAAGACGCGGGTTGCCAGCAAGAATAAGGAGAGCAATTGACAATGAAAGCTGAGGAGACTTAAACAAAGCTGATGAGTTGATTTATCGGTTTTAAAGGTCCCGTTCTTCGTGATCCCATGTTTCAAACTTTAGTTAGTGTGTAATGTTGTTGTTAGAGTATAAATAAAATCTGTAAAATTTTAAAGCTCAAAGTTCAATGCCAAGCGAGATATTTTATTTAACAGAAGTCGCCTACATCGAACGGCCAGTTTGGACTACATCCCTCTACTTCCTTCTTTAATGATGTCACTAAAACAGTTTTTTGACTAACCTCCGCCCACAGGAATACACAAGAGTTGCGTTTGTAGAGTGTGTTTGTCGCCGTGTCGTCGAAACGCTGTTATTTTCATCCCGCAGTCCAATCACCGGGTCTGATTCCGGCTCAGATTGATAGGGTAAAATTAAAGACATGTTTACAATAACACTGAGCGCGTGCATCTCCACGTTATGGTAAGAGGCGTGACCTTTCCGGGCAAGATGCGCTAAACTGCTGTCGAATCACAACACAGGAACCGCTGGCACAATCAGAACTCGTTACGTATTTCTGAAGGAGGGACTTCATAGAACAAGGAAGTCATCAGCCCGTTTTTATGACAGTGGAAACAGCGGTATACAGATAAGTAAATTATGTGTTTTTTTACACGCGAAACATGAACACATGTTATATTGCACACTATAAACACAATCAAAGCTTCAAAAAACCACGAAAAACGGGACCTTTAATATGCTGTTGTTCATAGAGATATTTAGATGGATTCAGAGGCTTTTTAGGTCAAGTAGAATCTGCAATTCTCTGACCCTGTTTGTTTGTTGGTTTCCATGGTTGCAATACGCTGTGTTTTCCGCCAACTGGCAACCTGTGATGTCGAAATACTATTGGATAAACTGGCAGCATGCGGTTTCGCACAGACCAAAACAAAGACAGACATTCCGACACGGAACACGCATTTTCAAAGTAGAATATCTGGCTGTAGCATTGTTTTTCTGAGGAACAAGTACTTAGCATGTTTCCTAAATATCTGCAAACATATGGGGGTATTATTATGCTTTATTAAAGTAAAAATCTTACATAGAGCCCCTTTAAAATTTACTGTTAATTTACTCACCCCCATGTCATCCAAGATGTTCATGTCTTTCTTTCTTCAGTCGAAAAGAAATTAAGGTTTTTGAGAAAAACATTTTTCTCCATATAGTGGACTTCAATGGCTACCAACAGGTTGAAGTTCCAAATTGCAGTTTAAATGCAGCTTCAAAGGGCTTTAAACGATACCAGACGAGGAATAATGGTCTTATCTAGTGAAACAATCAGTAATTTAAAAAAACAAACAAAAAACATTTATATACTTTTTAACCACAAATGCCCATCTTGTACTAGCTCTGCGATGCGATCATCATGTTGGAAAGGTCACAGAATGCGGAAGTACCAAGCAAGTGTTTACAAAGCCAACATGCAAAGACTAAGTCAAACAGCCTTTACAAAAAAAACAAAAAAACAAAAAGTAAAACAACGATGTCAGATGATTTTGAAGTTGGAGGAGAAAATGATTTTTGAAAATGAGTTTTTCGCCCTACCATGGTACTTCCGCCTACGCCATGCGTGACCTTTCCAATGTGATTACGTAATGCGTGGTGCATCGCAGAGCAGTGCAAGATGAGCATTTTGTGGATAAAAAGTATACACATTTTTATTCATTTATTTATTTTTTAAAAATGACCGATCGTTAGATAAGACCCTTATTCCCCGGCTGGGATTGTGTAAAACCCTTTGAAGTTGCATTTAAACTGCAATTTGGACCTTCAACCTGTTAGTAGCCGTTCAGTCTACTATATGGAGAAAAATCCAGGAATGGTTTCCTCAAAAAACTTAATTTCTTTTTGACTGAAGAAAGACAGACATAAACATCTTGGATGACATGGGGCTAAGTAAATTATCAGGAAATTTTAATTCTGAAGTGAACTAATCCTTTAATTCAAACAAAAAACAACAACAAAAAATCTTACCAACCCCAGATTTCTGAAGTGTACATAGAGAGACATACATAGGCAACAGTGAAACAGACAGGCACACACCTCGCCCAGGTCGAGTATGAAGCAGTCCCCTTTGTTAAAGCTCTGCCAGCTCAAATCTACTTCCTTGGCTCTGATGTTGCGCTTCCCTTTGATTTGGTATAACCTATGAACAGGTCCAGATCCAGACTGTGTTTTTCTGAAGCCAGACTCCACACCTCCCTCCTGTACAAACAGAATAGTGTGACTATGCAAGGAACATAAGCACTCTTTAATTGAATTAAATATGGATTCTGTATTACTGTAATGATCAGTTCATTTATATATCAAGCCTTTTTGTGTACATGTGAGAGGATGGGAAAACACAACCACATCTCACCTTGTAGCTGACTCCTCGAGGGAAGAGGTTCATGAATTCTGGGGACTCATAGCCCTGAACCTGCCTGTGCTGGACTGGATCTCCACCCAGGAAGTTATCCAGCTGTGTAGCCAACATGGCACAAGCTACCTGCTCGTCACGAGATGATTTCTCTCCTAAAAGGGAGAAAGAGGAAGAGAGAAAATTGATGGTTTGTTGACTATAAGTAATGTTGCACCTGTCAACTAAGTCTTACAGTATTAGTTGAGTAATAGTAGACTGTTAGGGGTAGGGTTAGGGTTAGCAGAATAAGTTGACAAGTAGTTGCAAAGTTACTTATAGTCAGTAGAATGTCTGTTGGGGGAACCATAAAAATAAATTGTTAGCAGATATTAAAGGGTTAGTTCACCCAAAAATGAAAATTATGTCATTTATTACTCACCCTCATGTCATTCTACACCCATAAGACCGTTCATCTTCAGAACACAAATTAAGACTTTAGTACCTTACTCTTGAGAGGTTAAGTGACACTGCTGGCAATAGAGGCCTCACTGAGCCATCGGATTTCATCAAAAAGATCTTAATTTGTGTCCTGAAGATGAACAAAGGTCTTACAGGTGTGGAACGCATGAGGGTAATAAATGACACAATTTTTTTTTTTTTTGGTGAACTAACCCTTTAAGCAAACATATTACTGATACTCTACTAATATTCTAATGATTCATGTAGGTGCAACATACTTATCAGTGATGCGTGGGTTGATCCAAAATGAGCGGGTGTCTGCGGTCACCCGCGGTTACGAGTCATCCAAAAATATTTTTAATGATATTCGGGTCGCGAACGGTCGGGTCGTTTGAATAAAAGATGCCAATTAAACCTTTGTAATTTTCAGTTTTACTTACTAAAGGTTTCAGTTTTACTTTCATGGGTATTTGTGAACATTTATTTATGGATATTGTAGCCTCAGTCTTTGGCTTAGCCTACCTGTTTCTGTTAGTCTAAAATGCGTTAATAAATACTTTATTAACATATTCTATCCCTGCATTTTGTGCTTGTGAGAGCTTCAATTGGGCATTCACGTGGCGAAATAGCCTAAGCCTACTAATACAAGTGGGAAATCCTTATTTACCTTTTGAATGTTGAGCGTTATTAACTTTTGAATAAATGCTGACGCGGGACAAAATGCCCGATTTCCCAACACGTTGAACTGAGCAATGCCATTGTACCATTTTAATAGGCTACTTTTAAACGCATATAGCTCATTAATGTCAGTTTTATGTATTTTCTGAGAGGGGGCGGGATTTTTGCTGGGAAAGTCGGGGGAGAGACACACCCGTACCCCTGGCCACCCCCCCCCGCACCCCTAGTTCTTACATCTATGGCCCAATGACGCTACAATGAGCATTTACTACTTTTAAAAAAATGCGGGTCAGGAAGCGGGTCGGGTACAATATTTTCCTTTTTTTTTGCGGTCCGAGTTGCGGGCGGGTTAGTTGAAAACGTCGGTCGGGTGCGGGTTGTTTATACATTGACCCGCGCATCACTGATACTTATAGTCAAAGGAATAGCCCTGTCCCAAATGGCATACTTGATGTGCACTATCAGTCTTTAGCTTTCAAAAGGGTGCTCGCGAGCGCCCCTTTTTCGGCCGCTATGCGCCCTTGATGCGCACTTGATGCGCACTTCTGCTGAGCCCGCAAGTCTGCGAGTTACGCAGAGGGCTTCTACCCGGCAGTCAAAGTGACATTACATCGCAAAAATTGCGAACTAAGAGGAAGACCGTGAGGGTTTAGAGTGCTATTTGGGACAGGGCAAATGTCTAAAGGGGACCATCATAATAATGTTACTGAAAATTAATAGCCTATATATATTCCATTTTTGGTAACACTTTACAATAAGGTCTCATTTGTTTACACTAGTTAAAGGTGCCCTAGATTCAAAAATATAATTTACGTCGGCATAGTTGAATAACAAGAGTTCAGTACATGGAAATGACATACAGTGAGTCTCAAACTCCATTGTTTCCTCCTTCTTATATAAATCTAATTTGTTTAAACAACCTCCAAAGAACAAGCGAATCTCAACATAACACACTGTTACGTAACAGTCGGGATCATTAATATATACGCCCCCAATATTTGCATATGCCAGTCCATGTTCAATGCATTACACAAGGGCAGAAAGTCTGGATCTGTGCACAGCTGAATCATAAGACTAGGTAAGCAAGCAAGGACAATAGCGAAAAATGGCAGATGGCGCAATAATAACTGACATGATCATTGATAACATGATATTTTTAGCGATATTTGTAAATTGTCTTTCTAAATGTTTTGTTAGCATGTTGCTAATGTACTGTTAAATGTGGTTAAAGTTACCATCGTTTATTACCGTATTCACGGAGACAAGAGAGCCGTCACTATTTTCATTTTTAAACACTTGCAGTCTGCATAATGCATAAACACAACTTCATTCTTTATAAATCTCTCCAACAGTGTAGCATTAGCCTTTAGCCACAGAGCACAGCCTCAAACTCATTCATAAATGTATACATCCAAATAAATACTATACTCACAGGAATCGATGTATGTATGATGAACACTTTGTAAAGATCCATTTTGAGGGTTATATTAGCTGTGTGAACTTTGTGTTTGCTGTTTAAGGCAGTCGAGAGCTCGCGGGGGCAGGGGAGTGCGTGATTTAAAGGGGCCGCACGCTGAATCGGTGCATAGTTAATGATGCCCCAAAAGTTAAAAAAATTAATTTAAAAAAATCTATGGGGTATTTTGAGCTGAAACTTCACAGACACGTTCAGGGGACACCTTAGACTTATATTACATCTTTTGAAAAGGCACCTTTAGGGCACCTTTAATGCATTTGTTAGTACATTAAGTAACTATGAGCACTGAGCAGCATATTATTAACCTGTTAATGTTAGTTATGTTACAAAATACAATTGTTCATTGTCTGTTCATGTTAGTTCACAGTGCATTAACCAGATGTTAACAGACACAACTTTTGATTATTTTGAAATTAACATTAACTAAGATTAACAATTGCTGTAGAAGTAGTGTTAGTTCATATTAACTAATGTTAACAAATGAAACCTTTTGTAACAATTAAACCTCATTTTAATGTATGGAATTCACTCACATAAGTCATTTTACAAACTTTCTCTCATACATGCCAATAAAAAGTCAGCAAATACAAATAAGAGAAAGCAATTAAAAAGAACATTCCTTCAAAATATAGTAAACATTTGAAGTGTATCAAAACCTTTCATCAAAGTTGGTCCTAAAACCTTTTCTTAGGACAACTTTGATTAACTATTTCGATCCACTTCTGGAAACACTGTGTGTATTAACACTACAGTGCAATTTTGCACAATTCTACTATGTGTGAAATGCCACCAACGCAGCCACTTCCTCTATCTACACCTCTGAGCAACAGTTTTCTGAGCTGAGCTGTTTGAGTGAAATGCAAGGCAGTTTGTGATAGGGCTGGGCGATTAATCAAATTGATAAAATGATTCTTATGCTTCATTCCGTTTACCAATGATGCTTCTGTTTAATCTTGTCATCGCCTGGAATCCAACCAACAAACATGAACTATGCTAGCCAATATAGGTCTATGGCCTTATTGTCACCTCGCTCGTGACAGAAGCATGCCAAAACAAGTGCCACCCTTTCCTTTACAGCGGTGCGCGTTAGCAACTTCCTAAATGTTTAGTAGTTTTCAGTAGTTTTTGGAAGCACCTTATAACCTAGTTGATCGGGTTCAAGGAAATATGTTCAATAAATACATGATGTTTCCAAAGTCAATGAGTAATTGTAAAACAATCGTGATCTCAATATTGACCGGAATAATCACAATTTTGGGTTTTGACGTAATCGAGCAGCCATCGATTGTAGAACATGGTGGTATTATCTCTGCAGTAGAAGGTCATTATGAATGAATGATATGTTGGGGTTAGGAACTGAGACCAGGGATTCTGAGTAATGAAAGAGATGGGGGGTGTTTATGGATAAGGGATGGTTAATGAGAAGGCATGAGAGAAGATGGCTCATCATGCTGACAACCAGGCTCAGTGTTACCTAAAGCACCGGATACACCATAAGACAATAGACCTAACTGAAGTCCTGTCACAGGCCTTCTGAAACATTAATGACCTATGAAAACACCCGCCCATGCCTTTTTCCCTTGGGACTCTTCCCTCTTCATCCCTCTCTCCTGTCTATCAGCCGTTCTATCCAACCTTTCTGTGCACTCACTCAGACTGGGTTTAGGCCCACTCGACTGTGTGATCAAGCGTATCGTTTATCTCAGCAGGCTATTGTACCAGTCTTTCAGACCCCATACCCCACCACATGATGAGCATGAATCATGACTGACTGACCCTGACCCTCAGGACTGTGGCGAAATATACTGTCGTTTCTGTTTATGGAAAAAAACAATGCACAAAATGTTTTATTCCATGCAAAATTATGTACTTTGCATCATCCTTTTGCTTACAAATTGCAATATTTGGGTGCAGGTAACACAGAGAAAGTGAACATTGTTCATTTACATATACTACTGACATTGCAATAATACAAAACAAGCTGAAAATTTGCAAAATTATCCTTTAAATGTTCATGCATTCTAATAGATTTTCAGGCCACATGTTCTGTCCCTTTAAACCCATCATTAAAAAAAAGAAGAAACCCTACTTCCCATATGAGGTTAATCATAAAAAGTATGAAAAAATGTCATCAAATACTAAATTGTGTATCCTGTGTCTTTCAGACTGCAAATCTGAAAGTAACAAAATAACCAATAGAGAAAATCAGCAGCTATCCATCTCACCAATCCACATGTGGAGGTCTGCACCCTGGTCACCCCGGTTATCCAGCACAAGGTAGGAGTCACCATTGAAGAAAGCCCCCACCTCAGCTTTATCCAGAGGAACTGCCTTCATCTTCTCCACTCGCCAACATCTCAGTCCCGGCTGCCTAATCTCATCCCCAAACTGCCCTGGAGCGGCCTGAAATGGGAGCATTCTGCAGAGAGACAGAACAAATGGTGAGGAGGGGAGGATCAAAAAGCAACAGCAGATGAAATTCCCGAAAGGACTACGGGCACCAGACATCTGACAATAAAAAGATTCATTCTTTGCCCTGAAATGTTTTTGAAGCTGAAGCAATTGCCTGTGACTTGAGGTCAGTGAGGAGAATTCCAGTGTTGAGTAGCTATCATAATAAATTGAAGAGATGAATCAGGAACAGGTTTAGGAAACACTGGGTGATTCTCAATTTGAAGGCTGCACATCATCAAGCTCATTCGAAGTTAAAAGTCTTTACTGTCACTTTTGATCAATTTAATATAGCTTTACTAACTACAAGTATTAATTTATTTTAAAAAAAATTCTTACCGAACCCAAACTTTTGAACAGTAGTGTACTGTATATTTAGGAGTATGGAAAGTATATCCTTTAATTAAAAAGAGAATAAAAGATTTCATATTAGATATGTTTGTTTTACAAGAAAATTTCTTTTCACCTACTGGTAGTGGTTAAACGGATCGTTGTTGATCCGTACGGACCAGGCCCCACGGTTCGGCACGCATGTGATTCGCAACTTTCACCGCAATAGAGTAAAATGTTATAATTTGCACGTGTTTTGTCTTGCTAGTTTACACATTAAATAGATATAAAACCATTCCAGCGCTAGAAGAGGCAAAATAGGATTTAATTCGGTATCGCACGCCACGCTGTTATCGCTGTGCACAGACGCACATACATACAGTACATGGCTCGCGCGCGCACACAGAGCGAGAGAGAGGCGCGTTTCAGATAGCTCACAAACTCCAAATTGATTTCTCTTTCGCGTCCTCAATGCACCTTGGATGGACACATACACGCATTATGTCAGTCAAAATACCCCTCTCGGCAAGTATTCTCATAAACACATTCGGTTAATGTCTTAATTGAACGAAGTGAGAATTCGGATGTGAGCGTGCATGGGGTCTGTCTTACTCTTAAAGTGACAGCAACCTATAAATACTTGCTGTTGTCTGTCATGTAAATCAAACAACAAAACACAGCTTTAACAAAGATTAATCTATATATTAAATTTATACAGTGAACAGTGTCATTTTATATTTAATTATTACAGTTCTGTACATGAAAATTAATACTACAGTTAGACCTTATACTTTATTTGTAACTTTATGTTGTATTTATCTATGCTTGTAAGTATTTGTTCTTTTTACAGTCTGTTCACTTGCCTTTAATAATGTATTAGTTAGGCTAGTAGTTTCTGCTGTGGTATCGGAGTAGTTAAAGTGGGCTAAGTAATAAATGCAAAGTTACCCCCCACCCCCCAATTTTTTTTTTTTTTTTTTTTTTGTGCTGATCTGAAAAATGATCCTATCTGTGACTTAATAACCATGATATGATCCGAACCGTGAGTTTTGTGATCCGTTGAACCACTACCTACTAGTCATTTGGCTTCTGGGCCGATGGGTAGGCTACTCTATTGTAGCTCTACTCCTCTTGCTAATTTGCCAAGAGAGCTATCAGTTAAAGACTACTGTTATCTGATTGGTTCTTTGACCTGTCAGTAACTTGACTGCCAAAACACTGGATTCTTGAAATCTGTTTGTTTGGACACTACAGTGTGATGGAGGCACGCATGAACACAAATGTAGAATCCAGCATACTGCTGCCAATAAAACATTCAAGAAAATAAGGATATGCCAGGATTTTCCCCCAAGGTTTCTTCCTCATTGTCTTCTTTGGAATTGTTTTAATATTCATTGTAAAACTGCTTCAGCCATATAAAAAATAAGCGGAAGTACACAGGCTGAAAAACAGCAACTTTTTGCTTCCTTGTCAATGTGAAATGTTAATAAGTCCTCTAAGTGTCTTATCTTATTAAATGTTTTAATTAGGACGGAAATCAAACTAAATCTATCATTGGTAATATTAGACGGGATATCATTCATCTTTGATAGGTACATGGATTTACAACATAAATATTGTTGCTGCAAATAATCTGGCATGGCACAAATAAATCACTCAGTTTAATTAGGCTCTTCTTGTAATGGTCTGACACTGAGATGAGCTCTAGAACAGAGCTGCATTACTTCACTCTCATTTAAAGAAGAGGCCTTAGAGGCCCATGTTATCTTACGTCTCTCTAAGACATGCCATACAGAGAGCCAAACACGTCTAGTTTCACAATGACTAAGAATGCATCTTATTTCCTCACATAGTTACTGTTGTAAAAACACACAAAACAACTATGACAGAGTTCAATTACGCTGCTGGCTGCTCCTCCCTCATTATCTGTTAATTCAGTGCCATATATTCTGTTTAGTCACTGTTGGGAATGGCGCCACATAAACTGCAAGGAAGTATTAACAGGGAACGTCCCCTAACTAAATATTATGATTCATTTGTAGCTTTTCCTAGTTAACTTAATGATACACATTTATGACTTCATTTATGAGGACAATAAATTAAATTAGTAATTGTAATTTCTAGAGAAGGATAGACGATGTACTGTACTGTAATGAAAAAAAAGTGCAGATTTTGGTTAACCTGCTCCTGTTAGAGCCATACATTAAAGTCATCATGAAATCAAAATTGACCATTTTTATTTGGCATTGCAAACAGCAATAGATGTGATATACACTAAGTGTAAATAGCAACAGAAAGTATTTTCTTTGCACTAAGTGCAAATAGTGATATATGCTATTTACACTTAATGAAAACAGCAGTATTTACATGTAAATAGTTACAATTTAAATCCGTTAAAGCTACAATATGTAGATTTTTCTCCTCTAGAGGTCGCCTATTCAAAACAAAGGCGTAGCTTGATCTTGATCTTGATCAAGCAGAATCTTGGGAGATGTCGTCTTCACCTCACAGCCAGTGGAAAAGAATCGGGATGGGACTTGGGCAGAAATCATATTCATGGATGAGATTATTAATGTTACTGTAGTATGAAACAGAGCAGGGTGAGTGCTGTGTGAGCAGAAATGAGCAATTTCAAATAGCAATTGCTAAAGAGAGACGAACGCGACACGCGGCTCAAGAACAGCGGAACTTTAATTATGCCGCAGTCGCCGCTTCCGCTTCTTCTGGTCAAGCTTATGTGGGGTAACACAGCGCTGTTTATCATATTAGATACATTTGAGTGTGTTGAAAATTATGTTATAACGTTACTCTGTGCGTTCGCTTGGCGGCTGCTGTGAGACATTTGTTGCACACTGCAGTAACATAGATCGATGTTAGAATATCATATTAATAAATGCTGGATGGCTTGTGCTGAAAAATGGCATGCAATTAATTTTAAAACATTGTATGATGGAGAAAATGCTGTTAGCTACTTGACAAAATAGTGTTTTTTTCTGAGGCATGGTAAAAGCATGGTACTCTCGGAAAATCAAGAAAACTAGATTTAAACAATAAGACTAAACATGTAGTGTAAATGTAACCAAACAGTTGTTCCCTTGTCTAATAAGACATGTAATATATTAAAGCGTCTTTTGATGTTTCGATGGTTTCTACAAAATAAAACCGGAAACCGAGAGTAACGCGGATATGACACACCCAGACACATCCCATATCCTTGGTTAAAATCGTAATTTTCTCACGATTTACAAATAGTAAATGAAGTAATACATATGGGATATTGTAAGTACTCAACTGAACAAAATATATAACTGGCCTAGTGGATATTTTACTGCAAAAATCTTACATATTGTGCCTTTAAACGCTTTATTCCCACTATTAAATACTCATTATACACACTGTATTTCCATTTTTTATATATATATATTTTCTTCATTTTTAAAAAAAATAAATGCTACTCCGATGGGAAAAGGGAGAAGAATGAGTTAAAAGGTGGATTTGAAGTTGGGTCGGTCATGTCAAATTCTGATGCCACCTGCCTCCACGCCACTGATTCTGTTGTCAGTGGGATTTCTTTTTTAATTTTGTCTTGCTCAATCAGATAATGGTGGGGAGAATTAGTGTTAATTTCCAACAAGGCAGGCTATTTGCACTTGGTTTTTATTTTTTAATGGAATATTGCAGTATTTATTATAAATAATTAACTATACACATCATTATTTATTTATTTTTCAATTTCATGCGCCCTCGTAATCTTTAATCAAAATAACTTTCCCTCGCTCTTGCAACGACATCTGTTTTTGGCATGAGTACGAAACAACCTGCCACTCACATCAGATCACAGCAATAGCAAACCACAATGATCCAATCAATTCCAGAGGGAAAAAAAATCAAGTCCCACACTACATTTTTTCTTGTTCAAGCTATTTGACTTAGATATAAGTCACAATAGGGAAGAAAAGAGTATCACAACTTCCGTTTCATGCAGACATTAAGCAATTCATCTGTTTAGACAGAAGTTATATGTTTCCTAAATGTCAAGAACAAACAAAGACCTTAGTGTTCACACTCCCCCACTTCATCAAGTGCTTTAACACCCCACCCTCACACTACAGCAAAGTGTAAAAAGTCCATTCATTATGGTTTATCGAGTAAGTAGATGTGAAAGTGTCTTAGTTTAAGCAAAAAATAACCAATAGCGTGTATGAAATAGCCTAACTACAGTGAGTCATGTAGAACCACAGGGCAAAGAACATGCAAGCTGGCACAATCTGTTTCCTGTGTCGAGGTTCTGATCGGGGAAAATGTTCTTTGAAAGACATGGGCCAAATACACTTATATGACTCTTAACTTAACAAAATCACACACATGGTCCGATCTGTATAATGATCCCCAGTTTCCATATTCATTACCATTCAGAACTAATTAACTCTAATCATAACCTCTATAATATGAAAATATAAAATAAAATTAAAAATAAATAAAATACTATCTTTTTTAATGGTGAAGTGTAAAATTTCTTTGATTTTAGCGTCAGCAAGCAGAATTACACAAATTATGCGCCTGACATCGCATACTGTCACCCTGCATCTGAATGTATTTATTAGGCGAAGAGTAGTATGTCAACATTTTTAGTATTCATAAAACTAAAAGTACCCGGATTACTGACTAATTCCACTGAGATTCTGTTGTGCGCAGCAAATGGACACTTTACTATCCCATGATGCCATTGATGCCACAAATAACACAACAATGACAACATGGCAGTTGTAGTATGTCCAGATTTCATTCATACTACACAAATTTATACTATCTTGAACATACTTTTTAATGGTCGCAAAGACCTACTCAGACAGTATGCGATTTCTGACATAATTTAAAGGATTAGTCCATTTTTAAATAAACTTTTCCTGATAATTTACTCACCTCCATGTCATCCAAGATGTCAATGTCTTTCTTCCTTCAGTTGAAAAGAAATTAAAGTTTTTGATGAAAACATTCCAGGATTATTCTCCTTATAGTGGACTTCAATGGGCACCAAACAGTTGAAGGTCATAATTAGTTTCACTGCAGCTTCAAATTGTTCAACACGATCCCAGATGAGAAATAAGGGTCTTATCTAGTGAAACCATCGCTCATTTTCTGAAAAAAATGAAAATTATTATTAAGTTTTAACTTTAAATGCTCATCTTGAACTAGCTCTCTTCTTCTTCTCCTCTATTTGAATTCCAGCAGTGTAGACGCTGCTAAGCGTAATACTGCCCTCCACAGGCCAAAGTTTTAACTAATTGTTATATACTATTGAACTAGCATATTGCATATAAAAATTAGTTCACACTTTGACCTGTGGAGGGCAGTAATACACTTAGCCAGTGTCTACACTGCCGGAATTCTAATAGAGAAGAAGAAGAGAGCTATAGTTCAAGATGAGCATTTCTGGTTAAAAATTTTCAATTTTTTTCAGAAAATGAGCCATGGTTTCACTAGATAAGACCCTTATTTCTCATCTGGGATCGTGTTGAACAATTTGAAGCTGCAGTGAAACTAATTTTGACCTTCAACTGTTTGGTGCCCATTGAAGTCTACTATAAGGAGACAAATCCTGGAATGTTTTCATCAAAAACTTTAATTTCTTTTCGTCTGAAGAAAGAAAGACATGGACATCTTGGATGACATGGGGGTGAGTAAATTATTAGGAAAAGTTTATTTAAAAGTGGACTAATCCTTTAAGTGTAGGTATCGCATTTTAAGAAAAACCTTAATTTGTGTTTAAACTGTTAAAAATATGTTCTATAACGTATGTATGAACACAGTCGCATACTACATCCACCATGTTGCCTTGCGACATCAACTGTATCGCTTCCCTGCCACTCAAAGTTGTACATTAAATGCCCACTTCGTCCTGGTATTTTTCACCTAGTATTTTATGAAGACTACTAATTCAGGCATTCTGAGTAATTTCACGTACTGCTTTTCATTTACTATACTAGAGAAGTATGCATAATCAGAAGTGGGGATTGTTTCCTGAACACTCCCCCCGTCTGCCATTGGCCAGCCAAACATATTCCCGCCCTGTCTGCCACACCATTTTGTTCAAAACAAAAAATTTGATAGCACCACAGTTACACTTTTTAGGTAAAACATCCTACGAATGGTTTACTTATAGTTGTCTCTGCATATTAAGGTGTGATATGAGTGAAAAAAATAAAGCTATAAAATCTATATATATATATAAAAAAGTTAATTGGAGCTTTAAAAAAAAATTCACAACTTTAAGTTTTAAACAGTGATCACAAACGTACTGACTCAAGATTGTTAATGCACTGAAATAATATTAGGCTATCTACTACAGAGCATCATCAAATATGACAAACATACAGGTACATCGCAGGATAGTGGAGCATTTGCCTATGCGACTAATGTGAAGACAGTGATGACAACAGAAGCTCATAGCCTCCCTTCATAAGTAAAGAGTGTGATGAGCACTCAAAGCTAAGAAACACTAGTCCACTTAACTGCAAAACCCCTTCGGCCTGCTCCGCCATGCTTTCTGAGTCCGGCTCCATTCTGCCTTTTCCAGTGTGTGTGTGTGTGTGTGTGTGAGAGAGAGAGAGAGAGAGAGAGAGAGAGAGAGAGAGAGAGAGTGTGTGTGTGTGTGTGTGTGTGTGTGTTTGAGTTCACCTGGCCTGGTTAGCTTATATGTGTCCAGTAACTGGACACGGGGGAATAATCCGAGCGGCCCTGCCGAGGACGCCCCACAGCGAGGAGAGTCGGGTTGCCTGACAAACGCTAAACACTAGCGTGATAATTACTGCAAGCCACCATCCATCTTTCCTCCACTCATCAGAGGGAGTTGATGGAGGAAACACGGTAAAACATGGTTTTTGTTTCTAAGACAATAAGCAACGATGTCCAGAAAGAGGAGGAACTAGTACCAGTTTTTAATTTTTATGTTAAAATGTTATTATCATTTAGTAATTTTGACAATTTTAGCTGAAATTGTATACTTTTTAATATTAACACATCTCTGTAATACGTTTTAATAGATTGTAAGCTAACAGCTAGGAGCTTGGCCTAGTGGCCTAATATGTTATAAAACGCAAATGACCTGCCAATGTAGACAAAACTTTATGGTCAGACAAAACCATAACAGGTTATTGATAACGTAATCATTTTTAATAAATTGTTGACTTGGCCCTTGACTGGCCTTGTGCTTTATCAGTTTCAAAACAAACACAATTGATCAGGCGATTTAAATTGTAGCATAAATTATAACAGTGTAATTACATAAGATAGAATTGAAGAAAAGTGAAATGAAAAATAAACAGCTGATAAAGAGGTTGATAAGACACTGATATATAATCTGTTATGTAGCTTATATGTATATCATTACAGAGAAACATGCAAGTAGAGCATGGACAGATGAATTACAAGAGACAAGGGTGCTCCACCCTTGTCTCTTGTTATTTATCTGTTCACGATCTACTTGTGAACAGATAAATACTTGTATGAAAATACTTCCATAAAAATACTTTATATAATTTCTCAAAAAGAACTGCAATCAAGTTTGACAAAATGAAAATTGTTTAGAGTACAAAAAAAGATGAGATATTTCTGTAAGTGCATTTCATTTTATTTGAGCAGCTCAGGTTCCCTGTTTTAAACATTCAAGATCCAGTCAAAATCAAAATATGCAAAATATTTTTTTAACTAACTTTTGAGTTTAATATGTTCATGAGTAGCATTTTTAAACTCTACAGCTGTACTTGCACATCAACTATAAGAAATAAGCTAGATGTGAAACTAAGGTGTTGAGTTTAGGGAGTGTCTCTTCCAACCTAAACTTCACTCTGCTTTAAGTTACTTTGCTCTAAAAATGAATGAATTTGGTACAACGGGATAGCAGCCATAAATAGGGCTGGTTTTGAGGGCTAGGCATGTATAATTAGTGAATTTCTGAGCATCTTTTCAGATTTTACAGTGCTTACCTTGCTGATGTTGAAGTTGGAGGACTGTAGAGTTTCGAGAAAGAAAGGAAGAGAATTTGTAGAGGAGAGACATTGTGTACAAAATGACTTCCTGCATCAGTTCTAGCCCAGCCCTTTGAAATACACCCCCACCCAAAGAAACAGATGGCAAAAAAATGAGGCAAAAAAAGGTAAGAGCTTGAGAGAGTGAAATTCACAGATTTGTTAAGTTAAACAAGTTATTTGCTTGTTTTGAATACATTTGACTACATGAAAACCCTCATGGACTGTGTGGACTAAAAAAAAATATATCTAAAACCATGTTTAGCCAGAGGTTTTTTTTTTAAGTTTCTCCTGTTACTTATATGAGTCACACCCAGTCACTCACAAGGCATTCATTACTATGTCGAAGCGTGCCTATGCACACAAACCAAATGAATAGAATAAAATACATAAGCCTAGAACCTGGAAAGCCTGTATATCTGATCTCAGAGCTGTAAGTCATAGCTGAAATGCAGCTAAGCATGTATTTTACACACAATGGCTGTGGCTGCATTCACTCAGACATTCACAAATTAACAGGAAATCCAGAGGTTAGGCTGTGGTTTCAGCGGTTCATTAAAAACATGAACCTGTGAAGTTTAAAATGTCTGTAACATTGGCTCAAGTTCCTGAGAATAAGAGGCATCTCTATGATGATGAATTTGTGCATTTCCTTTGATAATTGCTAAGCATACAAAAAGAATGGGTGCACTTATGGAAATCACTCTTCTTATATCTTTGACACTGTAAATCAACAGTTGAAACCCAAACACAAGAGTCTATTGAATAAAGTCATGAGATGCCAAATTTAAGTGAACAATGACATAGTTTTCCAGTTCTTTAACTCAGTGACATTCTGCTACTTCTGCAAACTCATTCACATTTAAAGGGATAGTTCACCTTAAAATAAAAAGTCTATCATTAATTACTTACCCTCATGTCGTTCCACACTAGTAAGATCTTTGTTCATCTTCAGAACACAAATTTAGATATTTTTGATAAAATCCGATGGCTCAGTGAGGCCTCCACTGACAGCAAGATATTTAACAATTTCAATGCCCAGAAAGCTACTAAAGACATATTTAAAACAGTTCATGTGACTACAGTGGTTCAACTTTAATGTTATGAAGCAACGAGAATACTTTTCGTGCACCAAAAAAACAAAATAAGATTTAATTCAACAATATCTAGTGATTGGTGATTTCAAAACACTGCTTCATGAAGCTTCGAAGCTTTATGAATATTTTGTTTCGAATCAGTGGTTAGGAGCGTGTAACAAACTGTCAAAGACATGTGAACAACTGAAATTTCGAAACACTTATGATGTAACGAAGCCTCATTTACTGAAATCACGTGACTGTGGCAGTTTGATACATGCTCCAAATCACTGATTTGAAACAAAAGATTCGTAAAGCTTCATGAAGCAGTTTTTTTAAATCGCCCATCACTAGATATTGTTGAATAAAGTCATTATTTTGGTGCACAAAAAGTATTCTCATTGCTCGTTCTCACAACTTAATTTGGTGATAGTACAATGTGTTAGTGAAGTTGGAGTATTTTTCATAATATAAAAGGAGCAAAAGGGTTTTCACACTTTTCAGACAGTCCCTTCAGACCGCTCATAGAGACCAATTTATATATTATAAAGCACATTTGAGGAAAATTGGGTTGTTGTAGCTCATTGTCTAGGTTACTATAATTGGAAATAGCTGCATTCGTGTTTTAACATTTAACTCATGAGTTATTGATCGAAGTTAAAATCTGAATATATGGCCAACTTTACTCAAGGAGTTAAGCACTGACTGCATTTCTTTATATTTGAGTCCAACAAGTTCAAACTCTATGAGCAGTGCATTTTGTATGCATTAATTAATTTATGTAACTAACTGAAACACTACTGCCAGCCAGCAGGACAATTAAAGAGGAAGTGTTTGTCCGAGCTCACAGCAAGGGAACACAAAGTTTCTCGGAGGTGCGTAAAATCCCAATTTTTTCCCACCACCATGTCCCTTTAGGGGCTTTGTATACAGGTTTGGAACATGAGTCGTAACAATTTATTTTCAAGTGAAAATTGAAAAAACACCCAAACAATAGTTTAGTCAAACTTTTTATTTTTCAAGTCAAAAAACAAACAAAACATAGATACAGAGAATGAAGTAATCAGATTGATTTCTATACAGTGGCAAATTCTCTTAATTTAAATTCTCCTTTCCCCATAAACCTGACCCAGTTATTACTCAAACTCAAGAAAACCCTGTCTTTTCCATTTATACTCTCTTGCACACACACACACTTGCACACTCACACACACCATTACTGGGAGCCTGGGTACAGAGTATTAACTGGATTTTTTTTAAACAACCATGAAATTGAAGGCAAACAAGGGCATTAAAGAGACACTGTAAGAACTGCTCTCCAATCTAAGGCCTTAAACCTAAAGCTGAAATATGCAAGAGCAACAAAGTCTTTTACAAGTCAATAAAACCTTCCTGCAACTACCACCATCCAGTTGGAAGAGTGAGTTGAGGAAACCACAGGCACCACTTGCTTTCAGATTTAAAGAAAAAGGTAACGCTCAAGATCTAAATGCCTCTAAAGCCCAAGTTAAACCAGTCTCTGTCGCCACCTACTGTTCAAGCATAAGATGACTGTCAGAATCAGCTGATGAAATTTAGGTTGACAAATGACCCCAAGATCTTTGATGACAGAGATGAAACCATGCATATTCAAATGAAACAAACCAAACTGCACCCCCCACCCCACCCAAAGCACTTAATCTAAAAAGCAGAAACTGACCCAACGACAATGAAGCCAGCGCAAGAAAGTGTAAAATGCTTTTCCTCAGTAATTCACACAAAAGATTCAGTTGTACTTGATGCAAATATCAGAAAACAAAACAATTATACACTTGTTAGATTAAAGGGTTGAGTGCTAAGGACAGGGAGTTTCATAAGATTTAGACCTAGGTGGTTTAAAAATGTTAACATGGTGCAGCTTATGCAAAGCCATGCTCCAACCCCACTCTTAGGATAAAAGAAATAAAACCAAAAAGGTAACTTCACACTCCAAGACAGCTGGTTACCTTTTTTTTTTTTTTTTTGCAGTTATTGAAATTGTAAATTACTGGGCAGATGCTGGTGAAGGATATAAGGCTTGCATCATTTGGGGACAATTGGATAGAAATTTGATGCCTTAAATCAAGCATCCGTTCCCCCTCTCAGATTCCTACAGAAGAGGGCAATCACTACACAACACTTTTACCCATGTCATGGGCTGGCATACATTAGACTACAGTATTACAGGACATTTTAATCTGCACAATGCGTGTCAGCTTCAACACGTTTCTAATAAACAGCCACTGCCAACCACCTGTTTCTTCAGAAATAAATTTTTATAAGTCAACTCAAATTAGACAAAATCAACATTAATATTTAAACAGTTCTCAGTTCTGACCTAGAAACATCAAAACTGGGAACAAGCGCTTATTTACACAAAGGAAGAAAGAAAATGCTATAAAAAAAAAAAAAAAAAAAAAAGTGAGAAAGGTCAGTTTCCTCCCTTTCTATTTATGTTATAGAGATTTAAGGTTTCATTTGAAACTTTTCAGATACAATCCACTGTTTTCTGTTTGAAGGCTTTTGGCAATACTTCTTAGCTTTCCTTTATATCCAACACTGAATTTTAGAGAAAAAGTAAGGGAGAAAGAAATGACAATGGAAAGAGGACTATGAGTGATCATTCCCTTCCAAAAGCAGTCAATCTCCTGCATCTTTCCACTATTTTTGAGTTACATCTCTCCCTCTAAACTTAGAGCGACCAAAATGGTCTATACAAAGGCAGCCTTGTTTGGCTTATAGTTCAAACCTCTGATATAACAGATGCAACCACTGAAGCCTGTTTAGTGAGGCTATTTAAGAACAGTTCAAGAAGCCCAAAGGGGAAAAAAAATAAAAAAAAAGGAAAAAAAAAATAAAAAAGGACGATGTCACATGTGGGATCCCAGGTTCCTCAGCCTTCCCTGTAAATCACAACAACCCCAGCTGAGTGGCTTTCCTTCAGTCTTTATCCTAGGGTCAGAGTGCCTTTCAGGGAAGTAGCATGAACCCTGGCACCAAACATCTTTAGTTATTTTCTTCATCGCTATCGTCAGGGCTGATGGCTGGGCTGTAGGTCGGAGAGGTGGGGCTGTAGCCAGGAGAAGTGGGGCTGTAGGTGGAGCCCTTGGGACTAGTTGGCGAGTAGGTAGGGGACGTAGGCGAGTATTTTGGAGAAGTTGGAGAGTAAGTCGGAGAGGTGGGGGAATATTTTGGGCTGGTTGGGGTGTAGGTGGGAGAAGTTGGAGAGTAAGTAGGGGAAGTAGGACTGTACTTGGGTGTAGTTGGGGAGTAGGTTGGAGAGGTGGGACTGTATTTGGGTGAAGTGGGCGAGTACTTTGGGGAAGTAGGGGAATATTTGGGGGAAGTTGGGGTATATTCAGGAGAGCTGGGACTGTAAGAGGGGGAGGTGGGAGTATATTTTGGAGAGGTGGGGGAATAGGATGGAGAGCTCGGGCTGTAAGAGGGCGAGCTTGGGGTGTAGGTGGGTGATTGCGGGGTGTAGCGCGGACTGGATGGAGAGTAGGATGGCGAAGTGGGGGAGTATGAAGGAGAGGTGGGGGAATAATTTGGGCTGGTTGGGGTGTAATTGGGAGAGGTGGGGGAGTAGGACGGTGAGGTGGGACTGTAAGATGGAGAGGTTGGGGAGTAACTGGGTGAGGTGGGTGTGTAGTTGGGCGAAGTTGGGCTGTAGCTCGGAGATGTTGGGGAATAGGATGGGGAGGTTGGAGAGTAGCTTGGAGAGGTGGGAGAGTAAGACGGAGATGTGGGGGAATAAGACGGAGATGTGGGGCTGTAACTCGGCGAGGTTGGGCTGTAGCTGGGAGACGTTGGGCTGTAGCTGGGGGATGTTGGGGAGTAGGATGGTGAAGTCGGGGAGTAAGATGGTGAAGTCGGAGAGTAAGAAGGTGAAGTCGGAGAGTAAGAAGGTGAAGTTGGGGAGTAGCTTGGCGATGTTGGAGAATAAGACGGCGAAGTTGGAGAGTAGGAGGGTGATGTGGGCGAGTAGGACGGAGATGTGGGGCTGTAGTTCGGGCTGGTGGGAGAATAAGATGGTGAAGTTGGCGAGTATGATGGAGAGGTTGGAGAGTAGCCAGGGCTCTGAGGGGTGTATCCACCAGGAGAACGAGGCTCATAGGCAGGAGAGGTTGGAGAGTAATTGGGAGACAAGGCTCCTGAAAGAAAAAGATAGGCATAAGAGAACAGTTTGGTTTGCAACCAACTAGTACAACAAAGTAAACAACATCCATTATTCTTAAACAGAATAAGACAAAAATGGACAGTGGAGTAACCTGGTGAGGGGATATAAGGGCTAGCTGGCCCAGGTGATCCAGGAGAACCAGGAGTAGGGGACCAGGCAGGAGAATAGCCAGGTGAGAAGCCGCTGGCATCGGATGCGGCGCTGGGAGAGAAGCCTGCAGCACCTGGTGTCATTCCACTTCCTGTATGGAGGGGAAAAAAAAAAAAAAAAAAAAAAAAAAAAAAAAAACAGGGCATGAAATTGAGTTGGTCAACATATACAAGTGCACGGTAAATAAGGGTGACAAACAAAACTTTATGTAGCAATATCTTACCAACACTGGGAGACCAGGCACCATACGCAGGAGTGGCTCCTGTATTCCAAGGAGTCATGGCTGGAGACATGCCACTCATAGGGCTGGGGGCAGAGCCAAAGAACATGCCTGTGGCTGGGATGGAAAAAGCAAAAGTTAATCAAAGGTTTAGATTTGAGGACAAATGAGTATGCCTAAATTAAAGCTATAAAACAATTAAACAAGGCAATGAGTTTGACTTACGTCCTGCAACACTGATGCCAGGGATGTTGGTGGGGATCTCCATGCCATACTTGCACTTTTCAGCATCTAACAGCAGGTCAAAGCAGCCAGTGCCTGCAGGAGCTAGCTGTCCCAGCATGATGTTCTCAGACACTCCCTTCATTGGGTCACATTCACCATGTGAAGAAGCTTCCATCAACACATCCACCTATAGAAGAAATGGACAACATTAGACATTAAAGTTCTTTACAAGACTACCATTTTAAAATGTTAAAGAGCCAATTAATCAAATCTCACAGTCTCTTCAAAAGAGCACTTCATGAGGGGTCCAGTGTCCTGCCTGTTGATACCGTGACGAGTGATGGCCATCAAGTGACCCCTGCATGTCATTGTGTCACACAGCAAGGCAAGATGGCGGTAATTAACGTAAGAACCGTCGAAAGAGATGACATGGTACAACTCTCTTTCCAGTGCCTTACGCACAGCCTCAATACCAAGAACCTGCAGGTGAAGAGCAGACATTTCTGAATATGATTTGATGACTTAATAGGTCACAACCTTTAGACTATTAAACAATCCTTACAGTGAAAATCTCCACAATGTCATTGGAGGTGGTCCTGACAGGGTCAACGTCCTTCTCACTGAGGACCCTCATGAGACTGACTCCATCCGTTTCCAGGATCCACTCCTGTAGGGCTTTGAATTCTCCCTCTTCTGTGATGATGATTTTCTTCTTGTTGTCTGTCTGTGGAAGATGCATGTACACCTACAGGTGCAGAGAGTGAAAGAAGTTAAGCTCCAATCTCATGGCCATCTGATGTCATTTTATCATTTTATAATTCAGGAGGGTACCAATTAGCATTCCCCATTACAGTCACCATCCACCCTCAGGAGCATTAAGTTATGCACCTTTTTGATGAGCCTGCACTGCCACATGGGGTGGCAGGTGATAGTCTGCACCAAAGTGAACTTAAATGCTGTTAAAGAGGGAAAAATACCTTGCTGATCTGCTCAATGCCTTGCAGGGTCATGTCTGTCAGCATGTTGGATTCAATGCAGCGAAGGAAGACGTCGTCATCCATCTTATCCACTACCTCCTCATCCTGGACATAATATCCAACATTTAGGATTCAATATCGAGAGAGAAGAGGCCAGTTATGTGCATGCACCAGTAAATTCAAATTACAATAAGTTACCTCTTGGAACTTGTTCTCATCACTATTCATGATGCGGATTCGCAATACCAGTTTCTCAGCATTGTCATCATTGAAGATGCAGTTTAGGTCATCACCAAATCCTAGGAGACAGACAAGGATTAGAGTTTGATAGAAATGTACATTCTTCAAAGTCCATTCTGTTTGCCATTTAAAGCGTTTAAAGTATTTATTCAATAATAATCTCAAGCCCACCTGCATTGATCTTCTCTGCAATTTGCTCCATGGTCAGCTTACGGTCAGTCATGTGTTTGCGGTCAAGTTCAATACGCAGCAGCCAGGGTGAAATGCGGGTCACATCGAAGTCAGGCATCTCATAGTACACGTTGACCCACTCCTGATCCTCAGTCACCACAGTGTTCTGTGGGTTTGGGTCATAATAAATGGCCGTGTTGGCAGTGACCTTGCGCAGGGTTGTGTGCTCCAACCGACACAGGATATCTTTGGCCCTCTCTGCATCACGGGCCGCTTGGCCCAGGAGAAAGACGGTCAGTGAGGGGGGTCTTGGGTCGCTTGGAGATGTTGATAAGCTCTTTGAGACGAGGCACACCGAGAGTGACGTTTTTGGCGGACACACCGGCATAGTGGAATGTGTTCAGGGTCATCTGAGTAGCAGGCTCTCCCAGAGACTGGGCAGCCAGAGCACCAACCATCTCACCAGGGTGAGCCTGAGGAAAAAAAACATCAATTCAGCCAATGAGCCTACTTGTAAAAACTGATTAAATTGGTAAGATGTTATTACTCCATTTCATTTATGTGAAGAGATTTAACTGCACTCAGCAAGCATTACTTACAATGGATTGGTTAAATTTGGTCTCAATCTCTCCCAGCAGCCAATCAAAAGCCTCTGTGCTAAGACGGAACTCCTCAGTCATTCTCTTAGAACAGAGGGTAGAGCGCAGGTGGATGTTGAACAGCAGAGTTGCATTCTCCTGGGCTTGCCTGCTTAACTGGTCTTCACCATTTACAATAACCAGCTTCTTACTCAACTCGTGAACTCCTACAAAAAACAAAATATTCATGTGATCATTACAAGGCCACAAATGGACTGCTGTGGAGTACAAACGTAAAGGGTAGTGCCACTACAAGGAAGAATAACTTGGATTATATTAATAGGTGTAAAATGTCAAGCTTGAAGCCATTTCTTTAGTCAACATACACAAAGATGTAAAAGTGGCCTTTATAATCAGCTTGCACAGGTATGCCACAAGACAGCGGTAAGCTATAGGGATCAGTCGTCAGCAGGCTTTATTTAGCCGCCACAAGCAGGAATCTTTATTTAGCTGGGAGACCCGCTCAAACACTGACAGCCTTATGGTGGTTAAAACACTGTATACAATCTAATACAGCTGTTAAAAAAATTAGGATACCTAAAATAGTTTAACCCACCTTCAACTACTCGTACTGGGTTAAGGTCAGTTGGTGTCCGAGGATTGATGCGGAAAATCTTCTGAGCATTCCAGATCATTCTGGCCAGATTGCACGGTAGTACCACCTATGGGAAGCATGTCAGTTTGGGTCTATGGATATATGATATTGATGATGCTTATATATGTTACTCTTAAGGGACAGACCTTGCTGTCTCCTGTGGGGAAAATGGCCCTCAGGATCTCTCGGTCTTCCCTCATCTTTTCAAACTCTTTCTCTAGAGCACTCTGGACATGGGCATTGGTCATCACATCTTTCACCACATCTTCTTGTAGAGTGCGGCGAAGAGCTCGTTCGTTGGTGCAGTCAAACCTGAACCTGTGCGATTAAAGAAAGAGGTGGAAAGTCGAATCAATGACGCAAGTCAGTAAATCACTTGTGTATTGGCTCTGAGCAGATGACCAAAAGGCTTACTATCTATGTCCTTGTTAATTCGGATTAATATAGCTTTATTAAGATATTTAGCTTGAACTATTGGCAATATATTAACATTCCTGGAAATATTACAGTGAACACAAACAGCACTCACTTCTTCTCAAAGGCTTTGTTGGATGGCTTAAGTGTCGCCATGTTTTGGAACTCCACGGCCTCTCCTGCCAGCCCATCCTCTCCATACCTCAGCTGGACAACCTGGTTAATTGAATTTCTGACTGTTGCATCATACTTTACCATAACCGACTCCATAGACTTGATCAAACGACGCTGAATATAACCTGAAAGAAAAGATTCATCAAAAGCCATGAGGACAATTTCAACCTTTAACCAAGACAATTCTGATGCCAATTTAACACATACTTAGACAAGAAATAAGTATTACATTTTTAATTTCAGATTACATTTAGGCTTAGCCCCCAATAGCTGCTCAATCCATGTCTGTTCATTACCTGTCTCAGCAGTTTTGACAGCTGTGTCGATCAAACCCTCTCTGCCTCCCATGGCGTGAAAGAAAAACTCAGTTGGTGTGAGACCGGCCAGATAGGAGTTTTCCACAAAGCCTCTACTTTCTGGACCATAGTCATCTTTAATGAAGTGAGGGAGAGTGCGGTGTTTGAAACCGAAGGGGATTCGCTTACCCTCAACGTTCTGCTGCCCCACCACAGCAATAACCTAAAAGGATGAAGGAAAACCAATATAGAGAATGATCAAATTATGTGAAACCTGACATGGACCACATTTGCATGTACATTTTCAGATTTAAAAGTCCATTTTCTAGTTTCGACTTTAAATTGAGCCTTTCAATTATCAATACTCTTACCTGAGAAATGTTAATTTTAGAGCCTTTTGAACCAGCCACCACCATGGATTTGAAATTGTTGTACTCTGACAGTGACTTCTGTGCAGAGGATCCAGTCTTGTCTCGAGCATCGTTCAGAATACGGTTGACCTGGTTCTCAAAGGTCTGTCTCAGAGTGTTACCTGGGGTGGGCTCCAACTCATTGTTGTGAGCTTTCTCAATGACCTGAGAAAGAAGTCAACATGCATGACTGCATTCATGTACGAGAGCCTTATGACATAGCCTTGATATTAGTTACATACTTAATAATGCCAACTCACCTCTATCACATCTTGTTTGGCCTTCTTAATAGTGTTCTGAATGTCCTGATATGTAGCCTTATCAGCAATGGAGTCTCCAATACCAATAGAGTGACCTGAAGCAGATGCAATGGTAAATAAAATATTTTTGAAGCAAGTGACTTAATATTTGCATGATTACAAAACTGAATTAATCCCAATTTGTGTTCTTTTTACCTTCAATGAGCAGCCAGTTGTTGACGACGGTCTGGATGTTGGAATAGAAGAGTCGTGTGATGTCATGGCCCATCTCAAGGTATGAGATATGGACAAGAGAGCCAGCTGAGGTTCCCAGTGACTTCTTACACAGGATCCCCATGATCAGCTCACCGTTTTCCACAATTACCTGCAAAAAGACTTGATGAAGGAAAACGTATAGACTTCATTTTGCATAAAAATTTCAAGGTTTGGGGCTGGACTACTGCACCTTAGTGTCTCCAGGGGAGATGTGTTTATAAGGGACCGCTGTCCTCTTCATCAGGGTGAGTGCTGTGTGTTCGGATTGCATTAATGTGCCCAGGGATGATCAGGCTGAAGATCTGTTTGCCCGTCCAGAGGGGTCGAGGCTTCAATATAGCTGGTTGGGGCACTTTCCCATCCCATGTAGAGAGAAACATGAGGAGGTTCATCACCTCACCCTAAAACAAAGCAGACAAAAGGAAACAGAAGAGGGCAAAGCTCTTCATTAGCATGAATATCATGTACTTCTACCTAACACAGGGTTTTTCCTGCATTGAAAATATTTTGTTGGCTGCCAAAATTAATCTTTGTCCTGCCAAAAAGATTTATTCGCTCATTTAATGTGATGATACCTGCCATTTTGAAGTACCAGTAAAACCTGATACTGTATGTCAAGTGATCCCCACTTTAAGTCTTGGATTGTCAATGCAAAATAATAGACCTGACACTTTTCCTATGTAATGTGTTAACGTGTGGTTCATTTTATTACTAACTTTTCAAACCACTCACTCAGACTTTAGATATAAATTTACAGATTTTTAAAATCATCCTAAGCACTTTGTTTTATGATCTGTTTTAGTGATTATTTTTTATTTCATGGATAAACAGGTTAAGTTAATATCACAAACTGTTTCTTGGCATTTATTGTCAGTACTGGGCTCACAGTTCACATGGGTAGGGTACTTTGTACTGTGTTTGGGTGGCCATGTTTGTCCGCCACCAGCGTAGATCATTTTTGACAAGAAAAACCCCTGTAACAGTTCATTAAATTCATAATTCGGTCCCACCACTTTGTAAACGTACCCTCTCTAAGAAGACATCTCTCTTGGTGAACTTGCGCACAGCAGTCAGTGTGTCCTGCACAATACCCATGACGGGTCTGTTGGACTGTGGTGTGACAATCATACGAGGGACCATGGCCAGCTCCTGGATCTCAGCACGGGTCTCCAGAGATTGCGGCAAGTGCAGGTTCATCTCATCTCCATCAAAGTCAGCGTTGTATGGGGTCGTTACACTAGAAATAAGAGATTTTCACTTTTAAAATCTTTGTCATTTTCATAAAACCAAAAACCCTTAAATTAGAACAATGCTGCTAAACATGAGCATTTGCCATTTCTACAACGATTTGTTTTTGCAAATATAATGGATGGTAGAGCATACCAAATCTGTAAAGTACCTACCCATTAGGGATGTTCATTTCAGTTTTTTTTCCTAACTGACAACCAAAGCTCGTTAACCGATCATTAACCGTTAACCGACAAGTTTGTTTAATTAGAATGAATAAGAGAGACCCATTAAAAACAACAATCGGTTTTCCATGGGTTTAGTTTTACATGCGCAAATAGCAGCATAAACAGAACATGAGGATTCACTCATCGCCACATCACACACCTGCAGCGCTTCTGTGAATGGAGAAAAACAGATTAAAATTATATATATAAAAAGGAATAAATGCGCTAATTATATTTCACTTAAATTAACAGATTAACAAAACGAAAGTGTAATATGTCGAGTTTCATTTCATTTGTGACGCACTCCAAAAACAAGTTCACGGAAAGGAAGCTGATGGCAGAAAGCAAATCCTTGTTTGTTTTCTCTATTTTAGAAAAGCACAATGTTTTGTTTTTATTGTGTGTACACAAGTAAACCCATTTTCTCTTATCTGTATAATGGATTATTAAGCGGTTTCCGCTGTTTTAAAGAAACAATTCAAGTGATCGCGCAAACGCCTCACACACACACACTACGCGAGCCTAATGGCGGTTTTAGTTTCCCTTTAAATTAGTTTTGGCTTTATGTTTATAGCTTTTATTTTTCATTGCTCCATTCTGAATACCATTAAATTTAAAGGATCTTGTTTTTTTTTTCCCCATCAACTAAATTTTATAGATATAACGTATTTAACCATGCAGCAAGCTTTCTCAAAAAAAAAAAAAAAAAAAAAACACTTTAAACTGTTTAACCACTGTCGGTTAACCAGTTAATTATGAGCATCTCTACTACCCATGTATCAATCTATAAACAATGTGACATACCTGAGGTTTAGTCGAAATGTTGACCAAGGCAAGATTCGTACTCTATGGCCCATCATAGACATTTTGTGCAGTGTGGGCTGTCTGTTGAAAACAATGATGTCCCCATCACACATGTGTCGTTCAACCTAGAAAGAAAACAGGGGTTTCAAATACTGTGCTCACTGTAACCAAAAATTAATTATATTCTAATATTAACCAAGGTAAGGACCAACTTTGTATCCAATCTGAAGGTGAAGGTCACTTGGTTTAGGGTGGAACCGCAGGTCAATTCTGTCTCCGTTGTCACGGATGATATATTTGGCTCCAGGGTACTGACTGTTACCTCTCCTCACAAGCTCTTGGAGTCTGTAAAGTTAAAAGGGGAAAAAAGAAAAATATCATTAAGAGCATAGAGTTACAAAGTCACTGAGACAAAGAAATAGTGTAGAATATTTCATAAATGATGTGCATTCATTAGAATGAAATACTTCCTAATATTACCTGTCAATGTTAAAGGGTGTGACGATCTCAGGGAAGGTCATGTTTGCAGCAATGGAACGAGGAACTCCCACCTGGTCAATCTGCAGGTTGGGGTCAGGTGTAATGACAGTTCGGGCAGAGAAGTCTACACGCTTTCCCATCAGATTACCTCTGACACGTCCTTCCTTACCCTTTAGCCTCTGCTTGATGGATTTTAGCGGGCGACCAGACTTTTGCATTGCCTAAAACAAAAGCATATGACAGCACATTCTTCATTAAGCATTCTGCCTTCTACTGTTAACTTTCAGTGGACCAAAGACTAAATATGTAGTTTAAATATCAAATATATTTTGATTGGTTGCAACTGTCGTATCA
Organism: Megalobrama amblycephala; assembly: GCF_018812025.1. Taxonomy (NCBI): domain Eukaryota; kingdom Metazoa; phylum Chordata; class Actinopteri; order Cypriniformes; family Xenocyprididae; genus Megalobrama; species Megalobrama amblycephala. Next base: position 15,496,318 of record NC_063063.1, on the reverse strand, counting down.
TGTTTTATTTTGTTTGTAGACAGACGTAAGGCTGGCATAACAAAGTCCAATTCATTTTTATTTTTACTTAATACATATTTAATAATAATATTAATCAACAGTTCAATAATATTGTTCACTTTTCTTAGTAATTTATAATTATTGTTAATAAAAATAATGAATTACTGAATTTTTATTAATACTGCTAATAAGCATATAATTGTTGATACTCATACAAATAATTGGCAGTAGCCAGAATTCATATTTAAGATAGTGTAAATCTTACCCTAGGTAAACCTGGCAATTCATTGTCCACCATAGTGGCCACGTGGAACTGAAGCAGCTTGACATCCTCTGCTATAACATGCGCTGCAGCTCCACTCTGCTCATTTCGCTTCAGCTGGTTATTGATCTTCACAATGTCAGCCAACTTGTGCGTTAAATCATCCTAGGGGGAAAAGAGCGTACAATTAAAATATCCGACAGCCATCAGTACAAACCTCTCCAATACATCAGACTTCTTTCCCACTGTTCAATAAGAAATACTAACCTGGTTTCGAGCAGAGCCCTGCATGACCACAGCTGGTCTCACAGCAAGAGGGGGCACAGGCAACACCGTGACAATCATCCACTCAGGACGGGCGTATTTGGGGTCCATGCCCAGGATCATGTCCTCTTCATCTGAAATGCGTTTGAAGATCTCATGCACACGTTCAGGGCTGAGGAGAATCTTCTTCTCCTGAGAGTCTTCATTCACATGCTTCCATTCAGCATACAGCTCCAGGCCAGAGCGACGGATACGTGGCTGGTATCTGCCACAGCCTCCATGACCCTTGAAATGCAAGGATAAAAATCAGTTTTTAAACAAGCATGAAACCTTCCACAGTGAGCTTTAAATGCAAAGGAGAGCATTTGTGTGATTAGATAATCAGTTCTGTACCTTCTCTTTGGTGAGGTCTTCCTCTGTCTCCTGCTGCTCCACTCCAAACTTGTTGTCCATCTCCTCTCCACCCTCACAAATGTTTTTGCCTTTACAGAGGTCATAGACGTGGGTCAGACGCTTACGTGGCTGCCCCTTCGACTTGGTCAAGATGTCTTTGATTTTTGGATTGTTCTGGATAAAACAAAATTAAAAGTTAACCATACAGGAAGGAACATTGACAAATCGCAAAGAACTGGCAAAATTAAAAATATGGCATACCGCGTCCACAAGCAGCTTTGAACAGAAGAAACACACACAGCGGAGGACCTTCATGATCTTTGTGATGAAGCCAACATGAAAGACTGGCTTAGCCAGCTCAATGTGACCAAAATGACCAGGGCACTCAGTCATGTTACCTAAACAACAACAAGTAATTAAGTACACAATGCATAAAACATTAACAGGAACGTTTAAAAATCAAAAACAAATACTACACATTAAAAATCTAATTTATGAACATACCTGCACATGTCTGGCATCTGCCGGACCTCTCAATTACACCTTGCCGGGGGTCCATGAGTCCCCCCAGTTTAGGGCGTCCTCCCTCCGTGGTCTCGGGGTACTTGATACCCCCTTCAGTAACGGACATTCGTTTCTGAAAACAATAATGGAAACAGTATTAAAATGTCTTGCATTTTCACAAGTGACACAACATTGGTAAAAACAGATACATTCACTAATAAAGTTTGAACAAGAGCAACATCAAGTTTATAATGATTTTAGATGCAAAATGCATAATTCACCAGAAGACATTTTTTTAAACATTTCAGTTTGAAATGTAAACAAAGGCTGTTTAATAATTTTATAATCATGTGTTTCTGTAAATTACATTGTTGCACCCATAAAACACACATTAACCACAACATGAAGTGTCTGCTCAAAACTGCATTCAAACCATTCATTAGAAAATATTTCAAGGTTTAAAAGGTTATGAAAAGGATGACATTACTGTCTCATAAGCATCACAGCTCAACTCAGAAAATGCAATTTGCTCTACATTTATTGTAAAACATAAGTGCACTTTATTAACTAAATTTATTTGAGCCTTTTAATTAAATGAGTCACGAATATAAAACTTCACATATTTTATTGCCAGTAAGGGAGACGCAGGGAACAATGTGGAAACTTGGGAGTAACTCTGGGTCTACCATGTGACTCGAAAATCGTCAAATAAAGTAAACAAACAATAAACATTTCAACGAGTTAAAATTATATATCTTCAAACATGATTGTCCGTGTCTTGCTGCTAATTGTTAAAGTATGACTCTTGTGTAGTGTTTGTTCAACTTTCTAAACACATGCTCTTACTAGAGGCAAAAGTGGCTAGCCGGCTAAGTTAGCAAAACACAAGTTCACAGAAGACACTGTATGTTAATATCTGTATTTAATAGGATTTTAAGACGATGATGACTTGAGTAATACAATAATACTCAGAGAAGTAAGAGAATACCCCTTCCAAAGAGCAAAACCTACAAGTTCATCTGGGCTGAGGACGCCGAATTGCACTCTCTTGATGAGGCGCAATGGGCATGCGCTGTCGCTGGAAGGCGGTCCGTGCATCCTGTCTATTCAAAGAGACGCGTCCTCCCCCGGCACGCCGCTTTGTAAGAAGGAACACCTCTGAAACGCCACCAAGACTCTCCTGGCACCCAATGGTGACCGGAACTTGTCCGATGGCGGTTTCCCAGTGACCACCGTGTCTTGCTACTCAATGTGCTTTTCAAATTTGTGTTTATATACTAGCTATTGTGGCTACCAGCAAGCCCCTTCCCTTTCCCCGATCTACACGGCAGTGCGCTCTAAGCGCATCTGAGAGAAAACTGCTCTCACACGTCTTTATATAGACTGGATGCTTTGCTACAGGTTTACACAGTCTACTTGGCAGGGGCTGAACAGTCAGAGGGCGGGTTACGGATCGACGTTTCTGAGCGTTTATTGGCTGTGAGACTGCAGCATATGAATAATTCATTAAAATTGACGCAGGACCAATGGAGTTGTGCGCTTTTGATTCCAGCGAATCTCACGTAGGTGGAGGCGGGACATAACGTATGAAGAGATTACATTGGTCGGTATAAGCAAAGGGCGGATCCATGGATACTTAAAACATGAATATTAAATAAAATTCGGCAATCTGAAACATTATTCGTCAAACGTTTTCTCAATATTCATGAGCAGGGAGCATTTGACCAATTGCAACCAACGCTTGGCGGCGGTAAAATAACTTTGTTACTGCCCGCCTTCTTTACGAGCATTGCCGATTTTACCCGACTGATATTTTTTCACCCTCTGAGCAAAAATAAAAAAAACCTGTGCTGTTCCGTCCGTCTCGCTCTGGATCAGCTAAGAGTGCTGGAAAAGAAGCTCGTGCGAGAGGCCTACACCTACCGTCAAGGATTAACACCATTATTTTTGTTTTAAATATTATTTTTATGTCATTCAAATTATTAACTTGCTCTTATTTTGTACATTTATTAATATTTCTAGAATTATTTATTATGATTTATCTTGATTTATTTGTGTTCTACGGGAAAATGCAAGAATCCACGAGGTCGAATACAAACAGTGGCCGGACGACATGAGCGTTTCTGGGTATGATCAGCTGGAAATGCCGCTGAAAGCCTAGGGCTTCGGACAGTACATTTTTAAATGAAAAAACATCCGAGAAACGTTGTATATTTTAACATTTGATATTTTTGAAACTATTTTGAGAATTTGTACGTTATAGCAGTTCACTGTAAAATAAAAAAATAGAATTGTACATCCAGGCCATGTTGTTTCACGAAAAGGCGCTAGCTTAAGTTTTCTTGTTACTAGTTTTTAAAACAGTAGCAAGTTTATGGTTCGTAAATGATTTCATTTGATAATCTAACATAACGTTAACGTTAGTCCTTATTGTAGCAAGTTTAGAGCATAGTCGAGAAACTGTAGTACTGTAACCTGATGTTACCTAGCGACTGTTGTGAGCTTTTGCTAGCTTGTTAGCCGCCATCCTTTGTGGAATGGGAAAATGAAACCCTACCCGTTTAAACAGTTGTGGCACATTTTCTTTAATATGTTAGTCTATACCTTTTATATCAGTGTATGTTTGTATAAATTTAGTATATAGGTTTATATTAAGGATAAACATTGTTCGGCTAAATAGTCATGGATTAAGGTTACAGTGTAGACATTTTGAAGTAAAAGCACAAAAACGTTTTAGAAACTGTTCTTATAGTTAAATCGCACTTTATACGTAATTTTGCCTCTGGTACCTGTTAATATTGACACGAGAAATACATGAGACGGTTATGCACGGCTTTTATGATCGTTTTACCAATTTTGGTTAAAAAAAAAAGGGAAAAAAAGAAGCTGTTTTCGTTTCTTGGTCTTGTCTTTGTATGGTTTCAGATCGTAGATGTGCCTTTTTAACCGATCATGTGTTACTTCACATCTCTGTTAGCCTTTAGCATCGAGCTTGGATGGTTACGTTTGTACCTACATTAAAAGAGATTCATAGATTCTCTAATTATATTAATCTCATCGATTGCTTGGTACAGAAAGGTGTTTTATATCTGAAAAGTGTTCGTTTATTACGTTTCAACAAAGCTAATCGGATAATCGAGCACGAGCTTGTGCTGAGCTTATGTACCAAGTCCAGATTCGATCCCACATGTATCGGGAAAATTGGCTTAAACCGTCGGTTTGCATTGGATAAATATAAGTTAATGGTTCTTCAAAGAGCTTTAAATCGGGTTTGGTCTCAATGCGTTTACGGTGAAAACCTCGTTGTTCTTGAACGAGAATATCGAGTGTTTGGTCAAGATCTGAATCGGTCTCCTAATTTAAAACAGACCGGTGCGTAAAAATAATACCAAATAGATATATACATTTTTTAGGGATCATCTCGTTTATGGCGGGCACAGTGGCGGTGCGATGAACAAACATGGAGTCTGCTGCCTGTGTACTTGGGCGGGTTTACAGGGCAGAAAGGAAGCGGAGTTGCGTAACTCTAGATTGAAGTGAAATGAGCCTGAGCTAGCTAACATTAGCTTTATGTTCACCGTGAAAACATTCTTCCACAAAAACAAAACTAATGTGATGCGGCGATAACGTTGAAGTCGGTATCGTTGTTTCTGGGGGGGAAAAGTACTGTGTAGATATTAAAATAATGGTCTTTTACTTTGTGTGCCGTTCATGTCGGTGCAACATGGAGTCCCCGCTGTTTTCTACATGCAGATATTTCTCAACATTCGCACTAGAAAACCTCGTTTGACTGTCATAAAGTTGACAGCTTAATAACCCTCAGAAATAATAACTTGTCATTTACTTTCCCTCCTGCTGTTTTAGACCTGTACGACTTTATATGGAGCACAGGAGATGTTAAACTAAATGTTAGGGATTGACAGGAATGAAAAGATACAATAAAATGAATTCTCTTTTTGTATTCCCAACGTAAATCATGTAGTTGAGATCACATTAGTGTGAGTAAATGACAGAATTCATTCTTGGGTGAGCTGCCCCTTTAAATGTGTCATATTTGATGTTATGACGCGAGACTTTTGTCATTTGGACACAATTATGTCACAAAACTTAACTCTGAATGGTTTGAAATGTTCTTGTATTTCATTACATATTCTTATCAGTATTATGTGTGTAAATAAACTCTATTTGCATTCAAATTCTTGCTTTCACTTTTTACCTGGGTTCCTAATCAGGAAAAAAAAAAATCTGTATACTAATATTAGGTATCTAATGGTGATCCAAAACTGAAATGACAGGGATGTATTTTCACATTTCAAGTACACTGCTCAATATTTCATCTGTTTACATGAATGGCTCTGACCAGGGGCCTGTTTCATAAAACAAGTTTACCAAATAAGCCAGGCTTATTTCAGTTAGTTTGATTATTTTGAACCAAATCAACTGACAATAAAGCAGACTTACTGAAATAAACCTGGATTATTTGGTAAACTTGTTTTATGAAACAGATAGTCTTATATTTCAAACCGAGCTGTAGCGCCACCTTGTGGCAGACACAATTATGCAATTGCGTAGTTAATTCCTTCAGACTCTTTCTGGAATACTATAATACAGCAAAAGTTTATTTAGCCAGCTGTGAAGAAACTCAACTCTATGCGTTTTGTTAGTGTATCTCAATCTGTATAAGGTATTTTTAAACTTGTATATCGGTTCTGTGAAATTTAACAGTGGACCAAAATAATATCTTTGTCTGGTACCTGAAAAGGCAAGGTATTAACTAATTTAAAAACTTTTTATTTAAATGATGGTTTGCCATTTATTACACATTGCAAAGCAGTTTAGAAATATGGTTTAATGACATTTAATGTAGCACAATATTTAATTATAAACAACAAACAAGACTTGTGTATCGTGAGAAGCGCTATACAAATAAATGTGAATTGAATTGAATTAAACAACAATAGCCATATGCATGCATAATAAATATTATTGCAGTGTTATTCCAGAAACTAAAGTAAAACTTAGAGTGATACTAAACAAGAAAATACAATAGCACTGGCTGACCAGACATTACCTAAAACTTCACATGACACTTAATAATGCCACATACTGTGTTATTTAAATGACCTCCTATACAGTTTTTATTTTTTGTTTGTTTTTGATGTAGTCATTTAAGGCATGCGTTCTAATGTTACATTATGGAGATGTTCCAGTCATGTGTAAATGCAGAAGAGATGCTGAGAGCTACAAATCAGAGGAGAGACATGACCACTAGATGGAAGCTATGAGCGCACTACAGACAGCTGAACGCTCCTGTTACTTCAGTCAGTCTGGATCTTCCTCTTCCAAGCGGAAGCCACAATCAAGCAGAAAATGGGCAGTGCTTTGATCATGAGCTCTCAAGGAAGCCCTGTTGTTCCAGTTTAGTAATCACAAGGCTCCACAAGTAAGCTTGTTTGGTGAAAAGAAAAAAAAAAGCACATTTACCAAGGCAATGTAATGATATGTTTTTAAGATGGAAATGGCTGAATGGTAAAGCAAGTCTTATGAAATTAAGCTCACCAAGCAGAAAAAAGTTCCTAAGCCTATATTTTAATCATCAAAATGTTCTATTATTTAAGACCAGAGAGAATTGACACAACATATCATTATGATGACTGTGAAAAAATGCTAAATGTCAAATGTTGGGATACGAAAAAAATAAAATAAAATGCAGTGCTAAAGTAATTACACTAAATGGCACTTCTCACTTAAATTATAGTTTGAATCTGATTATCCCAAACACTGATCATCCCAAGCTTGGATCGCAGTCATTTTATGCCTTCTCTTGCTAACAACAGGGTAGACTGGGAATGGTTGTAAAGTTGTAACACCGTCAGTTAAAGTTCACCACTTACAAACTTAAATCACTATCATACATGTGCATAGTAGAGGATAGAGGTGGTAAGTTTCAGTGTACTAATATATAGGATTTACAGGACAAAAACCAACTCTGATGTAAACTATACCAGAGGAAAACTATACGATCCAAAAGAAAAAAAAATGAATACATCTATTCAGCAAGGACACAAAAGTGGCAGTAAATACATTTATAATGTTACAAAAGATTTGAAATAAATGCTGTTCTTTTGATAAGAAATGTTTCTTGAGCACCAAATCAGCATATTAGAATGATTTCTGAAGGATCATGTGATACTTATGACTGGAATAGTATTGATGCTGAAAATTCAGCTTTGCCATCACAGGAATAACATGTTATTAATTTATTACATTAATTAGGAACTACTGTAACACTTCAGTATGGGGAACAATACTTACTTTTAACTAGTTTTCTTAACTGCTTTTTAGCTTACATATTGGCTGTTTATTAGTACTTATAAAGCGCATATTAATGTTTTATTCTGCATGACCTTATTCTACATCCCTAAATCCTAACCAATACCTGAACTTAAATGTTACAACAACTGTCTTTCTAACTACAAACCCAATTCCAAAAAAGTTGGGACACTGTACAAATTGTGAATAAAAAAGGAATGCAATAATTTACAAATCTCATAAACTTATATTTTATTCACAATAGAATATAGATAACATATCAAATGTTGAAAGTGAGACATTTTGAAATGTCATGCCAAATATTGGCTCATTTTGGATTTCATGAGAGCTACACATTCCAAAAAAGTTGGGACAGGTAGCAATAAGAGGCCGGAAAAGTTAAATGTACATATAAGGAACAGCTGGAGGACCAATTTGCAACTTATTAGGTCAATTGGCAACATGATTGGGTATAAAAAGAGCCTCTCAGAGTGGCAATGTCTCTCAGAAGTCAAGATGGGCAGAGGATCACCAATTCCTCCAATGCTATCAGAAAGGAGTTTCTCAGAGAAAAATTGCAAAGAGTTTGAAGTTATCATTATCTACAGTACATAATATCATCCAAAGATTGAGAGAATCTGGAACAATCTCTGTGCGTAAGGGTCAAGGCCGGAAAACCATACTGGATGCCCGTGATCTTCAACAAGGGCTCAGGAATACTTCCAGAAAACACTGTCAGTGAACACAATCCACCGTGCCATTCGCCGTTGCCGGCTAAAACTCTATAGGTCAAAAAAGAAGCCGTATCTAAACATGATACAGAAGCGCAGGCGTTTTCTCTGGGCCAAGGCTCATTTAAAATGGACTGTGGCAAAGTGGAAAACTGTTCTGTGGTCAGACGAATCAAAATTTGAAGTTCTTTTTGAAAAACTGGGACGCCATGTCATCCTGGACTAAAGAGGACAAGAACAACCCAAGTTGTTATCAGCACTCAGTTCAGAAGCCTGCATCTCTGATGGTATGGGGTTGCATGAGTGCGTGTGGCATGGGCAGCTTACACATCTGGAAAGGCACCATCAATGCTGAAAGGTATATCCAAGTTCTAGAACAACATATGCTCCCATCCAGACGTTGTCTCTTTCAGGGAAGACCTTGCATTTTCCAACATGACAATGCCAGACCACATACTGCATCAATTACAACATCATGGCTGCGTAGAAGAAGGATCCAGGTACTGAAATGGCCAGCCTGCAGTCCAGATCTTTCACCCATAGAAAACATTTGGCGCATCATAAAGGGGAAGATGCGACAAAGAAGACCTAAGACAGTTGAGCAACTAGAAGCCTGTATTAGACAAGAATGGGACAACATTCCTATTCCTAAACTTGAGCAACTTGTCTCCTCAGTCCCCAGACGTTTGCAGACTGTTATAAATAGAAGAGGGGATGCCACACAGTGGTAAATGTGTCCCACACATGGCCTTGTCCCAACTTTTTTGAGATGTGTTGATGTCTTGAAATTTAAAATCAACTTATTTTTCCCTTAAAATGATACATTTTCTCAGTTTAAACATTTGATATGTCATCTATGTTGTATTCTGAATAAAATATTGAAATTTGAAACTTTCACATCATTGCATTCTGTTTTTATTCACAATTTGTACAGTGTCCCAACTTTTTTGAAATCGGGTTTGTATTAATAAGCAGTAAATTAGGAGCTTATTGAGGCAAAAGTCATAGTTAATAGTGAATATGTGTTCCCCATACTAAAGTGTTACTGGAATTAGATTTAAAAAATTATTAAAATAGAACACACTTATTTTAAATTGTAGTAATACAACGATCAGGCATAACATTATGAGCACTGATAGGTGAAGTGAATAACACTGATTATCTCTTCATCATCTTTGAATTGAAATGCTTACAACCCAGATTGATGTGGGTTGGTATAAAATTATCTGACACATTATGGGAAAGAAAGGCCAAGGTTCTATATGATGCTTTGGAAAGTAGTGTATTGAATTGGAAATTGCGTATCATTGTGAAGCATGTACATTAGACGTCCTTACACACTTCTTCGTTTCTGAGCCCCCCCCCAAAAAAAACAAAAAAACACACATACTGTACATAAATACATTAATACACACACACACACACACACACACAAGGTATTTACATCAATTCCCCCATGCATGAAAAAATACACACAAATGCATCATCAATGTCTCTCTAATTTAACCTTCTTAAAGGGACAGTTCACCAAAAACTCTCACCATTTACTCACCATTTTGTCGTTTCAAAACCCCGTTGACTTTCACTGTATGGACAATAACACTTGAATCAGACTTCAATATATTTTATTTTGTGTTCTACAGTAGCAGAAAGACATACAGGATTGGAACAACTTGAGGAGGGTGAGTAAATGATGATAAAATTTTAATTTTTAACCTGTTCCTGACTGTCAATTTATGTACCTTATAACTTGATTTTAATGTATGTTGTATCAAAAAATGTGACTTAAAATATCTCAGAATATCTCAAATGAAAAAAAAGGAACAAATGCTAAGATTTCATATATTAAAAATGCCTTTGATTCTGGCCCTTTTTTCGTTTAAATGTGTGAGGTCTTTTGGCTTTTTACTAAGGTTTATTACAATGAAAGAAGGGATGTATAAACAAGCTAACGTAAGAGTGAGGGCTAATGGAAATATTTTAGAAGCATTTTAAATATTGAGAGAAACAGGACAAGAGGATCCATTATCACTATATGTATCTGCTTTATCTAGAGCTTTAAATAATTAGAATAAAATGCCTTAAAGCAGATGGAGAGATACACAGAATTAAAACTGTATGCAGATAATGTGATAGTATTCATTTTTAACTTACAGCATAAAGCTTATCCATATACAAATAAATGTAAATAAGAATGGAGCGCTTGGAAAAGAATGAATTCAAGAGGGACAGAACAAAAATAAAATATTTAAAAGCTGTAATCCCCCCAAAATTGGGATCACAATTATGGAATTTCTACAATGAAAAGACACCAAGATTTAATCAGAATAAGCTTTATTCACCAAGTGTGGAAACACCCAAGGAATCTGTTGTGTTTTTTTTCAGGAGCTCTTGGTGCATACATATGTATACATATATGACATGAGAACAGAAAGAACATTTAAATAAGACTAAGGAAAAAATAAAAAATAAAATAAACAACAACAACAACCATAATAATAATACTAATTATAAGGTATACATCTGGAAGACTTGTGTACAGATTTGTGCATTATGTACTGTTACGTACAGTTGTATAAATAAAATATATAAATGTATTTACACAATGTCTAATTATTGCCTCTCTCTGTAATGCTGTAATGCACCAGTGACTAATGACAACAAACGGAAAGTCCATGAAAACCAAAGCAAACTGAACGTGACTGTGACACCCTCTCAAGTACTGAGAATGAATTATAAAACACAGGTAGTAATTGCTGTGTTAGCTGTTCAATCTGGAGGTAGCATGGGGGAAAAAACTGTTTTTGTGCCTAGATGTTCTAGTGCACGGAGATCTGTAATGTCTACCTGAGGGGAGACAAAGCAAACGGGTTGTGGCAGGGGTGATAGGGGTCTGTGATGATGTTATCTGCCCATATTCTTAACTCAGGAGTTGTACATGGCAGGTGAACACCAATTATCCTTTCAGCTGTTCTAACACTCCGTTGCAGTCTTCTTATATTTGATTTGCTGGCTGACCCAAACCAGACAGTTATAGAAGTGCACAGAACTGACACAATAACAGCTGAGTAAAACCGTGTCATCTGTTCCTGTGGCAGATTGAACTTTTGAGGTTGATAAAAAAAATGTTGGGAGTCACTGTTGTGATTGTCCCACTTCAGGTCCTGAGAGATGGTGGTGCCCTGAATGACTCCACTGCTTCCACAGTGCTGTCCATGATGCTGAGTGGGGGAGTGCTGTGAGGTTTCTCCTAAAGTCCACAATCATCTTCACTGTTTTGAGTGTGTTCAGCTCCAGGTTGTTATGACTGCACCAAACAACCAGCTGCTCAACCTCTTGTCTGTAAGCAGACTCATCACAGTCTTGGATGAGGTTGATGACTGTGGTTTCATCTGCCAACTTTAGGAGCTTGACAGAGGGGTCTTTGGAGGTGCAGTCATTTGTGTAGAGGGAGAAGAGCAGTGGGGAAAGCACACATCCCTGGGGGGCACCAGTGCTGATGGATGAGGGTCCTAGATGTGAGTTTTTCCAGCCTCACAAGCTCCTGCCTGTCTGTCAGGAAGTTGATGATCCACTGACAGATGGAGGTGGGTACAGAGAGCTGTGTCAGTTTATTCAGGAAGGTATCTGTGATGATGGTGGAGCGGAAGTCCACAAACAGGATCCTTGCATAAGTCCCTAATTTGTCCAGATGTTACAGGATGTAGTGAAGTTGACTGAAGTTGACTGTATCATCCACAGACCTGTTTGCTCGATAAGCAAACTGCAGGGGATCCAGCAAGGGTCCAGTGATGTCCTTCAGGTGGGCCAACACCAGTCTCTCAAATTACTTCATAACCATAGACGTCAAAGCAACAGGTCTGTAGTCATTTAAAGGGGTGATGAACTGAGAAATAAATTTTTCCTTGAGCTTTTGACATATAAGAGGTCATCATACTATAAGAATATCCTGTAAGTTTCAGAGCTGAAAACTTCCTTGTTAGTCCAATAAAAGCTTTTATTGACACCAGACCCAGCAAATGACAGGATTTTCAAAGTGGGGATCTATGATGTCAAAGGGCAGCAAGCACCTGCCTCTGCAGAAGAAGATCAACGCCTACTTCATCACTGCCTGTTTAGCCCCGCCCACCGATTCACGCATGACATGCAATAGAATAAGTAGCCTAAGTAACATAGGCCTATGTGGTGCTAAACCAGATCAAACTATCAACCAATAAACATGCCATTGAGGATTACAAAATATTGTGCAGTGCCTGGACTCGACAGTAATGCAACATGTAAGTAACTGTGTTAAATCTAATGCCTGATCTGATATGTAATGATTCATGTACAGTCAGATGTTCTTTGTCTATGTGTCAGTAAATCAACAAAAACTTGCGTTGCTTCTCTTAGTAGGATGAAAATAATCTGTTATTTAACGGTGATTAAATTGTATAAAGAAAGCGATCAAAGAAAGCCCCCTTTGGAGCAGCGCGCGCTGAAGCTGTCAATCAAACAGAGCGAGTTTATTGTGACTGACATGCACAAAACTCCCATTTAATTCAACAAATCTCTTAGATATATCGTGTTTGCACTGTTAGTGAAGATGAAAGCATTTGTTAGTGCATTTGTTAGCGTACAGAAATTGAGTTGCAATGACGAGATGTGCTCAACATTTCTGTGATCTGCTACACAGTGTTCATCTCTGCAACCTTTCATGCCACGATCTAAATATAATGCCATAGATCTAAATGTAATGCAACACTTTTCACGATTAGTTAACCTTGAGAGCTGTAATAGTAAAAACGCACTAAAAGAGAGAGTATGGCTATTTCAAATGGAAAGATGTTAGCCAATCACAGCAGTGGGCGTTTACACTGAAGTCTCACAGCAGACACGCCCCTTAAAACAGAGCGTTCAAACCAGAGGGCTAAAATTAGGGTAGAAAAAATGCCTTTTATTTATAAATTATGACAATTTTGGATGTAAAAAGCATACTAACGTTATAAGTGCACCCCAGCAAACATTATAAAACAATAAAACAACACAGTTCATGACCCCTTTAATCCTGTAATTTTTGGTTTCTTGAGTACAGGGATGATGGTAGAGCATTTGAAGCAGGGGGGGACTTCACACAACTCCAGTGATCTGTTGAAGATCAGTGTGAAGATGGATGATAGCTGGACAGCAAAGGCTTTAAGACAGGCTGGTGAGACACTGTCTGGGCCATCTTCTGTTTCCTGAAGACCCTGCATACATCTTCCTCACAGATCTTAAGTGCAGGCTGAGAAGCAGTGGGGGGAGGGGGTGTTGATGGTTGTGTGAAGAGGTGGTCAGAGAGGGTGTGGGGTGTGAGACCGCAGGCTTTTCAAATCTGCAGTAAAAACATTCAGATTGTTGGCCAGGCATTGATTCACCACAGTGCTGAGGGATGGTGTTGTGATGTCCCAGTCTATATACGCTGTGCGTCTGTTTGGTTGAGTGTGATTCTTAGGTGCCGTCTGGAGGGAGCGTGGCCGACACACCTGACACTTGTTGGATTCAGAGTCAAATGCCACTGAGACCGTTCATATGTGAGCTTTGTTTGAATGATTGTCTGGTTCCAGCATGGCGTTACGCTGAGTGTCCTGCCCGGCCCTAAAACGTTTCTTCATTTATGGTATATTTATGTCTTTCTTGTGTAAAATAAATGTTTCTGCAAAGAATTGGCGCATCTGGTCTCCTGTTTGTTGCAGCCTAAGATCCGGCTGTAACAGTGTCTTGTAGCTGGTGATGGCTATGTTTTTTCAGCTTTTCAGAGTAGCTTCTCTTAGCTACTCTTATCTCCTTATTCAGTGTGTTTGTACAATGCTTTGTCCCCACTCCTGTAGGCATGTTCTTTGGCCTGGCAAAGCTGTTTGAGTTTTGCAGTGAACCATGGCTTATCATCGTTATATGTTAAATAGGTCCTGGTGGGAAGACACATGTCCTCACAGAAGCTGATGTAGGATGTCACGGTGTCAGTGAGCTCATCCAGATCAGTGGCTGCGGCCTCAATAACACTCCAATCAGTGCAGTCGAAACAGGCTTGTAAATCCCGCTCTGTTTCATTGGTCCATTTCGTAACAGTTCTTACTACAAGCTTAGCAGATTTAAGTTTCTGCCTGTAGGCTGGGAGAAGATGAACCAAACAGTGATCAGAGCGTCCCAATGCTGCTCGGGGGACAGAATGATATGCATCCTTTAAAACAGCATAGCAATTGTCCAGTATGTTACTGTCCCTGGTGGGGCATGTGATGTGCTGTCTGTATTTAGGCAGTTTGTGGGTGAGATTAAGCTTTATTAAAATCACAGAGAATGATAATGAAAGAGTCCAGGTAACATTGCTACGTGTGTGTGATCTGATCAGCCAGCCACGCTCACACACATCAGGAGGGATGTACACACTCACCAGAATAAACGGAAACCTCCCGTGGCGAATAAAAAGGCTTACAGTTAATAAAGAGAGCTTCCAAATTAGGGCAGCACATATTTATTAACACTGTCACATCTGTACACCAACCTTCAATTGATATAAAAACATAATCCACCACCTCTCATTTTCCCAGATAACTCGGTGACGTGATCCGCTCTGAACAGCTGGAAACCCGTTTGACAGCCTCACCCATTTTTTCTGGGTGAGGAGTAATAGTTCATCTGCTTCATTTGCTAGGGAGTGGAGATTCGCCAGGTGAATGCTCAGCAGTGGCGTCCTGAATCTGCACTGTCGGAATTTCACGAGCGCACCAGCATGCTTCCCTCGTCTCTTGAAGTGCTTGTACAGGATCGCAGCTTCACCAACTAGAATGTCCATTAAAATGTCTGAATTCTCAAAAGTTGGCAAGAAGTTGTTTGGTGTGCTGTTCCTTAGTAGGAGTTCATTCCTAGTAAGGCTAACCAGAAAAAACGTAACATAAAACAGGACAAACAAACAAAAACAGTAAAAATAATGCAGCTCAAAACCGAAGCAGCCATCCACAGCACCATCTTGATCAAGAAGGGCTAAAGGTTTTAAAACAAAATACTGAAATGGATGGCAGTTCCATATTTGGTTTAATATAACTTATGCAGTACAGATTAGGTCAGTATTAGTATTATATTATTTACACCAAACTCTATTAATGATGTTTTAAGAAATGGGCAAGTAATGTCAAAAGTAAACATAATTTAGAAATGTAATATATTTAAGCAATAAAATATGGACTTCCTATAGCAAGTTATTTATAAGTATAATTATTCATTTATATAATAAATATGTATTTGCAAGAGTTTCAAATGTTTTAAGCAACATTTTTGACAATTTGTACATCAGATAAATGTATAAAAAAGATTTGACCGTTCTAACCATTTAAAGAAGCATTTGGCAGAATTCGTCCATTCTGGCGGGAATATGCTTGGAAGATGAATATGAGATAACACCAGAAATCATCCAAGAATAACAAAGTTACTCCATGGTGTTAGGAAGAGTGGTGAGAGTGCTGCCAATCATATATCTTTTTACTCATCTTAGCAGTTACAAATATTAACTGGAATGGAGTTACTCAAATAAAACAAATCTTTCATTA
Source organism: Megalobrama amblycephala (assembly GCF_018812025.1). NCBI lineage: Eukaryota > Metazoa > Chordata > Actinopteri > Cypriniformes > Xenocyprididae > Megalobrama > Megalobrama amblycephala. Next base: position 15,480,290 of record NC_063063.1, on the reverse strand, counting down.
TGAGATAAGCACCTCACAAAATATAGTTTTTGGGTATATGTACTACTATATGTACTGTAAACTTAAAACAGATGAACTGAGAATCACAACATTGGAGAAGAAATTCTCAAGAAATTGAAGGAAACAGGAAGCCCCTGATTGTATCTAATTAATATTATATATGAATATTACAAAAAATAACTAAAAAATAATTAAAAATAGGAATATTAGGAAAATTGACATCTTCACACTTTACACAAATATTATTAAAAATTGTTAAAGATTTTGTATTATTAGCAAATGATAATTTGTAATATTAATAACTTATTAAGATGTAGTCAGTGTCTGCTTTTTTCTGCGAGCTTTATGTTTTTCTATGCATTTTTTCTAGCATAGTAAAATAAATTAAAAATAAATAATTTGGCCTTTTTTTTTGCCAAATTAATTTGTCAGATAAGTACCTTAACCAAATTCAGTCTTTTGTTCTTCCCTCAAATTTTGACAGTTTAATCAAACTTATTGGGTCATTAAAAACAAATATCCCCTCCGGACATCACTTTTGTTCACTACTGTATGCATAACAAAATAATTATAATAATTATAATATTTATGAGGAAAAATTGGCACCTCTAAAAATAATAATTACTCAGACGAAAACTGCAGGAAATGGTTAACAAAAGGGATAGTTCACCCAAAAATAAAAGATTCTGTCATCATTTACTCACCCTCAAGTTGTTCCAAATCTGTATAAATTTCTTTGTTCTGTTGAACACAAAGGAAGATATTTTGATGAAAGTTTGTAACCAGGCTGCTTTGGGGTACCATTGACTTCCATAGTAGGAAAAAAAAATACTATGGAAGTCAATGGTGCCGCAGAACTGTTAAATCTACCACATTCTTCAAAATATCTTCCTTTGTGTTCAACAGAACAAAGAAATTTATACAGGTTTGGAACAACCAGAGGGTGAGTAAATGATAACAAAATTTTTATTTTTGGGTGAACTATCCCTTTAAAATAAAAATAGAAAAGTAGAACAATTACATAGAAATAGCCATAACAAAGAAGAGACTCTTTCTCTGAGCTTCATGCCATTTAATTTCATTATTTCACTTAAATGTGTCTTCTCTATAGTTTTTAATAAATATGAAGAAATGAAGGGAAAAACAATATTCTTTGATTTCATGCTAATCTCATGTAAACATGGATTATTTGTACTGATCATTTACTCACACTGATAAAAAAACAAAAACTACCAAGCGTCAGAGGGTTAAACTGACATTTCATTCATCTGCCCACTGCCATATTTGTTATCCAGTCCACCCATTGCAGGCGGACATCTGACGACCCCCTCTTCCCCAAAACTCACCAGGAGTCTGTGTGTGGCTGACTCCAGATGTCCCAGCCTCTTTTGTTACCGTGGAGATTCAGCTGGCCACTGCCCTCTCATTAGTGTCTGCTGATCCATATGTCATGTTAAAGACGGCCTTTGATCAGCAGTGAGCAGGGGAACATTTGAGCCACCTATTTTCACAGCAGACAAAGATTAGAGGCAATCAAATGACAAATACAATAATTTGGAATATGACAAAGCTTGTTTGCAGAGTTGAATGGCTGATTCCAGTTTGTGAAGACCACCTCTGTCTGGCCTACTTCTGCATATGTTTGAGCAAGAAATAAAAAGTTATACTAAAATTAAAACAATAACAACATAATATAATATAGCACACATGTATTATATATATATTGTTTATGTATATTTATTCTTTATTATTTTACTATCTGTATGCTGTTGTTGTCTGTGTTCTCAAAGCTTCTTCTGTCACCAAAACAAATTCCTTGTGAGTGCAAACGTACTATAAAAGCTCTTTCTGATTCTTTCAGATTCTGATTATTACTTAGTGCATAATCCTTGCATTAACTGTCACTCGCACAACATTTGCTATTACACTGACTTGGACTTGAACTGAAGTCTTATCTTAAAGGTACCTTAAATCAAATAGACAAACTTCCATAGAACATCCTCATCAACAACTAAATTTCCTTATCCACACCAAGTGATAAAACATGCACTGCCCACATATCTTGACATGTTTTCTGGCACCATGCTTTACGGTGCATTTTGAACTCTACTTTGGAGTTGCTTATTTCCATGTTCCTATTCGCAAAAAGCTCATGACTTGCAAACATTTTGGGATGAACCTCTTTAAATAAATTACCTGAACTATTACGAATTACAAACTAAACATTGCAAGAAATTAATAATTTCAAACAACAAAAACACGTGAACTGAACATTTTATAATCAAGCTCACAGTAAGAACCAGTCGAAAAACAGAATCTGAGAAAAGTGTGAGAAAAGTGACAAAGTTCCACCAAGTCGGAGAGATCATAAGAACAACACCCCTTCCAAACCGAGTTCCCATGGAGACAAGTGGGCTGGCATACAATAGAAGAGAAAAAGAAGGAGTGCGAAAGAGAAAGGAAAAATAGAGAGAAGGACCGAGGGGCACAGGGGAAAGGAACGTAGGATGGGGGGTATAATGAGCTGTTCGGCAGAATTTTGGGCATGAAAAAAGTGGATAAAAGAGGAAGTATGAACAATCATTTTCTTTATCCTGTTGCCCTCTCTCCTCAGGTCGAAAATATTTCTGAACGTCAAGACAGGCAGTTTTAAATCACAGTCCTCCACACACAATTCTGTAGAACAGTATTAAAACAGGTGGTTCCTGAACTTTTCAGTAGCTATAGATATATTACGCATTGACAGTGAGCTGGATTGATCGATCCAGCAAATGCCAGACGAATTGATTTGGCAAATGGAGGCAGGACAAAAAGTACATAGAGGTGTTATTTCTCTGCTCCACGTAATGGCGAGAAGGCCAAATCTGTCATAGAGGGCCGTCTCGGCCAAAGACTCCAATGTTTACTCCTCTGTTCCACCGCTTCTTGCCATAAACGTCCTTCTTTTCAGTCAGGGAAGTAGAGAGAGGAGAAAATGGAAACCAAAGTGCATGTCCATGCCCTTCTCTTTGATCTCTCTTTTGGCTACCTCACTTATTTAAAGAGTTTAACCCAAGTATTGTCTGGCGTCTCTCTGTTTCTCCCCACTCCTACTCTTTATCTCTTTCCCTTCGTGTCTCTATGGCCAAGCTTTTTTTCTGTTGGCATGGCTCCTGTTTGTTTTCAGCCATTTTGGGGACTGGCAGTGCTCGTAACAAACTGCTTAAATGGCGTCCTCTCACTCGCTCATTCTCTCCCTCGCTCCCGTTCTCCCTCCCTTCCTTGCTATCATCAGGCTTGGTGTATGTAGAGAGTGTGCATGGTGAAAGTGTGTGTCTAATGAACAAAAAAATTTGGAATAAAAAGAGAATTGGAATTAAAATGAGGCTGGGGGTGGGTGCGGGTGAGTAAGGGGTACGAGGCTGGGGGAGATAAAAAATGCAAAAACAGCCCAGAATCATGTGTCAGTGGCAAACTGAAGTGTGAGAGAGAGAGTGAGCGAGAGTGCGGGCGAGGGAAGGAGAGATAGAGCGGCAGAAGGAGGGGGAGAGTCAGAGTGCGAGAGAGTCGTTTCTGCCCTCTACATAGCGCTGCCTGTATGCACGCGCTTGTCTTTCCCTGTGTTCTCTCTCTCTCTCTCACTCATACACGCACACGGGAACACGCAGACCAGGACACACAGACCGAGGGAGGGAAAGTGAGAGAGTGAGAGAGAGAACACATCGCAGCCGAGATGCAGCAGAAGGTTTTCCGAGGTACGTTGTCTTGTTGTGTGCTTGCCTAGCAGAGAATGGGAGCGAGAAGGAGAGACTTTTTCCTCTGATCTATCTCTCTGTCTTCACCTCTTCCTGTTTCTTGCATTTCTGTGCCACTCTCATATCATATCGATGTTGTTTTGGTTCTGTGTAGACACCAGAAATGTGTGCGTGTGTGGGTTTGTGTGTGCGCTAATCAAGGCCTGTCTCCCTTATCCTCCGCTGTTGTGGCTGAACCACGCAGTTCTTTTTCAGGGCTGGTGAGTCGCTCCAAGATTAAAGTAAAATGCGAATAAAGCTTCATTACTTTTTGCATTCTCTTACCATATTTCTGTTCTGCTGGATTTGGATACTTTATGTTGTGGCAAGTTCAAATCTGATGAAATTATCTCAATAGCGAAGGACTCGGTTTTAGAATTAACCACCAAGTGGCATCTTGGAATATGGAGCCCTAAAAAACAGCATCTACCCGTGTTTACGTAAGGTGGATGATATTATAAGATGCACATTCAAATTTGCAATGTCTTTTCCTGTGTAGCATACTTAGTAGTACACTATTAACAGGCCCTACAAGGCCATAGGGTCAGAGGTCGTTAGAAGCCAAGCAGCCAAGTTGCATGGTCTTACTAAGGTGAGTTGATTATACGCCAGGGCCAAATTGAATTTTCTGTCTCTGCTAAAGGTTCAAATCAGCTAGCATGGGATATTTGCAATTTAAACTCTGGCATATGTTAGCATAAAGTTTCTGGCATACTGTAGCAACAATGTTAGAATGGAAACATGGCAGGGCTTCTTGTATTCCTAAACAGACCAAAGCATTATGGAAGCAGGTTCAGGCATGATCTAGAGGAAGTAGCTTCAGCCAGGTCACTAGTGGAGTTTCTCACTCTATCTGTGATTACATTTTCTGCCAGTTTTGCTCTACTTAGAATATTGTCCTTGATCATATTACAGAAACAGATTTACGGGAATCACTTGTCAAGTTTTAACTCAGTGGACCATGTCAAACACAGCGTGTAACACGGGCAGACTTGCTGGAGCATGGCCCGTCATGCCAAATCACCGAGATACCATAAATTGCTCAGGGGGGAAGCAAGGAGTGAGGAAATCCTACCATGAACTCAACCTCGGACCATCCTTCTCCATCTCCCAACTGCTTCCCTCTTGCTCTTCCAAAACAGCCCACTCCTCCTTTTTGCTTTTTTCCCTACCCCTCATCTATCCTCTGGCTGGCTCCACCATGTTTTTGGCAGGGGGTTGTGCAGAGTTCAGTATCTAGCGACAGCCCCCTTTTCACAGTCAGCCTCACCCTGGTGGGCCCCGTCACGGCCACACGGAAACAGGCGGCCTTCACTCATTACCCTTTTCCACTGCCATTCAGTCCATGCTCTCTTTCACTGGCACAGCTAAATTTAAGACCTTTAGACCATTATATGGCTTCTTCCGTGCCTCTTCTCAGTTCCTAACCCACTGTTGACAGCATAATAAAACTAGCGTCTCATGTGCGTAAACCTTTACCAGGATGACTAGTATGCACTTCACGTTACAGCTGATGATGCAGATGTGACATTTATTTTCAATTTCCTACATCTGTGAGAAAGTCAGAAACCTTTTTTATTTTTTATTTTTTTAATGACTTTACATAATATTTCATTTTGCAAGATGCAACACCTTAATACTTCAGCTCTAACTCTTTCAGTCGGTCGCATGTTTGAGTAGAGGGGCAGTCAGAGGGGGGAGGCAAAGGCCCTGTCACGCTTGGCCAGCCTCTTGCGCCAGGGACTGTTTGTTGAGAGGCAGTGTGTGCGTCATATGCGAAGAGAAAAGGAGGGTGAGAGGGAGAGATAAATAGGGACAGACGTACAGAGAAAATGAGGGGGTGGCAGATGTGTTTGTCAATTCACTATGCGAGCACCATGTAAAACTGTGTCATTCTTAGGCCTTGTTTTACGCCACAGCAGCCAGTCACAACAAGTGCCGGACAGGTTTAAATCATTTTCAACTCTTCCTGTCTAAATATACTCTTATGTAACATCTATTATTATGCAGGACTTCTGGTGTACATCCTTTGCACACAGCAGCTGCATTTGTGGTGTGCTGGGTAACGCTAGCTGTCAAGCCACTTGTTTACAGACAGACCGGTTCATATGTGCCTACACGCCTGCAAATGTGTTTGCGTGTTAAGAGTAGAATGCTTGTGTGCATGCATGAAGCTTGTTGACTATCTGTCTCTGTGTGTATATGTGTTTCTGTGCATGTGTAAGTGTGTGTTTGTGGCTGTTCCTGTCTCCAGGCCTGGATCTTGCTTTCTTCCCCACCTCTTCTCTCTCTCTCTCTCTCTCTCTCTCTCTCTCCATTGCTCTCCCTCCTCCTCTCTTTCTCTCTCTGCAATAACAGTGCTGACCTAGTTTCAGTGTGTTCAGGGCTGCTTGTGGAATTTTACAGAGGCCTGCCTGCCTGGCTAAAACGCAGGCAGAAAACCATGACTGGGGATTTTCTCTGGTGTCGCATCATTAGTGCTAACTAAGAATGCTCTTTCTCTATGGCTAACAAACAGGTTAAGCAAACAAGATGATCATTAAATGAGCAACTAAAAAGGTTTATGAATGCAACTACAATGTGGACTATTCACTCTCAGACTGCTAAAGAAAAACTGACATGACGGTATGAATCACGTGTTCTTCTGCATTACATGCTATATAGTAAAAATACATATTTATACATGTATCCAAATAACTTTATCAGGAAGACAAGATGCTTCAGTTCAAAAGGCCATCTATATTTTGGTACCTTTTCAGTCTAGGCATATTTGGAGCACTTTGACTATAAATAACACCCTGTTGGGGAAATCTTAATTAAATCTTAGCAGTGTTCAATTAGGTGAAGGGAATGCTGTGACTCAGTGGGGTTGATTGCTGAGATTCTTTCCACACATTCAGATTTTGTCATGCCAAATTCGGAAACTGATATGACAGCAACCAACCTTGTCTGACTAAGTTGCATGTGTATGATTACCATAATTGATTGTTTGCTTCGTGTAACTTGTATTTTATAGCCACTCTCTGGTGTTTGTGATTGTCTAAAATCTACAATATTTCCTGTGATTAAAAAAGAATATTTGAAAAACAAATTATTTTTGTTCTGTTGCAGGATTAAGAGCGGGGTCATGGTGTTGGGAGAGGATGGCTGGGACCCTCTCCACACCTGCACTGCACTCTTGGAGCTGAATGTGCAATGCATGGCAATCCCCGTCCTGTTTTATACCAAGATTATCAAAGATGCACAATGTTACCTACATCTAGGAGTCGTCATCTCTGGACTTCACCTCCATGAACTTGCATCTTCTTGATCTGAAATTTCTGTTTTCCACCATCCTTCAATTGACAACTTCTGCACTGAAGATATAGCTAGAACAGATACTCTTTAAAGTATTTTCCTGGATCTTGCTGGACTACAGATACACCCTTTGACTGTCTAGTGCTCTGTTTTTGGCCAACGATAGCCTTGGAGAACATCTTAGAGGACTTGTACAAGGATCCAATGAAACACAGAAATAAACACATGAGAGGAGAAAGGATGGGAGAGGGCACAGAGGAGGCAGATAGTGCCAAAACTACGAGGATATCGCTCAGTTTTCCCCTCAGCGCTGGCTTTTCTGCACAGAAGCACTGCTCCTCATCCCACCCCACTTCTTCCTCTGATGTCCATGACAGAGACAGCTCTGATGGCACGGCATGGAAGGGGGAAGCATTCAGAGACAAACAGCTATCCAAAACATCATCAAAAACTGACCGCCTGCCATGCTCTTCCTCCTCCTTCCCAGTCGATCTAACTGCTCCAGTCAGTAAGAACTGCAAGTCATCTCTGTCATTTTCTGTTGATGGTAGTGGTTCCCGATACCAAACATCTCCCTTACAACATACTAATAAAATGGACTGTTCAAAAGAGACAGCTGGGGTTAGTCTCAATAATGGGTACAAAGAGCATTCAACAACAGAAACAGCACACATCCTTTTCAACCTCAGCGCAAGAGCATACCAGGACCAAGGTGTAAAGAATCCAGAGAGTTCAAAAGGAAAAAAACGCAAGGCAAACAGCCTCCATGTTGAACTAAGCCTTCCTCTCCCTAGCATCAACCCTCACTCATCCTCATCAACCCCTCCTCCACCTACTTCGCCCTCGTCTGTCTCTCTAACTTCCTCTCCCTTGACTCTCTCCAAGCCATCTTTCCATGAATCCTTTAGGGCAGTGCCGAAGCCAGAACTACTGTGTGGGGTGTGCCACCGTCTGTTCAGCACTGCCTCGTCCCTCACTGTCCACATGCGTCTCCATCGGGGGGGACGAGTACTCAGCTGCCGTCACTGTGGCAAAGCCTTCATCCATAATAAAAGACTGCAATCCCATGAGGCCACCTGCAGGCAAGGGTTGCCAGCTTTTCCAGTGCCACCCAAAGAAGAGCCCCTGGAGGAGGGTGAAGTGGAGGGGGAGAGAGCAGATGAGGCTGCAGAGCCAGAACAGCTTGGACAAGAAACAAGGCCTGGCCGACCCATAAAGAAAGTGCGAGACTTTCATGCCCGTCATGCTGGAGCACTGACTTGCGGGGATGCCCTGGGGGAAGAGGATCACTTTGTAAAAGTGGTGGATGGACATATCATTTACTTTTGCTCAGTGTGCGAGCGCTCTTACATGACTTTGTCTAGCCTGAAGCGACACTCCAATGTGCATTCATGGCGCCGGAAGTACCCCTGTCACTACTGTGACAAGGTTTTTGCTCTGGCTGAGTACCGCACCAAACATGAGGTGTGGCACACTGGTGAAAGGCGTTACCAATGCATCTTTTGCTGGGAGGCATTTCCTACCTACTACAACCTTAAAACACACCAAAAGGCTTTCCATGGTATCAATCCTGGCTTGATCTCAAGTGAGAAAACAGCAAATGGTGGTTACAAGCAGAAGGTCAATGCCCTTAAACTGTACCGCCTGCTGCCCATGCGATCTCTAAAGAGACCTTACAAAACATATAGTCAGCCAATGGCCGATGGACTACTCACTTCTGATTCATCAGTTACCCTGCCTTTATCTATAGATGGCAGCCTCCCACAACCTCTAGACACAAATAAATTGGAGTCTTTCCTGAAAGATCTTCAAACCCCAGACATCAAGGCTGAACCTGAGGGATTCCCTATCAGGTTGGATGTAGAGCAGGGTAAAAAAATAGCTTCTCCCCAATCAGACATGGCAGTGGAAGCTGGAGAGACAGAAGGATCAGATTTATGGCTGTCAGGTAGTAACAATGGCAAAGGAACTCCAAAGTGCCCAGAAGGAGCCGTCTCTTCAGTCATTGCATTTGCACACAGCAAACCCTCAGTCATAATGCACAGCACTGCAGTTTCTTCCTCTGTCATTGTTCACAGAAATAAGATGGACTCTGAGGAGAGAAAAAGAAGTCCAGAAAATCATACAAAGACAGGTCAAAAACAGATTAGAAAACATAGCCAGAGAGAGCACACAGAGGCATACAGGGAGTGGGATGCTGTCAGTTTAGACCCAGAGGTTTTGAAAATCAGACAGCCAACAGAGAAACTTCACAAGGGACGAAAAGTTCACAATAAAACAGAGTCAACTAAGACAATACCTTTAGCGGTGGGATCAGAAGTCAAAGGTAGCGGTCCACTTTGTCAGATTACTGTGCGCATAGGGGAGGAGGCCATTGTCAAACGGAGCATCTCTGAAACAGATCTAAGGAGAGACAAAAGCCCTACACGCAGCAAACCCAAAAAGAGTAACCTTTCACAAGAGGACCAGAGAGAGCAACGGCACACCCATCATCACCAACGTAAACACCGCAACTCCAGTCAGGAAGGAAAGGAGGGGGAGCCCAAATGGAAAAACCCTAAACTCAAAGGCAAGGTGAGGAAATACTTCTTCCGGCAGGAGGTCAGAGAGGACAGAAATGACCATGATGTGGAAGACAACCTATGGAGGCCTTACTATTCTTACAAACCCAAGAGAAAGACTATTCATCTGCAGGGGGCTAAAGCTTGGAAACGCAAAATGCACTACAAACGATCCCTGAGGCCTATGAGGAGAGCTGAGAGACTCATAAAAAATTTGAATAAAGTTGACAATGAAGATGCAGATGAGGGAGAGGAAAGGAGACAGAAAGTAAAGAAAGAGCAGAGAGAAGTTATTGATCCACCGAAAGCTGAAATCAAAGAAACATCACACATTTTTCCTGTCTCTTCAAGAACAGAACAGAAGGAAAAAGAAAAGGGAACACGTGGAAATCCTGATCTCCCTCTCCCTTCATCTGTTCCTCAGGCTACACTCAATCCTCAACACACAGCATCCTCTATCATCAAGCAAAGATGGTCAGAAGATCAGGCGTCTGAGTGCGGAACATGTGGGCGCTGGTTCTCCAGCCCAAGGAAACGAGACAAACATGAGTTGACACATCTTTTTGAGTTTGTGTGCATGCTGTGCAGAGCTCCATTCCCCTCACAGTCCAAGCTAGAGGAACATCAGAGAACTCAGCATCCCAAAAACAAGCCCCTGTCTGCCCCTACTTTCTTCACTTCCCAGTCATCAAGAAACAAGGTGGAAATGAAAGCGGATGAGAATGGGGTGGATGGACGGTCTGTAGAGAAAGGCAGCCCAGTACGCTTGGGCAGGAGGCCTTTGATCAGATATACATGCTCACAATGTGATAAGGTCTGCAAAACCTCTGCTGCACTCAATTGCCATCTCAAGCGACATGAGTTAGGCGGTTCAACTGAAGTTGAAGACACACAGGAAAAGCAAGATATGCCAAGCTACGAACCTTCTGCAGCGGAGACTATACCAAGCAAAGGTTTAGACACCAATTGTGAGCAAGTACAGCCTGTGTCTGTCATATATTACTCCAAACCAGACTGTCAAATTACTGACAGCCAACTGGGTGAGAACATGGAAGAACACCAAAGAGTCAGAAATTGTGAGAGCCCCAAAGTGGCAAGCAATGACAAAGTCCACAGTCCATTGTGTGCACAGTTTTCCCAAGTTATGCACAGTCCCACTTTAGAAAGGTTTAACGTCATCTCTCCTAACCTCCCTAGTGTACTAGTAATGAATGGTGCAGAGTGCCTAGACTACAGAACACCAGAAAAACGGAATTTAGACACACTAAACCTACAGAAAAGAAGCCCAACGCCGAGCGACAGGCAAATCCAGGTTTCTCAAATGCTGACAGAGCCTCAGATTAGAAGAGAAACAACTCCATCTGCACCCATATCACTAAAAACAGGCAGAGGTTATGTGTTTAGAGAAGGTGATATTAATCCAAATGAAGATTTCAGTGATTTACAAGATGCTCAGGATCTAAGAATCTTTACTCAATCCAGCAGCCAAGCCCAAGACTTATCCATGCCAACAATACTGGCAAAAAAGAGAGAGCTTGATCAACAGATTAAACATCCCTCCAACATCTCAAAGGAACAATCTTGTAATGAAGTGTCATTGCTAGTGCCCAAAGAGGAACCACTCAGTCCTATACCATCTCCTACATGCTCTGTCATTCAAACCACTCCAAAAGGACCTTCTCAAAGGTATTCAAAGTCACCTTGTCACTCTCCAGGACCCTTGGACCTACAGTTGCGACCACAGCTGGAGCAAAGCCAATCACATAGAGGAAGGCACAACACAGAAAAACAGGGTCTTATGTTGCCAGTGAATTCAGCTGGGATGAGCGAGCCTTCTTCCCACACCCTGCTACATCCTCAAGTGCCCACAGCAGAGCCTGAATCAAAGGACAACACCTCTTTCACTCCTACAGAACACCACAGGGGCTCAGGCTACCCTGTCCAGGAGCTTACTCTTCCCTTGGTCATACCTGGAGGGTACTGCTCTGGTAAGAAACAGGAGGAGCAAATCCTGATGTCTTACCCTGCTGGACCCCTACCTTTTCCATCACTTGGGAAGATGGTACCACACTCTGACTCTGCTAAACTGCCCTTTTACCCTGACCCCTATCACCTACTGTATGGCCCACAGCTACTGCCATACCCCTATAACCTTGCTGCCCTTCCAATGACTCTAAATATGATGGCATCAGGGGACAAAGAGCCCTTACCCTTCTTGCCTTTTTTCAATTACGCTGCCGCTGCTGCCCCTTTAACAGGCACAGTGCCCCATCCTTTAGTAGTGAACCCCAGCCTATACAACAGTGGCGGCAGCAGTAGCACAAAGCAGGACAACCCATAAGTGAGTACACAAAGGCAGCAAGGGAATACCTGTAAAAGAGCAGAGGGGGCCATTAAGGGTGGAAATTATGTTTTTCTGTTTGTTAACTGAACTCTTGCACAGCTCTTACTTCTCTTTTGTAACGCAGCAAATGCATAGGCATACATAGGAATCAAACATGATGGAAAGATGGAGGGCTGTCTTGAAGACAAGGAGGAAAGGTTATAAGGGGGCGAAGAACAAAAAATATAACGCCCCCTTCAGGCACTGCCAAGATGCACCTCCAACACACCACTTCTTTGCCTCTTCTGTAGTGTCATTAGAGCTTGGATATCCATCCTCTCAGAGTCATTGCGATTTTATGGATAACACGTGAACAATAACAGCTAACAGGATGTGTGTTTTGCTAAATGAATTATGTCTGTTTCCCATAAGGACAGTATAACAACAATAATGATAATAATAGCTGTGTTAATTATACTGCTTATAGTAATGCAAGGGTGGTTTATCATTGAAAGCAAAATGTTATGCCTGAAGAGGCTCAACATACTCAACACACAGGGAAGGAAGATGCAGCAGCAGTTTTATGTGTGTGTGTGTGTGAGTGATAGAGAGAGAGAGAGAGAAAGAGTGCATATGTGTGTGTGCATGAGAGTGTACAGTGTGCGATTTTGTATAGAGGTAATGCATGGAGACTTTGGGGTAGCTCATAGTGTCATATCTTACATCGGTACTCCAGTCATGTGTTTTTCAGTATTCCGGCTTTATGTGTGCCTGCAGGTTTGTGTAAGTGTATTTGTGGGGTGTGTTGGGGGTGTTGGCATGCACATTTAAAATTATTTGTGCTGCATCAGCCTTGGTCAGTTCCATGGAAGTTCACGTAAAACATCATTCCTGGAAAAGCTGTTATAATCTTAATAGGTCAGTAAATAGAAAACATAGATGAAGTTCTTCTTTTGTAAGTCATAGCATAGCAACTTGATGGTGTAGCTACATGTCATATGGATTAAACATATTATTATGTGATGCCTTCACTAACCAGGATTATCATGACAAGATCAAATGTATGGTGATTTAGAATCCACTCTACATTTGACCATGTTATGTCTAGAGACAGATTGTGTTTCACATAGTTTCGTTTGTAGGATGTGGGTATTAATCCTTGATCATTTATGAAATAAGTCTGTGTACTTCCAGTACTCCTGCCAACTGTTTTATCTCTTCCAACAACATACGTTCCAGTCGACTTCATGTTTGTGGCCTTCTCCTCCCCACTGCCCCCTGGTGTCCACCAAAGACACTCCATTCATTGACTGAATTTGAGACGTGACAGAAAGGGTGAAACGAAGTGAGACAAACAGAGATTAAAATAGAGTGAGGGTGTGAGAAAAATTTGGGAGAAAGTGGAGAAAAGCACAGCTGGGCAGTATGTTAGCATAAACGGAGCTTCCTTTATAAAGACAGAGAGAATCGTATAGGCTACTTGTAAGAGGCAGTAGTTGGTGAATGTTAGTTTTAAGAAAACAATCTACTACAAGCAAGCCACCATTTCTGTTGGTTAGCAAATTCTCTCTCCTTTGCAGCAGAGAGAAGAGAAGGAAAGGACGTCAGTCAGTCCTGACGCCCCTGCAGGGCCTGCACTATGGGACTTATAGCACTGGAGTGGCTTGAGCCCTCCCTTGTACTTTCTTGTTTTTTTTTTTTCTTTTGTTTTTCAATATATTATTTGATTGATTTATATATTTTTTCCCTTTTTGGTAGTGAGACAAGGCTTGTACTTGAAGCTCATTCAAGTACACAAGAATATGAATGTAATTTAGTCATGAGGTTAAAAAATAAAGACAGTATGGTAGATCATTTCTGTACGCTGACTTGAAAAATAACATGTAATATTGAACCGCTATGGGGTATTCATATATATATATATATAAACAGTAGTCTTAGGGATATGTCAAGGAAGTTGGATTCAATATAACCACAACGCATGAGCAACAATTGCTTCTTCAGTATCTGCTGGTATCGTCACAAAACTCCATTTTCCGTCATATGTGGTTCTTTCATTTCAATTGCTCCTGCTTTTCTCTCTTGAGGCATGTCCTCACAAAACTTTTTGGACCCTCTTTTTTAACCCCTCAGTATCAAAATTTACAAATCTAAAACCAAAAAGAGAAACTCCTATGTTGCCTTATTTCTTTTTCCTAAGCATTATGAAAGCTTTTCAAATACTGCCCTTCCATCTCCACCTCTTTCTCATTCCAACACCCTCTTCCTGTCTATTCTCAATATTTTACCTTCTCCCTTTGAAGTAAGTGTGAAACTGTGCAATGTAGCCGCAGCACTGTTCATTTCCTGAGGGTAAAACACAATGCAATGAACGGTTGTGGATCATGTAGCTTCACTCGGGTTTGAGTACAAGCCTTTTGTTTGCATTGTAAGAGTGCGGTGTGTGAGAGAAAGTGTGTGTGGTGGTAAAGGAAAAGGAAACCAAATCAAGGTCTATCTCCCTTGATAGCTACCAACAAACTTGTGTTTGACCTCTTCTTTTTGCTGTATTTTCTCCACCATGACAACATATTTACATAAATTCTAGAAATATATAAATGAATGAATTGCATCAACCTGTACCAGTGATTGGTAAAAAAAAAAAAAGAAAAAAGTAAATGTTAAATTTGTGTAAACGAATGTAGAAACTGTCAGTAACAACCATATATTGTTGAGAGGTTCACATAAAAATATAACAATTATTTTCAGAGAATTAATAACATTGGGTTTGTAAATGTATTTTTTTATTATTATTATTATTTTGTCTCCATTGAGTATTTAAGTCTGATTGGGTTTAAATATTGGCCCAAATAAATTGTTAAATTCTGAATCAGTAACTGGTTTAAAATGACTAAATCTAAAATTCTGATGTTTACATACAAGATGCCTTTTTATTTAAATAAGCTAATAAATATATGCACATAATCTGAACGCACCTTACAAAGAAAAAATTGTGATACCATTTTCTATAAAACATTCTATTTAAGTATTACTTTGAGGAACATCAAAATGAGTTATGTTCTCATGTTCCTGTTTCATCCATCAGCAAACATTCAATGAAATTCAGTGTATAGTATGCCTAAAAGAGGTCACTTGTGACTGTGTGGGCTACTATTACTACTACTAGTACTTTAAAAAAAAAAAAAAAGTCAGCATCTGGATAGACTACTGAATATTTGCACAGAACTATTTAAGAAAAGGAAGGAAAACATATTTTAAGAATTAAGTATGCTTTTGGGGGCATATGTACTGAAATAATCACAGATCTGTCCAGTACGTTTGGTTTTGATCAATACCTGAAAAAACATAATCTTCTTGGTCAACCCAGATCAAGGACCCTTTGGAGGCTTTAATTTTCAATCAAAGTGACTAAAATCTACCAGCTACATATGTTCTGCACTTGGTCATAGTTGTAGGCATGTGACTAAATTGTCTGGTATTTTGTGACAATGTTATATTGTGCCATTGTTTTAGAGGTCCACATTATATTTGGGCAGTTTCAAAGAAGTGAAATGTTTGAAAACTTTATTTGTGTCTTGTTGACTTTGTGACCATTTAATACAGAGGTTTGCTGGCATACATTGCCGATTCAAGTCTACAATCAACAGTTAATTTCTTTGCTTCTGTTCTCTTTACTCCCTCTGTCTATGCTACAACCATACAAATAAAGTATTAACCTGATGACGTGCAAAATATCTTTGAATTCATCATCAATATGCAGTGTTGGCAAAGTTTTTAACAACATTCAAAACAAAATACAGAAGTGCAAAAGAGAGCTCTGAATTGCAAAAAAATGACAGTTAATTAATTTAATTATTTTTTAAAATGTGATTTGGGGAAATTATGGGAAAGCAAAATAACTATATATATTTTTACCCTATAGGACTACTTCAGCTTGTCAAGGTACACCTTTGTATCATATCTACCCCTCTATAAAGGTGCATATTAGTATCTTATTAATAAGTGTGCAGATCAGTTAATTATTTAATAATTGCCTATTATTGGTAGATAAGGTACAAAAGTGTACCTTTGAGGGCACT
Organism: Megalobrama amblycephala; assembly: GCF_018812025.1. Taxonomy (NCBI): domain Eukaryota; kingdom Metazoa; phylum Chordata; class Actinopteri; order Cypriniformes; family Xenocyprididae; genus Megalobrama; species Megalobrama amblycephala. The sequence continues at coordinate 15,464,257 of NC_063063.1, read as the reverse complement.
GCTCCATTGAAAGGCTAAATGTATAATTTTAGTACATTATTTTTGACAGTGGGATCATGTACAGACTGTGGGACTTAGGCTATGGCCAGGTGTTCATGCTCTTTGGAAATTCAACTAAGGGTCACATAAAAATAATGTGCATGTTTAATGTATGAAATACTTAAAATAGTGGATGTTTTCAATAATGACTTTGACAACTGTTCCTAAAAGTTAGTTTTAGTCTGAAATGTATCAATTTACACAGGCGATATTTTCACATTCTAAGTGCAAAACAAAAAAAACACCTATGTCTCACTAGTAATACATCAAGGTTTCACCAATGTACAAACATCAGTGACCTTTCAAAGTTCATTTGTTATGCAATCAGATTAACTGCCAGGTTGAGGAGGGGAAAAACTGGATTACTATCACTGTATATATATTATCTGCTTTTTGTGAAAAGATGTACACATATGTTGCTCTGATATAATTTTTTAAAATGTTCTTTTTTTGGGGGGGAAATATCAGAAATATATATGGAAAAATTGTACCTTTAACATAAGTTTAAAATGTATTTTGAACCTAAAGGCTATATATTAGTATCTTGGTGTACTAAAGGTACACATGGTGTCCCTAAAGGTAAAATTTTTGCACAGTGTACTCTACATCCATTCAGTCATTAATTTTCCATTTGTACCCTACTCTCACCCACTTTATTTTTTGTAGTCATTAAGCACCATAACAAAATCATATAACTGAATGCCAGTTATGCTATTGTGATATACACTGGTAAAATTATTTACCATCCTACACATTTTCCATTTCAAAATAAGACATAAATGGTTCATACAGCATTATTTTCAGCATTATTTTTGGTAAATAGTACAGTCATCTGTAAATATTTTTATTTTCTCTGTTTTTCATTGGTTTTCTCGAAGTGATAACATTCGCATAAATGATGAGAAGAAACCAAAATCGCTTTATAATCGGCATATATTCACCTCTTGATTCATCACTTTGATACTGTAAATGTGGTCTGATGTTGCATGATCACCAAACAGCAAAGTACAGTCTAAGATGATTGTTTGCTCTTTTATCTGTTGCTGGTTTGAGTGGCACAGTGCTCGACAATCAAACAATCACTAAACTTTTACCATGAAAACACTCTGCTTGTAGGGCAGGGTATTGACACAAATTTCATGATTTTATTTGATTTCTATTGTGGTGTGTATCAGGTATGTATCACACAGTAGGCCTACATGTCAAATTTTCTCAAGGAAAAAATGTCTCAACTAATGCTGTAAACCATATAGGGAACCCCAGTTGGAACATTACTATAATAGTAAAGGTTAAAATTAACGGATTTGTATAAGCTACTTACATTTAAATTTTTAATGGCATAATTATGTTTCTACTCGTTTATTTTTTAAATATGAACATTTAAATAGTCTCTATCATAAAAATTGATTTATTCAAATATACATTAAATATTGAAGGACAGGTAAAGAACAAATATAATGAATATGCACTATAGTGCATATATTTAGCAAAACACTGCTCTCTAGAGTTCATTTTTATAGCTAACAAATTTATGGTCATTGAATGGCTTTTCTGAGGTAAATGTAACACGTGACATTTTTTACAAGCTATTTTATTGAAGTCTTTCCACGGTTGAAACACTGATTGAGCGATTACACGAGACATGACATGGATTTCGTAAGTTGTACTGTATCTTTCAACATACCATCTGATGTTCATTCATGTGCAGAGCTTCTGTGTTTACGACCAAATGCCAGCTCAGTATTGGTCAATGCTGTTCATGTGAGCACCATGGCGCATGCGTGTGATGTTGATGCTGGAACCGGCCAATACAGAGTTGCCATTCTGACGTAGACGCGGAAGCCTGCACTGCATCAACTGCGTAAGAGACTGACAGGGAAGAGAAAAAAAGGATGAATAAAGTCATTATTTTTGTTTTGTTTCTGCATACGTATTCTCGTCACTTCATAACATTAAGGTTGAACCACTGTAGTCACGTTAACTGTTTTAACAATGTTTTTACTACTTCTCTGGACCTTAAATGTGGTAAATATGCTTTCTATGGGAGATAAAAACCTCTCTGATTTCATCAAAAATATCTTAATTTGTGTTCTGAAGATGAACGAAGGTCTTAAGGGTTTGGAACAACATGAGGGTGAGTAATTAATGACAGAAATTTCATCTTTGGGTTAACTAATCCTTTAAAGAGTGCCAAAACAGTATTTATTGTTTGAATTTTGTAATAAAATGGACAGAATTTGAAAGCTGAGACTTTGTTTCATTTCAAAAGAAATTAAGCACAAAGCTTATTGTGATTTTTGGACTGGAGGCGAGCTACAAAGTTTTGTTTATTCATCAGCTGAAAACAGCATAAAAGATATATGTTTGGGATTTAATTGATATCGGTTAATAAAAATGAGAATCGATTAAAAACGATAAATTGATATTTTTAACCCAGCCCTATCTGTTGTATGAGACTTTCTTAAATTTATATTTTAGAAAAATGAACAGGGGCAATAGTCTGGAAACACAAATATTTTTCCATACTTATCCAGACCTGTAAATGACTAAAATCAAATTCCATACTTTTCCAAACTGCATAGGAACCCTCAGTGTACAAAATACCTACACACTCAAACAAACAAGCCCAAAATCAATATTTTCCGGTTCTGTGATGTCGACATCTTTAGTCTCTTCCGGGGAGGCTGTGTGCTAGACTGGAGTTTACTCACTTCTCAGATGAAAAGAGAGAGAGGTAGTCTGACAGAGTCTCTCCGGAGTTAAAAGAGAATGAACTATTTCAAGGAAGCGGTCATACTATTGTTAGGCCCGTACCTGATTCTGCTGTGCAGGGGAGTGTCAAGTGATCAGGTGAGTATGAGATCTCTGAAAGAATGGTCTAAAAAAACCCAAAAACAAATATTTTTAACTAGCGTTTCACAAGCTACAAGAGATATATATTCACCAAGGCCTTTTGTTTTTTAATATGCAATTATGTTGATAAACCGGTGCGTTTTTACTATGTTACATATTATATGTAAGTGTAAAGCTGCAGAAGCAAATGCTACCATGCAATTTAATCATCAGAAATTGAAAAGTAAATGCTACATGTTGACAGCACACATAAAAATTAAGATTCTATGTATACTGAGGCTTACCTGCTTGCTTGATCCATTTCACTTACTTTACATTAAAATACGACTTCTGATAATATCAGAATAATTTGATTTATTTATATAAGCTTTACTATGAAATTAGTTCAATTGATGCCAAAAAATTTTTTTCAATTAAATCCCTCCTGTTAGGTCAATTTGGATAAAAAGTAAAGTAATATACTATGTAATGGAAACATTATATTAAAGTTAAAATTATTCAAGCCAATTTCAATGGTCAGATATACAACAGATAATAATGTACAATCTCTATGATTTTTTTATTTTACTTCCACATAAAATGTACATTTTAGTTATTTGAATTTATATAAAACATTTTATAAAACTATAGTTTTTATAATTAATTCATTTAAAATGATTAATTCATCACATCTATGACATTTAAAGGATATATATATTTTTTGTAATAATTATTTAAGAAATATTAATATCCTTAACCAGTATTGGCATGTTAAATAAGAACAGATTGGAACAACAAAAAGAGCCTAAGCCCCTGCTAACGTGTTCAAATTCTATATTGGAAAACTTATTACATATGATAGAACATTGCAGGCAATGTATATTTTGAGCTGACTGGCTGGCCAGGAAGCAACTTTAGCTGACAAAGTCATTGCACCGTTGGCGTATTCGACTCTGAATTCGCTGAACCCTGGTTCCACACTTGCCCGGGGCAGCAGTATTTACACTGGCAGCTTCTCTGGGATATCACAGACGCTTGTGTTTACCTAGCTTTTAGCGAGAGTGAGAGAGATATGTCTAAATGTAATCTGAGTATGCTTGGCTGCTGTATGATGTTTGATGTATGATGTCAAAATCATTCTCTGGTTTTTGGGATGACTGAGACAGATATCCGGCAAGGGAGTTGTCAATCTTGCACACAGACAGTCCAAATGGACTCCCTTAATGCAGACGAGTGCAAATCTCTCTGACATCACAAGGTGAGTTGATTTGAAATCTGTGGATTTCGCTTTACTTTCTAAATTGTAATTCCTTTGTGCTTCGCGGCAGTAGTTGGTAATCGTGCATCTAATTTAAACGTACAGAACATCATAGTGGTAGAATTCACTGTCTTACCTCACACATACAGCATCAGATCTTACTTTGAGTTCCGGACCCTTGACCCAGAGGGGGCCATCTTTTATGGAGACACCAAAGAAGGACAGGACTGGTTTGTGCTTTCATTGCGTGATGGCATACCTGAAATGCAGATTGGGAAAGCAGACATCTTAGTGAGCATAAAGGGAGGTCGTAAACTCAATGATGGGGCCTGGCACTTGGTAAATAATGTTTGTCTTTTTTAATTTCTACTGATTTCTCTGAAACCTCATGGCAATTTAAAGCAACAACCATATTGTATATGCTACTAGTTTGGGCTCTGTGAAATTTTTAAAATAAGTCTCTTGTGTTTGCCAAGGCTGCATGTAATTGATCAAAAATACAACAAAAACAGTTATATTGTGAAATATTATTACAATTTAAAATAACTGCTTTGTATTTAATATATTATAAAATGCAATTTACTTTTTCAGCAGCCATTACTCCAGTCTTCAATGTCACATGATCCCTTAGAAATCATTCTATTTGGTGATAAAGAATCATTTCTTTATATTATCAATGTTGAAAACAGTTGTGCTGCTTAATGTTTTTGTAGAAAAAAGTGATAATTTTATTTTTAGGATTCTTTTGATATGCTATGCTGAAGCATTAAGAGTTCTTTTCACTGGAACTAAAGGCAGGAACACACCAAGCCGACGGTCGGCCGTTGGGCAGTTTTTCTTCGTCGGCCGACTAAGTTTTCTCAGTGTGTTCCGCATTGTCGGCTGAAGTTAGTCCTCGTCTGCTTTTTTTTGGCCGATTCGAAATGTTGAATCGGCATTGGAGCTTGTCGGTCCGTCGGGCCATCTGATCATTCTGATTGGCTGTTCAGCTACTGCCGCCTGCGTGAGATGAAATGCCTTTCCGAACCAGCAGGCGGCAGTAGCTGAACAGCCAATCAGAATGATTGAAGTGCTACTTGGTCATCAGTTTGGTGTGTCAGGGCAACTTTGGACACAGACGCTGCCGACGTGAGCCAACCCCACAGTCTGCTTTCGTCGCCACTAGTTCGTCAGCGTCGGCTTGGTGTGTTCTGGCCTTAAGGGGCCAAGCCCAACCCCTGAAAAACAACCCCACACCATAATCCCCCTCCACCAAACTTTACACTTGGCACAAGTACTGTTGTGGCAGTCAGGCAAGTACTGTTCTCCTGGCAACTGCCATACCCAGACTCGTCCATCGGATTGCCAGACAGAGAAGCATGATTCGTCCCTCCAGAGGACACGTCTCCACTGCTCTAGAGTCCAGTGGCGGCATGCTTTACACCACTGCATCCGACGCTATGCATTGCACTTGATGTAAGGCTTGGATGGAGCCACTCGGCCATGGAAACCCATTCCATGAAGCTCTCTATGCACTGTTCTTGAGCTAATCTGAAGGCCACACGAAGTTTGGAGGTCTGTAGCAACTACGTTGGCAACTTCTGCGCACTGTGCGCCTCAGCATGTGCTGATCCCACTCTGTGATTTTACATGGCCTACCACTTCGTGGCTGAGTTGCTGTTGTTCCCAATTGCTTCCACTTTGTTATGATACCACTAACAGTTGACCGTGGAATATTTAGTAGTGAGGAAATTTCACGAATGGACTTATTGCACAGGTGGCACGCTTGAATTCACTGAGCTCCTGAGAGCGACCCATTCTTTCACAAATGTTTGTAGAAGCAGTCTGCATGCCTAGGCGCTTGATTTTATACACCTGTGGCCATGGAAGTGATAGGAAAACCTGAATTCAATGATTTGTAGGGGTGTCCCAATACTTTTGGCAATATAGTGTATAAATATATATATCACATTTATCATTTCATAATCATTCATTAGGTGATCAATCTTCTAAGTATTCTCTGATGATTTTGGACAGCTGGAATTGCGCAGTGAGGGCAAATTTGTGGTGCTAGAGGTAAACAACAAGGCAGAGCTTGTAGTCGGTCTCCATTCTAACCTGACAGAAGATGAACTAACAGGAAAGATACGTCTGGCTCTTGGTGGCATGTTAGTGGACAAACAAAAGCTCTTCCATCCAGTAAGATTAACTGTCTATTCCAATAATATTTTAATTGAAAAGTGGAAAAAAATAACATTGACTGACCACAGTCCTTTTTATTACCCAGTTTGAACCGGAAATGGATGCCTGTATTAGAGGAGGGCACTGGCTAAATCTCAGCACCCCCTGGGTTAGTGACTCAACATGGGAACCCAGGCCCTGCTTCTCTGAGATCAAGAGAGGGAGCTATTTTCCAGGAACTGGAGTGGCTATGTTTAATACATCTGGTGAGTGAAAAATCATGTATGTTTAAACTTGCATTGCACATGAGATAACATTATCTTTCCATGCACATGTCATGACAGATCTTCCAGGAATTAAGACAGAAGAGGCTGGTATCACAGTCGAGATCTTTGGCTCTTGGACCGGGACAACGCTGAGTCTCCAAAGCACAGGATTTCAGTATGTTGTGGGAGAGTTAGATGTGCATAAAGATGTAAAGGTATATATACAGTAAATAAAAAAGTCCATTGCATCATTAACAAAATGGTATTAGCATTTAAACGATGAAACCACTAATGATTATTTCACTGAAAACTGATGTATATTAACATCTGATCCTCTTACTTTCATTTAATGGTCTATTACAAGCAACCTTTTCATAAAATTGAGAAATAATGTAAATAACGTAATAACTTACAATGAGAAATAATGCTAAAGCGTTTATTGATCTTAGTTCATGTTCATTTCAACATTTACTAATGCATTATAAAGAATATCTGTTAATATGTATTAATGGACCTGTGCTGACATGAACTAACAATGAACATTTGTATTTTTATTAACTAACATTAACAAAGATCAATACATACTGTAACGGATGCTTTGCTCATTGTTAGTTCATTTTAGTTAATGCATTAACAAAAATTAACTAACGGGACCTAAGTATTATCTGCACCGTAACAGGAGGTGCAGTTGGGCCTGAAAGAGGGATCGGAAACTGTTGCCCTTCCCCGTGAACCTGCAACACTTACTTTCACCATACTGAAACATTCACTTGTGGTAAACAGCAAACCAGAGCTCAAAACGGAAAGTCTGGACTTTTTCACCATGTGGAAAAAGGGGATGCTTCTGACTTTTGGGGGAGTGCCAGGTAAATTTGCGAGGTGGAAGTGAAGCAAGAATTTCCGTGCTCAAGTACTCTTCCATTCACCAATATCCTCTATGTTCTGTGTTAAATTCTTTAAATTTAACTTGTAACTGTCAAGTAGACAACTGTGTCTTATCTCAGGTAGTATATAGTCAATTCTCTGAACTCTTTTTTTTTTTTCAGGTGACAGTGAGGCAGAAAAGAGTACACATTACCTGCGTGGGTGTCTGGAGAAAATCCTTGTCCAGGGCCAGGTCATTGATCTTGATCGGGCATTGTACAAACACACAGCGGTGTCATCTCACAGCTGTCCTACAGAAGCAATAAATGAACTCACTTAATAGAGATTTAAGGCAATAATCTTGGCAGGCTAAACTCTAGTATTCCCTTCATGTTCCACTCATCTTATATCTGGAATAGATAGGCCTGTTTAAAAAAGCTGAATGTTCAGGTGACCTAAAAATAACCTCCAAAAATGTACTGATGGGCTGTTATGTTACATTGAGCAATAAAATACATTTGAAATTAAACGGTACGTCTTTCTAATACAGTAATTTAATGAATGAACAAGGAACATCCCATTGAACTGTTTACAAACACACCTAAAATTTAATGTTTATCAATGAACATCTTTCAGTGAACAAAATAAATCAAAATAATGTGGTTTCATTAATTTTATCATTCCACAAAGCCATGTGTTAGTCTGATAATGAATCTGATGAGCAAATCTATATTTTTTCAACCCAACTCCTTTGTTTTACAATAGATAATTTAATATCTATGTATACTAAATACAAAGAATTGAATAATATTTTGACACTTTTTGTATAATTTGACAACATTACTGCCTAACATGAGTTAAAAAATAGTCTAATCACAAGTTATATTTTCCCTAAAGCTGTTGTGGTGGAAATGACACCACTGTGGGTCAAAAAATTTATGTTTCTTTGGTCATAATAGTTAATACTTAATATATGCATGGTGGATTTTAATATTTTGAGACAAAGTTTTTAATAAAACCATAACACTAATAAAACCATAAATAAAAAACACTTTAAAAAAAAAGACATTTTATATATAATATTAATATAGCAAAAACGAAAAAAAAAAAAAAAAAATCTGGAACATAAGTCAAAAACCCATCTAATATTTGGCCTTCACGAGCTTCATAAATCAGTTATGAAGGTTTATCTATAATCTACTGCCATCTAGAGGATTTTTTTCAACAAACATAGTAGTGCCCACAAGTTTAAAATGGGGTTGTTATTTTTTTTTTTCAGTTTTTAAACAATCTCTAAGAACAGCTATTGATAGATTTGTAAACCTCAATATGATATAATATTGTTCGCCATTATTATGTGACCTGTGGCGTTTGATAATGTGTCTGTATTTACATATAACCTACCTCCATTACATTTATTCATTTTTATCAGCCCTTGCTCGTTTTCTGCATTCTAATATAAAAAAATAAGTATTCATTTTTGTTGCCCCATCTAAAAATCGTGTTCTGTGTGTAAAACACTGAAGTACCACTGAAACTGATATGCCAAAATATACCCATAGCCGAGCGCGAACTGCCCACAAGCGGCACTCTACTGTCGCAAAACGACGCTTGGTGTCGTGCACCGCGCCGCCCGTGCGAAGATGGCGGCTGAGCTGCATCCGCGCAGCGGAAAACTGATCGGTTTGTCGAACTCCAACAGAACCGCTCAACGGAATCAGCCGGTACAGGAATTCAATCACGGCCTGGTCCTCAGTCGGGAGCCGCTGAGGGACCGCGATGTCTTCACTGTCCGCATCGACAAGAAGGTAAACAAGCATGTCCCACCAGAGAGAGAGAGAGAGAGAGAGAGAGAGAGAGAGAGATCGAGATCGAGAAAAGGGTGTGAGTGTGTGTCAGATCGTCTGCAGTGTTTCATTACTGAAGCATGAGGGTCTGTCAGAACTTATTCATAGGTCGTGTGTGGTGTGTAGGTTTGTGGATGTCTCAGGACGTCTGTGCTGCGGCTTTGCAGTGATCTGTCATGGTTTGCCAGTGCTGTTGATGTTTGGATGCTGTCCTGCCTGGCTATTCCTGGACTGTCATGGGGTTAACGAGATGAATCCGTGTATGATCACAACGGCCTGGATATACACAGCATATTTTTGAGAAATACTACTATATTTGTTCCATCGGAAGCCCGTGTAAAGTAAACACCGTTTGTGATGCCGTTAGCTCCTGATTTTGGCTCATTCCAGCGAATCGATTCATTTGAATTCTTTCAAGTTCGTTCTCTGATTTGTTCAGTGACCCTTTCCGCAGGTTACATCAAGTGTCTCTTCCACTGTTATGAGCGAGTCACTGAATCACTCAGGTGATTCGTTAAAAATGACCACAACAAGCAGAGCATGGTGACAGAGAACAACTAGGAACGTTGTTCCAGGCCCTATGACTAGAGAGGGCCCACTCTTTGGGACTAGGGGAGAGGAGACCAAACAAAATCTTTGTCCCAGGCTCCATGAATTTTATTATTACATTCTTTTTGTTTACAAAGTATACAAAGATTGTTTAAGCAAACAAATCATGTATTTTTTTCTCCATTTTGTGAGACAATCGGTGACAACAGTAATACTCTAGATACATAATAAACATTATTTATACAGGTGTTTTTGTTTCGTTCATGAAGAAATTATCCCAGTTTTGTTGTGACATGTTAGCAGCTTCTGTTATTAAAAAAAGCAAAAACAATTTTTTTCCGAAATTTATCGCAATTCACGTTTGACGTGTTTGTAATTAAAGGGTTAGTTCACCCAAAAATGAAAATTCTGTCATGAATTACTCACCCTCATGTCGTTTCACACCCGTAAGACCTTCATTAATCTTTGAAACACAAATTAAGATATTTTTGTTGAAATCCAATGGCTCAGTGAGGCCTCCATAGGGAGCAATGACATTTCCTCTCTCAAGATCCATTAATGTACTAAAAATATATTTAAATCAGTTCATGTGAGTACAGTGGTTCAATATTAATGTTATAAAGCAACGAGAATATTTTTGGTGCGCCAAAAAAACAAAATAACGACTTATACAGTGATGGCCGATTTCAAAACCCTGCTTCAGGAAGCTTCGGAGCACAAATGAATCAGTGTGTCGAATCAGCGGTTTGGAATGCCAAAGTCACGTGATTTCGGCAGTTTGGCGGTTTGACAAGTGATCCGAATCATGATTCGATACACTGATTCATAACGCTTCTGAAGCTTAATGAAGCAGTGTTTTGAAATCGGCCATCACTATATAATTTGTTGTTTTGTTTTTTTGGCGCACCAAAAATATGCTCATCGCTTTATAATATTAATATTGAACCACTGTACTCGCATGAACTGATTTAAATATGTTTTTAGTACATTAATGGATCTTGAGAGAGAAATGTCATTGCAGGCTATGGAGGCTTTCACATCGGATTTCAACAAAAATATCTTAATTTGTGTTCCGAAGATTAATGAAGGTCTTACGGGTGTAGAACGGCATGAGGGTGAGTAATTAATGACATTACGGTCATAACGGTATATATTTCTTGTTAGTGTTAGCTTTGTATCCACCTTGCAGCTAGCAGATTAAATCAGATTGTAATATCATTTTACTAGTTTCAAAATGATACGTTTTTTTTTTTTTTTGATGTTCTCTGCTCTCAAATTCTCTTAGTATTGTTTCACACCTTTTAAGACTGATAGACAGCTGATTCATGTAAACATGTTTAAAAATGTTTGTTCTAGGATATCTTACTTTTATCCCTCTTAATACATTTCAATAGATGATTGAGCAGCATTTAGTTCATGTTGGTAGTCTTTAGTGCTGTCAGTGGAGTTTTCATTAAGATAGACCTTGCTGTCTGCTCACTTTCCTTATGGCTTTACAGCAGGTCATCTCTCACACAGCCACTGCCTCTTCCATTTGTTTTTGTTTTGTTTTTTGCAGTGTATATAAGTGTCTTAAAGAGACTATGATTTTAATAGTGAATAAAATAAAGCAAGAAATTCAATGATCAATCAAGGTCATATAAATTAATTTAGATGCAAACTGTGAAGGCAACTAAAACTAATTATGATTTCATCTGAGGTAAGATATATATTATGGTTCTTACAACCCGAGAAGAATGGTGTTGTATTAAAACCTTGGTTTTTTTTACACATTGGGTCAGTATACGATGACTTTATCATGTAGTGGTGAATAGATGGCAAGCTTTCCAGAAAGTTTTCTGGGAAAATAAGTACAACCTAATATGCATTATCTAAGTATGTGTACACATGCGTATACATTTGTTCTTGAAATCATGATTCACCAATAACTTTATTCTAAATTTAGGAAAAAGGTAAGAAAAACTGAAACTGCATGTACGCAAAAATCACATAGTCTGGGTGGCCTTTTAAACATGTTAAGATTGAAATTTTATACCTAGGTATTTCATCTTAAATATATTTCATCATATGCATTGAATAGTAAGAAAAGCTGTGTTTGAGCTGTAAGGTTTCTCTGCAGATATGCATATGTACAGCTGGCTAATCAGAGGTCTATAATCTGGGTTTGTAGGTGTTTATTGTGTTAGAACAGTTTTGAGGATGGCACACTTGGCATTGGTTGACGACCTTGCTGCGCATGCTGGTATGTGCGATATTGACATTGACAAAAAATGACATCTTAATATTTTCTGGGATTTTGACGATGATTAGACAATATTTTGCTGAGTGTGTTATTGTGCTGGTACCTTGGCAGGTTTAGGACTGCTGTGGACAGCTGACTCCAAACTTTTGTTTTTCTTCATATTTTGTGCAATGGTGCACAGCAGTGACAGGTATTACATTTTCCAATAAGTTTAAATTGATTTTTTTTGTCCCTTTTATCTGCATATTTGCCTTTTATAAGGGCTTTTTTTCTCACCTATTAAATAGCCTATTCATCATTTATTTTATTGCATCATCTATTTATGCATCAATTAAATCAGTATCAGCAAAATGAGTCTTTGCAATTCAGAGCAAACACAAGCAACATCTGAAGTGGCATTTAGATGTATTTATATACACTGTTTAATGCAGCTCATAAATGCATTTAACCTGCAGTTACAAATGCATAAATAAGTTTTAAAAAATAAAACGTTGATGATATATGAAATGAATTATCTAGCTCCCTCCTATCTGACTAACCTACTTCACCCTTACACTCCTGTGAGAGGACTAAGATCGGAGGGAAAATTACTCCTAAAGATCCCCAGAACCCGTCTAAAGACAAGGGGTAATTGAGCTTTTGACGTGGCTGGCCCCACACTCTGGAACAATCTTACGAGTTTAAATCATGCCTTAAAACTCATCTTTTCTCTCTTGCATTTTGTATGTAATATGTAGGTATTTCAGTATATGCATGTGTACATATGTATGTGTATATGTTTATACATGTGTGTGTGTATATTGTATGTGAGTTGTATGTGTATATATGTATGTATATATGTGTATTGAACGGTTTCTTGCATATTTTATGTACTCTACTCCTCTCGTTGTTGTACAGCACTTTGGTCAGCCCTGGCCATTTTAAATGTGCTTTAGAAATAAACCGAACTTGAACTTGAACTTAATTTTGAAATTAAAAATTTCAAAGCTTTAAATATGAAACTAAAACTGCCAGTCACTGTTCGCAAGTGAATCATTGTGACATTAAACCGATTCGTTCAAATGTTGATCATTTCAGGAGCAAAGCATTGATGTGTGTTTGACTTGAAGCGGCACTGCACTGCGCAGGTGTATGACATAATCGAGAGATTTATTAGAGAGCAGAGGGTTCTGTATGATTTTGAATCGTTCTCGCTGTACTTTGATGTCATACACTGATCGGTCTGTGTAGCGCCGCATCAAATCAAACGCACCTTTTGACTTTCTTAATGAGTGAGTCATTGAATCATTCATTCAACCGATTCATTCAAATGGACTGATCCATTCAGTAACGAAACACCGCTGTGTGTTGCTCAGAGATGCAAAATATTTTTGTTGTGGCTTTGCTTGGATATATTTTCGTTGGTGAAATAGAGCAAAACAGATATTGTGTCTAAATTGTAAATCACTTAGGCTAATTGATTGTATATGACATATGATATTTGGAAAACTTTCAAATATGATTGCTTAACTATATATTTACATCATACGATATAAATATAGCCTAAAAGACAAATACTCAAACAGGGGCATTTTTACTGCATTTTAATAGAGTAAATAACGCAGTGCACTCTAAATGCGCACAAGCAGTAGTCTAACTTAAACCGAAAAGGCTGCATCACGCAGTGTATGCACTTTCTAGGCGTGCTTTTGTTTGTTTTTTGCAAAGAGAGGGACGTACTCGATAATATCAGATTGCACGTAATTAAAACAACAATTACGTATCGTAGACAATATATCCCACACCTCTACTTTAGAGAGCATCATATGTTTGCCGAGAGTGATGAAAGGCTGTTAAGGAAAGGCATGTGGTCACTCATTTAGTTACTCCAAATTCATTAACATTAAAATTAGGATAAAGTCAGCATGAAACATAAGTTGCGATAGTCTTTTGTTCCATATTTTGATGTATAGCCTAGAAAATTTGCTTCTTGAACAAGAAAATGTGTATTTTTGCATACACATGTTGTGAATTAGATGATGTAATTTATTGTGAGATGTTCTCCTGTGCTTACAAAAATGAAATTACTAGTGAATGAGACCCAATAATCTTCTGATTAGTCAAATCATGGTATTGCCATAATACTTTCTTGTTGTCATCTAGAAAAAAAAATAGCATTTATAGGCTGATGCTGTATATATTTTTTTCCTCCTGCATCTATTCAGCTCCTACACAGAGTGCTTGTTAGAAAATGGATTTAGAAGAGGATGTGTTTTAGACAGATTTGATAATTTAAAACAATTTACTTTCAGTTTTATGTGGCTATGAGCTGGAAATTGAGGTTTGATAAAGGAAGTGCACAGCAAAACAGTATTATTCATAATACTTGATATTATTCCTGTTTCCTGTATGTTTGCACTCTCTCTGTTTCCTCACTTCTAGACAGAGGGGAAAATGACAATGAAGCAGATTACTGGTCACTTATGTAACCAGATTAGAGAAATGAGTTTATCACATTCAATGCCGCCTGTCCCTCTTCTCAGCCTGCCTTAACCCAGATACATACGGCCCTGCTCCACTCACAACCTACATACCATAAACATAAAGACATTTGACAAATGCATTGATGATGCAAATCTAGAGACAACATTTCACAGAATGGTTTGAGATGGAGATTTGTTTCATGGAATGTTCCTTTATAAACGGCATCTGTGGCATGTTAATTGCAAACGAAAATAATTTCACCTCGGTCTTTGTTACAGAGGCCATGTTAAGCCCTTTTTACAAAGTCTTTGTTTTGTTTTGGGGGTCTGCTAGAATAGGTTTTGAATGCTTGAATGTTCATTGTTGCAGCACCTCTCTTGCCAGTCTGTCAGTAGTCTCGCGTAGCCAGCCCTTCAGATTGACGGCAGAAGGTCTGGACTTTCATTGGCCAAGGACCGCCAAAGGGGACGTTTGACTGACATGTAACGCAACCAGTCTCAGTTCGTTTTGTTCCGGGTCATGTTTAGAGGCATGAAAATGTAAAGTCGATGTCCCTACAATAACAGACGGGCATGTATCTAATAAATTATTCATTTAAGAATGTTGTGCAAGTTTACTACAACAATGGAGCCGCAAACTTTACATACTTTTGAAAATCCAGCGTATAGTTGATCTTGGAAAACGCTCGTTGTCACACTTGTAAACAGGATGGCTTTCTCTTTCCGTGAGGGAGTTTTGCGTCACGGTATTTGTTTCCAGGCGGATCGTTAAAGAACGTGACACACACGTCTCTTGGACATCCTGTAGAATTCAACCAACCAGATGATGACTTCGAAAATCTTTAAGTGTTTCCAATTAAGTGTGCCATATGCATCAGACGTTCAGCCAACGATCAGTGGGTGTGTCGTCTGAGGCTGAGACTAGTTTGTTAGTAATGCTCTGTTTAGTTTCTGTCTCTATTAAGCCCCTCCTTCCGAAAAGCGCAATGTGCTCTTATTGGTCAGCTGGACTAGTGTGTTGGAATTGGTGAACGTTCCCAGAAGAAAACTCAAGACTAGAATCGAATCATTTCAAGGAGTTCAGAAACAGTTCTTAGGTCATCTTTTAAAACAAACAAGTATGGCTTGTAGAGCAATGCAAGTAATGAAAGTCTGTGGGCAAGAAAATGAATAAACATTAAATTATTGTTTTGAAAGAATAGCCAGTAGCCAGATGACTTTCCTGTGTTGACCATGTAATGTTCATAAACCCAGTATATTTCATACAATATGTGCGAAAGGGTACCCAAAAAGGAAGTAACCATCCACAAAGTACTGTTCTATTGAAGCTAACCCCACACACAGGAAATACATTGACGCATAACTGTTTATCTGTCTAAAACGGTAGTCCCACCACTAAAAGGATGATTTAGACAGCTTTTATAGTTTGGATAACACAATTTTGAACAGAAGAAGCATTATCATTTCTTGAACAGAAATATGAGTCACATAGACTTCAATAGTGGATTACTGTAAAAATGATTCTTCTTTGGATTTAGCATCATATATAAGCTGTTTTCTTGGTTCAGTATGGCTCTATTTAAGGGTAAATATATATAAATACACTTCCATTCAAATGTTTTTGAAAGAAGTCTCTTATGCTCAAATTTTGATCATACAGAAAATCATTCTAATATGCTGATTTGGTTATTCAAATGTGTAAATCAATAATGACTGAGAAAATTTGAGAACAGAGAGAACATCAAATAAATGTTACATTATTCTGAAACTTGTAAGCTGATATTACAGTCTAATTTAAGCTATCTGCCGGCTGCAAGGTGAATGTGAAGCTAACAAGCAGTATATTATGGCAATGAGCATCCACATACAGGCAGCAACTTTCACATTTTGTGCAACAACATTAATAACAACTCAAACGTGAATTTCGAAGCCAGTGTTTTTTAAAAAAAACATAAGCTGCTGCTCACATCACAACAAAACTAGGGGTGTGTGTTCACACTTGATATGTTTGGTTCGATTAAAACTAACCCTGGTGTGATTGCTCTGTTAGTGTGTTTCTTTTGAATAAGGGTGTATTCACACCTGTCTTGTTTGGTTCGATTGAATTGAACCCCCCCGGTGCGAATGTTTTGGGCAGTTATGAATACAGCAATCACACTCGGGTGCGAACCAAACAAACAAACCCAGCTGAAGAGGTGGTCTCGGTCCGGTTCCAGCCGAACTCTGATACGGTTCTCTGCTTGAGAATTTCTGTCCAATGAATAGATGACCTTAGCACATGAGTGGTTTTGTTTACAAATTTTGGTTCACGTGCAAAAAAGGCAGTGTGAAAGCGAACCACACCAAACAAAAAAAATCAGTATTGTATTTGGTACAGACCAAAGCAAGTGAAGTAGCAGACTTTCCTGGTGTGAATACACCCTAAGTGTGGACACTGCTATCTGAACCCTGGTGCGCACCAAACAAGCGGACCAAGACTGCTGAAAAGATGGGTCTCAGTCCGCTTCCAAACAAACTCTGGTGCGGTTCGAATAAAATATGAGCTCAACAAAGGCCAAAGAAATGTAAACAAAACAGGACATGATGTCACAAGATGAGATGTTAGCTCCATCATATAGTTTGTATCAAGTTCCGTCAAAAAATAAACGTCGTAAAAAACATTTCTTTTGTTTTATATCTTTAGGTTCTGTGTTAAAAATAACAGTGTGAACACTAAGCGAACTGAGGGTGTATTCACACCCGTCTTGTTTGGTTCGATTGAATCAAACTCAAGTTTGTTTTCCCCCTTGGTCCACATCTTTTGGGCAGGTGTGAATACAGCAATCGCACTAGGGTGCGGACTAAACAACCGTAACGAGACCCAGCTAAAGAGATGGTCTCAGTCCGGTTCCAAACGAACTCTGGTACGGATTCTCTGCTTGAGAATTTCTGTCCAATGAATGGATGACCTTAGCACAGGTGTGGTTTTTTTTTTTTTTTTTTTTTTTTACAAATTTTGGTTCACTTGCAAAAAGGGCAGTGTGAAAGTGAACCACACCAAACAAAAAAATAAAAAATCAACATTGTATTTGGTCTGGACAAAAGCAAGTGAACTAGAGGACTTTCCTGGTGTGAATACACCCCAAAACTAAATGGTCTAACTACAAGTCGAACTACACTAGTCAACATTTGGACAAGTGGATCAAAATCTTTCATCAGAGTTGTCCTAAAACCTTATCCTTAGGACAACTTAGTTCTTAGGACAACTTTGATTAACTTTTTTTGATCCACTTCAGATGTTGACTACTATACAAGTGTGAACACACCCTCGCATACTTTGTTCATGAACGAACTAAAAAAAGCATTATTATTACATAATTATTATGTGTAAATAATATTTATTATTTATCTAGGCTATCACTGTTGTCACTGATTTTGTCAATTCACAGGTAGTTATTGAGGAAAGACAGGTGAACATAGGATCATAATATGTTGCAGACCTGGCTTGAACGTGTGCCACTCAAATGAGCACCAAGGCTCAACACAACATGATCGCATAAACTAACCACTGTACCATGGTTCTGAGACGTCTGAGATAATTTATAAAGGGAGAAATCAATGAAGATGCTTAATTAATTGGGATAAACGAACTGTAATTTGACTAGCATTTAATTAACTCACATTTCTTTTCCCTTTGTTCCAGGTTAACTCTTGGAGTGGTTCTATAGAGATCGGCGTGACTGCGCTGGACCCAGCCGGTCTGGAATTTCCCAGCAGTGCCACAGGGCTGAAGGGGGGCTCGTGGATCGTGTCTGGCTGTTCTGTGCTGAAGGACGGCCGCTCAGTCCTGGAGGAGTACGGTCGTGACCTGGACCAGCTGGGGGAAGGGGACCGTGTGGGGATCCAGCGGAATGGGAAAGGAGAGCTGCACCTGTGGGTGAATGGGCAGGACTGTGGCACAGCCGCCAGTGGACTTCCTTCTCGTTTGTGGGCTGTGGTGGACCTCTATGGGAAGTGTACCCAAGTGACTGTGGTAAGCTGCGAACCCCCATCTGAAATGGAAGGGGACGAGAATGAAGAGGTGGAGGATGAGATGGTGTCGATGCAAGCGGTGTCCATAATGGCAGATGCTTGCCGTAACCACGATGATAGGGCTGGAGCTGTCGTGCTGTCTGCAGCTGGTGCTTCAACAGCAGTGATGAATGGATCAGCAGAGGAAGGTAAAACTAGACCACATAGTAGAGTGATGGAGAGGTCTTCATAAGTACTTGAATAACGTAATATTGTATCTATCATTTATTTAAAAATCCTTGACAAGGAAACCTTTAGTTTGGTATAATCTTCTATTAATATTTGTTAGAAATATTTTTTTTTAAAGGTCCCGTTTTTCGTGTTTTTTTGAAGCTTTGATTGTGTTTATAGTGTGCAATATAACGTGTTCATGTTTCGCGTGTAAAAAAACACAGTATTTTTCACATAATTTACTTATCTGTATACCGCTGTTTCCACTGTCATAAAAACGGGCTGATGACTTCCTTGTTCTATGAAGTCCCTCCTTCAGAAATACGTAACGAGTTCTGATTGTGCCAGCGGTTCCTGTGTTGTGATTCGACAGCAGCTTAGCGCTCCTTGCCCGGAAAGGTCACGCCTCTTACCATAACGTGGAGATGCACGCGCTCAGTTTTATTGTAAACATGTCTTTAATTTTACCCTATCAATTTGAGCCGGAATCAGACCCGGTGATTGGACTGCGGGATGAAAATAACAGCGTTTCGACGACATGGTGACAAACACACTCTACAAACGCAACTCTTGTATTCCTGTGGGCGGAGATTAGTCAAAAAACTGTTTTAGTGACGTCATTAAAGAAGGAAGTAGAGGGATGTAGTCCAAACTGGCCGTTCGATGTAGGCGACTTCTGTTAAATAAAATATCTCGCTTGGCATTGAACTTTGAGCTTTATAATTTTACAGATTTTATTTATACTCTAACAACAACATTACACACTAACTAAAGTTTGAAACATGGGATCACGAAGAACGGGACCTTTAAACAAAACTGCTTATTAATATAACTTTTGTCCACTAAAGATCTAAGTCACATGGTGCTTTGAAACAATACATAAATAAATATGAAAAATACATACTGGTCAAAGGTTACTCCAATATACTCAGCCATTACTCCAGTCTTCAGTGTCACATGATCCTTCAGAAATCATTCTAATATGCTGATTTGCTGCTCAAGAAACATTTCTTATTAATGTCAATGTTGAAAACTTGCTGCTATAATACAGTAATAATCTTAATTAGTAAACTTTTGACCCATAATGTATATTTCAAAACTATGAAAATAATGTGTCAGATGTATACTCTACCATGTATTCAAGTTTTAAGAAAAATATGTTATTTACAGTTTACTTGATGGTTACACCTAATACATCACATGACATTTTTAGGGTCATTCAATTAAAGCTTTTCTCAAAGGCACAATATGTAAGATTTTTAGAGTAAAATATTCAAAAAACACTAGAACAATGTTTTGTATATATTTTGTTGAGTTGTGTACTTACATTATCCCAAACATTTCCAACAATGTTAAAGGCGCTCTAAGCGATTCTGAGCGGAGTAACTTCCTGTTGACATTCGAAGTGTTGTCAAACAAAACAGAGGCTATCTAGACCCTCCCTCCTACTCCTCCTGGCCCTCCCCTCCGTGCTTCCTGAAACAGTCATGAACGCGCATTTAAAATGTAAGTAGCTTGCGTATTGACGCTGCTTGTCGGTTATTGGCTGGAGCGTGTTTATTATGCTAAGTGGTCCAGGCTGCACCAGTTTGTTTTTATTGCAGTTTTCGGAGCTTGTGGCGACTACAGAGACCGCGTTTTTTTACAGTGTGTTCAGGGGACAGGCAGCTAGCGGATAGTGAGGAGATGTTTGCAGTATGTGACAAAAAAAAAATTGGGCCTAAAAACGCGTCAAATCGCTTAGAGCGCCTTTAAATCCAGAGAAATAAGCGATTTTAACCAGTACACGGACCGTGTTATTTCGTCGCCTGTCAGTGATGTCATATCCACGTTAACCTTGATTACCAGTTTTACTTTCGTAAAAACCATGGAAGCACCAAAGACATTTTAATATATTGGGTGTTTTATTAGACAGTTGAGCAACTATTTGGATATGTTTATCAACAGAAAACTAATCATTGTTATGTAGCTCAACATGGTTAGTCTTATTATTTGAATTGCTTGATTTATTGATTTACCACAAGTACCATGTTTTTACCATGCCTCAGAGACAACACTGTTTTGTCAAGTGGCTAACATAGCATAATCAGAGAGAGCTTTTTCCATCATACATTGTTTTTAAATGAATTGCATGTCATTTAGCAACACAAGTCATCCAGTTTTTATTAATATGATATTCTAATATCGATCTAGATTACTGCAAAGTGCAACAAGTCTCTTATTTGATTGTTTTAACCATGTAAAACAGTGCTGCATTACACCTACGCAACGAAAAGAGCAGAAGCTGCTGACTGCAGCAAAAGCATTAATAAAAGCTCCGCTGGACTCCCGCTGCTCTCGGCCCACCCTGCTTCATACTACAAAATGTTAATAAAACTTCAATACATTAGCTCATCCATGAACATGATTTCTGCCCAAGTCCATTGGATTGCTTTCTATCGGCTGTGGAGGTGAAGACAAAAACTCCCATGATTCCACGCTCATTCACGGCATCATCAGGCTACGCCTTTGTTTTGAACAAGCGACCTCTAGCGGCGAAAATTACATATTGTGCCTTTAAAACCAACATGAAAAAAAAAAGAGAGTACATTTCTAAGAATCTGGCACCTGAATTTTTACTTTTTGAAAGATTTTTCCATTTCTTAATCATGGAAACTCTAATATGTCATTGGCCCAATTGTGATGAACAAATGTTCACTGTTTATTTTTCTCATCAGTGCCTGAGATGTCCAGGACGCACAGTCGGCCGGACAAATTTCCAAACAATTTTGAGCCTGATAGTGGTAAGTCAAAAACCAGCACAATTTAGTAATCGTTAATCCATGATGTCATTGTGGTTCACTGTATCCTTTGCTCTTCTTTTCCTGTTCTCCTCACAGTTTTGACTGAGCATCAGTTATTTGATGTGTTCAACAATGCCATCGTCTCTCTGTATCGTTCAGAGGATGAGGGTGGAGAGGACTTGGGGGTGGGAGGTGGAGGAGGCTGCTCGGACTCCTCGAGGGGTGGCACAGGAAGTAGCGGTGGAGGCAGAGGAACAGGAAGCGACAGTGGCATTGGTGGCGGAGGGACAGGCGGTGGCAGTAGCAGCAATAGCAGCCCGGCGGGGAGCTCTGGTGGGGCAGCGGGACTGGGGGTGGCCGCTGGCGGCATGACGACCAATGACGCACTGCTGTTCCATGAGAAGTGTGGCACGCTGATCAAACTAAGCAACAATAATAAGACAGCGGAAAGGAGGAGGCCGCTGGATGAGTTCAATAACGGAGTCGTTATGACCAATCGACCACTCAGACACAATGAAATGTTTGAGGTATGAGCCTTTACATTCTAAATGTGATGACAGCCTTTATTAGACAGGAGTTAGTTGTAATATTTTAGGAGGATTTTCTGTGCAAAAAAAAAGGTGTATATAATTATATGCAGAAGTGTAAAAAGTACTAGGGAAAAGTATCAAATTTTTACTAAATGTAAGTATAAACAAAGTAAAGGTTTCCACTTTTAATTGTACAGTATTTAAGGATATTTAGTATTTACCAAGTATTCTATCAAATGTTTTAAAATAAAAAGTCATTTTTTTCTTTGAAATTGATTATTGAAATAGCTGAAAAGAGTAGAAAACACTTTTTCATTAAAGTAGCTATTTAATTTTTTTATTTAATTTTATTTTATTACAAAAATTATTATATAAAGTACAAAAGTTAGAATAGTCTTTAATCACTGTTTACTGCAGTTTTCAAGAGTATACTTTGGAGGCAAGTTGTGTAAATACTGTATATATCAGTTATTTATTTATTTACAAAAATGATTCTTCAAACGCAGGGCTGTCAAACGATTAATCGCGATTAATCGCATACAAAATAAAAGTTTGAGTTTGCATAATATATATGTGAGTAATGTGTGTAAATAATATGTATATATAAATACACACAAATTAATGTATATATTTAAGAGAGATATATTATTTATGTACAAAAAATGTATTTATATATATAATATAAATTATATAAAAATATAAATAAATACATATACTTGTAAATATTTCTCAAATATATACATGGATGTGTTTGTATTTATATATACATAATAATTACACACAGTACACCCACATATATTAGGCAAACTCAAACTTTTATTTTGTATGCGATTAATCGTGATTAATCGTTTGATAGCCCTATTCAAACGTTATATTGCTACACTTGTTTATTTCAGATTCGCATTGACAAACTGGTGGATAAGTGGTCTGGTTCCATTGAGATTGGAGTGACAACCCACAACCCAAATAATCTTGACTACCCTGCAACAATGACCAATTTACGCTCAGGTACACTCTTGATTATTAATAAGCATTTCTCACACAACTATTTCAACTTACATAGCAGGTACATTTGTATTAGCGATGTATGGTGTGGAGATTACTAATGTGTCCGACAGCTCTCTGTAATAACTAAGTCACATTATTTATCACGTTCTTGTCTTTAAGGCACAATCATGATGAGCGGCTGTGGGATTTTAACCAATGGGAAGGGAACTCGTCGAGAATACTGTGAATTCAGCCTGGATGAACTCCAGGTAAGTTGGCTGCTGGATCTGTGAGTCTTATGTTTATCTCATGCAATCTAATACTCAAGATGTTGTCATTTATAGGAGGGAGATCACATAGGGCTGATGAGGAAAGCCAGTGGAGCTCTGCACTTCTATATTAATGGCATTGATCAAGGTGAAAGTGGCACTTCAGATCTCGGAAATAAGAGATTTACACTTAGTTTTGAATTTTCTAAAATACTTTTGCAAAATGATTTTATAGGGGTTGCAGCCAATCAGACTCCTGGCGTAGTGTATGGCGTGGTGGATCTCTATGGCATGGCAGTTAAGGTCACCATTGTCCACAACCATAACCATAGTGACCGTTTACGCCGCAACAATGCCATCATGAGGGCGCTGTCACCTGACGTGGGCCGGCCTCGGCCTGCACTCTCATTGACTCCTGAGCCTGATATCCCGGACCGCTTGCTTTTCCATTCAAACTGTGGGCAGAAGGCTGCAATCATCAGTGATGGCCGCACTGCTTTACGGCCTCAGTGAGTTCATTTAATAAAAAAAAATACTATTTTAATTAACTGATCTCTACCTATTTACATTAATAATAGTGGCACTGCATTGTGGGGGCAGTTCAATGAAATGTTTATCTCTGGCGCAGTGCAACGGATGACTTCAACCATGGCGTTGTGCTTAGCAACCGTCCGTTGCACTCCAATGAGGTTTTCCAGGTGCGCATCGACAAAATGGTGGACAAATGGGCAGGCTCTATAGAAATCGGTGTGACGACTCATAACCCCGCCTATCTTCAGCTACCATCAACCATGACCAACCTGCGCTCAGGTAAGATACTGCCATAACTGCCATAGCCATTTTTTAAAGGGACAATCTATATCATTTAACAAGTACATCGTGTAAATGTGCCAGTCAGATTTAGCCATACAGGCTAATTTTCATCTGTAGTCCCTGCCAGGTTGGTGGTAAAAAGTCCATAAGTACATAAAACATTAAGAATCATGTAAAAGCAACCAGCAAACATAGCCATAACCAGAGCATATTAACACAATTACTTTAAATATAAACAAGCCATTACTTCATATTATGAAGACCCGTTTGATTATCCAATAATAACCACTGTTTTATAGGTGCAGAAAAATAAATAAAATATGTAATTTTTCTTAGTTCGGTGGGTATAGTATTCCAGGTTTGTGCTGCTCTAAAAGAAAAGGCTGACTGCCAAAAAGCACTTCTTCTATGTGGTATTTTACATCCCCTCTAGTAGTAGCTGTAGTAGATGAATTATGATTTTGTCTAATAAACTTTAATAAAATTTACCCATTTTAAAAGATCATATTTAGTTTTTTTTTTTTTAATTATTACTATGATAATATAAATTTTTATCCAATATTTTCAAAGCCAGCTTTTTTAACTTGTTCTTTGAATATAATTTGTGAGTCTATTATTATGCCTAAATATGTATACTTATGCACTACTGATGATCTTCTTCCTGCTACTATAACATCTGGATCTAGATCTTTGTTTGCAAACTTTGAAAAAACATGCATATAGTTTTACCAATATTAAGATGTAAACATGAATAACTGTATCATCAGTATACATCTGGCAATTAACAGTAGATGGACAAACGTCAGGTAGGTCATTGATATTCAAACTGAAAAACAAAGGACCCAATATTGAACCTTGAGGAACACCAACAGGAATAGTGACTATTAGTCTTATGTCTGGTTCGAACACACTGTTTTCTATCATTAAAGTATGATCTTATCAATTTAATTACCTTTAGTGAGAAACTATAATTTGTTAACTTATTAATTAAAACCTCATGATTTACTGTGTCAAATGCTTTTCTTTAAATCCAGGTAGACAGCTCCCATCACAGCTCCTTTGTCCAATTTAGAGTTTATATTTTCTAAAAGAAAACTATTTGCAGTTCCTGTGGAATGAAACCCAAATAGTTACCCACAGGTCACAACTGAAAGCACAGCTGACTGAATAAAGTGCCCATGAGTCAAGGCCACCTTACCTGTAGCATCAA
Organism: Megalobrama amblycephala; assembly: GCF_018812025.1. NCBI lineage: Eukaryota > Metazoa > Chordata > Actinopteri > Cypriniformes > Xenocyprididae > Megalobrama > Megalobrama amblycephala. Next base: position 15,438,925 of record NC_063063.1, on the reverse strand, counting down.
ATGTAAAATTCATGAGTGTTGGCAGATAACTAATCTAACGTTATCTCCACAGGAACCTGGATGATGACAGGAAATGGTGTCATGCACAATGGAACTACAATTCTTGATGAATACGGGCACAACTTGGACCGTTTAAAAGTGAGTTTGAAGTCCAGCTGAACTTGTTTTTAGTCTTTTTGAGAAAGTTTGCTTAAAATGAAAAATTACTCATTCTAATGTCGTTCCAATTTGATCCAAATATGCTGTTATTTTTTTTCTGTGGAACACAAAAGGAGAATTTTGGAAAAACCTTCAAACAGTTATAGGTTTATAGTGACCACTAGTGATGTGCAGAAATTTTGGCAACTAAACATGGAGATCATGATTCTCCCACGATTCTGAACAGACAGCTGAACAAAATAACATGTAATTTACTTTAATTGCTGCAGTCTGTTTAAAATGTTTAATTAATCTGAATTAATTACTTGAAAAAAATTGGTTTGAATAAATGATTCAATGATACAAAGACTTATTCATTACTGGATGAATCAGCATTTTTTTGTTTAACAATCTCTTGATTGAATGATTCAATGACAAATACATTTTTAACAGCCACACGTCGCCACCTGGTGGCGTAACGAAGTAATCAATACAATCATTATTTGAAGCGCCATGTTACTTTCAAAAGGTGATTTACTCTATTTTGATCACTTCTGTAGACATAAGTGTTTATGTCTGAACTATAAATTTTTATCCCAGATCTTCTGTTATAATATGAATATTTATAGCGCAGAAATAACAATACTGTGTGGTTGAAAAGACTTTGTGAAGCGGTTTCATACCTATACATATACCAATACAGCTATACAGCTGCTTTCTCTGGGTCAGCAGCACCGCCAACACAGATTTGAATGTTCTGGTGTGATTTTGTCAAAGGTTCAGTAGACACAGGCAAATCGTTGTCATTAATCAGACCGGGTGGGTGTTTGAAACGAGATTGTAATCTTTTAACGATTAATCGTGCAGCTCTAAGAGGCAGCCAAAGAACTTTACTAGGAATAGTTTATGTCCAGTGAACATGAGTCTAAGCAGTATACAAGTTCATTTATGCAAATTTAATCACTGAAATTTTAGTTTCGGTTTTCATCTAAATAAAAACAAATTTTAAAATTTGTTTTTGGTGTTCAGGCTCAATAGAAGCTGGTCAGTTTTTATAAAACACACTAATCTTCAAAAATGACAGAAAATACACTGAAACTGTGTTCAGTTAAAGGTGCCATCGAATGTTTTTTTACAAGATGTAATATAAGTCTAAGGTGTCCCCTGAATGTGTCTTTGAAGTTTCAGCTCAAAATACCCCATAGATTTTTTTTTATTCATTTTTTTTAACTGCCTATTTTGGGGCATAATTAGAAATGCGCCGATTCAGGTTGCGGTCTCCGCCCCCGGAGCTCGCGCTTGCCTTAAACAGTGCATAAACAAAGTTTACACAGCTAATATAACCCTCAAAATGGATCTTTACAAAGTGTTCGTCATGCATACTGCATGCATGCGTCGGATTATGTGAGTATTGTATACTGTTATATTGTTTACATTTGATTCTGAATGAATTTGAGGCTGTGATCCATGGCTAACTGCTAATGCTACACTGTTGGAGAGATTTATAAAGAATGAAGTTGTGTTTATGAATTATACAGACTGCAAGTGTTTAATAATGAAAATAGCGACGGCTCTTGTCTCCGTGGATACAGTAAGAAACAATGGTAACTTTAACCACATTTAACAGTACATTAGCAACATGCTAACGAAACATTTAGAAAGACAGTTTACAAATATCACAAAAAATATCATGTTATCATGGATCATGTCAGTTATTATTGCTCCATCTGCCATTTTTCGCTGTTTTCCTTGCTTGCTTACCTAGTCTGATGATTCAGCTGTGCACATCCAGATGTTCTGCCCTTGTGTAATGCCTCGATCTTGGGCTGGCATATGCAAATATTGGGGGCGTACACCCCGACTGTTACGTAACAGTCGGTGTTATGTTGAGATTCGCCTGTTCTTTGGAGGTCTTTTAAACAAATGAGATTTATATAAGAAGGAGGAAACAATGGAGTTTGAGACTCACTGTATGTCATTTCCATGTACTGAACTCTTGTTATTTAACTATGCCAAGATAAATTCAATTTTTAATAATTCTAGGGCACCTTTAAGATGCGCAAAACCCAATGAGAATTAGTGATGTCAAACCGGGCATGGTACAAGGATGCTAATTAAATTTCAGTGCTTTAATGGAGGGAAAGATTATCAATCCTATTTTAATAGTGTCTTGAATTTCACCCTCTTCCAAATAATTTTTTTTTTCAAAGATGAACTGTCAATGGTAAAGAGCTGCATGAAATTTCTTTAAAATATTTTTTTTCACAGAAGATAGTCATATGAGTTTGGAATGACGTGATGTGTCTGAATAAATAATGACAAAATTTACATTTTTTGGTGAACTATTCCTTAAATGTCTTCTTGATATCTACCAGGGTAAATTGTATGAGACCTTTATGCCTGCCATAACAATTATAAGTATAGATTCTCGGGAACTTATCCTTGTTTAACTTATTCATGTGACTCATGTGAATGTTTACAGGCTGGAGATACAGTGGGAGTTGTCCGAAAGGAGGATGGGAGTTTGCATTTCTTTGTGAACGGAGTGCCTCAAGGCCCCGCAGCCTGGAATGTCCCGCCCAGCGTGTATGCAGTGGTGGACCTGTATGGACAGGCTGCCCAGGCCACCATCATGGATGATATGGGTGAGAGCAACAAGGATGGAGTAGACAATGGAAAGATGGAAAGATGGTAGACATCCTGAAGTACCCAGGTGTCTTCAGACCTTTAGTTAAAAATCTCCATCTCTCTCTCTTTTAGCTGATCTCCCTCCCTTGCCTGATGACAGTTCTGAGGGCCCTACTGCCATGTCTCCTGGTAGCCCATGTTCAGTTTCGGGGGCTACAGCTGCCAACGACCTGCGCTTTCATCAGCTGCATGGCACAAACGCAGTCATCACTAACGGTGGCCGAACGGCACTTAGGCAGAACTGCCGCAGCGAGTTTAATGATGCCATCGTTATATCAAACAGGTTACTTTTGTTTTAGCATGAACTGCCCTTAGATAATGCTGGTTCGTCCTAATGGATCAGACATTGATTAAATGAATATTTTATGTTTGTGTGTCTTACTGAGCAGGTGCCTTCGGGATGGAGAGCTCTTTGAAATTGTGATTCAGAAAATGGTGGATCGCTGGTCAGGCTCAATAGAAGCAGGTGAGCTTGTATAAAACACCCTTATTTACTATAAAACATCAGTAATTTACTAAAGAAATACCACTGATTATAGGCGCCGATTTATGTTTAGCCTTCCCCTGGCCACGGACTTGAGACTAGCGAATTTTCTCACTCAAACCACTACCTGCTGCTGCTTCTGATTGCTTTTAGAGGGAAAAGCTGCCCATAACTTCTGGTCTAGGATCAGTTTTCTCCATAATAATAGCATATTGACAAAACAGATTTGGCAAACAATCCAGTGCGTATCAGTGGGCCTGTTTACTCCTGGTCACTCATGCGTTTTTACTGATCGGATAACAACTTGATTTGTTAAAATGGTTCCATTTACACTTGACGACAAAACGCACATAAATCCGATCTTCAATTCCCGCGCTATATGCAAATTCACGTCAATGAAAGCAACAGATATGAGCTGCATTTCATTTATTACCATCAGCTAATTTCAAGATCAAAGACCACAATAGGAGAAGGAGCGGCATCAGCACTGGTAAGATCATTTAGTCTCACTACTTTTAATTAAGATGATTGTGTGTTGAGCGTCTTGCGGCAGTTTGCGCGTCGGCTTGCTGAAGAGATACACGGCTACTCATCTGCGGCGATGCGTGTTGCAGTAGCGCTGTCATATCTGGCTATAATATCATGTTTATTTTTTTACATTTTGGGAGGAGTAAAATTTACATACATTGCCTATAGAAAATCATCTTACCCCTCTGAAATAGTTAATTTGTTGTACAACCTGAAATCAAAACCCATTCCAAAAAAAAACTTTTTCAGCTTTATTTACAAACTTTGCAATTTCAAAAGTACTTTACTTTACTTTGAAACTTTACAATTTCAAAGTAATGAAAGAAAGAGCAACAGTTCTGAAAATTAATAAAAAACTGAAAAACTATAATAACATGGTTGGAAAAGTCATCAGTCCCCTGATTTAATACTTCGTAGAGCCACCTTTTGCTTTAATTACAGCAATCTTTTTGGATATGTCTGTACTAGCTTTGCACACCTAGATTAGGGAATATTTTCCCATTTTTTGTCTTGTAGAATTGCTCAAGTTCAGTCAAATTCTGTAGTGAGGGGCAATGGACTGCTCCAGTTTCTCCTGTAATGCATTTTAGACCACCTTTTAAAGAGGATTGAGTGATAGGATTTAAATCCGTCTCGAAAGCGTTTCGGAGGGCATTTAAACCTGGTCTTTTCACGATCGGATAGTTGTCGATCAAAGAAAACGCATTAAGTGGACCAGGTGTCAGGCCCTGTGTTTGTTGGCCCTGTGTTTTTTATGTACGTCTTTTGCAGCGTTGAGCAATGCAGCCAATTACAAACATATCTGTTGATTTCTTGAATGCAATGGCCAATCAGAGGTGTTTGTTTTATTAGTACTGAACAAAAACTTTGCAGGCTCACAAATCCTCTCATTAAAACAAAGTGTAGACATTATATAAATAAGAGATTCATTGTGCAGTCAGCTTCATTATTACAGAACTTTGTGAGATTGCGATGAACTAAGACTGACAGATTTTTAGTGATTATAATGGGAGCGCACTGTGCACTTTCTGCATGCAAAATCGTGCATACGGTATGCTTGCTTTTTCTGTTAAAATTAACAGTGTTTTGTGAACGTAGACGCTTTAATAACAAATAACTTTATCGGGAGCATTTATGCTGGAATGTGTAGGATGTGTGGCGACACGTAAATTGAAACTATTAGGCTACAAGGAAATGTATGATTTGATTTGGTTCACCCTCCGTCTATGATTCCCAACCAAGCTAAATCTCACATTCTTTCTATGAGTGTTGTCGCAAGTAGGGCTGCAACGATTAATCACGATTAATCGTTTGCAAAATAAAAGTCTGTGTTTACGTAATATATATGTGTGTGTTCTGTGTATAATAATTATGTATATATAAATACACACACATACAGGTATAACGTTTAGAAATATATGCATGTATAAATATATATATATATATATATTAGGGGTGCAACGGTTCAAATTGCTCACGGTTCGGTTCGTATCACGGTTTTAGGGTCACGGTTTCGGTACGGTTCGGTATGTGCTATGTTTAGGGAAAATAGGACTATTGTCAAATAAAAATAAAGAAAATAAGAACAAACAATCAAACTACAAGCAACATCACAAAAAAGTACAATAAAGCAAATATTCAAATAAAATAAACAGTGCTTTTCAGGTTTTTCAGGTATCTCAGTAGTTTTCAGGTACAGAAAATGGATAAAGTAATCAAATATAAAATAACACTGCATATTATCTTTACTGTATAAAATAAATAAAGATGAATCATTATTGAAGTTACAAAAACTATTCAGAGCAGTGAGCGATTTCTCTTTATTTGTTGTTTGATTTAACATTAAAAACAGGCAGCAGGAATCGTTTTTTTCTCTTTAAGACATGCACGATCCAGTACATTATTACACATGCGCTGTCTTTCTCGACTAATATACGTTCACTTAAGACATAACCGACTATGTTTGCTAGGATATTCACCAAGACGGCCATGCTGACATAATTTTTGCATGAATTTGTCCGCTGAAGTGCAAGACTTGAAAGAGAACTCCGTATTTGCGCGCTGACTGAAATAAGCGTGTGCGCGCTTCGGATGAGCGCACACAAATCTTCTCACAGCGCGTGCGAGTTCTCTTTCGCGTCTTGTTCTTGAAGTTTAAATCAGCAAGGCTTAAATGAGTTTAGTTTAAACACAGATAGCAACGTGTGCTGTTCAGGTCTCACCTGCGCTCGCGCGCTATCAACACCAGGGTGATGACGGCGTAAATGACTGGACATTAGAGCATATGGCACTCGCAGTTAACAGTTTACAAAGAGTGACTGTTTTGTCCACACTTTTTGATTATCGTTGTTGTAACGTTTTGCTCATCCATCGACTGAAACATACATTATCTGAACTCTGTCTGTTTTCCACGTTGCTATTTTAAACAAACCATATTAACGAATAGATGCGTCGTCATTCGAGCTGGACCGCGGTGCAAGTGCGTACCGAACCGTAAGTGGAGAACCGTACGGTTCGATTTTTTACCGAGAACCGTTGCACCCCTAATATATATATATATTACATATAAACATAAATATTTTATATATAAATATAGCTTTTTTCTTAAATATATACATGAATGTGTGTGTATTTATATATACATAATTATTATACACAGAACACACACATATATATAACACAGACTTTTATTTTGCAAACGATTAATCGCGATTAATCGTTGCAGCTCTAGTCGTGAGTCGCTCTCTTGCTGATATAGTTGATGATTTTGGAGTTAATAATGTAAATTGCAATTTATCATCGTGCACTAAAAAAAGTGCACGATGGTTATGTTGTTATGCTAAATATAAAACGGTAGAATTGTTTGTATTTATGACCCACTGGGACCCGCTGTGAGATCGACCAATCAGACAGGTTCCCGAATCTCATTCGTTTTTTTGATTGGATAAAATGAATCTTGAATAGCTTGTATTTTTCCGTGGGATCGGCGCCTATGCCACTGATTCACTAAAAAATACTTATGAATCACTAAAGAAATACCTCTGATTTGCTTAAGAAATACCACTGATTCATTTAAGAAATACAACTGATTTACCAACAAAATCTATAAATCTTATATTTATTAAAAAATTACTGGTTCACAAGAGTCATTTGTTCGGGAATGTGCTGTAGTGCGGGAAACACTGTCAGAGTCATTTCGTTTGGTGTTCCGTCTGTATCGGTAGAAAAATACTGGTTTCCAAGAAAATGTAAAAATGTAACCTGGATCTGAATTAGAAACTGTTGTTGATTTTTTTGTTTTGTGCATAGGAGTTACAGCGATCAGACCAGAGGAACTCGAGTTCCCTAATACAATGACTGACATTGACTATGACACATGGATGTTGAGGTGAGCAGTTGTTTAATGGATTTCCATATTATACACAGCATAAAAATCCTAAAATCATAAACAAAATTTGTCAGACTGATACCTTGCATCTATCCTTGTTCTTTCTCTTCCGTAGTGGCACAGCGATCATGCAGGATGGGAATACCATGAGGAATAACTACGGCTGTGACTTAGACTCTCTGACCACGGGCTCGAGGATCGGGATGATGCGTACAGCTTCTGGAGACCTGCATTACTTCATCAATGGACTCGACCAGGGTGTAGCTTGTACCGGGCTGCCATCGGGTAATTTTCAAGGGAACTGGTTCACCCAACTTTATGTAACTGTGGCTATGTTTCCACCCACCAAATTTGATGCGAATTTTGGGTTATCGCATTTAAAAAACACTGGATGGAAACGGCAAGATGTGCATAAAAATGTATGCACTCAATTGAGGCCTTTTTTTTTTTTGTCCAATAAGAAGACATGGGCTTAAACTACGATAGAAACACGTTTACAGAATAAATCCCTTGATTTATTCCACAAAAAGACTTCGTGGCTTCACCTCAGCAGAGGATGTGATTGCATAACTGGACTAAGCAGTGGACCAATTTTACTGCACAACATCTTAAATGTTGGTTTGGTCATACTGAAATGCCTGAGTGAAAGTCTGTCAACAGAATGGTGGGTTATAATGACATATTAGAACTGTCTCACACGATTGCATTCCCAAACACTAGGTATCTACCTCTAGGTATCTACCTCACAGTGGCTTCCCTGATTGCAGCAACTTCCATTTTTATCACAAATATTTTGGCCCAAATTCCCAGGAAGTGATGATTTTGTTCTCTTGAACACATGGAAAAGAAATAATGCTGTATTCGCAAATGTTTTATGCAATATTCCAATTTTGCACATAAGTTAAATTTGAAACTTTGAATGGAAACATAGCTATTGTCAGTGACTTCATATTATTTCAGAACTTAGTCATTGAAAATTTTCCATCCTCCTTCTTGTCTTTCCTTCCTTCCTGTCTTTTTTTAGAAGTATATGCCGTGATCGATCTTTATGGTCAGTGTGTGCAAGTGTCCATTACAAGTTCTTCCGGCCCTCTGGATAACAGTCTGTGCACCAGTAACATCACAGAGAAAAGCTTCCCCATACACTCCCCAGGTATTGTGCTTGCACAGTATATTTGCTTGTGAGGCGGAAGTATTTTATTAAGATTAGAAAAAACATTTTAAAATGAGTTCTAGATCATTTAAACCTGGCCTAAACATGGTCTTAACATATCTTTTGTGTCTTTGTCACCCTCTAGTGGCAGGGGTTGCTCATCGCCTGCACAGCAAACATGGTAAGAATGTGGTGTTATTAGGAGATGGTTGCCAAGCACTGAGAGTCGGGGGATATGCTCATGGAATTGTCTTTAGTGCGAAGGAGCTCAAGACGGATGAATTGTTTGAGGTGAGATATGGAACATTCTTTAATCTACAGCTGAAAAACTGAAGCAATGCTGAAGCATGCATTGATACATTAACTAACATTAAAAAAAGGTAGTTAGTTCATGTCAGCTCGGGTCCATTAAATAATATTAACAGGTACAACTTTAGATTTTAATAATGTATTAGTAAATGTTTGAAATTAACAATATCTAAGTTTGAGGAATGCTTTAGAAGTATTTTTGGTAATACATTTTAAGGTGTTTTTGTCACAGTGTAATACATAATAAATACATTTAAGTACTAAGTAATATTAATTAACATGTACATGTCTACAGGATGTACTTGTGTTAGGATTGGAGTTTGGTTTAGGGTTAGTTGCATGTAATTATGCAGAATTTATAGATAATGTTAACATATGGATCCTGATTGTAAAGTGTTACCAAAAATGTTATTGTCTTATTCGTATGTGGTCCTGATGTTCTTCTAGGTGAAAATCAACAAGGTAGATGACAGATGGTCTGGTTCCCTTCATGTGGGTTTGACCACCCTGCAGCCCCCCGACCTACCATCCTGCCCTCTCAGCGGCCTCTCGCCTTCGCTTACCCAGCTCAGGTCAAAGGTCACCTGGGTTCTCGCCGGCTCTGAGGTCAGACGCAACGGAGTGCTGCAGAGACAGAACTACGGCTGCTCTCTAGATCGGCTAACGGTAAGAGATTTATGGCCCATTCACGCCAAGGATGATAACTATAATGTTTGAATAATTATTGTAATTCTATGACAGTAGGAAAGGTCCACACCATAGCTATAAAGATAATGACAGAAAATTTAAGGCAGAAGATGACTAAACGGAAGGTTAATGTGTGCTGGTGTGGACACTAATATAGTTATCTTTATAGTTTTTGTTTTACTCGTAAAAGGCAGAGATGGAATCTGCTGGCTTTTTGGAATTTTTTTGCAGTTTTTTTTTTTTTTTTTCTTTTCTTTATTTACATTCACACTACCATTTGGGGTCTATAAGATTTTTTTAAAATGTTTTTGAAAGAAGTCTTGTAGTGAAATTAGCTCAACGGGGAAATATTAATAATTATTCATAACTCATTATGATTATTAATTATGATTAATTATGAATATTTGAATCAGTTAATCAGATTGACTTGATGTAGCTACATTAAAAATACAATTAATAAATCAGTTCATCCTGTGAACACTCAGTATTGATTATTAATTAATTCTAAGAGAATAGTATTTTCTTGGCCACAGAAAAATAATTCGTTCTTAGCATCATTAGCAAAGACAATCTATTGCAGACAGAGAGTCAGAACAAAATATGTATTGTGCACAAGTTTTATTAACTAAATCACGAACACAAACACATACATACACACAAGTCAAACGTACATGGGTAAAATAAGGAATGATAGAGTGAGACCGGAAATGGGAAACGGGAGGAGCTATGGAGAAGAGTCAAAAACCTGGAAAGAATCATCAGTATTCATTACAAAGCTCCTTTGTTAACAAAGTAGGTTCACTACTTTAACTAACTAGCAGCAATTTAGTGTATCGTACAATACTTGCATTAGGCTTCTGCCTTTTTGGAGAGCGCCTGGATACATTGTTGCTGTAGGAAGTCCTGAGAATTCAGTCCGATGGTGCTGAAGTTGCAATCGATGTCTTCTGCGTTGAATGGAGAACCGATGACAAATTTGCATGGTTAGTTGGAATCTTAGTGGGAAAGAGTCCTTTTCTCTCCTAGTTAAGCATATGGCTGGGGTGCAGGGCAGGCCCAGGCCTTGCGGGTCCACAGGCAGCACCTCCACAGATGCAGTTTTGGTCAGATCAGCAAGAGAGCGGGAGGAGCATTGTGCGCTGGCTTTTAAGGTCCGGGAGAAGTCCCACCTCCCAGGGTGGACCTGACCATTGAGGAAAGAGGAATTTCTTTAGCGGGAGCTTCCATTGTGGGGAAGTTTATGGCTCTTGTCTTTGAGCATGATTAAACTGTCTGAGTTGTTGAAGAAGAAACTATTAAAGATTCTTGTAATACTGATGTGTTGCACAGGTATCGACATATCATATACACAAGCATTTAAATCTTCAAAATACAAACTCATAGGCACCAAACTTGGTATAGGGTAGAGGTGTGCGCAGGACAGTTTTTTTCGTCCCGCTCCCGCAAGGTTCTATTCCGCATGCACCCGCTCCCGCCTAAAATTCACTCTGTGTTCACCCGCTATCTGCATATAGTGATTTTCTTCCTGACCCGAGGGGTCCCGTTAAAGGTGCTACAGAGGATTTCGTCGACTGAGAAACCAAAGACTGTTACTGTGTTTTTGAAATGAGCGCATGCGTAAGAACAACCCCCCTCCTTCACAGCTCATTTCGAGGGAACGCCTCCCAAAACTCGTGCACGAGCATTGGAACACGAGTGTTTACCACCGGTATTCGCTGTATCGTGTTAGTGGATTCATTATGTCGGACTCACCGCAGGTAACTCATAATCTGCAGTTGTTACTCCTGTCTCCTGACAAAAACATTGCATGCGGCGCCTGTGGAGTGTGGAAAGTTACTGGAGCGCGCAGCCGCGCACGTCTCTCACAAGGAACGTCATGGCAGTGATTGACAAGCCAGAGGGCCAATCCGCGCACGTCTCTGACAAGGAACGTAACGGCAGTGATTGACAAGCCAGAGGCCAATCGTTTACGCGATGATCGCGTAAACGATTGGCTGATGTTTTTAAGGCCCTACCTCGTGCACAGATGATGTATATTAATATTATTCCTTTCAGTGCACCTAATAAATAGTCTTTTATCAGTTAGTAAAGACAGTTTCAAGTAATATTGCAAAAATGTATAAAACAAAACATCCTCTGTAGCACCTTTAAATTGTTCTCGTGTTTAAACTTCCCCTAAAGAAAGAGAGTGATCAGGGATAACAAATATAAAATGTTGCATACCATATACAAGATTTGTATTTGTTATTTGTCTTATGATGCTGTCAACACCCTAAAAAGGTCAGAGAAAAAATGTCACAAAAAATAATAGGCTAAATATCACAGAGAAAAATAGGCTAAATTAAAAAGCCTACAACATGTCCCTCAAAACTATAGGCTAAGCCAAAAATACATAAACGAAAACTGTTGTCTTACTAGATACTGCAAAATTAAATCTTTTTTAACATCCACGCAAGAACAGAATTACGCTGACTGACGACCGTTTCAGAACATCTCCAAAATCCGATCACAAAAGTTGAATGTTCTCTGAAGGTGCACTCGCACAGACCTCTAATGCAAAGAACATATCTTGCCAGGTTTCTCAGGACAAGGAACTGGGGACTGTGTGAACGCTACCACTGCAGAAAGTTTTGTTAACTTCAAGTTCAAGCACAGATGCGCTGATGTCAAAGCATCTCGGGAGTGACCGGGTTATTGTCAGACCGCCTGCTTTCACCTAAAGTACACTATAGTTACCGCCTTTCATTCAACATTTAATCCCGCACAGCAAGAATTCTTATCGGGTCCCGCGGTTCCCGCAGGAGAGCCGCAGGAATGCAGACCGTCTAGTATAGGTTGGTTTACGATAACCCATTGGTTCTTTTTTATCCTAAAATATGCCCAACACAAAATATCATACAGAAGATGCTGCACAAAACAGTTATAGTCCTAAACACAATGTCCTGGGATGCATGTTCATTTATATATTAGTTCATCTATAAATTAATGCAGGAAAGTCTCTTTTGAGGGCTATGGGTTTCTTTGCCTCTGCTTTTCCACGTGGCCACACACTTGGGGCAGTAAACTAAGCCTTATTTGATGGGCCATGGTAACTGAGGCCCTTGCACAGGCTGGTCCATGGGGGAGGGTCCCTGCAGGCCTCAGAGTAAGTTTTTTAAAGATTATTTGTTAAATATGACAAATATTGTGCCTGATTTGTCTCAGTCGTTACAGTCTCTTATGCTTACCAAGGCTGCATTTATTTGATCAAAAATACAGTAAAAACAGTCAAATTGTGAAATATTATTACAATAAAACCTTTTCTATTTTAATACATTTTAAAATGTAATTAATTCCATTGATGGCAAAGATGAATCCATCTTGTGTGTGTGTGTGTGTGTGTGTGTGTGTGTGTGTGTGTGTGTGTGTGTGTGTTCTTGTATAAATGGTTTATGAGAACACAAATGTGTATAATAACATGGGTATTACAATGTAAACATGGTTTATGAGGACACTTCCTGTGTCCCTCGTAAACCAATATGGCTTAAAAAAACATACTAAAAGGTGTTTTTTTGAAATTTCAAAAAATGCAGACAGTTTTCTGTGATCGGTAGTTTTTAGGGTAGGGGTAGTGTAGGGGGATAGAATATACAGTTTGTACAGTATAAAAAACCATTACATCTAAGGAGAGTCCCCGTTAACCACATAGACAAGTATGTGTGTGTGTTTCTTTTTTTTCCCTTTTGTGTCCATTGAATTCTATGTTTGTTTATTTATTAAAAACAAATTCAAGACCGGTTGGGGTTTGAGGGGAATCTCAATTCCTAAATTGTGCAGAATTAGTATTCATCAGAGCTAAAAATACTGCACTCCTATTGGTAGCTGAAAGTATAAACATTTGCACAAAATATTTAATAAACCAACACACAAGGGACAGATGTGTTCAGTTTTGTGAATGATTGGTATCTACATTCTCTTACACCTCTCTTCTTTGTTTATCGTAATTATAGGTGGGAAATCGTGTTGGGGTGAAGAGATGCAGCGACGATACAATGCACATTCTCATTGATGGAGAAGACATGGGACCAGCAGCCACTGCAGTGGCGAAGGTACCAGTATCTTTCTATATCTGTTAGTGGTGAACGTGATTTTTTTTTTTTCAGTTGTATGGTCTGCTCACCCATGTTTATACCGCATGTTTCAGAACGTATATGCAGTTTTGGACCTGTATGGAAAGGTGACGGCCGTGTCCATTGTCAGCTCCACGTTAGTTGAAGATTCGGAAAGTGTGAAAGCTCCCTCGCTCTCATCCGACAGCTGCAGCGAGGGAGAGGAGGACAGCACTCCTGTCAGAGAGGTGTGCAATCTCAAAGCATCATATTTTATATATACTGTTATATTTTAATCTCACACTTAAATCGTATTTTTTATTTTTTTCCCCAACTCAGTGTGAGACTGAGCCTCCACTGGCTCCCACAGTCATGACGTTTTTAGAGAATCATGGAAAAAATATCCAGCTGTCCAATCAGAACCTGACTGCTGCCCGGGTGTCCAGCTACAACCAGGGACTTTTGGTCACAGCGCAAGCTTTGCCCCGCCAGCAGCTCTTCCAGGTGTGTGTGTGAGTGTGTTTGGAAGTGACAGACAGTGTCAATAGCTATGTTTCCATCCAATGTTGTGAATTTAACTTGGAAAATGGCATAAAATCTTTGCGATTAAAGCATTGTTTCCATCCCATGTGTTCAAGAGAACAAAATCTTCACTTCCTAGGAAATCGGTGCAAAATATCTGCAATAAAAATAGAAGTTGCCGGAATCGGGGGAAGCTACTGTGGCTCTTTTTTCCTACATCATAACTTGCGTCTCAGATGGCGCATACGAAACGCAATAAATGCTGTCATGTTATCTTGCGTTCGGAGGCGGATGTGTGGTTTTGGGAATGCAATCATGTGACACTGTTCTGGGAGGTCACTATATAAACACTATTTTGATGACAGAATTTGAGATTCAATGAAATTGGTCAGCTGGTTATTCCAGTTATTACATAGGCAAAGTCACAAGTTTTTTTTTTTTTTGTTTTTTTTTTGCACATTGAGGGATTTATTCTGTAAATGTGTTTTCATCATAGTCTATGCGTAGATTATCCACCTCAATTGAGTATTTAAGTTTTTGATCACATTTTTTTACATTTATGCACATCTTGGCATTTCCATTCCAGATTTTTTTAATGCGACAAACCAAAATTTGCATTAAAATAGGCAGATGGAAACATGGCTTGTGTGATGCTAATTGTTTCTCCATCTCTTTCTCAGTTTCAGATAGACCGATTGAATCCATCATGGACGTCCTCCCTGTCACTGGGTGTGATTGGTCATTCACCAGACCGTCTAAACTTTCCTTCCACAGCTTGCTGCCTTAAACGCTCAGTCTGGCTGCTGCAACGAGACTCTGTTTTCCACAACTCGCTGAAGGTGACATTCAGTTTTATCCTCCTATCCCTGATCCTTACATCCTTATTTTGTCTCTGTGCTTTTACTTCATTCCTCTCATATTTATGTTTTTTATTTTATTTTCTGATTTTTGTGTGCTTAATGTCCAGTTTCTTTACATTATTAGTATCGTTCCTAACCTCATTCTCTCTCTTATTTCCTCAGATTTGTGAGAACTATGGTCCTAACCTCGACACCTGTCCTGAAGGGACAGTTTTGGGGCTGTTGGTGGACGGTAGTGGTTGTCTCCATCTGTTTGTTAACGGCATGGATCAGGGCGTAGCAGCCCAGGACATCCCGAGTCCCTGTTATCCACTCATTGACCTTTACGGCCAGTGTGAACAGGTCAGAACCTATAACTGTAATATCCTGTAACTAATTAGGCCTCAACAAAAATGTTTCTTATTTTATTTCCCCTGCCGACATTTTCACAGGCTACACCACAAAAAATAGTATTTTAAGTATATATATATATTTTTTACATCTTTTTATGAAAGGCAGAAAATATTAATATTTTTAATGAAAGTTTTTTTATTGATATAATATTAAATATTTTTACGTGCCCTGCTAACATTTTCACAGGCTGCACAACAAAGAAAGTAGTTATATCTTAATAAATAGTTAGTTAATAGTCATTTAAGATAAATAAATAAATAAATTATTTTTTTGATTCAACATTTTCACAAAAAAAACTGTAATTTGAGTATTTTATTTTACATATTTTTATAAATGTCAGAAAATATTTACATGAAACATTGTAATTATTAATGCTATTTTATATAATATTTACTGTTTTACTTACCCTGCCAACAATTTTAAAGGTCTTATCACAAAAAAGTGTAAAAAAAAAAAAATCTTTTTTATATATAAAACACTATTAAACATTTTAAACATTATTTTATATGATATTTAATATTGTTATCTGCCCTGCCAACATTTTCACAAAAATGAGTAACTTGAGTAATTAAAAAAATTTTATATTTCTTGTCAGAAAATACTAGTTTTATTAAACATTTTGTTATTAATGTTGGTGTCATTATTATTATAGCCTATTTATATTTGTAATATGTCAATAATATGAGATATGTTAATATATTGGTGTAAATATATATATATCATAATGGTCTCCTTATGAAAGCTTTGTTTAGATGCACAGGAAATGATTGTCTCCTGTTGGTGTTGTATACTTAGGTGACTATAGTGACAAATCACGTGCCGGTGGTTGGCGGGGAACGAGGAGACATGCGTTGTCAGGGTGACATGGAGAAGGCTGATATGGTGGATGGTGCGTGAAGTTTTGACCTCATGTCTTACAGTGACTTTTGTTGTC
This sequence comes from Megalobrama amblycephala, assembly GCF_018812025.1. NCBI lineage: Eukaryota > Metazoa > Chordata > Actinopteri > Cypriniformes > Xenocyprididae > Megalobrama > Megalobrama amblycephala. The sequence continues at coordinate 15,422,753 of NC_063063.1, read as the reverse complement.
ACTCTGCTTTACCCGTACATGCGTGCTGTCTGTTTGTGGCAGGTATAAAGGAGAGTGTCTGCTGGACGCCACCTCCTGAGGTCAACCCCAATAAGACGTGCGAGTATCAGGCGCTATGCTCTAGATTCAAAGACCTGCTCACACTGCCCGGTACGACTGCATTACACCAATAAAGCTTTTTGGGCACAGACTGAATATGAACTCTCTTATTTGCAATTTTACAGCACTTTTCTGATTTTTTTCTGATGGTATATTTACTGAAAGTCTTGCCGTCCCACCTCGTCCACTTTTTCAGATGGTTACTTTAATGAGGATGCAAAGTACAACCTATGTTACTGTGAGTCCTGTCACAAATTAAGAGGTGATGAGGCCTATTACAAGCGAGGGGAGCCTCCCAGAGACTACGCTCTGCCGTTCGGCTGGTGCCGCTTTGCACTCCGGTCAGTTGCATTTAAATTAATTTAAGCTCTGATAATATGCATATTATTTAGTATTAATTGCTTACAAAGACTTCTTGTCTGTATTTTAACAGAATCAAGACCCACTGTGAAGTCTCCAATGCCTTCAAAAAGTGGCATATCGCGTACCATGGCACTAGTGTCGGCTCCCTTAGACGCATCCTGGACCATAACCAGCTCTTGTCAGGTTAGTAACCACCAAGCAAAACGTTTTGTTTTCGTTGATCTGATAATGAAATGCATGAATGTGTGAATTAGAGGGAGATCAGAATATTTTTGCACAGCTGAGCTTCTCTGTTTTCCCCTGAGCAGAATCGTCCTCCATTTTCTCTTCCTCCCCGGTGAAGACAGAGGGTCACGGCAGCTACGGGGAGCCCGAAGAGAACAGCGCACCAGAGCGAGAGATTCCACGTGTGCAGCTTTCTCCAACAATGCGCTACTCTGGCCTGGAGGCCTTTGCCCCCAAAGTGCAGTAAGTCAATGGCGGTACTTCCAAAGAAGAAGATCAGAGAGAATATTGCATGATTGTCTAGAAAGTGCCCATATTATGCATTTTTAGATATTACCTTTCATGTAGTGTGTAATATAGCTGTATGTGAGTGTAAAAGGTCTGCAGAGTTTCAAAGCTCAAAGTGCATGATAAATGGAAGAAAGAACTGATTCTGAACTGCCTGAAATGAGTCAGTAGTAATTCCTGTCAAATGTCAGCCTATGGTCTTCATTGGCTGCCCACCAACAACGTCTACTTTGACCTGCTCTCAAACACTGTAGTTGTAGCTGAGGCCTGGAAGCATTTGGTTTGTGTGTTGTTGTTTTTTTTTTATAGAGGTTAAACAGATTGTCGTTGATCCATGATTCCGTACGGACCAGGCCCCACGGTTTGGCACAGATTTGCAGATTAATTCGCAGATTAATCGCAGATTAATTTGCGATTAATTCGCAGATTAATCGCAAGTTTAACCAACATAGAGTGAAAGTTTATAATTTGCACGTGTTTTGTCTTTCTAGTTTACATATTCAATAGATTTTAAACCATTCCACCGCTAGAATAGGCAAAAGAGAATTTAATTCGGTACTCAAATGCTGTTATCTGTGCGCACAGCTGCACACACTCGAAGTGTGCACACAAAGACAGGTGCGTTTCAGATTTGATTCCTCTTTGATTGATTCCTCTTTCGCATCTCCTTGCACTTGGATGGACATATACACACAAAATTGTCAAAATACCCATCTCTGCAAAGTCTCGTAAACACAGTCGCTTATGTCTTAAAGGGTTAGTTCACCCAAAAATGAAAATAATGTCTTTTATTACTCACCCTCATGCCGTTCTCCACCCGTAAGACCTTCGTTTATCTTCGAAACACAAATTACGATATTTTTGTTGAAATCCTATGGCTCCATGAGGCCTCCATAGCCAGCAATGACACTTCCTCTCTCAAGATCCATTAATCTACTAAAAACATATTTAAATCAGTTCATGTGAGTACAGTGGTTCAATATTAATATTATAAAGTGACGAGAATATTTTTGGTGTGCCAAAAAAACAAAATAACAAATCATATAGTGATGGCCGATTTCAAAACACTGCTTCTTGAAGCTTCGGAGCATAATGAATCAGCGTGTCGAATCATGATTCAGATCGCGTGTCAAACCGCCAAACAGCTGAAATCACGTGACTTTGGTGCTCCGAACCGCTGATTCATAACGCTCCGAAGCTTCATGAAGCAGTGTTTTGAAATCAGCCATCACTATATAAGTCGTTATTTTGGTTTTTTTGGTGCACAAAAAATATTCTCATCACTTTATAATATTAATATTGAACCACTGTACTCACATTAACTGATTTAAATATGTTTTTAGTACATTAATGGATGTTGAGAGAAGAAATGTCATTGCTGGCTATGGAGGCCTCTCTGAGCCATCGGATTTCAATTAAAATATCTTAATTTGTGTTCCGAAGATTATCAAAGGTTTTACAGGTGTGAAATGACATGAGGGTGAGTAATAAATGACATTATTTTCTTAAATTACATTAATTTCTGTCATTAAGTACTCATCTTGGAACACAAATTAAGATATTTTTTATGTAATCCGAGGGTATCTCATCCACACATAGGCAGCAACGTCATTGCACCTTTTGATGTTCAGAAAGGTAGTTATACATGGTTAAAATAGTCAATGTGACTACAGTGATTCAACCTTAATGTTATGAAGACAAAACAAAACAAAATTAATTACTTTATTCAACAATTTGAACCATTGTCATATGCAGTGAACTCAGTGTAGGCTTCCTTGTTTACGTTCAGCGCTTCCAGGTTCTGTGTCAGAACGCCGACTCAGTATTGGCCGAAGCTGAATACGTGAGCAGCACGACTCATGCATGTGATGCTGACACAGGATCTGGCCAATGAGCCGGCATTTGGACGCAAACAAGGAAGCCTCGGGGCCTCGAATTGATACAGTAAAACCGATGCCATCGTTACTGTTCGTATCACTGTATATACAAGTGCTGAGGAAGCTTTCAGAGCTGAAAGTTACTTATGGTAATGGCCCATATTTTTTTTCCGACATGCGCTGTAAGCGGTAGACCAATCACAACAGAGCAGAGAAGGTTCTCAGAAAGCAGTGGTTTAAAGAGACTGAATCGTTTATCTAATTGTTTCAGACACAGTGAGAAAAGAGGTGGTGCTGTATATTATAATACTCCAATATTACAATAGGTTTACATGCATCCAAGGTCAAAAAACACTTTAATATTATAAGAAAATTAGTATTTTTGGACCTTGGATGCATGTTAACCCATAGAACAAAATGAGGAACCTTTTTAAAATAGCATAATAAGGGAACTTTTTTCTGTGCAGATTCCGAGACCCACGTTCCCTCCGCTGTCACCAGGCCCAGGTTGGCTTCCAGGTGTGCGTACGGCCAGGCTCGTACAAAGTGGGGCCGACATCGCTGGGGATCAGCGAGCCCCTCGACCCTCGATTCAGCAATGCAGAAATCGAGTGGATCACCAAGGAGAAAGGAGGCACGCTCCTGTACGGCCTGCTCATACGGGTGGAGTAAAAAGAGACTCGAGCGAGGATATCAGCATCATCTTCCTCACTATCAACCAAATTTCAGCGCTGAGGCGTTGAGGAGTTAGCATTATTTTGCTGCCCGGACTCATTCATCTCTGCATGTTTCAGACATACTTTTGTGTTCGTTGCATTTTGAAGGATGGTGATGATAATCTCCAGAGACAAAGACACTGCCTGCACTTTATGTTTCGGACACTGGTGGGCGATTTTTAGTCTTTCTCATTAAATTCACTCGCTCAGCAGGCTCTCCATTATTTTTTTTTTCTGTCTCTTCATACATCTAAATCTATGTATCATCCCCTCAGATTTTTTTTTTTTTTTTTTTTTGCGCTTTTGGAGCCTGTTTTCACAGAAATAAAACTGGACTGGAGCAACACAAAACCACCTATTCATAGCACAGCCCTGGATTTATACTCGTGTTTTTCTTAAGACTTGCAACGGACAAATCAACCTGGAAATAACCAAGACCTGTTTCAACAACAACAACGTTAAGAAATGTCAGCAAAATCACCTAATCAGGAAGAGACTCAGTGTTACTGTTGTTTATTTCATCGCTTTGTTTACTCACTTTACAGATTCTGCTCTATATTTGGTTTTTATAGCTGTGTATTTATTCACAATTGACAGTACATGCAGTGTTTAGTGGATTAAAATGACTACATAAAGACAGGAAGCTAAGAAATGTCTCGGATGGCAAGAAATTTTTTTTTAATTGTGAATACACGGATATAACCGTCTGTAACCATCTGTGGAGTGGGACTCTCCATCTAACCTATTAAACCCGTAAAATCAATTTTTTACTTTAATTGTTGCAAAAGTACATAATTTAACTGAATGGATGCATAAAACAGAATTTCGCCCTCACCCCAAAGCACTAAAAAGAGCTGGAGAAGAGATTTATTAAGCTATAAGTGTATTTGTGTGTCTGTTTCGGCCAAATGCGTGTCTTTGCATCGTTCGCTGCCCATTATTTAAGGTCAATCACCTGTGGGAGTTCTTGTCTTATGTTTGACATGCTTCACTGCTTTAGACGTTGTTTACACGTGTTGTGTTTGGGTTTGTCTTCTGTTCTGAAGTAACGTGTGCTGATAAGCCCATTCGTTTACTCACAAACTTTATTGTAAGAACTAGGGTGTAGGTGTTTCTGAAATTAATGGTGGCAGGTACAAAAAAAATCAAAAGGTCTGTTTATTTTCTACATTCAACATCCTGTTCAACAGGAAGGACTGTTTATTCAACTATCAGGTTGATGTGCCTGAACTCATGAGGAATCATGGGAATTGAAGTCATCTACTCAAATACCTGACCCCAGGATTGGTGTTTACACTGGGAATGTGATTTCTTTTTGATAGATTGTTTACTCAATGCTAGACTTATTGCCATTTTTTTTGTATTCTCTCATGACTAAGGTTGCACAACTGTAAGCCCTCGCTGGAAAAATAACGTCAACAAAAAAAATCAACCCTCTTTTGATTGTATCTAGACTTACAGTACCCTCTGTGAAGGCATATCTATTCATTTTTTATTTTGTTGCCAATATGACATACTTGAGTGTACATTTTGCATTAGTAATCCCGCTTTATTGCCAAGGGCGATGTCGGAATGAATGCTTGCTATGTAAATTGGAAAATGTGAAAACACAGGGTTCATGTCGGCCCATTGCTGCTTTTTCAGTTGTTTGTATTATTTGTTCATGTTTGTGTTATTATTTTTTTATGTATTTACGTTGTGTTGTACAGCCTGTTAAATAACACTAACATTAACATTACCTTCCTGGTTTGTAAGAAAATAAAAATCCAAAAAAGAGACAGTTATGCACAACATATGGAAAATGTCTGTGTCTTCAATTAGTTCTGGGTTACTATCATGAAATAATCTCTCCCAAGTTGTCATTACTAGGGGTGTGACGAGATCTCGTGACACGAGATCTCGCGAGACTAAACTGTGACGAGATTTCTCGTCGAGGCGAAAAGTAGTCTCGTGATGTTGCCATGACAGAGTGTTAGGATGATTAGGAAAGAATATGCCACCGCTACGTTTACATTATGCCTCCACTGTCGTTTTGCTTTGTATTTAAATAAAAAACAAACAAACGTTTAATTCAGTCGGATAACGGCCGCCACCGCTCCATCTTTACAGAGTACGCGCGACCGTTGAAAGTGAAAGTAAACGCGAGCGCGCATTCAAACGTGATTTCAATTCCCCGCATTTGACAGCGGCTCCCCGATGAATACAGTTCAAATCATGTACAGTAAGGTCTGAAGAGACTGAAATCATACAGAAGAGAAGTCAGTCAGTTGAGTTAGTAGCAAAACCTCTTACAGTAGGCTACTTGAGTATTGTTTTCTTTTACTGCAGATGATAATTCAGTCTCAGAAAGTAGAACTGAATGACATTCATTACAAGATGATTAGTTAAAACATTTCAAATACGCCTGGAGAATATTTTTTCTAGTCATGTATTTCGCCATCTTGTCTCGTCTCGTGAACTCAATCTCGAGTCTCGTCTCGTCTCGTGAGATACCAGTCTCGTCACACCCCTAGTCATTACTGTAAGGCAAAACAAAACAACCATTGGCCCTATAAACAAAATATTGAGATAACACTCAGTGATCAAGGTGTTGGGCCATCGCAACCCAATCTAATTAATATTTTAAAATTTTTATATGCACTATTTAAAAATTTGTGGTTGATAAGATTAAGGTTATTTAATGTTTTTGAAAGAAGTCTCTTATGCTTACCAAGGCTGCATTTATTTAAAGGTGCCCTAGAATTAAATATTGAATTTATATTGGCATAGTTGAATAAGGAGAGTTCAGTACATGGAAAAGACACGTTACGTAACAGTCGGGGTGTACACCCCCAATATTTGCATATGCCAGCTCATGATCGAGCCATTAGACAAGGGCAGAACGTCTGGATGTGCACAGCAGAATCATCAGACTAGGTAAGCAAGCAAGAACAATAGCGAAAAATGGCAGATGGAGCGATAATAACTGACATGATCCATGATAACATGATATGTTTAGTGATATTTGTGAATTGTCTTTCTAAATGTTTCGTTAGCATGTTGCTAATGTACTGTTAAATGTGGTTAAAGTTACCATCGTTTCTTACTGTATTCACGGAGACGAGAGCCGTCGCTATTTTCATTTTTAAACACTTGCAGTCTGTATAATGCATAAACGCAACTTCATTCTTTATAAATCTCTCCAACAGTGTGTAATGTTAGCTTTAGCCACACAGCATAGCCTCAAACTCATTCAGAATCAAATGTAATACATCCAAATAAATACTATATGCATGACGAACATCTTGTAAAGATCCATTTTGAGGGTTATATTAGCTGTGTAAACTGCGTTTATGCTGTTCAAGGCAAGCGCGAGCTCCGGGGGAGGGGGAGCACGAGAATTAAAGGGGCCGCAACCTATATATCGGTGCATAGTTAAAGGTCCCATTCTTCGTGATCCCATGTTTCCAACTTTAGTTAGTGTGTAATGTTGTTGTTAGAGTATAAATAAAATCTGTAAAATTTTAAAGCTCAAAGTTCAATGCCAAGCGAGATATTTTATTTAACAGAAATAGCCTACAACGAACGGCCTGTTTGGACTACATCCCTCTACTTCCTTCTTTAATGACGTCACTAAAACTGTGTTTTGACTAACCTCCACCCACAGGAATACACAAAAAAGGGGGCGTGGTCTTGTTGCGCTCCCACGGAGAAGAGCAAGAGTTGCGTTTGTAAAGTGTGTTTGTCGCCATGTCGTCGAAACGCTGTTATTTTCATCCTGCAGTCCAATCACTTTTGTTTGGCCTTCCCAGGGACGCTGTACTTAGAAATCAGTGGTTACAATTTATGTTTAACTCGGTTCCCGAAAATTATAATCCACATGTTAAACTATTTGCAGCACATTTTACTGAGGACAGCTTCCTCAATCTCAGTCAGTTTAATGCCGGATTCACACAAAGATTATTTTTGAAAGATGGAGCAGTTCCCTCTTTGTGTGGAGAAGGCGTTGTTTGTGGACCACAACCGGTAAGTGTATTTTATTATTTACGTTGGTGCGTTTAACAGTTTCTGTAACTTATCACACAAAGGGCAACGCTGTTTAGCTTTGTTAACTAGATGGCAATTGAAACTTATCCGACCAAAACTTTTAAAAAGTGTAGTAATTCAACCGGACACCATCGATTGTTGGTGTTTGTTATGATCAGTTTAAATTATTTGTTGATTATATCTGTTGTTTACTGTTTAACCACATGAATCATTGTTCTATGTTTAGGCCTATGTAACGTTACCTACTGTAAATAAACAGCTTACCATTGTGACACATCCTGCAAAAGACGTGTTTGCACAGGTTCTACTCGATCCTCTTCATCTATGTTCTCCGGGTCTGATTCCGGCTCAAATTGATAGGGTAAAATTAAAGACATGTTTACAATAACACTGAGCGCATGCATCTCCCCGTTATGGTAAGAGGCGTGACCTTTCCGGGCAAGATGCGCTAAGAGCTGTCGAATCACAACACAGGAACCGCTGGCACAATCAGAACTCGTTACGTATTTCTGAAGGAGGGACTTCATAGAACAAGGAAGTCATCAGCCTGTTTTTATGACAGTGGAAACAGCGGTATACAGATAAGTAAATTATGTGAAAAATACTGTGTTTTTTTACACGCGAAACATGAACACATGTTATATTGCACACTATAAACACAACCAAAGCTTCAAAAAACCACGAAGAACGGGACCTTTAATGATGCCCCAAAATAGGCAGTTAAAAAAATGAATTAAAACAAATCTATGGGGTATTTTGAGCTGAAACTTCACAGACACATTCAGGGGACACCTTAGACTTATATTACATCTTTTAAAAAGAAGTTCTAGGGCACCTTTAATCAAAAATACAGAAATATTGTGAAGTATAATTACATTTTAAAATAATTGTTTTTTATTACATTTTTAAAATGTGATTTATTTGAGTTGGCAAAGCTTAATTTTTCAGCAGTCATTACTTCAGTCTTCAGTGTCACATGATCCTTCAGAAATCATTCTAAATTTCATTCTCAAGGAACATTTTTAATTATCAGTGTTAAAAACAGTTGTGGTGTTTTATATTAATGTGGAAATCGTGATACATTTTTTTCCATTTTTTTTCTTTAAATCCTCCGATCACTACCTTCTCGAACTTTGATATGGTTGGAGTTGACTTTAGTATAAGTACAGTTAAATCCATGAATTCAACTACCAGTATTTTAGATACAGTTGCCTGCTCGGTTATTAAGAACTGTCTTGTATCGATCTGCCTTCATATGGCTTCAGTTGTGAGTTCTGGAATTGTTCCTCCAGTATTAAAAATAGCTGCCATTAAACCAGTCCCTAAGAAGCCTGGTTGTGATGTTTCTGACATGTCCAACTATAAGCCTATTTCTAACCTTCCATTTTTGGCTAAAGTTCTAGAGCGTGTTGTGGCTACTCAGTTAAATAATCACCTAGCACTGAACAGTCTTTTTGAACCTTTTCAATCTGGTTTCAGAAAAGGGCATAGTACTGAGACAGCTTTAGTGAGGGTTGTAAATGATCTTATTGCAGCTGATTGTAGTGCATACAGAATCTTGGTCTTGTTAGACCTCAGTGCTGCATTTGACAACATTTGCCATTCTGTTCTGCTGGACAGGCTGCATAGTTGGAACAGTATTCAGTTGGTTTCAGTCTTATTTAACCAATCGTGCCCAGTTTGTTAAATTTGAGTAATCACAAATCTGATACCGTGCCTGTTCGACAGGGAGTTCCTCAGGGTTCAGTGTTGGGCTGATTTTATTTAACATATACATGCTTCCACTTGGGCAGATTATCAGGAAATACAGTCTTGGGTATCACTGTTATGCAGATGACACTCAGATTTACCTCACCACTAGCCCTGATGTCCATTGCTCATTAATAACTTTGTGTAGTTGTTTAGAATAGATCAGTATTTGGATGCAGAATAACTTCCTGAAGCTGAACGGCTCTAAAACTGAATTGATGCAGATTGGTACACTGGCAGCTACTTGTAAGGCCGATCAGATCAGTTTGGTTGTTGATTCCAGCATGGTAATTCCCACTTCACAGGTGAGGAATCTTGGGAGTTATTTTTGATCCACAGTTAACATTTGAGGCACACATAAAACACATCTCTAATATGGCTTTTTACCATCTTAGAAACATAGCCCTACTCAGACCTTTTCTCACTTTTGCTGACTACAAAGGCTTATACATGCCTTCATCACAACTAGGTTAGATTATTGTAATGCCTTGTTCTCTGGCCTTCCAGCTAAATCTCTAAGCAAAATTCTGCTGCTCGTGTGCTTACTCGTACTTCTCCTCAGGAACTCATTACACCGGTGCTTTCACAGTTGCACTGGCTTCCCATTAATGCTAGAATTGAAATGGGACTGCACTAGCATATCTTGCTCCATCATGCTCTCTCCATTCTGCTAACTCTTTTACTTCATCAGCATTCAATGTAAATGTCATGTGTGTGTGTGTATATATATATATATATATATATATATATATATATATATATATATATATATATATATACACAGTACAGTCCAAAAGTTTGGAACCACTAAGATTTTTAATGTTTTTAAAAGAAGTTTCATCTGCTCACCAAGGCTACATTTATTTAATTAAAAATACAGTAAAAACAGTAATATTGTGAAATATTATTACAATTTAAAATAACTGTTTTCTATTTGAATATATTGCACAAAGTAATTTATTCCTTATGGCAAAGCTGAATTTTCAGCATCATTACTCCAGTCTTCAGTGTCACATGATCCTTCAGAAATCATTCTAATATGCTGATCTGCTGCTCAAGAAACATTTAATGTGTACAATTGTACAAAATATTTGTGTACAATATTTTTTTTCAGGATTATTTGATGAATAGAAAATTCAAAAGAACAGTGTTTATCTGAAATCTAACTTTTGTAACATTATAAATGTCTTTACTGCCACTTTTGATTGATTTAATGCATCCTTGCTGAATAAAAGTATTAATTTCTTTAATTTCTTTTCAAAAAAATAAAAATAAAAATTCTTACTGACCCCAAACTTTTGAACGGTAGTGTATAATGCTACAGAAGCTTTGTATTTCAGATAAATGCTGTTCTTTTGAACTTTCTATTCATCAAGGAATCCTGAAAAAAAAAGTACACAACTGTTTTCAACATTGAAAATAATCATAAATGTTTATTGAGCAGCAAATCAGCATATTAGAATGATTTCTGAAGGATCATGTGACACTGAAGACTGGAGTAACGATGCTGAAAATTCAGCTTTGCATCACAGGAATAAATTACTTTGTCAAATATATTTAAATAGTACACAGTTATTTTAAATTGTAATAATATTTCACAATATTACTGTTTTTTTTTACTGTATTTTTAATTAAATAAATGTAGCCTTGGTGAGCAGACGAAACTTCTTTTAAAAACATTAAAAATCTTAGTGGTTCCAAACTTTTGGACTGTACTGTATATATAAAAAAATATGACCTGAAAGGTCTTGTGAGATTTACTCATCAATTTGAAGTATTACTAAGATTTTAATATTTGAACTAATGTATCTATATTGTCTTTTTCTTTAGTCATAAACAAATATCATATTCTCGCTCTACATCTTTAGAGTTCGGTGAAATTGTCAGTTTTTGAAAAATAAAGAACAGCAAAAATGCAATTCCACTTTATTTTATTTTTATTTGGAGTAGGAAAGTTCTGTCACTGACATGTTATTGCAGTATTGCATATCAATGTCATCAAATCTTGGTAAAAATATCCTATGGCAATAACTTAAGGCCGATAGTGTTTCTATCTTCGGTTGGTTGTAGATGGTTCTTCACTCAACCACATACACAAGCATAAGTTAAAACCACATACAACGACTCACAAGACTCAACAAACAGGACAGGGAATGACCCTTATTAAAGTCAAAAGACATCAAAATTTAAAGGTGAAGTGTATAGTTTCTGCACCACTAATTTCTGCGTCACCAAATGGAATTGCAAAAAATAATGACAAATAGGTTTCATGAAACGCTTCTCCCTCTGCTATTAGTCAGCCAAACATAAAGTCCCAGCCCCAAACTCATGCCATTGGTAGAGTCGGTGTATCTCACGCTGGTTGTGATGCTCAAACAAACAGAGCAATGTTTTGAAATGTTTTAATAGCACCACAGAGCCACTTATGAATGGTAAGGTGAAATTATTTAAGCATTAAAAAAATTACACATATCACCTTTCAGTAAATATATGCAAATTGAGAACCAGCAATCTGCAAGAGCGTGTTTTTGTCATTTGTCTTGACAAATCTTTAAATATAAACAGCAAATTGAATGACAAAATTGAGATTCAAAGGAAATCACACACACACACACACATCTTGTGAAAATAAGCTAGTGCACACACACACACAAATAATTTCCTGAAGCAAAAGAAACCAAGCATAGTGCAAAATAATTCCTAAAACTGTTTTATGCTTCAAAACCATCCACACTCATCAGTTTGAATAATCAGTCACTGAACAAAATCAATAAATAACAGACATATAAATACACTAATAAATACAGAGGAAAAAAATATCAAAAAGAGATCAGTATTGATCAGCTTTCATGTCTCTTACAGTATAGAGTGAAAACTCAGCAGAATGAGTTCATTCAGATGGATCACACTCACACACACACACACACGCGCACGCACGCACACACACGCGCGCGCGCGCGCGCGCACGCACGCACGCACGCACGCACGCACGCACGCACGCACGCACGCACGCACGCACACACACACACACACACACACACACACACACACACACACACACACACACAGTTAAAAACCAGTAAAAACCATCAAGGACTTAAAAAAGAACTAATACACAGTGAACTAGGGGTTCTCTTGCAATAAACAGTCAAAGAAATTAAACAAAACATCTGCCTCGTTCTCCAATGCCTAGCCATTTGTCCAATTCAAAACAACAGGTGGATAATGACACTAACTGCTACTTTAGGTTCCGTTTCTGTGATTTCCTTTAAAAAAGACAACAGGAACTGACGTGTGACCACCTGTGGGCAGTTGAAGAGTGTTGAAGAACATCTATCCACCAATGCTAAGGAACTATTCAGGCAAAGGAGGGAGAGGACAGATGTTACTCCTGTAAAGTCACTAAAAGACAAGAGCAAATAATGTGGAATGTTCTTGTTCTTAAGATCTGGTGTCACAACAAATCCATGTGTTTAGCACTTTTTGGGTCCCCATGCAGATGCCTGTTTCGGTGCTATTCCAGATCCAAATGTAGGGAACTCTTCAGCACTGCTCATGTCTGGTGCCTGGATGTCGCAAAAATGGAAAAGGGAATAGTTATGAGGGCATTTAAGCTTTGTAATACACAGCGGTAAAGTTATTCTTTTAGAAATGACCTTGTTCCCCTGTGCATTCCAGGGGGCGTCCCGCACAACGAACCCTTTAGCCAGGGCTTTATTATCCTCGTCATTTCCTCCTGTCCCCATTGTCTTTGAAGGAGGCTTCATATAAGCTGCCATAGTCTCTGTCTCTGTGACACTCAACATCTAGGAGGAAAGATGAGTGAGTGTGAATGTAAGAGAAAGGAAAACAAAAGAGATGGAATCTATCTGTTGTCAAGAAAGAAGTAATATGTGCCAACTCACATATTCTTCTTCCAGGTTAAGCAGATGGTCAATGGCATTATCAACATTCTCTGGCAGTCCTGTGACAGTAACCTTATTTCGGGTCCTCAGAACCTGGCTGAGGAAACCGTATATCAACCTAGAACAAAGAAGATAATTATTAAGGAAGCAAATATATAGCAATTATTGAAGCAAATATATAGCAATTACTGAAGCAAATATATAGCAATTATTTGGCTGAATTATTTGTTTTCAATGTTTATTTATTTTTTTATTTAATAGTTATATATTTTAATAAAATAATTATATTTTTCTGAATTATACTTATCCTTATTAAGGTTTTATTTAATTTATTAATTATATAATAATAATAATAATAATAATAAATATTAAAAATAACAACAATAATAAGAATAACAATAATTATAATAAATATTATTACTGTTGTTGTTGTTATTACTATATATATATTATTATTATTATACTTTTTATTATTATTATGATAAATATTATGACCAAAGTGTAGGTGTTATAGTTCTGTCACTGGTAAATAAACCAGTTCTTGTTAAATATTTTTCAATTATTTAATAATAATAATAATAATAATAATAATAATAATAATAATAATAATAATAACAGCAATAGTAATAGTAGTAATAATAATAATAAATAATAATAGTAATAATAATAATGACAATAATAATATATCTAATAAATACTCATTTATTTCTTACAACTATTTTATTGTTATTATTAATTATAATTATTTTTAATATAAAAAATAAATTATTATTATTATAATCATAATTGATGATATTAAATTGTATATTTAATAATAATAATAATAATAATAATAATAATAATATTTTTAATGGTGATGGTATTATTGGTTTAATAATAACAATAATAGTTAATAATAATAATTATTATTGAGGATAATATTTTTAATAATATTGATTTATTAAAAATATTAAGTAATTTTTAATAAATTAATATATTTTTTCCCTACTACTTCTTATCATTTTAAATAATAATAATTATTATTATAATCATTGATGATATTAAATAATAATAATAATAATAATATTTTATTGGTGATGGTATTATTAGTTTAATAATAACAATAATAGTTAATAATTATTATTATTTGAGGATGCTAATATTTTTAATAATAATTGATTTATTAAAAATATTAAGTAACTTTTAATAAATAAATATTAATTAAATGTTCTTCTTCTTCTTCTTATAATTATTATTATCCTTTTTAGTATTATTATGTTAAATATTATGACTACGTACTCAAGTTTAGATGTTATATAGTTGTTACTATTGACAAATACACAAACTTCTTACTTTGAATTCCTCCATGAGTTTCCGAATGGCCTTGCCACGGGCTCCGATGATGCGTGCGTGGACCCGCCGGTCCAGCCGGATGTCCTCACTCACCATTTCTTGCAGTGCTGCCACCAGTTGCTCTATAGCTGCCCTGGCCTCATTAGCATTCCTCTCATAACCCGAGATCACGATTACATCCTAGAAGGGAGACAAAGACACGTGAAGAAAGACTGACAGGAAGAGAGACAGAAATGGAATGGCAGGTATGAAAGGTATGAGTTACACAAAAAGCTGAAGAATTCTAAAACAACAAGGTGAAGAACAAGTCTGGGTTAAAGAATGAGGAAATGCCCTCTCAAAAACTATCTGCTTTTTCCATTCTTGGCTCACACATACCTGTTGCTCATCACCTTTGTCAGGGAACTGCACATTGACATCATAGTCTTTGCGTATTTGAGAGATGACGGCTCCTTTGCGGCCAATAATTTTGGGGTGATATTTGGGCTCTACAGAGAGCGTCACCTTGTAGCTCCGTAAGGCCTACAAACAGATTTATTAAACAATAAATTAATATATACTCTATTTCATGAAGTAAGTCTCAGGTTGTATATGATGGAAATTAAGTTGTCATCATATGTCAGATGTTGTACCCGATCTTCCTGCTCCGCCTTCAGCTCCTGGACTCTCTCCAGCAGCCCCTGTTTGGCCCGTTCCACACTGTCAACCTGTCCTGTGATCTTTATGACATCTGACTGTTGTTCAGGCTGAGGAACCCAAATGTTCACCTGTACCGCACAGTACAACCAGGCACATTCACTCGTCAGTTTGACTTTCTTTCTTTCATTCAACACAAAGGAGACAGCTGTTTCTGTATGAAAAAAAGCAGCTCTGACATTATTCTAAACATCTCCTTTTGTGTTCCACAGAAGAAAATAAAGTCATACATGTTTGGAATAAAATGAGGGTGATGTAACTGATGACAGGATTATCATTTTAGGCTGAACTATCCCTTTAACAAGGTTTTGCTCACTGCATTCTGTTATGGTTGGTTGGTTTATACTGTGTTAACACCCTGTTTACAGACTTTGTAATTTCTCCACACAAATGACATTTTTGGGAAATGATTGCAATGCAGTTTGTGTGCAAGTATATAGAGATAAGAAAAAGTATGTGAACCACTTGAAGAATATGTGAAAAATTTTAACAAAATAAGAGAGATCATACAAAATGCATGTTTATTTATTCAAACGGCCCCATTCAAAAGTATGTGAACCATTGGTTCTTAATACTGTGTGTGGTTACCTGGATGATCTACGACTGTTTTTTTTGTTTTGTGATGGTTGTTCATGAGTCCCTTGTTTGTTCTGAGCAGTTAAACTGAGCTCTGTTCTTCAGAAAAATCCTCCAGGTCCTCCAAAATCCTCGTTCACTGATGCTCCAGAAGGAAACACGATGCATAAAGATTTGGGGGTGAAAACTTTTGAACAGGATGAAGATGTCCAAATTTTTCTTATTTTATTGAAACATCATTGCTTTTCATTTAGTACTGCCCTCCAGAAGCAACAGAAGATAATTGCATTTTTCCCAGAAGAAAAAATAAGTACAATTTACCTTGATATTCAAATTCAAAAGTTTTCACCCCCCAACCCTTAATGCATCGTGTTTCCTTCTGGAGCATCAGTGAACGTTTGAACCTTTTTTAATAGTTGAGTTTGAGTCCCTCAGTTGTCCTCAGTGTGATAAAATGGACCTGAAAATCATACAGTCACTGCTGGAAACGGGTTCAAATATGCAAAAAATGCTTAAAAACTGAAGAATCTGCAGGACCTGGAGGATTTTTCTGAAGAACAGAGCTCAGTTTAACTGCTCAGAACAAACAAAGGACTCAGGAACAACCATCACAAGACAAAAAAAAAAAAAGTCGTAGATCATCCAGGTAATGACACACAGTATTAAGAACCAATGGTTCACATACTTTTGAATGGGGCCATTTGAATAAATTCAGCTATTTTTTTTGTCTTGTAGACTATATGTAAACATCTTTTATGTAAAATATCTTACTCAGGACAGTACTAAACAAAAAATAACATGCATTTTGTATGATCTCTCTTATTTTGTTAAACTTTTTTACATTTTCACAGATTCTGCAAGTGGTTCACATACTGTATAGATCAAAGGTATATATATATATATATATATATATATATATATATATATATATATATATATATATATATATATATATATATATATAAAATAGAGTTTGGCCAAAATAAAACTAAACAAAAACTTATTTTGTAGATGGTTCCGGTTTTGATTTATAGCCGGTCGACCAGTGCATCTAAAAAATTATCATATTAGACTGATTTGTGAAGGATCATGTGACAATGAAGACTGGAGTAATGGCTACTGAAAATGACAGGAATAAATTACATTTTAAAATATATTAAAATATTAGTTATTTTAAACTGTAACAATATTACTGTTTTTTACAGTTTTTGATCAAATCAATGCAGGCTTGGTGGCATAAAAGACTTCTTTCAAAAACATCAAATCTCCAAACCGACCCCAAACTTTTGAACAGAAGTGTACATAAAGTACCATTTAATATGTCTCTACCTCATAGTCCTCCATCATTTTCCTTATTCCAATTCCTTTCTGTCCTATGATGTATCGATGAAGCTCATAGGAAACTTCAACATCAATTGTCACAGGAACTAAGGCCTTGAGTGTAAAAAGAAGAGGAAGGAAAAGTGATAAGTGATGTGATGTGTAACCAAGTATGGTCTCCCATACTGCACACACACAGCAGTGAGTAATAAACACACACACGGTGAACACACACCTAGAGCAGTGGGCAGCGATTTTGGCTGCGGCACCTGGGGAGTGATTGGGGGTTAAGGGCACCTCAGTTATGGGTAAATGAGAGTGGAAGAGAGCATTATTCATTCACTTTCCCCCACTTACATTTCCTGTCGGTACTGAGACTCGGGCTACAAATCCGATTTTCTAGCCATTAGGCCACAACTGCCCCAAAAGGCAGGATAGAGAGGATCAAAACTAAATCCACAAAAGGACAAAAGAGAGCTGAAATTCCAGCATTCCTTACGAGTAATGCCGTACGCGCCAACTCGCACTTTTCGGCCCGACCCGTCACAGTAATGATATCGCATTTCCGAGGGATGAGGTCAGTATCCCCATTCTCCTGAGGTGCAGGTTCCTGAGCTGCCAGCCACAAATAAAACAAAAATTACAGCTCGTAAACACTGTCGTCATCAATAAATACAATGACAAAGTATCTGAACTAATTTGAGAGAGTAAGGAAGAGACCTGCAGACTCATCTCTGTCTGGAAATTTGATCTGGACTTCATGTTCCCGTGTAATTTGTTGTATTCTGCAGCCTTTGGGTCCCATGATGGCTCTGTGGTACCGCTGAGGAATCGACACCTCCACACTCACCTGTGACTCCTGACGACACACCAGCAGGTAATCAATGTCAATGAGTGGAATGTGTTACACCGTGTCCTAACCAGACGCAGACATGCAATAAAAGGCATCTTTTCCATGTTAATCGGAGTTTTTGTCCTAACCAGCCACGACGGCGACACGCAAATATTCCATTTTAGAAACGGTTTCTATTTCTCCGCGACGTCGGGGCAGGAACAGCAACATAAAGTATGGCAATGATAATATCAGGTACTATTTATGTGCTTTATTTAATGTTAAAAGTGTCTAACGTGAGTTTGAATATCATTCTGTGTTCCCAGCTTTTTAGTAATGAAAACAACACTGGCTAATTCACCTCAGATCTTGAAAATAAATAAATGGGCACAAGAATGTTCCAACTGTCAACTCAATACACAAAAAACAAGAATATTCTATGACAAAGATTGGTTCAGTCACTCTGTTTGTACTTTAAACAATGTTTAAATTGTGTAATATTTATGAATTTTACTATGTACTTGCCCATTTCATTGTGTCTGCTGTGCTCTAGCCGAGAGAGCCCGCCCACACTCTCTTCTGATTGGCTGTGGTTTTTGATTGATTTTAGCACTTCTCATTGTCGTGTCGCATCTAGTGCGGACAGTCAAATTGCTCGTCGCTGGAATCTTATCGCATCGCGTCTGGTTAGGACACGGTGTTAGTGTTTCTTCTCTGAGATTTCATTCATAAGCAGGCTACATACACTAGCGCTCAAAAGTTCAGGGTCAGCAAGATTCTTTAATGTTAAACTTTTGAACAGTAGTGTATATATTGTTCTTGGCAATGACAAAACATGCAGAAAACAATACATACATTCATTCACGTTTCAAAAACAACACGATCTAAATTTTAACAGTCCAGAATTGGATTAGAAACTCACCAGATCTTCGAACGATCTCCTGAATACGTTTCTTAGCAGCGTCCACACACTCTCTGGGTCCTTTGAGAGTGACACTGTCACTGTGTGTGCCTGTTCGAGGGAAGCTAACGGCTACGCCGCCATACTCCTCCGCCAACTCTCTCAACACCTGTCCTCTTCGACAGACGAAGTGACGGTGATGCCGGGGCTCCACGACCATACTGTCCTCTATCACATCATCCTGAGGGGAAGGACAGATCAACTGAAGGAAGTGCATATAAAGAAACACTAAATACACAACTTTCGCTTCTGTCATACCAGATTTTTGATGAGAGTCTCCAGCTCTCTCTGGGCGAGCCATACAGCCTCCTCTTTACCCATGATGGTAATATGCTCCTGTTCTGGCTCATCTGGTGATGGAAAGATGATCCGTGCTCCGGTTCGATCCCGTACGCGTCGGATATTAGCTCCTCCTCTGCCTATAAGGAACTTGTGGTACTCTGGCTTGGCTTGAAGCTCCACTGAGAAGTTGTTGACTTGCTGGTGGGACAAAAGACAAATATCTCACATGGACTGAATGACTGGAAATATAACAGCGTTTCCTGTGTTTTTGTTTTTCTGTTCATCTCATTACTCACCTTCTCCTCCGCTAGTTGCAGCAGTTGTCTCCTGGCTCTCTCCACCTCCTCTGCAGGACCTCGGATGGTGACCTTATCCAACCCCGAGCCCTCCGCAGGGAAGTGGATATGAACACCCCCACAATCTTCCATTACAGAGCGTACCAGACTGCCCTTGGATCCAATCAGAGAGTTATGCAGCTTGGCTGGGATGGAAACCTCAGCCTCTTTCAGGTTGGCCTGGGACAATTGAAAGATTAAGTGAGAATGTGAGAGAGAAGGAAAACTAAGAGTACTGGGAATTATATCTCTAACAAATTCTCTAGCTTCGCGTTTCTCTCACCAGCTCTTTTTGAATGGCGGTGATCCGATCTCGTGCGGCTTCACAGCTGCTCTTCTTGCCTGTGATCACGATCATCTCAGAGTTGCTGTTTTCCGTTGGGAGATCAATCTTGGTGTTGGTCTCCTCACGTATCTATATAGATTTACACAGCAACATAATCTCTCTCATTACAAAAAAACATTAGTACATTTAAATATCAAGTTCACTTAAAAAAATATATATAATTATGTATTCACACTCTGAATGTTATTGATTTTCAGACAGAACTTTCACTGTGCTTTTTTAAAATATTTTTCTCACTATGAACCAGTGTTGTTATTTTTAACTAAAACTAAAATTATTAAAATAGTTTTCAGTAGCTGCAATAAAGATGAAGAAAAATATATAAATATTATATAGACTTAATATTAGACAGACTATAGACATAAAAAACTTAGAAATGTTGAAAATTACAACATTGGAAACTTTAAGTACTAAAATTAAAACTGAAAAATAAATGAAAGCTATAAGGTAATAGAAAACTAATCCAAAATGACAAAACACAACAAAATTACTAAAATAAATTAAAATGAAAAAATATAATAAAAAATATTTTAATATAAAATATGAAATATTATATTCACATTATAATAAATAATACTAAAGGAACAAATTATAAATTATTATTATTTAATATTAATTATAATATATAATATTATAATTATATATATATATATATATAATATATAATATATATATATATATAATATTATAGTTATATATATATATATATATATATTTTTTTTTTTTTTTTTTTTTTTTTTTCAGCATTTAATAAAAAGCTGTGTTTGTAATTAGTTAAAATGAATTAAAATGAAAGATTTTTTTTAACTAACACTAAAAAGATTAATAAATATTGTAACAAATGTATTGCTCATTGTTAGTTTATATTAGTTAATACATTAATTAATGTTAAATGAGACCTTATTGTAAAGTGTAACCAATAACATTGCTATGAACTGTCCACCAGAGTATGATTAAATAACAGAATATTCAATTTTGGGTGAACTATCCCTTTAAAGGTTTATTAATTTTGTTAAAACATTAAAAAGTGATCTTTACAAAACTTAATAAATGGCTTTTTCTTCACCTTTTTAATGTTGGCACCTCCTTTGCCAATGATGTTTTTGTGGAACTGCTTGTGGATGGGTACAGAAATTGAGAAGCTGCTCTCAACCTAATAACATGATGAACATATAATTAGACATGAGAAAATTCAAAGGCTTAAAGTTTCTACGTTGCTTTCTATGGGAGATAAAAAAATAAGCTCTTGGATTTCATCAAAAAGATATCTTAATTTGTGTTCTGAAGATGAACAAAAGGTCTTAAGGATGTGGATTAACTTAAGTAATTAATGACAGAAATGTAATTTTTGGGTGAACTAATCCTATAACAACTTTGACTGTAAACAATACACCTTCAAAACAGACTACAGTAGCACTTCAGGAAATAGAGAAAGAAAACTAATTTGTCATCTGTTGGCAGAGTATGATAATTCCACAGCTGCCTGAGCACGTAATAGCAGCTGTATTTGTGAACGTGTATTAGTCACTAAGCAAATGTTATTTAAGAGCAGGAAGGAAGCAAGAGGAAATTACACTTGTACCAGCTCAGCGATGAGTTTCTGCAGAAACTTTGCACATTTCTCCACTTCGTTTTTAGGCCCTCGGAGCTGCACTATGTCACTTTTTTGTTGCTGGTCTGGAAAGATGATGATGACCTGCAGAAATTAAACCAAAAGCATCTGTATGAAATCATCTAGCATTTAATGCTACAAAATGTGTTTTACAAAATGAATCTGTGAGCACCTCAGGGAACTTGTCCCGCACTTCTTTGATCTTCTCTCCTTTCTGCCCAATTATGGTGCGGTGAAACTTCTGCTCTATGATCAGGTCTTTTGTGCGTTCATTTTCCTAGAGCGTCAAAAACGCAAGAAAATTACAAACCTTAAATCATGTAGATGGGTTCATAATGTCATTTATAGAGTGCTTTTGTGCTTCCATATAGTACGTCTCACCATACGCTGGGCCATGTCCATCAGTTCCTTGCGAGCGAGCTGTACTCCCTGAGGATCGCCCTCGATACGAACCAGCCCGCAGCGCTCAGAGTCCTGAGGAATCCTCACCGATACCTTATACTGCTCCTTTATCCGATTTACTAAGGAAAAGTACCAAATAATTCAATTTTCTACTCATTCATTCATCTTCTCTGTTGACTGATCAAAACTTTACTGGAACAAATACGTTCAGAACAAGTGTGCAACACCGTCAATCATTTTTCCCAGGTTCTGTGGTCATGAAGACCACAATTGAAGAAAATTGAAGAAAAAATTATATTTCAATCATGAAAACTCTCGGAAGAGTTTTTGCATGTTAATGGGCATGTTAATAGGCAGTTGTGGCCTAATGGTTAGAGATAGACACACACACACTACTGTGAGCATGTAAGATATGCTGCTGCTGTATAAATATTGCAAATTGCATGTAAAGGACCTATCAGTCTGCACCTTCTAGAGTTTCATGACTGAATTAGATATTTGTATAGTGAGGGAGAAGTCCCTTTGCAACTGTTTATTTTGACATTGTGTGCTGTTTGTAATCAAATAATGTGTAAAACCCACAATTTGACTATTCAAATTGTACTTTTTATAGCTGTGCCTTGAGCTCTATTTTTATTTTTATCTTAAACATGACAGCAGTTTCAGATTAAACATTTCAAAAAGGTCTAAACTTACTGTTGGCTCCGTTTTTGCCAATGAGATGTCTATGGAAACGTTGGTCAATGTTAATCTCTGCATAGTCCATTCTCGCCATCTGAATGATGGAAAATAAAATAGTTGAGGACTATACTTAAACAGTATGATTATATTCCACAAATCCGGTGAAGGAGAAGAAAAGCTGAAGAAGAAACCATAATAGCATATGTGACATGATTTGGCAACCAAAATTCCCCTGATATTTTTAAATTTTAACATTTCTATCAACAAAAAAAACTGATAATAAGGTAATCAAGTGTTCACTGACCAGGTCTTTGATGATCTCCTGTATCTGAGCCTGGGCTTGTTCTACCTCCTCCGTCGGTCCCTCCAGACTTATACGTTCCTCTCCATCAGTAAACTCTATATGAACCTAGTGATGACAAAGAGTCGCACAATCACAATATAGGGCCTATTGTTTATAATTATGCTTAAGGGTTTTAATATTAATGCTTTTTATGTAATAGAATATATTATTATTCATTATTCAAGGATTTAGACATTAAAGAATACAGTTCTTCAGGAATCAGTCCTAAAAACTCAGAAACAAATGAACATTTTTGGACTTCCGGTCTCAAAGTCTACGTTTCTTTTTTTCTTTTGCTTAATTGCCTGAAAAAAGGTCTGTTGTTAGCACAAGCTCAAGATATTTTCACATTTTATTAGATTAAATAAAATACATCAGTAATACCCACATGTTATTTTTTAAGCTTTAATGTGTCTTAAAAAAGGCAGTTGCTAACAAGTAGGACTACAGAGGTCGTCAGTGACATTAAATGTCATCACGGCGAATTAATCTAGTCACTTGTCCGCTTTTGCAGTCTCGTTGTGTTTATACTTGTGCTCTTGCAAACTATTTTAAATCAAATCGCTTTTTAATACCTTAGGCAGCTGCTGTGTAATGCGACCGATGTTCTGTCCTTTCTTGCCAATGATGAATCGATGGAGCCAGGCTGGAGCAATCACCTCCACCACTATCACACTTTTAGCCTGCAGAACACACAAGTGCCATGTGAAAAGCTGACTCTGGCATGCATTCTATGAAAAATAAGGCCAAAAAATTGTGGGTCTACACAAATCTTTAATACATCTGACCTTGGCGTACACCTGCGTTAGAGCCGGACCCAGCTTATCTGGTTCCCCTCTGAGGATGATGGTCTCCGATGCGGAGTCCAGAGGAGGCATCTCCACAGACACCCCAGTGTTCTCCAGGATCTCCTGCAGGGTGTTGCCTTTCGGGCCTACTATGTACTTATGTTGTGACTTCTTCACCTCCACGGAGATTGTGGTCGTTTTTCGTTTCTGCTTGTAAATATCAAGAAGGTGGTCAGGAAATGTCACCAGATGCATATTTGCAAAAATATGTAAAATAATGTAATCAAAATACAATATAATTTAAAAGTTTTTTTTTTTTAAATAAATCTCACCAAGACTGCACTTATTTGATCAAAAATTGAGTAAAAACAGTAAAATTGTGAAATATTATTACAATTTAAAATAACTCTTTAAAATGTTATTTATTTCTGTGATGGCAAAGCTGAATTTTTAGCATCATTACTCACATGATCCTTTAAAAATCATTCTTATATGCTGATTTGGTGCTCAAGAAACATTTCATATTAATAAAATAAATAAAACGTTGAATAAAGTTGTGGTGCTTAATAGTTTGGTGAACACAGTGCAACATTTTTTTCTTGATGAATAGAAAGTAAAAAAAAAAAAAAAAAAACAGCATTTACAACTGCTGACCCCAAGCTTTCGAACGGTAGTATAATTAAATCACCTTCTCTTCATAAATGGCCCGGATGCGGGCAATCGCCATGGCAACTGCTTCCTTCTCGCCGGTAATGACAATCTCATCTTTGGGTACGCTGGGTGGCGGGATGCTAATACGAGCTCCAGTCTCTTGACTCAGCTCTTGAACGAGTCGATTATATGCACCCGCGATGAATGGATGAAAAGCTTTCTCAAAAGACAAGCGTTCCACGGCACGCTTATCCTAAAGTAGACAGTGAGGACATAATGAGGCTGATGGAAGAAAATATAAAAGCTTATCTTATCTCATCTACTGGTTACCTGCTCTGCAGAGATGAGCTGGATTTCATGGCGAGCTTTCTCAATGCCTTCCTTGGTGCCGGTGATGCGGATGTTGCCGTTGGGATCATCAGAGCGGGGGATGGCGATCTTGGTGGCCGTTTTCAGCTCCAGCTCCTGCAACTTCTCCCCATTCTTCCCGATTACAAACCGATGATGTTCTTTCGGAATAAGCACAGTCGCTGAGGCCTGAGAAGTTTAGTATAAAAGGGTTAGTTCACCCAAAAAATGAAAATTCTGTCATCAATTACTCACTCTCATGTCATTCCAAACCTGTAAGATTTTCATTAATCTTCAAAAAAAGTCTATTCACCCAAAAAATGTGAGAGTTCAAAACATTCATTAATAGATCGTAAAATAAATCCACATGGATCAAAACTATCTCGTGAAAATACCACTTTTACAAAACAGCAAAATAGATTTAATAGACCTTATGTATCCCCGCCCCTTTTCAGCTCTGTGCTCGTTGTCTTCCGGTTTGTATTTCTACAGTATAAAGGTAAGATCTTACAGATTTATGAATGAACCATTTGCTTTAAAATCTTCCTGGTCCCATGATATTTATTATGTCATCTGCTTCAAACATTACAATGCTCATGATAACTTTCGCTAACTCTACAATAAGTAAATCCACTTCATCTAATTACTCTTCAACAGTGATGCCATAGAAAGCTGAAGCTAGCGCAAAAAACAGAAGTTCAAACACAAAATTCTAAAGATGGCTGCGCATAAGGGTGCTCCGATCAGGATTTTTGGGGCCGATCACCGATTACAGGAAACCGTATTGGCCGATACGATCGCTGATACTGATCACCGAAATAAATAATACTATTCTTAAAGGGTTAGTTCACCCAAAAATGAAAATTATGTCATTAATGACTCATGTTGATCCAAACCCATAAGACCTCCGTTCATCTTCGGAACATAGTTTAAGATATTTTAGATTTAGTCCGAGAGCTTTCTGTCCCTCCATTGAAAATGTATGTACGGTATACTGTCCATGTCCAGAAAGGTAATAAAAACATCATCAAAGTAGTCCATGTGACATCAGTGGGTTAGTTCGAATTTTTTGAAGCATCTAAAATACATTTTGGTCCAAAAATAACAAAAACTGCGACTTTATTCAGCATTGTATTCTATTCCGGAATCCTTTCCATTGAATTGATTCCATTGAATTGATTCCATTGAATCCTTTCATCTGTCGGCATTGGTAATGCACTTTTACGTCGTTGTTTTTGGCGATTAGGACATCCGCGACATGCACACTTAAGCACCATTTAAAAAAATATAGCAATACCAAAATACAAACAATGTAGAATAGCTTGAATACAGCGTGCGTCTCCCTCAGACTGTAAACGAAGCTCGGGCGCACCGGACAACATATCAGCAGCGTCACTGCGGAGTCGTGAACCCGGATTGACAACAGACCCGGAAGAGAAGACAATGCTGAATAAAGTCGTAGTTTTTGTTATTTTTGGAACAAAATGTATTTTCGATGCTTCAAAAACTTCTAATTAACCCACTGATGTCACATGGACTATTTTGATGATGTTTTTATTACCTTTCTGGACATGGACAGTCTACCGTACATACATTTTCAATGGAGGGACAGAAAGCTCTCGGACTAAATCTAAAATATCTTAAACTGTGTTCTGAAGATGAACGGAGGTCTTACGGGTTTGGAACGACATGAGGGTGAGTCATTAATGACATAATTTTCATTTTTGGGTGAACTAACCCTTTAATAACAATGTATTTTAAGTATAAAAAAAATAAAGAGACAAGAAAGTATCATGAACAGGCAAGCAACATGTGCAACATATTCCATTCCCTCTCTTAGAGGTGATTAGATATAGCATTTCTGTGAAATAAATAAAAATAAAAAAGCAGAAATCTTTATCATCAGAAAGTAATCAAATGTAAAACAATACTGCATAGTTTTCACTGTATAAATTAAATATAGATTAATTCTACTAAATCTACTGAAGAGTGATTTTATTTTTGTCTTTTTTTTTTTTTTCGCACAAAAATTATTCTCATTGCATCATGAAGGTTTAACCACTGTAGTGATGTTGACTATTTTAACAATGTTTTTAAGTACCTTTCTGGACTTTGAAAATGGTGGTTAAATTGCTGTCTATTGAGGAGACAGATACCTCTCGGATTTCATCAAAAATATCTTAATTTGTGTTCCGAAGATGAACGAAGGTCTTACGGTTGTGACAGAATTTTCATTTTTGGGTGAACTAACCCTTTAAGTTTGGGCATTTACGGAAGAATGAAAGCCAAGCACACGGCTGTAATGGAAAGTAATGCACTAAAATATCACAGCTCAAGTTTCTTGCTGTCATTGCTGGAGGGCTGCTGTCATTGCAATGTCTCTGCTCTCTGCAAAGACGTTGCAAATTTATTGTCCTTTTCAGACACCTGGTAGAACTGCCAAACCGGTTAATGTAGTGAAGCAATTTTAGTTGCACTTAGAAAAATGCTTAGTTTTCTGGCGCATAAGGTCTATAAGAAGAACAAGAATCAAACAAGCACCTGCGTCTGCAGTCGGGCCACAATCTCCTTCCTCGCTTTCATGACTGAGTCCAATTTTCCAGTCACCATGATGGAGAGGCCTTGGTCCTTGGCAAGCGAGAGTTCGATATGTGCTCCGGTCTTTTGCATTATATCCAGGCACACTTTCGCCTCCTCACCCTCACCAAACTGACTGTTGTCTTTATACCGCCGCTCCTCCAGAGGGACATGGAACACCTGAAGGTGCAAGGAGTGTGAAAGAAGAAAAAGTGTTATTGAGAGCCTGCCACACTACCACACACAAGACCTTGTGGCTTGACAAGAAGAATATTTTTCCAGATCTCTAGAAGCTTCCTCACATTGTAAAAATATGTGGAATAATTATAGTTACCTGAGTGATGACAGAGGCTTTGATGGGTCGGATTTTGCTCCAGGCACCTGCCGGCTCACCCGTCTTCTCACCTGGACTGCCCTTGTCGGGCAAAGGTGGAAAGGCCTCCAGATAGGTGGGTATATATGCTTCATCCTCTGGCACACTACCTAATAACAGACAATAAGAAAAGACGGTAACACTTTATTTTTACAGTGTCCTTGTTACATATGTATTTACTGTAGTAATAACAGTAAATTAGGCATGATTACACATAACTAACCCTAAACCAACCCTACAGTACCTGTCAAATGTTTGGAAACATTTCAATTTCTTAATGTTTTTGAAAGAAGTCTCTTATGCTCACCAATGCTGCATTTATTTAATCAAAAATACAGTAAAAACAGTAATACTGTAAAATATTATTACAATATAAAATAATTGTTTTCTATTTTCAATATATTTAATAATGTCATTTATTCCTATGATGACAAAGGTTAATTTTCACATCATTACTTCAGTCTTCAGTGTCACATGATGCTTCAAATATGCTGAATTGCAGCTCACAAAACATTTAAAGGTGCTAAAGAGGATTTTTTCGTTGACTGAGAAACCAAAGACTGTTACTGAGTTTTTGAAATGAGCGCATGCGTAAGAACAACCCCCCTCCTTCGAAGGAATGCCTCCCAAAACTCGTAAACACGAGTATTGGAACACGAGTGTTTACCACCGGCATTCGCTGTGTCGTGTTAGTGGATTCATTATGTCGGACTCACCGCAGGTAACTCATAATCTGCAGTTGTTACTCCTGTCTCCGGACAAAAACATTGCATGCGGCGCCTGTGGAGTGTGGAAAGTTACTGGAGCGCACAGCCGCGCACGTCTCTCACAAGGAACGTCATGGCAGTGATTGACAAGCCAGAGGGCCAATCATTTACGCGATCATCGCGTAAACGATTGGCTGATGTTTTTAAGGCCCTACCTCGTGCACAGATGATGTATATTAATATTATTCCTTTCAGTGCACCTAATAAATAGTCTTTTATCAGTTAGTAAAGACAGTTTCAAGTAATATTGCAAAAATGTATAAAACAAAACATCCTCTTTAGCACCTTTAAGATTAAATAAAAATAGAGAAATTAATACTTTTATTCACCAAGGATGCATTAAATTGATCAAAAGTAACAGTGAAGACATTTATAATGTTACAAAAAAAATCTATTTAATAAATGCATTAAGAAAATTTAATAAATATATTTAATAAATGCAAATTAATGCTTTCTATTCATAAAAATCTTAAAATAATAATAATAAAAAAAAAATCACACTTTTCCACAAAAATATTAAGCAGCGCTCTGTTTGAGTACAATGACAATAATAAATGTTTCTTGAGCAGCAGCACAGCATTTTAGAATGATTTCTGAAGGATCATGTGACACTGAAGACTGTAATGATGATAAAAAAAATTAAGCTTGGCCATTACAGGAACAAATTACATTTTAAAATATATTCAAATAGAAAACAGTTATTTTAATTTGTAATAAAATTTTGCAATATTACGTTTTTTACAGTATTTTTGATTAAATAAATGCAGCCATTGTGAGCATAAGAGACTTCTTTCAGGTACTGTATTCCTAACCCTAACTCTGTAATAAGTAAATGTTGTTAATTAATATTACTCAGTACTTAAATATACAATTACAGTGTAACAAGGACACCTTGAAATAAAGCATAACAAAAAAGAAAATGTAAAATGCATACAACAATTTTTTAATCACATTATTTTGATGATAACGGTATGACACTACATAAAGATAATCGATAATTTTTTGTTGATTATTAATGGTTTTATTGATTAGTTGTTGCAGCCCTCTTTATATTTCCTGCCATTCCACATGAGATAAATTGTAGTATAAAAAATTTGAAGAAAATTTCACCCCTAATTTTGCTACAGTCGTCATACCAGTGATCTCAAAGTCCTTCAAGCCACTGCGGTGCTCCGCAAAACTCTCCTGAGTCAACACTGCCACAGAGCTCATGTTTCAAGACCTGATCCGCTATCCTGCAGAGACCAGGAGGAAGAGGAGGGACATGTAGAAAGAAATACAGAAAAACAAAAATATAACAGCAGAGAACATCTAGTCCAAACACACAGCCTTAAACAAAACTGACTAAAAGAACATAGCAGTAACGGACTACTTTTATTTGAGTGATAAAGTGCATCCTGCTGAGCTCTGTATTCTCTGCGGTTTCAGCAGCCCAGCAGGGCCTCGAAACACACCGGCATCTCCCTGAGCCCAACAGCATCTCTCCCCACCTGAGCTCTCCAATTAAAGATGCTGCAGCTGTGAAATCTGACAAAAAGCCTTGTGTAACTTTGACTAACATAATGATTATTGATCGTTGTATAACAGGAGTTTTCAATCTTTAAAATGGCCACAGACACCCTAATAGGATCAGCCTTGTGTGAGGAATCGCCAATCCTAAAATTTAAAAGGCATAGAAAAGTGGGGTTTTGGACAATATTGGCATGAATCCTTTTTAATTTGTAATAATTTTGCACTGATACAAACTACAAAAACATATTTTATTACATAAACATTTATACATAGAAAAAACAAATTTTCGATCATCAAAATATCCACCATTAGCAGCTATCTGACCTAAACTGGGTTCTAATTGGTTCATTGTATTCTAAACTTAATTGCTGACCCAAAAATCTTTTACAAACCTGGGCCAAGTTTAAACCAGTAACCAGGCATCACAGCTGGCAAAGGGGCATGTCTGTCTTTGACATGTATATGAAAATGAAAATTATTATTGCTGGTCCTCAATGATAATGTCAAGTTACTTTAATGTATTTGCACCAAAAAATGATAAGGATTTATGCTGATATCGTATAAAACCACACTTTGCCAGGGGTGTTTCCAAACTTTTGGAGGGCAGTGTATATATTTTAATATTTGGTTATTTATTTACTAATTTATTTACATATTATATTCCATTTTTTCTAATTATTCTATTTTTTATTCTAATATTCTAATTTAATCATTGGTTTATCAAATTTTATTTATTTTAATATTTTTTAAAATTTATTTACTTATACATTTTTCTCTAAACTTTTCCATGGACCCCCTAGCAATCCTTTGCGGTCCCCAGAGCCCAGTTTGAAAGCCCAGTTTTGATAAAAATTATATGATATTTTGCATTTAAAGTCACATTTTCAGTAAACAGTTCTCAGAAAATTGCATTGCAGCTTATAAACTGCACACATACATTAAAAAACAAGTATGTACAAGTTGTATTAAATTCTGTAAGTGTGTGCAACATTTTTGGTATCTTTTTTTCTTTCATATACACCACAATAACGCAAAAGACAGAATATTTTCACCCACCTGCAAAGGGTCGAAAACCAGAAAGTCCGTCCAGGTGTATGCTACTGAGAACTCTTCAGTGTCGGTCTGTTCGTTCAGCCCTGTGTGGGTGAGGTTAACAAAGAGAGATTGTAACCAGCCTTGTGTTTACATACATAGCATAAAAAACAGCATCTCATGGCAAGGCCCTCTGAGGTTGACCAGGGAGGGGGGCCGAGTCACAGTGGTCTGTCCTGTGGGAGGCAATAGCAAGATGTGGTGCTAAGGATAGTCTTCACTTCACTCTCAGGTGACTAGGTGTCTAATTGGTGTGTAGGTGTTTGTGCTAACTGTAGTGATGGCAAAAATACAGACACACACATTATATTTACACATGGGATTGACACATTTTATACATACCCATCTAACACTCAGTGAGAGGCAAATTACCCATGAAGTAGAATATAATAGAGATATGGGCTATTAAGCAGACATCTGCCATTCGATATGGTCTAATACTGTGAAGATCTATTTGCAGAGTGTAATTTTGTCTACTCTTGCAATGATAATAAATGTGAGTAGAGGAAAAAAACCCTTATATACAAAGGTTTTCACATGTGATCATCTTTTAGCTGTGCAAGCCACTTGCAAATGTATTTACATAACCTCCATGCTCAATATTACAACAAACAACAACATATGCAATTATAGTACTCTCCTCCTGTCTATTAACATACTATATAAAATGCGTATAGCATGATCCATTTCATCTGCAAGCTCGGTGCAGAGCAGCAGATCTGTGTAAACAAATACAGGAGCAGGCTAACAATTCTCCCTGACATGTAACAGAGCAATTGCCAGTAAAAACAGCTGTTAAAACCTCGAATATCAAAGTGTGGGAGAGATGCATTCTGTATCGTGGTGGTAAATATTCTAGCTTGCAGAATATATATTCAGAATATCTGAGTTTAGCTGGCCAGCTAATCTGCTACATGTAACAGCTCGTTAGCTACAGAGATACTGTCTATCTCTCTTTTAAATACTATAATCTGATTGCAGAAAACGCGGATATGTTCATTCAGTCAACAAAACGATGCGATAAGTAGCACTTCTACGGAAACAAAAACAACTGATCACCTTAACAGACGGAAAAGCCTAGCCGCTGGTTTGCTGACAGTAAACACTGCTGCTGAGAATCGACTCTCCAACTGAATCGAATCTTTGATTCATGAAGGGTCATTTTTAAGATTTAAATATTTTTTGTATATTTTTTTATGTTTATTTGTTTGTTAATTGTTTATATGTGGTAATAAATGTTAAATCATACAACCAGATAATTGTTTTATTAAAACATTCTTGAAATGTAAAATATTGGTGTACAATAATTTTTTTGTGCTTTCACGAACCCTATTTTCTGGTTTATCGTTTCAGAATTAAAGAAATGGTCCTTTCAGT
This sequence comes from Megalobrama amblycephala, assembly GCF_018812025.1. Taxonomy (NCBI): domain Eukaryota; kingdom Metazoa; phylum Chordata; class Actinopteri; order Cypriniformes; family Xenocyprididae; genus Megalobrama; species Megalobrama amblycephala. The sequence goes on along the minus strand of NC_063063.1, from coordinate 15,390,302 downwards.
GGTGTATATTTGGACACAAATTATATATGTCCTTATTTTATTTATTTTTTTTACATATTTTCCGTAAGAAAAAATACCTGTCTTTCCCTTCATTCCTCTAGTTCAGAAAAACAAATAAGTCAAATTTGTGATTAGTTTGTGGAACAAAACAATTTAAATTTTTGGTATAAATCATTGTGAATTTGAAGGGTTTGTTAAAAAAAAAAAAAAAAAAAAAAAAAAACTTTCAGGATTTGCAAACGCACCCCACCTGTTTTTCAAAATAAAAGACTGTCAGAGAAGGTTCGTTGGTGTTCAACACCCGGTTTACACTTCTACACGTCCTATTGAATTATTTCGTAGCGTAATTAGAACTATAAACTAATCTCAAAGCCTGTCGAAAAAAACATCTTTTAAAAAATAAAATAAAAATAGTCTCTTTATGAACAATATGTTATGTCCTCACAGCTAGTACACACTAAGCTACTAATACACAGCTTAGTGTATACAGCTAGTATGTAAGTTATTTTGTTGTATTTATTATATGTATTTTGTATGTTTATTAAACCGTTTTGCTTTTGGGGAAACGGCCATTTCCTAACTGGTAGATGATTTCAGGTTTGCTTGATCCCCATAATACGGGTAAAATCACACACACACACACACACACACACACACACACTGAGAGTCTCCGCAGGGTGGCAGCCAAAGGAGGGTGTGCATGCAGGAATGGGATGGGATGGGGTGGAATGGGAGGAGGGGTATGCACTAATCACAATGTCCCTGTCCGGCTGTTCCAACACACATGCTCACGAGCAGGAAAACAAAGAGCTGGAGATGCGCGTGGATTTACCGGAGAGGACAACAAAAGAGGAAAGACGAAAGTAACGTCTTATCAAAACCGTACGGATATGAAGTTCGCGCCGGAATGTGGAGATCTGTTGCTGTCATTTTAAGGAAATGTAATAACATGGATATCTATGAAACTATTATGTGTTCATCTGCACTGTGAGAGTTACTCACACGACTCTAATGTTTTTATTTTTATGAGGGAGTTTGCTCTGGATACATTTCAGCAATTCGCTTTTTTATGGAATATATAAGAGAGTGAGACACATTTGGTGAGTAGTCTAAGTCAGGTGAATTGTAACCAGCTCCTCAACTGTGAATATAGTAGGCTAGGCTATATATACTGCATCTTACCTAATGTGTATCATGTATATCTGTCAGATATATAAAATGATACTAAGTTAATGACAGGTTCATTGGTTACATCATGTTGCATTAACACCATTCACCATTCAGTTTACACAGCAGATCCTTGTTGGTCATGTGGAACAACCTAGTAGGAGTATTGACTTTTGGATTGGATCTGGATTATTTCTATTATTTTATTCTTATATATATTTTTGATATATACAGGTAGTTATTACAAATACCACCCTAACCTACACTCTATGTGTGTGTGTGTTAAATGTTTCTGATGTACATCACAACATCCCAGTGTATTTAAGGAATTTGGAAGCAAAGCCAAGGTTCACAACAGGAAAGGAAAGGAGGATTCTGGTCCCAGGATTGTTTATAGATTGGAGGGGAAGTGTCTTGTACACATTTTTGGAAAAAAAAAAAAAAAAAAAAAAGGCCATCAGAGAACACTTGGGTGTCCTGTTGCTTGAGGGGATGTTTATACCTTACTGAAGTTTGAAAAGGCAGAATGACATAAAAATGAAGAAACATTATCGCCCTTCTAATGGTAACCACCTCAGCCTTCCTATTTCACCCCATGGGAAAGCATTTCTTTTTGGCATTGTTTAATGTTGGAGCACACTAAAGAACCTGACAGACCTGCTGAGTCTGTCAGAGGGGTGCGAGTGATTCAGTGACGCCAGAGACTGTTGATACGGAAAGTTGTTTTGTCACACCCTTTCCCTTATAATATCCTTAGAATGGGCTTATTCCAAGCCAAGAAAGTTAAGCTAATTAAGTCATTAAAATTGTTTTGTTTAGTTTTATATAATGGGGAAACAGTAAGCCATAAAACAATGATTATATAACAATAATTATGTGGTTTTAACCCCATCTTGCACTCCTAAGACTTGCATAGTCTTTTGGAATCCGAAGGGTCAAAGTACATGGCACTTAAACATGACATGCAAGCACATATAGCTATGTTTCATACTATATTTCTAGTATGCTGTTTCAGCAAAGAACCAGTCTGACTGGAAGTTCATCTCATATTTTATTTAAAAGTCTGACTGTTGTCTGTAAGAGCAAAGTCCAATGCAGTGTGCGAGGTAATTCCAGTACAAAGATCACTGTGCCTTTTATTTTATTTAATAAGTTACTAGATGCTAATCATCATATCAAATGTGTATATTGTTCTAAGGACTTTGTCTCCTACTATCGTTGCAATTACTATACTCTTCATGAGGGATATGAAACTGAAAGAATAAAAAACTAGGGTTGGACGATGTATCATTATCATATTGGTTATTCACCGTTATTAGAGATTTTTCTTTAGCTAATTTATCATATTGGCAATATTGGATATGTGCATGACTTACACATTTAGACTACCTTTGCCATCATATAATGCTTAAGCTTAATCTTTTAAAAACACAAACCATTTAATAACAACAGTGTTAAACGTAAACATTAGAAAATCTAAAAATAAATATAATTTTTATTCTGTATATTACAGTATTGTAATGTCTAAATTAATTCACTTTGAACATTTAAAATGACTAATTTTGTTTTTAATGTTTTTTCATTTTTTGACAAAGCAGTACAAATAGTGTAAATTTTAATGTTGGCATGAAATGTTTTCTAAATGCATGCTGTAGATCTTATTGTGATCTGTTCATATGTTCATTTTTTAAAAAAAGTTTTCCCGTAATTAATGAAATTGTCATATCTGGATCTTCCAGTGAAAACCACCACTTCTTCTGGTGATGTATGCAGGACTTCTCCAATCATTTCACCCATTTAAACCCCGGACCTTCAAGATTATATTTCAAAATCCAATGCACAATCGATGCATAGAACCCTGAATACATTTTTTTCTTTTTCGACAACCTGTTACACTCTGATGTACATCACAGCGTTGAAGAAAAGATCTGTTGCTATTTCTGTTTCATCAAGACTTTCATATTGCCCACTTATAGGCCATAATGTGAAAATAATTACAATAATTACAGCCAGAATTGTAATATCTCTAATAAAAACACTACAATGTCAGATGATCCGGGAAAAGGTCTGTTAAGATGCATCAGTCATGTTTAAAGTCTTTATTGTTTGTTCCTGCAGGTTGAAGATTGAAGGCCCTCAGTGACCCTGCTGCCTGGCCTCATATTGGCCAGGTTGCTTTGGTTTAAAACATCAAAACCAATTAAGATGTCTTCTCAAGAGTCTCCACATCTGCCTCTGAAACCAGAGGTTAAACAAAGACCCCCGGTTCCAACCAAGCCCTCCAATAATACCTCAGACACCTCAACTGTGGAAGTTGCAGCCTCACAGAATGCTGGGAAAGTCAAAAATATAGTCAACAAATTCAGCCAGCCAGAGGCCAAGGTTCCAAGTGGAGATATAGCAAAGAGCACCAGCATAGAAGCAGAGACAAAAAAGACCTCCTGCAGTAAAGCCCAGGCGCAAAACGAGAAGTTCATCCCTCACCAACACTGACAATGCACCTCCTCTGCCTCCAAAGACCAGGCAAAATCACATTGGACAGAAAGACGAGGTGGAGAACCAAGAGAGACAAGAAGGAACATTGAGTGCTGTTGATGGATGCCGTTCAGGTACAGTGGATTTACTTTCATTTTCAGGAACTTTTTACCTACTTCTGTTGAATATCTATGCTTGTTTCCAGGTGACAAAGTTAGTTGTTGACCGATAGTTAGCTTTTTTTTATGTGTACTGTATGTAGCGTTCCCTAGACTTTATATTTTAAACAATTTATTTTTGAAAATGCCATAATAGGATTATAGAATTAAAGGATTTTTTCACCCAAAAATGAAAATTCTGTCATCATTTACTCACCCTCAAGTTGTTCCAAATCTGTATAAATTTCTTTGTTCTGCTGAACACAAAGGAAGATATTTTGAAGAAAGTTTGTAACCAGGCTGCTTTGGGGCACCACTGACTTCCATAGTAGGAAAAAAAAATACTATGGAAGTCAATGGTGCCCCAGAACTGTTCAGTTTCTCACATTCTTCAAAATATCTTCCTTTGTGTTCAACAGAACAAAGAAATGTATACAGGTTTGGTTTTTATTTTTGTTTTTGGGTGAACTGTCCCTTTAAGAAGCTGCTACCTAAAATATTTGTTTATATTACAGATTTTTTTAAAGTTCAAACTAAATTTTTTTTTCAAATTAATAGATTTTCATTTATTCCCAATTATTTTAGTAAATATTATGTAAATTAAATAAATATAATTGTATTATTTGCTATATTTGTGTTATTTACTGATTACATTAAATGGTCTGATATTATACATTAATCTGATTTATATCGGCCATCGGCTACCCTAAAATATTGGCATCACCATCGGCGATCAAAAAATCCACATTGGTCACCACTACACAACACAAATAGCTTATGTATGTATAACTGGTACAACATTCAAGCATCCTAAAAGTGTTTACGTCTATAGTCTCAGACTAAAATGCTTGTTTGAGCTATCTTACCTGAAGGCAACTTGCACTGACTTATCTTAAAATATGTCAGTGCCTTTGTTTTGCATACCAGAAGGCTAATGTGTTTTTCTTTGGCATGTTTATAAAAGCTACTTAAATGTGCTAATTTAACTAAAGCCTACTCCTGCCTTAATCCAAACCCTGTCCAGGCCTCGGTGTGTTTGTTTGCTGTGAGTAATGCACTCTAAGGCATAAAAACTAGATAGAGAGAGAAATAAAGACCAGGATAAACGTAAAGAACAAGCCGCATTTGCAGGGTTAAATTCAAGGCACCAGCTACTAAACTCATATTTGAATCAGCTTTAATCTGAACTTCATCTGAGTGGGTGTTGTGAGGGTAAACTGCTGCTTTCTGTTAGTGTTGCTGGTAGGAATCTTGGAGGAATGGAATGTAAATTTAAATTGCTAGTTTGGTTTTTACAATATAGCTGTGAGTGTGTGTGTGTGTGACATATTTCAGAAATGCAAGCTATTTGTGTTATGTACAGTAGTGCTTCTAAAAACCAGTCAGTTTCAGTTTCTAATTAAAACTTCAACTTTGTTGTACTTGGATTTCGTTTAGTTTTTTTTAATTCACGCACAATCATTCAGGCACGTCGGAGGTCATTTTCTTGTTTGTTGTTGGTCAGTTAGTGGGATTATAGTGTGTGTCGTCTGCTGAACACACAGACAGATGGGGTGTAGGGGATAAAAGAACCCCTCCTGGAACCAATTACATTAAATATGCACTACTGTTCAAAAAGTTTAGGGTTGGTAAGATTTTTAAATGTTTTTTAAGAAGTCCTTGCTGAACAAAAATACTGTAAAAACAGTAATGATGAATAAAAAGTTTGAAAGAACAGCATATTAATCTTTTGTGACTTTATAAATATATTTACTGTCATTTTTAATTAATTAATTTAATGCATTTAATGCAAATCTTACTGACCCAAAAACTTTTGAACAGTAGTGTAAGTGGATATATCTAATTGATTGAAAATTGATGTAGAAAATGTTTGTGACAATCCAGAAGAAAATTGTGGGATTTGTTGCATAATATAATTGTATATGCAAACACTTTGAAGTCAAGCCTTTATTTGTATAGTGCTTTTTTCGCAATGCACATTAGAGACTGACAGTATGACTAAAATCTTGCATTGTCGTATAAGTAATTTTAAGATGGTGTTTTTATATAGTTATTTTTGGTGCACTCAAAACCAAAACAAAAGAATAATAAGCCTGGCATCTGACGCAAACTTCATTAAGCTCATTAAATTGATGAAAAAAAGAAAAGCAAAGACTTTTACATTGTTACAATAAAAAAAGGTATTTGGGAAAAAAAAAAAAAAAAAAAAAAATATATATATATATATATATATATATTTTTTTTTTTTTTTTTTTTTTTAAGATATATATACAGTACAGTCCAAAAGTTTGGAACCACTAAGATTTTTAATGTTTTTAAAAGAAGTTTCGTCTGCTCACCAAGGCTACATTTATTTAATTAAAAATACAGTAAAAAACAGTAATATTGTGAAATATTATTACAATTTAAAATAACTGTGTACTATTTAAATATATTTGACAAAGTAATTTATTCCTGTGATGCAAAGCTGAATTTTCAGCATCGTTACTCCAGTCTTCAGTGTCACATGATCCTTCAGAAATCATTCTAATATGCTGATTTGCTGCTCAATAAACATTTATTTTCAATGATTATTTTCAATGTTGAAAACAGTTGTGTACTTTTTTTTTCAGGATTCCTTGATGAATAGAAAGTTCAAAAGAACAGCATTTATCTGAAATACAAAGCTTCTGTAGCATTATACACTACCGTTCAAAAGTTTGGGGTCAGTAAGAATTTTTTTTTTTTTTTTTTTTGAAAAGAAATTAAAGAAATGAATACTTTTATTCAGCAAGGATGCATTAAATCAATCAAAAGTGGCAGTAAAGACATTTATAATGTTACAAAGATTAGATTTCAGATAAACACTGTTCTTTTGAACTTTCTATTCATCAAATAATCCTGAAAACAAATATTGTACACAAATATTTTGTACAATTGTACACATTAAATGTTTCTTGAGCAGCAGATCAGCATATTAGAATGATTTCTGAAGGATCATGTGACACTGAAGACTGGAGTAATGATGCTGAAAATTCAGCTTTGCCATCACAGGAATAAATTACTTTGTGAAATATATTCAAATAGAAAACTATTATTTTAAATTGTAATAATATTTCACAATATTACTGTTTTTTACTGTATTTTTAATTAAATAAATGTAGCCTTGGTGAGCAGACGAAACTTCTTTTAAAAACATTACAAATCTTAGTGGTTCCAAACTTTTGGACTGTACTGTATATATATATATATATATATATATATATAATATATATATATATATATCTTAAAAAATAAATAAATAAAATATATATATATATATATATATATATATATATAATCTTAAAAATTGTATCGCAGTTTCCACAAAAATGCCACAGCAAAACTGTTTTAATCATTTAATAATAATAATAAATGTTTCTTGAGCAGCAAATCAGCATATTAGAATGATTTCTGAAAGATCATCAGTGACACTGAAGTCTAAAATAATGATGCTAAAAATTCTGCTTTGTCATCACAGGAATAAATAATAGATTAAAATAGAAAACAGTTACTTTTAAATGGTAATAATATTTCACAATATTACTGTTTTACTGTATTTTTGATCAAATAAATGCAGTCTTTTTGAGCATAAGAAAAAACGTAAACATTTTTATTAAAAAATTAATTCAATTCTATAAATATGAACAAGACAGCATTTATATTTTGAAAAATGTCATATGAATACTAAGTCATATGAATACATTATTACATTTTGTTAGTGAGACTGATTAAATTATAGGTGTCAGCCTCACTGAAAGCACCTTTTGTTTGGATTTAAACTGAGAGAATGTGCCTTGGACACTCCCAGGAAGGCTATTCCAAAGTTTAAAAGCCATATAGGAAAAAGCTTGACCTTTTGGTTTTACTTTCTTAAAATTCCTGTTGGACATCATCTGATGATGTATTGTTCATAAAATTCTTTTACAGTGACAATTATGTGAATTGTGCTAGTGTGACTGTCTTTGAAGTAACATGCATGTGGCCTTTATGTGATTATTGGGGTAATAAACCAGAGACCCACCCTTAACTTGACATACACGTTCAACTAGTTCAGATTCCAAGAGTGTTTCTAGCAGGTCAGTCACCGGTTTAGTGAAATGGCAGAAGGGCTAAAACGAGCATTTGGGAAAATCAAGCAAAATGTATTTGAGGCGATTGAAGAGCTGCGGGTTAAGGAAGGGGAGGAGGGACAGACACAGCGCAAAGGTTCCATGCAGAAGTTGACGGCACTGATAACGACAGGCTCAAAGGCCGAGGTGGAAGAATCAAAGTGGAAGAAGCGATCAAAAAGAAATGGTAATCTAATCAAAGATCTGTAATCACTCAAAATGGGAAAGATATGAAGCCTTTTTTGGCTCAACCAAAATCAAAATGTTGCAGACATTTCCAGAACAGAAATAATTGGATAAATTCTTGTTTCATTTTGTTGACATACCAGAGTAACCAGATACAAGTTGTTGTTTTTTTTTTACTGAAGGGATTTTCCGTTTTTACCACTCCATTAATTAGGAAATACTGTAAACAGTCAGAAAAATCCACCATGTCTTTAGAAATAAAATGGCAATATAAATAGGCAAATGTATGAACAAAAAACCTGTAAAAACCTTCAGAATATAAATAGGAATAAAACTGGAAAGTTTGGTGTATGTAAGTGCTACTGAAGTGGACATTTCTGGCTCAGTGCATGAGAAAAAAGAAAACTCATTTTGAGAAAACTGCCTTTGAAGATATGTATTGTAATCAAAATTTACAGACATAGATAAATCGTAATAAACACTTAAATATGGGTTTTGGATGTTTTCTTTCCACTAGACCAGTAGTGGTGAACTCCGGCCCCCGAGAGCCACAGTCCTGCAGAGTTTTGCTCCAACCCTGATATAAACTCACCTGCCTGTAGCTTTCTAGTAATGCTGAAGACCTTGATTAGTTTGTACAGGTGTGTTTATTAGGGTTGAAGCAAAACTCTGCAGGACTGTGGTTCTCCAGGACTGAGGTTCTCCAGGACTGACGTTCGCCACCCCTGCATTAGACTGAAAGAAGAGATGTTTTGAAAGGAATATCCCAAAATTGACCAGATTTGAAAAATTTAGGGATTTTTTTTTTCTGTAGTTTCTCGCCTTAATTCATAAAAAGACCTTAGTCAGGTTAGACGCCATATTGAATTTAACATAGATCAGGGGTAGGCAAGTTCAGTCCCAGAGAGCCACTGTCCTGCAGAGTTTAGCTCCAACCCTCAAGAAAACCCTCATCTGCCTATAGCCTTAGGAATCCTGCAGAGATTGATTAGCTTGTTCAGGTGTGTTTGATTACAGTTTTTCTCAGTCGATTTGACACATTTCTCCAAATGAATGTAGTTGCTCTCAAAGCAATTAAGTCAAGTCAAGTCACCCTTATTTATATAGCGCTTTTTACGATGCAGATTGTGTCAAAGCAGCTTTAGCATTGATAACTGGTATATAATTTTGGCTGCACAGCAGCTCTTAAAGAAAATGGTGTCAATGCAGGCAGATCAAAGCACTGTTGAATATCAAATGTCAAGTTTGACACAGCAAACTAAACACACTCTTATGTTGGCAAAACAATTCAGTATTCACTGCATAATGAAGCTCTGTAGTTTTTTCTATTAATGCATTTATCAAAAATAAATACTAACAACAAAACTACAAGTGTGTTCTCTGTTGATTTGATAAAAAAAATTCAGCTGTAGATACACAAATACATGAATGAAAATACGTTTTTCTTGTTCTTTAATCGTGTTCTTCAAAGTTCTTTAAAGGTGCCGTAGAACGTGTTTTCAAAAGATGTAATATAAGTCTAAGGTGTCCCCTGAATGTGTCTGTGAAGTTTCAGCTCAAAATACCCCATAGATTTTTTTTTATTCATTTTTTTAACTGCCTATTTTGGGGCATCATTAAATATGCGGCGATTCAGGCTGCGGCCCCTTTAAATTCTCGTGCTCCCCGCCCCGAGCTTGCGACTGCCTTAAACAGCATAAACAAAATTCACACAGCTAATATAACCCTCAAAATTGTTCTTTACAAAGTGTTCGTCATGCAGCATGTCTAATCGTGTAAGTATAGTATTTATTTGGATGTTTACATTTGATTCTGAATAGCAACATGCTAACGAAACATTTAGAAAGACAATTTACAAATATCACTAAAAATATCATGTAATCATGGATCATGTCAGTTATTATTTCTCCATCTGCCATTTTTTGCTATTGTTTTTGCTTGCTTACCTAGTCTGATGATTCAGCTGTGCACATCCAGACGTCCTGCCCTTGTGTAATGCTTGAACATGAGCTGGCATATGCAAATATTGGGGGCGTACATATTAATGATCCTGACTGTTACGTAACAGTCAGTGTTATGTTGAGAGTTGCCTGTTTTTCTGAGGTCTTTTAAACAAATGAGATTTAGAAGGAGGAAAAAATGGTGTTTGAGACTCACTGTATGTCATTTCCATGTACTGAACTCTTGTTATTTAACTATGCCAAGGTAAATTCAATTTTTAATTCTAGGGCACCTTTAATGACAAGTGTAGTTGTATAACGATGAGTTTCAGCAAAAAATAAATGAGTAAATAAAAAAATAAATAAATGTAATCATTGACTCAATGAACTTTATAGATCTTGCCTCTCATTTACATCTGGCCAAAGAATTTGGCCAATCAACATCTCAGCATATATTTTCACGAGTCATCCTTGTGCCTCAACTTCTCCACAAGCCTCTTGCATCACTTGAAGAAGACTTACTTGGTTGTAAGGTTTGTGATCATAAACCTTACAACCAAGTATCTCCAAGAGAAGAATATGCTGGAGAATATGCTGGAAGGAACGCCATCCTAAAATGTGGGTGATGCTCAAACCACTCTTGTACCAGTGCTAAATGGTGAAAGGACATTGTCCCACACAACTAACACAATTTTGCTCAGTTTGCTCCTGATCACCCTGTGGAAAGTTGATTTCATTGAGGGAGTTTAAACAATTTAGAAGCCTTTCTGTGTTTTGTGGCCCCAAGGCAGCGTTGTGTGCCACACGACCAGAGGATTGGAGCACTTGTTGTCCAGGGACATTGACTGTGGCACAATGTTTATACTGGGCTGAACTATCTGATCCATAATTTATGACATGGGCAATTAGGTTGGCTCTGATTTCATTTGAAACTTGTCTGTACCCTGTTCTTCTACCTCTCCTCCTTCCTCTTACACCTTGCTCTTCTCTTTCCCTCTGTTCATGTCTTTATATTTTCTTCTCCTGCTCTTTCCACTAATACCATTGCCTTCCACTCTACCATATCTTCTCCCTCTACTCCAGCCTCTTCTCGTCTTCTTACATCCTCAGCTCTTCTTGCTTCACCTACATCCTCAACTCTTCTTGCTCCATCTCTTCTTCCTATATCTATTCCTTTCCCGTCATCTCTTTCTACCTCTTCCACCTCTCCTCTCCCTTTCAGTATTACCCTTCCTCTATCCTCTCCAAAACCTCTCACTCTTACATCTCTTCCATTTTCCCATTCTTCTTCTTTGTTGTTGTTGTTGTTGTTGTTGTTGTTTTTCTTTCCCCTTTTATAGCTTTTGTAATTGAGATAGCTGTGTAAACAATTTGGAAATTTGCATTTGCTGTGTGTATTGCTAACTCAGCAGATATTTATTTGGGGCTAATTGAGAACATTCCAAGTACAACTGAGATTTTAACAAATAACGGAGTTTTGTTTGTTGTGTTTGGAAAAATGGTGCACAACTGATTGTGATTTTTGTAAAACCAATAAAAAGAGCTGCAATTGTTTTCGCCTGATATATTAAAGTTTTGGTTGGATGTATGAACTACTGTGGAAACATTTGGGAATTTTGAGAACAGTGTTTTGAGAAAATAATGCATGTGATTTAAAATTTGCATGAAATGAAGGAAAATTTACAACCTGTTTAGAACAATTACAAAGTTCTCAGATTACTGTGTTAATCTGTTTTGAGAACAGTGACCTGAGTTTGGAGAAATGTGTTGAAACGAGGCTGTGAGGTATAGACTTACAGTCTTTACAAAGGCACGCACTGTATAAAGTTCCTACGTCACATAATTTTCACAACTCACAACTTTTAAAACTCTTTTATGGAGTTTTTGTCTACTGAAAGTGGTTTTTTTTTTTTCTGGAAAGACATTTGATCAGCTGAGCAATAGGTATGTTGTTAAACAACAGTACAATCCATTGAACGGACTGTATTCTATCCCTCACAGCCTTGTTTTCATTCCTATCAAATTTTTTTATATGGCACTACCCTGAATAAGGTCTATACCATCAATTTTTTTTTTATGTGTCGCACCACAGAGAATTTTATAACCTGAGCTGAGCTTGGCGATTTGATTTAAAAAAAAAAAAAAAAAAAAAATCCTGATAATAAGCAGTTTTGTTTAAATTAATTAATAAATTAATTAATAAATAAATATAGTATATGTACATAGAAAAAGTCTTAGATCTTTGAGTTCAGCTCATCAAAAATGGGAGCAAAAACAAAAGTGCTGGTTTATAATTTTGTTCAGTGTGTGTATATATACAGTGGGTACGGAAAGTATTCAGACCCCCTTAAATTTTTCACTCTTTGTTATATTGCAGCCATTTGCTAAAATCATTTAAGTTCATTTTTTTTCCTCATTAATGTACACACAGCACCCCATATTGACAGAAAAACACAGAATTGTTGACATTTTTGCAGATTTATTAAAAAAGAAAAACTGAAATATCACATGGTCCTAAATATTCAGACCCTTTGCTCAGTATTTAGTAGAAGCACCCTTTTGATCTAATACAGCCATGAGTCTTTTTGGGAAAGATGCAACAAGTTTTTCACACCTGGATTTGGGGATCCTCTGCCATTCTCTGCCAATTGGGTTTAAGTCAGGGCTCTGGCTGGGCCAGTTGTTGTGAAGCCACTCCTTTGTTATTTTAGCTGTGTGCTTAGGGTCATTGTCTTGTTGGAAGGTAAACCTTCGGCCCAGTCTGAGGTCCTGAGCACTCTAGAGAAAGTTTTCGTCCAGGATATCCCTGTACTTGGCCGCATTCATCTTTCCCTCGATTGCAACCAGTCGTCCTGTCCCTGCAGCTGAAAAACACCCCCACATCATGATGCTGCCACCACCATGCTTCATTGTTGGGACTGTATTGGACAGGTGATGAGCAGTGCCTGGTTTTCTCCACACATACCGCTTAGAATTAAGGCCAAAAAGTTCTATCTTGGTCTCATCAGACCAGATCTTATTTCTCACCATCTTGGCAAACTCAATGCGGGCTTTCATGTGTCTTGCACTGAGGAGAGGCTTCCGTCGGGCCACTCTGCCATAAAGCCCGACTGGTGGAGGGCTGCAGTGATGGTTGACTTTCTACAACTTTCTCCCATCTCCCGACTGCATCTCTGGAGCTCAGCCACAGTGATCTTTGGGTTCTTCTTTGCTTCTCTCACCAAGGCTCTTCTCCCCCGATAGCTCAGTTTGGCCGGACGGCCAGCTCTAGGAAGGTTCTGGTCGTCCCAAACGTCTTCCATTTAAGGATTATGGAGGCCACTGTGCTCTTAGGAACCTTAAGTGCAGCAGAATTTTTTTTGTAACCTTGGCCAGATCTGTGCCTTGCCACAATTCTGTCTCTGAGCTCTTCAGGCAGTTCCTTTGACCTCATGATTCTCATTTGCTCTGACATGCACTGTGAGCTGTAAGGTCTTATATAGACAGGTGTGTGGCTTTCCTAATCAAGTCTGAATCAGTATAATCAAACACAGCTGGACTCAAATGAAGGTGTAGAACCATCTCAAGGATGATCAGAAGAAATGGACAGCACCTGAGTTAAATATATGAGTGTCACAGCAAAGGGTCTGAATACTTAGGACCATGTGATATTTCAGTTTTTCTTTTTTAATAAATCTGCAAAAATGTCAACAATTATGTGTTTTTCTGTCAATATGGGTTGCTGTGTGTACATTAATGAGGGAAAAAAATGAACTTAAATGATTTTAGCAAATGGCTGCAATATAACAAAGAGTGAAAAATTTAAGGGGGTCTGAATACTTTCCGTACCCACTGTGTATATATATATATATATATATATATATATATATATATATATATATATATATATATATATATATATATATATATACAAGCTACTTAAGTATCATCCTGACATTTGTGAAATAATTGGTGAAATTCCATATGATTTAGAATTTGATAAGCCTAACCTTGACCATAATCTGTGTCCTCTTCTAGCTCCTGATGGAAAAGAAGGTGGCAAACTGCAAGCAGATCGGGATTCCAGCCCTATTCCAGAGCCTCAATGTGAGAAGAACTGCGGCTGTATTTGTCACCTGCAGAGGCCTGGCATGAAGCTTGTGTGGGTGCCAATGAGTGAGCAGGATGAGGATGAGGGTGAGGATGATGAGATCGATTTGAGTGACACAGAAGATCAGAATGAAAGAGCAGGCGAGGGCGAGAATGAAGACAAGTCAAATAAGGAGGTGGAATCTTTGAGTGAGTCATTAGCTAAAGGTGAGAACAAGAATGAGGAACCACAAATTAAAAAAGACAAGTTTCAGGTGACTCGTAACCTAATAGAACAGCAGCTGAGGAGGAAATCAGACCCTGGACCTCCGGCATTGATCGCCTCTGTTATCCCCTTTCCTGAGACTCCTATAAACGTCCCCAAAGCCCAGTCTTTGGAGGTGCCGGAGGAGGAGTCCATCTATGACATTAGCCTGGAGGTGGTCACTCCACCTAGACCTCAAAAGGGGTCGGACACTGTAACAAGCAAGGACAACCCTCCAGCCGTTCCTCCCAGAATGCCTTTAGATAACAGGTGTCTGCCTCGCATTATTCTGCCTCAGCCTCTAGCACGCCCTGCCTCCCCTCTGCTGCCCCACAAAAGCAGCCCACCTGGAAGTCCTCGACTACAAAGAACTGCACCACCACTACCGCCAGCCAGGACCTATGAGAATGCAAGACGCCTCAGCAGTTATTCTCTCAAGTCTATAGGTACAGAAAAACATTTAAAGTGAAATCAAAATATTACATTCTTAAAGGGATAAATTGAAAATGGTCATAAACCCTCATGTTGTTCCAAACAGTGTTGTTTCAGTATCATTAATTAGTATGTATTATATACTATATAGTATTTATTAGTATTTTGAATTAGGCTTTTATTTTAATCTTCTCCATTTTCATTTTCATTTTAGATTAAGCTTTAGTTATTTTGTTATGTGCGTTTGGAATTTTTATTATTAGGGGTTCAATCGCGTTGCGCTGAAACCCTATTGCAATTGTTAAAATTTCCAAGGATCAGCATTCTTCCCTAAAAAGTGACTGGGCAGACCAAACTGTAAGTCATAGAGACTTGAAACTTTGAGGGCTGGTACTCTCACCGTCTACAGCATCACCAAGGCTCACCCTGATTGGCCTGACGGGGGCGCTACAGTGTTGAAAAGTATGAAAGATTTCCTGGAGTCTGATTGTCAAACAAAAAAAAGTCGAAAATTCGATACACGGTCTTTAAAGGCCGCCAAAATTTTCGAAGTGTGTGGAGCCACTTTTACTTAAATAGTTATAACTATATATGATCGTTGTCCAAGGTGCAAAGACTGCCTTTGAGAACATTCACGTATCTCGGAAAATGCGTCCTGCGGTGGCCAATGAAGTTTGAGCAGCTATCAGACAAGGTTAACGGAGGCCGAAACTTGCTGGTCATGTTTAACTCATGGCCATAGAGAACTGTGAGAAATTCGAAAGAAAACGGCCACCAGGGGGCACCTTCACATTTTTCACGTTCGTAAAAATTTAATATTACGCAATTTTTCGCACATGACCACGACATTCATACTCCATGATAGAACTCCTCATTCTGAGCAACTTTGCCTCTAGGACCGCCGTTCTCCATCGAATCGTTCATTAAATATTGGAGATTATTTCAAAAACCAGCTTTAGCAAACTAGTCCCAGGTTTTTGGCTCAACCTCAATAACTGTTAAAAATCTTTATAAACCATATATTTTCTATGGCAAATTGCCTGTGTTGGCTGTAAATACTCTTTTCCATCTATGATCGAGATGGTTACTGGCTTGCAAATTAAGACATTATACCTTTTTACGCATGTGCTTTAACCCCGATAATTGCTGCTCGCAGCTATATCAATTATTATTATTTTTAAAATATTTTTATTTAGTTTTAATGTATTTCTATTTCAGCTTTAGTTTTTGTAATTTTTTTATTTGTTTTTTTTTTAATTATCTAATATTTATATTTTATTTTATTTCAACTTTATTTCAGTTAACTAAAACAAATAGTTTTTGTTTCCACACCTGTATGACTGATTTTCTTCTTCTGAACATATTCTTGCAACACCCACTTTTCACAATTCAATCAATCCTTATAAAATCAAGTCCTGTTACATTTCCCCCCTTTTTCACTTTTTCTCCTGTTTCACTTAGAAATGCTTTATATCACAGAAGTAAAATGTGTTAACAGCATTTCATTAAGTGAATTAAATGTCTGTTTTACGGTACTTAATTGTTTCTCCTTCAACAGATGAGAACGACATTGCAGGGGCTGATGGGGAAAAATGTGGATCCAATGAGAAGTATTTTTCTTCACCTTTCATCCCTCAAACAGTTTCTGTTCTCTTAATCTTTAATATTGTAGTCACACTGCTGTCATAATTGTCTTTACTATGTGTGTAACTCAATCTCTGTCTCGACTCCAGGCTTCCACGAGTCATCCCACGTACCCAACAGTCTGTTGACTTGGAAGCTGGGACGTCTGAGGGTATATTTTTTTCTGATTTGATACATCACCAATTTAAATTGAAAATGTTGAAAGACAGACCTCATGCAAGTTAATAAGAAAAAATCACTATTGAGAAATTGTACAGTCCAATAAAACAAAGAATAAATGACATCTTGCATACAATTTAATGCCATATTTTGTGACCCTTGCAGAGCTGTATCAGTTTTACACAGAAACATATATCCACAAGGAGATCAGGAGGACAGTATGTCGCAACATCAGTAAGACCAGCATAGACTTCCAGATGGACACAGCCAACACAGAGAAAGGAGAAAAAGGTCCCAGATCCACTAGCGTTCCAAATCTCAAGCAGAGCAATTTATGGCGGGAACGGTCAACGGTACGAGACAGTGGTGTCCTGCAAACCCTAAGCCCAGAGGAGTGCAAGTATCAAGAGGTGAGCAGAAATCCTCACTTAACATGCTATAGAACTCTGGGAAGAGCAAGTGCTGAGTTTTGAGGTTTAGAGTATGATTGTGAAAGAATTGTGTTTGAAATATGTAAAATTACTTGAGAGGAAAAGAGAAGAAAGACAGGATGGAAATCTGAGACATGATGGGATGGGAAAATGAGAATAGATGTAAGAAAGGGGAAAATGGAAAGGAAGTTCTGTAAGTAGGGAGAGGGTGAATCTCACGAAAGCTGTGTGTGTATTATATATCTATCTCTCTTTTGTGGCCAGCGGTTTAGACATTAATGGCTGTGTGTTGAGTTATTTTGAGGGGACAGCAAATTTATAATTTTATTAATTTTTTTTACAGAAAATGAAAGCATTTATGTGTAGAAAGGCCATTGTGTTTTTTTTTTTTTGCATGATAAAATTAACATTTTCAATTTTAAAAATCTCCTTCTTACTGTTGCAATGTGGAAAAACTGATAAATTATTTACATTGAGAATAATGGGAATATATATATATACAGTACCGTTCAAAAGTTTGGGATCTGTAAGATTTTTTATGTTTTTAAAAGAAGTTTTGTCTGCTCACCAAGGCTACATTTATTCAATTAAAAATACAGTAAAAACACTAATATTGTGAAATATTATTACAATTTAAAATAACTGTTTTCTATTTGAATACAATTTATTCTTGTGTTGGCAAAGCTGAATTTTCAGCATCATTACTCCAGTCTTCAGTGTCACATGATCCTTCAGAAATCATTCTAATATGCTGATCTGCTGCTCAAGAAAAAGGTATTATTATTATCAATGTTGAAAACAGCAGTGTACTGTTTTTTTCAGGATTCCTTGATGAATAGAAAGTTCAAAAGAACAGCATTTATCTGAAATACAAAGCTTCTGTAGCATTATACACTACCATTCAAACGTTTGGGGTCAGTAAGAATTTTTATTTTTATTTTTTTTTTAAAGAAATTTAAGAAATAAATACTTTTATTCAACAAGGATGCATTAAATCGATCAAAAGTGACAGTAAATACATTTATAATGTTACAAAAGATTATATTTCAAATAAACATTGTTCTTTTGAACTTTCTATTCATCAAAGAATCTTGAAAAAAAAAAATATATATATACATATATATATATATTGTACGCAAATATTTTGTACATTTGTACACAATAAATGTTTCTTGAGCAGTAAATCAGCATATTAGAATGATTTCTGGAGGATCATGTGACACTGAAGACTGGAGTAATGATGCTGAAAATTCAGCTTTGCATCACAGGAATAAATTATACTTTAAAATATTTTCAAATAGAACACAGTTATTTTAAATTGTAATAATATTTCATAGTATTACCGTTTTAACTGTATTTTTAATTAAATAAATGCAGCCTTGGTGAGCAGACAAAACTTCTTTTAAAAACATTAAAAATCTTAATGATCCCAAACTTTTGAATGGTAGTGTGTGTGTGTGTATATATATATATATATATATATATATATATAATGTCTGTGTAAGGCCCGCCCAATTGGCCCATAGACGGTTTTCCGGTCTTTTCAGTCTGGCAAAGTAGTTTTAAACTATTATCTGACTCCATTTTATTATGACCTTGATTTAGGTTGGAATGCCAATTGATTACTGACCATTTATATGATAATTTCTCTAGACATTTGATTATTCTATTTAACTCTTTACTCTTATTGTACTCTTTCATTCGGATTCCTATAACGCTTTTAGTCTCGAACCGGCCGGGTATACTATCTCATACTCATAAACTCAGCCTTGGTCATTAGGCGATGACTAATATTCTAGAGGCCGTACCCACTTTGCTCATTCTAGAATACATTATTTAGTCCCCATAGATCTGAACACACTGAATTAAAGCAAGACTATATCTAACCAGAGGTCATGACCATTACCATAGAACCAAGCTGACCAATTTAACTTCTCTAATGTAACTTTATATAATCATGCCATGGTTTCCCCTGTACACTTAGTTAGAATAATATTACAATAATTAGAGGTTGAGGCTCACTCTATTCAGACTGGTCTAACAACACTCTTGTTGTTCTGAACGGAAAACCCATTATTAGCCTACACAGTCTAAGTATACATAACTAATGCCAATGTGTTAGTCGGAGCTCTAAAATATCAGTTGGTGTGCCCCACTGCTCCACCTAAACTGTACTTTAGTCTGTTACTAACCTGAGCGTAGATTTGTGGGGTTATGGGCTTAACGTAATCTACTAGAGTCAATCATTTCAGAGTAAGCCAGAATAAAATCAAATGTAACAATTGATTAGTCAGGTAAATGTATCACACCAATTACATAATCAATTCAAAGATGATCAATACAAAAAAAATCAAATGCTCAGAAGTAGAGTTAAAGATGAATACCTGACATTAGAAAAATGCACATTGCTGAGTGTCCTGGACACTCACCAATGTGGGCTGATCTGACTACAGAATCACGCCCTGAGCCTCCTGCAACATCTCTTTAAATACTCAGACCAAGACAGGAACTTCTTTCAAATGGAAACATGAGTTCACAATGGGAATTTGCATTAATCAGTTCCCAGACTGGGTAGTTTACACATTTTTGGGGACAGAAATCCATTTGCATGAAAGACCCTGTGAAAGGGCTCACACCTACCACAGAAAGCAAAATATCTCTAAACTCTTAACCTTATTACCTTCTGGTTTACTTCTGTGGGAATGAGACCTTTGTACCAGTCGCACTGAGACATTCCAAATGATATCAAACATGTATAGTGTTGTATGATAATTGTTCACATGTACACATTAAATCATATAGATTCTTGGGTGAATTTCAAATGGTTTTAATTTGTGGAGAGAAAAGATGGGGAAAGAAGGGGGTAAAGGGACAGAAATGTAAATTAAAGGTGCCCTAGAATTAAATATTGAATTTACCTTGGCATAGTTGAATAACAAGAGTTCAGTACATGGAAATTGTAATGATGGGTCAGTAGACAGTGGATCCATTTGCAGCTTTTATTAAAAGGCAATGGTAACAGACAGGGGCAAGACAGTACCATAACCGGGGACAGGCAATGGTCGAGGCTGGCAGCAAAGGGGCAGAGTCGGGTCACAGGCAAGGGTCGAGACAGGCGGCAAACAATCACAGAATCAGAGAACAGGCAGTAATCAAGGCAGGCGGCGGTGGTTCAGCAGAGATAAACAGTCCAGGTAATAACAGAAATCAATCCACAAAGAAACGCTCAGAAATGATCACTTACAGCAAATCAAGACTTCGCGATGTGTGTGTGTGTGTGAGTCTTAAATAGTGTGAGTGTGATCGGATCAGGTGCGGAAGTGATAGTCCCAGGAATGCGGGCCTATGGGTAATGGAGTCCAGATAGCTGTGAGTCAATATTCGGGTGACGGCTCCCTCCGGTGGCCCGGAGGATGCACCGGGGGAGCTGTATTCGTAACAGAGCCCCCACCCTGCGAGCGGCTCCTGACGCGAGGAGGCGGACGCCGAGGTCTTCCACGAGGTCGCGGGCCGGTCTCTCCGGATGCGTCCGATGGAATTCTTCCATGAGGTTGGGGTCAGAATGTCGCTGGCATTGACCCAGGATCGCTCCTCTGGACCGTACCCCTCCCAGTCCACCAGGTACTGGAGCCTCGGACCCCGGCTCGGGAATCGAGCAACTCTCGAACGTGATAGGCCTCCTCGCCCTCGATTATCAGGCGGTGGGGGACGTGGACCCTAGCTCCCTCCGGCTCCCCTCTCGGACCCCCGGAGGGTTTCAGTAACGAAACATGAAAAGTGGGAGAAATGTGATAATTAGTAGGCAGATCTAAACGGAAAGATACTGGAGTGATTTGTTTTAGAATTTGGAAAGGCCCGACATACCTGGGACTAGCTTTCTGCAGGGTAGCCTCAGGCGGAGGTCTCGTGTGGACAGCCACCCCATGGCCCACGGATCTGAGGATGGGGTCGTCATGCCGGTTGGCCTGCGTTTCCTGTCTCCATGCGCGCTGGAGATGATGATGAGCCAGGTCCCAGGTTTCCTCACTCCTCTGCATCCATGCATTGACCGCAGGTAATTCCGAGGGTTCGCCGGACCAGGGGAACAACGGTGGTTGGTACCCCAAGACACACTGGAACGGGGTAATGCCGGTTGAGGGTTTCCTTAGCGAATTTTGAGCATACTCTGCCCACATGAGATAGCGGCTCCATTCTGCCTGTTGATGCTGGCAATAGGTTCGGAGAAAGCGAGTGAGTTCTTGGTTCAGGCGTTCCGTTTGTCCATTCGACTCAGGATGATAGCCTGACGTAAGGCTGATGTTGACATTCAATTCTTGAAGAAGGCGGCCCAGACCCTGGAAGTGAACTGCGGACCCCTGTCTGACACAATGTCATCAGGTAAACCATAAAGCCGGAACACATAGTTGCATAAGAGTTCTGCAATCTCGAGGGCGGTGGGCAGTTTGGGGAGTGGAATTAAGCGACAGGCTTTGGAGAAACGATCTACCACAGTGAGGATAGTGGTATTGCCCTGAGAGGTCGGTAGATCAGTGACAAAGTCTATGGAGATGTGGGACCAAGGGCGCTGAGGAACGGGAAGTGGCTGCAGTAACCCGGCAGGTGACTGGTGAGATGGTTTGGAGGTCTGACAGGCTGTACAGCGGTGGATGAACTGTGTGACGTCTCGTGGCAAGGATTCCCACCAGAAGCGATTCTGTAGTAAATCGAGGGTGGCGGTGATACCAGGGTGACCAGAACTGGGTGAGTCATGTACGTGATGGAGAACCCTTTCTCTCATGTGCGCAGGAACGTATGTGCGGTTGGGTGGACAGGTGGAAGGTGGAGGAGTCTGGTCGTTGGCCTGTGTCAATTCGGTCATGATATCCCATTGAACGGGTGCAAGAAGGAGTGACTCGGGAATGATGTGTTCTGCGGTTTTGGGCTGCTCAGTGTGCTCAGATTGGCGTGATAATGCATCTGCTTTGGTGTTCTTTGAACCGGGCCTGTATGTGACATTAAACTGGAACCGGGTGAAAAACATAGCCCAGCGGGCCTGTCGTGGATTCAGTCTCTTGGCTGTGCGGAGATATTCGAGATTCTTATGATCGGTGAGTACAGTGAATGAGTGCTGTGCCCCCTCCAACCAATGGCGCCATTCCTCGAGGGCGGCCTTCATGGCCAGTAACTCCCGGTCCCCTACATCGTAATTCCTTTCAGCCGCTGACAACTTACGGGAGTAGAAGGCGCAGGGATACATCTTTTCAGGATTGCCTTGGCGTTGGGACAGAACGGCGCCTATACCAGTGTTGGAGGCGTCTACCTCTACAATGAACGGCCGTTCAGGATCCGGATGGCGGAGAATGGGGGCTGTCGTAAAACGATTCTTGAGTTCTTGGAATGCTATGTCTGCTTCTTTGGACCACTGGAGACGAGAAGATGAGCGCTTGGTCATGGAGGTCAGGGGAGCGGCTACACAGCTGAAGTTTCGAATAAACCGCCTATAGAAGTTGGCAAAGCCCAGGAATCGCTGTAATTCCTTCAGCGTGTGTGGCTTGGGCCATTCCAGTACTGCCTTTACTTTACCGTCATCCATGGCGACCCCGTCTCTGCTGATGATATATCCGAGGAAGGCGGTGGAGGTTTGGTGGAATTCACATTTTTCGGCTTTGGCGTATAATTGGTGTTCGATGAGTCTCTGCAGAACGGTTCTCACATGTTGAATGTGTTCGTCAAGGGAGTTTGAGTAGATTAGAATGTCGTCAATGTAGACTATGACCCAGCGATTTAACATGTCTCTGAATACGTCGTTTATGTAGGATTGGAACACAGCTGGACTGTTGGATAGGCCGAACGGCATGACGAGGGTTTCATAGTGACCGGAAGTTGTGGAGAAGGCTGTCTTCCATTCATCCCCTTCTCGAATACGAATGAGATTGTAGGCGCACCGGAGATCTAACTTTGTGAAGTACTTGGCCTGTCTTAACTGTTCAAGGGCTGCTGGCACCAGAGGCAGGGGATAACGGAATTTCACGGTTATGTCATTTAGGCCACGATAATCAATACAGGGTCTTAAACCTCCGTCCTTCTTCTTGACAAAGAAAAATCCGGCAGATGCCGGTGAGGTGGATGGCCGGATGAACCCCTTGGCTAACTCTTCCTCAATGTAAGTTTTTATGGCCATAGTTTCGGGTTGAGAGAGAGGGAAGATTCGACCCTTGGGAGGAGCTGTTCCGGGTAATAGTTCAATTGCACAGTCACTGGAGCGGTGCAGGGGAAGTTCGGTGGCTTTCTGTTTGCTGAAGGCTACTGCAAGATCGCCGTACACGGTGGGGATGTTCACTTCCTCAGGGGCTTCGGCCTGCAATTTTATCGATTGGAGTGGTAGTGGTTTTACTGGTCGCAGACAGTGGTTGAGGCAGCGGCTGTCCTACTGGAGTATTTCCCCCTCTCTCCATGATACGTGCGGGTTATGTGAGCGTAGCCAAGGCAGACCCAGGATGATGGGGTTATGTGGTGAGTGAATGACGTAGAAACTGATTTGTTCTTGATGAAGGATGCCGACTTGGAGTTGAAGCTCAGATGTGATGTGGGCTACTTTACCTCTTCCGATTGGCTTCCCATCTAACGCTTCCACTGTTAATACAGAATGGCAGTTGATTAATGAAATGTTGTGTTCTGAGATGAAGGTATCAGACATAAAGTTTCCAGCTGCCCCAGAGTCCAGAAGCGCGTGTGTGGAGACGATACGGTCATTAAGTGTGAGTTGAACAGGGATTTTGAAGCTGTTAGATGAGTAGTTTTGAGCTTGGATGGAACTCACCGCTTTGGAATTCGTAGACTCTGGCCGAATCGGGCAGTTAATTTTGATGTGACCCGATTGCCCGCAGTAGAAGCAGAGGTGTAGTTGGCGTCTCCTTTCCCTCTCTTCAGGTTTGAGAGGCGTAAAACCGAGTTGCATGGGCTCAGAATTCGAGCTGTTGGAGGTGATTGCCCGGGTGGGCCGACGAGTGCGAAGTAAGTTGTCGACATGGATGGCCAATTCGATGAATGAGTTCAATGAGCTGCCCTCGTCTCGACATGCCAGCTCCGCTTGTAACTCCATAGACAATCCGCGACGGAACAGCAGTTTCAGCGTGTCCTCTACCCAGTTTGTTTGCGCTGCCAGGGTGCGAAATTGCAAGGCGTATTCTGCCGCCGTGGTTTTACCTTGGATCAAGGAGAGTAGCTGGTCGCCCGGGCTCAGACCGCCCGCTGAGTGTTCGAATACCTCTCTGAATCGCTGTAGGAAGTCGGTAAACGAAAGGAACGCCGAACCATCGTCCCGCCAGACAGCGGTGGCCCAATCCAGAGCTTTACCAGTCAGTAGGGAGCAGACGAAAGAGATACGACTGGTGTCCGTGGCATACAAGAGGGTTGTTGGTTCACATATAGCGAACATTGCAGCAGAAAGCCCTTACATTTGCTTGGTGTACCATCAAACTTCTCTGGGAGAGCCAGGCGTGGATTCACAGGCGGTGGATGGCGGGCGTGGGGCAACGGGAGCAGCAGGTGGCGGCGTGGAGGCCTCGGTGGGATTGAAGCGTAGGCCCTGCAGCGGTTTCACCAGCTCCTCCGTGAGTGAAGTGAGGCGTGTGAGCTGGTGGTGGTGCATGGCTAACTGGCTGGCTTGAGCTGATAACTCCGTGGAGAGCTGGGCCAGAGCTGCTGGATCGCTGAGTGGCGAAGTCTTCTGTAATGATGGGTCAGCAGACAGTGGATCCATTTGCAGCTTTTATTAAAAGGCAATGGTAACAGACAGGGGCAAGACAGTACCGTAACCGGGGACAGGCAATGGTCGAGGCTGGCAGCAAAGGGGCAGAGTCGGGTCACAGGCAAGGGTCGAGACAGGCGGCAAACAATCGCAGAATCAGAGAACAGGCAGTAATCAAGGCAGGCGGCGGTGGTTCAGCAGAGATAAACAGTCCAGGTAATAACAGAAAATCAATCCACAAAGAAACGCTCAGAAATGATCACTTACAGCAAATCAAGACTTCGCGATGGTGTGTGTGTGTGTGAGTCTTAAATAGTGTGAGTGTGATCGGATGCAGGTGCGGAAGTGATCAGTCCCAGGAATGCGGGCCTATGGGTAATGGAGTCCAGATAGCTGTGAGTCAATATTCGGGTGACGGCTCCCTCCGGTGGCCCGGAGGATGCACCGGGGGAGCTGTATTCATAACAGAAATGACATACAGTGAATCTCAAACACCATTGTTTCCTCCTTCTTATATAAATCTCATTTGTTTAAAAGACCTCCGAAGAAAACGCGAATCTCAACATAACACCGACTGTTACGTAACAGTCGGGTGTACGCCCCCAATATTTGCATATGCCAGCCCACGTTCCCAACATTATGAAAGGCATTAGACAAGGGCAGGCCAGTATTAACGTCTGGATCTGTGCACAGCTGAATCATCAGACTAGGTAAGGAAGAAGAACAATAGCGAAAAATGGCCAGATGGAGCAATAATAACTGACATGATCCATGATATCATGATATTTTTTTGTGATATTTGTAAATTGTCTTTCTAAATGTTTCATTAGCATGTTGCTAATGTACTGTTAAATGTGGTTAAAGTTACCATTCGTTTCTTACTGTATTCACGGAGACAAGAGCCGTCACTATTTTCATTATTAAACACTTGCAGTCTGTATAATGCATAAACACAACTTCATTCTTTATAAATCTCTCCAACAGTGTGTAATGTTAGCTTTAGCCACGGAGCACCTATCAAACTCATTCAGAATCAAATGTAAACATCCAAATAAATACCTATACTTATGCGATTAGACATGCTGCATGACGAACACTTTGTAAAGATCCATTTTGAGGGTTATATTAGCTGTGTGAACTGTGTTTATGCTGTTAAAGCCAAGCGCGAGCTCCGGGGGCGGGGAGCACGAGAATTAAAGGGGCCGCAACCTATATATGGGTGCATGGTTAATGATGCCCCAAAATAGGCAGTTAAAAAAATGAATTAAAAAAAAATCTATGGGGTATTTTGAGCTGAAACTTCACAGACACATTCAGGGGACACCTTAGACTTATATTACATCTTTTAAAAAGACGTTCTAGGGCACCTTTAAAGGCATTTTCCAGTTTCTCCAGTCTTACATCTGTATGTTTTTTTTTTTTTTTTTTTTTTTTTAGGTTAATGTTCTGATTTGTTACAAAAATAATGTCAATATGCTGGAATTATTGCTAGTCCTAACATGCTTTATTGCCTAATGCAAAATAATATATATTTTTATTTTGAGGTTAAATGTGACTAGAAATGAGACAGTATGCCCAAATTATAAGTGTAATAAAGAATAAAGATGATGATAATAATAAAGTATAACAATAAAGTAGATAATAATAGTGAATGTGAAAAAACTGAGCTATTATTGTAAATATCAAGATTTCACATTATAGTTGAGAGAACTAAATTGCATTTAAATAATATCCATGTTTCCCTTTACTGTGTGCAGAGCATGTACGAGGTGATTACATCAGAAATGTCATATCTGCGCTCTCTGCGTGTGTTAACGGAGCATTTTATGGAGTCGAGCGAGTTGAACGACACTCTCATTATCATGGACAAAAAAACCCTATTCTCAAACATCCTGCGCATCCAAGAGGTCAGCGAGAGGTGAGTGCCTGTGTGTGTGAAATCTACAGTTATTACAGTTCAGATCTGCTGAAACATCACTGCCTGATGAACCCCACAAATTAGCTTTGTTTGCTTACATGAACCCCAAAGACTATATTCGCGATATGCATTTGCCAGGTGTAACCCATCAGAATTTGCTGAGGCTGCAGCGTTTGATATTAATTAAATGAATCCAACTAGAAAACCATTAAATACACATCTCAGGATAAACACATCAACTAATAGTCTAATGCTCCAGTAATGCAGTGTAGTCTGTAAAGCAAGTCACAAAACATCAATTTGCAAATACCATTGTCTATTAACATTTTTCACAGGTTTCTGAAAGACTTGGAGGACCGTCTAGAGGAGAGAATCGTCCTTTCTGACATCTGTGACATCATTCCACTATCATGCCCAACATCATTTCCCTGCATATATTGACTATGTTCGAAATCAGATTTATCAGGAAAAGACCTACAGTAATCTAATGTAAGAAACTCATTTCATTTATTCTCATCCATTTAAATGTATTTTATAATCTCTCATTTATTCTTTTGACTATTATCTATTACAGGCAATCTAACACTCAGTTTGCGGCCATTATCACCCGACTGCAGGAGTCGCCCAAGTGTCAACGACTGCCCTTCATGTCCTTCCTATTACTGCCCTTCCAGCGAATCACACGCATTAAAATGCTCATCGAGGTGGGTGAATAATTCACATAATAAATGTTGGAATTCCTCTTCAACAAAGTAAAGGCATTTATAATGTTACAAAAGATTTTAAATCAAGTTTCAAATGAATATTGTTCTTTTGAACTTTCTATTCATCAGAGAATCTAGAAAAAAATGTATTATGGTTTTCAGAAAAATATTAAGCAGATAGATAGAAATAAGAAATGTTTCTTAAGCACCAAATCAGGATATTTGAATGATTTCTGAATGATCATGTGACACTGAAGATTGGAGTAATGATGCTGAAAATTCAGCTTTGACATCACATGAATAAATTACATTTTAAATATATTAAAATAGAAAATAATTATTTTAAATTGCAGTAATATTTCCACATTTTATTATTTTTACCATTTTTTTTTTTTTTTTTTTTTTTTTTTTTTATAAATCTTACTGAACCCAAACTTCTAAACAACAGTGTATGTTGGAATTCTTCTTCACCGAACCAATTTCTGTTGGTTTTGGGGAGTTTTTTGTTTGCTTATTTGTTTTTCGTTCCTCATGGGTTGCAAGGAAATCATTATTATTCAAGCAGAGTTATCCAGGTAATATGAACGCAATCCAGATTTTTTAAATATTTAGTTTGTTTTCATCAGAACATCCTGAAGAGAACAGCTGTTGGGGCGGATAAGGAACAAACAGCATCAAAAGCTCTTGACTCTGTGTCTAAGGTAAACATCCCAAGGTCACAATAAATGGCGCACAATGTTTTTCCTCTCATTACAAAGCAATTTCTTACGCTGTTCAAACTAGACCTCATTGTTCGCAAAATAGCCTATTAGAGAGGAAGATAAAAGGAAAAGAGAGTAAGAATGAG
Source organism: Megalobrama amblycephala (assembly GCF_018812025.1). Lineage (NCBI taxonomy): Eukaryota > Metazoa > Chordata > Actinopteri > Cypriniformes > Xenocyprididae > Megalobrama > Megalobrama amblycephala. The sequence continues at coordinate 15,362,049 of NC_063063.1, read as the reverse complement.
GGAAAAGAGGGAGAGAGAGTGGAGCATAAGGTTAAATGCGGGTTGGGTCACTGGAAATTATGTTTCAGATTATATAAGCCTGCCGTATTTTTCTTATGGAGACAAAGATAACTAACAAAGTCGATTTTGTAGCAGTTTATAGCATTAGAGAAATAAATATCATTTGAGTCTCTCATTTATTTTCTGTCATTTACATGAAAGAACCCAAATGGGTCATGTGAAATATTGTATGTTTGTAATATTATTATGTATGCAGATTCATTTGTCTTCAAGGAAAGAATGTTTTGTTTTTGTGTTTTTTTTTTTTTTATGTTGTCAGAATGTGATCTTACATAACTTGTCATGCATTTCCTCACAGATCATTGAAGAGTGTAATACTCAGGTTGGAAAAATGAAGCAGATGGAGGAACTGATTCAGATTAATGGTATGCTGGAGTTTGACAAACTAAAGGTGAGCTACTGAATAATGTTATATATTAATGATAATAAGTGCAATTACTGTGGGATTAAAAATTATGAGACCACTAGTGAAAATGCCTTTGTTTTGATTTTTTTAATAAAAAAATCACTACAAATTATATTATCACCTTAACAAAATGAGTGAAAAGTGGAATTAACATGAATTTTAGAATTCATGATCAGTGTCACTTTTCAATAGTGTCCTCAAATAGTGTTTTTTTTTTTTAAATTATGCCATATTTTTTTCTTTTTAAATGTTTAAAAATCCAATTTAAATAAAATATTTATTTAGAATATTTCCTTAATTAATATAGAATATTTATTTGTCTATATATTTATTTTATTTTTTAAATATTGTCTCATCTTTGAATCATTTATTCAGGCAGTGCCAATTATATCTCAAACACGTTACTTGGAGAAACGAGGAGAGGTGCAGGAAATAAACAGAGGAGGAACGTTCTTGAACCTCCGCCCCAAATTCAGCCCCGTCTACCTCTTTCTCTTCAACGACCTGCTTGTCATTGCAAGCAAGAAAAGGTAGAAAGCTGAAAAACCTGTCTTTGTTATGGCTTTACACTGTTTTTATCAGGGTTACAAAACACTGCATACATTTCACCGCATTACATTCAGGAATTATCCATTATAAAAAGTAACACACCTGTTTGTATTTACTGTGGATGTTTAGGTAATCCCTTTGTTTTTGAATCAGACTTATTTATTTCTACCTCTGTTTCTCTGTGCTGCAGTTCTGAGCGGTATGTAGTCCTTGATCATGCCCATCGCTCCCTGGTCCAGGTGCAGTCTTTTCGGGAGGACACAGCTGTCCCCAGCCTGGAGCACTGCTTCTGTCTGACCCTGCTGGAGAATCACCAGGGACGCCAGATGGAGAGAATTATGAAAGCTCCCTCACAGTACGTGGAATTATAAATAAAAAACCATATTCATATCCATATTCATTTTACTCATCCGTGATTTATGTTCATTGCTCTGTTATGTTTTGAATCCATATGCTAATTTTTAAGAGTCTTTTGCAATGTACAGTACACTACTGTTGGGGTTGTGAACACATGCTTACCAAGGCTACATTTATTTGATCAAAAATACAGTAAAACAGGAATATGTTTGAATTTTTTTTTTTTTTGTCATGGCAAAGCTACAGTTTCAGCAGTCATTACTCCAGTCTTCAGTGTCACATGATCCTTCAGAAATCATTCTAATAGGCTGATTTGATGCTTATGAAACATTTCTTATTATTATCAATGTTACAAACAGCTGTGCTGCTTAATATGTTTGTGGAAACCGTGATTATTTGATGAATAGAAAGTTCAAAAGCATTTATGAAATAGAAATATTTTGTTATAAATGTTTTTACTGTCACTTTTGATCAATTTAATGTGTCCTTGCTTAATAAATGCATTCATTTCTTTCAAAAAACAAACATATTACTCACCCCAACAACTTTTTATCAGTAGTGTACGTATAAATCAACACATTAAAATACATACAAATGTACAAAAAGTAAATGGGAATTGTTTTCTCTCTTTCTTTCTCTCTCTCACTATACAGTTGAGGTCAGAATTTTTGGCACCCTTGGTAAATATGGTAAAAAAAAAATCTGCATTGTTTATCCTGTTGATCTTTTATTCAGAAATTCACAAAAATCTAACCTTTCATTGAAGGAAAAGAAATGTGGGGAAAGTCTCTTTATGAAATAAATGTTTTGCTCTGAAACGTTGGCCAAAATTATTGGCACCCTTTTATTCAATACTTTTTTCCACCTCCTTTTGCCAAGATAACAGCTCTGAGTCTTCATCTATAATGCCTGATGAGTTTGGAGAACACCTGACAAGAGATCAGAGACCATTCCTTCATGCAGAATCTCTCCAGATCCTTCAGATTCCCAGCTCCATGTTGGTGCTTCTCATCTTCAGTTCACCTCACTCATTTTCTTTATGGTTCAGATCAGGGGACTGGGATGGCCATGGCAGAAGCTTCATTTTGTGCTCAGTGACCCATTTTTGTGCTGATTTTGATGTTTGTTTTGGATCATTCTCCTGATGGATGATCCAACCACGGTTCATTATAAGATTTCTAGCAGAGGCGGTCATCCCAAACCCATCTGGTGGGTTTGCTGCCAAAAAACTATTATTTTTTTTGTTTTGTTTCATCTGACCATAGAAGTTCCAGTCATGTCTGACAACTGAATATGCTGGAGATTGTTTATGGTTGAGCGAGGAGGATTTTTCTTGAAAGCCTACCGAATAGCTTGTGGTGATGTAGGTGGTGCTGTTTGATATTTTTTTTAGGCTTTCTGACCCCGAGACTCAACTAATTTCTGCAGTTCTCCAGCTGTGATCCTTGGATAGTCTTTGACCACTCAAATTCTCCTCCTCACCGCGCATTAGGACAATTTAGACGTCCTCTTCCAGGCAGATTTGTAACATCTCTAGTTGATTGGAACTTTTTAATTATTGCCCTGATAGTGGAAATGGGGATTTTCAATGTTTTAGGTATTTTCTTACAACCACTTTCTATTTTGTGAAGATCAACAATCTTTTGCTGCACATCAGAACTACATTCTTTGTTTTTACTCATTGTGATGAATGATTACGGGAATTTGGCCTTTGGGTTTCCTCATATTTATACTCCTGTGGAACAAAAAGTCATGACCTGACAATTTCATGCTCCTAGTCACCCTGGTGTGCTTAAAAAAAAAAAAAATGAATGGGATATTTTACTTATATTTTACTTATTTTTACTTATAATTACTTATAAATTTCTAGGGGTGCCAATAATTGTGGCCTGCGTGTTTTAGAGAAAAACATTTATTTAATGTGGGAAAATGGGAAAAAAAAGGGTCATTCTGAAGAGCTCTAAATTCAAGCGTAGGATGTCATCAGTAAGCCAGAAATTTCATCCCTGCTGCATATTCCACGGTCAGCTGCTGATTCCATAGCTGAGGAGTTTGAAGCTTCCACTCTCCTTAATATCAGCACAAAAACTGTGCGGCGGGAGCTTCATGGAATGGGTTTCCATAACCGAGCAGCTGCGTGCAAGCCTCCCATCACAAGTACAATGCCAAGCGTGGGATGGAGGGGTGTAAAGGATGTCGCCACTGGACTCTGGAGCAGTGGAAATGCGTTCTGTAGAGCAATGAATCATGCTTTTCTGAGTTTGGTGGATGCCAGGAAAACATTACCTTCCTTCACTGCATTGGGCCAACTGTAGAATTTAGTTCCAGGGGTTGGGCTAGGCTTCTTATTTCCAGTGAAGGGAAATCTTAATGCTTCAGCATACCAAAACATTTTGGACTATGCTATGCCTCCAACTTTGTGGGAACATTTTGGGGAAGGCCCTTTTCTATTCCAGCATGACTGTGCCCCAGTGCACAAATCAAGATCTGTAAAGACATGGTTGGATGAGTCTGGTGTGGAAGAAATTAACTGACCCAAACAGAGCCCTGACTTCAACCCCATCGCACACCTTTGGAACGGAGTGTGGTAAGGTTCTTGTGTAGTGGGAAGGAAGAGGACAGGGATCGGCTTTGGCTGCTGACAGTCTTTTTATTCTCACCAGAGAAAATATCAAACAAAACAAACAAAAGGACGGTGCAACGCACACTCAATAACTCCACATCCGAGGACGGGCTTCACTCCAAGCAACGAGCACGGCTCACACATCGACTGTCAGCAGACTCTCTCTCTCTCTCCCGCTCCTGCTTCTCCTGGCGTTTTATCCTGTCTCCACGCCAATTACTGGAACGAGAAACAGGTGTTCGTGATTTGCATTCAACCCGTTCAATCACCGCGCTTCCCCAGACGCTCCCTCCTGTTGCAGACCCCGCTAAACCACGCCCCCCTCGCCACACGGAGATTGTGAGCCAGGACTTCTCATCCAACATCAGTGCCTGACCTTACAAAATGAGCAAAAATTCCCACAGAAACACTCCAAAATTGTATGGAATGCCTTCCTAGAGGATTTGAAGCTGTTACAGCTGTATAGGGGGTAAACGTCTATGTATTTAGAATGTGACGTCATTACCCTATTGGTGTAATGGTCAGGTGCCCCAATACTTTTGTACATATAGTGAATATATAATATAGTAGCAATATTTCAGATGTTTTCAGGATTGTATGCTGATTTTAAGGCTGTATGGGTCACGTTTCTTCTATCTCTTCAATCAGATCTGACCTGCACAGGTGGTTGGCAGCATTCCCAAATCCCGACGGCCTCAACAATGATCAAGAAGAAGTCATATATGAAGACTGGGGTAAGTGTGTGTGCTTATTTGTCTTAGCTGCTCAGGATTATATTCGTGAGCAACATGACATGTTAGTGCTTGCCTTTGATTTTAATCATGTTCACTTCTCTCTTCGGATAACTTTCTTTGTAATCACATGGGTGTCCTTGTATTTCAGATTGCCCTCAGGTGCAGTGTGTGCAGCAGTATGTGGCAAACCAAGCTGATGAATTAAATCTGGAACCCACGGAGATCATCAATGTCGTGCGGAAAACCAACGAAGGTGTGTCACACTTTACCTTCTATTCTTTAGAAGCACATCTGACATGTTGCTTCAATATGTGTTCCAACTTTGTTTTTTGTTCATTTATCTTACCTCTTCTTGCCTTCTGTAGGATGGTATGAGGGGATCCGTCTATCTGATGGACAGAAAGGCTGGTTTCCTGAAGCAAATGTACTGGAAATCACCAATGAGCATGTCCGACGGCGCAACCTCCGAGAACGTTACCGTGTTATCCAGGCTGCCGGCACTGTCGCCAAAAGTTTGACTATGCTATAGCCTAAGAGAACTGCATCCTGGCAGATCGGGAATTCCTAAAATGGAAATAGTCTTTTATACTATAGACCTTTGACTCTTTACTAAAATGTTTTGATCTGTCTCAGACATCCTTTTCATGATCAGAAATATTATTCTATCGGAATTTTAAACAAAGAACATGCCGCTTTGGCGCTTTTTTAACTAAATCTCATTCACGTGTGTCTGTTTCCATTCAAATATTCAGTTGTTTTGGATCCTAATATGGAATGTACATGAAATGAGTTTCAGAAATGAGTGTGTCTGTGTGTGCGAGTCTATGCGTGCTATTGCGTAATATTTAGTACTTCTTTCAAGAATGTCGAACTACTGAAATACCAGTTGAGCAGAGCAGGTGGGTTGGTATCACATGGTAAAATGTCACATGATCTAATAGGTAAGTTGGTACAAAATATCATATGCTTCGTTCAAGATGAGTCCTGTATGGCTTAGTCTTCAGTTTTAATGGAAGCATTAAATGTGTGTACTATCAACAAAAATGCTGTAGTACATTCAAATTAAGTATGTTTTTATTCAGTTTACTGTACAGTTGAACTTGTAGAAAAAAAAACATATAGCCAACTCAGCCAGGAATAAAACTCTTTATGTACGTATATATTTGTCATCTACTCACCCCATGTCCTTCCAAACCTGTGTAATTTTGTGTTTTGTGGAACACAAAAGATGTTCTTTTAAATGTAAATGAGCATTCTTCCCAACATGAAGGTAAGTAAATGATGACAGAATTTTCATCTTTGGGTGAATGATCCTTTTAAGAGTGTCATGATCTGCTCCAGATATTAAACATTGTTGTGAGTCATGCTAATAATTGGCTGATTTCTCAGAAAAAGACATATTTCACATTTTCTCTTAATGTGGAATGCTCCATTAAAGCCACACCTCTTGTTTTGTAAAACTCTGTTTGTTTGTATGTGTGGGTGTGGGAGTTGGTGTAAATGTACATTAAACTCTGCATTTTTGATGTAAAAATGTGTGATATAGTTTTTATTGTGATTATTTTATTGCAGTGTAACTATTTTTAATTATGACATTTTAGTCCTCCAAGTTTAACTTTGGAGAACATATACTCGTTTATATAACACGAGTTATATACATTTAACACTGTATAGCCCAATATATGAAATAATAGATTTTTTTTATTATTATTGTTAAATTATTAGACAAAATATATACAAAAAAATCAATAACACTTTACAATAAAGTTCATTAGTTAACTTGAACTAATAATGAACTGCACTTCTACAGCATTTATTAATCTTTGTTAATGTTAATTTCAAAGTTTATTGCTACATTATTAAAATCAAGAGTTGTATTTGTTAAAATTAGTTAAAGCAGTGTGAACTAACATAAAGTATTGCTGTATTTTTATTAATTAACAAAGATTACAGTAACAAATGTATTGCTCATGATTAGTTCGTGTTAGTTAATACACTAACTAATGTTAACAAATGAACCTTATAGTAAAGTATTACCAAAAAAAAATCTAAAATAAATATATAATGCAATGGAATGGAATACAATGATGATAAGGAGATGAACAAATAAATCTTCCTCAAAGACTGTTGTATCATATTTAATACTAAAAATGGATAATAAAGTAAACTGAAGTTGCTTCAGTCCAGTAAATGTTCAGCTTGAAATATTAATGACAATATACACTGCCCTCCAAAAGTTTGGAAACACCCCTGGCAAAGTGTGGTTTTGGACGATATCAGCATAAATCCTTATCATTTTTTTTTTTTTTTTTTTTTTTTAGGTGCAAATACATTAAAGTAACTTGACATTATCATTGAAGACTAGCAATAATAATTTTCATTTTGATTACATAATAATGGTAATATATACATGTCAAAGTCAGACATGCCCCTTTGCCAGCTGTGATGCCTGGTTACTGGTTTAAACTTGGCCCAGGTTTGTAAAAGATTTTTGGGTCAGCACACCTTAATAGCTTCAACAATTGATTGCCAATTAAGTTTAGAATACAATGAACCAATTAGAACCCAGTTTAGGTCAGATAGCTGCTAATGGTGGATATTTTGATGATCGAAAATTTGTTTTTTCTATGTATAAACTGTTTATGTAATAAAATATGTTTTCGTAGTTTGTGTTGTTTCTTATCAGTGCAAAATGATAACAAATTAAAAAGGATTCATGCCAATATTGTCCAAAACCCCACTTTTCTAGGGCGTTTCCAAACTTTTGGAGGGCAGTGTAAGTTATATTGAGATTTCACAACAAAAAAAAAACACATTTAGCACGACCTCTGAAGGTGGACATTTTTAGTATGAAGTGTCAAACAGAAGGCATGTGGATAAATGTCAACTTTGATCTTGTTGATAATTTAGAGGCCTTAGAAATTCATGGTTAAGATCAATATTCCTCTGGCGCCATCTAATGGACAATGTGCATTGATTATGTGATTATGGCAATTTTAAGTGCTTTAATTATGGTATTTTGATGCGACAAACACTGTTGTTTTTCTCTCAGATTAACCCAGTAAGAAGATGCTCAGTTAGTTTTTATTACAAAGACCTATGACACAGTAAACATGAGAGGGCAGGAGTTTATACACATGAGCTGAAACATTTAAAATATAGGCTAACATTACTTATAACAATAAAATATGGTTATTATGATCACCAAATTCATTAGTTTTTATATAAAGGTTGTTGTAATTAAATGCTATACTAAATACAATATAATAAAAAGTTCGTGCTTTTATTTTGATGGGTTTTCTCTTCCGGTTTGACGTTCGTGTAATAGCTGAGAGCGGTCGCTAGGGGGAGCGTCCAGTTGTGCCACTCTCACGGAATTCCTCTTGATCACCTGATAAACGCAAAAATGGCTGGCCGGGTGAGTATTTCTTTATGATTAAAGTAGATTTTGAGTCGCACAAAAGTAACCCATAATTTCGGGAGTCTACTTAGCAGACTCAGGCTGAGCTCCATTCATACGTGTTGTGTTTGCACACGTCATTCACACTCATGCAGTACCGGAAGACGAGCTCCACATCTTATGACTTCTCAGTGAAACAAAACTTCATGCGGTGTTTTGAACACGACATTTACTGGGGCGTTTAAAGTTTCTAACGACATCTGTGCTTCCTTTAAACTAGTTTGAAGAGTGACTATGGCGAAGTGCGTGTTAATATAACTGTGGCTGCTGTCATTACAGATGATTGAATCAAAGAGTGAATGAAAGTTAATATTAGGATAAATAAATGCTGTTTTGACTGACAGCAAGGATATTGATTTATGAATATTCAACTACCTAAGTGCAATAATATAATAAAAACACAATATGTAGGCTTTAGTTTGTCACATTTTGTATACATGTATACAGAGAGAAGGTCTGCAGTGTTATTGTTAACTATTAAAAATTATTTTCGTTCATTGAAATAAAACATAAAAGTAAAATATTAGATGGAAAAACTTGAACTTAAAAAAACTTAAGGCAACATTTCTAATTTTCGTTAATAAAATAAAAAAATAAAATAAGCACTAAAATTACTGAAACAAACTGAAATAAATAGAATAGACAAATAAATAGAATAAAGAAATATAATTTTTTAAATAAAAAGTAATGCAAAAATGCATTACAAAATTAACTAAAACTTAAACTAAAATTAAGATGAAAATATAAAAATAAACAGCTAATTGAAAGCTAATTAATAAATACTATAAAAGTTTTAAATTTGACTTCTGAGACCACAAGAACGTTATTAAATGTAATTTTTTATTTATAAATTTGTTCTATATAACATACTGTTTGCTATATGTATTAATGTAATAATGTAATTTTGGACATAATATTCGTTTTATTTTAACTTATGACTTTTGTTATGCTGATATCATAGTTTGTAATGGAAAAAAATATTCTCAAATTAGATTTAAATATTAGAATATACAAATTAGAATATTCTCAAATCTAGATTTGATTTCCACAAATTTCCTGATGGTTTAAAAAAAAAAAAACAGCTTTTCACCGTGGTCTCAGACCTTTGCACCCCACTGCATGTGTTGCTCGTGTCCGTTGCTAATGTACCATAGAAATAGGATAAGCAGGTCCAAACACAGTCACAGTGCATTATGGGATACCCAGGGTTCTGATTTCAGGCTGTATATTTAAGGAGATTATGTGAGATTCAGAAGGTCTGGAATTCATCTCATGTTTTTTGTAATACGCACACAAGGGTTTAATAAAGCCCTTGAGTAATCCTATAAGATCACACAGCATTACTGTATGTTACTTCTTTAGAGCGAAGCTACAGCTGGTTAAAATGGAGAATTAGTGTTTGAATAATTGAATATCAGGGAGCAGAAAAGGTAATGGGGGGAGTGACTCCTTATTCAGTGAGTGTCGGTCATGATGAAAATGAGGATTTTAGAAGACAATTGGTAAGTGTCGAACATAGGCTGGATATTTTCATTGATAAGTATAAGGGACACTTTTTGCTTTGGCTAATCGAATGGTCTGTAAAACAGTTTACAAATAGTAATGCTTGGCTATCAGTTAGCTTTCATCAAATGATCTCCATTTTGCTCTAATTTTTTGGACCAGTATTAGTACTAGTAATAATACTATTACTAGTATTTAGCATTAGATTTATAGTCACACAGCAATGTGTCTGGAGTTTGTTGAAGGTTATTTCTGGCTCACTTCAGGGAAATCAGTGAGCTTTTCACTAAAGCTGGTACTGGAAGTAAATGTCAAAGCTTCTTCATTCTGAATTCTTTTTATCTAAAGGCTTAAAAAAGGCTATCTGAAAGAAAAAATAATAATAAATAATAATAAATCATTTAAGATAGTTCTATCACATAATTGTATATATATATTCTGTGTGCAGAATTATTAGGCAAGCTAACTTTCTGATCATATTTTTTTTCCAAACACATTTTACCAATTTCAATCCACATCAATCTTAATAACTACTATTAATAATGTTTTTAATCATTTATAAGTGATATATAATTGTTCATGAAGGCTGGAAATGAAAAATGCCTTATATTCAGGTGTGCAGAATTATTAGGCAGGTTTGCTTTTACAGGCAAAATGAGCCAAAAAAGAGATTTAACTTAGACTGAAAAGTCAAAAATTATTAAATACTCACGAGAAGGACGCAATACTAATGCAATACTAGAAATTGCAAAGTTAAAGCATGACCAATGGACAGCAAAATGCTCATTAGGTCAGCGGGGTCATACAAAAACAGGTGGAAAAGAAAAGACACATGTTAACTGCAAAAGAGTTAAGAATTAAGGTGAAGAGTTAAGTGTGAAACCATCAGGAACCTTTTAGTCTCCAGCGCCACCATTTTCCAGAACTGCGACCTACCTGGAGTCTCCAGAAGTGCAAGGTGTCTCAGAGACTTAGTTAGGTTAGCTAAAGAATCCTAAAAAATGACCCGCTCTTAATAAGAATCACAAGCTGAAGTGTTATAAAATACATGAAGACTGGGTTTTTATAGGCCTTATAGACAGACAGATTGAGAGTGACTCCTGAAGGACCAGCACCACATCCTCTTTTACCACTGTTTGAAGAATTTATCTTCCAGAATCTGGCAGTAAGTTTTGGAAGATCATTTTTAGTCCATCTCTGCAAGACGGACATTTCAGGATAAGAGAGGGACTAAAAGTGAACTCCCACACCTTACTGCCAGATTTTGGAAGATAAATTCTTCAAACAGTGGTACAAGAGGATGTGGTGCTGGTCCTTCAGGAGTCACTCTCAATCTGTCTGTCTATAAGGCCTATAAAACCCAGTCTTCATGTATTTCACAACATTTCAGCTTGTGATTATTATTAAGAGCGGGTCATTTTTTAGGATTCTTTAGCTAACCTAAGTCTCTGAGATCCTGACACCTTGCACTTCTGGAGACTCCAGGTAGGCTGCAGTTCTGGAAAATGGTGGCGCTGGAGACTAAAGGGTTCCTGATGGTTTCACACTTAATTCTTCACCTTAATTATTCAATCTTTTGCAGTTAACATGTGTCTTTTCTTTTCCACCTGATTTTGTATGACCCTGAGCTGACCCCATGAGCATTTTGCTTTCCCTTGGTCATGCTTTAACTTTGCAATTTCTAGTATTGCATTAGTATTGCGTCCTTCTCGTGAGTATTAATAATATTTTTGACTTTTCAGTCTGAGTTAAATCTCTTTTTTTGGCTCGTTTTGCCTGTAAAAGCAAACCTGCCTAATAATTCTGCACACCTGAATATAAGGCATTTTTCATTTCCAGCCTTCATGAACAATTATATATCACTTATAAATAAATGATTAAAAACAATATTAATAGTAGTTATTAAGATTGATGTGGATTGGAATTGGTAAATGTGTGCTTGGAAAAAAAAATATGATCAAAAACCAGCTTGCCTAATAATTCTGCACACATATATATATATATATATATATATATATATATATATATATATATATATATATATATAACACACACTTAAATATTACAAAAATACTATATTAAGTTAACTTTGGTCAGTGGTCATAATGTTATGCCTGATCAGTGTATATAAAAATATAGTTTAAAAAAAATGGTAATAAAATATGACAAGATCTCAGAGTTAAACTGTGTCAGAAAAAAATAATCTTAATTATGGCAAAACACTTAAGCAAAACATGGTCAGGTCAAAGTGAATAATTTTTGGTTCCAAATTTTTATCAATTTTACTGGTAGTCCACTGTATGAAGAATTTTTGGGTATAATATGTCACAGTTTACTTTATTTTGCTATCCTCACTTACATAAATTAACTATAGTGTTCTACACCCATTAGTAAAAATGTGTGTGTGTATATATATATATATATATATATATATATATATATATATATATAGTATGTAATGTATAGTATGTATGTATGTATACACATATATATATATATATATGTGTGTTAGGGCTGTAACGATATGCGATATGAAACCGAAATCGCGATACGCAGTTCCACGAACCTGTATCGCGATGTGAGAAGGCAGAATCGCGACACACCCCTTCCAACTCCCAGAGTTATCCTTCCTGTCCAGATCCAATGCTACCACATTTTTAAATTACTATAAGTATTAGGGGTGTAACGATTTATCGTAGATGGTGTGTCTCAATCAGCTCTCTAGTTCAGTAAGTGTTTCGGGCACACATTGAATCTTGCAAGCAGGTTTAAACGTTTCTCATGTCAGTCTCTTGCATGGTCGCGTGAGAAAAGTCGTGGCTTTCTTTCACCGCAGTGCACAGCAACAGCTGTGCTCACAGAAAAGCAAAAGACGCTTGCGATGCTTTGCTTTAAGTTAGGGGCCGTTCACATATTGCGTCTTTTCCGCGTGCAAGTCAGTTATTATTTTCAAATGTAGCCGGGCGGCAGGCGCGCTCATAATGGGATCAACGCGGTCGCGACGCGCATGCAATTCTCAACTTCTCAGAATGCCGCAAGCGCACCGCAGGTCGTGTGACAAGAATCAACCGATCAGCTATGGCCTTTCCGTAACAAAACATCAAAAGCTCAGCCGAACAGCTGATCATAGCTGATCATAGCTGTTCATGGTGGTTTTTATATCTTATCTCCATCAATATATCTCGTAGTAAAACTAATGCAAGGGCTAGAAATCATTTATCCTTTGCAGAAACATCCTGATCCTCTTGGAGAGCTCAGTTCATGGTTGCATAGCAACGACCGACGCCACAGGAGCGCAAGCGCTTTGGAAAGAAGGAGAAGCGGTGCGGCCGCGCCTTCCACGCGTTTTTAGACGCGATATGTGAACGGCCCCTATTCATAATTCTAAGTTCATGTTAAATTTAACATTTTTTTTCAGTGACAGACAGCCCTATTCAACTGTTAATTTGAATACAGAAGGTTTTTATTAAAATTTTATATTTATTTATTTTATTGAAATGTGATCTTGTATGTACAACAAGGAAAATTATTGAAATTTGTTGGTTTTTTTAATAAATCTTGTTTGAATTTCAGTTTCATTTTGTTCAAAATATCGTGATACGTATCGTATCGTGAACTCTGTATCGAGATACTTACCGTATCGTGACCTGAGCGTATCGTTACACCCCTAATGTGTGTGTGTGTGTGTGTGTGTGTATATATATATATATATATATATATATAAAAAAACACACACACTGATTGTGTTTTTTATTTTATGTTTTATTTTTTTAACTTAAATATTACAAAAATACAATATTAAGTTAACTTTAACCAAAGCTTTGGTGTGCCTCATATATTTGTGTAAGCAAATAAAAATGTACATTTAAATCATATTTACATATGTCAATATTTTAACATGATACTTAAGCATTGTTTTATAATCCAGTCTTAAAATGCAACACAATATAACACAGGTCCATCTCTGCATACACCAAGGCCCTGCAAAAGGTTAAATGATCTATGCTAAGGTGACTTCTGGATAGAATTATTAGTAATTATTATAAACGATCAGTAAGTATGCTTGAGTTTACGACTGGTAGTGTATATGCATGCTGAATGCAGCTGTGATTTGCAATCACTTCATCATTCGCTCCCCCCCCCCCCCCTTCTTTCCTGTACAGCTAATGCAAGCAGCGAGATGCCCGACCGATGAACTGTCTCTCACCAACTGTGTGGTTGCAAGTGATAAGGACTTCAAACCTGGGCAGTGAGTATTTAATGTGTAATGCAAGCAAATGAGAGAGGTGGTTATATTCCAACACATACTGTCAGAACGTGTGTGTCAGATCAGCTCTTCTAATTCTTTCTAGGCATTTGACTGTTAAAACCACACCCACTCAGAAATTTGTGTTCACGGTTAAAACTCACCCGAGCGTGGTCCCGGGAACCATTGCCTTCAGTCTACCACAGGTACATGTTTGTGTCATCATTCCCCATAGGCTTCCCATATGCCTTTATGTGTCTTTACTGCTGTTCTAGACATGTAGAACTAAAGCTGATATGCGTTAGCCTACAGATGTACATCAGTGTACTGTTATTGTCAGCGTGCTTATTTCTTAATATCTTGCATTGTTTTTGCCTGCTTCTCCTTCATCTGTTAACTTGCCAGCAGCAAGACTTCTCAGGTACTACAGTAACTTTCTCACAGTGGTCTTATTTTATGGCAGGATGTGATATTTTATGAACAAGAGACCAAGAAATGAAACAAAACGGAACTTTTATCTACTTAAACTACACGATAAATTAATAATGTGCTATACAGTAGGACCATCTATCAAGAGAAAGTTGTACAAATGTGTTCGTGTGCCTTTATTAGTAGGATATTCTAAATAATGACTGTATAATAATTGTGTAGCCTGTAATATGCTAAAACTCAGATGAATTATATATGTAGGGTAAATGCAAGATACTAGAAACTGATTAATATGCTCTCTGTGTCATAGAGAAAATGGGCTGGACTCTCTCTAAACCAGGATGTGGAAGGTATGTAGTACAGTTCAATATTACTAATTTTGTGACAAAAAAAAAGCATGTACAAACAACACTCAATTTTACGGAAGAGGATTAGGGCCAAGCAATAATAAAAAAATAAAACCATCTCGAGATTGAAGTTGTTAAATTTCAAGAAAAAACGTGTTAAATTTCGAGAAAAAAGTCTAAATAAAATGTTGAGAATAAACTCATTAAATTTCAAGAAAAAAGTCGAGATAAAATGTTGAGAATAAACTCGTTAAATTACAAGAAAAAAACTCGTTAAATTTCAAGAAAAAAGTCGAGATAAAATGTTGAGAATAAAGTCATTAAATTATGAGGAAAAAAAGTCATTAAATTACGAGAAAAAATTCGTTAAATTATGAGAAAAATGACGTTAAATTTCGAGAAAAAAGTCGAGATAAAATGTTGAGAATAAAGGTCATTGCACACTGAGTCCAAAATTCGCATGCGAAACTTTCACACGTTAAAAAATAAATTCGACCTCACGTTAAGTCAATCGCGTTTGCATACTGCCTCCGAAACTTTAGTCCGTCAAAAAAATATTCGGATCAGGTTCGATTTTCTGCGTTTTTTGCATCCGTGGCACGCATTTTGAGAGATGTTTTGACAATTCAGAGCCATCGTACGCGAACGCAAAAATCCAGAATGCCATCTGACAAGTTAATCCACGTCGTCTACAGCACAAAACAGCAGCACTGAATGACAAACAACGTGAGGAATACAAAGAGACCGAATATAAAGACAGATTGTGCCAGTAGTAAAGCATCAAACAGAGCCACTGACATCCTGAAGTAAACTTTGAAACGCCCGGATAATCCCGCAGCTCCTTGATGAGGTGAATTCTCCTTTCTCTCTATGCAATCTCGGGATTGAATGGACCCAATATTTCCTCTTTCTTTTTCTTTTTTTAAGAAGAGAGGAGACAACTAATCGTGCTCACTGCTGCTTGAAGACTTCATTTTGTATTGTTTTGCGATTTTTTTTTTTTTTTTTCGCAACGCATTCATTAATACGCATCGGACTCAGTTTGCAAGGTCTCTGTGCGTGACGAATTTTTAGGATTGCGAATACGAAAAAACGCATGTGAAAATCAGTGTGCAAAGGCCTTAAAGCCATTAAATTATGAGAATAAATTCATTAAATTATGAGAAAAAACTTGTTAAATTATGAGAACAAATTTGTAATTTAACGAATTTGTTCTCGTAATTTAACAAGTTTTTTCTCATAATTTAATGACTTTATTCTCAACATTTTATCTCAACTTTTTTCTCGAAATTTAACGACATTTTTCTCATAATTTAACGAATTTGTTCTCGTAATTTAACGAGTTTTTTCTCGAAATTTAGCAACTTTAATCTCGAGATGGTTTTATTTTTTTTATTATTGCATGGCCCTAATCCTCTTCCGTACAATTTGATGGGCTGCTCAATAGTTCAATAATTCAGTGAGTTTGTTTCCTGTGTTTGCTGTGGGGAATATTGATTATAGTGTAGTGTGATAACACCCGTGATTGGGTTGGAGAGATGTAGCGGTAATGCCTTTATAATGTACATTTTACGTAACCAAAGTTCGAATGCATTAAAATAATTGCAGATTCCTTGTTACAACTGAATTTGGTTGTTTGTCATGTGTTTTAATACATTATACTTTCTAAAGGTGTAACAGTGAATAGATAAGTATTATAATGTATTATTACTGTGGTTACAATTGTTCATGAGATCATACAGTGCATTATAAAGTACATTACAAGGCATAATTAATGCATTAAAAATACTTATATAATGCATAATATATAAAGGCTTTGAGTGAACCTTAGTGAAAAATAAATGTACTAAAATGTATTTGAAATGCATTTCTTTTATGCTAAGTATACTATAAATACATAGCGTCATGGTTCCCACATACTGTCTTGATGGGTCAAAGTTGCAATTGTACTTATAGTATGCTAAACTGGTATACTTAAAGGATTAGTTCACTTTCAAATAAAAGGCCATTGAAGTCCATTATAAGGAGAAAAATCCTGGAATGTTTTCATCTAAAACCTTAATTTCTTTTCGACTGAAGAAAGAAAGACATGAACATCTTGGATGATATGGGGGTGAGTAAATTATCAGGAAAATTTTTTTTGAAAGTGAACTAATTGGAACAACTAATTTTGTACTTAATGCACTTTAGTTATCTGGAAATAGTGCTGAGGTCCAACTAAAGATATACTTAAGTATCTTTGATTGTGCTAAAGTGGATCTGTTGCAAGTATACTTTAGGTACACTTTAAATATCTTGCATTTAAAGAATGATATTATACAGAGATCGTACTATCCTTACTAATAGTGATATTAAAACACATTTTAGGCTTGAATATTAAGAAATGTGGATTGTGCATTAAAGAAGTACTCCAAATAAAGTTTAATTATAATATTTATATCATTATGTCTCAAGCGATAGGTCAGCAAATGTTAATGGATTTGTAGTATCAAAAAATCTCTAAAACAGTATTATTCTGAAAAGTAATTTCTATTTTAATATATTTTAAAATGTAATTTATCCCTGTGATAGCAAAGCTGAATTTTCAGCAGCCGTGTGTCACATGATTGGCTGATTCTTCCAGTACACATGGATTTGTTCACTGGTTCTTTGGTATTTGGCCTCAGTCATTTTTTTTTGTTTTTGGAGACACGCCTAAAATGTCTACATTTCAATGTTTACAACCATCAATAAACTGCATTACATCGATGCAGCATTGTCAGCATGAACTCAGTTTTTTCAGCATCCAAAAATAAACATGTGCACTTTGGTCAGAGTGGAATAGATGTGACTAAAGTGTTCACATGGATGTTTATTGCAATTAAAATCATCATGCGTCACATTTTAATACAATTTTGTTAGCTACGATTATGAGTTTATGCACATCAATTTGATTTAAGTATTGTGTTTACATGAGGTAAAGTGTAACCGCAATATTGCCTGAATTCCATTATAATCGCATTATGAGGGTAAACAATGACTGTCAGTTCTTTCTGTTGTTGTATTTGCAGTGAGTATCTACAACTTTGACCCATCAAGACAGTATGTGGGAACCATGACGCTAGAGATCGACTTCCTCCAGAAGAAGAGCGTTGACAGCAATCCTTACGACTCAGATAAAATGGCCATTGAATTTATCCAGTTTTTCAACTCACAGGCCTTTACCATTGGCCAGCAGGTGAGACGATTAAAAAGCTAATGTAATGAATGTCACACTCACACGTAATGAGGTCTGAGAACTTTTGTATAGTGTGGATGTAGTGACACTTTATGTCTGTATCGTCTTCCTGGCAGTTTGCCTTCAGCTTTTGTGACAGGCTCTTTGGACTGGTCATAAAAGATATCGAGGCCATGGATCCCAGCATCCTCAGGGGCGAGCAAACCAATAGCAAAAAACAGAAGGTACCTTTTTACTGCTTACTTTCAAGTCATACCAAATCAAGTGTTAAATGAGTTATGGCACCTTCAATAGTGTTTATCTCCGTTTTTCTTTTTCAGATTGAGATTGGTCTGTTGCACGGCAACAGTCAGGTGATTTTTGACAAAGCCGAGAGCTCATCTCTCAATTTGATTGGTTAGTGTTTAACCTGCAAACACACACCACTATTGTGGCTCTAACATACACAAGCAGACAGTGCTTCATATTTACTCATCTGTTGATAATGGGGTATAATGATTCTGATGTGTATGTGAGTCTTCAGAATATTTTTTTAATACAGTATCTACAGTATTTAGCTGGGTTAGGGTTCAGGAAGATCCTTAAAGGGATAGTTCACCCAAAAATGAAAATTTGATGTTTATCTGCTTACCCCCAGCGCATCCAAGATGACTTTGTTTCTTCAGTCGAACACAAATGATGATTTTTAACTCCAACCGTTGCCGTCTGTCAGCCGTATAATGCGAGTCAATGGTCGAACAATCTATAAGAGTCAATAAAACTTGCATAGACAAGTCCAAATTAAACCCTGCGGCTCATGACGGCACATTGATGTCCCAAGACACGAAACGATCGGTTTGTGCGAGAAACCGAACAGTATTTATATCATTTTTTACTTCTAAAACACCACTATGTCCAACTGCATTCAGCATTCGCTTGGTGATGTCTGATCGCACTCTGACAACGGAAGTGATGTCTAGCACTCATTGAAGTATATGCGCGAGACATCACTTCCGTTGTCAGGGCGCGATCAGACATCACCAAGCGAATGCTGAATGCAGTTGGACATAGTGGTGTTTTAGAGGTAAAAAATGATGTAAATACTGTTCGGTTTCTCGTACAAACCGATCATTTCGTGTCTTAGGACATCAATGTGCCGTCACGAGCCGCAGGGTTTAATTTGAATTCGTCTGTGCATGTTTATTGACTCTTATAGATTGTGTGACCATTGACTCGCATTATTTGACTGACAGACGGCAACGGTTGGAGTTAAAAATCATCATTTGTGTTCTACTGAAGAAACAAAGTCACCTACATCTTGGATGCCCTGGGGGTAAGCAGATAAACATAAAATTTTCATTTTTGGGTGAACTATCCCTTTAAGATTTTTTGGTCAAGACTTGTTAACCTAAGGACTTGTCATGGTTAATCCAACATTGTCAGCAGCTGCTGGTAATATATCATTAGTCTTTCTTATCACTGCTTACTTAGATTCTTGTGAGTTGGGATGAAACATGTCACATACTTTTTCTCACTATTGGTTTTGACAAAGTCGCCTATTTGATATTAATCATGAATCACTACAATGTCCTTTATACAAATAAACCATTTAATCTTATGTACTGTTTAGAATGATCAGAATTACAAAATGCATTCAATCAGTTTACATTTTAACTGCACACATGCACACATTTATTTTCATGTAACAGAAAGAACAAGAGCATAACAAAAACACCAACAACTTCTCATTACCACCTCTATTTTTAATCTTCTGTTTACATCTCACCAACACCACCATGTTTTAAGAACAGATTGAAAGGTCTCCAAACTCCAAAGATCTTATATTTATCCCTTTAAATATGTTATTTTTTACATTGACATATTTGTCACCATTTATCAAGATTTAGCCAACATCCTATACAGTATTTGGTGCACAAAAAAAGAAATAAATGTTTTTTGTTTGTTTGTTTTTTTGCTGCAGGATACCAGTATTTTAGTTTTTGATTTAGTTGTATTGATATTTTGAATTCACTTTTTTTTATTTATTTTTTTTTTTTTTTATTTTAACTTTAATTTTTTAGAAATTTTGTTATGTGCCTTTGTATTTTATTAGTTTTTTAAATTGCTGTTTAGGTTTAATTGATTTTTATTTCATTTTTAGTTTTGTTTAGTTTTAGTTTTTATTTATTTCCAGTTAATTATTGTAAACATATTTATTAAACTTAAACATAATTATTTCAGTTTTTTTGCCATGGCAACATTTCTAATTTTCGTTTAGTTCAAGTTTTTCTGATAATATTTATATTTTAATTAATTTCAGCTTTATTTTAATTAACAGAAATGTTTTTAAGTTTTAGTTTTAGTTAACGATAACAATCCTGCAGGATGCACATGAGTGTTTAAGTAATTATTAAAAAATTAAATAATAGTAAATTTATACATTAATTTACATTAATTAAAATTTAATTAAGTAATTCATTTCTGTGTGAACCATCATATATCAGCTCAATGACAATGATTGTAAAGAAACAATTATTTTAATGAGTTCCTTCATTTTACATAGCACATATTATTAGCTAGCAGTGTCAGAAAGCAGTTAAAGCAATTAAATTGATTTTTTTTTTTCAAAACCATATTGATTTTCTGTATGACTGGTGACAATTTAATAGATGGAGCTGAAAATCAATTTGAAAGCATCCTATAGTGGTTATTAATTCTTTTATTATTAATATTTGACATGACTGTACACTTTTTTTTTTTATCTCACTGTGTTGAGCTAGATTGAGTTATAGGCAAGGAAAAAAGTCAAAGTGAGAAACTGAACCTAAACATGACTGAACAGTTTATTTTAAAATAATTCCTCTGTACATGAACTTTTATTTCAGTTCTGTTGCCTGTGTTGTCCAATGACTCAAGGAGCAGTTCAGACTTCAAATAATGTAACAACTAAAACGTACCACTAGATGGCAGTCAGAACACGCATGGTTTCCTCACTTTGTCACCTCTGCTCAAATGTTTTATACATCAGTTAATTTGACACAGGGTATGACCTTGGTGAATGAAATAAGATGTTTTCCTGAATTTCTTTAGTGTTCCTCAGCAGCCTGATTTTGATAATCCTTCCCCAGGAAAATCAAAGGCCAGAGGCTCTCGGCAGTCCATCATCAACCCCGACTGGAACTTTGAGCGCATGGGGATCGGAGGCCTAGACAAGGAGTTCTCGGACATCTTCCGTCGGGCCTTCGCCTCAAGAGTCTTTCCTCCAGACATAGTGGAGCAGATGGGTGAGTGTCAGATTTTCTCTCCCTCTTTCTCTGTGAAGCTGCACTAGTGCATGACGCCCCTATCTCTGTCCTGGAAAGATGTATATCTTTTTTTCTTCTTCAACCACATCTCTCTCTGTTTAAGTGGCCAGTAGAGGCTCAGCATGTTGTAGGCGACATGAATCACCGAATGTTGTGACTCCAGTTCGAGAGAGAGAAGTCCAAGCCAAAATAAATAAGAGCGGCTAAAAGATTGGACTGACAGCTCTCAGACCCTCCCAGCACCTCATCCTGACCATAAATGAGAGAATTGCTCAGTTATATTCAACCCTGAAAGAACATTGTTATGTTGACTTCACTTTTGCTGTTGGCTTACAGTCAAAAGCCTAGTTTGAATTATATTGTCAGCCTGCAGTCTGATTGTGTTTTAATGATTTACATTCACCCTCTAAACAGATCAACAATTGTTAAAAATGCTATCCAGCAGACAAATTCCCATCAGATTGACTCCTGCAGCGAAAGTATTATAATCATTTGCAGTTGAAGCTGCTGTCTGCGTTCCTTTCTCAGCTTTTAGACTCTTTTGCTAATAATTGCGAACAAGTGTGCAAAAAAATGTTCTCAGACAGAATTTCAGATTGATTCTCAACAGGTGCTCATGTTGATGAAGCGCATATCCATAGTAAAAAAATTAGCATAACATAGACGCGATGCGATAAGATTTTTTTAGTGACAAGCAATATGTCTATCCACACCAGATTAGTCACGACTACGAGTTTTCTTTCTTTTATTTTTAAGATCTGAGGTGAATTGTCCATTGTCACTTTCGGTATGGCCATAAAGGTCATGTAAAATGATATTTAAACTCGCATTAAATTATTTTAACATTAAGTAAAGCACAAAAGCAGTACCTGAGATTATCATTGTCATGTTTGTATGTTGTTACAGCCGCAACGGTGCAGAAATGGAAACTGTTTGTAAAATAGTATGGCTGTCGTGGCTGGTTAGGACAAAAACTCTGATTAACATGGAAAAGATACCTTTTATCGTGTGTTGTGTCACGTCTGGTTAGGAAATGGTGTAATACACAGTCAAACTGTCTTTATATAAGGGCTTTCCAAATATGTCAATTTTTTTTTAAATGTATTTTTTATGCTCCACGCCCCAAGAGCTCGCGCTTGCCTCAAACAACATAAAAAAAAGTTCACACAGCTAATATAACCCTCAAAATGGATCTTTACAGAGTGTTTGTCATGCAGCCTGTCTAATCGCGTAAGTATAGTATTTATTTGGATGTTTACATTTGATTCTGAATGAGTTTGATAGTGCTCCGTGGCTAACGGCTAATGCTACACTGTTGGAGAGATTTATAAAGAATGAAGTTGTGTTTATGAATTATACAGACTGCAAGTGTTTAAAAATGAAAATAGCGACGGCTCTTGTCTCCGTGAATACAGTAATAAATGATGGTAACTTTAACCACATTTAACAGTACATTAGCAACATGCTAACGAAACATTTAGAAAGACAATTCAGAAATATCACTAAAAATATCATGATATCATGGATCATGTCAGTTATTATTGCTCCATCTGCCATTTTTCGCTATTGTTCTTGCTTGCTTACCTAGTCTGATGATTCAGCTGTGCACAGATCCAGACGTTAATACTGCCTGCCCTTATGTAATGCTTTGAACATGAGCTGGCATATGCAAATATTGGGGGCCTACACCCCGACTGTTACGTAACAGTCGGTGTTATGTTGAGATTCGCCTGTTCTTCTGAGGTCTTTTAAACAAATGAGATTTATATAAGGAGGAGGAAACAATGGAGTTTGAGACTCACTGTATGTCATTTCTATGTACTGAACTCTTGTTATTCAACTATGCCACGGTAAATTCAATTTTTGAATCTAGGGCACCTTTAAGATATTTTTTATTTTTAAGATATTTTAAGATACGCAACGTAATTATTCAAGGTCATTCAAGGTCCAGAAAGTCATTCAAGGTCCAGAAAGGTACTAAGGACATAATTAAAATAGTCAATGTGACTACAGTGGTTCAACCTTAATGTTAAGAAACAACGAGAATACTTTTTGTGTGCAAAAACAAAACAAAAATAACAAGTTTATTCAACACGCATTATAGCGTTGGCCAATACTGAGTCGGCATTCTGACGTAGAACCTGGAAGCGCTGGACGTAAAGTGTAGCAGAAAGACTATTTTTGACTATTTTAACAAAGGACCTTGAATGATGGTAATTACATCTATGGGAGATAAAAAAAACATTCAGTTTTCATCAAAAATATCTTAATTTGTGTCCTGAAGATGAATGAAGGTGGGGAACGACATGAAGGCGAGTAATTAAAGACAGAAATTTCATTTTTGGTTGAACTAACCCTTTAATTTCTAATAAAATATAACTAAATATTTCGGCTTAATACAATCCATGTTTTCCAAGGCCACCAGGAGTCTGTGGTTTTTTGCGTACATATGGTATCAGTTAGTTTATCCGTAAATGTTAACACTTATTTTGGGGTTTGGTCGTTATTGTATTCTATTCTGCACTTGCCAAACTGTGAAAATGAACTGTTATGAAGGGCATATTCCTGTAAGCTGTCAGATGACTCGATCATGTATGCAATGCAGACACACAGTTCAGTGTGTGTGCGCGAGAGAGAGCGAGAGATGACCTTTGTGGTGTGATGGCTGCAGGAGTTGGCCTCTGGCTCGGGCAGCTGGCTGCTCTAATGAGATGGCGGGTCTTGATAGCGCAAAGGTGAGCACCTAATTGGGCTTCGTTTTGGAGCCCAGGTGCTGAAGGAAGGTGCGGGTGTGTGTCTGAGTATGTTATTGTCTTATAGTGCTTGGGTGGGAGTTTACACCAGTACACCCAGTTTCTCCCAAAACTCCCACAACCTAAAGGTCATTTCAGTCTGCCCAGCCACAGCCTCGTTCTTCTCCTCTGTGAAAAAAATTGATGTCTGCCCTCCCTCAACCTGAGGCTGTCATCAAGTGAAAATGGCCATACTGATTCCCATCTCAGGCCTGCTGGTTATCTCCAGCCTTCCCGCTCTTTTCAAATGGCAGCCAACAGATGTTGTTAACCATAAACAGGGCTCTTGTCTCAGAAATGCCATTGCTCATCAAAAAGGCCCTTGTGCTACTTTGAAAACAGTTGTATTGGTTACTTGGCCATACTTCGCGTGTGTGTGGCTCACCAGCCATTTTATTAGGTACACCTGTTCAACTGCTTATTAACACAAATATCTAATCAGCCAATCACATGGCAGCAACTCAATGCCTGTAGACATGGTCAAGACAATGTGTTGAAGAAGTTCAAACAGAGCATCAGAATGGGGAAGAAAGTGACTTTGAACATGGCATGGTTGTTGGTGCCAGACGGGCTGGTCTTTTTTTATTTGATATATTTGGACAATAGAGATTTGAAAAACAATGCCTGGTCTGATGAATCTCGATTTCTGCTGCGACATTAAGATTGTAGTGTCAGAATTTGGCGTAAAAACATGAAAGCATAGGTCCATCCTGTCTTTTATCAATGGATCATGCTGCTGCTGGTTGTGGTGTAATGGTGTGGAGGATATTCTCTTGGCACACTTTGGGCCCCTTAGTACCAATTGAGCATCGTTTAAATGCCATAGCCTACCTGAGTATTGTTGCTGACCATGTCCATCCCTTTATGACCACTGTTTACCCATCTTCTGACGACTACTTTCAGTAGGATAACGTGCCATGTCACAAAGCTCAAATCATCTCAAATTGATTTCTTGAACATGATAATGAGTTTACTATACTCAAATAGCCTCCACAGTCACCAGATCCCAATTCAATGTAGCACTTTGGGATGTTGTGGAATGGGAGATTTGCATCATGGGTGTACAGCCGACAAATCTGCTGTAACTGCGTAATGCTATCATGTCAATATATACCAAAATCTCTGAGGAATGTTTCCAGCACCTTGTTGAATCTATGCCACGAAGGTTCATAAGTGTCAGTAAAGACATTTAAAATCTCACTAAATAATACTTTCTTTTTTTATCAAAGATTCCTGAAAAAATATATTAATATTAAGCAGCACAATCATAAATGTTTTTATGAGCACCAAATCAGCATATAAGAATGATTTCTGAAAGATAATTTGACACTGAAGACGAGGAAATAACAGAAATAATTTACATGTTAAGGTTTAATAAAATAGAAAAGTTATTTTAAATAGTAATAATATTAAAGGTGCTATCGAATTAAAAATTGAATTTACCTTGGCATAGTTAAATAACAAGAGTTCAGTACATGGAAATGACATACATTGAGTCTTAAACACCATTGTTTCCTCCTTATGTAAATCTCATTTGTTTAAAAGACCTCTGACGAACAGGCGAATCTCAACATAACACCGACTGTTACGTAACAGTCGGGATCATTAATATGTACGCCCCCAATATTTGCATATGCCAGCTCATGTTCAAAGCATTACACAAGGGCAAGATGTCTGGATGTGCACAGCTGAATCATCAGACTAGGTAAGCAAGCAAGAACAATAGCGAAAAATGGCAGATGGAGCAATAATAATTGACATGATCCATGATATCATGATATTTTTAGTGATATTTGTAAATTGTCTTTCTAAATGTTTCGTTAGCATGTTGCTAATGTACTGTTAAATGTGGTTAAAGTTACCATCGTTTCTTACTGTATTCACGGAGACAAGAGCCGTCGCTATTTTCATTTTTAAACTCTTGCAGTCTGTATAATTCATAAACACAACTTCATTCTTTATAAATCTCTCCAACAGTGTAGCATTAGCCGTTAGCCACGGAGCATAGCCTCAAACTCATTCAGAATCAAATGTAAACATCCAAATAAATACCATACTTACGCGATTAGACATGTTGCATGACGAACACTTTGTAAAGATCCATTTTGAGGGTTATATTAGCTGTGTGAACTTTGTTTATGCTGTTAAAGGCAAGCGCGAGCTCCGTGGGTGGGGAGCAGGAGAATTTAAAGGGGCCGTGCAGAATTGAATGATGCCCCAATATAGGCAGTTAAAAAAATGAATAAAAAAAAAATCTATGGGGTATTTTGAGCTGAAACTTCACAGACACATTCAGGGGACACCTTAGACTTATATTACATCTTTTAAAAAGACGTTCTACGGCACCTTTAAAAAATACCTACCCTAAATTTTATGAATAGTAGTGTGTATATTTTATAAAACTACTCTTTTTCACAAAACTCACAAAATCAATATCATGTGACCAAACCAAAATGCATAAAAAACCCCCAAGAAATTATATTATAGAGAGGATCTGTGCAGACCTCCATGACTGTCAGTAAATTTCTGAAAATATCAGACTTTTTTTTATGACACTGGCTATGTTTACATGCACCAATTTTCGTCAATCCGAATTAATTGAATCCGATAGATCAGATCCTGCAGATCTGTTTACATGTACTCTAACCATTGTAATCTGATTCAAATATCCATTTATATGTGTTTTATATACATTCCGATTAAAACTTTTGCACACGCGCTCTGCGTGTGACGTCATATCACACTTGCGGAGACAACCATGGACGTGACACCAACAGAGCTCATTGTTATTTTTGCCCTGTTGGCATATACATGAATACGATTGAGAAAGTAGTCAGATTCAAGCGAGTACATGGTCATTTTTGCTGTTGGATCGGATTAGAAAAGGAATAAACCACCCCTTCCAATCCGATCAAAATTTCATTCGGATCGTGCTCAATCGGATCAATTAAGGGCTGCGTCCGAAAACTGGAAAATGCTGCCTTCTGAGGACACATTTCAAGGTAGTAAGGCATCAAGGCACGTCCGAAAATAAATGTTAGCTTCACTTCCTGTCTCATGAGATACCTTCCTCAGATCGATTTTTGAAGGAAGCATGGATGTATCCTTAGCTGCCTTTGATATCCCACAATCCTGTGCTTTCCATACTGTGACAGCTGAGCTAGAAAAATAAAGATGGCGTCCGAAAGTTGCGTTTGCTGCTCAGTTTGTGTATAAATGTATGATTTTGACCAACATATTTCAATTTTGATATAATTTCTATCGAGAAATTACTACTGTAGTAATTAATTATTTGTTTAGTTCTCACCAAAGCTCGCGCTATATTGCTGTAGATCTTTAAACTGTTACGCTGCCTCAGAAGTCTGTCCGAAATCAGTTTTGTGAGGTGCCTTCATGTACAAACGCTGCCGTACAAGTCATTCTCTTATAAGACAATGAGGCAGCAAGACAGCAGGTTTTCGGTTGCAGCCAAGGTGTTTTTCAATCCGACTGAGCCGTCAATCTGATTACAAATGGATTACTTCGGATACTTGCATGTAAACATAGCCAATGTCATGTGGTGCAACTTCCCAAAAACTGATATATAAAATTGCTTATAAATGAATGATTAATGGTATTTATTTATTTAATTAAAAAAAAAAATCAAGATTTGAATGCTTGCATGTATTCAATGTGTATGGGGAAAAAAGTTAAAAATACTATAAAAGTAATGGTATGAAACTACATTTTTAAAAGATTTTTCCTTTTCTTATACAGAGCACTTTTACAGTATCTCATTGTTGCTTATACTCTCTGCAGGCTGCAAACACGTGAAGGGGATTTTGTTGTTTGGACCGCCCGGCTGTGGTAAAACCCTGATGGCACGTCAGATTGGTAAAATGCTGAATGCTAGAGAGCCAAAAGTGGTCAACGGGCCAGAGATTCTGAACAAATATGTGGGCGAGTCGGAGGCCAACATCAGAAAGCTGTTTGCTGATGCTGAGGAGGAACAGAAGAGAGTAAGAAACCAGGAAAAGAGACAAAATGGCATTTCATGCAAATTATTAAACATTACACACTTAGGAAAAACCTTGGTTCTTTCACGCACTTCACAAATCACTGTTCGCTTTGAAACGGCCATACAGACGTTTTGCACAACCTTACATTCATCTGGCTCAGTGGTGGAACCCACTGATATTTGACACTTTAAAGTAAGGGTGCTCTGTCAACAGTAAAAAAAATCATGGCAGGCAAACTTGGGCTTGCTCAAAGGATGCTGTTCCCAGTTTTGGGCCCTCCAGCCGCTCTACAAATAACTCCAAATTGCTGAAATATACTTTCTGAATTACTGTAAATGGCCTTGTGTTTGCTTAGAAATATTATCATAGTTTGTTTTTTTCCAAGGGTGATGTATCATAAAGTGTTGGCAGAGAACTGCTGGTTCTGGCCGTTGTTGAGTGTGATGTTGTGCTGGTAGACTGTGTGACTACATGACATTGAAGAGCTCACTCATCACCTCTTAATGAGAGCATTCGGCTATCTCTAACCCCTCACCCAAACTCACGGGAGGCCACGCACACTCATACTGGCCTCCCATCTGTGCTAAATGTTACGGCCTAGCCTCTGACAGCCTCCGAGATGAAGGAGATTAGTCTTAATTGTAGACCATTGTCACAGAGTTTATACAGTCACAGTCCATTCACCAGCCTGGCATTTAAGCAGAGCGCTCAAGACAGCTATACACAGTAGTTTTAAAGGCTTAGTTCACACAAAAATGAAATTTCTGTCATTAATTACTCACCCTCATGTCGTTCCAAACCCGTAAAACCTTCGTTCATCTTCGGAACAAAAATTAAGATATTTTTGATGAAATTCAAGGGTTTCTGAACCACGCTTAGGCAGCAATGTCATTGCAGCTTCTGAGGTCCAGAAAGGTAGTAAAGACATTGTTAAAATCGTCCACGTGACTGCAGTGGTTCAACCTTAATATTGTGAAGCGACGAGAATACTTTTTGTGTGCAAAAACAAAACAAAAATAACAACTTTATTCAACAGTTTCTTCTCTTCCCTGTCAGTTTCCTACACTGTTGACTTAGTGAATGCAGTGCAGTGCTGGCTTAGTATTGGCTGACGCTGTACATGTGAGCACCACAACGCATGGACACGTGTGTGATGCTGACACAGGAGCTGAATAAAGTCTTCTCGTTGCTTCATAACATTAAGGTTGAACCACTGTAGTCACATGGACTATTTTAACGATGTCTTTACTACCTTTCTGGACCTCAAAAGGTGCAATGACATTGCTGCCTATGTTTGGTTCAGAAACCCTTTGGATTTCATCAAAAACATCTTAATTTGTGTTCCGAAGATGAATGAAGGTTTTACAGGTTTGGAACGACATGAGGGTGAGTAATAAATGACCGAAATTTCATTTTTGGGTGAACTAACCCTTTAAGACCACATTAAAATAAAATTGTTACATTTTGAGGCCAGTCAAAAATCTATATTATATTATATTATATTATATTATATTATATTATATTATATTATATTATATTATATTATATTATATTATATTATATTATATTATATTATATTATATTATATTATATTCTTTCTGTTTCTTTTTTTGTTTGGCTTTTGAAGTTGGGGGCCAACAGTGGCCTTCACATCATCATATTTGATGAAATTGATGCCATCTGTAAACAACGTGGCAGCATGGCGGGCAGCACTGGGGTCCATGACACTGTAGTCAACCAGCTACTGTCCAAGATCGATGGTGTAGAGCAGCTCAACAACCTCTTGGTTATTGGTGAGAACTTCCTTTGAGATCGACCAGCATAAAGAATGACCATGCATTTTTTTATGTGTTTATTGATTTGGCTTTGTGTTCATCAATAAATTGTACTTTATTTTAGGGATGACCAACAGGCCTGACCTGATTGATGAAGCCCTCTTGAGGCCAGGAAGACTGGAGGTCAAAATGGAGATTGGTGAGAACTACTGTAGCCACCATGGATCACATATTCAAGGTTGCCTGAACAACTAGTTGACTTGTAGTCCTTCTCCAGGCCTGCCTGATGAGACGGGCCGTGTTCAGATCCTGCATATCCACACGGCAAAGATGAGGCAGTCAAACATGCTGGCCAAAGACGTTGACATAAAAGAGCTGGCTGTCGAGACCAAGAACTACAGTGGAGCGGAGCTGGAAGGGCTTGTTCGGGCTGCCCAGTCGACTGCCATGAACCGTCACATCAAGGTCTGATCTCATCATCTCGCTGACCCCTACACCACCACAATCATAACTAATTATGGCCGATTTAAACTAAATCAATTCTTAAAGTCAGCATGAAACAGAAGTTGCAATAGTCTTTTCTTCACTATTGATGTATATGCAAGTTAGGACTGCACGATATATCGCATGAGATTGTCACGCGCATTTCGTCAGTAAAGCCGGTTCCCTGATTACCGCTAAATCGCCATCACCTCCTTTCAAATGGAGCGCCATTTAATAGACAGAGCCGTAGTTCACTGACAAGCCACGCAATATCGCGTTCATATCGCAGATGAATCGCCTTCGATAATGATAATAATATTGCGTGGCTTGTCAGTGATCTACGGCTCTGTCTATTAAATGGCGCTCCATTTGAAAGCAGGTGTTGGCGATTTAGCGGTAATCAGGGAACCGGCTTTACTGCAAGTGAAACGGCTTCTCGAACAAGATTACAATTTTAGAAGCAGTCTATGGATATCTTTATATAGCTAGACAACGTGTGTGTGTGTGTGTGTGTTTTAGCAGCACAGCTCACACACTCCCATATTTGATGGTGTTGACACATAATTCTCCCATATTTGATTAAGCTTACACAGGTGTAATAGGTCTCTCTTTTTCTTGTTTCTAGACCTTTCATTTTGATTAAGTGGATGAGTTTGAAGATCAATCTGTGTGTTTTTGCTCCTGTAGGCCACTACTCAGGTAGAGGTGGACACAGAAAAGGCTCATACTCTGCAGGTCAGCAGGAGCGACTTCTGGGCCTCTCTGAATAATGACATCAAGCCTGTAAGTCCACTCTCCATTATAGTTTGTATAATGATATGTTGATTCCAAATCCCCTGATTAGATTTTGTTGCCAAACTTCACTATCGACATGAAGTCTGAGACTGAATCTTAAATGTTGCCAAATTTTTATCCAGTATAATTATTGATAATTTTAACAGTGAATAAAGTAATTTATCATTGCTTTCATATTTAAATGCATTTCTCTCTGTTTTTTTTTTTTCGTAAAGGCATTTGGAACTAATCAGGAGGATTACGCCAGTTATGTCATGAATGGTATTGTGAAATGGAGCAATGCTGTGTCTGACATATTGGGAGATGGAGAGCTTCTGGTGCAACAGACCAAGAACAGTGAACGCACACCGCTAGTAACTGTGCTCTTAGAGGGCAAGTCTTGCACACAAACATCACATAAATATACATAGACATACACAAATACAATGTTATTGGTCAACTAATTAAAATAGTGACTTTATTAACTTAACTAATTTTATCTAATAGAGTGACAGACTTCCTTTTTTTTTTAGTGAGTAAAAAAAATCCATTCTCGCTCCCTTAAAATAAGCATAGAAAAGCTTAAAGGTGCAATAGGTGATTCTCTACAGAATTTTTTTGTTATACTGGTTGAAAGTCTCCTCATATCCTGAGAGCAAACAATATGTTACATGGTTTAAATGTATTTTTATAAATATATATCGTCTGTGGAAGGCGTAGGACCATAAAACGTTAATCAAATTACTATATTCGGTCCGAATTAAATAATACGTTGTCCTGCCTGCCTGTCAATGTATGTTTTTTACATACCCCCATGCACCCTGTTCGCGCAGACATCATACGTCATCAGTGCATTTCACGCTATGCACAGTTTACGAGTAGACGGACGTCAGTCACAGAGCACCGCAAACAAACAGCAGCCACCTTTTACATTTCCTACGGAATCAAAACAACAAGCTTATTCTGCGTTCAAGCCATAACTACCGTCATTAAGAGAAGGCAACCCGTGATGTTCTAACCAGAGCTGTTCACGTCCTCAGACTTGGATTTACGCATTTCCGTGTCAACAGTATGAACACTGTTGACATGTTCATTATTATTGTAACGTTATGTGCTTTGAGACATGAGGTAGTTTAACGCAGTCTCTTGTGACGCTTTGTGTGGATTTGCACGGCGATTTGCAGGGAGGGTGGGATTGTATGCTTTCAATGCTAGCAGGCTAACATTAGCATTTCCTAGATTACCTACTGCACCTTTAATTCAGATATTCAAATGCTGGAGGGAATTTTTTTGTTTTGTATCAGTACACAAAATATTATTATTAATAAAATAATTATGGCTGTCAGTTATTTCAAATATTCAATCAGAATTAATATAATAATGTTTTGTAGTTCAAAAACATTGTGTTCTGTGTCAGTCACTTTGCTGAGATGTCCTTGTTTTTGGGAAAGAGTAGGGCCGCATGATTTGGGGATATAAATTGTAAAATTTGGGGATTGAAATTGATTTTTTTTTTTTTTTTTTTTTCTAAAGAGCTCCACGTTTTCTGTGCTTTTATTAGGGCTGCACAATTTGGCCAAAATATTGTGATAATATTTCAATAATAATCTCAATAATTATTTTATTTTTATTAAATAAAAATGTTAAAATAAGAAATATTACTATTGTAAAATGTTAAAAAAAAAACAGTTTAATATTTTAAAAAAACATTTAATTTTACTGAACAACTGTAAAATTACAACGCTAATATATATTAATTTCTTCATTTTAATTTACTAAACACTTCTCATTACAAATCTGCTGAGATGAGTGCTGTACGTTGTGTTCCTAAATGCACATTATTGCAACCCAAACAGCATTTACTGTGAAACTGAAAACCCCAGATCATGACCTGCTCACATGTGAATGAACACAGTGCTCTGAAACGTGCCGCACATTTCTTTATTTAATTAAATCACAGTCTTGTGATTTGAAAATTGCACTAATCTATATTGTAATTTCAATTTAATTTTGATTAATCATTCAGCCCTAAGAGAGGGTGTGTAGGTGAAGATGGCAGAATTAAAATGTCAGTGTCATCTAATAGGTATATTTAAAATTAACCTCAAAGCTTAAATGTAATAAGCTACTTTTAATTAGTAGCTTTTAGTGTAACTACTTGTTCAGCAGGGTATACCTTGAAAAGTTAGAGTTGCACACATACACAAACGCTGAGAGAATAGCATTTCTCCCTGCTCTTGTACTCTGGTTCACACAAGCAAACATGCACCATAATGCTGCAATCTGATATGACTGAGAGTGTGAATGCTCTCCGCTCCCGCAGGGCCTCCTCACAGTGGTAAGACCGCACTGGCGGCCAAGATCGCAGAGGACTCCCAGTTCCCCTTCATCAAGATCTGCTCTCCAGACAAAATGATCGGCTATTCAGAGATCGCCAAATGTCAGGCCATCAAGAAGGTAACAACCTGGTTGCTCTAGGTTAAGGCGTGAAGAGATCTGTGCATGTTGAAAGCAGTTGTCATGGGGGATGTTATTGATGTGATATTGCAGCCTTATGACTATAATAGTGGGTTTATGGTTTTCATCTCTCTAGATATTTGAGGATGCCTACAAGTCCCAGCTGAGCTGTGTGGTGGTGGACGACATAGAACGACTGCTGGGTGAGTCCATCGCACTGAGAATGATGCACTTCCTGTCAAAACTGATAATAATTTTAAAAGAATCAAGGGTTACACTTTATTTTAATGTATCCCTATTACCGTGTAATTATACATATAAGTACTGAGTAATATTAATTAAGTACATGTACTTACTATAGGGTTAGGGTAGGATTAGGATTTGGTTTAGAGTTAGTTGCATGTAATTATGCCTAATTTATGGTTATTACTATTAGTAAATAGATGTAACGTGTAACAAGGACACATTAAAATAAATTGTTACCGAATCAAGTTGCCCTTTTATTTATTATTTAAAGGGATTCGTCTCATTTTGTCTGTTTTTTGTTCTTGTTTTAGTTGAAATGATCGCGATGTACAACGTAATGGTTGGTAAACATACCAAACTTACCCAACGCTGTCTTTTCATCCACTCCACAGATTTTGTTCCCATCGGGCCACGGTTCTCTAATCTGGTGCTGCAGGCTCTGCTGGTATTATTGAAGAAACCTCCTCCTCGGGTGAGAATGTCGCCCATTCTCAATGGCCTGTAATACTGGCAGCCACAAATAGGGGGCAGCACCTCCTTTTCACAAGAAAAGAGTCCCTCTGATTGCTGTGGAGCCACTCACCACATTGGTCCTTTATTCATAGACATATCCGAGTTATTTTAGTCTGCTAAAATTTATTATTTCACCCATAATGTTAGGGGCTTTTAAAACCTCTAACCAAAGTATACTCCTAAGGCGGTGGTTCTCAGACTGTGGTCAGTGAAGGATTCCAAGTGGTTCTACATAAATAAAATTATTGACAGTTACCAAAATCAAATTATTGACTCGGTAGACAACGAATTAACTCACTGTGTTAAAATGAATGTGTTATCTTGTGTTTCTATAGCCTCATTTCAATAATTATATGACTTATATGTGTTTGATATGTAAGATATGTATAAACTATTTAATATACACTACCGTTAAAAAAGTTTTTTTTTTTATTTATTTTTTTAAAGGAATTAATTCAACTTTTATTCAGCAAGGGTACATTAAATTGATCAAAAGTGACAGTAAATATGTTTATAATGTTAGAAAAAATCTATTTCATTAAATGCTGTTCTTTTGAACTTTCTATTAATCAAAGAATCGTGAAAAAAATGTGTCACGGTTTCCACAAAAATGATAAGCAGCACATCTGTTTTCAAGCTGTGAACTTAATCAGCATATTAGAATGATTTCTTATTGATCATGTGACACTGAATACTGGAGTAATGGCTGCTGAAAATTCAGCTTTGCCATCACAGGAATAAATTGCATTTTAAAATATATTCAAATAGAAAACAGTTATTTTAAGTTGAAATAATATTTCAAAATATTACTGTTTTTACTGTATTTTTTATTAAACAAACGCAGCCTTGGAGAGCATAAATAAATAGGGATAAATAAAGGATAAATAGAGGATAGCTAAATAAAGTAAACTGTGACATATTATACCAAAAAAATTCTTCACGCAGTGGACTACCAGTAAAATGTATACAAATTTGGAACCAAAATTTATTCAGACACTTTGACCTGACCATGTTTTGCTTAAGTGTTATCTGACATAATCAAGATTAATATTTTCTGACACAGTTTAACTCTGAGATCTTGTCATATTTTATTACCATTTTTTAAACTATAGTGAATAAACTGTATTAGTGAATGAAATCTTCAAGGTGTCTAAGTAAATTATGGTTTTACTGTATGTGTATATATATATACTCGTAACTAATATACTTCTAACTATGAATCTTGTTTTTATAATTTGGCTACATTTGAAATATTTATCCAAATGATTTTTTTTTTGCTGCAGCAATGTTTTTCATAGTGGGCCTCCCCTAACAAGTTACTTTTGTGTTGGCCTGCCTGGTGGCAGTGAGTGTGTATGTCAGGCAGGAATAGGTGTTGTGCTGTGTTTGTAAGGTGTTTTGAATAGCTGAGGGTCTTTTCCTCCAGATCAGGCCTGCATAGAGCAGCACTCAGCAGGGAGTCGAGTCTTGGGTGAGTCGATAAAAAGGTTTTGTGAGAGAGCCGGGACCTGGCAGGCCCGCTGCCTGTGTGGCACCTCATCTGCATGCACTAGCATATACTGGGCACCACAGGGGGTGACCCATAATCCCCTCTGCTCGCTGGGGCCTCTGGGAATGGCCCACCTCTTTACTCCACGTACATAGGCACCACAGCATGGCTGCATAAAAAGTTCGCCAATGAGAAATTTTGACCTTCAGTGTTTTAAAAAGTACCATAAATTGTAAACAAACTCATTGCTTGTATTTATACTGCAGGGTCGGAAGTTGCTGATTCTTGGCACAACTAGCAGGAAGGATGTTCTGCAGGAGATGGGCATGTTGGACACTTTCAGTACAACAATCCACATCCCTAATATAGCTAGAGGAGAACATCTCATCGAGGCCCTGGAGGTGAGGCTTTCAGAGACTTAGGGTGCGTTCACACTTGTCATGTTTGGTTCGATTAAAACGAACCCTGGTGCGATTGTTCGGTTAGTGCGGTTCATTTTGAACATATGTGAACGCTGCCATCCGAACCCTGGTGCGCACCAAACAAGCGGACCGAGACCGCTGAAAAGTCTCGGTCCGCTTCCAAACGAACTCTGGTGCGGTTCGAATGATATATGAACGCAACACGGACCAAAGACATGTAACCGAACCAAAAACAGGAAGACGAGAGCCTAAAAAGGACAGAATCCTCACGCATGTCGGTTTTTCTTGTCATAGTCGCGAGTTTGCCCATCACAGGTATCAGACGCGCGCCTCCATGCAGCAGATCATTTGTGTGTGTGACGGACGGATTCCTGCCGGTGTTTTGACTACTTTACACATTTTATAAGCTCTTCACGAGTTCCCAGCTGGCCAAAATACCATCACATGCAGGCTACGCACACACAACGAGCGCATTTACCTCAGCACACAGCATTGTTTTGGATGTTCGGTAAGTTCCGTCTCAAAATAGGCAATACGTCATAAAATCCGACCAATCCCTATGCCTTAAGGTTCGGTATCTTTTGGTTCGGTGATAAAATTGCCAATCTGAACGCTAACCCGACCAGGACTAAATGTTTTTTTTTTTCTTCTTTGGTCCGGACCAAATGAACCAAACGAACCGAACTACAAGTGTGAACGCACCCTTATTCAAGAGATAAGAGATGGCCTGAAAGTACCCTATAAAGCCTACTGCATCATATTTGATATGTGAATTTTTCAGGTCTCTAAATTATCAACATGATCAAAAATGTTGCTGAAAACCTGCTCTACACAATCTCCTTCATGTTGTCTGATTGATAGTTCATATTTTTTTTGCAAGCAAAAGGCCTTTTAGTATAATTCTAAAAATGTCTACCTTCAGGTCATGGTTAACGTCTTTTTTTAATAAAGTAAACATATGAATAACTTTTATATTGTTATTAATATTTCAAGATGAACATTTACTGGAATGCAGCAACATTGCTGAACAACATACTTGATTATCCATACATTTTTTTTATTTTTTTTATGTTACATCAGGCTTTTGAGGAATGTTTTTTATTTTGTACATCTTTCTGTCATCATTGTATTGCATTGCATTTTATGTTTTGCCCCCCACACATATAAAACTACAAAGCTTTGATCACAAAACTAAGCATTTAAATATCATCTTACTATGACATATTATTGGGAGATAAAGAGTGACAACTGATATTTAAATGCTGTAGTCTTTGTAAAAATCGTTTGATTTACATTACAAGCTATCAGAATTTCATCTTACTTTTTTGGCCATATAAATAACAGCAACTGCACCAAATTGCATATTTTTGCATAGCCTCTGTTTATTTCTTCCTCAAGTGTGAGCTTCATATTCTTACTGTATCATACTATATGGGCCATAAAACCCTGATGTATCAAATATGAAACAAAACATTAAATACAATATGCATGTTTTAAAAACATATATGTTTTGAATGAAGGTTTAATATTCTGTTCCATTTATAAATTAGATTATTTCACATCTCAGGCTTTACAGGGTTAAACCACACTCATTTCATGACAAATATAATATAATTTCATTTAGATAACAAAATATTAAAGCAAAAAGAAGTAAAAAAAAAAGTTCTTGAAAAAACGATCTACATAGTAGAAGATACTACTTCTGTGTTTCTAGGAACTCGCTGACATTTACCTTTAAAGCAGATCATCTTGAAGGGATGGTTCACCCAAAAATGTCAGTTCTGTCATAATTTACTTCCTCTGATGTTGTTCAAAACCTGTATGACTTTCTTTTTTACTGTTTTTTGTCAATACCTTGAAAGTCAGTGGAGGTTCAATCAATGTTGTTTTGGACCTTTTTGACTTTTATTGTATGGCCAACAACAATAGCGTGTCTTGTGTTCTACAAAAGTAAATTTATATGACATGTACATTAGAATATGGCCATCATTTTTCATTGATTGTCTCTGGATCCATAACTGACTTCGTTTTCCTCTCTCGTTCAGCTTCTTGGGGGCTTCCAGGAAGAAGAGCGAGCAACTATTGCAAAACAGGTGAAAGGAAAAACGATGTGGCTGGGCATTAAGAAGCTGCAGATGCTTATTGAGATGTCACTGCAGGTGAGACTCAGAAAGACCTTTTCACCCTGAGGGTTGTCTAGACGACTCCCTGAGTCACAGCTTTCCTGTGAAATCATCTGCGGTTTGAGTCACTGTCAAATTCAATTACTTTATGGCATCATAATGAAAACAAGCCCCTCCAGATGCGCCTTCTTTCTTGACACACACAAGTAAACAGAACTCCATATTCCTCATCTGCATGTAATTTGGTGTATGTGGCCTGCTTCTGGAGATGATTGAAGCGTTTCACTTTCCCTGCCAAAACAGACTGCTCTCAAAAATTGTGCAATAATGTTAACAGCTTAATGGTATTACATTTAAAAAATCAATACTAATAAGAAATGTCTAAAATACATAAAACATGTTTAATTTGACAAATTCACAGTGAAGAACTACTATTAAAGTCCCTTTAAGACAAGTCATTTCACTCGGCGGCCATCTTTGAAACGCCTCTCGGGCATCCTGGGCATCACGCAATCTCTTTGAATGGGGAAACATCAAATTCTCCAAAACTGTTCGCCAACTTTACGATTAAATTTCATATTTGAAATCACCAATGAAATCTAACAACAACCGGCTCATAAATGTAGTTTCTAAACGCTCAAATCATGACAAAAAAAACTGTATTTTTCAGGCTGGATCAAGCTAATGTGCATGCGCAGACCTAAATGCGCGTCTCTTCGGATGCGCGCATCTGGCTGTTTCTATAGAAACCAGTGATTCTAACAGCCGCTGAAGTGACGCGATGACTTTACCAGTCGGTAATTGGCTCTTATTTAGAAGGCGGGACTTATTCCGCCATATTGCGCGTTACACTTTCTCCCATTCAAAACAATATGAGTGACACGTGTCTTGTGTTATTCTATAGCCTTTGCTACTATTCAAAATACATTTTTAATGCTATAACCAAACACTATATGTTGTAATCTTACTATAATCTTAGTGACCATATACAGTCAAACTAAAATTTATTCAGACACCTTGAAGATTTCATTCATTAATACAGTTTATTCACTATAGTTTAAAAAAATGGTAATAAAATATGACAAGATCTCAGAGTTAAACTGTGTCAGAAAAAAAATAGTCTTAATTATGTCAGAAAACACTTAAGCAAAACATGGTCAGGTCAAAGTATCTGAAGAATTTTTGGTCCCAAATTTTTATTAGTTTTACTGGTAGTCCACTGTATGAAGAATTTTTGGGTATAATATTTGCTGTCCTCACTTACATAAATGAACTGTAATGTCCTACACCCACTAGTAAAAAAAAAATATATATATATAAAAAATTATATCTAGTGTCTGAATAATTTTTGGTTTGACTGTATATATAAATAAATATTTCTTGAGCAACAAATCAGCCTATTAGAATGATTTCTGAAGGATCATGTGACACTGAAGACTGGAGTACTGATGCTGAAAATTCTGCTTTATCATCACAGAAATAAATGTTTTACTTTAGTGTTTGTGATGTTGTGATTTCATCTCAGACCAGGTTGGTTAGAACTCTTTATTAAAGACATTTTTGAAATCCCTGTGGAGAAAATAATGGGAGAAACCAAGGCCACTGAAAAAGCGTCCAATCATTGTTGTGCTCTGTTATGCCAATGTTGGCTCTATTGAAAATCGGTATTTTCGAAAATATTTTGAGTTCATTTTTGACCATTAGTTCTAGATTAGTGCTAGTCTTGTTTATTGAGAATTACAGAGGTGTTTGATAGTGTTGTCTTGTTTTTTTGGTGGCGTAATTGGAGTTGCAGTGGTGTTTGTGCTGGATGCTGTGTAATTGGTGTGGTATGCAGTAATGTGGCAGAGTGAGTGCTTCCCCTCAGAGAGGAATGAGGCAGAGTCTGCCGGGACATGCTGCAAACAGCCGCACTGCGTTTTCCTCCCATTCCCTCTATTCTTTCAGTAATTTCCACTTCTTCAACAGCCCCAGGCAATTGAAAAGCTAAGTTATTGCATACACCTTCATTAATTTTCTTCCCTGGTGCCTTCTCCCTCCTCAGAGCTTCCCTCTGTCCTTAAATCACATTGTAGTCTATAAAGGAAAGTTAAAAGTGCAATTTAGTTCATGACTAAGATTAAACATGTCCGAGAATGTAGCTCCCTAATTAATTTTGTGTACATCTCCTGTAGACGTTTAATTAGAGCTTAAGGAATTTAATGGTACAATTAAATTAAATCTGGGATGTTTTATTATATTTTATTTATTAATTCAATCAACTTATTCATATATCTTTATTTTCCATCTAATAAATCTAATAAATATCACTCTAAACATCACTAAAATTAGTATGTGAGGTGATCAGTCCTGGGTGAACAGGTACGTCAGCCTGCTGGATTTATCTCTAGTCTTGTCACTTCCCCTTCCCGGCAGCCATTTACTGCCGCCCCTTCACAACTCCTCACAGACAAATTCAGGGCCCCTCCGAACCCTCCAGGCTTTACATAGCTGACAAGGTTTTTGTCTTTTCAACATCTCAGAACTTTCCAGAAAAGGGTGGCTTGCAAGGAAGGTACAGCAGTGTAAAAAAAAAAAAAAAAAGTCAGTTGAAGAATCACTTTTAATCTCATCTCCATTTTTCACCTTCCCTGTTGGTATTTTTCTGTTTTATCTTTTAGATGCCTCTGGAATACAGAGTTAACAAGTTCTTGGCACTACTGGGAGAAGAAGGAGCGTAAGTCCATTTCAGTTGGCTTCAA
This sequence comes from Megalobrama amblycephala, assembly GCF_018812025.1. Classification (NCBI taxonomy): domain Eukaryota; kingdom Metazoa; phylum Chordata; class Actinopteri; order Cypriniformes; family Xenocyprididae; genus Megalobrama; species Megalobrama amblycephala. The sequence continues at coordinate 15,321,021 of NC_063063.1, read as the reverse complement.
ATGGATTTTTCCTCCTTTATCATACTGATTTTGTTTTTCAATACCATGTTGTTCATGTTTTTCTCCAGGTTTGGCTCTGCTAAACACGGGGCCATATAGTCTCGGGTGCAGAAGACAAACCAAGGCTATTTTGGTAGGACTGACACACCAAGCCTTACTTTTGTCTGTTAATATTTCAGTGCACAATTTAGAAAACCACAATTGTAATGCATTTGACTTCTGTAATATGACAGAATATTCAGGATTCAGCGGAACTTGATTTTTTTTTTTTCCCCTTTTGTAGTTCGGTCTGCCAAGTGACCCGCTGGTTAAATTAAATTTTCCCTGTGTGCACAAAAAGTTTCAACACAAAAATGAATTGTTGGATTTACTTAAAAAACAAGTGTCATGTGGCTCCATGCAACTATATTGAGTAATTTGTGCAAATAACATTTTAGTTCTATGAACAAAACAAATTCAAGTAAAGCTTTCAAAATATCTTTTGAGTAAATACAAATCATTTAAATTTGTCACTGTTAAATAATATTTATATGTGCAGTTTACTTAAAGGTGCTAAAGAGGATGTTTTGTTTTATACATTTTTGCAATATTACTTGAAATTGTCTTTACTAACTGATAAAAGACTATTTATTAGGTGCACTGAAAGGAATAATATTAATATACATCATCTGTGCACGAGGTAGGGCCTTAAAAACATCAGCCAAGCCCTCTGGCTTGTCAATCACTGCCATGACATTCCTTGTGCGAGACGTGAGAGACGTGCGCGGCTGCGCGCTCCAGTAACTTTCCATACTCTTCAGGCGCTGCATGCAATGTTTTTGTCAGGAGACAGGAGTAACAACTGCAGATTATGAGTTACCTGCGGTGAGTCCGACATAATGAATCCACTAACACGACACAGCGAATGCCGGTGGTAAACACTCATGTTCCAATACTCGTGCACGAGTTTTGGGAGGCGTTCCCTCGAAATGAGCTGTGAAGGAGGGGGGTTGTTCTTACGCATGAGCTCATTTAAAAAACTCACTAACAGTCTTTGGATTCTCAGTCGACGAAAAGATCCTCTTTAGCACCTTTAATGTTATATTTATTTTGTAAGGTGAAAACATTTATTGATGTGCGTTTCACTCCGCATCAACACTTAAGAAAAGCTGACAATACTCATTTTTAGTAGAAACAACTCCGTTAAATTAAGTTCACATAGTTACATTAGTTAAGTAATGTGAACAAGGATGGTTTGAGTGAAACTAACAACAGTGAAAGTTCATTTTTTGAGTGAGGTAGAGGACATTTTTATTTTTAATTAAAATATTTTTTTGTTTTTTTTTACATTACTGTTCAAAAGTTCGGGGTCATTAGGATTGTCTTTTTTTGGGGCGGGGGGTCAGTGTGTGTGTGTGTGTATGTGTATATATATATATATATATATATATATATATATATATATATATATATGTGTGTATATGTATATGTATGTGTGTGTATATATATATATATATATATATATATATATATATATATATATGTATGTGTGTGTGTATATATATATATATATATATATATATATATATATATATATATATATATATATATATATATATATATAATATCTTCTGGCAAGGATGCATTAAATTGCTAAAAAAGTGAATTTATAATGTATTTATAATGTTACAAAGGAGTTACATATCACAATTTCCACAAAAAATATTAAGCAGCACAACTGTTTTCAACATTGATAATACTCAAAATATTTCTTGAGCAGCAAATCAGCATATTAGAATGATTTCTGAAGGATCACTGAAGACTGGAGTAATGATGCTGAAAATTCAGCTTTTCCATCACAGGAATAAATTACATTTTAAAATATATTCAAATAGAAAAGTTACTTTAAATGATAATAATATTTCACAATATTACTGTATTTTTGATCAGTAAGCATAAGCACAAAAGAGACTTCTTTAAAAAAAAAAAAAACATTAAAAATAAGAAATCTTACCGACCCCAATCTTGTGAACGGTATTGTTCGTTTATTATCATTGCAATTTGTTTTTTTTTTGTTTCTTTAAATAATAAATAAAATAATATACATTGATGAATCATCCACAATGATACCAGGGATGTTTATTAAGAAAATAATTTTTGATTTCATGTTGTCTTTGTTTTAGCTTTTATCCATTAATAATAAATTTGCACTGTTTTATAAAGTTTCTTGTTTGTTTTTTGTACCATATCTTTCAGAAGCAGTGAAAGGAGTCAGGAAAACACTGGGTGCACTTGAGAGACTGAGAGAGAACAGATGTACTTGCAGCAAATCTCTCTATCCCTCACTTTCCTTAAGTATAGTGTACTACACGGCACTGCCCTGTTCAACACTAGCTCCTCGATTCCTCGATACAAGTGCATAGGGTCTCATATTTATACAGTTCCATCAGGAATTTTGAAATAGTACATGCATGTATTTGAAGACCCATAGGGTATAAAATATATCATATTTATGACGTGTTGTATTTACTGACGTGAACCATTCCTGTTAATGATGCCTTACTTTTAAATTGTCCATACTCGGACGTGCAAATTTAGCAATGGTGAAATTCTCTGACCAAATCCTTAGCTCACTTTTCCCTTTATCATGGATGGACTTGTTATCTTAGAAACAGTCAGTGCCTGCCAATAACAATATTGAAATTCTCACTCCTGTGCCTTTGCATGCCAGTATATTGTTGTAGTTTGTTTATTGCTTTTATTGTTTTCAGACTAGAAGATTATTTGTTTTTTTAAGAAAGGGAACTATCCGTCCTTCTTAAGTCACTCAGGACATTCCATGTCAGGAACATAGGAAAGTTCGTAGTCTTAGAGATGAAATTACTCCTCATCTCAGTTTAATGGTTAACATAGTGGCCTTAAGAATCGTGTACAGGACGGAAACCTGTGACCTACCTCCCCTCTGCCAGTTTGCCAACAGTGCCGAGATAGTTCACATTGGCCTTGAATTCTCCTCTTCTTTCTCTCAGAACAATTAAGAAGAACATTATGACCCCATTATGACATTTACTGTTGAACTGTGAAAGTAATTGTAATTGAACCACACCAAAAGGTCTTGCTCTTTAAATTTAAATGCGGAATTTGAGTTTTGTGTACACGTTGGATCTTAGACTGCGTGTCACACACTAGTACTTGTTGTAGATATCCTTGTTGCCAAACATTTGAAGTATAACATGATATATGATGTTTTCACAGCATGAATCTTTGAGGAACTAAATAATGAAATATTTTTTTCAGTGTCTTCAGTGATTCCTTAATTAAAATGTGGTTTTAAGATTGCAATAAATGACTGCAATTATTGTTGTTTTGTAATTAGCATTTTTTTTTTTAACTTAATATGTTTCTATGGAAGATGTGGCGTTGTGAAAAAAGGACCACATTTGCTATCTTCCCACAGTTAGTGTTTGGCATTGACAGCTGTTTATAACCCGCTGCTCACCCGGCAGTGAAAAATTATCTACATTTTTTTAAAACTATTTCGATTAAATAAATGAACTATATTTTAGTTCAATAATGTTTTTTTTATTTAATATTTTGTATTTTTAGGGGATTTTATGGTACTAAATTATATGTATGGAATAGCTATGATCCATTTATTACCTGTTAATCACTTTTTGAGCATAGACTTGAAAATCAAATTTCCAAGTTAAACTGTTAAATCTTGAATACTTGGGGTCACAGACTTAAGTTTGGTCTCTTTTTAAAGAAGACGCTTGGCAGATTATTGCTGAAGTAAGAGTTAAAAAAATTTAACAAAGTTATTATTGAAGTTTAAGTTCCAAATTTCCAAATGAAGTTGTGTTCCAAATTTGAGGTTGATATCTAAAAAAAAAAATCAAAAAATTTTGTTTAGGCACGGTACCAAACTTTCTGCTAGATGAAATTTGCTACCCATTAGTTTCCAAAGCGGTCATTTTAACTACGAACAATACAAATGTATGTTCATTTTTTCAGGACCATATAATCTTTTCATATCATGATAATGATTTTTTGTGTGCTTGTGTGTGTTCACATAAGTACTAAAACCTTTAACAAGTTTAGAACCATTCAGTTGAATAAAAAAAATAAAAAATGGCTGAACAGCACCAGAGGGTTAAAGGGTTAGTTCACCCAAAAATGGGTGATTATGTCATGTCAAACTTTTTTAATTTATTACTCGCCCTCATGTCGTTCTACACCAATAAAACCTTTGTTCATTTTCGGAACACAAATTAAGGTATTTTAGATGAAATCCGATGGCTCAGTGAGGCCTCTATTGCCAGCAAGATGCCCAGAAAGACATATTTAAAACAGTTCATGTGACTACAGTGGTTCAATCTTATTGTTATGAAGCGACGAGAATATTTTTTGTGCACCAAAAAACAAAATAATGACTTTTCAACAATATCCAGTGATGGACGATTTCAAAACACTGCTTCATGAAGCTTCGAAGCTTTACGAATCTTATGTTTCGAATCAGTGGTTCGGATATTGTTGAAAAGTCGTTATTTAGGTTTTTTTGGCGAACAAAAAGTATTCTCGTCTCTTTATAACATTAAGGTTGAACCACTGTAGTCACATGAACTGTTTTAACTATGTCTTTAGTACCTTTCTGGCATCTGAAAGTGTTAATTATCTTGCTGGCAATGGAGGCCTCACTTAGCCATTGGATTTCATCAAAAAATATCTTAATTTGTCTTCCGAAGATGAACAAAGGTCTAGAACGACATGAGGGTGAGTAATAAATGACATAATTTTCATTTTTGGGTGAACTAAACCTTTAATATCAGTGTGACTCTCAAATTGTCCTGTGCATACAACAGTGGGAGCTGACCGAATAATATCTGCATGAACAGGTAAAATATGTTTTATTTCAGTCAATATTTGTATTGTGCATTGTGTCATGCTTTACTCTGTCATTTTGTCGAGCTACTGTAGTGGAGACACCAGAGGTCCGCCTGCAAGCCTACAGGATGATGTCAGCGCTGGAATGACAGAGTAGATGCAGACATGGGGGTCAGATGATTGTGATCAGGTAGATTGAACCCTTTATTTAGCTGCGTGCCAGTGTTGCACAGTACTTTATTTTTATGCCGCTATGGAGAATGTTAAAAGTGTTGTTATCAGCATTGCATATTAAAGGAGGCTACATAGCATAATATTTCAATAGAGCAAGAGTCAATCTTAAATTAAAAAGCAAAATCATGAGACTGTTTTGTTCTTCAAATATATAATCTTAGTTCAGTCATACAGATATATACATTGTGTAATAAATAATATTTATAAAAACATAACATTTTCAGATTATAAAATAAAAAGGGAATTATGAACTTTTAAAGGCTTTGTACAAAACTTTGGATATAGCGGAAGGAGAAATGGAAAAGGGAGCGTAGATGTGACCGGTGAGCGAGGGCTCCTCGAGGATCGGTGTGGATGTGATGTAGCGTTGCGTAGTTAAACTTAATTAACGGGAAGCGTATGGGACTGTCAGAACATGTCGTATGGAAACCTCTGCTAGTCTGTTTCAGCTTCGTGAAGCCAGGCTTTCCTCCATTTATCACACACTCAAACCCACAGCAGTCCTCCACTTCCAACACACTCTCATGGCAATTTGTTTTGGCGAATTGGTGGCTAGTTTGTATGAAATTGTACGATCTTGCTTGCGCCCCGCTATCGGTTAGGTTGAGGAATAGACCTTCATGCTTACTTTTTTTTTTTTTAAAAATGAAGTTTTCATAAGAATCACATTGTACAAATTCATACAAAATCGCCACATCGTAAAATCTCATGAGATCGGGTTGCCACTTCCCTCCTTTATTTACCCTCTTATTTCTTTCCTTCACTATCCTCCTCCTGTTCACTTGTTCTCCTTCCTCTACGCAAACTTCTCATTAGGGAAGTGTTGAAACGGAGCCTTCACAGTCATATACGAGGAGCTTTATCAAAAAGAATATGTTAAAAATAATCGTTGTAATCTCTAGAATTAGTATACTCATTAGTAGTTTTGTAAGTGCAAATTTTACTGCTCGGGTGCACGTTAGCCCAGTGTGTGTAGTCGCATTCTGCTGTCATGCATTTCACCAGCTGTCATGCACTCATCCAGAAGAGTTACTGAAGGCTTTGCATGTACATGTTCTGCAAAAAATCTACTGAAATTTTGAAGGTACCCACAATGCCTTTTCCCATTTGCACCGCCCACAGCATTCTACGCTAATTTATCGATTGCATCCCTCCAAACTGCTGTATAAAGCAAATTAACAGGAGTTTTTTTTTTTTTTTATGTAGCAAACAGCAATATGTCCCAGGTTTTGAACATATATAATTATAGGGAATGTGGTAGTAGTGTACAATATGTCCTTAGATGAGGAAACCTCAGAAACCATGAGGGAAAACATGAGCATTGCATTGGATTCAGTAGTATAGCAGGGCATATTTCTAGACCCAGCGTTCAGTAGTTAACCGAGAGTTTCTCGTCGTCCTCCTCCCTCCCTCCCCTCCTCTTGTTCTTTCAGCGTGCCTAGCGTCATTGGTTGTAGGTGAACATATCCCGTTTCGGGCCCCTGGGCAGTAGGGCGAGATGATCAGAGAGATGGTGTTACAGATAAAGAAGACTGAATGATAACAAGGCATTTTGTTCTTTTGCAGAAGTAATGTGTGCCACAAAAAAAAGAGTGAGAGGAATGGCAGTAGTAACCATGATGCTCATGGTGGGCATCTTTTGGGGCATGTAGATCAAAAAGGGCACATTAGTAAAGAGTTCTACCACAGAAGTGCCACTATCGTGTGTGTGTTCTCAGTCTTTCCCTCTCCTTCTCTTGCTTTCCATGCTTTAATGTCCACTTGTCCCTTTCTTCCTCCACCTGCTGCACTTATTTACACGTGTGCACATCGTAGACCCTCACACACTCCTGGCAGCTGACGTAGCAGCACCAGTGGAAGATGCAGTGGCATTTCTCCTTACGCTTTTCTGTCCGTGTGTTATGGCCACGGCCGCAGCACAGCAAGTCGCAGCCCTCAATGCCATGCGACGACACGTTGCAGATGCGGTCGCGGGTACCAAACGAACCCGTCTCTGGGTTTGGCTCGCAGAAGTTGGGAGATCCCTCGTAGTACACCAGGTCTCGCTCGGTGGGATGTTTGAAGAAGGCATATTTGGCGCGTAGTGTTTCCACCCAGCCTCTGGACTCCCTGTGTTTCTCCACCACCATCTCGGAGGCGCTGTCGTACTTGTCTTTCAGGTAGTCCCCCAACAGCCTGAAGTCAGGCTGCGCCCACCAGCAGGTCTTCACTTCGCAGCTGCCTGACAGTCCATGGCACTTACAGCGAAGGTGCATGTTTTCCAGGATAGTCTGGAAAAGAGAAAACATTGGAAATTTGATGTTAGTTTGGCATTAGTTTAAGTCATCTATCAAGGACCATTTAAAATTATTGAGATTTGTGCCACTTACAAATTAAATGGCTGAATAAATGATCATAAATAGACATTTGATTTAAAAAAACGGTTAGTAAACGGTAGTTGCGGTTAAATAAAACAATAAGTGAATAAATAATTTTTAAATATATTTGCCAACAGATGACGGCAACCAAAGAACCTTTGACTAAATAATAAATAAAAAAACTCCCTCTCACACACGCCACTTAAAATAGACGTAAGATGGTCTGTCAGTGGACAATCTGACAGAATGTGCAATAATTAACTTTTTCCCCGCCACTGACTGTTCTATGCCTTTTCCACGCCATTTTCACTGTTATATGGTAGGGGGAGCTATTATGCATCTTCTGAAAGAGTACAGAATTTCCAGATCAAAATACAGGTGAAGAAGCAGAAACAAGCGATCCAAGCATTGCTTACACATATGTAAGTTACGCAATCATCAATCATTAAATGGCATATAAATCAAAACTGACTATGTTACTGAATAAAAGAGGTATAGAATGATGGACTCGATCTACTCGGACTATGTTTTGATTGTCGTTCTGAATCTGATCTGGACATAGTGTCTTTGTTTTTGTGGAGTTTCAGACCAGCGAATGGAAGTAGAGAGGAGGTTTCTTTTTGGAAGTTGGAGTGTCTTTTTTCACTCCAGGATTACTAAGGGTTTATCTAACCAGTGATCAAATTTAGAGTGTGTTCACACTTGTAGTTCGATTTGCGTGGTTCCTTTGGTCCGGACCAAAAAAAAAACCATTTAGTCCTGGTCCACTTAGCCATCATATATCATGGCATGTCAAGCCATTGGCATTTTTAATACCGAACCTAAAGATACTAAACCTAAAGTCACATCTAAAACAATTCTATGTGCTTGGCTAAATGTGCTCGTTGCACACGGATTAGGCATAACATTATGACCACCTTCCTAATATTGTGTTGGTCCCACTTTTGCTGCCAAAACAGCCCTGACCCATCGAGGCATGGACTCCACTAGACCCCTGAAGGTGTGCTGTGGTATCTGGCACCAAGATGTTAGCAGCAGGTCCTTTAAGTCCTGTAAGTTGTGAGGTGGGGCCTCCATTGATCGGACTTGTTTGTTCAGCACATCCCACAGATGCTCGATTGGATTGAGATCTGGGGAATTTGGAGGAGTTGTGCTCATCAAACCATTCCTGAACCATTTTTGCTTTGTGGCAGGGAGCATTATCTTGCTGAAAGAGGCCACAGCTACCAGGGAATACCGTTTCCATGAAAGGGTTTACATGGTCTGCAACAATGCTTAGGTAGGTGGTACATGTCAAAGTAACATCCACATGGATGGCAGGTTTTCCAACAGAACATTGCCCAAAGCATCACACTGCCTCCACTGGCTTGCCTTCTTCCCATAGTGCATCCTGGTGCCATGTGTTCCCCAGGTAAGCAACGCACATGCACTTGGCCTTCCACATGATGTAAAAGAAAATGTGATTCATTCAGACCAGGCCACCTTCTTCTGTTGCTCCGTGGTCCAGTTATGATGTTCACGTGCCCACTGTTGGCACTTTCTGCAGTGGACAGGGGTCAACATGGGCACCCTGACTGGTCTGTGGCTATGCAGCCCCATACGCAACAAACTGCGATGCACTGTGTATTCTGACACCCTTTCTATTCAGAACCAGCATTAACTTCTTGAGCAATTTGAGCTACAGTAGCTCGTCTGTTGGATCTCCTACAGAGACCAGCCTTCACTCCCCAAGTGCATCAATGAGCCTTGGCCTCCCATGACCCTGTCGCCGGTTCACCACTGTTCCTTCCTTGGACCACTTTTGAAAGATACTGACCACTGCAGACCGGGAACACCCCACAAGAGCTGCAGTTTTGGAGATGCTCTGACCCAGTCGTCTAGCCATCACAATTTGGACCTTGTCAAACTCTCTCAAATCCTTACGCTTGCCCATTTTTCCTGCTTCTAACACATCAATTTTGACAAATTTTCACTTGCTGGCTAATATATCCCACCCACTAACAGGTGCCGTGATGAAGAGATAATCAGTGTTATTCACTTCACCTGTCAGTGGTCATAATGTTATGCTTGATCAGTGTATGTGCGTAGCCTACATATGATGGTATTTTGACCAGCTGAGAACTCGTGAAGAGCTTATAAAATATGTAAAGGAGTCAAAACAGCGCCAGGAATCCCTCTGTCACACACACAAATGAAGAACTGCTGTGAGGAGACGCAGTTCGGACGCCTATATTGTACTGTATTGTGATTATGACAAGAAAAAACAGGTATGCTTGAGCATTCTGTCCTTTTTAGGGTCGCATCTTGTGACATCATGTCCTGTTTTTGGTTTGTTTGCATGTCTTTGGTCCGTGTTGCATTCATATTTCATTCGAACTTTTTATTTCATTCATTCGAAGAGTTTGTTTGGAAGTTGACAGAGTCCCATATTTCCATGGGTCTTCGGTCTGCATGTTTGTTGCACTATCAGAGCAATCACACCGGGGTTCATTTTAATTGAACCAAACATGCCAAGTGTGAACACACCCTTAGTCTGAAATGTTGCTTCTTCTTTAATAATTGTTGAATAAAAGCATTACACAACTGTATCTCAGTGCATATCATACTAAATGTCATCACATATCATGTGATATTGTTTGATTGATGTGATTATTGCCCGTATTGTCACCCTGCCCCTTCTAAAGCATATTTTTAAAACATCCACATACGAATCCAACAACCTGGACTGCAAGCTCTTTTACATGCTCTCAGGCCACAGGTGTTGTTCAGGTGCAGAGCGTGCAGACAGGCCCTTGCAGTTCTAATTCTCTTCTGAAGTCCCGCTTAATGGAGTATGCCATCGGCACTATATCTCTTTGTTTTGGTTTGTTTGCCTTAATTTGCTCGCTATATTTAGCTGCAGAATTCCCCAGCTGCGGCGGAAGGCAGGTGTTTGCAGGTCCCTGGGGGTCTAGTTGGGGCCGTTGACATCATGTCCCGAACTCTTTGGGCCCTGGGCGGGTCCCTGAGGCTGCGTCGAAACAATGGAGTATGCAAGGGTCCTGACAGGGCCGACTGTCTCAGTGCCTGCTCCTGTGGTCCCTCGCTGATCAAAGCGACGGCCTGTTGCAGTGTGGTCTCGCCTATTGCCCCTTAAGCACCTTTAGTGCAAAAGACTCCAATTCTGAGTCATGACAGCAGCAGTGACGGGCTAAACCCTGAACCCTAGTGTTATTCTTCCCTCCCTGCCTTCTTCAAACCACCAACTGAGTTTACACCTCTGTCACGGATCCAGTACAGATGCAAGTTATGAAAGGATAAGAGAGGTAATTACCCGGTAATTTCTCATGAAAATACCAGTTTTAAAGTTAAAAGTCTCTCGGAAAAGGGATCAGGAGATATTTGACAGATCTGCGGTGCATTAACACCTTTGTGAACTGTGGGGTAAGACCCACCCAGAAGTGGCACAAGTACAGCTTTGTTCTTTGTTTGGTTATCATGAACCGACTGGCTTAAAGGTGAAGTGTGTAATTTCTGTGGTACTACTGGAATCACAATCAGTTTCAATGACCTGACTGGTACAAAAACAACACTTTGCTCAGCCAATCATGTGAGTTTGGGGCGGAACTACCTGTTTGTCTTAGCAATGACAAATAGAGTATTTAAAAGCAGTTATTATTTTGCATTTCTGTTTGGTGTGGCGCACAAATTACACACTTCACCTAAAGTGATTTCACAAATATGGTGTGTATTCTCAGCTTTTCTCTTTTCACAATACATACAGTATGTCACCCTTCGGCATGTAAACGGCAGACACAATATTAAATTTCAATAGTGTAATGATGATATCCAGTGGTACTTAGCAGAGAGATATATAAGGATACCCAAGTAAAGGAATACACAATATGGCTATAAGTATGTAGACACCTAAATGTCATAACTTGGAATTAATTGGGTTCAGAGTCATTAATTAGAAGAGGTTGTCCACATACTTTTGGTCATGTGATGTATTTCTCAATGCCTGTTTTCAACATGACATCCATGACGCTTGCAATCCTGACTACAAGGTACACTACTGCTCAAAAAAGTTTTTAAAAGAATACTGTAAAAACAGTTATATTTTGAAATTTTATATTTAAAATAACATTTTTCTGTTTTATCTGATTGACAGCACTAATTTTAATATATTTTGAAATGTAATTTATTTTTACGGCAAAGCTGAATTTTTAGCCACCACAGTCTTCAGGGTCACATGATCCTTCAGAAAGTCTAATATGCTGATTTGGTGCTCAAGAAATTTTATTATTATTATTATTATTAAAGGTCCCGTTTTTCGTGTTTTTTTTAAAGCTTTGATTGTGTTTATAGTGTGCAATATAATGTGTTCATATTTCGCGTGTAAAAAAACACAGTATTTTTCACATAATTTACTTATCTGTATACCGCTGTTTCCACTGTCATAAAAACGGGCTGATGACTTCCTTGTTCTATGAAGTCCCTCCTTCAGAAATACGTAACGAGTTCTGATTGTGCCAGCGGTTCCTGTGTTGTGATTCGACAGCAGTTTAGCGCATCTTGCCAGGAAAGGTCACGCCTCTTACCATAACGTGGAGATGCACGGGCTCAGTGTTATTGTAAACATGTCTTTAATTTTACCCTATCAATTTGAGCCGGAATCAGACCCGGTGATTGGACTGCGGGATGAAAATAACAGCGTTTCGACGACATGGCGACAAACACACTCTACAAACGCAACTCTTGTGTATTCCTGTGGGCGGAGATTAGTCAAAAAACTGTTTTAGTGACGTCATTAAAGAAGGAAGTAGAGGGATGTAGTCCAAACTGGCCGTTCGATGTAGGCGACTTCTGTTAAATAAAATATCTCGCTTTGCATTGAACTTTGAGCTTTAAAATTTTACAGATTTTGTTTATACTCTAACAACAACATTACACACTAACTAAAATTTGAAACATGGGATCACGAAGAACGGGACCTTTAATGTCGAAAATTGTTGTGCTGCTTAATTTTTTGTGGAAAACGCAATACATTTTTTTTCAGGATTTTTTTGATGAAAAAAACCCTGCCAACATTTTGTAACACAATGTCTTTAATGTAACTTTTGATCAGTTTAATGCATTCTTGCTGAATAAAAGTAATAATCTACTTTTTAAAAATGTACTTAGCCCAAACTTATGAAAGGTATAGTGTACATATGGAATTATTCATTAAAAAATAGCCTAGAATACTTACAATCAACATTGTTTTTTAAAAATGAATTAGAAAGATCATGGGTCTCTTACCATCCGTCCTGCCTCATTGTTGTGCCTGTTCATGGCACTCCGGGCATCTGGTCGGTTCTCACGAGCGTCGGCAAACTCTCGAGACACCAGAACCCCAAACTCAGCATCTTCACTGCAACCACCCCACTTCCATCCCTCTCCCGGCGGGCCTTTATGATGGGAGTCACAGCCGCACATTGTGGAGGTCCCCTCTGCGCACGAACGGGTCACTGCAAACGCCACTCCAGCTGATGCAATCGCATGAACAAATGCAGATTCTCTTGTGGCTTGAGAGAAGAAAGAGAAGGAAGTGGTTTGATGACATTTGTGTAAACATTTCTGTTAAAAGTGTGTTATTGGTTTTCCACGTTCTTCTGACAGACATAATCCCGGTCCAAAGCCTAGTGAGCTGCCTACTTCTATGCAAAGACTGTTCCGAAAGGTAGGCAACTTAATTATGTTGCCTACTTAATTGGATGCTTCACCAAAAATGAAAATTCTGTCATCGTTTATTTCCCCTGATGTTATACTGAAACTTTGCTTTCTTTATTCTGTGGAACATAGAGATGATATTTTTGAGAGAGGTTTTTTTTTTTTTTTTTCATTCAATGGAAGACAAAGGTAACCAAAACATTCTTCTTTTATGTTCCACATGAGAAAGTAAGTCATACAAGTTTGGAACAACGTGAAGGTGCGTAAATGATGGCGTTTTCATTTTGGGGGTGAAAAGCAGCATTGCGTGTATTCTCTTTGGAGAAGGCAGTCCCAGAATGCACTGCGATGAGCTCAATGAAAAATCCAAGATGGCGGATGGGTTGAGAGAAATATTCATTATAAATAAACTATTTCATTCACTACGAAAAAGTATCAAAACGTTTTTTTTAACCCATTTTTTGTGAGTGCGCACTATATATTTATGCCTGTTACAGCTTTGTTAGCATCATGCTAATTGCAAACTCAATTGCGAGTTGAGTCTCCAGTGCTATTCCCCTTGTGTAAATCTAATAGATATAGGAAGTTATTTCATTTCTGCAGTGATCATGTTTTTTAATGATTCATTATAATGTTGTGTGATGGGCATTTTTGGTATTTTTTTCCTTTCGAGTACTGGATATCTCAGTAAAACGATTAATTGGAGGGGGGTTGGGAGTGAAGGGTTAATAAACTCAATCAAACACATCCTATATGAGACTGACCAGATATATAGAACATAAAAGTAATATTACAACTTAAATTTGTACAAAATGATGCGAATGCGCAAGTGAACTTGACCGTGCTTGTCTGAATGTGTAACTCCCATTGTGGATGCGCACCTCCCGTGACAACAACTCTGAAACAGGCAACTAAAGCCCAAAGAATTTACAGCATTCTATTGCAATAGTGTTCTTATTATAATGTTATGTATATAACAGATTGGTGCTGCACATCTTGCACTTGTATTTTCGTTAAAGTGATTACAGGCATTATTGCGCACTTTCAAAGCCAAAGTTTCACTTTAGTTCTACGGTCTGGACTTTAGCCGGCATGCTGTCCTAACTCTAACCAATCAGACCTCAGGTACCACCCAAAATGCCGCAATAACCAATCAGAAAAGGATAAATGGATTTTTTAAAGTCACGCCGATCATCGTTTTCATGATCGATCGTTGCTGTCACGTTCGAGTACTCAAGTACTCACGCCCATCAACGTATACTCCTCTCGACAGTATCAATTGCCTTTCAAGGACAATAAAGCATAAATTCTCACGGCGCATGGAGTTTCTGCATATCGAGAGCATTCCAAATCAGTCATTTATGAGGTTTCACGACAGTTAGGATGCTGCCTTAGAAGTCATGTAGCTAGACAACGAGACAGCTCACTCCATTTTGGAACTGAACTATCGTCTATCCTGAGGCTCTTGTAAAAGGTTTGAAGGAGATCCCTGCCTCTTTAACTGTTGTCCTCCCAAAAGTCTCTCATCTATCTGTGCTGTGTCTTCAGGGCATGGATCATTTTCTGTGATGAGCTCTGGAATATACCGACGAGGTGTTTGAGTGCTGCGCTGTAAACTTCTCTGACAGCACCGGGACGATTGTTGATCATGTCGCTTGTGGCTAATGCAGCCCGAGGTTACACTGACGTTGTGTCATCTCAAAGGTGTGCTGGTTTCTCTCTGGATAATGTTTCAGGAGCACCCCCCCAATCTCCCACCAGTCCGAGCCCTGCGGCCACGTGTGTGAAAGCCAGCAATAAGTCTGCGTGTTTGGTTTCTGAAGGCATGTGCTGAGAGATGGAGTTACGCCCCCTTTGAATGCAACAGCTTATTATGTAACCAGACACCATCTTTCACAATCGCAGCACACTTACTGTGGCTCACCAGTTCTCTTGGTCCCCACAGGAAAAACTGCAACTCAACCAACCCAATACAACTTCATCACCCCAAACATTTAAGTGCCTCTAATGACAGTGGTTCTCAGACCGAGTTTGTCAGGGATCAGTAAGGCCTATAATGGTGTGCGATTATCTAAAGGAGCGCCCACACACATGGAATATGCTGTATTGTGGGTAATGTAAATTTGTGGCCAAAACAGAGTGCCTGTTCACAATGTTGTGTTTAGATGATAGATGTCATGGTAACGTGTTATTGTTTTAGTACATTAATTCTGTAAGTCTGTCCAGCACTTCATTCTTTTTTTCCATAAGTGTCCTCCTGAGTTAAATCTTGGAGTATTTTGAGCTTTCAGCTGTTTTTGCTCATGCATTAAAAATCAGTGAGGCTCAAAACAACATTGAACACCACCGACTGTAGTTGTGTGAACAAAAATAGGACACTTTTTTTTTTTTTCAAAATACCTTATTTGTTTTTACAGAAGAAAGTCATATAGGATTTGAATGATGTGAGAGTGAGTAAGTGATGACAATGTTAATTTTCGAGTGACCTGTTCCTTCAAATCCCTAATATACTGCAATGAGCTCAGTGAAAATTTAAATCCATGATTGCGATTCAAACTGCAAGTTGTAGTGGTAGAGAGTTTCTTTTTAATCACTTATTACATTCCATGATGGTTAGGACGCTTTCTTAGAAGGAAGTTGTCTATGTAGACAGTAGTGTGGCAGCTTACTAAAAAAAAGTGCTATATAGCACTAAAAGTGGTTCTTGGCTCGTAATCATAGGGGATCCACTTTTGGTGCTATGTAGAACCATATCTTTAAAGGTGATATACCGCACCTTTGTCAAATGTTGCTATCTAGAACCCATAAGAGGTGCCATATTGCATTTTATTTCTTCAACAAAAATGGTGCTAAACAGCACCAACAGTGGTTCTTTGGCTCGTAAAGAACCTTTAAAGGGGCTTAACAGGTTCTTTGTATGGCAGGGGTGCTATATAGCACCTTAACCATCCCAAAAAAACACTGAAGAACCGTTGAAGAACCATGGAGGGGCTTAACAGGTTCTGTATACAGTAGCGGTGCTATATAGCACCTCAGTCATCCCAAAGAACCGGTGAAGAACCACTGAAGCACCAAGATTTGGTGCTATACAGCACTTAAAGTGGTTCCCCTATTATTACGAGCCAAAGAACCACTTTTAGTACTATATAGCATATATATAGCACTATATATATTTTTTTAGAGTGTAGGCTTTGGTAGCCTATCCTGAGGCAAATCACAATTGTCAAGACCATCAATCAACCAAACAGTTTTCTGATTTTTAGTCAGTATTTATGAGGTTTGAAGTCATATAGCCAGCATCCAAATATGCCTACTTCCCTACTATAGCTGAAAAAGCATTCATAAAACAATTTGAGAAAAGTACCTGGATACCCTATACTTCAGAGATTCTGAAGTACACATAAAATGGACACTTTACTATCCCATGATGGCAGTGAAGTGGTGCAGCTTACACAAGTCACATGACAAAGCCAACATGCGGCTGTAGCACATCTGGATTTCATTCATACTATATAGAACATAACCATTGCAAAGTTTGTTCCTCTTCCTCAGTATGTGATTTCAGGCACAACATTACTGTGTATGCCACTCTAAAAAAATGCTGGGTTTAAAATCAACCCAATTTGGGTTGAAAATGGACAAAACCCAGCGGTTGGGTTAAATGTTTGCCCAATCTGCTGGGTAATTGTATTTAACTCAACTATTGTTAAAAAATTACTGTATTGCTTGCTTAAAATGAACCCAAAATATGTTTGAAATGAACATTTATTATGTGTAATAAATGAACATTTATTAATTAGTTTAATGAATAATAATTAAACAATAAACATTTATTCAATTGCTTATTAATACGTTCACATTTTGATTATTATTATTGCCTCTAATGTGTCTGATTTTTAATTCCCAACTTATTTTGGGTTAATTTTAAGCCAGCCATATAGTGATTTTAGTTGGGTTAAATAAAACTGCCCAGCATGTTGAGCTGGGTTTGTCCATTTTCAACCCAACATTTTTTAGAGTCTAGTATGCTCCTGAAAACTAACAAAATCAATACACATTTAAAACAGTCTTTCTCTTACAGAAAAATATTGATTACTCATCCTGCACTACAGATTTTTCTCCAATCAGATCTCTCGCTCTAGAATGAAATTTTCCCTGAATTATGGTTCATGACTGTGACATAACTAAAGCTGAAGGCTTTTGAGGCTAACCCCATTGAATATGTCCCACCCAAACTTCCTGTTTCAACAGGAAATGCACGAGCACAGGACAGACAACTGTGTTCGACAAGCAATTTCACAGGGTCTTTAAGACATTATGGATATTCGTTGCCGCCTAGCTGTTTCTCATGAATTTGCAGACTCATCTCACCCCTGGTATTCTTGTTTTATTCTTGCAGGAAGTTCATGTCCGCACAAATAGACAAACAGTCCTTTTTAATAAAGGTTGTGTTTGGGCGCGCACCTCTCTGGGTTTGTAGCCAGAAGGAGGCCCAGTTGGTTCTGGCAGGCCCAGCTGGGTTCACCACAACAGAGAACTGTGAGCTCTGGGCCCCAGGAGCCCTGGCCGAGGGCCAAGAAGAGCGCAGCTCCCGCTACCTGCTGGGTCCATGAATCCGCCTTTGTCTCTGTGTTGTCACACCGTATTACCCACACAAAAGGGCCCAGCACCCCGCACCCCATAGCCCAGTTCAGTGCTGCCCAGAGCAGGGGCTGGCATTCCCAAAAAGGAGTGACCCCCCCACCTCCTGTGACACACATACACAAAACACACATACATCTCATACCAGCCACTATGCCAAAATATTCCAAAGCGTTTAAAAAATCCAGTCAGGACCCATCCGGCCAATCCAAGCGCAGGCAGAGAACCTTCTTCCTTATCTTCACCTCATACTGTCCATCTCCTTCATCCTGTGCTTATCCCCCTCTTGAGTTCCCCCTGCCTTCCACCTCTCTTCCTCCATGATGGGGAAGGATGGGAGATTCCCTTTCAGCCTGCTTTCATGACACAGTCAAAAGGGCGTGTGAATGGGGCGTCCGTGGGAGCCGGGCGGTAAGAGGCACACAGGGATGGCTCATACTGGCCTTCATGCACAGTAGGGGTCGAAGTGAACCCTCTAGCCCTTTTCTATTGCTTGTAATCTCATTTGGCCTCCCTTCTCTTTTTCTCTCTCTCTGTCTCTCCCTCACTTACTGCCTGTTCCTGCCCAGGTCCTGCACTGCGGATAACTGCTTTAGTATCTTAACCATCCAGAATGTATGTGATTTCGTGAGGGAGAGACCCATTTAGCATCCTTTCTGTCACGACTGGGAATCGATGTTCTGTCACATCCTTTATTAAGGGAATTATTATTTATTAGGTAAAGTTATTTTTGTCCCCTTCACCTCAATTTTACAGAACCATTTGCATCTAGAGTATCAGAAAATTTCTGGAAAACCCAACAAATTTAATGTCAATCAAATGTTTATAGCAAGATGTGCATGGGAATTGAAAATGTTACACAATTACTTTTTTTTAAGAGCCATGAAATAACTCAAGCAGTTTAATTTTCTGTGTTGACACGTTTTCTATTGAAACAGCAAGTTTGGGTGTGGGGCATATCGAAGAAAGTGTGCATTTTTATATAGGTTTATGTTTTAGCCATAGTTTTTGTCTTTTTATAAAAATGTTCTTTAAGTCTATTGAATATTTCATCATATAATTACTCATGTTCGTCCATTGCATTTCAGCTGAAGTAGCAACTGAATTTGGTTGACGAAAATAACATTTATTTAATTGTTAATTTAAAAAAACCAACAGACTTAACTTTATATTAAACATTTAGAAAAAATCATAAACATTTATTTATTTGATTATCTCAAAATATATTAAGGAAATACAACCGGTGAAAAATGTTCTGCTTGATTTACTTAAAAAAAAAATATATATATATTTTTTTTTGCATAATTTTATTACGTAGATCAAACAAGACTAGTCTTTGTACAAACTACGTAATTTTTCTGTCTGTTCAAAAAAAGACAATTTGCACATAGAGTAAATTTGATTTTAGCATTTCCCTAGTCATTTTTTTTGTGTGTGTATTTTAAGTTTCCTTTGCAATACTTTTTACTCAAACAATATAATACTGAATTAAACCACTCTTATAAAGTGTATGCTTTACTTAGAAACATCTAAGTAAATAATACAATAGATATTGTGTAGACACCATATCTACATAATAGAAGTAATGCAGCACCTGAACATGGAGACTTTAATACTTTGGTACACAATACACAAAGACGGTAACATTCGATGAATCGTTTTTGATTATAATTGAATGAATTTTAAGTGGAGAATGAACTCCATGGGTCACAAAATGGCAAGTTACTAATCCTAAAACAAAAGCAATGATAAAACAGTGTAAACACAGGAAAAAACTTTATTAATGTTATTAATTATTCATAACCCAGTGCATGATGGGAACACCAGCATCAGAAAAGTTAAGTAGGTTTTCCTTAATTTTATAACGTTGATAAGCTTGAATTGAGTACTACTATAGAATTTACTAAGTTTTTTTTTTTTTCTAACCTTTTCATGTAGAAATTACATTTGTTTTTTTCTGTAGTATTTACTTCACCACAGAATCATTTTTATCAGTGTACTGAATTTTTAACAATAATTTTAACAATGATTTAAATTCAGGTGTTTTGGAAACTATTTTAGGACACTGATTTGAATGTAGCATGCTATGAAATCAGTATTCAACCTCAACAGTATCCCAGCACAATAATGTCTTACAGTATTACTTTTGTCCTCATATTTTCGTCAACAGTATTAAAATAGTTCAGTTATCATCATTATTTGTAAATGGTTCGTTTGCTACTAAATAATGATTTGCTACTAGCCTGCTGTAACTTTTAGGAATACACTAGCATAATGGTTGAACTCAAAGCATATACACCTAGGCTAAAAGCAGTTTTGCTATGTAGAAAATGTGATTATTCTAATGGCAATTTAAATACAATACGTTTGGTAGACTTATGTGTGCTGTTAACACATACCTTTGTCAAGTACTGGTCCAAATATGGCTAGATTGTCCTTGATAGTGGTGCAGTTCCACCTGCGGCCACGGAACTGGTGCTGACATTCCTGGATTCCCAGTTTGACTCCCTCCGCTACACTGGGCATGATCTCAATGTAATTGCGGCAGAAGCGCAGTTGTTTTGGCACCAAGCCAGGTATGGAGCCACACAGGATGGGTTGTGATCCTATGGATGAGTACTGCTGCCCAAGGGCCAGGGACCTGAAACACAAGAGTGAAGATTAGACCCACATGTGGACACACTAGAAATCTTTTACTGGAGGAAAGTTGTTCAGAGTGATTACGTAATCTAATCTTTTAGTTAATGTGTATTTTTTGTCACTATTATTATAGTTTGTATAGTTTGCATGTTGGTTTAGTATTATGTGTAGATTGGATGTTAGTGTTGGAAAGTAGTGATCTAGTCAGTTATTATACCAATCAGTTATAACCTGTGCAAGAGGTGGATTTTTTCTGTGTGGAAAATAGTGAAAGCTTAGAATATTTATGTCTTTGCTGATCCAGTTTTTAACCCAAAGCTTTGTGTGTGTGTCTGTGTCATTAGATATTGGCTGTTGTACGTGTATTCATGTGTGTGGTTGTGTGCAGTAGCTGAGCTGACAGCAGATTTCCTTCTGCTCCAAACAGTGCGTTGCTCAATGGTTTTATGAACATTTCATGGAAACACTTCATGGAAACAGGCCCAATCTTTTAGTTATTCCAGATACTATTGTACTTTCACATTGATAAATAATTTTATTGCCATCTTTCTCTGTCCAAAATAAGAACAAAATCACACAATTGTGATTACGTCCCTGTTTTTACGTACATTAATATTACGTGTAACCCTTACCCACTTTTAGCTCTTCTTGCTGATTATCGCATATTTTTAAACAATTTTGCATGTGATTTGCCTGTTCGATAACATATGCAGAACACACGCTCTGACTGGAACTGTAATAAGTCAAATATTCAGTGTTGTAAATCCTGTCAATGTCTGGAAAAGATTCAGTTGTACAGCAGAGGAATCTATTAGCAGTTCTGTCCTCATTTTCTCACAGACAATGCTATAAAACATATCTGCATGAACCTCTGAACCCACTGACTCCTTATCCGTTAATGTCGCATTCTGTAAAGATCATTTAAAAATGTATAATACAAAAAGTTCAGATTATAAATTCTGATCGGATGAGCCAATGCAACTCTTTAATGCGCTAAGTACCTGCCTAAACCATAAAAAGCTACTTTGCGGAAGAATTGTTTAATCTGATTGTTAGTAAATTAAATTCAGCTGTCTTTTATCATTTTGCTGTGGACATCAATTTATAAAACAATATGGCGTTTGATGCCCCCTACATTAAAGTCGTTAGAAATGGAAGTAACTGTATTTTTTTCATATTGTGACGTATATTTGAAGATGGATTACCGAAAAAGAAAAAATATAGGGTGAGAGTTCTATGCATTGGTTGTTGATTGGATGGAAGCAGGTCTGAATTTTTAGTTGATTGTAAGAAACGGGCAGGTTTATGTAGACAAAACGATTGAAGAAGTCTGTTGTTTCCCCGGAAGGTTGGGTTTGAAATTTCGATTAAGAGTTGTGAGGTAAAAAAAATGAAAATGAAACATATGCACTGATGAATTTTTCACAGTTCAATTACATGCATTTAAAAGCCTGATCTCACTGGAAAACGTAACTATGTTACGATTTTGTATGAATTCGTACAATTATTAGAAAAAGTAAGCATGGAGGTCCACCCCTAAACATAACAGCCACTGGGGTTCAAGCAGGTTGTACGGAAACGTGCAAATGAGATTGTACGAAATCATACGAATTAGCCATTAATTCACCAAAACGTAAAATAGTTTTGAATTGCCATGAGATTGCGTTGGTGAATTTTCATTTCATGCAAACGTTAAGGGATTTTCTATGGAAGCCCGTTTCCACCACTAAATAAAAAAATAAAAACCGTAATTGCCACATTTTCATCTCAGAATTCTGACTTTTTATCTTGCAATTGCGAGTTTATATCTAAAAATTCTGACTTTTTTTCTCACAATTGCAAGTTATAAAGTCACAATTCTGAGATATAAACTCGCAATTGCGTGATATAAAGTCACAATTCTGAGATATAAACTCGCAATTGCGTGATATAAAGTCACAATTCTGAGATATAGACTCGCAATTGCAAGGAAAAAAGTCAGAATTGCAAGAAAAAAGTTTCACACAGTTGTGAGTTTATATCTCACAATTGTTCGAAAAAAAGTCAGAATTGTGACTTTATCACGCAATTGCGAGTTTATATCTCAGAATTCTGACTTTTTTTCCTCACAATTGCGAGTTATAAAGTCAGAATTACTGTTTTTATTTGTTTATTTAGTGGCGGAAATGGGCTTCCATAATTTTCCATTAACCATTCATGAACTGGGGTCCCAATAAAAGGACTCTACACTGCCAAATATATATTTTTGTAATTTTTTCTGACCCTGTGAAATTAAGCAGCAGCCTTGAGTGTGCAAAGACTGTATTCCATGCTTTTATGATGAGATATGCTGCCTGGCAGCGCTGGCATAGACGCTGTCTTGTGGGCCAAAGGTTTACCTGGTTCCCCCTTCGGGCCAGTGGAGGATCACACCTATTAGAGATCAGCCGCTCACGATGACCTCAGGCCCCCCGCGGGGTGCAACCCTATCACAGCGCCAAGTCTCTCTGACAGATGAGTGTACTGCTGCACCCCTCGCACACAAAAGCCCCAGCATTGAAGTCAGAATAGAAAAATCCCCCTCAGAGGCTTCTCGGCTTTTCTTTTGCTCTCCTCCCTCGCTCCAGTCGTACATTCTCTCTGTTTGATGTTGTGTGAAACCGTGAACACAGAGCTGGGAGATGTTAACGGGCTGCCAGGTATCAGAGGAGGTGTGAGAGGTGAGTCTTTGTATTAGAGGAGCCGAGAGTCTTATGTTGAGAGAACTTGCGTGTCTTGCTGCCTTTGATGCATCACATGGGTGCGTCATAGCACTGTCGACTTGTAATTGAGTTGACGTCATAACGCTGATGTTTGTGTCTGCATGTAGGTGAAAGTGGAAGTGTTCAAACAGCTGCACAGGTAAACATTACATGTCTCTGTTATATAATATTACATTCTACCATAATATATGGTAGAATTGTCAAACACATCCCTTAAAGGATTAGTTCACTTCAAAATGAAAATTACCCCAAGATTTACTCATCCTCAAGCCATCCTAGGTGGATATGACTTTCTTCTTTCTGATGAACACAACCGGAGTTATACTGATAAATATCCTGAGGCATCCACACAGCAAAATCCCCAGAGTTAAATCAACTCTGCTCAGAGAACATATGGTCCCTCTCTACATAGAGTTAAAATAACACTGAGAGTTAAAGTTAATGAGATAAAATGCTGTTTGTGGAGTTGTTTAATCAGATCTTAAGAGATTTAATGTGTTTTATCTCCAGTTGATTTAATCTAAGACTGTATCTGGAAGTCATTTGTAGTTATTGTGTTTCTCTTCAGTGATTCTGCTTGTTAACAGCAGGTGTTCATCACTAATGCTCAATCATAACTTAATCACTTAATTATCTCATTAGCTATTTACTCTCCTTTTCAGTGTTACTTTAACACTATATAGAGAGTGACCATATGTAATCTGAGCAGAGTTGATTTAACTCTGAGGATTTTGTTGTGCAAGCTTTATAATGGCAGTGAACGGGACCAATGAGTATGAAGCTCAAGAAACTGCATCCATCCATCATAAACATACTCCACGCGGCACCGGGGGGATAATAAAGTTCTTCTGAAGCAAAGCGATGTGTTTGTGTACGTTTTTTTTTTTTTTTTCTTTTCCGGAAGGCATAGGACGTAGCGTAAGCGTTTTGAACTACGAGAGGTGTTACACTTTCTTCGTAAGTTGAATACGGAAGGCGATCTGGCAGAAGCTATATATTTTACTTTATAACCTGTTAAATATGGATATTTTTCTTACACGAATGCATCAATTTGCTTCAGAAGGCCTTTATTTACCCCCCAGAGCTGTGTGGAGTACATTTATGATGGATGGATGCACTTTCTTGAGCTTCATACTCGTTGTTTCCCATTCACTGCTATTATAAAGCTTGGACACTTCAGGATATTTATTTATATAACTCCAATTGTGTTCATCAGAAAGAAGAAAGTCATATACTACACCTAGGATGGCTTGAGGGTGAGTAAAGTTTGGGGTAATTTTCATTTTAAAATGAACTAATCCTTTAAAGCAGCGGCTCTTTTTTTTTTTTTGTCAAAGGCCATCCATTGTCCAACTCAATATTCAAAGGCCCCACATAGGCTAAGATATTTCCTCCAGTATTTCTGCTATAGTTATGACAACACTGCTTGCAATGCAAGAAACTGGGAATGTTGATATATTAAATTAATTAAAAAAGATTCAAGATTCGGATTCAGTATAAACATACAATCAATAAAAACGATAGTTTTTGAGGAGAAAAAAAGACCTGATTAAATTTTTTTCTTGAAAGTTATTTAATATATATTAAATACATTTCTTTGTATTGTGTTTTTAGGATTTTAATATAATTAAATCATTTTTATACATAATTAAATGAGGTCTCCCAATGGGCCTGACCCCTGGCTGAGGATTACTGTCTTAAAGGGATAGTTCACCCAAAAATGAAAATTTGATGTTTATCTGCTTACCCCCAGTGCATCCAAGATGTAGGTGACTTTGTTTCTTCAGTAGAACACAAATGATGATTTTTAACTCCAACCGTTGCCGTCTGTCAGTGGTATAATGCAAGTCAGCGGGAACTTGGACTATAAGAGTAAATAAAACACGACAGACAAATCCAAATTAAACCCTGCGGCTTGTCACGACACATTGATGTTTTAAGACACGAAACGATCGGTTTGTGCAAGAAACCGAACAGTATTTATATCATTTTTTTACTTCTAATACACCACTATGTCCAACTGCATTCAGACCAAACGAGTCGAGTGATGAATGCCGTTGGACATAGTGGTGTATTAGAGGTAAAAAATTATATAAATACTGTTCGGTTTCTCGCACAAACCGATCGTTTCTTGTCATAGGACATCAATGTGTCATCACGAGCTGCAGGGTTTAATTTGGACTTGTCTAAGCAAGTTTTATTTACTCTTATTGTAGAAGTTCCCATCCACTAGCATTATTTGACTGACAGACAGCAACGGTTGGAGTTAAAAATCATCATTTGTGTTCTACTGAAGAAACAAAGACACCTACATCTTGGATGCGCTGGGGTAAGCAGATAAACATCAAATTTTCATTTTTGGGTGAACTATCCCTTTAAAGGGATAATTCACCCCATAAAGAAAGTTCTGTCATAATTTACTCACCCTCATGTCATTCCAAACCTTTGTGACTTTGTTTCTAATCTAGGACACAAAAGAAGATGTGTTTTTCCACACAATGAAAGTCAGTAGGGTCCAAAAGAACATTTGGAATCCATTGACTTTCATTGAATGGACAAAAAACAACCACCAATACATTTTTTTTTTAAAAATGTGTGTCCCACAAAAAAATGATAGTCATAATGGATTGGAATGAAATGAGGGTAAGTAAATGATGACAGAATTTACTTTTTTTTTTAGTTGAACTTTCACTTGAAGGAAGAGCAAGCAGTGCTTGTTTTTTTTTGCCTGTATTTATCACTGTAAGCTTCACTGTTTTCCATCCAAGAAGCCATGGTTACAGTATGACATTTTTTATAGTATGTCATTCATTTTCTCCACCATGTATTATTCCTATCAGTTTCGATTTTTATTTTCTAAGTGTCTGACAGAAACCCCAGCCCCTTACATAGGAACTTACTGGAAGCAGAGCCTGTTTTTCTGCTATGTTTGCTGACTGAGTAAGTGGCATAATTACACATTTGGTTGCAGTGTAACTGTCCATTAATCTCTCACCCATGTGGATGATTAGTGTGTTGGTGTGTGCGTGTTGTGCTCAATGGTGGATCAGCCTTTCTCGGCCCTCTACTGTGCCTATGCATCAGGTAGAGACTCCTAATTAGACGTGGATGCGTTTGATTTAGTTAATTACTAAACCACATGCTTTGATACAGACCCGAGCGTGCTTTCATCGCATGCTTCACGTCCTTAGTGATCTGTGGTTTGTGTGGTTGTGATGTGCACCATTGACTCTGAAGTGGATGAGAAGAGGAACACGTCAGTGTGGAGTGAACGCAAATGCTTAAATACACACCAAAACCGTTTTGAGGAAAGAAGGGTGCGGCGACACAACCGAGTAGGGAATACAAACATTGGGTTGATATGAGTTGCTAATTTGTCTGCTGGAATCTGCTACTGCAAGGAGACACAGTGAAGCATTAGGGTCTAGCAGGTGCTTGTCTGAGCAGGTTTAGGGCCTCCTCTAGCCTTCAGGTGTTCTCGCTCACTTTCCGTGCTGCTGGGTGGGTGGTGACTGCGGCGCAAGATGAAAATAATGACGCAAGCATTAATGAGCCATTGCAAATCACAGCTACAAGGATTATGAAGTGAGGGAATTCCTCTCTACACAAAACAGAGAAATGTTCTTTCGCCATTGGCTAAAGATTAAAGGAATACCCACCCAAGTCTCTTGAAAATATCTTTTCAGTATTATGAAAGTGAATTAAGGGTTGTCATAATAATTAATAAAATTGTTTTTACATTTCATTTAGGCTTTTATTCACATATAAAGACAAAAATTGGACTCAATGTTAATATGAAGGAATTTTCTATATCGATATGTTTTCCCCATATTTTGAATTATGCGTTGCATTGTGTTTTAGAGTTAAAGGAAAAAAACTTAACGCATAATGTCCTGGCAGAAAATTAACAGTATCTTTTATGTTTTTCTACTGATTTTTTATCTTACAATGCATTGACCAGCACACATACATAGAGCACATCATATATGGTAAATTGAAGAGCAAGCGTACTTGACAATAGAGAACATACCTTACTGGTTCTCATGCATCAAGCAAGCACATCTGAGCTTCTGGTTACCATATTTGATAAATCTGTTGATCATACTGTATAAACTTTTTGAAGCATCAAAATTTTGGTGGAATGGACTTTCAATGGAGGGACAGAAATCTCTTAGATTTCATTATAAATATGTGTTTTGAAAATTAACCAATCATACAAGTTTGGAATGACTAAATGAATAAATTTTCAATTTTGGGTAAACCATCCCTTTAAGTCTCTTGAAAATCTCTGTTTAATATAATGAAAGGGAATGAGAACATAAGTTGTCGAGCTCCAAAATGACCAAAAAAACATAATAAAAGTAGACTCTATGCACCACGTTTACTATATCTGAAGCCTTTAGAAGCTGTGCAACAGTTTTGTGTGAAGAATAAACTGAAATTTAAAGAGGTAACTCACCCAAAAATGAAATTTCTGTTATTAAGTACTCACCCTCATGTCGTCCCAAAACCCCAAGAGCTTCATTTGTTGTCAGAACACAAATTGAGATATTTTTGATGAAATCTGAGGATATCTGAGCCATACATAGGCAGCAACGATATTGCACCTTTTGAGGTCCAGAAAGGTAAAGGCCGGAACACACCAAGCCAACGCCGACGAACTAGTGGCGATGAAAGCAGACTGCGGGGTTGGCTCACGTCGGCAGCGTCTGTGTCTAAAGTTGCCCTGACGCTCGACAGCCGACGGCCAAGTAGCACGTCCGTTCTGCCTCTGCGTGAGATGAAATGCCTTTCCGAACCAGCAGGTGGCAGTAGCTGAACAGCCAATCAGAATGATCAGAGGGCCCGACGGACCGACGAGCTCCTACGCCGATTCAACATTTTGAATCGGCTGAAAAAAAGCAGATGAGGACCAACTTCAGCCGACGGTGCGGAACACACTGAGAAAACTTAGTCGGCCGATGAACAAAAACTACCCGACTGTCGGCTTGGTGTGTTCCTGCCTTAATAAAGACATTGTTAAAACCGTCGACGTGACTGCAGTGGTTCAACCTTAATATTATGAAGCGACGAAGATACTTTTTGTCTGCAAAAACAAAACAAAAATAACAACTTTATTCAACAAATCGTCTGTCCCCTGTCATACTGCTACGCTATGTGTTTCGCGCAGAGCAATGTTTACATCCAAACGACAGCTCAGTAATGGCGTGTGCTGCTGACGCAGGAGCCGGCCAATACTGAGCCCGTGTTCAGACATAAACACTGAAGCTCTGCAACAAAAATAGCAGAGCTTCTGGACCTCAAAAGGCGCAATGTCATTGCTGCCTATGTGTGGATTAGATACCCTCAGATTTCATCAAAAATATCTCAATTTGTGTTCCAAAGACAAACGGAGATCTTACGGGTTTGGGACGACATGACGGTGAGTATATGACAGAAATTTCATTTTTGGGTGAACTAACCCTTTAAGTAATTATTTACTGAAAATCTTTCGCCCTTGCTTTTCTTGGTGTTGTTCATGAGTGAAGTAACGATTCCTGTGGCCAGTTGCATAAACATAGCCACTATGTTTAAGACATTTTATGTCTTAAAAACTAGTCTGACCAACTATCAGGTAATCAGTCTTTTTTTTCTTCTTTTTTTACTTTTTGGATTCAAATTAGGCCAGAATACTTTTTTATGTAACTGACTTAAAGTTGGCATGAAAAAGTTTCGATAGTCTTTTCTTCCCTGTTGTTACTTATATCCTAGTGACAGGCTTCTTGAACAAGAAAAAATGCAGGGCGGGACTTGTCCATCAGGAACTGATTGGATCGTTGTGGTTTGCTATTGCTGTGATGTCATGTGAGTGACAGGTTGTCCCGCCCTCACACCAGTAAACACATCATCAGAGAAGAGATGTTATTTTGATTAAAGGTTTGAGGTCATTTGATTTTTTTTTTTTTAATAATGATGTGCACGGATAAATTATTTATATTAAATACTGCAATTTTCCATAAAAAATAAGAAGTGTCAATTTTGATTTCATGGTGACTCTCAAAGAAAAAAAAAAAGATGACTAAGTAGTCTAAGCAACTTATGCAACCAGCCACTGGTTCATGAATAAACTTTCCCAGCACATTTTTCAAAATTTTCCCTTTTCTGTTCCACAGAAAAAAAAGTCATACAAGTTAGAATCATTATGAGGGTGAATAAAGATTAATTTTTGGAGAAACTATCCCTTTAAGTTACACACATATACATATATATATATATATATATATATATATATATAGAATTTGTTCCCACAACTTATTCCTTTGTTCCCTCGTTTTAGTAAATCTTAAATAAATGATTTAACTACAACAAGAGAACAAATTATTGCAGCATGGCTACGAATTAGTAAAACAAGGGAACGAATGATTATATCCAGCCCAAAATTTACTTAAAATGAGGAGATTAGTTAGTAAAAGGTGCTGATGTATTAGTAAGTCGTGGGAACGAATTTTTAATTCGTGGCCACGATATACATAATTTTTTCCCCACGTCATGTGCGGGACTATAGACAAAGCATGTTTTATTGTCATTCTCCAAATGTTTTTCAGCTCTCATGCATTCACCAACTTCTCCAAAAAAGTGGGAGATGAGGCACCTGTCTATGACCACACTGCTGAGTGTTCTGTTTTTGTCCAGAGGCAGAAGAAATAAGAAACTCTTTGAACTTGTGAGTTTGTGACATCCGACCCCTGGAGCTCTTGAGGTTGATGCCTTGTTAAAGCTGTGTTTGAGTTCATTACAAGGCCACAGCTTTGGCCTGCTACCTCAGGCCCCAGACAGGTCAGGGAACATTCACCACACATTCCTGGCCAGCTTCTGCTCTTCTTGAGAGCTGCTTGGAATACAGTGAGGTGTGTTTTATATGAGAGATCTTTACATTTAGGCTGCTCATTCAAATATAAAGCTTTAACAAGTACTCTCATGTCTCATCACAGCTTAGATGTATATCACTTTAGTGATCACTCCCATAAAGCATCTTTGCCTGTCTGAGCAGCATGAGCTCCATCTCTACTTTGACTTCTCAACAAGAGATTAAAGTCACGGCTTATTCAAATCCCAAACGTCGGTCAAGATCAACAGCACGTTTAAAGATCCTCTGTATTATTAGGTATGGATCTCTGCTCTTCCTCAACTCATACTTGACATTTTAAGACAGGAAGAAGGAGATTTTTGGAAAATAACACATACCTTTTTGTGTCAAATGTATGGAAAGCATGTGTGCCTTAGGCTGGATGACCGAAGAGAGGCTCGGAGAGAGAGAAACGGGGAGGAGAAGGATTAGAAAGAGAATCACCCTGTCATAATCAGTTTCTCTATTGAATGATGGAACAAATGCCTTTAATTTAAATGTCATTAATATAGTCTACATTTGATTAATTTACAATTTCCCATTGGGCAATACAGTGGGCCATACAGTATATTCTCCATTTCAGAGACTTGTGGAACATTACAGTATTTATGGAAAGTATCACTTGAATTTTCAGAATCATATTTGGAATTTTATCAAATATTCCAAGTTGTATCTATTTCAGTTTAATTATATGCTGCTTTAATTTTGGTCAGTTGCCTTATTATGACTTGAGCTCATTTTCCACTAACTTAAAAAAGCCTTAAAAGAGAGAGAGTGAGAGAGAAGAGAGTTGTTAGCCTGAGGATGGGGCTTTTCCTCATTCATTCTGTCAGAACAGGAACACAAGCTCCATCAACAGTTTGGGTTTTTTCTCGCCACAATTTTGATTGGCATTCCAACTGCTCTTGGCTTATCAGATTAAAAAAATTTTATCCTTTGAAAAATGTTCAAGCCTGTTTTCTATCTTTTCTGCTCTGTTCTTAATGACACCCCGTGTATCCTTGCTAGTGTGTGGCGCAGCGACGCACTGCTACAAATGTGTCATTGTCATTGATTAATGTGTTGTTGGGTGTCTGTTTCTGTGAATTTTTCGTGGGAGGTGCCCACCCCATTGCCTAATGTAATGATAGAAATAACAGATGTTATTTTATTTCAGTGAATTGTTTATTTCAGAGAAATGTTTTTCAGCACACTTTGTGAGCAGAATCAACTGCATGCTGCAAATGCTAGCAAGCTAACTCGAGACGCATACTGAGAGGACAACAGGTAGTAGTTACAAGCATATGAAAGTTATTTGAAATAAAAACCATATCCACCTGTAGGACTGTGGACACATAAGTCACAGCAGCTTCCAGACAGTAGAGTTAGGCCAACAGTCTCAGTACGGAGGTTTCCAGATAAGTTTAGCTCCTCTTTGGCTAAGACTTTACTCGCTAACATCTTAGATACCTTGTATACTCAGCAAAAAAAGAAACATCCTCTCACTTTCAACAGCTTTTTATCCAGCAAATTTTTTAACATGTAAATATTTGTAAAATATTCAAGAACTGAGACATAAACTAAACAAATTTCACAGACATTTGACAAACAGAAATGGAATAATGAGTCCTTGAACAGAGCGGGGGTCATTATCAAAAGTAGCAGTCAGAATCTGATGTATCCACCAGCTGCTTTAAGTACTACAGTGCATCTTATCCTCATGGACTGCAGCAGATTTTCCAGTTCTTGCTGCGAGATGTTTCTCCACACTTTGAGTTCTCGAACACTGGGGGGGGACATATGGTTAGACGTGGTTTGGCATTGCAAGGACGATCAGCTGTTCTTCCTGTCTCACTGTAGCACTGTCTTAGGCGCCTTACATGACGGACATTGCAGTTTATTGCTCTGGCCACATCTGCAGTCCTCATGCCTCCATGCAACAGGTCTATGGCATGCTCACGCAGATGATCAGGGACCCTGGGCATCTTTCTCCTGGTCTTTTTCAGAGTCAGAAGAAAGGTCTCTTTAATGTCCTAAGTTATTGGAACTGTGACTTTAATTGTCTACCATCTGTAAACCTTTAGTGTCTTAAAGGATTACTCCACTTTTAAATAAACTTTTGCTGATAATTTACTCACCCCTATGTCATCTAAGATGTCCATGTCTTTCTTTCTTCAGTCGAAAAGAAATTAAGGTTTTTGATGTAAACATTCTAGGATTTTTCTCCATATCATTCATTTCAATGGGCACCAAACGGTTGAAGGTCCAAATGGCATTTAAATGGCGTTTCAGTGCAGCTTCAAAGGGCTTTAAACGACACCAGACGATGAATAAGGGTCTTATCTAGCGAAACGATTGGTCATTTAAAAAAAAAAAAAAAAGGTTTAAGTTTTATAAGCACAAATGCTGGCCTTGCTCTTTTCTCCGATGCGTGTTCGTGACGTCACGTAATACGCAATTACGTTGAAAAGGTCACGGTTGACGTAGGCGGAAGTATCGAGTCAGTGTTTACATTACAAATGTGCGGAAGGAGGATCGTATACACATATTCAAATGTCTTTGTGTCAGTTTATTGTTTAACCCTTTGAGCGGTACGTTCTGAGATTGAGTTTGTCTTTGGTGGGCAGGGTTTAGGAAAGAAGGAGTGTGGCTGGGATTGGGGTGGTCTAATTCAGTGGCAAATGCTTGTCTTATATCCCTTTACCAAGCATAATGCAAAATTTGGCAAACAATTCTCTTGTCCACAATGGAATGAGAAACTGCTCAACGTAACACAATCACAGCCAATCAGAAAATATTTGATGTTTAACTAACAGGACAGATATGGACCAGTGAGACATGGACAGAGCTTCACACAAAAACTGGACAGGATAAAAACTCTAATTTACATTAAAAAAAAAGATTGTTTTGAGAGTTGTTTGTACAAAAAGTATATATGTACTACACATGTACTTGGTACAATGTTGGGTGTAACGCATTACAAGTAACACAAGTTATGTAACCAGATTACTTTTTTCAAGTAACTAGTAAAGTAACGCAGTACTTTTAAATTTACATTTGCTTTTTTTTCCCATTTATAGACTGACCCCTCTCCTGTCCCCATGTTGAGAGAAACCATGCACTGTGTAAACATGAAATGCAAACTCAGAATATTTAACAAACCTGTAATAATTAATTGTTAAAAAACACAAATATATTTGATCTCACTTTATTAACCAATGTCTTTGGTGCTGACCTTCGATTATCCAATTCAACCATACTACTACTAAACATCACATTTGTTGTTTTTTTTTTATTGCTGAACTTTCTTCTCCTGTATGCGCCCTTTTCTTTTGCAATCCAGAATGGCAGCATAGCTAAAAATGTTGTTTAAGCTGCGCCCTCTAATGTACAGGTGTAAATTTGCATTTCCTTCAGCCTGAGGCTTATTCATTTGACTTTTGGTGTGAAAGGGCCTTTACATTTGTCAAAAATAGAACTTTTGCTTTTATTATTTTATATAAACAAACAAACAGCCCAGGTGAGAAAAAGTAATGCAAAAGTAACGTAACATATTACTTTCCATAAAAGTAACTCAATTAGTTGCTTGTTTTTAAGGAGTAACGCAATATTACAATAACACATTACTTATTTTTTTTTTTAAGTTATATTTATGGGGTTTTTGTGCCTTTATTTGGAGAGGACAGTAGAGAACAGACAGGAAAGCATTGGGCGGAGAGAGGGGGGCAGGATCAGCAAAGGACCTCAAGACGGGAATCAAACTCAGGTTGCCGTGAACGCATTTGCACCATATGTCGGCGCGCTAACCACTAGGCTATTGGCGCCGACAACACATTATTTTTAAAAGTAACTTTCCCCAACACTGTTTACTATTACATAGATTTATTAGTTTAGCCTTTGTTATAGGTTGCTGAACATTTTTCCATTTTCACTTTGCTGCCAAAGTATAATTTTAAGATGAATGATTTAGTATGCTTGCATTATTATTTTTGAGTTTAATAAAATGCACCACACTGTAAATACCCCTGAAATCCATCTTAACATCCTGTTATGGAACACAGTTGCTGGTTTCTAACTTGTCCAAACTGGTCATTGGCTACTCAACCAGGCACCATGTTCCAAAATCCAGCTAGACTTCCTGAAGCTGGTTATATTTGCTTGTAGCTGGTTTGTTGTTATTGACCAGACTGAACCAGTTAGCACATCGTAAAATACAATTACCAGTTAACATTTTTTTTTTTTTTTTTTTTACTACTATTGTTGCAGTGCTCCAAGTGATGTAAGGACAGTATGATAACTTCTGTTGTCATTTACTCTGCCCTAAACCTCAGTTCTGAGACTGCTGGCCTTGTGCTGCGGAAACTACTGTGACGTATGGCTTCGGGGCTCTGTCTCCGGGAGCTGCCGCCTGTCACTGTTCAACTAGTGGAGCTGTCAGGGAGCTAGAAAGCGCTAACAACTCTGACTCCACCGGCACTCCCTACGTAAGCGAGCTGACACTTTTGATTAAAGTTGTGATGTATTACACAACTCCCTAAAGTCCTACTGAGTGAACTGAGATGGACGTAGAAGTTTGGTTTTCACCAGAGCCAAGATGGTTTTTCCAATTCCATTCGGAAGCCCGACCAAGCATTAGCCAAATGTCAAAATGTGGTAGCTACAGACTGGGCAGATAGTATGTCTAATGCACTTTTATTGTGAAATTGATCATTAATATAATTTTAACCATATTTTCTTCTAAAACTGTACAGAATTATGAGAGAATTGCATTCTTAGTGAACAAATCATTTTTCAATGCGATCTTTTTAGTGAATCTGCTGATCCAATTCAAATGGCTGGCATGAATGATTCATTCTTAAGAAATTCTCATTTTCTGTTCCATGGAAGAAAGTCATTTGGAATGACATGAGGGTGAGTAAATGATTGACAGAATTTTCATTTTTTTGGGTGAACTATGCCTTTAAAGAAACCTCTCACCACTTTTTTCTCTCTATTTAAAGTTTGTGTGTGTGTGATAGGATGACTCCAGAGATAACCTCAGGTGGTCTGGATGATCTAGAGAACACAGGTGTAGGCCGTACCCATTCATCATCGAACCCTGAATGAGGGTAACTGTGCGTTCTTCCTAATCCAGATAATAAGGTTAATAATGCACTTCTGTGCATGGCTGTCAGTCATATTAAACTTCTCTCTGTGCCCTAACAAGCAAATTGCAAATTGTTGAAACTGCAACATGACAAATATCAGGTAATCAAAAGTTAACTGTTTAGTGCTTAATATACAGTTACGTGGGGCAAAATTCTTTGACCAATGAGATTTCACAATAGGCGCCCCGCCTATGATGGGACAAAAACTGTGATTTATCAGTGTTGGGTGTAACGCATTACAAGTAATGCAAATGATGTAATCAGATTACTTTTTTACTACTTTTTTATCTCCCATAGAAAGCAACGTAATTACCATCATTCAAGGTAAAGTAGTACAAAGTACATACAAAGTAGTAAAAACGTCATTAAAATAGTCAACGTGAATACAGTGGTTCAACTTAAGTGTTATGAAGCGATGAGAATACTTTTGTGTGCAAAATCAAAAAAAATAAATAAATAAAAAATAACGCCTTTATTCAACAAAATCTTCTCTCCCGTCTTACTGCTATGCTGTTTACGTCCAGCGCTCAGGTTCAACGCCCAGGTTCTACGTCAGAACGCCAACTCAGAAACGGGCCGACGCTGAAACAACAAGCTGCCATTCTGACATAGAACCTGGAGAACCAATGAGATTTCACAATAGGCAGGGCCCATGTGTAGATGAGACAAAAACTGTGATTTAAATGGAATTTAGATGGCTTTTATCACTTGTTTCTGTCACTTTTCTACACTATAAAAAATTTTTTTGAAGTTAAAGATTATTAGAGTACATTTTGCAAATTAATTAATTAATTAATACTATTTCAGTTTATCTATTTCAAAATTGTCACATTTTAGTCAATGTGTTTTTTTTTTTTTTTTGGTAATTATTATTTGTAAAAAGTGTTTCAAAGTAGCTCTTAC
Source organism: Megalobrama amblycephala (assembly GCF_018812025.1). Taxonomy (NCBI): domain Eukaryota; kingdom Metazoa; phylum Chordata; class Actinopteri; order Cypriniformes; family Xenocyprididae; genus Megalobrama; species Megalobrama amblycephala. The sequence continues at coordinate 15,284,939 of NC_063063.1, read as the reverse complement.
ACCAAGCTTTTTTCAATGTACCTAAAAAATGAACCTGCACTCCAAGAAAAAAGTGGGGTTCTATATAGAACCCTATGGTTCTTGACCATAGACTGTAAAAAAAGACTTCTTGGTTCTTGACTCAATCTTAACCCTTTCACACGTAAATTTAAAATATTCTGGCTGAGCCCCCAGCGTGAGTTTTTCAAGGCGACCGTTATTTAGAACGTTTCACTTTATTGTTTCCATGGTGACGCGTCATTCCATGGTGACACCGCAGCCACAATAGCGCTGGATGACAGATGATGTGCTTTTATTTTATTTTTCCTTTTTCATTCAAAATATTCACAAATTTGTTAACTATAGCATGAAATATCTGATATTCCGATTGTCAAATATGTGCAAGTGGATGTGTTTAGCTGTTTAAACACCTTTATAACTATCCCGTTAGATGAGCTATACGAGCGATGGGCGCCGCCATGTTAGTTTGCGCAGCAGTAACGTTACAGAGAATCGGATCTGTTGGATTTACAACACGCGAATTCATCCACTTTTCCCGAAATACATGAAAGTAAGTGAGGAAAAGAATAGAGTAAACTTTAAAGTTACTTACACAATGTGTATGTCCCATGAATAAAACGTATCGTCTAACTATTATGGAAATTATTGTTATTGCCACTTCTGTAGATATCAGTGTGTATTTTACGAACTATAAATGTATTGTTTTGTTAGTACTTATGTGTCTTTAAATGTTTGAAACCTAAAATAAACATTATGCGGTTGAAAACACTGATGAAGTGATATAGAAAAAGCGCTGCGCGTGTCCGTCTCTGTTAGCGTCAGCCAAAGCGCGCACGCACGCACATTTGAATTTGGCAGTTGATCACATGATGCACTGAACGTTCTAATCACACCGGTGTGATCGTACCTCGTGCGCGTCAAATTAAAGAACCGCCAAAAAGTTTCTATAAAAGAAATGTCTTAAATGATTGCATAATACTTTAATGTTTAACAGGTTATTTCATTTTTTCTAGTGATAAAGTATGTTTACAAGCTGTTTAACTCATTAAAATGTAATCAAAATAACAAATGAATTAAAACAAAATTAATTAATTAAAACTAATTCCAAAAAATTATCCCATGATAGGAACCTCTTAAAGGTTTTATATAAGAAGCAACTGACACAAGCCTGTATAGAACCTTTTCTTCAAAGAGTGTATGAGATTGCTACTATTGCAATTGTATTTGCAACTGATATTAAACCAATACATTTGAAAAGTAATACTCTTCTGACGGGGCTATCTGTTTCACCCTCCTTTTCCTAAGTGGCCCCCATTATCCCCGAACATCCTTGATCTTTTCACACTGAATTGCAGCTGGTGGATTTTCTTGCGGTATCATTAAAGCAGTGACACCGGCTGACATGCAGGGGGGAGTTTGGTATGAAGGGTGTATAATGACATTCCTCTCTCGCAGAGATGAGTCAAGTCCCATTGAAGCCAGCAGGAGACCAGAGCAGGTCAGAATGCTTACTGGCCTCCTGATGCTGTCTCCTTCATGCCTATTCTCTCAAAAAAGAGTTTTCCGAATTTTAATTATTTCAGAATTAGAGTTTTATGTTAAGTGTTTGTGTATGTTTCCGTTTGAAAGGGCTCTTTCTTTTTGAGAACTATGAAAGCCTATATGTCCTTAAATCCGCATAGGCTTTGTTGCAATGACAAAAAGAGCAGCTTGAATCCATATTATATGTATATAAAAAGTTTAAAAAAGATGGTATTTTGCAACTTTATAAGCAGATCTATTAGTATTTTTCTTTTTTTTTTTTTTTGCAAAAGGTGGATTGTGCACAAAATGGAACAATTAATGTCAAATATTGCACAGCAAATATTGATTTTTAATTTCATAATTCAAATGTAAATAATTTGAATACATTGTTTTAATGATTAACACCTCGAATAATATTAAATATGGTTTTGCACAGTTGACTTCCACTGTTTTGACAGGTACTTCAGATAGTAAGAGCTACTGAAAAGTGTTTCCAGGTCAAGCAGTGACTTGATCATCTGAGGTCAGGCCTCTTCTGAGCTGTTGTGTTGTAACCGAGCTGAAGTTTTGATAGATAACAGATGAACGGCGGTGCAAACAGCCAGCTGGATCTGAACGGTTGGTGGCTTTGCGGTGCTGTTATGGGAAGAAGCCACAAATACCTTGTTTCTTTCTGTCTGGTATTTGGAGTGACTGCTGATTGTGTCTCAGCCTGCTCATCATCTGTAATGCATGTGAAATTGAACAAAGCTAGACAGGCTGATCGCTTTCAATAGCTCTCCCTGCTTAAGACTGAGCTTAATTAGTTCATCTTGAGAGGATAAAGTCAGATATTAGCAGCCTGGTAAGCTGTTGAAACAGATTAGGGAAGAAATTGGCCTGATTATTGCAACACTGTTCATCATAGATTTAAAGTCTATTCAGACGTGAAGGGATTAAACGGAAAGGATCTACCAGGATGGAATAAATTCTCACTATAAGACACAAATACGTTTCATTGACTCCTTTAAAACATACCAAAACAACAGCAACAAAACAATTATTACTATTTCCATTATATAAATTTTCTGTAATAGCCTTTAAAAATGAAATAAAAAATATTAAATTAAAATGTTTTTTTTTTTTTTTTAATTTAAATCAGGTTGATTTACATTATTATACTAATAATGATTTTATTTATTATTATATTAATTATTATATTATTCGTTTTGACTAAAACGAACTAAAACTAAATTTGTTAGGAATAAATGTATGGCTGCATCATATAAAATAACATGAATGTGAGACCAAAACACAGATTTTGAATGTTAGACTATTTATTTTATCACAAAAAAAATGGGCACGTTAAATCACCAGTTTCGAAAGTATGCATATACTTTAGTTGATTAAATCTCTTAATCGAGACATTTCACCTGCTACATATTTTCTATTAATCAATTTCTGTGTTTTTTGCTTTGTTTTGTTTTTTGGAATGCAGGTTCACTGATGCCATTCAGACTCCTTCAGGTAGAAGTCGAGAAGTGATGACACATCTACCCATTTACCTGCAGCCATGTATGTTTTTGCATCACTTTCTTTCTCACGCTCTCATTTTCTCTCCCCTCCAATTTAAATTTACCTAAATCATCAAAGTGGTTATGCATTGTCACTGGGTGAATATTACACCGTCGTCAGAAGAAACAGCTGCGGGTCAATGACTCGAGACTCCTTTGCTCTTTGTCAGTTTCGTCTGGTGGCACCAAATGCCAGTATATGAGTAAAAGCCACGCAAATAATAATGCTTCAGCCCCGTGGCCTTTATGTGTGTAAGCATATGAGTGCGACTGCATGTTTGGCAACCGTCGCTCCATAAACGAAACCAGAAGATGCTGGTGGTTTGGAACGAGAGTGCAGCGGGGACCACATGCTAACTGGGACTACTAAAGCACATTAGTTCTGACAAGTATTGTATCATGAGCCAGGGGGGCTTTTGTCGTACGCCTACACAAATATTTTTGCAAAAAGACTCATGTTACAAGAGAACCCTGTGAGGTCAGTGGCATTTTGAGGATGGGGTAATTAGTGGAACTATGACATATCAGCACCATTCGGAGGTAAATATGATCCCTGCAGAATTTAGCAAAATCTACTGAACATAAGTACTTTAACAGTACTAGCATAATGTCAAATAAGAATAGCATTTGAACACATGGAAATACATATATATTATGAATAGATTTAAATTAAAATTTGATATAATATCTTTTAGAATATTCTGAGATTATTAATTAAAGTAGTTATGATTTAATTTGTTCTTATATGACTGAATTCAACATATCAAGGAAAATGAATGAAGAATTTTGAATATAATAGGTAGAATTCACTTTAATCTCAATTTTTAATGCCATGATGATATAAAATGTTTTGATTTCAAATAAAAAAACTGAAAAGTAATCATATATCGTTTTTTTCAGTATACTTCAGGCCCATTTCGCTATACTTTTTATGGATTATGCTGGAAAATAAGCTTTTATTTGGAGAATTTCATTGAACAGGTTAATGGACAATCATTGTATTTTAAATGACAAATATGATTATAATACACAACACAATGATTTTAGAGAAAATTAAATGTTTAAAGCAGCTTCTGCTTTATAGTGTAATGATACTTAGGGTTAAACCCCAATGAATTTATTGAGACCCAAGCCAAGGGACATCCACACTAATGCCCCAATTAACACTCCTAACACGGCTGGAGTGCTGAGGCTATTAGCGAAGACAACAATATCCCCATCCAGCAGCCTGCTGGCTGACACCTTAACCTAACCTTATCTCTGACAAACACGCTGCATCTATTTCACAACACTCCGAGCTTCAAAAACAGCCTATTTCGAACATTCAACATAAATGGAGCCGGGCGGAACACGGCAGTGAGGAAAAAGACAGGCTAGCATTTCCGTCCCTCCAGTGGCTGAGGTTAAGATTCTTTGGACTAAGCCGAGAAGCTTTTTTCCACGCAGTCAACTGAAAGTGTTCTGTATTTACTGCCCTCTGAAAAATGATCACTGACCAGCATTCTCCCCCAGTGCTACTGGAGAAAGTGATGCAGAAAGTGGGGATTGTTGCTACTCACCACCAGATGGGATAGCCTCCAAGCACCCGAGAGCTGGACAACCACATGCACATGAGATATCCAACCAGGTACAAATCCATGAGGTATGTCTTGTGTGGATGGAAATTGTCTATTGATCAGTACATAGAATTCCTAGAGAGGGGTGGAAAATTAAGTCCCAGCAGGCAAGTCTTAAGGAAAAGATGGATGCTTGAGAGAATAATTAGAAATTTTTGGGGGTTTAAATGAAGGCAAAAAAAAAAAAAAAAAAAATCTCCAGGGTTTGCTGCTGCTTTGAGTTGGGTGAGGAAAGTGTGTGTCTCCCAGTAGTAGTTAGGAGAGTAAGTGTCTCTTTCACACACTCGTACACACGCTCCTACTCGTCCTCTGATTCCCTCCCTCTCACTGAGGTTCTTCCCTAAGGTACATATCTTTTTCTCTCCCCACTTTTTTCCCCCTTAGGATCATCAGGGCCAATATTAGAGAGAGTGAGAGAGAGAGAGAGAGAGAGGGGAAAAAAACGACAAGTGAGGTTTGGAGATGTCAGCTGGCAAGCCAATCACAGAGCATGGCCTTAGGTTACGCAAAAAAAAAAAAAAAAAAAAATTATTATTCCTGCCCATCTGTCAATCATGCACCACCCCCTGGTAATGTAGCAAAGAAAGAAAGAAACAGAGGGAGAGAGAGAGAGGAGGCTGGGAGGGAATAAGAATGAAAGGGTGTCAGGACTGAGTTTCGGAGAGGTAGATTTGTCTTATTAAGATCTATATTGTCTGTATTAACATCAAGGAAACCTAGCTGTGCCAGACTCGGGCCTGGTGCTCGCCCGGTGACCGCTTCAGGGAACATCATCTCTGTATTTAAGCACGCCGTGCCCCAAAATAATTGTTCCCAATGTGTGTGTGTGTGCACATACATTCACACATTGAGAAGAATTTTGTCTTGGAGAATTTTGATGGCCGCGTCCTCCCCTTGTGATTATGGGACACAAAGGGAATACAATAAAAAGCCGTAAAAGGTGGTGTGGCTGGGCCAGGCATGCAGTGTTCTGTGCCCCAGTGGCCCAAAGGCAGCGCATTTTACATAAACACTATTGTCATTCGGAATGGGCTGAGGGCAGACGACGCTGAGAAAGAGACACTAAAAGATGACAATGCATTCTAATATAGCTTCTGTCTCAGATTGAGCTAAAATGCCGGGACAGAGGTGAACTGACAATGGTTTCAGGTATAAATGCTGGAGACTTGGGGAAAAAATTCATATAAATGAGTTTTGTATCAGCAAGCATTTGCGATTTTCCATTTAAAACAGCCTAGAAATGCTTTGAGATAATTCACTTCATCTGTTTTTTTTGTCAGATTTAAAAAACAAACAAGAAAACAATAGTTTTAATAGAGGTAACACAATTTCACAGAACTGCAATGCAAATATGAAGGTAAGGAAGTATAATTAAGCTTAAAATCAAAGAAATTCAAATAAACGAAAATAAAATAATACTAGAAAAGAATAGCAAAGACAAACTGATTGTTGGCTTGAAAAATTGATTCTTTGAAAGTTTTGAAAAAAGTTTAAAAAGATTTGAAGTTTGAAGGTTTATAGGCCTTACAGTGCTAGATAGATAGATAGATAGATAGATAGATAGATAGATAGATAGATAGACAGACAGACAGACAGACAGATAGATAGATAGAGAGATAGAGAGATAGATAGATAGATAGATAAAATTCAGAATTACTATTCAGCAAATTCCTTTTCCTTTCCCATTCTGATTGAAAATCCAGTTCAATTTCCTGTAGGCTGTGGCCAATTCACTTCAAATTCCAATTCATAATAAAAAAGGTTTTCACATAAGTGGCCATCTCTTTTCGGGGAATGTTTAATTTGTGTTATTGTCCAGTATTCTCTTGCTTGACTGTGGTCAGATAAAACTCTCTCCTCCAATCCAGTGATAAAGGACTGAAGCTCGTCGCTCCGTTTATCTGCCACTGCATCTATCTGTCTCACTCACAGCAGGGACATGGACTGTGCGCAACTACCGCAAAGCCAAAGAGAGACACTGACAGCTCCGACCGTGGTCTGGAGGTCATATTTCCATTGCCCCTGTTCTTCGCCTTTATTCTCCCACATCAAAAGGGTCAGAGCTGCACTGCAATTACGCTTTGAGGCATGAGAGGTTATTCTGATACCTTAAATGATCATCATAAACTATTTTCTAACAGGATGCTGCATCCTTGATCTGATCAGATTTGAACCTGTCGCTTAGATTGCAGGTTCCATAGACGTTTAGCATGTTCTGCGTTCCCGACATCGGGAATAAAGATCTGCTTTCCATCAGCTGCATTGTGCCTAGATCAGCAGCTCGATTCTGCATTCTTGAAGAGTGACAGACGTGGATCTGCTTGCCAGGATCGTAATTTACGAGCGGAGGCGAGGAATGGTCTGCGGTCGGCATCTCAACAACACCGAAACCACGTTTCCCAGGTCAAGGCCATAAGGCCACGACGCAACGGACTGGCTGGAAATGAACTCACGATTAGAATCTCAAGGACTCAAACCCCAGAGTGCACCGCCATGGTGCGAAACCAGGACAAAAGCCAGAGATGCTTGACATAGCTTCAGCACAAACAAGGCTGTTCCCTCCAAGTGTAGCCATTGTGTTTCGGAGGAAGTCTTGATTCTCGTATCAATCGCACTTAATGAATTTACTGAAGTGGGCCCTAGAGCATGGAAATGAAATGCACTAACAGATCAATGGGAATAAAGAGACTCGCCCGGAGCTTTGACCTCTGGGTCAGGAGTCTCTCATCCTCCCTCATTAAGTCATGTTTGTGGACACTCCTGCTTTTTATTAGGGCTAGGATAATACATCTCCCTACACACCCACAAAGTAGCCCCTGTAATCTTGGAAAAGACACCCTTTTGGCTTCCTGTGAGTGGACAGAAGATTCAAGCTATCACAAACGTCACGAGCCAGCGAGTTAAAACAGGAGCACCGTGTACGTTACACCATTAAGGTGCGCTCTCATTTACCGACGTTCATGCATTTTCGCAGGCGAAATCCATTTCAGTAGGAATCTTTGCAATTAGGAAATATTTGCCCACACAGATTTTGCAACTGGTTCAAGTTGGTCACATGGAATAGCGGAAAGATTCTTGGTTTGAAAAGGACACTCTGAGTTCTGCTTCATTCATCACTACAGTATCGACAGTGGACAACGGATCTTTTTGCCCACTAAATATCATAGAAAGTTCGCTTACGTGTTAACGTTAGCATTAATCCGTATGTGTTTGCTAGCAGCATGCACAGGGAATGCAGAGACATACACAGAGGACCCCTGTGGTGCGGGTTTCTAAGGCGACCCGAAAACGGCCGTAACCAGGTCCGGCTCTTTCTCAGGCTTTCCTCAAAGAGGGACATGTGCAGACCCCCACTATCCCTCGCACACACACACTCAATCTGGACGGTGTGGCCGGACACAGGCAAGCAATAAAACCTGGATTAGCGGAGTGTTCACACATAACACTAGAGCGAGAAAGTTTCTTAACACGCCCAAGCCCACCCTCTCCTCACACACGTCTCTCCTCTCTTTCATTCCCTCCATCTCTCCTTCTTTTGTGTCTGCGTCTCTCCTCCCTCCTCTTCCTTTGCCCCTTTCTCTTCAGAATTTCATTGTTTGTTATTACCATGTTAGAGATAAAGGAGGTCTGAGGAATTAGCTTGTTCTTACAGTTGCAGAGAAAATCCGCTTAAGTCCGCAACCCCCAAATTTGCGGTACCCAGAAGCCCCTGCTCTCGGGATTTAACTAGAATGCGTATCTTTGTGGTGGGGGGAAAAAATCATTTTGTAAGGTGCCAACGGGGCTGAGATGGAGCAGTCCGACCCGTCTCCGGGCCCCCATCCCTGCATCATGTCCTGGAAATGGGTGCATTTGTATAATATCACTGCTTTTGTCCCTACTTTGTAAGCTGGGGACAAAGCCCAGACACTCCTTCACCCCTCCCCGCTTACCCCCCCCCCCCCAAACAAACCTTTTTCATTAGAGCAGCAAACACTTTCCCCTTCAATAGCCCTGATACTACACATCATCCCCAGCATCTCCGCAGGACCCGAGCGCTTTAAAGCGCCTCTCTTCTCTCAGGACACAGAGCTTGCTTAATTAAACCACACTTAAGCCGGACAAAAGGCTTCGTGCAGGTCTGGGCGAGCCCGCCGAGAGTATTCATGGCCGTCGTAAAGCGAAAGCCGCGCGAGAGAGAGCTATATGCCAGATACTTTGTTCACACAAGATGAAGAGTCAACAGCCACCCCCACGCCATTTCTCTCCTAATAACCACCTTTAGAAAGGCTCCGTCCCTACACAATGCTTCTCCGCTCCCCTCCTCTCGCTCTCAATCACCCTCCAGGACAATGCCTAAAGCTCCGCAGCCCCCCAGGACCCTCGGCCCCACAACAGACACTTCTTTTATTGAAATTCTTTGGTGTTCTAATCCTCAGCTTCCTCTATAGGACAATAATGGAGTGTCAGTACTTTAGCTTTTTCCAGTGTGGCTATCATTAGACCGGCTTGGGTCACAAGCCCTCTCTTCCTCCTATCTCAGGTTTGAAATTATTTTTGACTTAGGGTTACTGAAGCTTGAAAATGAATACATTACCAGGGCATATTGCATATTTCGGGGTACTGTTATCCTTGCAAAGCATGTCGTCTGGCACGCATTCTTAAGCAAATATCAAATCAGACGTGAGAGGCGTAGATTGTATTTATTTTAAGAGTGCAACAGTCCAAACCTCAGGCCTCAGATGAAGATATTAGAGTTTTGAATGAATGGATTTTTTTTTTTTTTTTTTAAAAAGGAAAAAGTTGTGGAAATAATGTCACTCGTTCTGTATGTGTTAAATATGACATTTGGGGATTGAAGGTTTGTCTGTGTCAGTCTAAAAAAGTTCTGTCAAGTTTTCACAGGATTCAAATCTCAAACCTCAGATTGGAAAGATTCTTACCAAGGTTTCATTTTCAAGGGTTGAAAATGAAAATTCTGAGGTTTGTTCGCTTGTCATGCAAGTAGGACTGACTTCCGTGTTTACAATATTCATTGTGGTCTGTGCATGTGTGCTGATCAGTTTTTTTTTTTTTTTTTTTTGTGAAAATCTGTTCATCATATAACATTTGTGTCTCTTCAGAAGACTTGGATTAAACTGCTCTATTCATATGGATTACTTTCATGTCTTTATGAACTTTTTGAAGCATCAAGGTTTTGGTGGAATGGATGGAAGGACATAAAGGAAGATAAACAAAAGTCTTACAGGTTTGGAATGACATAAGTGTGAGCAAATTATGGAATTTTCATTTTTTGGTAACTGTCCTAAGGGCTATTTCACCTAACAATTAAGATTTTGTCATCATTTACTCACTTTCATAAAGCAAAATAAAAGCACCATAAAAGTAGTCCATATGATTTGTGTCTTATACTCCTTCTTCTGAAGCCATACAATAGTTTTGTGAGGAAGAATCAGAAATGTTTCATCTCCTCTTATTAGTCTATATATAGAGGAAACAGGTTTCAAACAACATGAGGGAAATTGACATGAGAGAGTAATTGGTGCTAGAATTTCAATCAAAGTCCATGGTGACAGTACAGATGAATCTTTTTTTCAACTGACCACCCCAGCCTGTTCAACGCTTAATAATTAATCAGTACAAAATATACAAGGTTCATATATTTGTTAGTAACACAGAGAGAAAAACAAAGATGTCTTCATTTCTTCTAAAGCAATAAAAAATGATGTTCTAGAATATGAATAATCATTATAAAGTCAAATCACATTTGTTTATATAGCGCTTCATAATACAGATTGTTTCAAAACAGCTTAACAGTAAAAAAAAAAAAAAAAAAAATAAGGCAAGGTTCAGGTCACATGATTCAGTAAAGGTGAGTAAAAAGAGTATAAATGATGAGTATACAATAAAAAAGGTAAGGTTCTGGTCACATGACTCAGTAAAGGCGAGTAAAAAGAGTATAAATGATGAGTATACAATAAAAAAGGTAAGGTTCTGGTCACATGATTCAGTAAAGGTGAGTAAAAAGAATATAAATGATGAGTATACAATAAAAAGTCAAGGTTGTGGTCACATGACTTAGTATACATTTATAATCATCACCTTTTCAGTATAATCTTTTTACATTTATATTCACTCCTTTTAGTCATGTGACCAGACCCTTACCTTTTTTATTGTATACTCATCATTTATACTCTTTTTACTCACCTTTACTGAATCATGTGACCTGAACCTTGCCTTTTTTTTTTTTTTTTTTTTTTTTTACTGTTAAGCTGTTTTGAAACAATCTGTATTATGAAGCGCTATATAAACAAATGTGATTTGACTTTATAATGATTATTAATATTCTAGAACATCATTTTTTATTGCTTTAGAAGAAATGAAGACATCTTTGTTGCTTTTACTTGCCTTCACTGAGTCATGTGACCAGAACCTTGACTTTTTTTATTGTGTACTAATCATTTATACTATTTTTACTTGCCTTCACTGAGTCATGTGACCAGAACCTTTCCTTTTTATTGTATACTCATAATTTATACTCCCTTTACTGGCCTTTACTAAGTCATGTGACCAGAACCTTGACTTTTTATTGTAAAGGCAAGTAAAAAGAGTATAAATGATGAGAATACAATATCTTTTCAAGCAATTCATAAACATCGACAATGTGTTGATACTGACATCTTCTGGTTACATGCGGTGTCACACTTTTTTCTCATATTTTTTTCTTTTATAAAATATTGTTCAAATTCTTATGTATTTTCAGACTGGAGACCAAATTGACTAACTTCTCTGATTTTATTAGCATTAGAGGTTTCTTTAGCATTGGTTGTGTCAGAATTACAATAATTTGAGACTTCTGTGCTCCTTAAATCATCAAATCTTGTTATTTATTTGGGTGGAATAAGTGGAATCAGTATGCTAACATGTATTTTAAAGCTGGAATCGGTTGGGATTGGCCTGAAATATGTGAGGCATGCTGCTGGAGAATGTTCCAAATTCTAGTTAAAAACCTCTGGGGCAAATATGAGTACATTTGTAAGAACATGCATGAACCGTCAGCGAAACTTTCATCTAGTATAAATTCCCTTAGCTGTTGTCTTCTGTAAGATGAACAGTAGTAATTATGGAAGCTCTTAAAATGAAATAACTTCATGCCTCTATACACTTTATGATTTTCATGCTTATAGACTCATCAAAAACCTCAATGTAACATCTGTTGAAAGAATAAGTATTTATAAAAAAAATTGTAATTTGATAAAGCCACAGTTTAGTCTCTGTTGACTGTCATAATGGCAATTTGATCTGCAGCCAGTGATTTACTCTGCATAGTCATCATTTAAAGGTTAATTAATGTCACAAGTTTTGGCCCTCGGGGGACAGAAAGACACAATGCTGCTGCAACTCTATAGGAGACTAAACGTAATCTTGTCTTTAAAGGTAGCCTGCTTCCAACAGCTGAAGGAATCGCATCACGTTGGGAAACATAAATCTTCGGGCCTAAGGGTTGCATTGTTAAAGAATATCAGAGTAGCATGTTCTGTGCTCCTAGATATAATTTAACAGCTTTTAAAATGTAGTAGCTCCTCGCCAAGAGCATTGTAAGAGCGAGAGAGGGAAGACCACAGCGCTTTGAAGTTGTGTGCGTTTGTTACGGTTTAATCATCAGTGAAGACGCTCCCACGTCATTCAGACACATGGCTCACGTTTCATTTCCTACAGGGCAAAATGACAAAGCTTGTGTAGCAGAGCTTTACATTTCACAGTAAAGGAACATCTTTGGCCCAGAGACTAAATAATCTTGCTTAGAAGCCTATTAGAGGCCTTACAGCCTATTAGTGGCTTTATAGCATTTGTTGAAGCATTAGCTTCACATTATGCAACATGTAGATGGAAAGGACATATCATACTGAGATGTACAATACTGCAGGAATATAGCAATCATGAGATGACTACATACCTGGTAGTAATTCTTCAAATATAGCAATTTAAGTAAGTTTTAGGTTATATATGATTGTAGAACATCCTCTGTTTTAGGTGAACATATTTGGTTGAGGTATGGTAAAGCTTCAGAATAACATTATCTTAATAAACCATAAACCAGTGCTTCCTGAACTATGTACACTTTTTTCCTAGTAAACTTGACTGTTAAACACTTTTCATACTCTCACTAGTTTATTTATTTTGTCCATTAACAATGGGCAAATGCATTAGAGATTTTTTTTGTCATGTTTATGAAAAGTAAATTACATTTCCACCACAATGTAATTTTTATTTTTTAATATCCTGTGGTGTCAATGTCAGTGATGGAAATGACATTATAAACTTTTTTGGAACTATCTAGACTATTTTGTCTTGCTGTGACTATTTTCACAGCTAACATTGTATGTATTCTAAGTACATATAATAAAATTATATATCTGAACAAACTGCATAATTTTACAAAATTAGAGTTTAATCAGAAATTATACACAACAATAAAAATATTCTGTTTACAAGTGATATTTACTTTGATTTTTTTCATGTATTTTTTACATCATACATATATATATTTATTTCACTTGTAAACAGAATATTTTTATTGTGTATTATTTCTGATTAAACTCTAATTTTGTAAAATTATGCAGTGTGTTCAATAATATTATTTATGTATTTAGAATAAATACAATAATACTAATATATATATATATATATATATATATATATATATATATACAATACATAATTTTACAAAATCAGAAATAATACACAATAAAAATATTCTGTTTACAAGTGATATTTACTTTAAATATGTAATTGTCACATAATACTATATATATATATATATATATATATATATATATATATATATATATATATATGTATATATATAATGTTTTATTAAAGGACATAATGGACATATATATATATATATATATATATATATATATATATATATATATATATATATATACTGTATATATATATATATACTATATATATATATATATATATATATATATATATATATATATATATAATGTTATATTAAAGTTTATATTCATTTCACTCTTTGTTTGGCTAATTATTGATAATTTATGTTTTTTAGTGAAAATTAATAGTATGATTTTCTTGGACAAGGAGCAAACTCTACATGAAGGACATTAAAATAGCAAAATAAATATATAAATAAATAAACAACAACAACAACAACAACAAAACAACTATAAAAGGTTTTGAGGGCAGTTTCTATGTGAACTTAATATAACAAAAAGAAAGAAAAGAGTTCAGAAAGAACAAATCTATTAATTTTAATAAATAAATAAATCAGTGCCAGAAGAATTAGGAAACACCCATGATATTAAATTGTTCAGTGCAGTGGAAACATAACAAGACATAACAAGTATAAGAATTACCTAAGACAATTAATCTTAAATAGTTCAATAACACAGTAGTATGATGTACTTAAGGGATAGTTCAGCAAAATGAAAATCCTGTCACCATTAACACATGAATTCATGTTGATCCAATCCAATATGTCTTTCTTTCTTCTACTAAACACAGAAGGAAGAATGTTAGGGACTGACGGCATGTCTTCTTTTTCTGTTGTTGCATTTTTTCCCTCATATCATGAAAATGAAGTGTTGTTGACTGCGTCTGTCAGACCCTAACGTTGTTTTTTTGTTCCACAGAAGAAAATAAGTAATACAGTTTTGAAACAACACGAGGGAGGGTTTAGGTGAACTACCCCTTTAAAACAGTAAACGCATTGCAACTTTCATAACGGGATACAAAGTATCCATTGTGAAATCCTGTCACATTTGAACTAGTTATTACAAAACCTGTTATGAACTTGTTATTATAAAACAGCCATTAGCGACTACTACATTATGTATAATATTTCGTTTAAATAAACTACTATACCCATAAATCTCTGTATTTTTGCATAATCGCCTAATCTCTCTTCACTAGCACTTTCTATGACGTTAAAGGGGCGTGCGCCTTTTCAGCAAATTATCAACGCATCGAACGCTGATTGGGCAACATCTTCCACGTGACTCACACCATCCAATCGGCGCGTATAACGATGAATACATTTCCATCTTTCTAAAGGTAAATTCTGAAAAATGATGACGTGAAACCATGAAGTCTTGCTGTGTTGTCATCTGTTTGCACAGGAACAAAGTGCTTCAAAGCAAACATAATGAAATAAACAGACGAATCAAGTTTCGTGTGCGCAAAACAGCAAGGCTACATTGCATAAAGGCTCCAGAAAGGAAGATATCCTGATAACGTTTACGAAACGAGCAAAATAGGGCTGTTATAATTTTCGAAAGGACTTATTGTGAAGTTTCTTCGTGATTCGTGAAGACTCTCGTGAAATATTGTAATGTAAGTGACCAGTGCTTTGTCCTACTTATCATTTTAAATAACAACAATAATTGAACAGTTTCAGAAGTTGCTTTTCCACACTCTTTATATTCATTGTGGTTGTTACATATTGTTTTATGACTCTTATAGTCTATGAATCCAAATGTCAGTGAACTAAATGTAATTTTAAACACACATGTGCATTTACACTTGCTTCTTGTCTGTGACAGTAAGTGCGCAATAGTTCTGAGTGTCCCTCTACCGCGCGAGGATGAATGTGGGCACGGCGCACAGTGAGGTGAATCCAAACACGCGAGTGATGAACAGCAGGGGTATATGGCTTTCATATGTGCTTGGCATCGGCCTCCTACACATCATATTGCTCAGCATACCCTTCGTCAGCGTGCCTGTGGTCTGGACCCTCACAAACCTCATCCATAACATGGTAAGTGCTGCTGAATGACATGTGCAAAGTTCATCTACTGCTG
Organism: Megalobrama amblycephala; assembly: GCF_018812025.1. Classification (NCBI taxonomy): domain Eukaryota; kingdom Metazoa; phylum Chordata; class Actinopteri; order Cypriniformes; family Xenocyprididae; genus Megalobrama; species Megalobrama amblycephala. The sequence continues at coordinate 15,269,432 of NC_063063.1, read as the reverse complement.
TCACATAGAGCACTGCTATAAGATTTTAGGTCAGTGTTTGCTTTGCCAAATCAAGTGGTGATCCAACACAGTACCAAAATTGTCTTTAAATCAAACACTGAAATGTTTATAATATACCATGAACTTTATAGGCTCAACAATATGCAAAATTATCAACATGACATATTGACTGAAGGGAACATTTGTATGGTTTCATGCTTTTGGCAGGCAATTTATTGCAGAGAACAAATTGTGCCCAAACCATGTTTATCCTCACTGCAAGTGAACCTATTTTTTGTAGTTTTTATAGTATTTAATATAGTCTACAGTATGTTGTATTAAAAGGTTAGTTCACCCAAAAATGAAAATAATGTTATTTATTAATCACTCTCATGTGTTATCCACAGACCTTCGTTCATCTTCGGAACACAAATTAAGATATTTTTGTTAAAAATCCTCTGGCTCAGTGAGGCCTGCATAGGGAGCAATGACATTTCCTCTCTCAAGATCCATAAAGGTACTAAAAACATATTTAAATCAGTTCATGTGAGTACAGTGGTTCAGTATTAATATTATAAAGCGACAAGCATATTTTTGGTCTGCCAAAAAAATAAAATAACGACTTGTATAGTGATGGCCGATTTCAAAACACTGCTTCATTAAGCTTCGAAGCGTTATGAATCTTTTGTGTCGAATCATGATTCGGTTTGCGTGTCAAACCACCAAACTGCTGAAATCACGTGACTTTGGCACTCTGAACAGCTGATTCGACACAAAAGATTCATAACGCTCCGAAGCTTCATGAAGCGGTGCGTCCCAGTTCGCGTACTTATGCACTATTCTATGACGTTTTTAAGTATAAACAGTGCCAGTAGTGCATTCACACTAAAAGTACACTTTAAATACCCGGATGATGCACTAAATTAACGGAAAAAACGAAGTGTGGAATGTTGGACACTTCATGCACTGTCGCAGCTTTAATTACGTAGCGGAGGGGGAGGGGCTGTCAGACTCCGACGTTAAATGACAAAATAAATAACCTTATTCAAAATAACAATTCACACACTACATGGATGAGTACATAGTGCGTAAGTACATAGTGTATAAGTGCATAGTGTATAGTGCGTCATTTGGGACGCAACTAGTGTTTTGAAATCGGCCATCAGTGTCCACCTTATTCCAACGCCCCATGGCGCTTTGCGCAAATTATGGGTGTTACTTGCGTTTAGCTGTAAACAGCCAGTGAAAGGCTCGCTCTATGAATGCAATAATGCATTTTTTTTTTTTAAATCTGGGTACAATGAGATGACATTATTCTACTCACCCCTTCAACCAACGAACATTAAAAGGACATTTAAAAGTGTAAAAGCATCAGCAAGGTTGGCTACTTTCAACAGGCCATGAAAAATCGCGATTCTTTCCACAGCAATAACGGACGGGTTAAATATAACTATAGTGACATATATCTGTATTATGTAATATATGTTGCCTTAATAAAAAATGTTCATGAACTTCAGCATTGCGTGATACTATTTCAAAGTGATTTCCATCATTTTTACAGATAATAAACTGTATTTACCTGTGAAAACAAACCTGGAAAGAGACTTTGAGGAGAAAAACGAGAGATTCTTTGTTCATTCCAGTGAATTTTTAATGGGATATATCATAAATTATATCGGGAGAACAGACCACAAATGTGCAGTATATATTGTCCTTTTTCATACTATTACAGTGGAATGCAAAGGGAGAAAAGAAAATAATCACGAGGATAGAAAGCAGCGACTGAAAAGAGCTTGCCATAGATATTCTTGTTATAATGTTACGTTAAAATACCAAGCGTTATGTTATTCTCATTATGTCTGAAAATAAAACATGAAAGAAAAAACTGACAGCTCATTCAGTCAAAGTGACAGATAAGCTTTATTTAGGGCAACCTTATGATTTGAAACGTTTCGTTTCAGTCTTTTTGAATGGAAGTTCCCCAAACCAGAAGTGCAACCCATAACTCGAAACGCAGTAGGCTAGTCAGGAATAAGGTGGATATAAGTCTTTTTTTTTTTTTTTTTTTGGTGCACAAAAAATATTATCGTTGCTTTATAATATTAATATGAACCACTGTACTCACATGAACTGATTTAAATATGTTTTATTACATTAATGGATCTTGAGAGAAGAAACGTCATTACTGGCTATGCAGGCCTCACTGAACTATCGGATTTCAACAAAAATATCTTAATTTGCATTCTGAAGATTAACAAAGGTTTTACGGGTGTGGGACGGCATGAGGGTGAGTAATAAATGACATTATTTTCATTTTTGGGTGAACTAACCCTTTAAGGACATAACCTAGAATAATAATTAACAATTTTTACAACAGAAGTGATTCAATCAAAAACCAACTTTAGCTCGATAATACTTTTTTTCTTAGCGCTGCTGTAAATCCAAAACAATCTCTGTCAATTAATTTTCCAGTTGTCACTGTGAAGCTGCTTTGAAACAATATTTATTGTGAAAAGCGCTATATAAATGAAGATGACTTGACAACCTGTCAATTTACATATGCCAACAGACAAGTGTCAAAGTGACATTTGAATTTGTGCTGTGTATATCCAACAAAAGATATGGGATAGATATGGGAATGCTTCCCATATCTTTCCCAAAAGATATGGGAAGCATTTTTTCCCTCCCATTTACAAACTGATTTTACACTTTATTGTGCTCTCCTAAAGTCCCATTCACACTGCTCACGACAACTATAAAGTTTAATAATACTTCTTATTCTATGAGAATAGGGAAATCCACACCACAGCTGTAACAATACTGATTTCCTGCTGATGAACCATAAAAACATTGACAGCCAATTAGAATCGATCCCACTGTAAAGAGCTCAAGTATTTAAAGTGGCAGATGACATAACTAAATAATAAATAGAACCTTATCATACATTGATGTGAGCGCTAATATAGTTATTGTTATAGTTATCTTTATAATGATCGTTCTTGGTGTGAACTGGCCTTAGCCACACTATAAACACTTCTATAGCATTGTAATTTCCTGCTATCAGTATAGCAGATCTGCAACCCATTTAGTATTAGTTTCATAGTGTAAATGTACTCTTGCACAGATGCTTTCTTAAGAAGCAGAGGCTTAAAATAATCATTTGTTTTGTGACAGTCCCCAGCTGCAGGATCTCTAAAACGGCAACATTTTTTCTTGCTGAATTTTGGCCTGTTCAGTTGCTGACTCCAGGTTCTGTAATTTCAGCCAATGGTGGACTTACAGAGCCATCCTGTATCACCTTTCTTAGTTGTCCTGCTCCCAGAAAAGATCAGCTCTTGCTGTTGTTCTAAGAGTTTCACAACATCTGCTGATAGAGCTTTGAAGAATTGTACCAAAGGTCATGATGTTCTGTGACTGTCTTTCTGCTGTAGTGCATGTATATCTTCCTACACACGGTAAAAGGAACGCCGTTTGAGACTCCGGACCAAGGCAAGGCCCGGCTGCTGACCCACTGGGAACAGATGGACTACGGGGTCCAGTTCACCGCCTCTCGAAAGTTTCTCACCATCACCCCTATTATACTGTAAGAGTGTTTGCTTTTACTCAGTGCTGTTAGGAGCTTCATTTTGTCCGTCACGCTAATTTGTCTTTTTTGGTTGTGTTCTGCACACAAACTGTGGAGGCTTTCACAGCTTGCACTGCATGACCATGAGCAAGAGGCAGTGATGCTGACTTCCTGTGGTGTCTGCTGGCAAAGAGAGCTGGATTTAGAAACATTTAGTCAGTCAGATCATTTGCTCTACTGTTTTCTCTCTTGTGTCTTCTCCTCTCCTATTGCAGGGGTGTATTTGTTGTGAGGAATAAGGAGGTTGCTAGTCTGGTGTAGCTGGTGTTTAGGTTAGTCTTCCTGTCTGACCAGCAGAAAAGTACTTAAAACGCCTCTAAAAGTAGCCAACAGACGAGCCTGACCAGTCTGAGAGAGCAGCTAAGATCGGCAAACCAGGTTTAAGATGTTGTTTTCATTATATCCCGTGGGAATTGGATGGTGAAAAGTGGATGTTACATAGTAGCAGTGTTATTTTAGTATTATTTATATATTATAAATAATATAGAGTATATATAGTAATTTCTATTTAGCTTCAATTTATTTTATTTTAGTTTTAGCAACTTAAGCTTATTTCAGTTAGTTGCCAGGACAAGGTTAAGTTTAAGTTTTTCATCTAATATTTAATTTTTATTATATTTCAACATTATTTCAATTAAAAAAATATTTCAACAAAAAATATTTTTAATAGTTTTAGTTAACCATAACAGCAACACTGTATAGTATAAGATTTGCTAAAACAGAGCCAGGATAAACATTATATTATATTATATTATATTATATTATATTATATTATATTATATTATATTATTAATTCGTGTTTTCAATCAATTAAAAAAAAAAAAAACTAATACATTGCACATTTTTCTGTTAGGCCTATTAAAACATGATTATATTGTAATAATTTCACATTGAATCTACAAAATAGAGAGTAGAAAGGCTATGTAGAAACAACATAAAGATGATACATTTTAAATATTTATTAATTAGCATCTTTTTACTAAGCACTATGAATGAAGGCCTGATACCAATATTGATACTGATGTTTCTATTTAATGGGTTTCCCCCCCTCAATTTAAGCCATTAATTATAGCCATTCAACATTACAGTAGAATTTACTAGTCTTTAAAAAAATAACAACTTTTTTTTTAAGTGAACATAAACAATCTTCACATAAACACATTAGCTGATTTGAAACAATCTGCATTGTAAAAAGTGCTATATAAATAAAGGTGACAAACAAATTGTAATAAATATCACATTTAGCTGTGCCTTTAATATATCAGATCTCAAAGTTTTTTCTACTAGTCCAGTTGGGCTGGTTCAGATTTGCACCTGCCCTGCTAAAATGCACAAAAAAGTTATTGTTTTCATTGTTTTTGACCCATGTAACCTTGTAAAGAGCACTTTAAGATTTTAAGGTCAACAGGTCAAATGAAACACTGCACAGTCTTCACTGCATAAATTATAAATTGAATATAGATTAATCCTTATTAAAGCTACAAAAGTTATTCAGTCAAGAGCAGTGAGTGATTTCTATTTGTTTCTTGTTCTTTGATTAACATTAATGACAAATAGCAGCAGGTTTATTAGGCTGCTGTCTCTTTAAGACCTGACACTCATGACATGGATCTGACGTTATATTCTCAACTCTTTACATTCATTTAACACTTTTTTTTAACTAATTTAAGACTTACGAGCTTATGAGGATACTCTACAAAACAGGAACTTTGACATAATTTTGTGTGTTTTTGTCAGTTTAAGGTCGAAACAGAACTCAATGCGGCACCGGCGCGCTGTCTGAAGTTGCATTCTGTGCGCGCGTTTCGGGTGTTTGGCCGCTTTAAAGACAGTGTGCTAGTACAGATTTAAGTTCTTTTTTTTTGCGTCTTATTGCTTTAATGGAACTTGAATGAATGATAGTGTGATCATACACTGTAGTGCAGCCAAAGGATGACAAAAAAAAGGAAAAAAGAAGGATGCTGCGTTAATTGCATTAAATTGCGTTTTTTCTTTAGAGTAACATGCACTATTGTTCACAGTATTACTATTCATTAAGAAGATAAATATGTCAGTTTTGATTTTAAATCATCTTTTTATAGATGTGTGAACAGCATTCTGTTACAGCATGAAGAAACCACATCCTGTGTTCCCATTAGATGCAGGGTTGTGCTGTGCTTGCTTGAGCAACTTCTGTAGCCTCTGCATCTGTGCATCTCATGTTGCTATTTGACATCTGACTTGATCTTGTCCTTGTCCTTCCCCTCTACAGGTATTTCCTGACCAGTTTCTATACAAAGTATGACAGGGTCCACTTCATCATCAACACCATTTCCCTGCTCACCGTGCTCATCCCCAAACTTCCTCAGTTCCACGGGGTCCGTCTCTTCGGAATTAATAAGTACTGATGAGGTTTTTTTCTTCAACGCAAGAGACACACAGGGTGCTCATTGACTTACTCTGTGAGAATAAAAAAGGGGGAAATTGAGGGCTTCTTCAGATGCTCTTCTGCTTTGCGGTCGAACTGGCCGAATTGTTTGCTACGACATCACTTTTATTGATGTTTTTTTGTATAACATTTGATGGATACAAATGCAATTGTTGAACCACCAGCAGAATGCAGCAGATGAGGGTCTCTGGAGATGTTAAGACCTCTGTTCTACTTTGTTGCCTAACAGCATAATGTACGTCATGTGGATCCACATGTTAGCTTTCAGTCACTTTAGCAGAAAAGCTGCGTTGATGCAATGAATCTGATGAGTCAAAATAATCTGGTTCATCATGTCTTAACTGTTTTGGGAGCCTGAGTCAGCATTTCCCAGTATGCAGTGCTGGGGAAAGAGAAGAAAGGTACTGTGTTTCTGAAGAAAGTGTACAAGGCTATTTTTAGCCCAGGTGCAAAAGACTGTCTTCAATCCCATGGTTGAACTTTGTTCTGATAAAACTTTTGCCAGCCCTTTATTTCAAAAGTTAAAACACGTTTTTAGATTTAAAACAAAACTAGTTTAATTTATATATGATATTTTAAACTGATTGCGCATATGTCGGTTGCAGTGATACATATCTAGTGTTTAACCAGAGCCCTAAAACCTTTCACTCTTTTATAACATGCACTTAATATTGAGTAATAAAATGAGTTGCATGGGAATTAAAACCCTCTAAGAGCTCTAGATGGGGAGCACAGATACAGGGAATATTGGATTGGATCCTTTTTTTGCCAAGAGAGAAACTTTAGTCTAGCTGTGCAAATGACCTTTGGATTGTAATCTGTTTTGTTGGACTTACAGTATCTCACAGAAGTGAGTACACCCATCACATTTTTGTAAATATTTTATTATATCTTTTCATGTGACAACACTGAAGTTGACACATTGCTATAATGTAAAATAGTGAATATACAGCTTGTATAACAGTGTAAATTTGCTGTCCCCTCAAAATAACTCAACACACAGCCATTAATGTCTAAACCGCTGGCCACAAAAGTGAGTACACTCCTAAGTGAAAATGTCCAAATTGGGCCCAAAGTGTCAATATTTTGTGTGGGACACCATTATTTTCTAGCTCTGCCTTAACCCTCTTGGGCATGGAGTTCACCAGAGCTTCACAGGTTGCCACTGGAGTCCTCTTTCACTGGTGGATGTTAGAGACCTTGCGCTCCTCTACTTTCCATTTGAGGATGCTCCACAGATGCTCAATAGGGTTTAGGTACCCTCAGCTTCTTAAGCAAGGCAGTGGTCATCTTGGAGGTGTGTTTGGGGTCGTTATCATGTTGGAATACTGCCCTGTGGCCCAGTTTCCAAAGATCATGCTCTGCTCATTCATGGTTCCCTCAATGAACTGTAGCTCCTCAGTGCCGGCAGCACTCATGCAGCCCCAGACCATGACACTCCCACCACCATGCTTGACTGTAAAAAAGACACTTGTCTTTGTACTCCTCACCTGGTTGCTGCCACACACACTTGACACCATCTGAAATAAGTTTATCTTGGTCTCATCAGACCACAGGACATGGTTCCAGTAATCCATGTCTTTAGTCTGCTTGTCTTCAGCAAACTGTTTGTGTGCTTTCTTGTGCATCATCTTTAGAAGAGGCTTCCTTCTGGGACGACAGCCATGCAGACCAATTTGATGCAGTGTGTGGCGTATGGTCTGAGCACTGAGAGGCTGACCCCCCATCCCTTCAACCTCTGCAGCAATGCTGGCAGCAATCATACGTCTATTTCCCAAAAACACAACTTCTAGATATGACGCTGAGCACGTGCACTCAGCTTCTTTGGTCGACCATGGCGAGGCCTGTTCTGAGTGAAACCTGTCCTGTTAAACCGCTGTATGGTCTTGGCCACCATGCTGCAGCTCAGTTTCAGGGTCTTGGCAATCTTCTTATAGCCTACGCCATCTTTATGTAGAGCAACGAATCTTTTTTTCAGATCCTCAGAGAGTTCTTTGCCATGAGGTGCCATGTTGAACTTCCAGTGACCAGTATGAGAGAGTGAGAGTGATAACACCAAATTTAACACAACTGCTCCCCATTCACGCCTGAGACCTTGTAACACTAACGCGTCACATGACACCGTGGAAAGAAAATGGCTAATTGGGCCCAATTTGGACATTTTCACTTAGGGGTGTACTCACTTTTGTGGCCAGCGGTTTAGACATTAATGGAGTTATTTTGAAGGGACAGCAAATTTACACTGTTATACAAGCTGTACACTCACTACTTTACATTGTAGCAAAGTGTCATTTCCTCAGTGTTGTCACATGAAAAGATACAATAAAATAATTACAAAAATGTGAGGGGTGTACTCACTTCTGTGAGATACTGTATGTACAGCTCCTGCACTTCACGTCCCAGTGTGAGTCAGGATAACTTAGGCTAAATGTTAATGCAGTTTGCTAAGGTACAGAACATTTCTGTGAAGCATCAACAAAATGTGAATGTTTAAGTGCTTATCAATGTTGATGGCCAATCACCATGTTCTCTTTTACCATGTTATCATTATGCTCTCTCACTAAGGCAAAATGCATTAACCGTGGCAACACTGAAACAGAAAACTTTCTTTTATTGCATTTTTATTGATTTGATTAGCCATTTAAGCAAACCCAAGTGCAAACCCATCTGTCATAACACAGATAATGGTCTAAAAGGTCAGATTTTAAATTTGACAAACTAAGTACTGTGTTTTGCGAACAACAGTATGGACTGGTGGACTGATGATATGCATTTTGCATGACATAATTTCTAATAATTCATAATTATCTTTTTTTTGTAACAAAAAGTTATATTGGAATGATGTATGGTCTGTGACTAACCACACAGATGTATTCCTAGTACTTACTGAGCAAGATTTTGAAAAGGTTGCTTTGAAAATGACAGTGTTTGCTTTTAAAGTCTCATACAGCATTTCATTGTTCATGTTTAGTAGCAGTTTGTTATAAGGGTGTCTCAGTAATGCTCTCTATGTTTGTTTTGTTGCTGCCTATCTTTGATGGTATGGATTACAGTCAGAAAAATTGTGCAAACGGTAATCCTGTGTACGTGGAGCAACACCTTTATCAAATCAGTTGACCTTGAATCCCACATTTGTTCTAGTTTGCTCTTGTTTGTAAGTCATATTCTGTGTTACTGTATATTTCTTGATCAGTATTTGCAATAATACTTACTATTACAATGATAGAAACTGTATTATTTGCCTTCTCACATTACACACAATTTTAGACACAGTCATTTGCAAACAGCCTTACTGCAGTGTTGATGATTACTTCATACTTGATTGGTTGACAGGGTACCTTTTGCAATCTTGTTTAATTGCTTTATTCAATTGCAGATTAACATTGTGACGGATGATTTCATGTGAAAATCATTTAGGAGTTCATCTGTTCATCAACTGTCTCATTATTAATTTGCAGATGTTTTGAGACTCATTTGACTGGGTGCATTAGTTGTAGCTGAAGGGATATTCACTGAAATGTGATTTTGTCACATACTGTATTAATACATTTACAAAGCTATTTTATCTATGTTTTGGGAACTGTAAAACAGGAACTCTTGTGTAAGTTGTGGCATGGTAATTTGTTGCGTATCGTGATGCGTCTAGCTTTATCAGCTGGAAGGATGCTGATATCAGGGTTCATGCAGAGTGAAATCAGAGCCTTTCTTTCTTGTATAGTGAAGTACAATGTTTTTTTAGGTGCAGCAGAGCCTCGCGGACAAATTGTCAGTTTTATTACTGTTCTGCCATATACCCAAGCATTTCTCCTGTTTACCTTCACACAGTGATTTATGATTGTGACAGCAGCAGCAAAACAACTCCCACAGCAATTCACTAACTGCACGACGTGATGCTGTGCGAAGTTAAACAGCAGCAAAAATCTTATCTTGTGACTGATGAAGCATATTCATCAGTTAATGTGCTGTAATGAATGTGTGGAAATACATGAGGGTGAGTAAATGGTGAAAGAATTTCATTTTTTGGCTGGACTATACCTTTAAAAGGATAGTTCACCCAAAAAAGAAAGTTATCCCATGATTTTCTTTACCCTCAAGCTATCCTAGGTGTATATGACTATCTTCTTTCAGACAAACACAATTGGAGATATATATTTAAAAATATCCTGGCTCTCCTAAGCTTTATAATGGGTAGTGAACCGGGGGCGTGTTTTGAAGCCCAAAATAAATGCATCCATCCATCATAAAAATAATCCATACGGCTCCAGGGGGTAAATAAAGGCCTTCTGAAGCGAAGCAATGGGTTTTTGTAAGAAAAATATCCATAGTAAGCAAAATAACTAGCTTCTGCCAGACAACCTGTACACATACTGCGCAAGTCAACTTGTTCCAAAGTGAGTAACCTCTGACACGATGTATGACGCAGGATGTAGGAGTAGTGTAAGCTTAGACGCCTCTCACAGTTTAATCAAATATGGTTGGGCAACAAACTCAAGCTCGTCTTCTTTTATATCCAAATCCTCTGACATTTCTGACATTAAAATTTCTTGTTTTAGACTTCTAATTCGTGACCGGTGTTTTGTTTTGCTCTATCCTCTGCGCTTCCATGTTCATCATTACGTCATGCGTCGGGTCAGGGGTTACTCTTCCGCCGCCAGTCTATGCATACAGCCGTCTGTCTGAAGCTAGTTATTTTTCTTGATAAAGTTTTAAATATGGATATTTTACTTACAAAATCCTATCGCTTTTTTTCAGAAGGCCTTTATTAACCCCCTGGAGCCGTATGGATTATTTTTTATGATGGATGGAAGCATTTTTTTGGGCTTCAAAACATTGTTCACTACCATTACAAAGCTTGGAAGAGCCAGGATATTTTTAAATATAATACATAATAAGAAGATAGTCATACACACCTAGGATGGCTTGAGGGTGAGTAAATCATGGGATAATTTTCATCTTTGGGTGAACTATCCCTTTCATGTTGATGAGCTTTCATTTTCATTTCACTGACATTTCTAAAGTGATTTCCGCTAGTTTTAACAAATAAAGAAATGTACTATGAAGTAGACAGCTACACTATAAAGAAAGCAACACACCAGTATTCCAGTGTGCAACATGAGCCAAGGTCGTGCTCTTTGGGCTGTTACCCAAAGCCAGCAACATTTTAAACATTGACTGGGTGAGAGTCCATCAGAATGAGGCGAGAGTGAGGCCTCATGTGTCAGTCTCAGTTCTCCATTACTAGCTCCAGCCTGTGTAAGCTGTCTATCTCCCTGTCAACACGTCTCTCCCCTCAGTGAGCTGATCCCTTCCAAACGTGAGGTGTTTCCTTCCTTCTTTACTCACATTTTACTGCTTTACCTCATCTTTTATACTATCATCATTTTTTATGACTCCCCAGATAGTATGTCTTATTTTTAATAATTGTATGCCATACTTTTGTGGTTATACAGCGATAATTATATTTGCACAAAAGGCTATTGGCAACAGGACCAAGTCTTCTTGATGCAGCACACACAGCTGACTGTTCTTTAAATTATAGCCTGAAGCAGGAGAGAAAAGATTAATTTTGTTTGCAGTATAGGCATACACTACCATTGAAAAGTTTGGGATCAGTAAGATTTATAATGTTTTTGATTGATTTACAAGTCTCTTATGCTGAGCAAGGCTGCATTTATTTGATATAAAAATACAGTAAAAATAGTAATATTGTGAAATATTATTACAATTTAAAATAACTGTTTTCTATTTGAATATATTTTAAAATGTAATTTATTCCTTTGATGCAAAGCTGAATTTTCAGCATCATTACTGCAGTCTTCAGTGTCACATGATCCTTCAGAAATCATTCTAATATGCTAATTTGGTGCTCAAGAAATATTTATTATTAATTGAAAACAGTTGTGTTGCTTAATATTTGTGTAGAAACTATGATACATTATACTGACCCAAAACGTTTTTGGTAGTGTAAATGGAGTATGTCCACTAACTCTCATTAGAGTATTAGTAGACTGTAAGGTTAGATGTTAGGATTCAGGTTAGTAGAACAAGTTGACAAGTAACCGAAAATGACATGTGAAGGCTAAGTATGGTAACTCATACTCAGAATTTGTCCTCAAAGTTAGTGCATACACATTAGGAATAGTGAACACACACTTGGAGCAGCGGGCAGCCATTTTTGCTGTGGCACTCGGGGAGCGATTGGGGGTTAGGTATTGAGAATTGAATCCACAACCTTTGGGCTACCAGTCTGACTCATTAAAGGTGCCATCGAACGTTTTTTTACAAGATGTAATATAAGTCTAAGGTGTCCCCTGAATGTGTCTGTGAAGTTTCAGCTCAAAATACCCCATAGATTTTTTTTAACTGCCTATTTTGGGGCATAATTAGAAATGTGCCGATTCAGGCTGCGTGATTCAGGCCCCTTTAATTGCTCGCGCTCTCCGCCCCTTCCCGAGCTCTCGACTCTATCATTGCATAAACAAAGTTCACACAGCTAATATAACCCTCAAAATGGATCTTTACAAAGTGTTCGTCATGCATACTGCATGCATGCGTCGGATTATGTGAGTATTGTATTTATTTGGATGTTTACAGTTGATTCTGAATGAGTTTGAGGCTGTGCTCCGTGGCTAACTGCTAATGCTACACTGTTGGAGAGATTTATAAAGAATGAAGTTGTGTTTATGAATTATACAGACTGCAAGTGTTTAAAAATGAAAATAACAACAGCTCTTGTCTCCGTGAATACAGTAAGAAACGATGGTAACTTTAACCACATTTAACAGTACATTAGCAACATGCTAACGAAACATTTAGAAAGTCAGTTTACAAATATCACTAAAAATATCATGTTATCATGGATCATGTCAGTTATTATTGCTCCATCTGCCATTTTTTGCTATTGTCCGTGCTTTCTTACCTAGTCTGATGATTCAGCTGTGCACAGATCCAGACGTTAATACTGCCTGCCCTTGTGTAATGCCTTGAACATAGGCTGGCATATACAAATATTGGGGGCGTACATATTAAAGGTGGTACAGAGGATGTTATGTTTTATACATTTTTGCAATATTACTTGAAACTGTCTTTACTAACTGATGAAAGACTATTTATTAGGTGCACTGAAAGGAATAATATTAATATACATAATCTTTGCACGAGGTAGGGCCTTAAAAACATCAGCCAATCGTTTACGCAATCATCGCGTAAACGATTGGCCCTCTGGCTTGTCAATCACTGCCATTGTGAGAGACGTGCGCGGATTGGCCCTCTGGCTTGTCAATCACTGCCATGACGTTCCTTGTGAGAGACGCGCGGCTGCGCGCTCTAGTAACTTTCCACACTCCGCATGCAATGTTTTTGTCAGGAGACAGGAGTAACAACTGCAGATTATGAGTCACCTGTGGTGAGTCCGACATAATGAATCCATGGCTTTAAGTCGCGCACACACTTAACGATTGTAAGGCCGATTATGAATGTAAATTGATACTTATGACTGATCGCGCTCAAACGCGTCCAGTCAGAGCCAGTTGCGTTCAGTCTGCGATTACAGTCTGTGTTCAAATTCCTTGTGAAAGTATATAAATTTGCTTCAGGAGCAGGAAACAATCGCTGTATGTTGAGCACAGTCTTAGAATGTTTTAGCTAGTCGTTAAATGTGTGCCCGGATTAATAACACAGCGAATGCCGGTGGTAAACAAACACTGAAGGAGGGGGGTTGTTCTTCCACATGCGCTCATTTCAAAAACTCAGTCGACGAAAACATCCTCTGTACCACCTTTAATGATCCCGACTGTTACGTAACAGTTGGTGTTATGTTGAGATTCACCTGTTCTTCAGAGGTCTTTTAAACAAATGAGATTTATATAAGAAGGAGGAAACAATGGAGTTTGAGACTCACTGTATGTCATTTCCATGTACTGAACTCTTGATATTCAGCTATGCCAAGGTAAATTCAATTTTTAATTCTAGGGCACCTTTAACTATTAGGCCACGACTGCCCCTTTAGTAGTTGGAAAGTTCCTTATAGTCAGTAGAATGTCTGTTGTGGGACCATCAAAATAAAGTGTTAGCAGTTATTAAGTAGACAGTCTACTAATACAATAATGAGAGTTAGTTGACATGTACTGTAGTTTCAAAGTTACTTAGGGTTAGTAGGGTTAAGTATGTCAAAAGTGGATTACCGAGAAAAAAAAAAAAAAAAATCCTTAGAAAAATGGAAAATATACTTGTAATTTTTTTGCACAATGCAATGAGTAATTAAAAAATATGGGTAAAACACATGAGAGAAATCAATATGTACAATTCAGTACAATGGGCTCTATTTTTACAAGCATTTTTAGTGTGGTAGGTGTTACAATATGAGCTGTCCAACTGAAATGCTTTTAATTATCCATTTGTGTAACGTCATTACAATAAATCTGAATTTGAAAGGAAATGTCTTCTGTCCTGCCTTTTAACATGATGACATGATGTGCAAACATCTGAAATATTAATGTGCAAAAGAGTACCTGAGTTGACCACTAGGTGTCAGTGCAGCTACTGCAATAAAATGCATTTCAGTGCAGATAATGTGGCCTTGCCGACTAATTAATTTACTGACAACAATTCAATGTAGTTTGTGGTTACTACAGAGACAGAGTGATATGGGCATTGATAGGATTGTTATGGCCTTCGTTTTTCTCTTATCTGTATGATTGACAGGAAACAAAACAGGATATTGTTCTCTTGGCTGCTTTCACAAATAAAAAGTCCTTGACTGTAGTGATAATAAAATCATCTGGTCCTGTGCTGTCTTTGATAATGTGACTGAAGGCCACTGTGTCATATTCCAGTGGAAGTCTGACAATTGTTTTTTTTTTTTTTTTTTTTTAATCTTCTGTCCCACAATAAAAAAAAAATGGTAACGCATACAGTATGGCTTTTTTCAATAATAATAAAAAAAAAAAAACATTACTGGACATCAATGTGTATGTAAACTGCAAACCAAGTAAAAATGTCAATAAATTAATATGGGACTATATGTATGTTATAATAGGGTAAGATATAAAATGCAACACTGAGATTTATACTATATTTAACAGGGGTCCCTCCCTGCTCCATCTCCACCAAGGGGTCCTCCTTGGTCTAAAAAGGCTGAAGACTCTTGCTCATCTGGATTACACTTCTGTTTTGTAGTATGTAGTGTCTGTTTCATTCAGCAGGGGGCAGTACATACTACAAATTCGACACTAATCCAAAGTGGCATTTGCCACCTAAAAATAGGATTTGCCAGAGGATAAAGGCTCTTTATTTATTATACTTTAGCCTAGATATTTAGCAGACGTAATGTTTTGTTTTAGTGTGTTAAATTCATTGCTGTTAATATTTTGTCATCTTGGTTTACTATTTAACATTTGAACCGGTATCAAGGGTAATGCAAGTCTGTGATCTTTCATTTGAAAATACACAAAGGCTGCTTTATCTTTTGCCACCCACAGCTTTCATTCTGTCTTTCTTTCTGTCCTCAAATCCACTATGCCCTTGACTCTCTTTCATTCTTTCGGTTTCTCTCGCTTTCTCTCTCTCTGTCAGGTTCTACCCATCAGTTCAGTCAGCTGGATGGGAACATGGCTTAAATCTGTGCACTGGGAACACAGGGAACCCCATGGGTTTTAAAATATTCCTCACTTTCCTCTGCAATGCATTGGCATTTGAAGTTGCTCCTCTTCTGACGGAAACGTGATCTCTGTGATTTAAAGGAGCTCACTTTGAAAGGAAGCACATGTTTATTAAAAAAAGCTTTCAAAGTTCAGGATGTGAAATATAGATGCCCTGTGGTGTCTTATAGCTGTTTATGCTTGCAAGTGCTTTTTTTTTTCTGAACTGAACTTGGGGGTAAGTGGATTACATTTACGCATTTTTAAATAACCCAACAAATGGGGACTATATGAGGATTGTGTCCCCCAGTGTGTGAGGGCATGCAGGACATCGGACATCACATCATGTCCTACTACCAGCAAAAAATAGACATACTAAAGGGGAGGTTGTACTGAATTATGGATATAAATAGAGTTGCCCCTCATTGGGTGCGTTAAACATGAAGAATTGATCCCTCCAGGATCTGTATGATGGAGAGGACAACAACCACTGCTTTGGAGAGAAGCCTAAAAATGTATTTTTAAAGTAGGAAAGCATATGGATGGGAAGTAAATTTAGTGGCTATATACGTTTACACAGTGTTTGCCATTGACGACCGCATTTAACAGGTGTATCTAAGGGTGCGATCACATTAGTAAAAGTTTACGGCTAAAAAGGTCAATTTTTTTTATTGTCAATAGTGCATCGATGTATGAAGCACAGCTCATACAGAAGACACTTTCAAACCAAGCAGCTTTTTGGTGGCTAACCCAGTGAATTCCTATTGAAATGTTTGGATTTTACCAAAATTTGCCAAACAGTGATAAATGCGGCTAAATGTCGTTAGCGTTTCAAGTTCCTTTACTATTTTTGTGATAGAGGCAAGTATCACCTGTAGCCATAGTGACAGTGCAAAGTAAATATCAATAATGAAGCATACATAAAGGTGCAGTCATATTTAGCATTGCTCAGTGAAATTCACAGACGTAATCCAGTATTAATCTGAGTGATGGGGAGTTTTGCATGAGAATGAAAAATTCCCCAATTTCTCCCTAAAGCTGCTTGGTTTGAAAATAACTTCTGAGTGAGCTGCAAAGTCCCTTTCAGGCAAGTCATTTCACTCAGTGGCCATCTTTGAATTTTCCAGTTTTCAGACACTAGCCAAAGTTCTGTTAGCTGGCTCTGTACAGTGACTAAATTTAAATCTATAACCTTAAGATATCAACCACAGTTTAGATTGTCTCTGTGAGCTACCGAAACCCCACATGAAAACACGCAATACACAC
The DNA here is from genome assembly GCF_018812025.1 of Megalobrama amblycephala. NCBI lineage: Eukaryota > Metazoa > Chordata > Actinopteri > Cypriniformes > Xenocyprididae > Megalobrama > Megalobrama amblycephala. Next base: position 15,252,496 of record NC_063063.1, on the reverse strand, counting down.
ATGAGTACAGCGCAGAGTGACACATTGGCTGCATCCAAAAACCTAGGCAGCTGACTTGTTGCCTTGCTGCCTTATCAGGCAATGGCTGTAGACTACACCATTAGCCTATGTGATGATAAATGAGCCCAAAGTCTTTTATATCAATTCACTGATATGTATGGTATCTTAATTTTGTTAATTTGTGTGTGCGTATATATATATATATATATATATATATAGATAGATAGATAGATACAGTTTTTAGTGTAAATGAGTACACCCCCTTTGAAAAGTAAAATTTTAAACAATATCTCAATGAACACAAAAACAATTTCCAAAATGTTGACAAGACTAAGTTTTATATAACATCTGTTTAATTTATAACATGAAAGTAAGGTTAATAATATAACTTAGAGAACTAAATTTTCAGTTTTACTCAGATTAGGGTGATGCAAAAATGAGTACACCCTACTGAAAGTCTCTGGAGAAAAGCTAAATTTTAGACTACAAATGTCTAATTTAACAAGAATTCAACCACAGGTGAGTCTAATTATTCATTACACAGGTGTCCAGCAGACAGTTGACTATAAAAGGGTGTTAAAACCTCTTCCCATTTCATGCTGTCAGCAATGGCACCACATGGAAGAGAAATGTCACAAGACCTGAGAAAGAAAATAATTTCTTTACACCAGAAAGGTGAAGGCTATAAGAAGATCAGCAAAGCTTTACTTATCAGTCAGAATACTGTAGCAAAAGTGGTACAAAAATGTAAAAAAGATGGAACTGCAACCATCTCACAGAGACATCCAGGTCGTCCACGGAAGTTAACACCTCGACAGGAGCGTCTTCTGATGAGAAGAGTTGAAGAAAATCGGCATGCAAGTTCACTGCAGTTATCTAAAGAAGTAGAACGCCAAACTGGGGTGACTATTTCCCGTGACACAATACAGCGTACACTGCAGAGGAATGACATGCATGGGTGCCGTCCACGAAAGAAGCCTTTCCTAAAGCCCAGGCTCAAAAAAGCCCACCTAGAGTTTGTCAAAGATGAAGACTACTGGGACTCTGTTCTCTGGAGTGATGAGACCAAGATAAATGTTTTTGGAACTGATGGCTTCAAAACTGTATGGCGTTGCAAAGGTGAGGAATACAAAGAAAAATGCATGGTGCCTACAGTGAAACATGGTGGTGGCAGTGTCCTTATGTGGGGCTGCATGAGTGCTGCTGGTGTCGGGGAGCTGCATTTCATTGATGGCATCATGAATTCACAGATGTGCTGCTCTATACTGAAAGAGAAGATGCTACCATTACTCCGTGCCCTTGGTCGTCGTGCACTTTTCCAACATGACAATGATCCTAAACACACATCTAAGGCCACTGTTGGATTTCTGAACAGGGTGAAAGTGATTCATTGGCTCATGATCTGAACCCAATCAAATATCTATGGGGAAATCTGAAGAGACAAGTTGAGCATCACTCTCCATCCAGCATCCAGTCTCTAAAAGAGGTCATTCTTGAAGAATGGAAAAAGATAGATGTTGCAAAATGTCGCCAACTTGTTCATCATGCCTAGAAGACTTGATGCTGTCATTAAAAATCATGGAGGCCATACAAAGTACTAGATATAGTAGTTTTTGTAGTGGGGTGTACTCATTTTTGCATCACCCTAATTTGAGTAAAACTGAAAAAGTTATATTATTAAGCTTACTTTCATGTTATAAGTTAAACGGATGTTATATTAAACTTAGTCTTGTCAACATTTTGGAAACTGTTTTTGTGTTCATTGAGATATTGTTTAAAACGTTACATTTCAAAGAGGGGAGTACTCATTTACACTGAGCACATATATATACATATATTGATCTCATTACATCTTTGCCCAATTAATGTTAGGCCTATGTATTAAGTTCATGTTATTATTATTGCTCAGTGAACCTAATGTTATTAATGTTAGGCCTGTATTAAGTTCACTTTACAGGAATTTAACAGATTTCATTTTATTTAGGTTTAATAGGCATAATGATAATAGAATCACGTTCACAGTCACGTTCCCACAAGTTAATATGACATTCCCACAAATTAATATCTCACGACCACAACATAATATCACGTTCCGGTGAGTTGTGGCCACGAGAAAACTAAGTGAACTGAACATGTCCCCTCCCGGTCACCGTACGATTCCATTTACACAGCAGAGTTTACAAAAAAATGCAGTACTGGCATCAGTTCTGTTACAAAATGCATCTGTCACCCTAGTTAATAATCGAACTGGGTGTGTACATAACCATATTTCGCACTGCAAAACAGGACTGACAACTGTATTTCACTGCTGCGTGAAACCGAGCGATAAATCTTCCGATTTTCATGATATATATATATATATATATATATATATATATATATAGCCTGTAAATTATTTTACACACCTTTGTACAACGTTTTATTGCTTTCATTTTCATATGTGTTTTACAGCTTGTTTTCCCCTAGCATGTCTATCCTCATAACTTCTTCAAATGCGTGTAAGCACACCTGTTTTCACACAATTATGCTTTCATTCGCAGCTCTGAACTGACCACATTTTACCTCAGGCTAACCACAGTGAAAGCTGTCAGGGAAAAAAAACACGATAAAGATGAATTTGTTTAATATCGGAGGGATATCATTAATATCAGTCATTGTCAGTGGTACAAACTTTGAGGTTACTTTTAATAACTTTATATTACGAGACATTAATCATGTCATGTATGAACATTCAAAAATGATTTAAAAGTGTATCTGTTTTGCAAGATACACAAGATGTGCTTTCACTATTGCAGGATTACAGCTTATGTCCCTGCAAAAATAAGTCAATTACTAGAGCTCTGATTAAGTACACATTAGGAACATATTAGCATCCCAAGCATAAGGGGATTAGCTTCTCAAACGGTTAATCAGACACTTATGTGGCTGCTTAGAATCACTTTGTCATAAATAATGCCACTGTCCATTAGAACAGATAATGCACACTTCCACAACAGATCTTCAGCACGGACACACTTGTTTGTCTATGAAGCAGCCGTGGTGTGCTTATATTAAGTGGCCTTAACTACTACGTACTTGCATCAAAAAATACTTATTGGGTTCATATTGAATTGCAAAACACTTGCTGCTATTGAGGTGGGATATGGGTAAGGTTAGGGAAAGTTTTGGTGGTATGGGTAGGTTTAAGGCTAGGGGTAAGGTGTAAGGGATGAGTCAACAGTGTAATTATAAATGTAATTACAGAAATTAATTACAGATGTAATTACATGCAGGTGTTTTTAAAATATAAGTACAATGTAAAAACATGTACGTACACAATAAGTGCATTGTATCAAATGATTAATCTAAATGTAAGCACATAGTAGTTAAGGCCACTTAATATAAAGTGGGACCAAAAGTTTTCCTTTGCGATTTTTGGCCTACAGACGACAACATTGTTAAAATGATCCTCACTCACACTGACCAGCTGAAACGAATAAAAACGCTGTATTATGCATGCCAGACCAGTAGTTGGCAATGTCACAGTTGACAAGAAACACTACATACCTAACACGTAATACGCATGACGTCACCATTTTCACAAATTCGTGTTTTGTAGTTTACACTGTATTGTTTTCAAAAATTTGCACTTTGAAACCTGTTTTCAAACGTTTGCAGTTTCAGGCCCACAAAGCTGTTGTCATGTAAAGGAATGGCCAAAACGCATAAAACGTTTTCCGCTTTTAGTTGAAAATGGTGTCATGTAAACGGCTCCTTCAGTTATTCATTTATATTATAATAACTAATTGTGTATATTATTTTCAATAGTAAATTTAATTAATTGCTATACATTAGTATAATTAATATTTCTGTTCTTAAATGTATTATTGGAAATGTCTTCAATAGGTAATATGAGAATGGTGTTAAAATGTCCACATGTAGTGGTTCACTTAAAGGGTTATCAGGATTTAGCATTGCTTTGTATTGTAGAATCAAATGAATTACCGTGCTTTCCCCCTTAATCAGCCCGAGATGAGAGATTTATGCATTTTTATTCTGTAAAAAAAGCCTCCGATGACAAAAATCGTATTTTGTGTCATCGGAGCTTTTTTGGCCAAGGCTTAAAACTACAGCCAGTAATAGCAGGTAGTTCCGCATTTTTTCACCACGCCCATAAATGCGCATTTGGGTTACTCACGGACATAGATCAAAGATTTTTCAAAAGTGGGTGTCAATTATATTTTTAAGCTTACGTAATTAACTTTTTTTGTCTGCACTACTAGTGGTTCATCTCGCAAATTTATCGGTCTCTGCGTCATCTCAACCAATACACAAGGCTTTTGTGGTAACGTTGCATAAATAAAATGACTAACTCATACAGAACAGTGGCTTTCTTTGATAACTCAACTTATACACTTATATGTAATTGTCTACTAACGATACTTTGCTAAGTTTGAAGTTTTACGCAACCTACAACACTAATATAAACTGTGTTACGCTAGTATCAGCGAGTCTTACCTCTAGGCGAATACGCTTGTACCATGCCAGGCTGTTCACCTGGGAAAGAATATAGTTGGTCCTTCATAATGTTCTCTTCATTCAAGGATATTTGGTTCAGTCCTCGTGTGAAATGGAGACTACATTCTGCGGTTTTTTAGTTTTCTATAACGGTGTCATCTCCACTTCGGGTGTTTGATGGCCCGCAGCCACGTATCGCTCCAAATCTAACTTAACGGAAAATGTGGAAACTTACTTGTCCTTTCCTGGTTTTGGGTGTACGTACAAAGCAATGCACCATTTCGCTGTAAATGTGAACACCGATTTATAGAATAATTTAACAAAGCACTAGTTGTTTGAATTTTCCTGGTAATGCCGCCTGTAACCAATAGGCGTGTGGGCGTGGCCTCGCAAGGGCAGCAAAACAAGTGCATTCTGGGAGTTGTTGTTTACACTGTCAAAAATACATTTTCTGCCTTTTTGTTAGAAAGCTCCAAATTCAAAAATAATTTCACATTTCTACCAGATAAATGACCAATTTTAAATACACATTCATCTTTCCAGGGGTGAAGTACCCCTTTAATATTATGAAGTGACGAGAATACTTTTTGTGTACAAAAACAAAACAAAAATAATGACTTTATTTAACAATTTTTTTTTTCTCTTTTCTGTCACTCTTGACGTAGTAAACACAGTGCAGCGCTTCCGTGTTTACGTCAGAACGCCGGCTCAGTATTGGCCACTAACTTCACTACGTCAACAGCGTAGGAGACTAAGAGAAGAAATTGTTGAATAAAGTCATTATTTTTGTTTTGTTTTAGCAGTGAGTGTGAGCAATTAATGACAGAAATTTAATTTTTGGGTGAACTAACCCTTTAAGGCCTATTTTTCTCTTGGGTGGAGTTTTGTTGTGTTTAAGTTCACAGTATGTTTTTTTTTTTTTTTTTTTTTTTAAGTGAATTTAAATTTTACATTTTACCTGTACAATTTTCAAGCAGTAAACATTAATGATTTTATTGTATTTCAACATAAGGCAGATCATTAAGAGTGATCCATCCATCCATCCTCCAAACCGTTTGCCATATGTAGGGTTGCAGGGATGCTGGAGCCTATTCCAGTATCTTGGGCCAAAAGCAGGGAATTAAGAGTGATAATTTTGTCATATTGATTCACAAGGTAATTGCCGCTGATTGTTGTCTGTCTTTTGAAAAATGTAGACCCAGTGAACTCAGTCTCCTCATTCACATGTGTAGACAGGCAATTAAAACACATGTTGATTCAGTGTTCTCTTGACAATCACTCTCAGGGAAGGCTCTAGTACTCTCTTTAGGAGATCACATTAGCTTCACTTACAATTAGATTGATTTTCAATGCTTTTAGTGTTGGAATGAGACAAGCACAATGACAGACATGAGTTTTCCAATATTGCGGCATGTCTTGTGTGTTTCACCTCTACCAGTAGGTCTAATTGATTCCATTTTGCTTTACTGAATCAGGTACAGAAAATCCTTTAGGGTCGAAGTCTCCAGGCATACACCAATGTATTTTGACAGAGATTTTCACTAACGCTTAAGATAAATCACCTTTGCCATTTGTCTATATACAGTTCTGTGATATAAAGCAGTGTTTCTCAATGCCAGTCCTCATGACCCCAGAATGTTCAACACACAAAGAAACTGATGAGTTGAATCAGGAATCAGTTTTAATTTGTGAGACATATACAAAGTTCTCTCATGAAACTCTAGATGGCGCAAGCTGAAAGATCCTTAACTCACTTTGCTTACAATATAGAGCACAGCTGATTGGTTCCTATTACAACAGTAGCCAATGAACTCTCTGCTCAACTTTCAAATACTTGGTTAGCATTTGTTGTAGCAGTCGCAGCATGCGTTCATAAATCCCTCACCTTCCCCAGCTCCACCTGTATTCACCTTATTCTGCCCCGCCCACTTTTAATACTTCACTCTTCCGCATTTTGTCATCTGGCTTCTGCTAAATTGACACGGCACATCCTGTAGCTCGTTCAGTAGTTAGATTGTTTATAGCTAGCTATGACTTTATCGAAATGACAAATAACGTTAATGCCATAAATTGGGAGCGCGGAGAAAACTTTATACGACGATCAGATGGTCTCATATTGTTTACGTGGGTAGACGATATGAAGAAGTGGCTAGAGGAAACCTATGGGGACATATTTAACTGCTTCATCCTGTCAGGAGCTGATGGAGCAGAGGGTGTAGGTGAAGACTGGAACTATTTTAAATCAGTTGTGTTAAACAAGAGATAACTTTGTGATTTGTGTTTTTGAAAAATTATAATTTAATATAAGTTATATAAAATTCAGTTGTAAGAGTGTTGTTTTCAGGAAGCTAAGACACCTTTTACACCTTAATGTAGAGGTAATATTTCACCATTTAAGTTTTCATATGTAGATGGAATTCATTTACAAACTTGACAAGACTTATTCCATTTAAATCAGAAGACTTAATTCCTTTTAAGTTTTAATGGAAATCTACAGAGCTCACATTATATGGTTTTATAAGAAATTACTGACAGCTAACATCTGGTCACATTGTAAATGTTAAAAAAATAACTACATACACTATTTACACTGATTAGTTAAAGCAAAACCAAAGCAAAATATATCGACAAATGAGGAGCGCACCTACAAATCAACACTTATTCATCCTCAACATGTTGCTTAGAAGGTTATATAGGGCTGCACAAATTCTCAAAATTTGATCTATTTTTAGGGGTGAGGTTAATTGGAACTGTTGTGAGAAAGGATGTTGAAGTTTTTCAGTCGGCATATGACCCGCTCAATGTGTACACGTACATTGGCGATGCGCCTAGTGTTGGTGGTGTCTTCTTCAGAGAGTTGCATGCCTCTCTTGGTGAATGCTGGAATAACAAGTTTCACATTCCTTTCATAGAGGAGATCGGTAATGGTGACGCCTCTGTCTGCTGTTACTTCATCGCCTGGATGAAGGTATTGCAGGAACACTGAATTTGGAGTTATGAATTTATCACAACACCAGGGGCCTCATTTATAAAATGTTGCGCAGAAACCATCTTAAGTTTGGTCTTACAATCATTTCTCAGATGTGCTTACATGTGATTCATAGAATGAAAACGAGCATATGCCTCTCTTTCAGATGTGAAATCTACAAATCGTAAATGATCTTGAACTTGCACGCAGCTGAATGGTTTGAGTTCTCCACGTTGTAAACGACACCTAATTAATGTCATTTACATATAAAAGATCACCAGGCATCGTCCAAATCCTTTAATTTTGAATGGCGAGCTGCAAGAATAGCTTAGATTTCCAAAAACCTGCAGTACTCTGGCAAGGAAAAGTGCGTACGTCTGTTCAGACGCTGACGTGGCGCTAAGCACTTTTCCACGCCAAAAAACGTTTTTATAAATATGAGCGTTGGTGTGGATTTAAGCGTACGCACACTCTAAGTGCATATGCACGCTTTATAAATGAGGCCCCAGGTTCTGAAACACCAAACCTTTCAGCAAGATCACCCTGCAATAAATTAAGATGCAGCTTCATCAGAGTCATTAGGAGCTGGTCCCAAGTGTGTAGCTGGAAGCTGTTGGTGTATGTATTGGTAAGGTGCTCGGCAACTGAATGGAATGCATCCAATGTCAACCCTGTGAGCTGACAAAGGTGGTTGTTTCTCAGCAGAGTTATGTACAATGGCGCCTGCTCAACGCATCGTGTTCCCATATCAGATGTAGGTGGCTTCAGGTTGAGTTGTGATTTTGAAGCATAGTTGTGGTCAGAGACAGATGGATCCTCCTATTGTGTTTCTGCATCACAGTTCAGGGAATGTGGATGTGATCATCTTCACAGTTGTCCATTGCATCATTGACACTTAGCGATGGATCTGTGGAAATAATATAACCATAAACATATTTTTACATTAGTACTTAAAATACATCATTAGAATTAATATATGATGGCACCCATACACTGTAAAAAATGACCGTGATTTTAACTTTATTGTAAAAGACTGTAAAAATGCTGCGGTGAAAAACTGTAAATTGGTTTACAGAAAGTTTCCGTACTATATACGGTGAATAACTGTAATAGATCTAACGGTACATTTAATGTAATTTTACGGTAAAATACCGTTAAATTCACAGTTTTTGGAAGTGAAAAATAACAATTCATTATAAAATTTACAGTGAAAAACCATAAATTGACATTCCCACAATTCCCTGCGTGACACTTCACATTTGATATATTTTCGTTGAAATAACTCTGTTTCTTCTTAGTTTTTCTCATTTTTTTCTAATCAGTTATGTACAGTAGGGTTTTATGTTACATCTAATGTTGTTAAATTAATGTTTATTGCATTTTTAAAATTTCATGCATGTTACCATGATGGTGTTTAGTGCATATGTGAATGACACTGTGTGCACCTTCTATATGTTAGTGTTGTCCTTCTCAGCTTGTGGAAAATCTGCTTGTGATGAACTTTGATTCATCATGTGACTCTTATCACCACTGTGTTTGGTGACTGTCAGTGTATTATAAAGGTACAAAACAGATATTAGTACTTCATTAGTTTGCTAAATTAACATTATATCAGTTAATGAAATACGTTATTTTACCGTAAATTTAACAGATTTTTTTTTTACGTTGCTACTGTATTTTTTATGGTAAAGTTCTGGCAACCACAGCTGTCGTTTTTTTTACCGTAAATTTTACTGGGATTTTTTTTGCAGTGTACTTAAACAGAACCTAGGTTAGGCTTGGGAGGGTTACTTTAAAAATGTATTCCATTCCATGTATTCCAAGTATTCAGGAATGTAATCCAAGTACCACAATATGAAAGTAATGTAATCTGATTACTTTTGGATTACTTCAAGGTCACACACACACACACACACACACACACACACACACACACACACACACACATTGCTATACTATTATCGTTGTTGTTGTTTAGAGCTTAAAAATATAAAAGTCACATCAGATCATAAACAAACTGAACTGAACAAGCTCGGATCAAACATTTTTGTTTATGTTTGTTCTGCTTTAATTTTAATGTTTAGCATTTGGTTACTTTTAAAACCTATTAAAACTAAGCAATCATGTCTCATTTCCACAACTTAGGAATACACAGCCCTGAATATATATATATATGTAAAGGGCTATTTAGACATCTAGTGGCTACAGTATGGTATTACAGATTATTTTTTATTCCTTTGATAAAGAAAGTGTTTTCGTAGCTGGAAGGCAGAGTTTGCACTGTACAACAATGTTGTTTGCATTTTCTTCTTTGAAAACAAAATAGTAGTGAAATTTCCATGAATTGAAAGCATTTTTCCCTGCGGGCAGCATCGTTTCAACTAGCAGCAGTGATTCAATCTGCATCTGAGGAGATTGTAGACGGGTGTTATTTGCACATGCACCAGCGGGTGGCTCGTGTGAGTCATCACTGGCCGAACCAGGAAATACTGTATAATCAAGCAGCACTTATAATATGGTGTTATATGGCAAAATAATGATTTATTTAGTTTTAAATGAAACGATTGTAATCCTGATAGTATCCCCCCATTTTTCGAAATGTAACTGTAATCTGATTACTTTACGTTTTTTCTTTTTGACGTAACTGTAACGAATTACAGTTACTGGATTTTTGTATCCTGATTATGTAACGCCGTTACATATATTCCGTTACTCCCCAACCCTGACCTAGGTCAATAATCAATATCTGAATAAGAGATGTAGCTAGCTGGCCTGCTAGCATCTGCAATCTCTGTAACTTTCAGCTTCCCATCCATGAAATGGTACGAACACACATAAGGACGCTTGGGTGGGCACTTTAAGTTTAGCGCCTTCAGCCATTGCCTCAGGTGCTCCTCGTCTTAAGGTGGTGGGTATAAATTGTAGAGCACCGCAACACTCCAACCGCTTCACATTGTGTTCGTAACATCGTTGATGCACTTGTTCTCTCTTCTTAATCCAGTTGTTATGGCAGCCCCTAACTGAGCATATAATACTTGACATATTTGCTTTCTGTCATCATCTACCATTATCAGCTATAGGATTACGGTTAGCAACTATCTTAGGTCCCTCTCAGCTGGAAGTAAGATGACAAAACGAACGCAATGGTGTCACCCTTGTTGTCATGGAAAATAAGATGAATAGATCTGTTACAGGAAATTCATGTATGCTATTTTGTATAGCAGCAGCATATCTTACTTGCTCACAGCAGAGTGTTGTGTATGTATTGGCAGTAGCAAGTCTTGTACTTTCTCTGGAAGCAGCAGTAACCAACAGCAGCAATAATAGCAGCAGCAGCAGCAGCGTAGCAGATCTATTTTGCCAAACATATCAACATTGTCATACCCATTACCATGCCAAACACTCTGAGAGTTGTCATGACAGAACTAAACAGGTTGGTCCACAGGACTGACGTTGAAAAACACTAATATAAAGTACTTCTTGTTGAAATTTTGCTAATTTTTCATAAAGTATTTGTACTTGCATATATATTAAATCAGTGGCATTAAAAAACTCCCAAAAAACAAAGGATGCAAATTAAACTTGACTAAGCCTGATCCTAATCATATTTGACATTTTTGCATTTATCTTTCATGAGTATATTTGTATTGGTATTTGAATTGTATTGAGCTTTTAAATTGTCTTTGTAACACTGACATAAAGGTGAATGTGGCCTGTGGGACTTTGGTGAATCGTACATTAAAATCATGAGGTGATTTGTGAAAGTTCTGGGGGCACATGAAGCTGTCTTTGCCAAGTGGAAACCTGGTGATCTCGGCTTTTTATTGGGGTTAATATGGTTCTTCTAATGCCCTCCATGCCTTTACATCTGCACATTAGAGAATTTCATTATTTCATCTCCAGGGTGGCATACAAAAAGGTGATGTATGTGGGACCCGGAGACACACAGGATGAATCTATTATAGTGACATGTTATATGGGCCATCTCAAGGGAAATAGCACATCATGCTCTGTGTGCAGCACAATTATACAATGTGTTTTTACTCAATTTCTATGCACCACTGCATGTCTGATTTCATGCTTAACCAGAATTACCCAGTAGCCTCTGATGACTCTGAGCCAACAGAGTGAGCTGTTGCTACAGCTCTGCTCTCGTTTTTTATCTTGTTTTACAGTCTTTCCTGCTTTTTGCAGTCATTTGGTGAAAATCTATTTTAAAGCCTCTAAGCCTTCAATTCAAGAGAACTCCATATCAACTATGGAAATCCTATGTTTTGACTAAAGGCAAGACCTCAAGCTCACCTTTACTCTTGGCTCAGTTATGATGTCTGCCAATGTGAGGATTGGCATGTTAGAGTCACGTGACAGTTGCCCCAAATATGGTTCCAGATGGCTCCCTTTATACAGAGCTATTGGGACAGTGAGCGTGTTTGCTGAGGAGTGGCAGATCATACAGTACATGCAAACAGGTCTGTATGAGCACAGCATGCTCTATTGCATGAACCTTCCCCCTCTCTGATAAATGTAACCACCTCAGATCAGCTGATTGCAATGCAATGCATTAGGGGTCTGTATGTGCAACAATTGAACAGATAGGCAGTCCGTCACATCTCATTAAGCAGGAGTAATACTGTCTCCGCTTGTGGGTGACTAATATGCTTCAGTGTAGCAAGGCTCTCAATTTGTACAATTTGTTCCTAATGGCTGTTACAAAATCATAGAAGACCTAATGATGCACTACGCCGGTTGATTATAGTTTACAAGACAGAATGTGTTCACGTCACAACTTCCGAGTTAAGGCCTGAGCACCGATGGTGTGAGGACCCTATTGTAATTGCTCGGTCAATTATTCTTCGAAATGAATCGCATTTTTGAGGGCCTAAACGTACTTGAAAACTCATGAAACTTTTGTACACGTGTCAGAAGTGGTGAAAATGTATGTCTAATATGGGTTTCAGAATTAGGTGTGGCAAAATGGTCTCGATAGCGGCACCTACAAATTTCAATTAAGTGCCCTTCGCGCTACGTTTCGCGTACAACTATGACATTCGGTAGACACGTGTAACAGCCCAACAGTAGAATCATGCTTTACACTGTGATTAACTCCTTGTTGAGATTTAACCTGTCACACGTTGTTGTAGTCAAGGATGAAACAGGATTTAAGTGCAGGAATTTACAGGTTAATGAACAGAACACAGAATCAACAGAACATCAACGTATACGTAACAGAACTGATAAAGAACAGACTGAAACACAGGGCTTAAATACACTGTGAACTGAAAATCTAACGATACTAATTAACAAGACACAGCTGAACTCAAACACTAATCAAATCAGGAACCATGACAACAAGTTGCGGGAAACTAAGAACAAAGAACATGCGACCAATGAAAAACAAACTCTAAACATGAACTATACAGAACAAAACCACTCAGACCGTTAAAATCATATTTCATATAAAAATCAGAACAAAATCATATTTGGTCAGTCTAATCGTAAGGCCTTAGCGATGTTAAATTGCAAAGATCTTGAGTTTTCACTGAAGGGCATGTCCGTGGCGGCCTGAGAAATCTGATGTTTCGCCATGAAACAGGAAGATTTTGTGAGTCAGGCATACAATGTCTGATCTGCCCCAAACTTCACATGTGTGATAAGAGTCCTGGCCTGTAGACATCTACATGCAAATATTCAGTTAGTCATAGTACCACCTGTTGGCAACAGGAAACGGCATGCTTTACAATGTAATTCACTCCCAGAAACACATTTAAATGTGCCATGAAGTACCAAATAGATGCCTAGAAACACGTTAAATCATGCAACACTTAGCTTAGTGCTAATGTGTGCAATTAACGCCACGAAACAGGAAGATGTTGTTACTCAGGCATACAGTGTCCAATCTGCCCCAAACTTCACGTTTGAGAACAGTCCTGCCCTGAATACATCTACATGACAATATTCAGTTATAGTAATAGCGACACCCACTGGCAACAGGGAAGTGACTTGTTTAACACTGTGATGCACTACTAGCAGCATACTAAAATATGCAATTGAGTGCTAAACATGCTACAAATTATTTTTGTTGAGGCTATAATAAAAACACACTCTATTATTGAACTCTCATATAAATCAGTTTGTTCAGAAACCAATCAGTGAATTGCTTTTTGAACTGAACAAACTGATTTAGAGTTCATATGCAGCACATTGAAGTCCAATTTGTGTGAATTGATTTGTTCAATCGGTTCATGTTAAAGGTGCCCTAGATTCAAAAATTGAATTTACCTCTGCATAGTTGAATAACAAGAGTTCAGTACATGGAAATGACATACAGTGAGTCTCAAACTCCATTGCTTCCTCCTTCTTATATAAATTCTCATTTGTTTAAACGACCTCCGAAGAACAGGCGAATCTCAACATAACACGCCCCCATGTACACCCCCAATATTTGCATATGCCAGCCCATGTTCAATGCATTACACTAGGGCAGGCAGTATTAATGTCTGGATGTGCACAGCTGAATCATCAGACTAGGTAAGCAAGCAAGGACAATAGCGAAAAATGGCAGATGGAGCAATAATAACCAATCTCATTCAGAATCAAATGTAAACATCCAAATAAATACCATACTTACGCGATTAGACATATTGCTTGACGAACACTTTGAAAAGATCCATTTTGAGGGTTATATTAGCTGTGTGAACTTTGTTTATGGTGTTTAAGGCAAGTGCGAGCTCTTGGGGCGTGGAGCACGAGATTTAAAGGGGCCGCAGCCTGAATCGGCGCATTTATAATGATAGGCAGTTAAAAAAATTAATTAAAAAAAAACAACTATGGGGTATTTTGAGCTGAAACTTCACAGACACATTCAGGGGACACTTAAGACTTATATTACATCTTTTGAAAACGCGTTCTACGGCAACTTTAAAGAATAATTCACCACCTATATGTGGCATTAACATCTTTGTTTGTAGCAAATTTTTATTTAAATGATTCTGTTTGTCACTAGGCTCAGCCTCAGATGTCATGCCCGACGGACTGTTGGCTGAAAGTCTGATGCATATGGCACACAAAATAGGAAACATTTCAGGGGTTTTGAAGTTGTCATTTGAATTCTACAAGTTTTCCAGGAGACATATGCGTCTCCCCCTCATGGAAGAAGAAAGCTGTCATGTTTACAACTGTGACAGAGCACTTATTAAGATCAACTAAATGCTGGAGTTTTCAAAAATATGTAGTAAAGAATGTGAAGCTTGTGGTAGAGACTTTTTAAAATACATCCAGGAGTTTTACATGCTGGTCTATTATTGTTGGGATGACTTTCACATTTTCACACCCCTAAACATGACGCTGAAAAAAACAAACTGTTATTGGTTGCTTTACGTGTCAGTCAGATAGGTTCCGGGTGGTCCTTGGCCAATGAAAGCCGCTTTTCTTGTGCGTTTTCACTGTCTGTTGCGTTACAACTAATTGTTGAAGTTACTGTAATTTCGAGGTTTCAACTTCTAAAAAGCAAGATGGGGCTTTTCTGAGAGCTGCTACTTGTACCACGTGATCACTGTACCACCTGACTGCTGCAGATTTGTTTAGGCTTTGATAGCGGTGCTATAGAAACGCATAATTCCCAGTCCGAGGATGTGGTCTTTATATTCTTGTGGATTTATAATGGCTGCCACTTGCTCATGTCCCATTTGACATTTTAGGTTTCAGAAGAGTGCTCAAGAGTGCCCCCTTTGCGGTTAATATGCACCCTCGATACGCACTTTTGCCGAGCCTGTACTGAAGCGAGCTCTGCAGCAGGCTTCTTCCCGACAGTCAAAGCAGCATTACGTCACGAAAGTGTGGACTCGAAGAAAGACCGCAAGTGTTTAGGGTTCCATTTGGGACAGGGCCTCTGAAGATCTGGCTACAGGAGACTATTTCCACTCAGATACACAGATTAAATAGTTGATCAAAAATACAGTAAAACAGTACTTTTGGGAAATATTATTATACGTTTAAAGGTCCCGTTCTTCGTGATCCCGTGTTTCAAACTTTAGTTAGTGTGTAATGTTGTTGTTAGAGTATAAATAAAATCTGTAAAATTTTAAAGCTCAAAGTTCAATGCCAAGTGAGGTATTTTATTTAACAGAAGTCGCCTACATCGAACGGCCAGTTTGGACTACATCCCTCTACTTCCTTCTTTAATGACGTCACTAAAACAGTTTTTTGACTAACCTCCGCCCACAGGAATACACAAGAGTTGCGTTTGTAGAGTGTGTTTGTCGCCATGTCGTCGAAATCCTGCAGTCCAATCACCGGGTCTGATTCCGGCTCAAATTGACAGGGTAAAATTAAAGACATGTTTACAATAACACTGAGCGCGTGTATCTCCACGTTATGGTAAGAGGCGTGACCTTTCCGGGCAAGGAGCGCTAAGCTTCTGTCGAATCACAACACAGGAACCGCTGGCACAATCAGAACTCGTTACGTATTTCTGAAGGAGGGACTTCATAGAACAAGGAAGTCATCAGCCCGTTTTTATGACAGTGGAAACAGCGGTATACAGATAAGTAAATTATGTGAAAAATACTGTGTTTTTTTACACGTGAAACATGAACACGTTATATTGCACACTATAAACACAATCAAAGCTTCAAAAAAACACGAAAAACGGGACCTTTAAATAACTGTTATCTATTTCAATATGTTTTAAAGTGTAATTTATTCCTGTGACGGCAAAGCTGAATTTTCAGCATCCATTACTCCAGTCTTCAGTGTCACATGATGCTTCAGAAATCATTCTAATATGCTGATATGGTGCTCAAGAAACATTTCTTCTAATTATTCGTGTTTTGCTGCTTAATATATATATATATATATATATATATATATATATATATATATATATATATTTAAAAACAAACAAACAAGTAAACCAGAGAAATTATTTTCAGTATTGTGTGATCATGAATATAAACAGCATTTATTTGTAACAGTGTATTTTTTAGGTAAAAGTTTTTATTCTCACTTTTAATCAATTTAATAAATCCTTGCTGAATAAAAGTATTAGCCTATTTTCTTTCAAAAACAAACCTTACTGACCCCAAAGCTTTTGAACAGTCAATATTGCATCTTCTGACATTCTTATATTTAAAATGATGTTGCCTCCTTAAATAACATAAGTGCATTTTGTCTATTTTTTTCTAAGTGTCGTTTAACAACTATAAAGCTTTAAAGGGTTAGTTCACCCAAAAATGAAATTTCTGTCATTAATTACTCACCCTCATGTCGTTCCACAGCTGTAAGACCTTCGTACATCTTTGAAACAGAAATTAAGATATTTTTGATGAAATCCGAGATTTTTTATTATTTTTATCTTCCATAGAAAGCAATGTAATTACCACATTCAAGGTCCAGAAAAGTAGTAAAAATATAGTTAAAATAGTCCATGTAACTACAGAGGTTCAACCAATGTTATGAAGCAACAAGAATATGTTGTTGTTGAGAATGTTTTTGTGCGCAAAACAAAACAAAAATAACGACTTTATTGGTGCAGGCTCTCAGGCTCTACATCAGAATGCTGGCTCGGTATTGGCCAACGCTGTTCACGTGAGCAGCACGACACATGCGTGTGATGCTGGCGCAGGAGCCAGCCAATAATAAGTCCCCGTTCAGATGTAGAACCTGGATTCCATGCTGGTTGAGGCTGGTTTATGCTGGTTAGTGCTGGTCTAGCTGGTGGACCAGTTCTCATGCAAAACGGAGCTGGTGAAGCTGGTTCACCAGCATGGTCTTGTGGGGTTGAATTTAAGTAGGCCAGCAGTCTATATGCAAGTTTTGGGGACAAGCATTGTTTTTTCTTGCATATTTCTATATTTAACACATTAATGATGTAAAGGAAAAACAATATAAGGTTAAAACATTGTCAGGTCAGAGAGGTGAGTGAACACAGATGTATATTTATTAGACATAAGCACGAACACAGGCAAATGATGGAAGCAGGTGAGTAATGGATCAAGAACTTTCTAAACAGTCACTTAGCTGAATGTTAACAGAGTTTGTCTATGCAGGAGGAATCGACAAGGAACGGAGAACAGGAGACGGATGACGGACAAGAATGGAGATATGGAAACTCAGGTGAGTAGCGGGTAAGGAGTCGGTACGTGAGACGAGACCAGACAGTGAAGTGAAGGGAGTGAGAGTCTTAAGCAATGCAGGTACAGGTGATCAGTACTCGGGAAACTGTGAGCGAGTGGGTGGAGCGTGGTGATCCGGTGACGATGCGTAGGTGTTGGTGGGTGTTGGCTGTGACACATATGATTTATTGAATTATATGATTATAACTTTGTAATTTCCTTTGCTCCCTCTGCTGAAAGTAGAACTAAAAAAAGTAATTGTTTAAGTTATAATTACATTATTAATCAATGTCACTGATAAACTGGTAAAACGTTTCAAAGCATGTCTCCTGTTTCAAAAGATTTGAACACAAATCATTTCAAATCAGTTAAAATGAGCATGTGTGCATTGCAAAACAAAAACATTTAGAGGGTAACACTTACAATAAGGTCTCATTTGTTAACATTATTTAATGTATAAACTTACATTAATAATGATCAATACATTTGTTACAGTATTTATTAATCTTTGTTAATGTTAGTTAATAAAAATCTAGCTGTTCAATGTTTGTTCATGTTTGTTCACAGAGCATTAACTAGTGTTAACAAATACAACATTTGATTTAATAATGTATTATTAAATGTTGAAATTAACATTAACTAAGATTAATAAATGCTGTAGAAGTATTGTGTTAGTTCATGTTAACTAAAGTAGTTAACTAATAAAAGCCTCATTGTAAAGTGTTACCAATTTATAGATATAAAAACCAAGAATAATGCCTAATAAAAGCATAATCATAAGCAGTTCGTTCAATTAACAGGTTATGACGAGCTCTTTCAGTGGGACAGTTAATGACCACTTGATAATGAAAGTTCAAAACTAAAAGGTTGCTGTTTTTAAAGACTTTCGTACTCATTTGTGAACTCACATGTGTCAAAATCCAGCTGTCAGTCACTGATTCCAAAAAGTGCACATGGTAAAGGGTATGTCATTGCAGTCATGAGCATGAAATATTGTTGACAATAGTAACAGCATGACAATAGTAATAGCATCAATTTCTGAAAGAGAATTAATTCAACCAAAGTCAACCAAGTGACAGCTAAAGGGCTTCAACAACCTTTGCACATGTACCAGATATGAAAGAAATAAAGCCAAACTGGTTTGTAATAAGTGAATGTGGTAATGCTGTTTTTGGAGCTGTTTAACCCTCAGGGGTTTTTGGGACCCTGGAGAAGTTTTGACATGCCCTGACATTTGTGCTTTTTTCAGTTGTTCATAAACATATTAATGACAAAAGTGTCATTATACTGTATTCAGCACAAACT
The DNA here is from genome assembly GCF_018812025.1 of Megalobrama amblycephala. Classification (NCBI taxonomy): domain Eukaryota; kingdom Metazoa; phylum Chordata; class Actinopteri; order Cypriniformes; family Xenocyprididae; genus Megalobrama; species Megalobrama amblycephala. The sequence continues at coordinate 15,233,614 of NC_063063.1, read as the reverse complement.
AGGCTACAATAATATGTGAGGAACATGTATGTACATGTTTGTGTTTTTGAAGGAATAACGTTTATGCGTGGTTATTGAAAAAACAAAAAACTTAAGTCACTGAAATAAAGCCAAAAAATATATATTAAATCTTTGTTCACAAGACTTCTGGGTATTTGAGGTTGTAGACTAGAGTTTTTGCTTCAAAATGAGGTAAAAATTATGCTGCCTGCTTGTTCATATAAAACAATAGAGAGATTTAACATCTAAAACATCTTTGGTCAAGAAACACAGTATGCGGTGAGGCGTGAATCCTCATGTATAATGGGTGATTCTCACCTGAGAAGACAAAAGAATCACATAATAATGACCTGAAATGACTTGCATATTAATGAGGCCTTTCAGTCAGGTAGGCTGTGAAAAAAACCCTCTGTGATCATGATTCAAATCTCATCATGGTGTAAATCAAACATACAGAAAAAACAGCAATACTGTGAAATATTATTACAATTTAAAATAATGGTATTCTATTATATTCTTTAAAATATAATGTATTTCTGTGATGCAAAGTGTCTGGACAATTATGTTACCTCTATGGCATTTCATATAGGCTTTTAGATTAAAAGCATGCTCATTTGGAGAAATATTGATGGATTCTCATATGTTTGTCAATTTTCTATACAGAAGAGTAATATTTATTCAGGATTTATTGTCATTACTATGAGTGCTGGATACTGTGTTTTCAATTCATACTTGCAGCCGGAGGGCGCTCTGTACACCTTTAGTCCACAAATGCCAATGCTAAAGAAGAATAGGCAATCCAGGAACTAACCGAACTAACAGAGGCCAGAGATCGCTAACTATGGCTATTCGAAACACTTTTCAAGACAATAAATACACGATTGAGACGATGTATGCATGTATTGACTGAATTTGCGTCTGAATAGCGCTGGCTCTGTGGGCGTGGCCGCATTAGCGGATAATGAGCTGAATCACGGATTTCTGACATGGCTCTCTTTTCATACAGATTACATAAACATAGAATTTTTGTTTTCGATTTGACTTACACGATTTAAAACCTGACATTTCAATGTATTTTTTTAGACATAAGTCTAATTTTTTTGTGATTAGTATTTACTAAGTTACAGTTCATTTTCTGAGAACTATCAGATTGGACTTCCTTCAGAGGGAGACGAGAGATCATGCATCATGTTAGTTTTCTTTATTTTACAAAAAGCACAACATTTTGTTTTTACTCTGAGTGTACACAAATAAAAGAAGACATTCCACAGATTAAAATGGTGTATAACTCTTAATTGTATGTGCAACATTAACAGAGTATTTTGAGTCTCTTTCACACTGGTAAGAAAAAAACCGTGGTGGTATCGCCGGCGATACCCTCAGACCTCAGAGTGTTAATCATTCTCTGTTGAGATATTGATTTTATTTGCAGTTGATTTCATCTTAAGCTGTGTGGCTGTAAGTCAGTTGTAGTTGTTGCGTTTCTGCACATCTCTTTTTTTTTCTGTTCTTGTTGTTCCTCTTATCCTCAGTGATTCTGTTTGTTAACCGAAGGTGTCATCAGTAATGCTCTGTCATCACATGCTGGGGACCAGGAAACTAGCAAACAGTATTCCATGCTGGTCCCAGCATGCAAAACATGGTGACCATGGTGGATTTTTCAGCAGGGGTGTGGTATCTGCTATTAGTGGTGCTAAGCTAATGACTTTGCATGAAGGTATCTAATACCTACAACAAAACTCCACAGCACCAGCCATGAGTCACAGGAGGGGTCGTCCGTCTGTTCTTCCAGCATGCATCACCCTGACAGTCAGAGCCGAGCTTGCATTTGTGGTCCCATTAGTGGTAATTTACAGGCATATTTCATAGGGAACAGAGTAGGATGGATAGCTCATATTAAGGGCTGTGGACGGGAGGCTCGTATGTGTGCGTTAGACTTAGGGGGCTCTTTCCTCATTTGCTTCGGAGGGCACCTACCTCAAGAGACAAGTGCTTCTCAGTGAGTGCTGAAAAGTAATGCTCACAAAGGCTTGCATCGATTAGCTGTACACGCAAAATTGTTCCTCATCTCCAGACTCATTAACATCCCTCTCTTCATTTAAGTGGTGCCATTTGCATGGCAGAGTCCACACTGACATGGCAGTGCCCTTGTATTTGAGTGGGGCGGCTGGCAGACTTAGGTTTTGGATTTTAAAAGCTTATGAACATTTTTCAAAGGGTGCTGTCGGATCATAATGTTAGAGTAGAATTTAACTCTAGAGGTAAATTGACAACTTGGTAGTACTAAGCGAAACAGTTTGTCTGAGAGAGCGATCGTAATGATGGGGTTGGCATTGTTACGTTAAGCCATTCAGTTTACTTCCATTTGTTCATGAAACAGAAGCTCCCAAATCTGCTCATTGCTTTTTTTTTTCTTTTCTTTTTTTTTTAACCTGATGACCATATTGACCAGTATAACCAAACAATATAATCAATCACTCAACCAACTACCAACCCAGGCTCATTGGAAAAACATGCCTATGGCAGTATTTCTGCTTGTTGCTCATTTTGCGACACTTTCAAAGTGAAATGTCCAGTAAGTGGCACTAAGGACCTGTTTCCACCTGGTATTAAAGGATTAGTCCACTTTCAAATAAAATTTGTCCTATGTCATCCAAGATGTTTATGTCTTTCTTTCGTCAGTCGAAAAGAAATTATGGTTTTTGATAAAAACATTCCAGGATTATTCTCCTTATAGTGGACCTTAATGGCCTCCAAACGGTTGAAGGTCAAAATTACAGTTTCAGTGCAGATTCAAAGGGCTTTAAACGATACCAGACGAGGAATAAGGGTCTTATCTAGCATTTTCTACAAAAATACAACTGTATATGCTTTATAAACATAAATGATCGCCTTGTAGGTGCTTCCGCTTTCTGTATTCTTCAAAAAGCTTACGCTGTATGTCCTATGCCTTCCCTATTCAACTTACGGAACGAACGCAGCGCCAGTTTCGTTTTTTTCCGTAAGTAGTTCCGCTTTTACATACCACCTAGATATTATTAACAAAAGCAAGTGTGGCATGAAAACGCATCTGTTGAAGCAACAATGCCATTTTAGTTTGCTTCTACAAGTCTTTGAGCTGTACATCTGTATGTCTTTTATATTTGTATAATTTAATATAGTTAATCAATGTCACATTTTCTCCAAATATCAGCTTGATTACAAATGTGATATTGATTTTAACAGTTAAGAAGTTAATATTTAGTGACTTACATTTTAGACACAATATTGCCTGTTTTCGCTCATTTCGCCAATGAAAATAGTTCCAAACAATGCCACAGGACTGATTTGCGTCTCTTGTCAGCAAACGGTGGTGAATGATCAAATCGTTTGAATGAATGATTCAATGACTCACTCATTAAAATGGTCAAATGCTTTGTTCCTGAATGAATCAGCCATTTGAATGAATTGGTTGAATCTCAATGACTCACTCATTAACACTGACTTGCTGCCACCTATTGGCGGTTTTAATTTCACATTTAAAGTATCTTTTTATTCTTTAAATAATTTAAAAATATCAGTATTCAACATTTAAAACATCAAAACATTATTTATGCATTTGTAACTGCAGTGAAAATGCATTTGTCAGCTCTGAGCTGCATTAAACAGTGTGTAAATGCATTTAAATGGCACTTCAGATGCAGATTCTGTGTTTCCTCTACATTGAAAAGATTAATTTTGTTGATTCTGATTTCATTTGATTGGTAACAGCCCTATTGTCTTATTGTTCTAATTGAATTTATTGATTAAAGGTAAGAATTTGACACAAAAGATGAGGCAATCATTTAATTAGGTTAAAAAATGGCTAAAGGTAAAAATGCCCATAAAAAGGTAAAAATCTATTTTAACTTATTGAAAAAGATAATTTTTCAAGTCACTGCCTCGAACTAACCACTGCACAAAATATGAAGAATATCAAAAACTTTAAGAGTCAGCTGCCCACAGCAGCCCAAAACCTGCCAAGGTACCAACACAATAAACACACTCAGCAAAATATTGTCTAATTATCGTTATCGAGAAAATCCCGGAAAATATCGAGATATCATTTTTTGTCAATATTGCACACCCCTACTCTCTGGTGACTTATGCTGGACTTCTCCAATCATTTAGTCTGCTTAAACTCTGCTCCTTGTAAACTCACTTCCTCCATTCAATCAACAACTGTCCGATAGAAGCAAGACCCCTGCCTAATTTTTTTTTTTTTTTCATTTTTGATAATCTCTTTCAGTCTGATCACATTACAATACAGAAGAAAAGATCTGTCGATGTAAGATCTTACATTTCTGACTTAAACTGTTTAGTTTCAATTTAGATTTTGATTAGATTTTGATCCACCAGGAACTCCAGCACTATCATCACCAGATTTTGAAATGCTGACAGACGTTACAAACTTGGCTTACCTTCCTCACAGTGATTGACTGTCGTTTGGCACTCTCGCCTCTCATTTGCTTAACATTCTGCAATTTTTTTGACACGCTCTTGCCCTACCTCTGTCAAAATCTCAATCCCCCAAGCATGATGCTTATGTCCCATAAAGAATGAATTGGAAGCGCCTAACTTATGCTCCGAGTCAAACCAGTCAACAGCCACATAAATATCACACAAGCTTTTGTACTTTTTGAAAACCTTGATAATTTCACTGCTATCCCAACTGAGCATGTGACACTATGACAAGACTAAGAGTATTTTTGATGAACACTAGTTCATTATTGAAAAGAATGCTTAGTCTAAGAGCAGTATTCATGAGGAAGTGCTGTCTGTACTCAGAGGGGAAAGTGATATGTGTGAGGGTTAGTGTGTATGATGCTATTATGAAGGGTGCTTTATGGGCCTCGGGGGCATAAGGCATTATTACAGAGAGCCACAGCAGAAAGAAAGAGATGCTCACTAAACACTTAACATGAATGATTAATCAAAAAGAAGATTCTCACAAGAGGTCTCAGGGCTTTATTAGTCTTCAGTGACCTCAATAGTCACACTGGATTTGGAAAGAACCTTTCAATGGCTTGAAAACGAGCATGATTACTCCCTTGGCGATGCATAGTATGTTCAGCAAATTCATACAAATTTCAGTTCTAATTATTGTCAGTGTTTAGAAGGAAAAATGCATGCATTTTTTGTGTATCCAGTATAAAGTATCTTTTGTTGAACAGGAAACAAGATTTTTACAATTCCCAAAGAAAGTATCAGTGGTCTTTGGGATTTACAAAAGTCCCTTCTATGTTGCTGTTGTTATGTGGAAAGTTTGAGTGGTTTTTAACATGTTGCTCTGTGGTTGCTGTGGTGTTCTGGTTGGTTGATAGGGCGTTACTTTCAGGTCCATGTTAAAAGATGATTCGAAACAAAGGATTCGTAAAGCTTCGAAGCTTCATGAAGCAGTGTTTTGAAATCACCCATCACTAGATATTGTTGATTAAAGTCGTTATTTTGGTGCACAAAAAGTATTCTCATTGCTTCATAACATTAAGATTGAACCAATGTAGTCACATGAACTGTACCTTTCTGGGCATTTGAAAGTTAACTTGCTCTCAATGCAGGCCTCATGAGCCATCGGATTTGATCAAAAATATCTTAATTTGTGTTTCGAAGATGAACAAAGCTCTTACGGGTGTGGAATGACATGAGGGTGAGTAATGACAGAATTTTCATTTTTGGGTGAACTAACCCTTTAAGTTGCTTTGGATAAAAGCATTTGCCAAATGTTCTTGTTACTCTTAAAGGAATAGTTTACTCCAAAATGAAAATTCTGTCATCACTTACTCTGACATAATCCCAAATGTATATATATATATATATTCCAGTGGAACACAAAAGGACATTCTGAAAATGCCTCAGTGATTTTCTTGTCCATACAGTGAAAGACAATGGGTATGATGTTGATTTGGGGTGTGTTCACACTTGGTTCCTCTTGGTTCTTTTGGTCTGGACCAAATAAGAACAAGATACATTTAGTCCTGGTTCGCTTAGCATTCAAACTGTCTTTTATGCACCGATCCTAAAAGATACAAAACAAAAAACAGCTTTTATGATGCATATTTGTCACGTAACTCACAGAGACGAGAAGGTAAGATCCATGTGCAGCTTTTAATGGGGAAATCCAGAAATGTAATCCACAAACAGGCAAGGTGTCAAAATCCACAGAACAGTCCATACAAAAAACAAGAAAAACACAAAGAAAACCAAAACAGAGAAACCAGTAACATCCATGAAAACACCATAACAAAAGAAGAAACAAACCAGGTATAAATAGACAGACGAAACACAAAACAGCTGGGTGCAATGAACGGGATAATGAGTCCAGGAAGTGGGTTATGGGAATTGAAGTCTAAGTGAGGTGAACAATAGTCCGTGTTGGAGTGCCCTCTGGTGGCTAAATAGGGCACTCCAACTGGTGATCATGACAATATTTTGTGATAGAACTTATCCTTATGGAACATCCAAAACAGTGCTATGTGGGTTAAGTGCGCTTATTGTTTGTGTGTGTATATAGAATATAGTGGTATTTTTGATAGATGCGAATTTAGAGAGAACTTATAAAACGTGTAAAGAGTCAGAACAGCACCAGAATTCCTCTGTTGCACACAAACGAAGATCTGCTTCAAGGAGACGGCAGTTCCAACTCCTGTATTGAACTGTAATGTTGAATGTAGCTCCTATGAGGATAAGAACCAGGTAGGCTTGAGCATTCTGTCCTTTTTAGGTTCACATCTTGTAACATCACATCCTGTTTTTGGTTTGTTTAGATGACTTTGGTCAATGTTACATTCCTATTGGATTCAAATCTTACCAGAGTTCGTTTGGAAGCGATAGGTCTTGGTACGCATTTTTGATGCGCATGTTCGGATAGCAGCATTCACATTCATTCAAATGAACTGCGGTAACAGAGCAATCGCACCATACTTCATTATAATAGAACCAAATCTGCCAAGTGTAAACACCCTTAGACCCCATTTTGCGTACAAATACAGTTGAAAAGCACTTAAAAATGAATTTAAATTTAAAATACTTGAGAAAATTGAGAACATAATCTCTCATGTGAAATAATATTTAGATAAAGGCACCGGTGTTATGTGTGCACTCTTTTAGACAACTTCAAAGGTGCTACATGCTGTCTGTCTCTCGTACCCTCAGGCCTCTGAGAAAGAGCTGTGTTTAGGTGTGTGTGTGTGTGTGTGAATGAGAGGTGGGATTGACAGATGACTCATTGATGCACAGTTTTATGCATGGTTTTCAGTTCACCTCAAGGCTCTTAGCACAGTCATCATTTAAGGTGATTGCTGTGGAAATCACAGAGATGACATGCAGGCCAAGAGATGACAAAAAATAGCAAAAATCATACTGACAGCCCCCTGTCTGAAAGGATCACCTTGAAATTCATTTACAGCCTCTGTATGCCAGTGTTTTTTGGCTTCATGTCGATCTAAACATTTTATGACATAGTAAATACATGATTAAGTAATGAATTTTAAAGGCGATGTGTGTAATTTCTGTGCCATAAAACTGTACAAACAGTAACAAACAGGTAGTCCCTCCTAACTCATCCTATTGTTTAAGCCAGAATTTGACACATGTAGGCCACTCAAACAAATAGCAATGTCCTGAAAGCAGCAAAGAGTCACAGCATTTACACTACTTAGTGGAACTTACCCTGTGAATGGCTTAAATTGGAGGAAAATGAAAACAAAAAAACAACAAACAAACAAACAAAAACAAAAAAAACACAATTTGCATTTAAGCTAAGCTGATTTTGTTCATTAGTATTTTATCCGTCTTACACAAGGGCTGTTTTTAAGTACCCCTCACCCAGAACCTTGCGAGCATGGTGTGTCGACGTGTCTCATGAATGCAGTCATATTTTATCAAAGATTTATCTTAGCCCACAGCAACAGGCAACTTAATCTGCAGAATGAAAATCAGCTATTTAATTTGCAATTCAGGTGATGTCTAATGTTCCATTGCATTTTCAGAAGGGTTATCAGCAGTGTAGCGACCTCAAAGGCTGTGTAGATAAGGGGAGCCTAGGAGCCCAGACTGTTATGCAGTCTTCGGACAATTACCTTCCTAGAAATGTTATACATCTGAGTGTGTGTTTAAATGCATGAAAATGAAACATGTAGTTAATACTGTGCATATAGTACATATTACATATAGTACATATCATTTTCTCATCATACAGTGAGTACGGAAAGTATTCAGACCCCCTTAAATTTTGCTAAAATCATTTAAGTTCATTTTTTTCCTCATTAATGTACACACAGCACCCCATATTGACAGAAAAACACAGAATTATTGACATTTTTGCAGATTTATTAAAAAAAGAAAAACTGAAATATCACATGGTCCTAAGTATTCAGACCCTTTGCTGTGACGCTCATATATTTAATTCAATGCTGTCCATTTCTTCTGATCATCCTTGAGATGGTTCTACACCTTCATTTGAGTCCAGCTGTTTTTGATTATACTGATTCGGACTTGATTAGGAAAGCCACACACCTGTCTATATAAGACCTTACAGCTCACAGTGCATGTCAGAGAAAATGAGAATCATGAGGTCAAAGGAACTGCCTGAAGAGCTCAGAGACAGAATTGTGGCAAAGCACAGATCTGGCCAAGGTTACAAATTTTTTTTTGCTGCACTTAAGGTTCCTAAGAGCACAGTGGCCTCCATAATCCTTAAATGGAAGACGTTTGGGATGACCAGAACCCTTCCTAGAGCTGGCCGAAAACCTTCTCCAGAGTGCTCAGGACCTCAGACTGGGCCGAAGGTTTACCTTCCAACAAGACAATGACCCTAAGCACACAGCTAAAATAACGAAGGAGTGGCTTCACAACAACTCCGTGACTGTTCTTGAATGGCCCAGCCAGAGCCCTGACTTAAACCCAATTGAGCATCTCTGGAGAGACCTAAAAATGGCTGTCCACCAACGTTTACCATCCAACCTGACAGAACTGGAGAGGATCTGCAAGGAGGAATGGCAGAGGATCCCCAAATCCAGGTGTGAAAAACTTGTTGCGTCTTTTCCAAAAAGACTCATGGCTGTATTAGATCAAAAGGGTGCTTCTACTAAATACTGAGCAAAGGGTCTGAATACTTAGGACCATGTGATATTTCAGTTTTTCTTTTTTAATAAAGCTGCAAAAATTTCAACAATTCTGTGTTTTTCTGTCAATATGGGGTGCTGTGTGTACATTAATCAGGAAAAAAAATGAACTTAAATGATTTTAGCAAATGGCTGCAATATAACAAAGAGTCAAAAATTTAAGGGGGTCTGAATACTTTCCGTACCCACTGTATATGTATTGAATGAAATATTACGGATATATATTGAATACCACCCCTTTCTCTATCTCCCTCTATCACTCTTTTTTTTTAAATTTATCGTCTTACATCCCGAGGACACAGCACCTTTTTGTGTCATGTCCTTGCAGGTGGAGGAGGGAGGGTCTGGCCAAGAGCCACGCTGGTCCCCGTAATATCATCCATGATTCATATTTAATGCTTTAAATTACGGCTAACCCACTCCCTCTTTTCCTCCCTCAGTCCTCTATATCTGACAGTGACATATAATGGTACTGATGGGCAGAAGTTACTGTGCATGCTCAGGAAGCTTTGAGAAAAATGAGCTCTGAACTTTCTGATGAGAGTTTTATGGTTTAAAGGATATTATACCATACTTTTTTAAAAATCATAATTTGAGATTTTTTTTTTTTCACAAAAGTTTTGAAGTTTTAAAAGTTTAGGTATGTTTTCAGAGTATTTTAGAGGATGATATTAGTTAGCCTGTATAAAGATACTGAGTTCTTTACTTTAAAATAACTTTAAAGTCACCATGAAATCAAAATGAGCAATTCCTATTTTTTATGGAATACTGAAGTCTTTAATATAAATGATTTATCTGTGCACATCATTATTTTTTTATTCATGTGCCCTAGTTATCCTCAATCAAAATAACAACTCTGATGACGTGTTTACTGGCACAAAGTGTCACTCACATGACATCACAGCAATAGCAAAAACGATCCAACGATCCAAACAATTCCTAATGGACAAAATGAAGTTCTGCCCTACAATTTTTCTTGTCTGAGAAACCGTAGTTGGTCCTCAGTGGCTTTTTTCAGCCGATTGCGACATGTTGAATCGGTGTCGGAGCTTGTTGGTCCGTCAGGCCATCTGATCATTCTGATTGGCTGTTCAGCTACTGCCACCTGCTGGTTCGGAAAGGCATTTCATCTTACACAGGCGCAGAACGGACATGCTACTTGACCGTCGGCTGTTCGAGCGTCTGTTTGGTGAGTCAGGACAACTTTGGACCCAGATGCTGCCGAAGTGAGCCAAGCCTAGCAGTCTGTTTTCGTTGCCACAAGTTCGTCGGCGTTGGCTTGGTATGTTCCTGTCTTTAGATATATGTCACAATAGGGAAGAAAAGACTATTGCAATTTCCGTTTCATGCCGACTTTAACTTTAAAGGCATATTTTACCCAATTTTGTCATCATTTACTCTTTCTCATGTTGTTCAAACCTGTATGACTTTCTTCTGTGTTGGTAACCACAGTTTTGGTAAACATCGACTTCCATTGTATGAAAAAAAAATTCAGGGCCCTATTTTAACGATCTAAGCACATGGGCGCACGGCGCAAGTGCACTTAGGGTGTGTCTGAATCCACTTTTGCTAGTTTAACAACGGGAAAAATGGTCAGCGTGCTCGGCGCATGGTCTAAAAGGGTTGTCCCTATTCTCTTATTATTTGCAAGCGGAAAAACTGAATGCTTCACAGATCTGCTTGTGCGCGTGTGTATAATAAGCAGAGTGTACTCGTGCCTAGAGGCACATATTACTAACGTGCTCTTTAAATAACAAAAAAATATATATATATATTGCACCTTTGACTTTAGACCAGGATTCAGTTGGGCAATGGCAGAGTCTAATTTCAGTTGCCTCAAAATAGCAACACGCCAACAATGCACCTGAACACACCTCATTTTCAGACCAGCACACCCATGGGAGCACAAATGGGCGCAAATGCATTTGCTATTTAAACAACGTGGCGCAGGATGTGAAAACAATAACTGCATTGGGCTGAAACTAGCAAAAAACACTTGCGTCGCACCTGGGGCCACATTGCAACAGGCATATGATAGGGCCCTCAAAATGCTTCATGCGGGTGAGTAAATGATGACAGTTTTAATATTTGGCATTTGGGTGAACTATACCTTTAAATGTTTACGTCTCGGTTACACTTTATTTTAAGGTGATGTAGTTACGTAAGCAACAATGTACGAGAGGCTGTGCTGTATCATGAATAAGTCACGACTGAAGGGCACTGTTGGGCACAACGCGAAAGTGGAGTGCCTGCAACCCCTTCAGCTGTGACTTATTCAAGATACAGCACTAGCCTCGAGTACCTTTTCATGCTTTTATAAAACGGTTACCATACAATACAAATATTAAAGCCAGAAATATTTATCAACGCAACTTTCATGAAGTAAACTTTTTCTAAAAGCCTTCCTTCCACCGGAAAAAATAGTCCCAGACCGTTATTATGACATTAGATGGTGGCAAAGACTTTATGAGTGTGTCAGTCAGTAGCAAAGACTTTTACATGAAAAGACTGAATTGTTTTGAATAACGGAACAAGACGCAACTGACAAATGCTTTGACTAGCACTGTTAGTCATGTGAAAACCCCGTAATTGTTAAAAGGACAAGATAATACATTGGACATTCAAACAGATTTTTTTTATTAGATTACATAGGACTGACCTGAAGGAAAATGCTAAATCTGAATGCAGGTAATAAACTCGCTTACTCGATCTTTTTCTCACAACACTTTTCTACATAATACAGTAAGCTTCAATGAACAAAATCAATTGAGAACATTGCTAAGAATGGTTGCTAAGGGTGTTGTGTAGTGATACAAAGAACCATTGGGTGAAGCGGTCATAGCCGTGTTTTTTATCGTGAATAAAACACAGCTATTGACCAATCAGAATCAAGGACAGGAACTAACCGTTTTATAAATTGTACTTAAAGAAATATTGAGTAATATTAATTAACTACATGTACTTACTATCGCATTAAGGTTAGGGTTAGGGTTTTGCAATGCACCAGAGTTAAAAGGTTTATAATGAATGCAGAGACATATGGAATGTTCTGAAATAACAAGAAATGGAAGCTGACCAGAGCAAGTATTTTTTAGTTTTAGTTTAGATTTAATTATCTCTAGCCTTTGCTCCATCATCACAGTGATTTTCAAATAAGATTGAAAGGGAGGAAGTCACTTTGGTGCTCACTTCATGTGGCTCTTTGAAGGCGTTTGCATTTTTTAACATGTTTTTGAAAAGTAATCTAAAGGGGAGGCCCAGAACTCATTTGGAGTTTTTAGATAGCTACTGTATAAAATATTAGCCCCTGAAGACAGCACCAAGAGCTTCTCAGGAAATTATTATTTCAGCATGTGAGCGAGGTGGAAATGGTAGATGTGTGCATCACACCAACCTTTCCTGACAACACACACGCGCACACACACATGTTGATATTCTCTTCAGTTGCCATTAAGATGATTTCATTTATCTTTTTGCTTTTAGCTTCTGTCCTGACATGTTCTCTCCCCTCAGCCTGGGAGAATCTCCTGCAGCTGTTGCTTTGATATTAGCTTTATGAATTTGCGTGAACCGAATATACCTCGGTAATCTGCCCGAATGCGCTGCTGGCACTGTGCTATCTCCCTCTCTCTCCCTCCCTTGCTTCCTCTATCCTTTCTTCTCTCTCTTTCTCCCTTCATCTCCAAACATTAATCCTTCCATCAAAGTCTTGAATGTGCTCTTTTGGTCTCTGCCTGTGTTCATTAATGAAATGAACACGGGGTGACAAGCCACTGATGGGACGAAGACCCTCCCCAACCCCACTCCTACTGTTTCTCATTTGATTGAATGTCGTGTTCTTCTGAATGTCACACACAGACCAGAGTGCACTCTTACCTCAGGTAAACCGCAAAAATGAGTCTTGAAGCTTAAGGTTGTGCTCTTGGCCTGACATTCTCCTCTCTTTGCAGGCATTAGGCTGGAAAACTGCAGTGCATCATTGATCTTATTGTGAAATCCTTCTTCGGCATGACTTTATGAGGAACACTTTCCCACAAGCTGTTAGATTAGGAGGTTAATTTTGATTCAGAAATCAAGAAATCTATTCTGTGCATCAGACATTGTGAATTTTTGGTTTGTGAATTCGTTTCACTTACGAAAAAAATGTTCATTTATATTACTGATTTATAATTTCAGCTATGCCATTTATCACAGCAGGAGTGTTTTCAATTGGTGGCCAGTTGAACGGTTACAACACAGTGTTTTTTACAAGTGAATTTTATCTATATACAGTTATTAGGACAGATAATGATGCATAGACATATATAGCAAACTGCTAGACATATAATGGCATTTTTCTCCTTGGAGATTAGGATCTATTTAGAAACCAGAAACATCACAAGCTGGGTTTGATGTTAGAAGGTATTCACTGTAGTTCGTACCACAGAATTATTTGTAAATTAAAAACATTTTTTTATTATTATTAGTATGTCGGATGGGCAAAATAAAGTGGCTTAGTTGGCTGCATGAGCTCTGTTGATTATAATGGAAGTGATCAATATGAGCTGTATCCAGAATTGCTCCCTATTCCATACATAGTGCACTTATAGTGGAATTCACTAAACACTAAAGGTTCTTTATTGGCATCAATGGTTTCATGAAAACCAAAATCAAAAATGGTTCTTCTATGGAATTGTTGCGAATCTACCCTTATCTACCCTTTTAATAGTGTGTAGGGAATAGTGAATGTGGGTACAAGTTAGTTATTTGTGTCACAGTGTTAGTGTGAGAGTGTAGTAAAACTTTTTTTTTTTTTTTTTTTTTGGATTAGAACACAGGCTTGGCAACAATTGCATTTACAGGCCTGACCTTGAAAGAATGTATCAAAACATTAAAGGGATAGTTCACCCAAAAATTATCTTATGATTTACTCACCCTCAAGCCAGGTGTATATGACTATCTTCTTTCAGACGAACACAATCAGAGATATATTTAAAAAATATCCTTAGTCCTCCAAGGTTTATAATGGTTGTGAATGGGAACCCCCCAAAAAAATGCATCCATCCATTAAAAAAAAAAAAAATCCATACAACTCCAGAGGGTTAATAAAGGCCTTATGAAGCGAATCGATGCGTTTTTGTAAGAAAAATATCCATATTTAAAACTTTATAAATTCAAATAAATAGCTTCCGGCATTTTATTTTATTTTATTTTATTTTATTTCAAAAATATCTGATAAATGTGGCCTACAGCAATAAATATACTGTAGTTTTTGTTTAACTTTACAAATAAGTATATTGTTTTTTGGTCAACTTTCTAGTGTTTTATACATTGTGGCTCTGAAATGGCCCCATGCTGGCCTAGGGACCCTGGCCATCCAGAACCCCTGCTACAAATCTAACATATGACGTATAATTCAAGCAGTTCCTGACCTAATAAGCTTTAAAGCAAACACATCCAGGTGCTTTTCTAAGAGAAACCCACAGAGACATGCTTTATATACACCTCAGAGTGTTTTTCTGCCGTCGGATCAGAGGTGTCACAGTGTGACCCGAGGGGAAGTGGAAAGATGAAGAGCTGACAGCCTGACTCTGCTTTGACCTTACCCCAGCTTCCTTTATTGTGTGCTGGTTGCCATGAGAACAGTAAAGCATCACATGCTTTCTTCATTTAGTAACTGTGCAGGGGGTGATCACTTCCACAACAATCTGAAATAAAAGTGTCAGAGGAGAGGTTTTTTTAATGCTTACATATTTCTGGCATACGAAAAATATTATAATTCCAACATAGTTGTTCCAATAAGTCATGAATCACTTTTATTACGGTTGATTCTTCAATTAGAAAAAACGTTTTTTGTCCCCTATAATAATTTTAATTGAGAAAAAACTTGATGTGTGTGTTTGGGGTCGTTATCATGTTGGAATACTGCCCTGCGGCCCAGTCTCCGAAGGGAGGGGATCATGCTCTGCTTCAGTATGTCACAGTACATGTTGGCATTCATGGTTCCCTCAATGAACTGTAGCTCCCCAGTGCCGACAGCACTCATGCAGCCCCAGACCATGACACTCCCACCACCATGCTTGACTGTAGGCAAGACACACTTGTCTTTGTACTCCTCACCTGGTTGCTACCACATACGCTTGACACCATCTGAACCAAATAAGTTTATCTTGGTCTCATCAGACCACAGGACATGGTTCCAGTAATCCAGGTCCTTAGTCTGCTTGTCTTCAGCAAACTGTTTGTGGGCTTTCTTGTGCATCATCTTTAGAAGAGGCTTCCTTCTGGGACGACAACCATGCAGACCAATTCGATGCAGTGTGTGGCGTATGGTCTGAGCACTGACAGGCTGACCCCCCACCCAGCAATGCTGGCAGCACTCATAAGTCTATTTCCCAAACACAACCTCTGGATATGACACTGAGCACGTGCACTCAACTTCTTTGGTCGACCATGGCGAGGCCTGTTCTGAGTGGAACCTGTCCTGTTAAACCACTTTGTGGTCTTGGCCACTGTGCTGCAGCTCAGTTTCATGCTCTTGGCAATCTTTTTATAGCCTATGCCATATTTATGTAGAGCAACAATTCTTTTTTTCAGATCCTCAGAGAGTTCTTTGCCATGAGGTGCCATGTTGAACTTCCAGTGACCAGTATGAGAGAGTGAGAGCGATAACACCAAATTTAACACAACTGCTCCCCATTCATGCCTGAGACCTTGTAACACTAACGCGTCACATGACACCTTGGAGAGAAAATGGCTAATTGGGCCCAATTTGGACATTTTCACTTAGGGGTGTACTCACTTTTGTGGCCAGTGGTTTAGACATTAATGGAGTTATTTTGAGGGGACAGCAAATTTACACTGTTATACAAGCTGTACACTCACTACTTTACATTGTAGCAAAGTGTCATTTCTTCAGTGTCGTCACATGAAAAGATATAATAAAATATTTACAAAAATGTGAGGGGTGTACTCACTTCTGTGAGATACTGTATATAACAACTATGTGTATCTGGTGTTTTAACATGCTTTAAGACAAACCATGTGCAAAATCATAAATCAACACCACTGCTGAGTATTTTAAAACTGCAGTAAACCAAAGACAGTCTCAAACCCCTGTTTGAAATCGCTGGTGTTTCTGAAACTACCTTGTAACCAATCACGTCAATGTGCCGGCGGGCTTTAGTCTCAAAAGAAGGTTATCTCGGTATATTTTTCTGTTGATATGAAAAATCGTGTAGATTTAGCAAGATGGCAGGTGTAAGATGCATATTACAATGTTATGATGAATTATATGCCTTTCTCCACTGACATTCTGAGTTGTTCAAAGCATTTGTAAGGATATTGATTGTTAGAAGGCAGCTGTCTGACTTGTAATGTGAACATGGTTTGTGTAACATCAGCAACACATTATTAGCTGTTATGTGTCTGACGTTGTAAAAAGCAATATTATTGCGCAGCGTTTACAGTAAGTTGACCGAGTGGATGTCCTCTGAGTTCGTGCGAGTGAGTGGAGGCGGGGCTAATTGTCATATTCATAGATCCGTGTATATTAAACGAGGCAAGGGTGTTGAGTTACATTCGAACTATTTTAAGGCATTTCACAGAAAAAAAACATTTAAATATGTATTTTGATGAGTTTTAAGGGATACAGTTTATCTTTAAAAATATTTTAAAAGGTTTTTGTGTATTTTGCATTTAACCCATAAGCTTTTCTGTCATCTGAAAGAAAAAAAGAAAAACCCTACAAACATTTACGCCTTGCTTTTTGTGATCAAATTTGACCGGCTTTAGGAAATTGTTGTAACATGATTCTGACCTGGCATGAAGTCATGTTATTTTTCTTTTCTCAGCAGATGGCAGCAATTCAGGCCAAATACATGATAAATTATTGCATTTTCCTTTGTTTCAATTCAAAGATTTTTACTGCATAGTTTCAGAAGATTACATATTTTCTTATACAAATGAGGGTGAAATATACACATAAATAACATATAAAAGATGTAAAGTCCAGATTGTAAAGATGTAAGATGTAAAGTACATCAGGGAAGTGTTACTTCAAGATTTCAAGACAAAAGTAATGCTAATTGAAGAAACTATGACAAAACAATAAATGGAGTTATTGTTGAAGCTACATATAATACAAGTCATGTGTTGTATTTTATTCCAGTTCCATTAATAGTTGAAGTTCAGTTGCAGTTTAGCTCTATATAGGATTGAGTGTTTCACATTGATGTACTGTTATTTAGCCCTCATACTGTTCCAGAGCAGCCAATCAACCTGGTAATGCGAAGACTGCTATCTGATCTCTGCGTCTCCTTCTCTCATGCTTTCAATTTTTATTTCAATTTAGTCTGAATTATTGGCGTGACAAAACCTTCAATTTGTACTGACAAAGACATAGCTGCGGAAAATGAGAAATGGTGTGATGTAAAAAAAAACAATAATACAAAATTAAAAAATGAAATATCAGTAGTGCTAAATAGTCAAAGTAACAGGTTAGAGAGGAATGAACAGAACAGATCAGAAAGCATGGAGAGGGAATGGACTGAGAGACAGATGAAAAAGAGGAAGTAATGAATGCAAGCAGAGAAAGTTTTATTCCTGGAGGGATGGGGTGGGGTGGAGGGTACATATGTTCTTCATTTAGCGGGATGAGTGAGAGAGAGAGAGAGAGAGAATGAAAAAGGGTGAGACAAAGCATTGAACACTGGCTGTCTTTGATTTGAGCGAATGCACTTTAAGCTCAGGGATATCGCAGCCTTGATCCTGGAGATGATTCAAGCTACATTTAGGACGGTGCTGGATTACCGTTATGTGAAGCGTCAGTGGCATGTGTTTATGATACAATGCTTATTGTACAGGTTGTGATCAATGATGGCGTTGAGTAACTAAGGGAAATTTTGGGCCTGGTCTTGAACTTGAAACCATCCAAACTGAAATCGGTCATGACAATCAGAGAGACCTCAAACTATCACATATTAGGTTTCAACAGCATGTTTGTTCTGGTTTTGATAACAAACAGAACATCTCCGTGAAGTGTTTAACCACGAATTCTCATCTCAGCCTCTTGAGATGAGTCCCTCTGGAATCCCACATCTATCTGCAAGACTTCTTTGCCAAAAGATAAACAAATAATCTCTCTTTCTCTCTCTGTCTTTTATATTTTCATCCAGCTTATTTATTGTGTTCCTTTGTCTTTCTTTAGTGCATATATTTGGTCTTAAGTCTCCTTTTCTCTTGGCAGCCATTTTCTTCTGTTGGATATTGTTTTGCATTCATCTTTGTTGAGTTGAATTATTATGAAGCTGGAGCCAAGTAGATTTCGGTAAATATTCTTCCAGCCCCCCATCACTTCTTTTTGCTTTTTTCTGTTCCGCCATTCTTCAGTAGCGGTATAGGGGTGCTTTCATTGCCCTGGTCAGTTGAGGGTTTGGCCTGGCTAACCGCAGACCTTTTTATCTCCATTTGCCTCCCTGCAGACTCCAGCTATGTCTTATTGATTCGTTGCAGTCCAATTTGTTTCACGAGGATGGTCTAAGGACTCTTCCTCAACTCCATGAACTGATGAAATAAAAGTCTACTTATGTGTACTTAAAGAGAGTATACACTTTTTAATAATGACTTTCTTTACACACTTAAAGGGTAGTTCACCTAAAAATTAAAATTATCCCATGATTTACTCACGCTCAAGCCATCCATATATATGACTATCTTCTTTCAGACAAACACAATCGGAGATATATTTAAAAATATCGTTAGTCCTCCAAGGTTTATAATGGTTGTGAATGGCAGGTCAAATTTTAAAGACAAAAAAATGCATCCATCCATAAAAAAATGAATCCATAGGGGGGATAATAAACACCGTCTGAAGCGAATTGATGCATTTGTGTAAAACAAATATCCTTATTTAAAACTGTATAAAGTAAAATAACGAGCCTCCAGCGGATGATCGTACACAGCATGCGCAAGTCGATTTGCGCCAAATGAGTAACCTGTGACGCGATGTATGATGCAGGATGTAGAAGTATTGTAAATTTAGATGCCGCTCGTGGTTCAAACAAATAGGGCTGTACAACAAACTCAAGCTCCTCTTCTCTTATATCAAAACCCTCTGACATTTCTCTGTAAAATTTCTCATTTTAGACTTCTAATTCGAGACCGGTGTTTTGTTTTGCTCTCTCCTCTGCGCCTCCGCGTTCGTCATTGCGTCCGGGTCAGAGGTTGCTCTTCTGCCCAAATTGACTATGTATGGTCGTCCACCGGAAGCTAGTTATTTGAATTTATAAAGTTTTAAATAAGGATATTTGTTTTACACAAATGCATCGATTCGCTTCAGAAGGCCTTTATTAACCCCCTGGAGTCTTTTGTCTTCAAAATTTGACCAGTCATCCATAACCATTATAAACCTTGGAGGACTAAAGGATATTTTTTAAATATATCTCCGATTGTGTTCGTCTGAAATAAGATAGTCATATATACCTGGCTTGAATTAAATTATGGGATAATTTTCATTTTTGGGTGAACTATCCCTTTAAGTATACTTTGAAAAAAGTGCATTTTAGGGGTGTATCGATTCAGTACACAGGAGTCATGGTTCGGTACGTACCTCGGATTTGGGGTCACAGTTCGGTCCGATTTCGGTACAATAGAAAAAATGTACACACGGTCCAATTCTCACTATTAACTATCTAACTATGACTTTTGCCTCAATAAACCCTTAATTAATGCTTATTAATAGTGAGTTAGTTGTTAAGTTTAGGTATTGGGTAGGATTATGGGATGTAGAATAAGGTCATGCAGAATAAGGCATTAATATCAGCTTTATAAGTACTAATAAACAGCCAAAACCTTAGTAATATGCATGCTAATAAGCAACTAAATCAATAGTGAAAATTGGACCCTAAACTAAAGTGTTACTGGACAAAGGAACAAATCCACAATGCTATGTTTCTTTACATTTTTTTTTAACAGATAGTTGTGCAAATTTGTTCCACCTAGCAGCATTTAGTCCCCTAGTTGGTACAGTACAGCCTCCTACTAAGGAGTGAACAGAATGCACTCTAGCATAGGGCCTATTTTTTTTTTTTAGGTATTTGGCCACAATCAGCAACAAAACTGAAAAGCATCTTGTGTTATAAAAGTACAAAACAAATAGAATAATGAAAAATAAAACTTGTCCTATACTTTTGCGTTCACTCAGTTTCTCACTCAACTGTGCGCGAGACTTTCAGGGTGTTCTCCTTTGTCCATGAGCACAGAAAGACACATTCGACATGTGTGCACTATCTAGTGGATTTTGTTTTCAAGCGCTCAAGTCATTCGCGTATGTATGCGCTGTTCTTCTTCTGCTCTTTTTCCTGTTGTGGCGGTTAGCAAACACCGTTGTATTATCGCACATGCCCCCTTCTGGATTGGAGTGTGGATCGCCTGTGACTGACTGTATTCGTCGTCTAACTGCATGAACCGAACTGTGACCCCTAGCATTTTGTAATAATGGTAAATTAAATGTTTTACATTTTAAATCATTGTGTTTAATTTATTAATTCTTTAAAAAAAGCTAATTTATTTTGAAATGTTGACTAGCATTCTAAAGCACATGTATAGTACTTGATTATAATTTTAACTGCAATGTGTTATTCATTATTACATTTAAAGGTTATACATTTTAAATGTAGGGTACTAAATTGCAACTTCATCATTACAAATGTGTACTAATGTATTTAAATACATGACAAATTTCAACGAACTTCTGCGGGTCACCAGAACCTATAATAATATTACGAATAGAAAACATTCGTTTTACCAGTAAGTGTTCTGATGAAGAAAATGTGACTCTCTGACGTCCAGTCTACATTCGGTGTAATACATTTACTGTGTTGTTTATGTAAAGTGCTGCACTGCTGATGAAAGTGGAGATGGTACTGAACACATAAGCACATCCATTAATGTAACCCCATACTGACCTCTTGCCTCCGACATGTGGCTCTTTCCAGGAAAAACACACACATTTCATTTTATCAGCTTAAACTTGTACCAAAACGTCATCTGTTAGACTTAGCAAATGCGCTGCGAATGATAGTCTCTGATAAAGTCTGGTCTGCAGACTCCCCCAAATGCATTCAGTCACTGCTTGATCACTACATATATAATATTTAGGAGAATCTGTCCAACTTCATTGCTGTTGTAACCTAAAATAGTCCTGCAGCAGAGAGTGTGCACTATATTCTTTCCAGGTACAACTGTCTATTCTATGGCTACACTCAGAAGATAAAATATTGTTTTTAGTTTGTTTTACGGCTACATAAGGTTACGTTCATACACAGTGTGGTTATAAAGTTTCACCTCAGTGGGAGTTTTCATTAGCCCATTTATTAGCCTCATAAGCTGCCATTTTTATACCATCTATTTTTGTATGTTTAGATATATGCTGTTCTTTATGGACATAAATGTAAATGTGTTTAAACATACACATCTTTAAACATAAAAATTTTATCATTTTTTCACTTTGTACATTTTTATATAGTTTGGGGTCTTTAAAGGGATAGTTCACCCAAAAATGAAAATTTTATGTTTATCTGCTTACCCCCAGCGCATCCAAGATGTAGGTGACATTTTTTCTTCAGTAGAACACAAATGATGATTTTTAACTCCAACCGCTGCCGTCTGTCAGTCAAATAATTGCAGTAGATGGGAACTTCATCTATAAGAGTAAATATAGCTTGCTTAGACAAATCCAAATTAAACCCTGCGGCTCGTGACGACACATTAATGTCCTAAGACACGAAACGATCGGTTTGTGTGAGAAACCGAACAGTATTTATATCATTTTTTACCTCTAAAACATTGATGTCTTAGGACATCAATGTGTCGTCACGAGCCACAGGGTTTAATTTGGATTTGTCTAAGCAAGCTTTATTTACTCTTATAGATGAAGTTCCCATCTACTGCCATTATACGACTGACAGATGGCAGCGGTTGGAGTTAAAAATCATCATTTGTGTTCTACTGAAGAAACAAAGTCACCTACATCTTGGATGCACTGGGGGTAAGCAGATAAACATCAAATTTTCATTTTTGGGTGAACTATCCCTTTAAGTTTATTTTATTAAATTAAAATTCTTTTTAACTTTCTATTCATCAAAGTAAAAAATGTTTCATGGTTAAAATTGTAATAATATCAGAATATTACTTTTTACTGTATTTTTAATCAAATAAATGCAGACTTCTTTCAGTTTTAGATAATCTTACTGACCCTAAACATTTGAACGGTTGTGTAGGATATATAATATCTGCTCAGATAATAATCACATAACAGAATGAATAAACCCGGTATCATGTCAAAATAGGTAAATGCTTTAAATATATGTGACGCTATATTGGACATATTCATATACACTGCCCAGCCAAAAAAAAAAAAAAAAAAGCAAGAGGTGCATCATTTTCTGGTCAAGATCTTGTATTAACAATGCAAGAGGTGAGCACTCTGTAAAGTCTTCTCCAGCACATCCCAAAAACTTACACTGAGGTTAAGGTCAGTGCCAATTCATATGTGAAAATTATTCTTCATGCTCCCTCCCAACAATTCTTTCACAATTTGAGCCTGATGAATGATAC
This sequence comes from Megalobrama amblycephala, assembly GCF_018812025.1. NCBI lineage: Eukaryota > Metazoa > Chordata > Actinopteri > Cypriniformes > Xenocyprididae > Megalobrama > Megalobrama amblycephala. Next base: position 15,210,878 of record NC_063063.1, on the reverse strand, counting down.
ATCTTAATACATGAAAAGCTACACACTCCATCTTTTAGGGTTAAAAGAACCGTTGCCAAACATATAACATGCTAGAAAAATAATAATCACTGTAATAATGAATCATCCATAGACTCTTTAAGTATTTGCCTATTTTCCTAACAGTGACTTTTTTTTTTTTTTTTTGGCTGGGCAGTGTATTATCATTGTAATTAATCATTATAAAACAGTCTATTAATTTCTTTACTTCAATACTATATGTACATAAAAGTATTTGTACATCTCTAAAGTTGGTTGTGCTTAAAATGCTTATGTTTTCGGGTGCTGTCAGTATGTTAGTAATGTACATTTCAGTGTCTATGCAAACATGTTGAAATGTATGTGTGCTAAAACCACTAACATATGAATGCTTTTACTAATGCATTGAAATGTATGAAGCTTGACTCGAGGAGCCAGGGGTGTCACACAAGCATGGGAAAAATCAGCCAAACTTAATCTTGAGGAATCTTTCTGGTATTATTTTTCTCTGTTCCTTTATTTGTTTTTGTTTAAATGCACATTTGTTCACATTGTTTTCAACACTCTCTGTTGATATATTGTAGAAAACATTCAAGCTGCAATCATGTTTCATTTCCTCTGTAATCTCACCAATGTGAAAGTAAGATTTGTTCCTTCAGTTTTCTAATCACTCAATTTACTTAATCTTTTTAAACTCTCTGTAATTGCCTGGAATCAGATTTCTTGATTACTGGATACCATATTTTCTTATTGAATTGGGTTTGAGAAAATATATACACAACTATTGAAATGTCATTCCACAACAACATCTGTACTTCATTAAAATCAATAGGAAAGACTAAAGAAGAAATACTATACAGCAAATCAAAAAGATGACAATATACAGCTGTTAATCACTTTTAATTAACTCTATGACAGAGACCATAATTGCATTCCAAACGATCAGTTTCCCTTTTTGTCCATGTTGAAGTTGTCAGCCTCTTTGAATAAACCATGAAACAGTCAATGATCATCTGTTTATGTACACTAGGCCCTTAAATTAGAATATTGTTGTCACACGTGAGCTGCTGTAATGAGATTATGCCCTGTGACTGAGGGCACTGTGCCGGTCAAAAGCGTGTGTCGAGTTACACACAACATGCACTGCTTAATTGGGTTACCTGCTGTCACTTGATAAGGGAGCGCTCTGAACTCCTCTACATGAGGAACATGACGTCCTGTTGTTTATCTCATTTCTAGTGGACTGAATGGAATAGCTGGGTGCACACTGTGTGATTTTGACTTCAATTTTAGCCTTTGGGTTTGTGCTGTATTTCAATTTCATGTGTCAATTGGGGTCTCACAATGTGACATGGATGACCAGCCAGTCAACTGCATTGACCGTGACCAAAGTCTTAAGATGTATATCAAACAGTCTGGCACAAAATAAAGTTTGTGACGCACGGTCTGCCTTTTCTTTCTCACTGTGATAACACAGTGTGATAAGTAACAACCGTGAAGGACATAGTTTTGCTTTTTAGAGCACTGAATGTGTATTGTACTTCAAATCTTAAATGTATATTTTTAAAACACTTACAGATTTAGGTGCACTTTGTAACATTACAAACCTCGTTTGTATGTTAGTTATTACATAATAACAAATGTGTAATTACAAGTATATTTACAGTAAATACATAACATACACGTTTTAACACAAATTACATGAAAGTGTATTTCAGTCTACCAAAAAATGCTTGACACTACATTCAGCAGTACACTTTAACCATGTGAAAGAAAATAAGAGCAATTATGAAATTACATATAAAGTTAGTTAAAAAGGCACTCCCTGCGTTCCAATGTCCATACTATCCATCCTAAATAGTATGTGAGATTAAAATAAGTGTGTCCCAAAGCATAGTATGTTGAAAAGAGTATGCCAAAAGTCCCCGGATGGTCTACTATTTCCGGTAGATTTTCGAAGTGTGGATCCGTGCACACTATAAAGGCTAATATTGCCCATAACCCATTGCGCGTTGGACGAGGATTCAGTTCAGAACTACAAACACGAGTAAAAAGTGTTAAAAAAACTACAAAACATGGCGGATACGCGCGATCGACGCTGAGAGGTTTGAGTGACTAATAATCAGTTCAACCTGATAGAAAATATATATTTAATGTTATCCGTGTTATTTTTCATCTGCAAATACCAATGTGGACTTTTATAAAGATCCGAATGGCCATTAACTTTTAAATGCATCATTATGCATTAATATGAGGAGAGTTCTCCACATGAAAGACTCGCGACTGCATATCAACATGCTGCATTTCTCTCCGATACGGTAGGAAATTAAGTAAATGAAATGTGGAGGATGTAAGATGATTGACAGGCCAGTTTACGGTGACAGGATGCGACAGAGAGAAAAGACGCGATTGTATGACGTGTTAGTATGTCCCAAAGCTTGTCTACTCTTTTGCTACACACTCAAAAGTAAGTACTTTTTGTTCACAGAAAGAGTACATACTTTTAGGGCGTAGTATAAGTAGGCGAATTGGGACGCAGCAACTCTGAAGTTCATTTAATTGCATTTAAAGGGTTAGTTCTCCCAAAAATGAAAATTATGTCATTAATGACTCACCCTTATGTCGTTCCAAACCCGTAAGACCTCCGTTCATCTTCAGAACACAGTTTAAGATATGTTAGATTTAGTCCGAGAGCTTTCTGTCCCTCCATTGAAAATGTATGTACGGTATACTGTCCATGTCCAGAAAGGTAATAAAAACATCATCAAAGTAGTCCATGTGACATCAGTGGGTTAGTTAGAAGTTTTTGAAGTATCGAAAATACATACATTTAACCCTTAAATGCATGACTGTTTCGCCAATCATTCTTACATATTCGGGTCTTTATCGACCCGGATCTATATCTAACACGGAAGGATCTCTACCTGTCGAGATAATATAAAACTCCTCTGATATTAGAGTAACAATTACAGAAGAATAAAATAAATCGTATTTTGTTACCTTTTGGAGCTTGAAAGGGCTCCGTTTGAGCAGATGTTTTATGCCATCATCACTGTCCTCGTCAGAACTCATTTCCCAGTAAATTCAGCAAATAATGGGCTAGTTTTATGTTTGAGGTCACGAACATGAGCCCATTCGCGATCTCAAACGTATTCTCAAAACTATATAATTTTCAACATCTTCAAAATCAATATTTCGATCACTAACAGCTTCATCAGATTCATCCTGTAACAGTTACAGTCATATTTGATTGCGTTTAGTACTTGCTCTGCAGTAAATCGCTGAGCCATTTCATGATTTTCTTATTATTTCGTTTTCTGTCTGAATGAGTTGTCACTTCAGCATTGTGTTTCAGACATTGCCACCTTGTGAAATAAAGGTGAATTGCACTTATTCCATCATCTAAGATTCAATTATTGTTGTGGAGAAAAAATATAGGTACACTCATACACACCTCGGGTCGTTTGCGACCCTATACAATTTTTACAAAAAATGAATACAAAAATAGGCATTCTTTTATAATTTTATGATTTTTTTCTTGTAATATTCTTTATAATGAATTAATTGAGGAATACCAAGAAGGTTGATGTCTAACTTTAAAAAAATAAATGAGGAGGAGGGTAGTGATTGACGTCCCGGGTCACTAAAGACCCGAGGTATGCATTTAATGACATAATTTTCATTTTTGGGTGAACTAACCCTTTAATATAAAATGAAATTATAATACATTTCATTTAATTGCAATTAACATGCAATTAAAGGTATAATATGTAGGTTTTCGCCTCTAGATGTTGCTTATTTAAAACAAAGGTGTAGCTTGATGACGCTTTAATTTCACGGAATCATGAAAGGTGTTGGTGGAAAGAATCGGGCAGAAATGGCTGAGATAATATATTAAATATTTATTAACTGTAGTATAAAGCAAGGTGTGGCTGAATGCCGTTGGAGCTGAACAAGGCCGCTGGAGTGATTGCTAATGACAGACAAGCGCAGTGAGCAGTGGAGATTTTATTATGTTGCAGACAAGCACTTCCGCTTATTCCAGTCATGTGTATGTGGAGTAACGCAGTGCTGTTTTCTCCTATTAGATACATTTGTGTGTTAAAAGTTGTTATAATGCTACTCTGTTTGTCCGCTCTGCGGCTACTATGAGACACTTGTTGTAGATTGATATTAGGGATGGTAAAACATGATCAAGAAAACGAGATTTAAACAATAAGACTTAGGGCCCTACGCCTGGCACAATGTGACGCCATGCACAATGCTAGTGTTTTTTGATAGTTTCAGCCTGACGCAGTAATCATTTTCATATCAAACGCCACGTTGTTTAAATAGCAAATGCACTCACGTCCATCTGTTCACCCATGGGGGTGCTGGTCTAAAAACGAGATGTGTTCAGGCCCATTGTTGGCGCATTGCTATTTTGAGGCAACTGAAAATTACTGCGCCATTGACCAACAAAAACCTGGTCTAAAGTCAATGTATTTTTTTTTTTATTATTTAAAGGGCGTGTTAGGAATATGTGCCTATAGGCAGGTTAAACTAGCAAAAGTGGATCAGACACACCCTAAGTGCATCTGCGCCATGTGCTTTAGACCATACACTTAGTTCGTTTAAATAGGGCCCTTACTGTGTTGAGCTATATAACAATGATTCAGTTTCTGATGGTGAATATATACAAACAATTGCTCACCTGTCTATCAAAACACATAATATATTAAAGCGTCTTTGGTGTTTCCATGGTTTCTACAAAATAAAACCGGAAATCGAGGGTAATGCAGGTATGATGTCATTGATAGGCTAAAATTGCTTATTTCTCTGGATTCAAACATTCTTTGAAACATATTGTAAGTACACAAGTCAACAAAATATATAACATTGTTCTAGTGGTTTTTGGATATTTTAATCCAGAAATCTTACATATTGTGCCTTTAAGTGGCCAAAAATATTAAATTCACTTGACACCTATTCTATATCACTATTTTCTTTTAAAGTATATTATTTTGGTAATGAGTACTGGTTTTAAAAGTACAGTACAGTCCAAAAGTTTGGAACCACTAAGATTTTTAATGTTTTTAAAAGAAGTTTCGTCTGCTCACCAAGGCTACATTTATTTAATTAAAAATACAGTAAAAACAGTAATATTGTGAAATATTATTACAATTTAAAATAACTGTTTTCTATTTGAATATATTTCACAAAGTAATTTATTCCTGTGATGGCAAAGCTGAATTTTCAGCATCATTACTCCAGTCTTCAGTGTCACATGATCCTTCAGAAATCATTCTAATATGCTGATTTGCTGCTCAATAAACATTTATGATTATTTTCAATGTTGAAAACAGTTGTGTACTTTTTTTTTCAGGATTCCTTGATGAATAGAAAGTTCAAAAGAACAGCATTTATCTGAAATACAAAGCTTCTGTAGCATTATACACTACCGTTCAAAAGTTTGGGGTCAGTAAGAATTTTTATTTTTATTTTTTTGAAAAGAAATTAAAGAAATTAATACTTTTATTCAGCAAGGATGCATTAAATCAATCAAAAGTGGCAGTAAAGATATTTATAATGTTACAAAAGATTAGATTTCAGATAAACACTGTTCTTTTGAACTTTCTATTCATCAAATAATCCTGAAAAAAAAATATTGTACACAAATATTTTGTACAATTGTACACATTAAATGTTTCTTGAGCAGCAGATCAGCATATTAGAATGATTTCTGAAGGATCATGTGACACTGAAGACTGGAGTAATGATGCTGAAAATTCAGCTTTGCCATCACAGGAATAAATTACTTTGTGAAATATATTCAAATAGAAAACAGTTATTTTAAATTGTAATAATATTTCACAATATTACTGTTTTTACTGTATTTTTAATTAAATAAATGTAGCCTTGGTGAGCAGACGAAACTTCTTTTAAAAACATTAAAAATCTTAGTGGTTCCAAACTTTTGGACTGTATTGTATGCTAAACATATACTTTTTCACAAGGGCTGTTCAGTTGATAACTGTAGAAGTATTTACAGAAGTTGCAAAGAAAGTAGCATATTAGTCCTCATTTAAAAAGTTTGCATAAATTTCTTTGTATAGATAGATAGTTAAACAAAAACCAAAAGATACAAAAGAGTCTTTGTTGCAGGCAGCCATTTGTGCAGTGCCAGTCTGGGGGAAAAAGTCCTCTATTTTATTTAAAGTTTTAAATGACTGTATTTGAATGAATGTTTTGTGCTAGTTTGGACTGTAAGAGCTGGCGTAGTTCTCGTCTTCACTCTCTTTTCTCCATATGGTAACTTGTTAACACTCCTCTGTGTATGTCATGATCTGACACGCATGGAACTTTTCCCAAAACATAATCAGTGCAGCTAAATGAGCAAGGTTCCTGTCTTAATTGGTTTAGACACACAAGATGTTCATTTTTGTGCAGCACAGTCATGAACTTGTATAAAAAGAGAGATGATAGACGCGTCTTAGAATAGCTTTACTCTGTTCTTTGTTCTGTCTGGAGCAAAACATCCCCAAGTCATAGATTTTGAAGTTTGAACCATGCTTAAAGGTGGTCGAATTGGTCCCTGGGAGCCAGAAGACACCTCAGTGGCATTTTCTTCATGTCTGGTTGCCATGTTTTTGGCACATGTTTCTGTGTGGAGGGCAGTGCAAGTGTAAATTAGGTGGAGGTGCAGGATTAGCTGTTGGCTAATCAAACATGTCATTTAACAGGCAATTTGAAGTGTTTTGATGAGGTAACTTCATCTGTAAATCATTTACACAGATCAAGAAAAGAGTAAATTAGTTATTGTAGTCAATTGTTTTATCAATACTTTTCCATATGGAAATAATTATATGTATACTAATAATCAGCATTTCTCTCACTTCTTTTTTTTTTTGGATGAATTTTAAATCTGGATAAATATGGTTAGCTCATTTGTCTGTTCCTCTGTAGCAGTCAGTTATCATCACAAGCATTGCGTTTGATTTGTGCTGCTGCTATTTGGAGACATGTCTGACATTGATGTGTTCTGTCTTTATTTCTCGTCACTTCTTACTCTCTCGCTGCTGTATTAAACCGAATACATATTTAATATGCTTACTTCACATACACAAGTACATAGACATTTTATCTTGCTTTCTTGTCCAGTCCAGTCCTGTTATTTTTACTTTTAACATTTTTTTTTTTATTCTTTCTCACCAACAATGTGGTAAGCAGTATGTTTGCATCTTCATTACAGTCATAAAGGGGTAGTTCACCCAAAAATGAATCTGTCATTGTTTACTCACCCTCATGTTGTTCCAAACCTGTACCAATTTCCTCCTTCTGCTGAGCACAAAAGAAGATATTTTGAAGAATATGGGTAATCAAATCACCCCAGCTAGGGCCCCATTGACTTCTATTGAAAAAAAAAAATGCTATGGAAGTCAATGGGACCCATCAACTGGTCAAAATATCTTCATTTGTGTTCAGCAGAAGAAAGAAATTCATACAGGTTTGGAACAACTTGAGGGTGAGTAACTGATGACTGAATTTTCATTTTTGTGTGAACTATCCCTTAAACCTGTTGTTTGCAGGTTTCTCAATATATCTCAGATTATCACCTAACTCTTGGCAATAATATTGTATGCTGAAGTGCAGTGAAGCTGAGATGAAGAAACAGCAACTTTCTGACATTCTTCTGTGAAACTATGATGGTATGAAATGTCAGAGGGATTGTCTTGACATCGGATGTCTATATTGAAAGGATCTAAACCAATACTTGAGCACCAAAATTATGGAGGATGGCTTTGACAAACAGTGGGAAAGAGGCTTATAGTGAAGAGCAGGAGGGAATAATGCAGAAATGGCATAAGGATTTGCACCATCCTGCAACAATCTTCTCTTTAATCTCCTCTTCTCAAGCTGCTTTTGAGTTCAAAATTGAGTATAGAGTGATACACACTCAGAGATCATTACTGATTATAACACACTAGCTCATATTGCGTCCTCATCCTGTCCATTATCAGTAAACATTATAATTGCATTATTGTTGTTGAGGAATTAATTTTTTTTCTTGATCTTTGAGATAAAAGAGCTTTAAAGATGCAAAGATGACATTATTTCTCAGAAGTGTGACAGACAAGATTAAAATCAGGTTAAAATCTCTTAAAACTACATTTATATATATATATATATATATATATATATATATATATATATATTAGGGCTGACAATCGATTAAAAATTTTAATCTAATTAATTACATACTCTGTGATTAATTAATCGAAATTAATCGCATACATAATTTTTGCTGTGAAAGTATTAAATATTTCAATTCAAATGAATCAATGCAGGGTTTTTCCTGGGTCAAAAATGGTCTTCGGTGGTGACAGACATGGTCATCCACACAAACAATAAAAAGTGCCCTACCCACGTGATCTGCGAGCCTGATACTGACAATAAAGTACCCGTCACTTTCACTGTAATTCTTTCTTGCCCTCTTTGCAAAAAAAAAAAAAAAAAAAAAAAAAAAGTGATTTTATAGCTTTGTAAGAGAAGAGATGCTTTTTTGCTAAACCTGAAAAGTATTAAAAAGTAGCATTTAGAAGTTATATTAACTAATAATATAATTTTCTACCATATACAATTGATGCACCTAGCTAACAACAACTTGCTTTGTTCTGGTTTCACCTCACTCCAGTCTAAACTAACTGATTTTATAGGTAGGCCTAATTTACTACACATTGTCATTTAAATAACCTGAAAATATTATGGATTATTAAGGATAATTTTACTTACCACTCTTGCTAAATGGGGTAAGCACACTTATGTTCTCATTTCAGAGTTGTTCGAGTAAATGATTCATTATAGACCGTGTGGATAGATCAGTTGTTGTCATGATTCATTAAAATGAACCTGTTCAAATGAGTCATTAGGTCGCGAATTGGACATTAGCGGAAGTTGACACGTTGCGTGCGAATCGCGACTGTTATTAGGACATCGCAAAAGATTTGTCAACACAGAAAACACTTCACCACTGGATAGGATTTTATTTTTGTTTAATGAAAATGTGGTTTATGTCAGCTGCACGTGCAAGGCGCCTGTCAGAGAAGATGAGGTGACATTCTTTTGAGCACTATTCATACCCAGCGGTTATTCAGGGAAAACATTCTCCGAATGCGCCTCGTGAAACATGGATTCGGTCTTACGAACTTTTAGCATTGTGTCAGTTGATTTGGATTATTATGTGTGAGGTAGAGAGAGTGCAAAGACGGTGCTTACTTTGAAGACGAGCGCGCACGAGGGAGGAGCTCTGCTCGTTATGTCCGTCAGCGCAGCAGTCGTCTCCCTCCTTCATTTTACAGTCAAATGGTGGCTAGAACGGCTCCAGGTTCAAAGGTCAATACGGAATGGATTAATCTGTGTTATTTTTTTTAACGCGTTATTTTTTTCTCAGATTAATTAATCGAAATTAACGCATTATTTTGACAGCCCTAATATATATATAAATGGTACAATCAATATTATTGTGAAAGTAGCTGTTTATGATCCTTGAGAAATCATTCTAATATGCTGATTTGATGTTCAAGAAACATTTCCTATTATTAGTTTCCTAGTGTGTGCCAGTCCCTTGATTAGTTCAGTTCACCTGTTGTCCAATTAATTAGCTCTTTTGTGTATTTAAGTCCTATCTTCATTTAGTAGTGGTTCAAAGTCCAATTAATTTCCGCAAACCTGTTCTTTTCGGACAGTTCGGCTCAATGAATCGGCTCAAAAAGCCGATTGATAGGTTCTTGACGTCATCATGCAGTGATGTCTTATAAACTCATTGATTTCGCTTAACAACTTAAAATATTATCTGCATGTACATTAAACCATAGTAAAAATTTATTTACATCTCTTGACAGAAAGGTTTTTGCATGCTAATAAAATGTTATTTAATAACAATAGTCATAATACGCATATTTCAAGTACGTGCCTCAGGCTTGCATTGTATCCTCAACTCACTCAACCTGACTCCTCGGTAATCCTGGGCAAACTTCGACAGTCAGTTGGACCGGCTCATTTGGCTCTTTTTGAGTCAGACGTGCTACTTCGGCTGTGCGTTTTGTGTCATCAACACAGAACTAAAGTTCGATTCAGTTCGATTAATGAACCGGCTCGACCGGTTACTTCCTGAGGACCTGCTCAAAAGAACGATTCGTTCAAGAATCGAACATCACTATCATTCAATTCATTATCCAGTATCATCAGTGTTAGACAGTCGTGATTCTCTTTTCCTGAGTGTTCCTGTGAGTTTTTTGGATTAAAGACTATTTACATTGAATTCTCCCTTTGTGTGCGCTTCCTGTTAGCAGCCTCCCGTGACAATTATCAATGTAGAAAAAGTGCTGATTTATATTTTTGTGGAAACCGTGATTCTTTTCTTTCAGGATTCTTCAAATATAAAGTTCAAACAAATCGCAAAATAGAAATATTTTGAAAACATTATAAATATGTTTACTATCATACAGTACTATACTAATACTAATATGCAGTATTTAAAGGTGCCCTTGATTCAAAAATTGAATTTACCTTGGCATAGTTAAATAACAAGAGTTCAGTACATGGAAAAGACATACAGTGAGTCTCAAACCCCATTGTTTCCTCCTTCTTATATAAATCTCATTTGTTTAAACGACCTCCGAAGAACAGGCGAATCTCAACATAACACTGACTGTTACGTAACAGTCGGGGTGAACGCCCCAATATTTGCATAATGCCAGCCCATGATGTTCCCAACATTATAAAAGGCATTAGACAAGGGCAGCCAGTTAACGTCTGGAGCTGCACACAGCCGAATCATCAGACTAGGTAAGGCAAGAACAACAGCGAAAAATGGCAGATGGAGCAATAATAACTGACATAATCCATGATAGCATGATATTTTTACTGATATTTGTAAATTGTCTTTCTAAAAGTTTCGTTAGCATGTTGCTAATGTACTGTTAAATGAGGTTAAACGTTACCATCGTTTCTTACTGTATTCACGGAGACAAGAGCCGTCGCTATTTTCATTTTTTAAACACTTGCAGTCTGTATAATGCATAAACACAACTTCATTCTTTATAAATCTCTCCAACAGTGTAGCATTAGCCGTTAGCCATGGAGAACAGCCTCAAATTCACTCAGAATAAAACTTTAACATCCAAATAAATACTTTACTCACATGATCCGAAGCATGCAAACAGCATGCATGACGAACATCTTGTAAAGATCCATTTGAGGGTTATATTAGCTGTGTGAACTTTGTAAATGCGCCGTAATATAGTCGACAGCTCATGTGGCAGGGAGCACGCGATTTAAGGGGGCGGCGCCGAGTGTAAATCAGTGCATTGTTAATGATGCCCCAAAATAGGCAGTTAAAAAAAATAATTTAAAAAAATCTATGGGGTATTTTGAGCTGAAACTTCACAGACACATTCAGGAGACACCTTAGACTTATATTACATCTTGTGAAAGAACGTTCTTGGGCACCTTTAAAAAAAAAAACTAAATATTACTTATTATCTTGCAATTGGGTCTTTATTTCTCATAATTGTGACTTTTTATGTCTTATTTGCAACTTTATACTGTATCTCATAATGTGATTTTAATTCTTTATCTTACATATCTTACTTTTTAAGAAACTGAGAAACAGAGATAGAACTTAGTGGTACAGAGGAAAGAAAAAACTGACAATCTACATGCAATCCAATTAAAGTGTCTGTGAAATGATTTGAAAACACCCTATACTTCTTGAATCACCCTCTTCAAAATCACACAGATTACTCCAGATCTTGATAAAGGACAGAAATCCATTCTCTGCCCAGCATGATAACCAGCACATCCCTGGCACAGGCATCCACCCGCCCTCTCTCTCAACTTCGGATGGCATACTGCCATGGGCAGATAAAAACACACCTCCATCATTTAATACCATTTGTTATTAATACTTTAAAACTCCATGAACATCCACATGGGCAAGAATCCAGCAAAGATTTACTGTACATAGACAGCTATGGTATCGTCTTCAAAAGATCTTCTGTCATGTCTTCATGAAGGTGTTACAAGGTTCGGCTTTGGTCAGTATAAACTTAAAAGGAGCAGACTCGGCAGGAGCTAAGAGAAAAGGTTTTCAAACACAAAGACATTTTGTTTGGCACTGTACTTGAGAAATTAGCTCTCACGTCTGCTTCGCATACCTCTGATAGCAGTGTTTTCCTCCTTTCCTCTGCAGCTCTGTTTTTTCAGGCCGGCATATAATAACATACATTTAGCCGGCCGTCTAAAGCCAGACAGTGAGCTGTGTGGAGGAGCTCTGAGGTTTGAGCTTTGTCTTTGCTTATGGATGTAATAAAAGCAGTTGCTGAGGGTCCAGTTATGTTGAAGCACCATTCAAATGTTCTGCTTCTAGGATAATTGTTAATATCAGTAGAGTACAGATTAAACTTCTGGTTGTTTTGTTGTTGATCGTAAGGGCTGGGTTTCCTCAAGTAGAATGTTGTAATTAATTTCAATGGCACATTTCCCAAAATATCCTTAACTAAGTAGCATGTAGAAGCAGTTTTAAAAGTTTGCCAATAATTAACAGATGTCCTAACTCTGATTCAGCATTCTCTGTGGCAGCAGAATGATAAAATACACAGTTAATGCATCATTTACACACCTATTGTGTATCTTTTATTCTTCATTGTGATGCATTAGTGCTTCTGTGTTTAAAAAAAAAAAAAAATCATATCATGTCACAGTTAATGTGTTCCAATGACTTTATCTCATTAAAGCTGCACTTTTTCCAATCTTTTGTCATATTCATACACAATAATGTTCAAAAGTTTGGGGTGGGTAAGAAGTGTCTTATGGCTAAGGCTGCATTTAAAAATACAGTAAACTATTGTGAAATATTAATATAATTTAAAATAACTTTTTTTCTGTTTTAATATATTGTAAAATGTAATATATTCCTGTGATGGAAAAGCTGAATTTTCAGCATCATTACTCCAGTCTTCAGTGTCATTCTTCAGAAATCATTCTAATATGCTGATTTGTTGCTAAACATTAAAGGCATAATATGTAAGATTTTTGCAGTAAAATATCCAAAAAACATTAGGCCAGTGTTATATATTTTGTTCAGTTGAGTACTTACAATATCTCAAATGTTTCCAACTATTTGTAAATCATGAGAAAATTCCGATTTTAACCAAGGATATGGGATGTGTCCAGGAGTCACCTGTCAATGGCGTCATATCCGCGTTACCCTCGGTTTTTGGTTACATTTATTGACAGAAAACTAATTATTGTTATATAGCTCAACACGTATAGCCTTATTGTTTAAATCTAGTTTTCTTGATTTTCCGAGAGTACGATGCCTCAGAGAAAAACACTATTTTGTCAAGAAGCTAACCTCTCTGCCCTGTTGTAGGGTGGTTATACAGCAGTGGTTGGAGGAGTGATAAAGATTTTCTCTAGTTTTCTGTCACGGTTGCAAACACGGAGACAAGAGACAATACAGGTAAGTTTTAATGGGTTCCACAATCGAAAGTCCAAAAACAGGCAAGGGTCAAAATCCAGAAAAGCAGTCCACACAAAACGAGCAAAAACAGGAAACAAGAAACACACACGAAAACCAGGAATGTGAACTGAAAACTCCATGACTAGAACAGAAACCAACAGGGTTATAGACAGACACTGATAACATAATACAAGACAGCTGTGTGTAATGAAGTGATCATGAGATAATGAGTCCGGCAGTGCGTTATGGGTAATGAAGTCCAAGGGGTGAAAACAAGAGTCCAGGATGGAGTGCCCTCTAGTGGCTGATAGGGCACTCACACTAGTGATCGTGACAAATACTGATTTTAACAAACAATTATTGTCCGATACCGATACCGATATTTGTCACTTCCTGTGTTTTTGGTCATTATTCGGAAGGGGTCTGCTACACTTATGAAAATTACAAAAGTTATTTAGTCAAGAACAGCGTGCGATCTTTTGTTATTTGATTAGTATTAAAGTGTAGACAGCAGCATTAGGATTACACAACAGTCATTATGCAGCTAAGTGCCTTCACGCAGTTAATTAATAAACCATCGGTTTGTTATATTGGCCTTTTTCCTGCTAAAGCTGATATGCTGATGGTTGTAAATTGAGCAAAAATCGGCCGATAAATATCAGTCGGCCGATACATCGGTGCATCCCTAGTTTTTATACTACTTACACATACAGTATAAATACAGTACTTTAGATGAGGGAAATTTCACTTTGTACAGTTAACTGTATCACATGTTGTACACCCTCAAACTTGTAATTGTCAAATTTATTTGTAGACAATTTACTGTATATTGCAGAACTGAGAAATGACTTCCTAAGGGAGGTAGAGAAAGTCTTGTCAGAAGACCAAGAAACTGCTATAGTTCTGGATACTGTAATGAAATTTGGCAGGTTTTTTTTTTTTTTTTTTTTTACTGTATTCTTTTCTAGTGTTTTCATCTACTGTCAGATCACTTTAATTTAGAGTAATGAAAATTATTTTTTTCCTAAAGCTCATTGTTGTATTTTACTGTATCTTATCTTCACTCTTTCATTTATGTTCTATACTGTAATAGACATTGAGCTGCAAAATAATTCATGAATCCCAATAAGAGGTTTTTTTTTTTTTTTTTTTTGTTACAGTGTTATGAATTGATCTCATTAGTGTTCACTGGGCAGGAAAATAGTCTGTAAATTTCTAAAGTTTTGTATGTCATCTGAGGCCAAATCTTGATTCTGACAAAAGAGAATATGTTTTTGACTGAAATATTGACATGGAAGTTTGAGGTTTGTACAAATTGGTGTGTAGTTATGAGATTGTGTTTATTGATGGGAGAAAATGGTGAATTGTTTCATGAATTAAGTGTTGTAATTTCTTTCAAATACACAGCAAAAACCCCAGAGTTAAATCAACTCTGCTCAGAGTACATATGGTCCCTCTCTAAATAGTGTTAAAATAACACTGAAGCAGAGTTAAATTAAGTAATTAAGTAAGTAATGATTGTGCATTAGTGATGAACACCTGCTGTTAACAAGCAGAATCACTGAAGAAATAAGAAAAAACACAACAACTACAAGTGATTTAAGTCACAGCCTTATTAATTTCTTAATTATCTCATTAACTTTAACTCTACTTCAGTGTTACTTTAACACTATTTAGAGAGGGACCATATGTACTCTGAGCAGAGTTGATTTAACTCTGGGGATTTTGCTGTGCAATTAAAAAACTGTGTTACTGAACTTTTAAACACTAATGGATATAAAGACAATTAAATAAAACAGGAAAAAAACCTGACTGTCTCCATGTTCTTTGATATATTGATTCATGTTTAGAGGTTTCAGTACTACACTACACTTCATTAACTAGGATTAATTTTGCTGCATTTGATTAACACTTAAGTAGTAGCAGAGCAATAGCCCGTTGCATCACTAACATTCAATCTAGTTACAGTGAACATATCTGGCAAAATCTGAGGACAGAAGTGATGCAAACTGCTGCAACTGTTGTACTCACACTACTAAAGGGATATTTACACTGAGCTTTTGTGTAATTTCTTCCTTAGTTCAGTGAGATTTTCAATAAGCTGTGCCCGTTTATTGACTGTGACTGTGTGTTTATTCATGGTAGCCTTTTGAGTCACTGAAGATAGAAATCGACGAAGTGGAAACAGCAGTAGGCGGATAATGAAATTTAATTTGCAGTCATTTCAGACAAGGATGTTTGCCTGCAAGTGGATCAGTACATTTCTCTGCTTTTTGATGCTCTTATGTTTAAATGACTTGTGAATTACAGGTGAGAGGAGAAGAGGGGAGAAAAGAAACAGCAACAAAAAAGAGAGAAAGGAAGTTGCAAAGACAAAGCAGAAGGTCTTTGATCTGTTGAGCTGAAGAGATGCCACGTGGATGACCTCGTTTCAGGAGGAGGCAAGCATAGGACTCAGAATGTGTGGTGTTTATTCTGGTTCTCAAAGGAAACGCTTGTGTGGGTGATACTGGCCTTTTGTGAGGCACATGAGAATATACATAAGCACAGAGTGTGGAGTTGTGCTGACACACACTCTCTCACTTTCTGAATGTGTGTGTGGATTCACAGCATGGTGGGATTTTGTCCACAAATTTGACAATTCTCCCCTATGTGTTTGCATTGGAGCATGTTTCATCTAAAACAACATTCGCATCAGTGTGGGTATCATATAAATCTGCACCATACATATATACATGGCTCAAAGAAGGTACAGCAATCCTGAATCATCCTCTTCCTGGAACTCTATTATTATTATTTTTTCTTATTATTTTGGAGAGTCATAGAAACTTTATAAAGGATTTTTATCCTTTGCTATTTGGGCAAAATGGAATGATTTCAGTCACCACTACATAACTATGATGGCTTCTGGAAATGTGAAAAGGCTCCATTCTTTTCTCTGTCTCTTCTTGACTCATGCTGTTTCTTCTTCTTTTCAGTGGCCAAACACCAAGCAAAGGGGCTATAGAACCTATTGTAATCCTCAGTGTTCCTATTCTTCTTCTTCTGCTGCTCTTGAAGTCTATGGCAGCCCAAAGAACCATTTGTGTGGAAAGTTATAAAATTTGGTACACAGATAGAGGACAGTCGGAACTGTTACCATAGCAATTTTGGAGTTTCTAACTCAATCCCTGTAGCGCCAACAACTGTCCAAATTTTCACTCACGTTTATGCTAATAACTTTTGAACTGTAAGGACTTTTTCCCTCTAATTCCTTGGCTCAAGACGATTTGGTTGCACCTTATGACGCCTTTTTTCGAACTCCTCCTGGGCAGTTGCTCCAATTTTCATGAAAATTGAACCAGATCATCTTTAGTCCATGCCAACAGAAAGTTATGGAATTCAAGTTGATTCGTCAAACCTTTCTCAAATAATGCATGAACGAATTCAACAAACCATGACCTGAGGCTACCTGCACAGTTTTCTCTCTTTACCTAGTGGTCAGGAGATATGAACATTTTTTGTTAATAACTTCTGAATGGTTTGGCCAAAATTCACAAAACTCTCTTTAGATTTGGTGCAGCATGCCAAGTTCAATGATACCCAATTTTCCCATATCGACCATTTTGGGAGTCGACAATTTTAAATTTTGTCATACAATGCTATATTTTACGCACCATGCCCTTAAGGTACTCAAAAGGTTTTTGGGGCAGCACCACCTTGTGGTAAAAAATTATCATGATATTTCCAAAAATGATAATAACTTTTGATTAAATTATTGTAATTTCCTTGGGTCATGCCGAGAACATAGATACCAATTTTGCCGTAGTCGGTCATTGTCTGCCATTTTGATTTTCTTTAAAAAATTCCTTCTAGACTGTTTCTCCAATTTTCGCCAAAATCGAATAATATCATCTTCAGACCATGATAGCAAAAAGTTATGGATTTCGTGTCACTAGACAAAACCGTTTTCATATACCGCATCAACAAAGTTGATGGTATGATGCCAAAATGACTGGCTGTATTTCTGCAATGCTTTGGCATGTTGACTGTCATTGTCACCTTACTCTGACCACACCACATCAATTTTGTAACAGCACCACCTATTGGTCAAAGGTGATATACAATTAAATTATATTACTAGTGATTTATGATTTTTCAGCCATTTTGCCTAAAATCATCTTAATATGTCTTTAATTGCTCGCGCTGGCGCGACTTCTTATGCCTTCTTTGTGCTTGGCCCCTTAATTGCTGCTTGCAGCTATATTTTTGTTTAGTTTTGTTTCATTATTTGTTTTGTTTTCTTCTGTTTTCTGTGTCCTCTCCTTTGATATCTTTTTTTTGTCTCATCTTTTTTGTCTCATCAAAACTAAAACTAAAATAAATTAAATCTCAAGAGTAACATTTAAAAAACAAACAAATAATAAAACTGACAAAAGCACATGCCATAATTATTAAACAATTTGACTTAGTATTATAAATAATACTAAAGTAAAACTGCTCTTAAATAAAAATAAAATATCTAAAATCTCTTTTAGTCTCATCTCATTATTTCTCATCCTTTTTATTTATTTATTTATTTATTTATTTTTGCTTTGTCTCTTCTCATCTGCTCATGCCTTTTCCTCAACGTTCTCTATCCTCATCTCATCTCAATTCAAATTTCTTTTTTTTTTGTCTTGTCTCTTCCTATTTTTGCTCTCCTCTCCTCTAATATTAAATTGTTAAGGAGGATGTCTTGTTTCTGTATGTACTCAAACATGAGCATGCGTGCTGCATAGGTTCTTGTGTGCTGAACTGTTTTAGGTTTCATTTGAAGCAGCGTTGGCAGAAAAGAGATATAGAAGCAGAATGCTGGAGATTAAAGAGAAATGTATGTCACGTCTAATATCTGATGTTATTTGGCATGTACTAGAAGTTCATCACACAAACTGTGGTTCAACTGATACTTTTCTGTGTGGAACTTTCATGTAAGAGAACGAGTCTCATACATGCACAGTATTCTTGGAAATAGTTTGGAAAAGATTGTTCTTTCTATGTCTACTCATACTCCTTTCACACACTGAGTTAAGTCAGAGGAAAGATTTCAGAAGAAATTGACTCTCACAAGGCCCTATGTTGATATTGATTCACTCACATCTGTTTATTCCAAAAGCGATCACAGCTCTCGCAACACAAATTGATTCTTTGTTTGAGCAAATAATCAAAGCCAGCAAGAACTGAAAGTGAAGGATGGTCTCTATTATCTAAAGCAATAATGCTGAACTGTCATATAACACGATTTAATCTTTATTTCCACCGCACAACAGCAGTTCCAGGAATCAAGCATTCTCTGACAGGTATCTGCTATAAACTCTCTCTGTCTGCTGAGACATACAGAATAGATGCAATCACTGACACATCTTATCACATTGTGGTTAGTAATGGCAGTATGGACACAGCCATGCAGAGAATGATGCAAGATGCACAGTACCCAATGTGCCTGTCTGAAGAGGTACATGGAGTCTTTTAAACTCTTTGTTATCTGTATCAAAGTACAAATCGTGAGAACTCCAATGTTATGAGAAACTTTCATGTATTTCTTTACTATCTTGATTTCCATGTGAAACCAGCGTCTTTTATGTCTCACTGTCATAAAAAGAAGTTTGTGAGTTGCCCTTATTACAAGACAAGTACATCATATAACAATCATAAGACTTATTTTATGCATAGTTTTGCTATGTTGAATGTTATTTAAAGGTGCCGTAGAACGTCTTTTTAAAAGATGTAATATAAGTCTAAGGTGTCCCCTGAATGTGTCTGTGAAGTTTCAGCTCAAAATACCCCATAGATTTTTTTTATTCATTTTTTTAAATGCCTATTTTGAGGCATCATTAAATATGCGCCGATTCAGACTGCGGCCCCTTTAAATCTCGTGCTCCCCGCCCCCGAGCTCGCGCTTGCCTTAAACAGCATAAACAAAGTTCACACAGCTAATATAACCCTCAAAATTGTTCTTTACAAAGTGTTCATCATGCAACATGTCTAATCGCGTAAGTATGGTATTTATTTGGATGTTTACATTTGATTCTGAATGAGTTTGAGAGTGTTCCGTGGCTAAAGCTAACATTACACACTGTTGGAGAGATTTATAAAGAATGAAGTTGTGTTTATGAATTATTCAGACTGCAAGTGTTTAAAAAATTAAAATAACGACAGTCTTGTCTCCGTGAATACAGTAAGAAACGATGGTAACTTTAACCACATTTAACAGTACATTAGCAACATGCTAACAAAACATTTAGAAAGACAATTTACAAATATCACTAAAAATATCATGTAATCATGGATCATGTCAGTTATTATTGCTCCATCTGCCATTTTTCGCTGTTGTCTTTGCTTGCTTACCTAGTCTGATGATTCAGCTGTGCACATCCAGACGTCCTGCCCTTGTGTGATGCTTGAACATGGGCTGGCATATGGAAATATTAGGGTCATACATATTAATGATCCCGACTGTTACGTAACAGTCGATGTTATGTTGAGATTCGCCTGTTCTTCGGAGGTCTTTTAAACAAATGAGATTTATATAAGAAGGAGGAAACAACGGTGTTTGAGACTCACTGTATGTCATTTCCATGTACTGAACTCTTGTTATTTAACTATGCCAAGATAAATTCAATTTTTAATTCTAGGGCACCTTTAAGCTGAAGTTATACATATACATATTATAAAACAAATAGATCCTTGCAAACTGTAGTTTTCTATTGGATGAGCCATGTTCAGAGAGATGTTCAACTACATTGCTTGGTGACCATAAACAACCTTTTCTACATTATAATTAAATATATATTATATTAAGTATATTAGTACTAGTATATAAGAACTCTTAATTTATAGAAGAACATTCTTTTGTATTGTTAACAGTGTTTGTAACGCGAGTTACGTAATCAGATTACTTTTTTCAAGTAACTAGTAAAGTAATGCATTACTTTTAAATTTACAACAAAATATCTGAGTTACCTTATTAAATAAGTAACGCAAGTACTTGTTTTCTCATTTATTGATTGACAGCTCTCCTGTCCCCATGTCGAGAGAAATCAGGAGTGCAGATGCATTGTGTGTCAACATGATGGTTATTCTAGACTAGTTCTAGACTAAATGTGAGCATACATTTACTCATTTACTTTTTCTCCTGCGTTCTATTCTTCTGTATTCTTCTGTGTGTTTGTTTGAACTGCGCCCTCTACTGTACAGGCATGAATTCTCATTTCCTTCAGCCTGAGGCTTATTCATTTCACTTTTGGTGTGAAAGGGCTTTACATTTGCCAAAAATAAAACTTTTTTGTTGTTATAAAAACAAACAAACAGCCCAGCCCAGATGAGAAAAAGTAACGGAAAAGTAACGTAATGCATTACTGTCCATAAAAAGTAACTAAGTAATGCAATTAGTTACTTTTAAGGGAGTAACGCAATATTGTAATGATTTACTTTTAAAAGTAACTTTCCCCAAAACTGGTTGTTAATTATATTCATTTATTATCGAATTGCTTTTGCTTTTCCTTGTGACCACATCACATTTGTAGTATAAACATCCTAATGCATCCCAGACAACAATGAAGGACCATGTACTCACCTGTCAATAAACCATTGTACTAAAACCAGGGTTTTAAACATTTCTGCTTAAGTAAGACTTCAAACAACAATTAAATTTAAATTCTCATACTGTCAGCATAAACCAGATTCAGACAAAAATAACCAATCCAAACAGTTGTTTATTGAACAGATTGGAGAATGTCACAATTGAGGTGAGTAAATGGCACATTACACAGTCTTTGAAGGAATGCTGGTGGTGGATAACTTGAGTTTCTTTTTGTTGTAGGTTGTGACTGATGATGATGACAAGAAATGAAGGATGCATTTGGAGACCACATTTAAAGGAGCCTTCAAATTGGGACAGCCTTCGTCACACCGCTGTGACGCAAACGGCCTTCGAACGTGGCCTTTGAAGGATGCAGCCTCTGAATTGGGATGCAGCTAGGGTGCATTCCCCTTCGCTTTTAGACATACACTCGCAAACTTCCCTAAGTACTTCCCCTTAGGGAAATCCCTGCCACCATTTTGAAGTGAGTTCCAATTTGTCAAGTGGATGAGGGAAGTTTATGTGGATAGGCCCTTGTTTTGACTGAGGGAGTGAATCTACTCCAATGTACACTTCAAGCAGCTCTAAATCCCACAGTTCAACCTGATTATGATGTCACAGCAGATTGCACTTAACTGTAGTGTATGATATATTAATTATTTTGAGATGTTGGGGATAAACAGTTTAGGACCCTTGAAACCAGATATGTTGAATAAAGACCCAGAGTCAAAGTTTTAAAAAAAATAATAAATTGAAGAAAAATTTAATGAAGAATAGTTTGCAGTTTCATTAGCAGAAGCCAGCTTTAAGTCTCACAAGGAGGTCGTAGGCCGCTCTGCGTACATTCACATTTCCATAACAATTATACTCTAACAGAGTCAACTAACTACGTCATTACTTTAGGTTGGATGATTCTGATTGGCTAAGAAAATAGACAAATTTGGTAATCTTCCACACATGCACAGATAGTCAGAAGCATATCTCCATTCGTCAGGATGCTGACAAGGGGAACCTGGATTTAGGTACTGGATGTCTTTTTGGGATCATGACATGACGTCTGCTGGTCTCCAGCAGAATGCCAGTTGTCCAGTACAAAAGGACCTGCACAAAACACTTGATACATGATTCACAGCTTCTTCAAGGCTGAAGTTGATCTGAGCTCTGCTCTGAGCAGGAAACTTTCCCCAAAACATACTGATAACATGTTCTTTTCTCTCAGTGAGAGGTACAGAGAAAAATAGATGCTTTAACATACACTGAAGAAGTCAATCAAATAATTTAACAGAAATATAAATGTTCATTAATAACTTAAAAGATATATATTAAAGCGGCAGTGGATTCCAGAATCCATCCCTTCAGAGATATAATAGTACTTATACGTATAATACTTGTACTTATACTATTGATATTGAGTTCTGCCAGTAGAGTGCACTAGTAAGCAATGACGCACATCTGAGTCCATGAGACGGAGGGAAGTAAGCGAGTGAAGGGCATAAACATTTGGAGTGGGACGCAGCCCTAGTAAGTGACTTGGAGTACTAATGGGGAACGGGTGCGCGTGATAGCTGAGTGAGTGCGGGTGAGGGACAGGAGGGATGCTGGGAAATGTCTGACTAGATGACTGAACTGGTGAAGATGGGCAGAACTTATGTTGAACACTTTACAATAAGATTCCATTGGTTAATGTTAGTTAATGCATTAACTATCATTAACAATGAAAAACTATTTGTTACTCACAGTATTCATCATTAATAAAATTACAACTGTCCATTGTTAGTTCATGTTAGCTCTGGTTCATTAAATAATATCATACATTTATATGATTTTAATAATGTATTTGTAAATGTTGAAATGAATATTAAATACATAGTTCTGTCATGAAACTCTAGATGGCACAGGCTGATGGGTCTTAAAGGGATAGTTCACCCAAAAATGAAAATTTGATGTTTATCTGCTTACCCCCAGCGCATCCAAGATGTAGGTGACTTTGTTTCTTCAGTAGAACACAAATGATGATTTTTAACTCCAACCGTTGCCGTCTGTCAGTCAAATAATGCTAGTGGATGGGAACTTCTACTATTAGAGTAATCAGCATTCACTTAGTGAGGTCTGATCGCTCTCTGACAGCGGCAGATGTCTCGCGCATATACTTCAATGAGAGCGAGACATCACTGCCGCTGTCAGAGCGCGATCAGACCTCACTAAGCGAATGCTGAACGCGGTTGGACATAGTGGTGTATTAGAGTTAAAAAATGATATAAATACTGTTCGGTTTATCACACAAACTGATCGTTTCGTGTCTTAGGACATCAATGTGTCGTCACGAGCCGCAGGGTTTAATTTGGACTTGTCTATGCAAGTTTTATTTACTCTTATAGTAGAAGTTCCCATCCACTCGCATTATTTGACTGACAGACGGCAAAGGTTGGAGTTAAAAATCATCATTTGTGTTCTACTGAAGAAACAAAGTCACCTACATCTTGGATGCGCTGGGGGTAAGCAGATAAACATCAAATTTTCATTTTTGGGTGAACTATCCCTTTAAAGCAAGCTGATGATAATTACAGTGTTAACTACTTGGCACAAGCTGATTGGTCCATGTCACATCTGCAGCCAATGAGCTTGTTGCTCACACATTTAAATGGCTGGTTACATTCACTATTTCAGAGTTCCTCTAAAACCCTCCACTTTCCCCAGCTCCATCTGTAAAAATCTGCTATGGGTTATTGATATATGTCAATGTAAGGTAGTACACCTAGATCTCTTTTATTGAATCCAAAAGGTTTTAATTATATTTTGCTACATATAAAGGTATTTTAAAGATGTTGAAGTGTCAAAAGGTCATTCGGTTTAACCGTCCAAAGGCCAATACAGCCATTTCATTTATGATTAAAATATCTAAAATTGTAGTAAATGTATATATTTTTTATTCTGGCATAATTTTATAACATTATATATCAACATAGTGCAAAATGGTATCAAAATTATGTGTAGAAGTCATTGCTTTGTTATGAGAAAGAATGTCCGAAAAAAATAAATTTCATTGATGTCATTCGGAGTAACCAATATCATGTGACAGGATGTGACATCATTCAGACACCTGCAAAGGACCACATGAAGCAAAGTAACTATCTCTCTCTATTTAAAAAATTAATGTTTTCACTTGCTCATATGCATGTCCTGAAACATCAGGTCATTCAGTACAACCGCTATAAAACATGGTAAATGTTGTAATATTTTAAAAACTTGCACTAAATATAAAATGTTTGATTGTCTTTTTCTAGTTAGCTAGCAATCTAACTACTGTAGTTAGCTAGCTAGATATCAGCCTGTTAACATTGTTTGAAAATATTGTCATTTGATATGACCAAAAGTGTCATTCAGTAAAACCGAAATTCTGGTGCTTTTTGGTGACAAATTTTGTCCATCTTGTAAAAAATGACAAAAGCAGTGTTAATTGATTATAAAAATCACATAATCTCATTGTTAACACTTCAAAAAAAAAATTAATTATATCTCCATTATATTTTTGTTTTTTTACACTTTTAAAAACCTTATTTGTCAATTTGCCATATGCTATTTGTGCAGCAGCACTATGTTTTACTCACAGCAGCGTATCGGCATATGTATTGGCAGTAGCAAGTTCCTGTACTTGCTCTGCAGCAGCAGCAACAACAGCAATAATCTACAGCAGCAGCAATTTAGCAGCCACATAGCAGATCTATTCCACCAAGACCAAATACATTAACACTGTCATATCCATTACCATGCTAACAATCTTCCGAGAGTTGTCATGATAGAACTAAGATTTATAAATGCTTCAGAAGTATTTTTCATTGTTAGTTCATGTTAAAGGCAGGGTAGGTAAGAAATTTTGTTCCAAATTTGTTTAAACTTTCTATATATATACATGCATAATTAAAATGTAAGAACTCTGATAAAAAGAGTATAAAAATCGAGTGACTCTAGACCGTTTAATCTGTATTAAACACAGCTCATTATTTCCATCCGGGACGAAACATAGGATTGGCTTAGGCGGCTGTCACTCTCTCGCAACCATGGCAACCACCCTTTTGCCACACATGACCTGCCCACTTGCGCGCGCACGTTTGATTTGGGGAATCCAAGAGGCATGGATCCTAGGAATACCAAAACAATGGCAGAGAAACAGCAAGCTAAATTCACAGTATCGGCCTATGCAGTTAGTGAAGGCAAACCAGGCAAAAAAAGGAAGACAGTAACAGTACAAGAAAAGGCAATGAACAAAAAGTCTTTGGATAAACAAAGAAATAAAACGCGAGTTAATATCGGCGTGGCTTTCCAGCGATGGCGAGAACTGAGGGAACTCAAGGGGCTGAAAAGTGACTCCTTGATGGCTTTATTTCTGCTGGACAGGTAAATCTTTCTTTTTGTATTTTGATCATACGTATTTTTTTGTTTATTTTTTCATGAAGCATGTGTCATTAGCACACGTAGCTGCGTAATATAGCTAACATAACATTACTTAGCGAGCCGTAGTAGAGACGATAAATAATGATAGCTATAGTGTTGAATTGTGCATAATTTTACCCTCTGTCTAACTCTTTTACCATGTTCACCTGTAAGTTTACCTGCACGTTTTTTTTCGCCTTTGTTTTGTTTTTATATTCTCTACCTATGTTTACTGATGTCTTTATCTTGTATCTGTGTGTGTCGTACACACTTTGTTGTATGTGTGTGTTATTATTTTGTGTCTGCAATGCAGTTGTGAGTTGATATTTGAGTGTATGTTACTCTGTTGATCTGTAGAACAACGTATATGTTATGAATCTTACACGAAATTCATCTTCATCACAGTGTAAATGATGGTAATGGAAAAACGTGTATCATGCAACCTGTTTTTAGCTTTGCCTTATAGATAACTAGCTCGTTAGCGAATCAAAAAATATATATTTTAAACTTTACCAATATCAATATGCTAGCTTGATAGTGAGTACTAAAATACATCTTGTTTGTTTATCTTCATAATTATAAAGTTATTTTTATTACATGTGATTCTGACATGATGTCACTACATGCACTGTGCTCCTTCCTCTCCGCTCGTCTCAGGTAAATAACGCGTCTTCCAGCTCAGTGGTCGGAGTCGCACGTTCATGCGTTTTGGGGGCGTGGCTTTGGAAGGAGCCCAGAAGGGAGGGGGTGGAGTGAATGGAAATAATGAGCTGTCTTTAAAACAGTCGTGAGAGGTCTACAGACACTCGATTTTTATACTTTCTTTTTCAGAGTACTTACATTTTAATTATGTATTGATATATAAATAAAGTTTAAACAAATTTTGAAAAAAAAATTTTTGTACATTTTTTTGCCTACCCTGCCTTTAACTAACGTAGTTAACCAATGTTAACAAATGGAACCTTATTGTAAAGTGTTGTCTATTATTTTAAGTATTTAATTCATTCTTAACCGTATACAACTTTGAGTTGAGAGGATGGGAACTGTTCAATTTTCATTGCAGGGAATACACAAACTGGTTGCGGACCTTGAACACAGTGCAATTTGCTTTGTATAAAAGTGTCTGTGAAATGTATAAATTTAGCTAACTGTAATTTAAAGTATAGCACAGAGTCAAAGTGTGTTTGTTTGTGGATTTCTTTAATTTTTTCCCTTGCACCACATCGCCTAAAGGAGACTTGCTTGTAAAATAGTTGAATTCACATTACAAAGGCTCCATTGAAATACATAATTAAGACAGTGTGTTTTTCTATAGCTCAGTCCATCCCCTCTAGTTCTCTGACTAAGACCTCATTATCACTCCTTCCCTATTGATCTTCCTTCTTGTTGCTGCACGTACCCTTAGGTCCCGTGTGTGTGTGTGTGTACACTTAATTAAAATGCCATGCCAATGCACTGAACGCATCTGTAATTCTCAAGCCTAAATATGTTCTTTTGATTGAAAAATCCGCAAGTAATGTTTCACTGTCAGTGGCTCAGGTGTACAGTTGGACTAAAACAAACAGTATAATAAATAATGTCTCATTCTTCATACAGTAAATGCATATTTTGCTTTGGGTTGACAACCACAGCCTCTTTCAGCTTCTGATGAAAGCATGAAAACATGATCTTTAGCGTCTCCCACAAACATCTCATCCCACAAGGCGTATTTTGCGGAGCGTCCAGCTGAGGCCTGCGAGTATTAATGATGTTTCTTTTCCATCCATGTCTTTTGAATATGACTGTCTGTTAGCTATCAGCATATCACTGTTGCACGTTGATGCATGATTATTATTATTATTATTACAGTAATTGCTGTTTTGTGAATACAGTGGTTATTTTGACATTGGCACGACATGAGGCAGGATTCATCTCCCACGCGGTCCTCTCTCACTCTACCGCTCTCTTTTTTTCATGTGTGACATTTCCTTGAATCTCTAGCCTCCCCCGGGTGTCTGTGCTCATCTGCAGACATGAGCAACATCGGCACGTGCCCTCTTTTCCTTGCTCTACCTCCCTCCCTTTCTGTTTCTTCTTCTCAAGTTTGATTTTTTCTTTCCCCTTTCCCTTTATACCCACTTTCTATCCTCTTTTCTCTCTTAATTTCTGATTCTCTTTTCCCTTCTTCTTCTAGATCTAAACTTTTTTCCCCTCTCCAGCTCGCTTTATTCCCTCTCTAATTCCCTAGTCCTCATTTCTATCTTCATTTCTCATTCCCTTTCTTTGCTCTGCTCTTTTCCTTCTCTTTTATTTTTCATTCAAATTCCTTAATTTCTCTTATTCTTTTTACTCTTTTCCTTCTCTCTGTTCGTTTGGATGAGAGTGAGCAGTGTTAGGATGCCATCCTGGGGCGGACATTTGGATATGTGGGGTGAGCAATTAGTCAATGTAAGAAGAAATAAAATGATTTTTATTGCAATTTCACATACATTTACATACATACATTGTACATACATTTTTTCTTCCATGGAAAATATTTTTTTTTTTTACAGATTTTAAGATAAGCTACATAAATTACAAAAGAACACCAAAAACTTGCTTAGATGCTACATACTGTCATTAGGATATGTGACACGTGCTGTCAAAATGAGTCGGAATGCGCACATGCCAATTTCGAGCGACAGACAAAACAAGTGAAAAATGTCAATTTTGGTTGAATTTGAGGTTTTCAGAAAAATTTGTTCATTAAGCCCTCTTTATTTGTACATTTTTCTGAGAGACTCAAGTAGTCCTTTGTCCGTGAAAAATGCAGTTTTTCTCTGCTCGATCTGGATGACTGGCGCTTCCTCTCAGCACAAGTTTGGTATTGTTGTAAAATGCAGCATTCCAACTTTGTGAATATTCTTAGAAAATTCTTGATGGCATGAATCTCAACCAATGAAATGTGATTTTCAAACTCATGCTGATGTAAACAAAATGATCTTATGCTGGTACACACCACAAGATAATCTTGAGTAATATCCTGATTATCTTGATGGTTCTACAGAGTATCTTCCGATTTTCCTGTGGTGTGAGGTGTGCTAAGAGTGACTAAATCCGCTCGGAAGAATGTCAGAGCCACCTCGATCGTGAATATTTCCGATCAGAAATCCTGATGTGTGGGGGCAAACGCTCTGGAAATTATCACGTGAAATGAAACAATATCCAATCAGAAACCGAGCTGACAGAAGATGGAAACATAACAAACTCAATCATGGTGCAGCGTTTATCTTCGGAACACAAACTAAGATATTTTTTGATAAAATCTGATGGCTCAGTGAGGCCTCCATTGACAGCAAGATAATTAACACTTTCAATGCCCAGAAAGTTACTAAAGACATATTTAAACCAGTTCATGTGACTACATTGGTTCAACCTTAATGTTCACTGCCAAAGTCACATGATTTCGGTAAACAAGGCTTCATTATGTCATAAGTGTTTCAAAATGTTTCTAAATTTCAATAGTTCACATGACTAGCAGTTTGATACATGCTCCGAACCATTGATTTGGAACAAAAGATTCGTAAAACTTTGAAGCTTCATGAAGCAGTGTTTTGAAATCGCCCATCACTAGATATTATTGAATAAAGTCATTTTGTTTTTTTTGGCGCACAAAAAGTATTCTCGTCGCTTCACTACATTAAGGTTGAACCACTCACATGAACTGTTTTAAATATGTCTTTAGTAGCTTTCTGGGCATAAGAAAGTATTAACTATCTTGCTGGCAATAGAGGCCTCACTGAGCCATTGGTTTTTATCAAAAATACCTTAATTTGTGTCGATGAACAAAGGTATGGGTGTGGAACATCATGAGGGTGAGTAATAAATGACAGAATTTTCATTTTTGGGTGAACTAACCCTTTAAGGTATGGTTGCTAGTTAATTATAATACATCATTTTGAAGGTTTTTAAATAGAGAATGTGAAAATAACAATAACTCAATTTCGATAATTTGCTCATTGCAACTTATTTTGCCAGCACAGTTCACAGCTAATGCTGCAGCCATTCTAAGACACTATAGAACAGGGATGGACAAATTCGGTCCTGGAAGGCCATTGTCCTTCAGAGCTTAGCTCCCACCCTGATAAAACTCACCTGCCTGTAGCCTTCTAGTAACATTCTGTCTAGTTCCTTGTAATCCTTAAGGACTTGGCTGTGTGCTCTATAGATCAATATATTGCAGTCCAGTCCCATTCATGTGATGCAAGCAGCCTCTTGGTGTTCTCTTTGAGCTCTTCTCTTCATGTCCTCTATGGTTTGTTGATGCCAGAGGGGGACGAGTGTCAGCACTTTATAAATGGAATCTCTTCCGAATGTGTTCTTGCGTGGACAATCAAAACTGTAATCTTCCACAGAAGGGTTGAGTCCAGAGTGTGCCATCAAAGGACGTTTCATTGCTTTGGTGGGCTCATCTCATCTGAACGGGGTGACCATTGACACCTGAAAGATTGTGTGGTTACACTTTACAATACAAAGGCACTAATATGCATTGATTCATGCTTAGATAATGCACAGATAATTAATGTATGACTCATGAAGAACTAAACCATTCGTCAATGATTGCCGCATCAGCAACTAATACAGAGTCTATCTGAATAGTAGATTAAGTCTTGTTGATTATATGTCATCATGGATTAATTCCCTATCAACATCTGTATTAATAGTGTAAAACAATGCGTAATACCACAGTGGGTTAAAGCTGTGTATTTAAACTTCCAGTCGTTTGTTTTAACACATATATCTAGAACATGGAATCTGAACATGGGGCTGGGCACTGCTATTTCGTAACACCGTGTCTACACCTGATGCGACAAAACACAGTAGAACCAACAGTGATGCTGTTTACATTTGTCAGAATCTGAATTGGCCATCGAGACATGCAGTGTAAATGCGGCTTTAGTTACCAGGAGAAGAAAGTGTTAGGTGTTCCCAAAAACATTAAAGGTGACGTAGAACGTCTTTTTAAAAGATGTAATATAAGTCTAAGGTGTCCCCTGAATGTGTCTGTGAAGTTTCAGCTCAAAATACCCCATCAATTTTTTTTTATTCATTTTTTTAATTGCCTATTTTGGGGCATCATTAAATATGTGCCGATTCAGGCTGCGCGGCCCCTTTAAATCTCGTGTTCCCCGCCCCCTGAGCTCTCGCTTGCCTTAACCAGCATAAACAAAGTTCACACAGCTAATATAACCCTCAAAATGGATCTTTACAAAGTGTTCATCATGCAGCATGTCTAATCGTGCAAGTATAGTATTTATTTGGATGTTTACATTTGATTCTGAATGAGTTTGATGGTGCTCCATGGCTAAAGCTAACATTACACACTGTTGGAGAGATTTATAAAGAATGAAGTTGTGTTTATGAGTTATACAGACTGCAAGTGTTTAATAATGAAAATAACAACGGCTCTTGTCTCCGTGAATACAGTAAGAAACGATGGTAACTTTAACCACATTTAACAGTACATTAGCAACATGCTAACATGCTATTTAGAAAGGCAATTTACAAATATCACTAAAAATATCATGATATCATGGATCATGTCAGTTATTATTGCTCCATCTGCCATTTTTCGCTATTGTTCTTGCTTGCTTACCTAGTCTGCTGATTCAGCTGTGCACAGCTCCAGACATCCTGCCCTTGTCTATTGCCTTGAACATGGGCTGGCATATGCAAATATTGGGGACGTACATATTAATGATCCCGACTGTTACGTAACAGTCGGTGTTATGTTGAGATTCGCCTGTTCTTCGGAGGTCTTTTAAACAAATGAGATTTATATAAGAAGGAGGAAACAATGGAGTTTGAGACTCATTGTATGTCATTTCCATGTACTGAACTCTTGTTATTTAACTATGCCAAGATAAATTCAATTTTTAATTCTAGGGCACCTTTAAAAAAGTAAAGATGGATGAGAATACAAAGGCACAAGCAAGATCCTGACAACTACCTGAGACATAGAGCAAAAGGGAAGATACTTCCACCAATAAGAATTGATGTAGCCTACCGTGTTGAGACAGTCATCTGGAAAAACATGAACGAGCAGATGACCTCACCTTATTTTAGCTCTGGGCAGGCTGTTAAAAGCCCAACACTCTTGGTGAGGATAATGTGGTGTAGAGTAAATGTTGTTTTCTGTAAGTATGGGTTAAAGATAAAGGTAATTGTGTAGAGAAAATCTGAAATGAGACGTGAAACGTACCTTTTCCATTTTTTACGGTCATGAGGAGCTTCTCAAACGTCTTGAGATCTGCACAACACACTTGTGTTGAAGCATACATCTTAAATCGCACACACAGACATAAACATGAGAATGGAGGGAGAGGCTTTTACTTAAAGTGATGTATTTACAAACTGTACTGTCACTTACATGCTTTAATACATACACATACTGCATGAACACTACACAGAGACCCTTCGTACTTCAGATGTTGTTATCTTTACCTGAAGGACCACGTAAGTTTTGCTTTATTTCCAGGACTGCAGGTCAGTTCTAAGAGATATTGTGTGGATTTCCTGGGCTTTTTTCCTTTTTTTTTTTTTTTTACACAAATCATACACACACACACACACACACACACACTTATGAATTCTTCTCTGTGATTAATACCCAATATGAAGCTCTGACAAGGAAACAGACTTTTAAAGAAAACGTTGCTGTTGATGTTTTTATCCTGCATCACAAAAAGTTACTCTGGCACTATATATTTGCTGGACTCCATTACTTTACCAATGGCTAAAGTTTTAGGGTAACCCTTACTGATTTTTCTTAAATTCAGAGAGTAAATATGCAAAATAATATAGGCTATGTTTTACAAAGATGTTTAGCAATTTACAGTACAATTTTGTCTGTTTCTTGCACTTTGAATGTGACATTTGTGTGAAATGGATGACTTTTTGGGTGCTTTATAGATTCAGCTATGCACTGTAAACCCGCAAAACTAAAAAAAAATGAGGTAAGCAGGAGAAAATTCGATTACGTTTTTTGCCCTACCGTGATACTTCCACCTATGTCACGTGTTTTGTGCATTTGTGGTTAAAAAGTATATACATTTTTTTTTTTTAAATGACCAATCATTTCGCTAGATAAGACCCTTATTCCTTGCCTGGGATCATGTAGGGCCCTTTGAAGCCGCACTGAAACTACAATTTGGACCCCAACATGGTGAACCCCACTGAAATCCACTATATGGAAAAGAAATGTTTTCATCAAAAACCTTCATTTCTTTTCGACTGAATAAAGAAAGACATGAACATCTTGGATGACATGGGGGTGAGTAAATTATCAGGAAATCTTCATTCAGACGTGAACTAAGGTTAATGGCTCAAGGAAATGGTAATATATATAGGCCTTCTATCTAGACTAATATAAAAAAAAAAATTACTGAAGCCTTTTTCATGTTTTGTGTCATTCAAACACATGACAGTTTCCAAAAACTTCTGAGGTTTTGGCAGAATCCTCCAAACTATAGCGAGAATGTCACCAAATAAACAACATTTCCCTTATGTGACCACTTTGGATAAGGAGCTCCATTCGCCAACAGCCTGTATTAAGCCTGTGGACTTTCTCTGGCAAGGAAGCCGTAGTTTCTCCATTTGTGGAAGCGCCAGTGACAGGCTTCAGATGGCCTCAGGTGTTCCTTAATTACATTAGTTTGCTCCCTGAAGCGTTCCCACAGTGTCATCTCAGTCCAGCTCTTAGCCAAAGATGTTTGTCAGTAGTTGTGTGTTGCCATCTTTACACATGACTAGACAAGATACTTTGTTTATCGTACAAGGTTCTGTTTGTTAAGAGCTTAGCTAGCTAGCGGATGGCAGGAGGTAATGCCATGCCATGCTGCGGCATGCTAATTACAGATAAACACAGTAAACCCAACACCCTGGACAGAGGATGCGTCAAAGCATGGCACTAAGCCTAAACCCTTCGCTTCTCTCTATCTCTCTCTTCTTGTCTTCTCTTCTCTATTCATTCAGCACAAGCTCACCAGGGATTTCACACTTTATCACCTCGTCTAACGCACCGAAGAGCACTGGAAATCGCCGTCTGCAGTCAAGTGATCCCGTAGTAATGAGATTTGAGCAACATCAAAGTACCGTGCCTTTGAAGGAGAAAAATAGATCAGAAAAATAGGACTGAAATGCAAATCCCTCGCAAAGATGTCCACAAGTTATCCACCTCAAGAACACAATATGAAAGGAGTGAATGATTTGAAGACAGACAGTGAGAAGTTTGAAAGTCGCGTCTTTTGTGAATGAGCTTTTTTGTTCATTGAATTCTGATATAGAAACAGAGAGAGGGGAGAGGAGGAGGAGACAGCAATGAGCGACAAACAACGTTGTTGTGAAAGGGTAGAAAAATGGGTCAGAAGTGAAGCTGTGAAACATTGCTCATGGGAGGAAATTAGGGATTGAGTCATTGTGCTTGAAACCAAATCCTGGCCTCGTTCTGAAACATATCCACACATGTTTAGTGCCAACCACATACATTTCAGATCAAAGCAGCATTTTTTTTGTGCGTTTCCATATGGATTTGACAGCTGTGTAGTTTGAGGAGGGAACATGATTAAACAGCAACGTAGTTTATTTATAGTTATGATGGCTTGATAAGAATGCCTTTTAGGTAGACAACAGTACAGAAGCTCAGGTTTGTTCTGACGCAGAGCTATTTTGGAACATAAACGTAAATGTCATGGGTAGGACTTGCTTTTGAAATGCAAATTAAATAGCTTTATTTACAAGTGGCTCTGAGAGGGCTTTTGAAGACATATTTGCTCACAACCTGTCTAGAATTATTTCAGCGTCCTTGGATGGATGAATATAAAAGTGGAATATGTACAGTCAACACAACTAAAATCAACAAATAGAATTGAGTTGGAATTAATCAAATTAATTCCTTAACTCCCTGAGGTCTGAAAAGGCGCCGGTGCGTTTTGCAGGATTTTTTTCACATTGCAGCAAAACAGACTTAAAATACTCCGTCATTTCTTGTCATAGAGACATAAATAATATATCAATTGAAACTATAGAATGTCTTCTTTTATTTGTGTAACATGATGCGTGATCTCTCCTCTCCCTCTGAACGAAGTCCAATCTGATAGTTCTCAGAAAATGAACTGTAACTTATGAATACTAATGACAAAAAAAATGACACTTACGTCTAAAGAAACGTTGAAATGTCAGGTTTTAAATTGTGTAAGTCAAATCGAAAACAAACATTCTGTGTTTATGTAATCTGTATGAAAAGAGAGCCATGTCAGAAGTCCATGATTCAGCTCATTATCCGCTAATGCGGCCACGCCCACGGAGCCAGCGCTATTCAGACGCAAACTCAGAGGCAATACATGCATTCATCGTCTCAATCGTGTATTTATTGTCTTGAAAAGTGTTTATTTGGATGTTAAAGCAATGGTTAGCGATCTCTAGAAGACATGCCGTTAGTTCCTAGTTCCTTTTCTTCTTTATATGAATTTGTGGCCTAAAGGTGTACAGAGAGCGCCCTCCGGCTGCAAGTATGAATTGAAAACACCATTCCTGAAATGTCCTCTTCTTCTTTAGAATAATTTGTGGACTAAAGGTGTACAGAGAGCGCCCTCCGGCTGCAAGTATGAATTGAAAACACAGTATCCAGCACTCATAGTGATGACAATAAATATTACTTCTCAGTATAGAAAATTGACATAAATATATAAGAATCCATCAATATTTCTCCAAATGTGCATGCTTTTAAGCTAAAAGCTTATATGAAATGCCATAGAGGTAACATAATTGTTCAGACACTTTGCATCACAGAAATACATTATATTTTAAAGAATATAATAGAATACCATTATTTTAAATTGTAATAATATTTCACAGTATTGCTGTTTATGATGAGCTGAGACATTATTACAGAGGGTTTTTTTCACAGCCTACCTGACTGAAAGGCCTCATTAATATGCAAGTCATTTCAGGTCATTATTATGTGATTCTTTTGTCTTCTCAGGTGTAAATGGCCCATTATTCATGCATATTCACGCCTCCACGCATACTGTGTTTCTTGACAAAAAGTGTCTTACAAAAACTAAATCAATATATTCTTTTATATGAAGGAGTAGGCAGCATAATTTTTACATAATTCTGAAGCAAAGACTCTAGTCTACAACCTCCAATACCCAAAAGTCTTGTGAACACAGATTTAATATACTTTTTTTGGCCTTATTTCAGTGACTTAAGTTTTTTGTTTTTTCAATAACCACACATAAACATTATTCCTTCAAAAATACAAACATGTACATACATGTTCCTCACATATTATTGTAGCCTAGTTTGTGCTGAATACAGTGTAATGACACTTTTGTCATTTATATGTTTATGAACAACTGAAAAAAGCACAAATGTCAGGGCATGTCAAAACTTCTCCAAGCCCCAAATCAGCCTCAGACTCCAGAGGGTTAAATGTCAACCATTTAAAACAAGTAAAATTTAAGTAAAATTTAAACAAAAATATCTTGAATAACAGACCAACGTCAAAGATGAATTAAGAACTCTTTATTTTTTATTGTCAACATTGAAGACACCTGATGATAACAAGCAGAATAACTGAAGGAAAGAGAAATGCAAGAATTAACAGAGGTTTAGATGTTGATGTTGATTTTATTGAACATGTTTGGTCACCATTATGGTGATCAGTGTTGGCCATTTTGACTCTTTGCTTTTTATGTTAGTTTGTGTTTTTTGTAATGGTGTTTGCTAATTTTACACATTTTAAATGGTTTACTTTTAAGAAACTAATTTGATTCATTCTAACTTAATTCTTATATGTTGAATTTAATTAATATTATTGCTTCTAATCTGTTGCCACAATTTTATTGAGTAGATAGAGCATATTACTGCAGTCTTCAGTGTCACATGATCCTTCAGAAATCATTCTAAAATGCTGATTTGGTGCTCAGGTAACAGTCATTGTTGTCAGTGATCAAAAATACTAATATTTTTTTTTTTTTTTTTTTTTTTTAATGTGATACATTTTTTTCAGGATTCTTTAATGAACAGAAGATTCAAATTGCATTTATTTGAAATATACATTTTTGTAATGTTATAAATGTCTTTACTGTCACTTCTGATCAATTGTATGCATCCTTGCTAAATAAAAGTACTAATTTCATAAAAAAAAAAAGATAAATTAAAACTTTGTAGCTTTTGAATGGTAGTGCATTGAATGTAAATCTGATGTCATTTCACTGAATATGGACATTGTTTTGCAGAAAAAAAATTGTTAAATACTGATTTGAAGATGAACATTTAATTTTTATATAATTTATATAATTTCAGGCAAACATACTATGTTGACAATTACGCAAAGTATTTTTGTGATTATGTGTAGTAATTTGCAATGGGTGTACAGTAAGCTAGTCTAAGAGCCTATGGTATACTAAGCTATTGGATAGTGGTATGCAAAAATAGCATGCTAACTGGCAAACAAAGAATGAGAATGTTTAATTTGATTATAGCTTTGGTTATATAATGTGATTTGTGACATTTAAATTACAACTGTCATATTTGCATAGTTAAAATAACATACATCATAAAGCTGCAGGAATTCTAATCAGGCAATAAATGTAGTTTCTTTTAAAAGTTCTGTTTTATCACATACCCCTGTGAAAATGAAGTGTGCTTAACTGTACTGAATGTGTATATTTAAAAGTATTTGGAGATAATATAATATTAATGAAATAAAAGGCCACTTAAGTGCACTTAAAGAGAGTAGCCTACACTTTCATGACAATGGCTGTATCTGAAAACGCATACTTCCTACTATACAGTAGGAGAAAAACAGTATATTACGTCTGAATTCACAGTACTCATATTGGCAAAAAGTACCCGGATGACCTACTTCTTCTGGCGAGATTCTGAAGTGTGCATACATACAACGGACACTTTACTATCCCATGAGCCCACAGGAGAGGATTTGTCAATGGCAGTGAAGCTATGTTACTGACACTGGTAGATCACATGACAATGACAACATGATCAATGTAGTCGTCCAGAATACATTCATACTAGTACACACATTCATATTATACAGAACAAACTTTTTAGCGGTCACAAAGTAAGTACTTATTTAAAATAAGTACTTACTCT
The DNA here is from genome assembly GCF_018812025.1 of Megalobrama amblycephala. Classification (NCBI taxonomy): domain Eukaryota; kingdom Metazoa; phylum Chordata; class Actinopteri; order Cypriniformes; family Xenocyprididae; genus Megalobrama; species Megalobrama amblycephala. The sequence goes on along the minus strand of NC_063063.1, from coordinate 15,173,208 downwards.
AGAGAGTATGCGATTTCAGATGCAGCCTATGTTTCTTAGCACATGTAAGTACACTTTTCTAAAGTGCACTTTAATGTCAAATTAAAAGGACATTTTAAATTATTTTGTTTGAATATTTTTGTCACATTAAATTAAAAACATTAAACATTAAAACACTAAAAACTAATTGAAATTACAATTTTATTATATATATATATATTTATTTCATATATAAATTATATTCAGTTTGCATATACAGTTAGTATATTCTTTTAAAGAATTACCGTATTTCCATAATATGTACACTTTTCAAAGTCACTATACTGTAAGTAAAAAAATAAATATGAAATATTCATGTAAAATTATTTTTTTTTTGTAATGTGAGAAGAAAAATACTTTTGAAAATGAAATTTGTTGCCAGGCAAAACATATGTTTTATCAATCATTATATAAATTATCACACAACTACATATTTGATCATTTCAGAGAGCTGTGTAATTAAAACAATTGATGTTTCTCTTATTGTATTGAGAGATTTAAGAAGCCAGAATTCAGTGTCATACATAACAGAAAAAGTACCAACTCTGAAGCATATGTGTCGTTTTCAGAGCAGTAATTCAAACCCTGATCTATGAGCTGGAAAGTGTGTGTAATGGAGCACTCTGCTATCTGCAGCGGGCCCGTGGATTGATTTGTTTTAGGAGAATGGAGGGACATCCAGCTGGAGGAGAGCCAGTGTGTGCTGCTGAGGACTGACGTCTCAGGTGTCGCTGCAGTGCCGTTACCCCTCCCAGATGCCCCTCGTGCGCCTGCCATCACACAGCCCATTCAGTCCCAGGGCTCAATGTATGTCAGAGGGATAACTGGGATAACCTCCAAATGACAACCTACTGTAAGAAAAGCATGGCTCAGTTACAATTTTCAGAGAAGCCCAAAGCGTATAATGAGACGAGAAATAAATGAGCCTTTGAGGAAAATGCTATTGATGCATTATGGTAATGCATTTTTCCTCTGGTCCTCACGATTTGTTTTTAAAGAGAAGTTCAGAAAGACATTTTCAGTGAAGGACAGTTGAAGATTTAGAGGGAAAAAACACAGCAACACAAAGAGGTTGAAAAAAACCTTTAGGACCCTGGCAGAGACATCATTTTCTACACAGAATCGCCCCCAAAACATATTTGAACACCTAATGAATATCCTTGAAATATTTCACAAAAATGTGAAAGAAAAACAGCACTTTTCAAGCAAAAATTTTAAATATGTTCTGACTGTCAAACATTAGAACATGTCCTTTTTTTGTAAAAAAAAAAAATAAAGTAAAAAAAAAAAAATGCAAATAACATATATACAAAGTAACCATTTAAGTGGAGAATGGCATGGCAACTAGCTATTAACCATGCTATTTATTGTACAAACCACAGTTGGGTAGAAGTTCAGTATACTAATATATCGTAAGTACAAAGCCGATTCCAAAAAAGTTGGAACACTGTACAAATTGTGAATAAAAACAGAATGCAATGATGTGGAAGTTTCAAATTTCAATATTTTATTCAGAATACAACATAGATTACATATCAAATGTTTAAACTGAGAAAATGTATAATTTTAAGGGAAAAATAAGTTGATTTTAAATTTCATGGCATCAACACATCTCAAAAAAGTTGGGACAAGCCCATGTTTACCACTGTGTGGCATCCCCTCTTCTTTTTATAACAGTCTGCAAACGTCTGGGGACTGAGGAGACAAGTTGCTCAAGTTTAGGAATAGGAATGTTGTCCCATTCTTGTCTAATACAGGCTTCTAGTTGCTCAACTGTCTTAGGTCTTCTTTTTCACATCTTCCTCTTTATGATGCGCAAAATGTTTTCTATGGGTGAAAGATCTGGACTGCAGGCTGGCCATTTCAGTACCCGGATCCTTCTTCTACGCAGCCATGATGTTGTAATTGATGCAGTATGTGGTCTGGCATTGTCATGTTGGAAAATGCAAGGTCTTCCCTGAAAGAGACGACGTCTGGATGGGGGCATATGTTGTTCTAGAACTTGGATATACCTTTCAGCATTGATGGTGCCTTTCCAGATGTGTAAGCTGCCCATGCCACACGCACTCATGCAACCCCATACCATCAGAGATGCAGGCTTCTGAACTGAGCGCTGATAACAACTTGGGTTGTCCTTGTCCTCTTTAGACCGGATGACATGGCATCCCAGTTTTCCAAAAAGAACTTCAAATTTTGATTCGTCTGACCACAGAACAGTTTTCCACTTTGCCACAGTCCATTTTAAATGAGCCTTGGCCCAGAGAAAACGCCTGCGCTTTTGGATCATGTTTAGATATGGCTTCTTTTTTGACCTATAGAGTTTTAGCCGGCAACGGTGAATGGCACGGTGGATTATGTTCATCAACAGTGTTTTCTGGAAGTATTCCTGAGCCCATGTTGTGATTTCCATTACAGTAGCATTCCTGTATGTGATGCAGTGCCGTCTAAGGGCCCGAAGATCACGGGCATCCAGTATGGTTTTCTGGCCTTGACCCTTACGCACAGAGATTGTTCCAGATTCTCTGAATCTTTGGATGATATTATGCACTATAGATGATGATAACTTCAAACTCTTTGGAATTTTTTTCTGAGAAACTTCTTTCTGATATTGCTCCACCAGTTTTCGCCACAGCATTGGGGGAATTGGGGATCCTCTGCCCATCTTGACTTCTGAGAGACACTGCCACTCTGAGAGGCTAAATATACCCAATCATGTTGCCAATTGACCTAATAAGTTGCAAATTGGTCCTCCAGCTCTTCCTTATATGTACATTTAACTTTTCCGGCCTCTTATTGCTACCTGTCCCAACTTTTTTGGAATGTGTAGCTCTCATGAAATCCAAAATGAGCCAATATTTGGCATGACATTTCAAAATGTCTCACTTTCAATATTTGATATGTTATCTATATTCTATTGTGAATAAAATATAAGTTTATGAGATTTGTAAATTATTGCATTCCTTTTTATTCACAATTTGTACAGTGTCCCAACTTTTTTGGAATCGGGTTTGTAGTCTTGGGAGACAAAGAGAGAAACTAAGGACTGTTTTTTATAAAATAAAACACAACAAGACACCAGAAGTAGAGAACATGAACATTTTTTGTTAGTCATTTTTGAAAGTTTGAATAACAATCCAGAAAACCTTGTTTTTAATAATGGTGTTTGACTTCATCTTCAAATATTTAGGTTTGTACAATAAAATTAGAATTTTTGATATTGCATTTATAATTGTGCTACAGTATGTGGTATAGCTTTCAGGAAATGTGTCTTAGGAACTGAGAAAAACTTTATTATCCTAAAGTATAGTCTTACTTAAAGCCATTACCTCCTGGTAAGAGCATCTCCAAACACAGGTCTGGCTCCAGTTTCTCAGTGCATATTAAGGACATCTGTAGGCGTCTGGTCTTTCTGCCAAGACCTCACAGCACTTACAGTACAGGAAGTTCCTTATAGAGGATCAACATAATGGGTCTCATTCACTAACAGTGTGTGCATGCATTTGTGAGTAAAACCTGTGTGTGAAAGTTTTCACACAGAAATCACGATTCATCAATACGTTTACATTTTAATCCTATAGAGTCTGCTGTATTATATTTGATACACAAATTTCTAAGACCTCTGAATTATCAACAATCAAAACTTTGCTGAAAAAGCTGTTGAACACAATCTTCTACATGTCTTCAGTCATCTGATTGACTATGTGCGTTACGTGTAGTGGATATGTACAATGTGTTAGCGCTAACATTGCTCATTCATTGTTAATATAAATAACCACAATACACATATGTCTGATTTTAAGTTTTTATTATTTAAGGGTGGGTTACACAGTATAACAAATATAACTTACCTGCTTGTAAAACACCAGTGACCAAACCTGTATTGTTTTAAAAGTGGAGTATTTAAACATGGTGGACGTGCCTTCTGAATGGGAGGAACCATGTTGGGTATGAAGTCATAGGGGTGTTCCCAATATTCCTGAAAAACAAGGTTTATCTTTGTTAATTCATTTGTTGTATTGTTATATTGTGTTATAGTGTAATTTAATCATGGATAGATGTTGTTTTTATATGCATAAGGTGATAAGAAGTGCATATGTAAGAAAGTAAAATTTACCTGTAGAATGATACACTCCAGGGTGTGGCCTAGACTACAAAATGCCTGCCGGATTAGCACATGGTGGGTAGAGAGAAGTTGAGTTTAGAGGGTTAGGTTGGTTGTGTGGAGTTGAAGTGAATCAAAGCAATAGAAGCATCTGCTATTAAAGCTATACAACTGCTGTTGTGACTATGTTCCAACAAGACTTGTAAAAAAAATTTTCAACATTTATTTTTATAGTTTTCTTTGTTTGGCTTTTTCGTTGTGGGATTTGCACTGTCTGCACAATAAATACACCTCAACTGGGATTTCCTGTTGCCATGGTCTTATTATGCCTCTGATTGCGAGTGCAATCGCTAACATATTGTTAGTAATATTTCAAGACAAACATTTAGTGGACTGAAACAACTTTTTCAAAGTTTACTTGATTATCCACATTATTTGGAGAAAAATCAGGCTTTTGAGGAATGTTTATCTGTACATCTCTCATTCATCATTGTATTGCATTGCATTATATGTTTTGCCTCCCATAGTTAAAACTTCAGAGATTTGATCATAAAACTAAGCATTTAAATATCATTTTACTAAGCCATATTATTGGGAGATTTAGAGTGACAACTGATATTTACAGTATATGCATTTAATGTAAGTAGTCTGCTATACTGTTATAAAGATCTCACTGATTTACATTACAAGCTATAAGAATAACAGCAACTGCACCAAATTGGGGCCTCTGAATAAAATTGAGACAATTTTTTTCTCTTCGAAAGTAAGCTCCATCTTCTCTTTTATCATATATGAGCCTTAAAAACCTACACACAAAAAAAATGTTGATTCTTCAACAGTTCTTTGTGGTGATTGAGGTGCTATAGCACCCCTACTGTATAAACAACCTGTTAAGCCCAGTATGGTTCTTCAGCAGTTCTTTGGGTTTTTTTTTAAAGGGTTAGTTCACCCAAAAATGAAAATTCTGTCATTAACTCCCTGAGGTCTGAAAACGCGCCGGCGCGTTTTGCAGGATTTTTTTCACATTGCAGCAAAACAGACTTAAAATACTCCGTCATTTCTTGTCATAGAAACATAAGTAATATAAGTTACTCCCACTCCTGTCATTCCAAACCCGTAAGACCTTTGTTCATCTTTGGAACACAAATTAAGATATTTTTGATAAAAAATCCAATGGCTCAGTGAGGCCTGCGCTGACAACAAATTAATTTACATTTTCAAACACCCAGAAAGCTACTAAAGACCTATTTAAAACAGTTCATGTCACTACAGTGGTTCAACCTTAATGTTATTTTGTGACGAGAATACTTTTGTGTGCCAAAAAAACAAACAAATAAAATAACGACTTAATTCAACAATATCTAGTGAAGGGCAATTTCAAAACACTGCTTCATGAAGCTTCGAAGCTTTACAAATTTTTTGTTTCAAATCGTTCAGAGCACCAAAGTTACGTGATTTCAGGCTTTGTTACGTCATAAGTGTTTCAAAATTTCAATGGTTCATGTGACTTGATATGGCAGTTTGATATGCACTCCGAACCACTGATTTGAAACAAAAGATTTGTAAAGCTTCGAAGCTTTATGAAGCAGTATTTTGAAATCTCCAATGTTGAATAAAGTCATTATTTTGTTTTTTTGGCACACAAAAAGTATTCTCATTGCTTCATAACATTAAGGTTGAACCACTGTAGTCACATGAACTGTTTTAATTATAACTTTTTCTGTGCTTTTGAAAGTGTAAATTAACTTGCTGTCAATGGAGGCCTCACTGAGCCACCGGATTTTATCAAAAATATCATAATTTGTTTTCCGAAGATGAACGAAGGTCTTGCAGGTGTGGAACGACATGAGGGTGAGTAATTAATGATAGAATTTTCATTTTTGGGTGAACTAACCCATTAAGGTGCTATAGCACCACTGCCATAACCTGTTAATGTCACGGTTCACTAATCTGCTGTCTCATACTGTTGTCTGTGTGAGGGTTTTGGGTGTGTCACCTGATTGTTCTGTGTGGGCGTCGCTGCTGATTACTGATCAGCGGCAGCTGTGGCTCATTACATCTTGCCTATTTAACGCCTTGTCTTTCGTCTCATGTTTGTCAGATCGTTGTTTGGAGTCCTGGTGTTTGTTCCGTTGTTGTCTCGTGTTGTAAGTTCCTGGATTGGATTTCTCGTCGCTGTTTCCTGTTCCCGTCTGTTTCATTGGATTACTCGTTCTGGAATACATTCACGGATCACCACACGGACACACGGACTCTCTTCACGGATCACCATTCACCACGGACATTCACCGCTCATCGAAGTCCCTGTGTTACCACTCTCCTGCTGTCTGTGTTGCTACTGTGTGTATTGTTTGTCTACCATCATCTGGCGTGAAGCTCTATTAAAGAGATATTAACTTGCAATTGTATCCAGCCTTCTTTTCCCGTGACAGAACGATCTGACCCACCATGGATGCAGCAAGTTCAGCAGCTTTCACGGAGTTCACCAATCACAGTATTTCTCGCATGGATCAGCAGCAGGAGAGCATCTCTTCCACCGGACGCGCGGTTCAGGCGCTGGTAACACAGGTGTCCGAGCTCTCTCAGCAGCTGCAACAACTTCGCGCTCCCACTGCGCCAGCCCCACCGCCTGTTCCCCCACCATCACCGGAACGGAGAGACCTGCCGGAGCCCCGCCTTCCCGTTCCTCAGAGTTACGCTGGTGAGCCAGATTTTTGTCGAGCGTTTCTTAACAAGTGTTCTCTTCACTTTGCCCTACAGTCACGCACCTTTGAGAAGGAAGAATCGAAGGTAGCGTTTGTACTAACCCTCCTGACTGGGAAGGCGGCGCTTTGGGGAACGGCGGTGTGGGAAAATCAAGACTCATGCTGCTCCTCGTTCCTGGCACTCGCCGCCGAGATGAGGAGGGTGTTCGACCGTGCGGTTGCGGGAAAGGAGACCGACTATGTGATCCAGTTCCGCACCCTCGCGGCGGAGTGTCGGTGGAACGAGGAGGCGCAGTGGGATGTGTTCCTGCATGGGCTGGCCGATCGTATCCACCGAGAAATCTACGCGCTGGATCTACCTCCGACCTTCAATGGACTGGTTGAACTCGCTCTATGTGTGGACTCTCGCTTACAAAGGTTAGACCTGTTGGAGGAATCTGGAGAGAGGCGCAGCGGAGGTTGCGGTCGTCTCAACAGCACGGTGGATACGGTCGGTCCTGTATCCGATCCTGAGCCCATGCAGGTAGGGAGAGCTCGGCTTTCCCTGGAGGAGAGAGAGAGGCGGAGATCCCATGGTCTTTGTCTATACTGCGGAGCATCAGGACATATCATCAGGACTTGCCCGGTAAAAGACCAAGCCCGATAGTAAACTCGAGGCTACTATCGGGCGGGATCTCTGCCGAGAAGTCCTCGCCAGCCACCCTCCTCCCGGTAAGACTAAGATGGGCTACGCACAACATCACCTGCGACGCACTTCTGGATTCTGGGGCAGAGGGCAACTTTATGGACACTTCCTTCGCACAACTACACGGATTACCCATGTCACCTCTCTCGCACCCTATATCCGTCAACGCTCTCAATGGACAATCCCTCCCCAGCATCTCCCACACTACGGATTACATCACTCTCATTACATCTGGTAATCACACTGAGGAATCCCAATTTCTGCTCATGGACTCACCGCACGCACCTGTTGTTCTTGGACACCCCTGGCTCACCAAACACAATCCCCGCATCGACTGGCTACAGAGAACCATCACAGAGTGGAGCACTCAGTGTCACAAGTCTTGTCTTTTGTCTGCTTGTCCCACGGTGTCTGTTTCTGTCTTGCAGGATGAGGCGGTGGATTTGTCTAACGTGCCCACGGAGTACCTTGATCTGAAGGAAGTGTTCAGTAAGTCTCGGGCAGCTTCTCTCCCTCCTCATCGTCCCTATGACTGTGCGATAGATTTAGTTCCCGGTAAGTCTCCGCCTAAGGGCAAATTATACTCTCTGTCTGTTCCCGAGAGGGAGGCCATGGAGAAATATATTTCTGACTCTCTAGCAGCTATGTTCATCCGCCCTTCCTCATCTCCAGCGGGGGCGGGGTTCTTTTTTGTGGGGAAGAAGGACGGATCTTTGCGACCTTGTATTGATTACCGGGGGCTGAACAACATCACGGTAAAGAATACCTACCCTTTGCCGTTGATGTCTTCAGCCTTCGAGAGGTTGCAAGGAGCGTCCGTTTTCACTAAATTGGACTTGAGAAACGCATATCATTTGGTTCGCATCAGGAAGGGGGATGAGTGGAAGACCGCTTTTAACACCCCCAGAGGGCACTTTGAATACTTGGTCATGCCCTTCGGGCTGTCCAACTCGCCTGCGGTCTTCCAGGCACTCGTCAATGACGTGTTGAGAGACATGGTTGATCAGTTCATATATGTCTACCTGGATGACATATTGATTTTTTCGTCGTCTCTCCAGGAGCATGTTCAACATGTCAGACGAGTGCTTCAGCGGCTGCTAGAGAATGGGCTTTTTGTCAAGGCGGAGAAATGCGAATTTCATGCACAGTCTGTTTCTTTCCTAGGGTACATCGTCTCGTCTGAGGGAATTCGCATGGATCCTGACAAGGTTAAGGCTGTGGTGGATTGGCCAAGCCCAGATTCCCGTAAGGCCCTACAGCGGTTTCTGGGGTTCGCTAATTTTTACCGGCGTTTTATTCGCAATTTCAGACAACTAGCCGCGCCTCTGACTGCCTTGACCTCCCCCAGAACGACCTTCAGGTGGTCAGATGCAGCTGAGGCTGCATTTGCCAAACTGAAGGGCTGCTTCGTTTCGGCCCCCATTCTGATTGCCCCTGATCCTTCGCGTCAGTTCGTGGTGGAGGTCGATGCGTCAGAGGTGGGGGTAGGTGCAGTTCTTTCCCAGCGGTCTCCCTCAGACAACAAGATGCACCCATGCGTGTATTTTTCTCATCGTTTGTCTCCCGCCGAACGTAATTATGACATTGGCAATAGAGAGTTGTTGGCAGTCAAATTAGCGTTGGAGGAATGGCGTCACTGGCTAGAGGGGTCGGGGGTACCCTTTATCGTTTGGACTGATCACAAGAATTTAGAGTACATACGATCTGCTAAAAGGCTCAACTCCAGGCAGGCTCAGTGGGCACTTTTTTTTCGGACGTTTTGACTTTACTCTATCGTACCGCCCGGGCTCTAAAAACATCAAGCCCGATTCTCTTTCTCGTATTTTTGATCCTTCCGAACGCCCGTCCACTCCCGAGTGTATTCTTCCCGAGACATTAGTGGTCTCCACTCTTACATGGGAGGTCGAATCGAAGGTCCTAGCGGCCTTAGAAGGGGTAACGCCTCCGCCCGCATGCCCACCAAACCGTTTGTTTGTGCCGGAGGGGTTAAGGTCCTGCGTCATCAAGTGGGGTCATTGTTCCAACGTGGCTTGTCATCCAGGGGTTAATCGAACCAGATTTTTGGTCAAGCAACGATTCTGGTGGCCAGCTATGGCTCGTGATATTCGCAGTTTTGTTTTGGCTTGCTCTGTTTGTGCCACTGGTAAGACTTCCAACCGCCCTCCAGATGGGTTACTCCAACCTCTGTCTGTCCCTTCGAGACCCTGGTCCCATATCGCGCTAGATTTTGTCACCGCCCTCCCACCCTCCCAAGGGTACACGGTTGTTTTGACTGTTGTGGACCGATTCTCGAAGGCGACCCATTTTATACCCTTAGCCAAATTACCTTCTGCTAAGGAGACAGCGGTTAAGGTCATTGATCACATCTTCCGGTTACATGGCCTCCCGGTGGATGTGGGGGCGATACTGGGGGCGACGGTTAGTCTTTCTTCTGGGTTCCATCCCCAGACCAATGGTCAGACAGAGAGAGCCAACCAAGATTTAGAGCGAATGTTGCGATGTTTGGCGTCCAAGAATCCTTCCTCCTGGAGTCAACAACTCTCTATGATTGAGTACGCTCACAATTCGCTACCAGTGTCTTCTACAGGCCTCTCTCCGTTCGAATGTAGTCTAGGTTACCAGCCACCTGTGTTTCCCAGTCTGGAATCCGAAGTCGCGGTCCCCTCCGCTCACGCCTTCGTCCAGAGGTGCCACCGCACTTGGGACAGAGCCCGTGAGACTCTGTTGCAAGTGAGGGCGCGCACCAAGGCTAAGACTGATCGCCACCGGTCGAAGCCTCCCGTATACGTCGTGGGTCAAAAAGTGTGGCTTTCTACTAAGAACATTCCGCTCCGTTCCGTTGCCAATAAGCTTGCTCCCAAATTCATCGGCCCGTTTACTGTCACTAAAATTATTAGTCCAGTGGCAGTCCGCCTCAAATTGCCTCCGGCGTACAGGAGGATTCATCCCACCTTCCATGTTTCCAAAATTAAGCCTGTTTTTCATTCACACCTTAATCCGCCTGCTCCGGTTCCTCCACCGCCGCAACTCGTAGACGGGGAACCAACCTATTCGGTTAATCGGATTCTGGACTCTAGGCGGAGGGGACGCGGATTCCAGTACTTGGTGGACTGGGAGGGTTACGGTCCGGAGGAGAGAAGTTGGGTTCCTGATAGGGACATTCTGGATCACTCCCTTATTGATGATTACAATCAACAGGTAAGGAGTTCTGGGAACGCCGTGAGGCGTTCCTAGGAGGGGGGGTACTGTCACGGTTCACTAATCTGCTGTCTCATACTGTTGTCTGTGTGAGGGTTTTGGGTGTGTCACCTGATTGTTCTGTGTGGGCGTCGCCGCTGATTACTGATCAGCGGCAGCTGTGGCTCATTACATCTTGCCTATTTAACGCCTTGTCTTTCGTCTCATGTTTGTCAGATCGTTGTTTGGAGTCCTGGTGTTTGTTCCATTGTTGTCTCGTGTTGTAAATTCCTGGATTGGATTTCTCGTCGCTGTTTCCTGTTCCCGTCTGTTTCATTGGATTACTCGTTCTGGAATACATTCACGGATCACCACACGGACACACGGACTCTCTTCATGGATCACCATTCACCACGGACATTCACCGCTCATCGAAGTCCCTGTGTTACCACTCTCCTGCTGTCTGTGTTGCTACTGTGTGTATTGTTTGTCTACCATCATCTGGCGTGAAGCTCTATTAAAGAGATATTAACTTGCAATTGTATCCAGCCTTCTTTTCCCGTGACAGTTAAGCCCTGTATAGTTCTTTAAAGGTTCTCTAACTCTCTCTTAATTTCTTAGTTTAATTTGGGAAAGGAAAAAAAACATTAAAGTACATTGTATTTCCTAAAGACAATGTGGTTCTTTTTGCCCCCAAGGCCCCCCTTTAAGCAAATATTCCAGGGCCCCCAGACAAGACTTTTTGACCTCAGAAAAGCATAAAAGTGATTCTGGTGGTTTTGCCATTGTAGTAAATTCCCATTGATAACAAACACATGAGAGTGGAGTAACATATTTAAAATCTGAGGAGGAGAATGGGATGGTGGTGCATCCAATAAGACAGTTCGGATACTGAGACCTGTCAGATCCAGTTTAAATTATGTGTAAGGAGAAATACAACTGGAGGTTGAGAGAAAGCTAATATATGGTGATTAGCTGTAGTCTTTGAATGAATGTAAACTGATAAGAGGTTCGACAGTATGAGGTGTTTGTGAAGTCAGTTATATAATGAAATTATGTCACAAACTTGTAGTCAAATAATTATGCTATATCTTGATGTTTTGTGATTGAAACCTTCTGTAAGTAAAGTTTTCAATCAACTCTTATGGTTCTATATAGCACCATTTACAAAGGTGCTATACAACACCTTTAAAGATAGGTGCTATATAGCACCATTTTTGTTTATAGTGTAATGTATCACATATGATGCTGCCTTCATATGCTATTGGAAATTTCCTACTTCCCACTTCTGAAGTTGTGATTAGGAGCTTGTCACATTCAAGTGCTTTATTGTCAGAAAGAACAGGAATCATGGAGGACACCAGGTTTACTCTTGCCTATTTATTGGGAAAATCTCATTAAAGCCAAAATGATATTAGCGTCCCATTCATTGACAACCATATAAAACATTCACCGTGCTATCTATTGGTGATAATTCTGGAATTACGGTATTGGTGAGTATAAAACATGCAATACGCTTCAAAATGTTATTCATATATGTAAATATGCACTACTTTAACGGCAAGGCAAGGCAATGTAGCAGTTGTGGAAAAAACTAATAAAGAAAACCAGTCACAGCAACAATAATTCTCCCCACTGCCATGTTTATGGCACACCCAACTCAGGAACTTATCAGTTTCACATTTTCAATCATCTACAGCATAGTTTGTTTTATACTGATTAAATTCACACACAACAAAATTCTACAGTATGTCATATCTCCATCTTTTTTTGTAAGACATTATTTTAGTGTTTTTAGTGTTCTTTTTTGCAGGGAGACCTATTGTTTTCTCTCCTTTCTCCCATTGTCCTCTGCTCTCTACAGTCACTTGTTTTATTGATCGATTGGCTTGGAATGACTAAAAGTAAATCAGTCTGGGCCTTTATACAATTTGGAGGGCTGCCCAGTAAGGACATTTAAATGTTTTACAAGGCCATGTAAGAGCTAACAGCAACATGTCCTCTCATGGACCTTTTTCAATCTTTCCTGGGCTGGTACTATAACTATTCCTCAGGGGTATTTATGGACCTTGTGTCACATAGAGGTATATTTAGTACCCTTCGCAGCAGTGTTGAGTATATCCAAATCCTCTTCGAGGTGCACTAGCTTGTTACATTTTAATGTGGTTTTCTAGCTGCAACTCCAGCAGCACTGAACTTAGCTCATGTCTAGCCAATGTTATGTGACAGTTTGTGCACACAGAGTAAATTATTCTGGGAAGGAATGCAAGTAAATTAGTGAGGGTGTCTTGAGGACTTGTGGGGTGTTTGAGCGGCAGGTAGAGCTACAACACATCTGAACTTTAAAGCCTGTTTTTTTGTTTCTGCCTGCATGTGCAAACGTGTGCACCCTGATAAATGCACACAGACGCAGGGTCAATCCCAGATAAGAACGAGAACATGAACATGCTGATAGCATACATAGATAAAGCCAGTTACCAAAACCACAGGCTGTAACCATATGAATCAACAAGGGAACTGGCCTTAAGATAGATGCCTTGGCACTTATCTGCCTCTAAACAGTAATGTTTTCTTGCTAATGCAAAAAGATGATGTTAGATGACCTTGTTTTGCTCAGGGCACATGTTGTTTCACACATTCTCTCACTGACAAAGTAAAACTGTGAAAAGTAAAACACAGCCCAACCTCAGACCCGGCATACAGGGTGCCATTTGCCCACAAGACCGACACTAACCACATAATGACTCTGGGTACCCACCGACGTGACATATGGATGCTCATAAATTGGCACTGAGAATAGATAGACAGAGAGCAACCACAAATCTGGAATGGGATGTTGGCCTCAGGGACAAAATGTGTATTTTTAGCTGCGTACAGAAGAATGAAGGGGTGCACTTGAATCCAGTCTGGATTATGAGCTTAGCTGATGATAGTTTCCTCTTGTCAGTACTCACAATTTCTCATGGAAACCAATTTTCACTTCAAAGTAAAAGCTTTACAATAAGAAAAGTTGCATTGCGAAACATAAAGTTACAATTGCGAGAAACAGTCATATTTGCGGGATATATATTCATATTGTGCGATATAATACAATTTTCTAATCATTTTGACAGGATATAGCCAGATTCTGAGATACAGTGGGTACAGAAAGTATTCAGACCCCCTTAAATTGTTCACTCTTTGTTATATTGCAGCCATTTGCTAAAATCATTTAAGTTCATTTTTTTTTTTCTCATTAATGTACACACAGCACCACATATTGACTGAAAAACACAGAATCGTTGACATTTTTGCAGATTTATTAAAAAAGAAAAACTGAAATATCACATGGTCCTAAGTATTCAGACCCTTTGCTGTGACACTCATATATTTAACTCAGGTGCTGTCCATTTCTTCTGATCATCCTTGAGATGGTTCTACACCTTAATTTGAGTCCAGATGTGTTTGATTATACTGATTGGACTTGATTAGGAAAGCCACACACCTGTCTATATAAGACCTTACAGCTCACAGTGCATGTCAGAGCAAATGAGAATCATGAGGTCAAAGGAACTGCCTGAAGAGCTCAGAGACAGAATTGTGGTGAGAGAGGTAAAGAAGAACCCAAAGATCTCTGTGGCTGAGCTCCAGAGATGCAATCGGGAGATGGGAGAAAGTTGTAGAAAGTTAACCATCACTGCAGCCCTCCACCAGTTGGGGCTTTATGGCAGAGTGGCCCGACAGAAGCCTCTCCTCAGTGCAAGACACATGAAAGCCTGCATGGAGTTTGCTAAAAAATGCCTGAAGGACTCCAAGATGGTGAGAAATAAGGTTCTCTGGTCTGATGAGACCAAGATAGAACGTTTTGGCTTTAATTCTAAGCGGTATGTGTGGAGAAAACCAGGCACTGCTCATCGCCTGTCCAATACAGTCCCAACAGTGAAGCATGGTGGTGGCAGCATCATGCTGTGGGGGTGTTTTTCAGCTGCAGGGACAGGACGACTGGTTGCAATCGAGGGAAAGATGACCTTCCAACAAGACAATGACCCTAAGCACACAGCTAAAATAACGAAGGAGTGGCTTCACAACAACTCCCTGACTGTTCTTGAATGGCCCAGCCAGAGCCTAATTGAGCAGGAGAGACCTAAAAATGGCTGTCCACCAACGTTTACCATCCAACCTGACAGAACTGGAGAGGATCTGCAAGGAGGAATGGCAGAGGATCCCCAAATCCAGGTGTGAAAAACTTGTTGCATCTTTCCCAAAAAGACTCATGGCTGTATTAGATCAAAAGGGTGCTTCTACTAAATACTGAGCAAAGGGTCTGAATACTTGTGACCATGACCATGTGATATTTCAGTTTTTCTTTTTTAATAAATCTGCAAAAATGTCAACAATTCTGTGTTTTTCTGTCAAAAAAAATGAACTTAAATGATTTTAGCAAATGGCTGCAATATAACAAAGAGTGAAAAATTTAAGGGGGTCTGAATACTTTCCGTACCCACTGTATGAAGTCACACTGTGCTATATAATGTTATAACCTCATTCTGAATCACAGTATGATATATAACGTCACATTTGTGAGATGAATGACAAATATGACTTTGGCCTAATTTTGACTTTATAACATATTGCCACATTGTGAGATATAAGGTAAATACAATTTTAGCATTATTTTGACAAGATATAAAGTGTGAAATATAAAGTTAAAATTATGAGAAAGTCATATTTACAAGATATAGTCATTTTGTGATATATAAAGGCACATTGTAACATCTTGTAAATAAGGCTTTCTCACAAATTTGACAAGATATAGCCTTGTTCTTGAAAACAGAGTCACATTGTGATATGTGTGTAACATGCAGGAGAAAACGGGCTGAAATGTGAATCTAAATGCAGGGTGATTTTAATAAGGAACAAAGTAAACAAAAAAACAAGAAACTAAAGACAATAGCACAAGAGATATGGCACCATCACATACCACAACTGACAGAGAACAAGTGAAACACAGGGGCTATTTAAACACAGGAGCAAACAAGCTTAACAAGGGGAGTGGCTAATAGGAAACACATGGGGAGAATTAATCAACGAGAAAGACTACAAACTGACTACGAGTAAAGCACAGGAAACACTTCAACATAAAAGTCCAAGAACAGACACAGAGCACTGTCCTCATAAGAGCTCATTTCCCAGTGCATTCAGCATCTGGCTCGTATTTGTGATTTGCGAAACATATTCTCAAAACTATCATTTTCAACATCTTCAAAATCAATATTTTGATCGCTGACAGCTTCTTTGACCAGATCCACCATCAAGTGACAGTGACAGTAATATTTGAATGTGTTCAGTACTTGATCTGCAGTAAATCCCTGAGCCATTTCAAGTTTTGCTGATGATACTTCCTATTCTTTTGTTTTCTGCCTGCAGTAACTATGAATGAAATGTCACTTCATCATTGTGTATCAGATATTGCCACCTTATTTAGTCATCAAAGATTCAATTATTGTTCTGCTGTAAAAAAAATATATACTTACACTGTTACACACCCCGGGTCGTTAGCGACCCTATAAAATTTTTTACAAAAAATGAATGGGACAACATGCATTCTTTTATAATTGTATTATTTTTTTCGTGCTGTATTGTTTATAATGAATTAATTGAGGAATACTAATAAGGTTGATAATGTCTAACTTTACAAAAAATGAATGCGGAGGAGGAGGGTAGTGAATGACGTCACGGGTCACTAAAGACCCGAGGTATGCGTTTAAGGGTTAATAAGACAAAAAACTCAAATTGAAAGAAAGTTGTATGTACAAGATACAGTCACATTATGAGATATAAAGTCAAAATTATGAGCTTATTGTACTTACAAGATAGCAGGGGCGGACTGGCCATCTGTGTGATCTGGAGAATCACAGAACGGCCGGTAGGCCTACTCCAGGACGGCCGGCAGGCCGGCCCACCACCCACCGCCACGCACGCAGTCATCATCTGTTTTTTCCCCCCACTAATCTGTTTCACACTCCAGTACTGTAGGGGGCAGCAATGCACCTTTAAGTTGGATGCCAGCTGCACTGGCCGTGGCCGCCAAGTAAACAGCAAAGACGTTAGATCAGTGGTCTCAAACTGCCTGCCTGCAACTGATCTCAAAAATAAAACATAATCCGGCCCGCTAAATTATTATTATTATTATTATTCTCTAGTTGCTACCTGTCTGATATGCAAAGAAAAAGTCGCCGTTCTAAGGGGCATTCACATATCGCGTCACATAAGCGGCCGCGCCGCATTCTCCTTTCCAATGCGCTTTCGCTCCAGTGGCGTCTGTCGTTGCTATGCAACCATGAGCCACGCTCTCAATCGCTTCTATTATGAGCGCGCTTGCCTAAATTACAGTAAAAGCACTCGACTTTAAGTCACAAGCGCCGATTTAAACCACCGAAACGCGTCCGATGCAGCCATTAAACGTTACCGATGCTCAAACGGCATCTTGGAGAAATGTGGCCCAGCTGTGTGAGCACGAGCGCTGCAGGTGTCTGTCAAGAAACAGAGTGTACAAATGTATTCAGGGATTGTATTTGTTCAGTACAGTGTTGTTCAGTGCAAGATTTTAATGTTATTTAAGCTAACATAAAGTAAGGGAAAATACTTCCACTAGATGTTAAAAACTAATAATGTATGTAACAATGAGAGATTTTTATTTTTTTGGCAAAATAAAGTTGATATATAGCTCCAGTTTTTTTGTTTATTTCTGACCCCTCCACGCCACAAGTGTTGCTGGTTTTGTTCCTAAATTACTGATTTTTTATTCCATGCATCTTGTTGGATGTGAGAAGTCGCACCAGACTATTTCAATTAGTAGTATTATATTAGTAATAGTATTATATAATTATATTACACTCTGTAACAATGAGAGAGACACTGCTGTTTACATTTAGTATGGTAAATAAGATATTTATAGTATAGGTATAAAAATATTTTAGTAGGCCTAATGAAATTTGAAGTAAATGAGAAATAATGCAAAGGAAAGTAAATTTTCTGAAATGTTGCGCTTTCTTGCGCTTGAAGGATAATATGGCCCTCCTATGAGGTGTCAATCACAGAAACGGCCCCCCGACAATTTCAGTTTGAGACCCCTGCTATATGAGTATTCAAGTTAATCTAATATGCTTTTAACACAACATCTAGTCAACATCAGTGCCTTTGCTATAATTTGGATGGTATAGTATCATGAACCACAATTAAAGTCTTGTGACACTCATGCCAGGCGTTATTGTTGTTGTTGTCGAGTTTCCGCACGCCGATTGCTTTGGGCCGGGCCTAGTCAAAGTCCAGGGCCGTTTTTTAGTCCCAGTCCGTCCCTGCAAGATAGTGTCAGATTTTGAGATAAATTCACATAGTGAGATATAAATTCGCAATTACGAGGCCCGAAGTCACAATTGGAAAATTACATAATATATTATTGCAAAGTTAAATTTAAATTAATAAGAAAAAAAAAATACATGATAAAAACTCACATTGCCAGCCCTGACCATTGCAGTAACTGTTCTCTTCTTTCTTGTCATTTTGCCTGCTCAGAAATGTGACTGAGGACTAGATTTTTGTCACATTTTTGTATGTTATTTTTTGGGGGGGAAATCAGTGGAATTCTGAGGACTGCCTTTAAACATGGTAAAATGTGTTAAATGGAGCTGAATATGAAAAGGGCAGATGAGTACATCTTTTTGATTGATGAATGTTGCCGTTCTGCACATGCAGATTCCATAGCTTCCATTGGCCAGCTGATGACTACTAAACTACTGAAGCATTCAAAGATGCTGTATGACTAATCAAAGAAAATCATGCAACTGCCCAATGGACCAGTCAGCATAGTAAAGGGCACACAATTTTCATGCTGGAAATGGAATGCATCATTCACTCACTTAAAACATGATGCATTTCACTGTCCTTGTTGTTTTGATTGAATGTGGCCATGGACAGATTATTTAGAAATTCACACAAAGCCCTGTGTCTTTAAAGAGATTAGGGCAGGAACTTTTTTAATGAGCACAATCTAAGATTAAAGCCGGTGTCTTTATCTCAATTAAAAATATTATAGATTGACAGTTGTGTCATTCTTTTGCCAAAGAATTCTTCAAACTGCTTGCATATTATGCCACAAGCTCCAGAAGAGGGCAACAAGCTCTGCTGGAATGTCATGCTCATAATTTTGTTGAGTCTTATGACTGCATGGCAATTTTGAATCTTCTCATAAAACACTCTTTGGAGGTATCAGGCGACCTGCTGTTATTGAATCTGAGCAATATTAGACTTAATTAAGGTTCTTCTTGTCTGATGAGTTCATAGATGTAATAAAATCAGCCTCCGGACAGTGAATCACATGTTTCAGGCCAAACCTGTGGCACTTTTACGGTCTTCGAGAGTCATAAAATTAGCATAGTTAAAAATGAATTTGACGCTCACCGGCTGTTATCCCATTAGTGGAAATGAAGAGTTAAATGAGATGTGTATTTGGGACAGTGTTCAGGAATGCAAGATCGCTAACAATGCAGCTGAGGAGAGATTGAAGTCAGATGAGCAGCACTTAGATTTAGTGAAGGGAGTCAATGGTATAAATTTAAACCTTGGTATTCATAATGTAATCTGACAGTGTCTTGTGTAGCACCATCTTGTGCTCTTACTTTTAAACTGTAACATATTTAGATATAAGTTTAACATATGCTGGATGATGATGCATCAGCAATCAGGAAATAAATATAAATATTTGCTCATTTAATTGTTATAGCACAAAATGTCAAATATTAAATGAGGGGTAAGAAGCCCCCCTTGATAAACTTTTACAGAATGTATTAATTACTTGCCATAACTTGATATAGTGTCATTAATGTAACATACTAAATCAACCACTCTACATCGAGGGGGCATCTTTATAAATTAAGCTAAAATTAAAATGAAAATGTCAAAGAAAACTCAAAATATTTTTTTTTCTAACAGCATTTAATAAACATGTTTTTCCTCTCTGACAGAACTTCTCTATTTCACTTCTGAATAAGTCTTAGTCGCATCTTCGTCAACCTTATACTTGTGATTAGATTTTCAGAGCACACTGTCTTCTGTGGAACAGTGTCATGATAGAACAGATAATGCTAGCAATCTTCAAATTCAAAACAAAATGTATAAAAAATGCAAAGCTATCCATTTATTTAACACTATTAGCCAATTTTTCAAAATGTTTTTCAAAGGCCAAGTTCAGAGATGGTTATGGTGCCATACTTGCACAAACATTAATTTCAATAACTTCTGATGTCTAGTGAATATTAGATTTTAGAATAGAATGCTTTATTTGTTTAGAGGACATTAAAGTGTGTTTCATTAAACGTCATGTTAAAGAATACAAATACTCCTCCTCATACAGAAACAAAGACTTGTTTATTCTTTCCTACGTACAGATCTTTTCCAATATTACATGAGCTGAAATGTGGATCTAAGCTGGTCTGAACTGTTTAGTTTTGTTTTAAGCGATAAGATCAGAGGGATAGGAGAACATCTTAACATCTCATCATGCTCCACCAATAATACCATTGCAACAAATCTCTTCCAGCTATATCATCCAAGGGACATGAACATCCCTTATTAAGGCTACATGGAGATGTAATAAGTTTAAGACAACAAATGGCACAGGGTGCCAGAATTCAGATGTACATTTTACATTATCAGAAGAGATTTTGCATATTTGCTTTCATTGTTTGGTTTACGTTAACTAATGAAGTAAAACACAGCCACAACTCTCTTTTTCTTTTTGACCTTGCAGCAATTTATTTTTATATTTATTTGGGAAAATACTAAACTAATCTATCAGGATAATAATGTGAGGTAAATGTAACTTCTAAAACCAATGTATTCAGAGATGCCATAGGATGAATATTTCTTAATCATTCTCATAAAAGTGTCTTTCTGTTTCATTTTTCATGGATTATGGGGCTGTTTACAAGACACAATTTCAACTAAAAACGTAAAAAAAAATGTATGTCTTTTGGCCATTCATTTACACGACAACATTTTAGTGGCCTGAAAATACAAACTTTTGAAACGATACTGTTGTCATCTTCGTGTAAACTGCAAATCCTGCAGGACCACCTCAGCCCTGGCCGGCCACTCCTATTCGTCCGCTGACCAAGCTGGCTTCGCCCTTCAAACCAAGGTGGTTCTCCAGGATTTTTAGGCCAAACTCTTCCATGCTATGGATGAGTCTGGACCGGACCCAGCCATTTTTTGTGACCTGCGCAGCACAACTGACCTGGCCCTGTGTGCCACAGAGGCCACCGCCCAGGCCATCGGGAGATCAATGGCCAGCCTGATCGTTCTGGACTGCCACTTGTGGCTTAACCACACTGAGTTCAAGGCGCGGACAGAACCGCCTTCCTCGACTCGCCAGTCTCCCCCACTGGTCTCTTTGGTCCAGCAGTGGACGGTTTCGCTGAGCGCTTCACTGAGGCACAGAAGTTGTCGCAAGCCATGCGTCACTTCCTCCCAAAGCGCCTCATCTCAGCTGCCTCGGGTCGCCAGAACACAGCGCCAACTCAGCAGCCAATTAGATTGACGCTAGGGACCCCTGCCCAAGATCGTGCTGGACCCTGCGCCTCAGAAGCAGACCTGATCCACAGAGAAGAAAGAAGGGAGGGCTAGATCTCGCCGTGGCCGGACCACCCTCCAAAATTACTTGTTTTCCCTCACAACATCCTGTTGCTAGTGGGCCCGTCTCAGCTCACGTTCCCATGCAAAAGAATGCTGTTATAGCAAACAAAATAAAACACAAAAATTCTTAGAAAAAGAAAACTTTTCTTCTTCCACAAGCTATGGGCATCTGCCCCCAGCCTCAGGGCAGTGGGTTGTCTCCCAAACTTATTCAACCCCTTGCCACCAGGGCTAAGGCTTGGAAAGCCATCCCCGGCATGTCAGAATGGATTCTGAAAATGATAAAATGAGGTTACTCGCTCCAATTCGCTTGCAGACCCCCCTGCTTCAGAGGCGTGGTCAATACTTCGGTAAGGAGCAACGTGGCCCACATCCTCCGCACCGAAGTCATGAGTCTACTGGTGAAGGGGAAACAGTCCCTCTGCCCCACAGCGAGTCAGGCATCTACAGTTGCTACTTCCTCGTTCCCAAGAAGGACGGTTGGTCTCAGGCCCATCTTAGACCTCTTAGACATCTGAACTGAGCCCTCATGAGATGGCCGTTCAAGATGTGAACTCATTGTAGAGGTGCGGGTAGCGCACTCTTTGATACTCATTGTTTGATATATAAACTAAATATTTAAATTCTTTATATGATAATGCTGACATTTAGACTTGCTTACATTCAATTTCATAATTTAGAGGATTCATCCCCACATTTAAATGCGGTTGTCACTACTGAAACTTATGTGTACATGGCCTATGATACTGAGCTGATGTAATCAATAAACTGGCCAGTAGGGGTGTGACGAGATCTCGTGGCACAAGATCTCGCGAGACTAATATGTGACGAGATTTCTCGTCGAGGCGAAAAGTAGTCTCGTGATATTGCCATGACAGAGTGGTTAGGAAGATTAGGAAAGAATATGCCACCGCTTCGTTTACATTACGCCTCCACTGTCGTTTTGCTTTGTATTTAAAGGTCCCGTTCTTCGTGATCCCATGTTTCAAACTTTAGTTAGTGTGTAATGTTGTTGTTAGAGTATAAATAAAATCTGTAAAATTTTAAAGCTCAAAGTTCAATGCCAAGCGAGATATTTTATTTAACAGAAGTCGCCTACATCGAACGGCCAGTTTGGACTACATCCCTCTACTTCCTTCTTTAATGACGTCACTAAAACAGTTTTTTGACTAACCTCCGCCCACAGGAATACACAAGAGTTGCGTTTGTAGAGTGTGTTTGTCGCCATGTCGTCGAAACGCTGTTATTTTCATCCCGCAGTCCAATCACCGGGTCTGATTCCGGCTCAAATTGATAGGGTAAAATTAAAGACATGTTTACAATAACACTGAGCGCGTGCATCTCCACGTTATGGTAAGAGGCGTGACTTTTCCAGGCACGGTGCGCTCAGAGCTGTCGAATCACAACACAGGAACCGCTGGCACAATCAGAACTCGTTACGTATTTCTGAAGGAGGGACTTCATAGAACAAGGAAGTCATCAACCCGTTTTTATGACAGTGGAAACAGCGGTATACAGATAAGTAAATTATGTGAAAAATACTGTGTTTTTTTACACGCGAAACATGAACACATGTTATATTGCACACTATAAACACAATCAAAGCTTCAAAAAAACATGTAAAACGGGACCTTTAAATAAAAAACATTTAATCCAGTTTGATAACGGTCGCTGCCGCTCCATATTTACAGAGTTACGCGCGATCGCTGAAAGTGAAAGTAAACGCGAGCGTGCATTCAAACGCGATTTCAATACCCCGCATTTTGAAAACGGCTCCATGATGAATGCAAATATCTCTCAATATGAAAGCTATTTTAGGCTGGGCAGTGTAGTTGTAATCATCTCTTAGCTCTGTATCAGAGAAAAATTTGGTCTTATTTGCACTTTGAATATTGAGAGAGTGTGATTATGGTTGCACTTATTGTAAAGTGTTACCATAAAAAAATTAATAACAGTTTTCTCTTAATCATATTAAGCACAAACAGTAAGGTTTCATTTGTTAACATTAGTTAATGCACTGTGAACTATCATGAACTAACAATGAATGACTATTTTTATTAACTAACATAAACAAAGATTAATAAATACTGTAGCAAATATATTGCTCATTGTTAGTTGATGTTGGTTAATACATTAATGTTAATGAATGAGACCTTATTGTAAAGTGTTAACATTTTTATTTATACTGTTTTTATTTCTATGTTGTAGAAGCTCATAAATCATGTACAGTAAGGTCTGAAGAGACTGAAATCATACAGAAGAGAAGTCAGTCAGTTGAGTTAGAAGCAAAACCTTTTACAGTGCTTGAGTATTGTTGTCTTTTACTGCATATGATAATTCATAGTAAGAAAGTAGAACTGAAATGACATTAATTACAAGATGATTAGTTAAAACATTTCAAATACACCTGCAGAATATTTTTTCTAGTCATGTATTTCGCCATTGAGGATTTCTTAAAAATAGTGTGTAAAAATCTTGTCTCGTCTCGTCTCGTGAACTCAATCTCGAGTCTCGTCTCGTGAGATACCTGTCTCTTCACATCAGACCTTTGAAAAATTCCGAGCTTTGAAAGCTATTGTTACATACATAGTCGATGTGTCCCCCCCTTCATTGTAGTTTTGGTTTAGTCCGTGACCTAGGCTGCATCTGAAAACCTAGGCTGCTGACTTGTTGCTTCGCTGCCCTATCAGGCAATGACTTATAAGGCAGCGTTTGTGCATGAAGGCACCTCACGAAACTGATTTCGGACAGACTTCTGAGGCAGCGTAACGGTTTAATGATCCACCGCAAAATAGCTTGAGCTTCGATGAGAACTAAACAAATATTTAATTACTATACAGTAGTAATATCTCACTAGAAATGACATCAAAAGTGGAAAACGTTGGTCAAAAACATACATTTACACACAAACTGACCAGCAAACACAACTTTCAGATGCCATCTTTATTTTTCTAGCTGAAGTGTCACAGAATGTAAAGCACAGGATTGTGGGATATCAAAGGCAGCGAAGGATACATCTATGCTGCCTTCAAAAATGATCAGATGAAGGTATCTCAGGAGACAGGAAGTGACGCTAACATTGGAGTCGGACATGCCTTGATGCCTAGACGTGTCTTCCAAGTCTGTCTAATTAGTGTCATTCACCTGTGCCTTGTTAATCACTCCTCATGTGCTCTAGTATATATTCTCCCTGTGTCTTTCAGTTCTTTGCCCCATCTCATCAATGTATACGTGTGTTTTTGGTGTTTGTTAAGAGTTTCCTGAGATTCGTCATTAACTCTCTGAGGTCTGAAAACGCGCCGGCGCGTTTTGCAGGTTTTTTTTCACATTGCAGCAAAACAGACTTAAAATACTCCGTCATTTTTTGTCATAGAGACATAAGTAATATATCAATTGAAACTATAGAATATCTTCTTTTATTTGTATACACTCAGAGTAAAAACAAAATTTTGTGCTTTTTGTAAAATAAAGAAAACTAACATGATGTGTGATTTCTCCTCTCCCTCTGAACGAAGTCCAATCTGATAGTTCTCAGAAAATGAACTGTAACTTAGTGAATACTAATCACAGAAAAATTACACTTATGTCTAAAAAAAACGTTAAGATGTCAGGTTTTAAATCATGTAAGTCAAATCGAAAACAAACCTTCTGTGTTTATGTAATCTGTATGAAAAGAGAGCCATGTCAGAAGTCCATGATTCAGCTCATTATCCGCTAATGCGGCCACGCCCACGGAGCCAGCGCTATTCAGACGCAAATTCAGAGGCAATACATGCATTCATCGTCTCAATCGTGTATTTATTGTCTTGAAAAGTGTTTATCTGGATGTAAAAGTCATGGTTAGCGAGCTCTAGAAGACATGCAGTTAGTTCCTGTTTTCTTTTCTTCTATAGATTAATTTTAGATGAGTTTTTGTTTCTTTAGCGCCCTCCGGCTGCAGTATGAATTGGAAACTCCATTCATGGAATAACCTCTTCTTCTTTTAGATGAATTTGTGGACTAAAAATGCACAGAGAGCGCCCTCCGACTTCAAGTATGAATTGAAAACACCAGCGCTCATAGTAATGGCAATGAATATTAAATAAATATAACTCCTCTGTATAGAAAATTGACATAAGCATATGAGAATCCAATATTTCTCCAAATGTGCATGCTTTTAAACTAAAAGCCTATATTCAGACTCTTTGCATCACAGAAATACATTATATTTTAAAGTATAATATAAAACCATTACTTTATATTGTAATAATATTTTTCTGTATGTTTCATATATCATGATGAGCTTGAGACATCACAGAAGGTTTTTTTCACAGCCTACCTGACTGAAATGCCTCATTAATATGCAAGTCATTTCAGCTCATTACTATGCAATTCTTTTGTCTTCTCAGGTGAGAATGGCCCATTATTCAGTGGTGATTCACGCCTCCATGCATACTGTGTTTCTTGGCAAAAAGTGTCTTACAAAAACTAAATCAATATATTGTTTTATATGAAGGAGTAGGCAGCATAATTTTTACATAATTTTGAAACAAAAACTCTAGTGTACAACCTCCAATACCCTAAAGTATTGTAAACACAGATTTACTATACTTTTTTTGGCCTTATTTCAGTGACTTAAGTTTTTTGTTTTTTCAATAACCACGCATAAATGTTATTCCTTCAAAAACACAAACATGTACATACATGTTCCTCACATATTATTGTAGCCTAGTTTGTGCTGAATACAGTGTAATGACACTTTTTCCATTAATATGTTTACGAACAACTGAAAAAAGCACAAATGTCAGGGCATGTCAAAACTTCTCCAGGCCCCAAATCAGCCTCAGACTCCAGAGGGTTAAAGATCCTGTTTCCTGTTATTCCTCGTCTTCAAGAGCTTCATCTATATGTTACGTGACAGCTATTAGGCAAAGCAAGTTCATATTTATATCAAAACTAAAGTTTAATTACAAAATAGATTCAAATTAAAAAGGTAGGCCTAAAGGAAAAAGTAATAATTACAAAAACAAAGTACAATCAGTACAGTGTAGCACATATTAAAATATTTAAAATAACTGCTTTTATTGCCTACACACTATCATTCAAAAGTTTAGGGTTGTTTTTGAAAGAAGTCTCTTGCTTAAAAATAGAGTAAAATCAATAATATTGTGAAAAAGATTTGTGATGGCAAAGCTGAATTTTCATCAGTCTTTACTCCAGCCTTTAGTGTCACATGATTCTTCAGAAATCATTCTAATATGCTGATTTGGTGCTCAAGAAACATTTCTTATTATTAATGTAAAACAGCTTTGCTGCTTAATATTTTTGTGGAAACTGTGATACATTTTTCCATGATTCTTTAAGTAGTTCAAAAGAACAGAATTTATTTGATTTGTAACATTATAAATATCTCTACTGTCACTTTTGATCAATTTAAAGGGATAGTTCACCCAAAAATGAAAATTTGATGTTTATCTGCTTACCCCCATCGCATCCAAGATGTAGGTGACTTTGTTTCTTCAGTAGAACACAAATGATGATTTTTAACTCCAACCGTTGCCGTCTGTCAGTCAAATAATGCTAGTGGATGGGAACTTCTACTATAAGAGTAAATAAAACTTGCATAGACAAGTCCAAATTAAACCCTGCGAATCGTGACGACACACTGATGTCCTAAGACACGAAACGATCGGTTTGTGCAATAAACCGAACAGTATTTATATCATTTTTTAACTCTAATACACCACTATGTCCAACCGCGTTCAGCATTCGCTTAGTGATGTCTGATCGATTATTGCACAAACCGATCATTTCGTATCTTAGGACATCAGTGTCGTCACGATCCGCGGGGTTTAATTTGGACTTGTCTATGCAAGTTTTATTTACTCTTATAGTAGAAGTTCCCATCCACTAGCATTATTTGACTGACAGACGGCAACGGTTGGAGTTAAAAATCATCATTTGTGTTCTATTGAAGAAACAAAGTCACCTACATCTTGGATGCGCTGGGGGTAAGCAGATAAACATCAAATTTTCATTTTTGGGTGAACTATCCCTTTAATACATCCTTGCTGAATAAAAGTATTAATTTAAAAAAAAATAAAAAATCTTACTGACATTATTAAAACATTGTTATTTTTATTAAAACTTTGTAAGTTAAAACTTTGTTTAACTTTGTTAAACTTTTGTCTCCGCAGGAGACAGATATAGGCTAAGTCAGTGGTTCCAAATGTTTTTTACGCCCACTGATTTTCACTGATTCAACATCAACGAGTTCTATTTGCTTTTGTCTCGTCGCACCGCTAGCTTCCGGTGTAGACACATTGTTTTGTAATTTGTGCATGGACACAGTTTTTGCATTCCATTCGACTTTGTAGATAGAAAATTTTTGTTTTCTAAATAAAAATTCCCAAAATTCACACAACATTAAAAAAACCCCCACATAATCTAGGCTAAATAAGTAGAATATGTGAATAACTCAATTTTGACAAAAAATGTCAGATAGAACCTTATAATTCCAAGCATTATTGTTGCACATCTGGCTGTCTTCATATGGTTTTGAAGACGGATTGTAGAGGTGCGAGTAGCAACAAAAAAGGGGTGTGGATGTCTGCAAAGATCCTCTGAGCACAGTCCCGGTTATACTTTCCGCATGCCTATCAAAGGATTTGTTCACCTTCTTTGATGTCATCTTCAGCTGCTCTGTAGCTATTATATTTGTGCCAGCACTATGACAACGGCGGCTTTGGGGTTAAGTGGCCTTCAACTTGACCTAAACCCAAGTTGTTCCATGATGACTGTTCCTGTAAATATTGTATTATCATTGAGTCTGGACTAGATTATTTACCCCCACCACTTACAGTGGCAGAATAAGACATTTCATTCAACTTAAAAAGATATTTTTGCTTTAGAGAGATACTGATGTGAGGGTCACCATTAAAAGAACGATTATGTGAAGAACACGTCTAAAAAGATTCCACTAAAAAGCAGATTTACAGACTAATGCCATAAATGGATCCAGCTTCAGTGAAGTCCTGCAATTATTCAAGAGCAACTAGCCAAAGCACTCATGTTTTATCAGATTTCTGCCATAATGCACGCTTCCCGAGCTTTCCTTTCTCCATTTACTAAATTAACCCTTATTTATTTACTTTTGAATGAATGCAAAGTGGAAAGGTTGCAGGAACATGAGGCATAATTAGCTGTGGCACCATAAACACAGGAGTCAAGCTACTGTGTTTTTGTAGGGGTGTACTGTAGTGACATAAACAGCCTATCAAAGGATTCGTTCGCCGCCTTTAATGTCATCTTCAGCTGCTCTGTAGACATTATATTTGTGCCAGCACTATGACAACGCCGGCTTTGTCGGTCCACCGGACATCTTTTAATTAATAAAGAAAAAAGCTTTTGGAATATGTTACTCACAAATAAGTCTGTGTGCTGCAAACACTGGAATCACGTACAAGCACAAGTCTTGTTTCTGGCTTGTTGGCTTAAAGAAAGACGGGAACATAAGAACATTCTGCACTCGTACTAAATCAACTTCCTTTTTTACTCCACCCAGGATACCAACCCTGATGAGCTCTCGCTGCAAAAAAACTATCAAGGTTCCTAACGGCTGAAAGAATTGTGTCCATGCCGACGAAACTGCTATTCCTTCCCATTAACAATCACTTTTCTGTGAGTTTGATACTTGTTTTTGTGTTTTTGATACCAAAATCTCTTTATTTAAAACCTTACTTAATTCCACAAAAAGTGATTAAGAATCTTAAAGAATCTTTAAGAATCTTTAAGAATCTTAAAGTTTTCCCCTTAACCAAAAGAACCTGGATTTTTAAGTTTACCGTTTTTGGTTTCTAATCCATCCATTTGAAAGCAATTTTACTAGGCTCAGAGCTGGTTTTGAGGCAGTAATTGGATTGTACTTTACAAGATGTAGGCATTTGTGTTAAGTATTAACATGCGCCATTAAAGAGTTTTATGCAGGATCATACTGTGGGAGACCAGGATTTGATGAGGAAGAAGGAGTTCTTTGCAGCAATGATTCCATCATACCTTTATTTGACCCTCTGGGGCAGTTTCAAGTTGCCTGTATACCCTAAAAAGATAGTTTAGATCAGCATGAATTCCCTAAATTAGTGCAATTTTAAAATTACACTAAAATCATTGCATTCTTTCACCACCTCAACCCAAACCATTTTATGCATTGAGAGTGTTCTTTATTTTTCAACTGATTTAAATTACAATGATCTAAATGACAAACTATTCAGTAAATAAAAAAAAAAAAAAAGATACATTATGCATACTTGCCTCGAGGCAAAATTTTAGTCTGTTAGAGGGCCTGACTTTAAAAGGATTTAGCCTGAAGGTTCATACACATCACAGAAAAACACAGCACTCATAAGACTTATTAAATATCTGTTCAGGACACTGTTCCTGCAGTGTTCAAAATATTTTGAACATCAGTTATGATGATGATCTGATGACAGAAACATTACTGTGCATGGCGCTTTGCGTTTGCGGTGGGCCTTGAAGAACACTTCACAAAATATGCATTGACAATCCTTCATCGTATGTTGACACTCGACTTCTTATCATTGGTAACTTTATATGTTATCTATGGTTTAGCACTGAGATCAGAGGGATTGTCCTCACGGGTGTGTGGAAGAGCAGAATTTTGGATGAGATGTTCTTAGCAGCTTGAATCATTAGATGTGGTGGGTCCAGTCTCAATAACATCTCAAGCACAAATGTATATATTTATTTGATATATTGAGGAATTTCTAAGCACTCTTAAGTTTGTTTAAATCACCATGAACTTAAAAGAGGCCATATTATGCCCTTTTCAAAGTCTTGATTTTTTTTTCTGAGGTCTAGAATGGGTTTTCATGCATTCATTATTTTTTCACATATTTTACATTGTTGCAGCACTTCTCTTTCCAGTCTGTCAGTGATGCTTGGTTTAGTTCCAGTCTCTATGAAGCTTCTCCTTCCGAAAAGCGTAATGTGCTCTGATTGGTCTGCTGGACCAGTGTGTTGTGATTGGTTCGCTTCAAGTTTTTTTCAGAAATGTCACACCCCTTACCCTAACCGCAAGTTTCAACACACTAATAGTGAAACACGCAACTCAACGAGTGCTTACACGTAACTGTACTTTCCCTGAAGAAAACTCAAGACTACAATCAAGGCATTTCAGGTAGAGGTTTGCATGGGACTGTTTTTTCGTCCCGCTTCCGCAAGTTCTATTCCGCACCCACCCGCTCCCGCTTAAAATTCACTCTGTGTTCACCTGCTATCCATTTACAATGATTTTCTTCCCGACTATATTTAGATCTCATTTCCAGAATCTCACATTTAAATTTCCCCTAAAGAAAGAGAGAGTGATTGGGTATAACAGATATAAAATGTTGGCTAGCCTATTCAAGGACTTGTTATTTGTCTTATCATGATATTGTCAACACAGTAAAAAATGTCAGAGAAAAATAAGCTAAATTAAATATGACATCTGTCACTCAAAGCTACAAGCCAAAACTGTTGGCTTACTAGCTGTACTGCAAAATGAAATCTTTTTTTAACATCCATGCAAGAACAGAATGCTGCTGACTGACGATGGTTTCAGTACCGAACTTCTGTCCTCCAAAATCCAAACACAAAGGCAGACCTCTTGTTTCAGGTAGATCAGAAATCATGCTTACTTATAGAGAATAACTTTCTTTGGAGTGGACTTTTGCTTTGTATCTTTGCAGATGTTTTTCATTCTCAAAGCAACATTACAAACTAAAGACAGTTGAAAATGTAAAAAAGCATAATAGGTCCTGACCAAGCGAAGCCTGAGGGATGGCGGACCACAGTGGAACCGAGGGTGGGTTGAGCCAAGGTGAAGCCGATAGGTTGGAGGGCCAAGGTGGAGTTCTTGGTTTGGAGGCTTAGGGATCCACACACCAAGGTGGAGCTGATGATTGGGTAGCCAAGCCAGATGAGCTGAGGGGCTGAAGGGAGACAGTGGAGACAAGACTGAGGAACTGTTTATCTTTGGTAGTGGAAGAGGGAGAGGGAAGCTGGGTGGGATGATCCGCAGTGGGGGAGACTTGGGACTGGGCAACAAAGACTTGGAGTTGTGCTTGACCAGAGACGACTTGGATGACTTAGGACTGGATGGGACCAACAGTAGTGACTGTTTAATGTAGGTGGGAATCAGGGTATTAAGGAGTTCACATGAGGAGGTACAGACTTCAGGGGCATGAGGAAGAGTGGAACTCCACTCCATGATGTCAAACTCCACCAGGCATGAACATCAGCACAAGCAGACATACCTGGTCTGTCTTGGCAGGCTTCATCTCTGGGTCTGCAGTGGGCTCTGGCTTGTGGTTCATGCTCATGGCGAGCATAGGTTTGGGCTATGGGACAAACACTGGTTCAGGCTCGAGTTCCAGGATGGACATTGGGTCAGGCTTACACACCTGGACAGACTCAGCAGGCTCTGGGTTACGGTGGCCTCAGGATTGAGGTCCTTGGCAGGCTTTTGCTCTGACTCTGGGTTCATGGTGGCCGTGAAGAGTGAGGAAAGCGATTGAGAGACTGGTGATGCCCTTATCTTCTATATCTTCAACTGTGAATGGTAAGCCACTCAGCCACAGCCCAAAATCCATGTGTGCCACAGTGCAAGTGGTAGCTCCCGCTGACAGTAGTTGAAACAGGTGGTCATTCACCCCACTCCAAAAATAGGTCTTTAGAGTGCCGTCGCTCCAGGAGATCAGGTGGCAGAGCATGAGGGACTCCTCCATGTAGTTTTCCAGGGGATAGCCATCTTGTAAAGGAGAGGAAAAGATCTTCGGGGGAGTGATTGGAAAAACCTGCTGTGCTCATCTTGTTGGTTTGACCTTCTGTCTTGCAGAAAAAACTGAGGTAAAACTCAAACAGGTTTTTTTTTTTTGCTGATATAGCAAGAACACAATGGATTAACAGGTAAGTGATGATACTTGAGATTGCTAGCAGATGACATAGACTTGTATTATTAACTTTGAGTCTTTGTCTTACAGAAATATTGGAGCACACACGAGGGAACAACATTGAGACAAAGGATGACTGAAGGTGACTTGGATGACGTGATGACTGGAAGATGACTTGGATGACTGGAGATCGATTTGGATGAGGTAACAGCAGTAGCTAGCAAGGTAGCCAGGAACATTAAGTAGGTAAGTTTGTAGCATCAGGTGTGGTCAGACCATGACTGAGGGAGTGTGTACACTCTATATAGTGCTGGTGATGAGGTTATAGGTGAGTTCAGGTTTCGTGGTTAAGTGTCAGGGAGGATGATGGGAAATGCAGTCTGCGACAGTATATAAACCTAAAAAAAGTAGTTAATGCTAAAAAAACAATTGCTATGTCTGCTGTGTGAAATATCTTGACTTTAAGGCAATAAACATGACTTAAAATGAACAATTACTTATACATGAGCATTTATTTTCATGGAACCCAAAAGGCCAAAATTATAGATTTGCAGGAAATGTGCTGTTAGTAGAAATTGTTCCTTATTAGCTTTAACAAAAGTGTTCTGCAAAATTAAACAGTATTTTGTACTATGTTATATGGGATATTGTCCTAACAAAGTCATGTTGGCATTTAATGGCTAAAGGTAATATAGAACAAGTGTGGATTTGGAATTGAATGGAATCCTAGACATTCTGAGCAGAAGATTGTTATCTGCCAGTCATCCCTTTTGGCTGAATGTGCTGCCCTGTTCCCCTGCTTAGTTCTTTGTAGGAGAAAAAAAAAAAAAGAAGAAGAAGAAGAAGAAGAAAGGACTTTTCAATCAAATATCAGCATCCAAATTGAAAATTACAGGTTCTTTTGTTATTTATGCAGGGACATGCACAGCCACACTGGGCAAAGATGAGTCTTTAATTTGGATTCATATGAGAGTGAAAGTATTTTCAGTGCTCAAGCACTGTGTTTCATTGTTTTTCTAGATTAACGGCTGTTGAATTCCTGAAGATGTGTTGTTTGCTCAGGGTTTGTTTGATTCTGAGGTTTTTCCAGCTTATGAATATTCATGTTTCTAATTAGTCCAGTTGTCCTTCACTTATGCTCAAATGACTCATTCTGTTTTAGGTTTAATTAGTCATACCTCATACCTAGACATAGAATGCAATTATATTCTACATTTAAGGAATTGAGAATAGTGGGGAGCATGGAAGGAAGGGGGCGGGGGAGACCAACTCAGGGGGACCCAACCACCCTCCCCCCGCCACTGGGCAGCATGTACAAATTTGAGAAGGTATCAAGCATGTGCCATCTTTATAACTCACTGTGGGATTTTAGCAGAACAACCTTTAAAAGAACATGTTGATGTATTTTTCCCATGAGGCAATATAGTAATATGATTGTATGATTCAATAACATTGTTATTCAAATGTTTAATTTATATATTTCCAAGAAAATGTCTAAAATCTCAAAACCTCTAAAAAGCATGCTTAAAATATTGACATGCTAGCCAACTGTTTCACTTGAGATCACTGGCATTCATAGACTTTTCAGAAATTAGGACATCAAGGTCAGTGAAAATAAACCAGTATATGACTTTCTTTCTTCTGTGAAACCCAAAAGAAGATTTTTGAAAAATGTGTTTTTCTGTCAATGCACTGAACGTCTACACTGAAAATGGTATCCAATGTTGGTTTGGACCACAATCACTTTTAATGAATGGAAAATAAACAGTTGAAACATTCTTCAAAATGAAGAAGGAAAGCCATACAGGTTTGGAATGACATGAGGGTTAGATAATGATGACATAATATTTTCATTTTTGGGTGAACAAACCATTTGAATGTGCACATTTTTCTTTACAGTTAGATTGTTCTTATTAATCCCAGAAGTTTTGCACTCTAATGACACCTGTCACCTTGGATGCATGAAGTTTGTTCACTAACTGCTACTGTAGTATATCGGCTTGTTTACCCTTTGCTTTTTTCCATTTCATCTGTTTACTTCCATCCCTTGCAGTGGCTGTGATGCGGATGAGTGTTTGTACTTGGCAGTTGATGTCCAAACATTTTCCTTTACTCTGTGTCAAGAGCTGCACATTATTGTGGCTTGTTTGTTTCATTACTCTTTGGATTTTTCATTTTTAAATTTTATCCACCTTATTTTTAACGTAAGAGTGTCCACGGCCATTTTTACCTTTTTATTAACAGTGTCAGCTGCTTCCAGTTATTTTAGTTGTACTTGTACATTCACAGGAAATAGCTTCAACATTAAAGAAGGTGGTTACTCACTCAGTTTGGACCAGCGAATTGCTCACCTGGTGATCCATACCTTTATCCTGGACTCTACTACATGAATTTTTAAAATAAAAGAGATGACATGGATAAACACTGTAATTGCATGATATGTCCTGAAGGGGCTTTCAAGGTCCAGAAAGCTAAAGACATCATTAAAACAGTCGACGTGACTGCAGTGGTTCAACCTTAAGGGGTTAGTTCACTCAAAAATGAAAATTCTGTCATTAATTACTCACCCTCATGCCGTTCCACACCCGTAAGACCTTCATTAATCTTCGGAACACAAATTAAGATATTTTTGTTGAAATCCGATGGATCCGTGAGGCAATGCATATAGGGAGCAATGACATTTCCTCTCTCAAGATCCAAAAAGGTACTAAAAACATATTTAAATCAGTTCATGTGAGTACAGTGGTTCAATATTAATATTATAAAGTGACGAGAATATTTTTGGTGCGTCAAAAAAATGACAGAATTTTCATTTTTGGGTGAACTAACCCTTTAATTTTATAAAGCGACAAGAATACTTTTTGTGCGCAAAAACGAAACGAAATAATGACTTTATTTTTTACTTTTTGTGGACAAAAAGTATTCTCGTCGCTTCATAAAATTAAGGTTGAACCACTGCAGTCACGTCGATGGTCTTTAGCACCTTTCTCGACCGAGTCATATATCGCTCGGATTTTA
The DNA here is from genome assembly GCF_018812025.1 of Megalobrama amblycephala. Lineage (NCBI taxonomy): Eukaryota > Metazoa > Chordata > Actinopteri > Cypriniformes > Xenocyprididae > Megalobrama > Megalobrama amblycephala. Next base: position 15,137,904 of record NC_063063.1, on the reverse strand, counting down.
TCAAAAATATCTTAATTTGTGTTCCGAAGATGAACGATCTTACAGCGGTGTGTGTAACGACATGAGGGTGAGTACTTAATGACAATATTTTCGTTTTTGGGTGAACTAACCCTTGCTATTTCCCAAAACTGCTGTTCATTTCTCTCTGTTTAAATCCTTTTAATTAGCAAAAACTCCGCGTGCACCTTTAAATCAGAAGCGAAGCGGTGAGGAGGATCTTCAATGATGAGGACATTGACGCCTCGCGCGCTGTCATTCGCCTCACATGACAGCAGTTTAAGAGAGAGAGAGAGACAGAGAGAGTGCAGTAATGTAAGTATTTTACAGTGTTAGTCCTGTAGAGAGCAGTAGATCGTTTTATTAAATTGTTTTATACGCTCCCTGTGGTACTGTACATGAGTGGGACTGGGGAGGGAGGAGCGATCGTAGTATTTCTCTTCATTTCAAATCCCTGTCGTGGCAGCACGGGCAAGGCAGAGGACTTTTCTCCCCTTCAAACTAAGGGGAAAACCCACCACCAAGAGCCTACGGCACGTCCGAAAGAGCAAACGGAGGACTTTGGGAGGAGGAAACATTAGTTTGAAGGCACGCTGCGGAGGTATCGGCTCACTGTGTGCACTAGTGTCTCCACACTTGCACTGGATACACGAAGCAGGACGTTTTCACTTATCTGCGACTCGCAGGAACCCCGCAATCTTCTTGAAACCCGCCAAACATTCACCCGGTGAGTCGCGCGCTGTGCGTGTTTATTTACTGCTCTCGCGCCTATGCAATATTCGCTCGCGTTCCTCTGCCATACGAAGCTAATTCTAGTGTACGCTAGCTGCATGGTTTGACAGGTCAGCGGTCCTAAAGCTAAAATGATTCATTCCCATGGCTCCTCACTCTAAGACACTAGAGGCTTTTAGTGCACGCGGGCTTTTGCATGTTAGTACGGCTGACATTGCACAGGTTGCCGGCGCGGAGAGTGTCTTGCTGTATGTAGGGCCTAGTTTGTAGCAGGCACATACTGTACCAGCAGACACATTGTAGCCCCCGTCTACTGGTACAGTACAGTGTGCCTGCTACACATACACACACACACACACACACACATACTGAAGCTTGCATGAGTTTTGTGTTGATGGGTTCACTTCAGGTGCTGTTTTTCCAATCTATTCACTGGAAAACATGTGCCCAGAAGATACAGTACCAACAGGTAAATTGGTGAAGAAATGGAAATTTCATTAGTGTGCTCCCTGTGGGAAAAGTTTGTATGAACTGTTTACAGTAAACAGATTATGCACCATACAGTATCAACAGTAGGCTCTCTTATTTTCTTTTTCTTTTGTATTTATGTATTCAAATAGTATGAGCTTGGAAACATATGTATGTCAAAGTGGCAGTCTTTTTAAGACTATATAATATATTACAAGTATCAACTATACAAGACATTTTCCATATTTTGAATTGCTTGAAGATATGGAAACTGCTATTTTGATTAATGTAGTTAGCATTACTTTAAAGTGAGATTTAATGACATTCAAAGTCATTAATATCAATGTGACCTGTTTTTAATAACTAAACAAGTAATTGCTTTTTGAATTGTGCTAGGGAACATGCAATTGACTTTTAAGCATGTGTGAGTGAGCATCAGATATGCTAATGCATGCAGAATGAATACAAGCCACCTGTTGTCATATTAAAATTACATCTTCTGTTATATATCATGGTATATAATTGTAAAGAAAAGGTTGCATAGATTTGATATACTGTAATGTTTCTCATCTAAATGCTCATTTAATTGCTGAATTACTTGTTGGATATTGTAAACAAATATGTATATGTGATATATGTGAGCACATCTTGATAGACTTGAGCTATAAAGCCAGTTAAGGATGAGTTGCAGTCATTGTCCAACAGTAGCTTGGCTTGTTGTGTCAGGCCCTGATGAGTTTTTAATGGGGAGGAAGTGACCTCCCCTGGCCCCTCTCCTAGCAGCCCGCCATACCATGGCCCCTTGCTATATAGGTCAACATTGAGCAGTTATGATAAGTTAAGGTTTTGCAGCTTAAGCTGAAATCCCAGTCAATATGTTGCTAAAGCAGACACTCAAAAAGCATACTGGGCACTTTAAATGGTTTTGAGGTTTGTCAGCCTAACAATGATGGGTTTGCAGTATGAGAATGGTTAGCTTGTGGCCACTTCTATAAACCCATCAGGCACTTGAAAATTCTTGAAGGGTTTTCAATCCTTTGTGTCATATATCAGACGTCCTGATTACTTTGATTTGTTTATTGTTGCCACATCACACCCAACCTCATTCAGCTTTACACCTCAGTTGGCTGATTTTCACTATTTGATTGTATAAGACAGTGAAGCATTTGCGCATTGAAGTATACAAAGCTGAAAACCTTAGCATTGCCGTTTGTGTTTGTGCACTGTGGTGTAAAATAATTTCTAGCGTAAGTAGCGGAGAGAGCACGTGTAGTGTGACCTATAGTTTATCACAACGTACTTTCTCTCACCCTGTATGTGTCATGCAGTTTTATCTAAAACACACACACTAGAAAGCTGATAAATGCATTTTGTAAAACATCAACCAACGTTATCGCTCAGGATTTTATTATTTTTGTAAAATGCTGCAAAATGTTGTACCTTAGATTGCAGCAGTTTACTGTAAATAACATCTGCTTTAAAAGACAATGCCCTGCCTCTTTATATAGTATAATTTAGATTTTAGTGTGGTAAGATAGTATAACCCACCACAATATATGATGTTCTTTTATTGTTTTAAAGGATTGGTTCACTCAAGAATTAAAATTCATTGTTTACTCATCCTCATTTTATTCTAAACCCATGACATTCTTTTTTGAGTGAAAATCCTGGCCTCTTTTCAGTTTAATAAAATTGAGTCAGGACTTGGACATTCAAGCTTAAAAAATGTATGTAAAAACAGCACCATAAAAGTGGTTAATATGATCCATGCACTATATTCCAAGTCTTCTGAAGTCATACTATAAATTTGTGTGACAAAATGATGTAGAGCCTACATCTTTTACAGAGACGTAGACATCTTTACACAGAGACGCGTTTAGCAGTATACGGCAAATTTGTTTATCGTATAGGTGTTTCGTCCAGACGGATCTGGCATTTTGGGAACCTGAAACCGCTATTTTTTGAAACCGTGTCCCAGAGTGGATAAATCTGAAAACGACACCCTTGTGTATATTTTGTGAAAAGAAGATCTCGTCACCCCACGTCTCGACCCTGCGTCGCGTAACGGCAACAACAACAACAACAATAGTGGACTACATGCTTGTGTTCGTGCCGGAGAAGCTACCGAGCCTATTAGCTTTACTAAAATAAAGCTTTATTTGTTTGTACAACGCTCAAGGTTTATGCGCATGCTCCAAGTCGTATTCTTTGTTTTTAGTGTATCTCTGTGGCAGAATTACAGCGCCACATACTGATCTGGCATGTATACTACATCGTTTTGAGTCGGTTTCAGTGGTTTCGTGTGTACGCAGATAAGGATTAGTTGACTTTCAAATTAAAATTTCCTGATAATTTACTCGCCCCCATGTCGTCCAAGATGTCCATGTCCTTCTCTCTTCAGTCGAAAAGACAATTAAGGTTTTTGATGAAAACATTCCAGGATATTTCTCCATATAGTGGACTTCAATGGCCTCCAAACGGTTGAAGGTCAAAATTACAGTTTCAGTGCAGCTTCAAAGCGTTCTACATCCCAGACAAGGAATAAGAGTCTTATCTAGAGAAACCATTGCTCATTTTCTAAAAAAAAATAAAAATTATATACATTTTAACCATAAATGCTCATCTTGAACTAGCTCTCAAGATGAGCATTTATGGTTAAAATGTATATAATTGGGTTCATTTAGTTTTGCCACAACAAAACTAAATGAACCGAACATGTCCCCTCTCGATCACCGTACTAACTGTCCAATGACGGTGAGTGTTACAAGTGAGAGAAGGTTGGCTCTTCAAATTGAGACGAAAGTTAATTGGTTGCTCCCACGTGTGTACTGTCCAATGGCATTTTACTACTTGATTGACAACTGGATAAAGAAAAGCATTTGCCAAATTCTTTTTAAAAAAGCGATTTAAATGCGCATTTAAAAGGATTTTACTAATGTACTTTTTATTGTTTTATTGATCTACATTTTAAAAAATGAATTAAATAACCCGCTTCAAATGTGTCTATTTATTTATACATTCAAAAAAGATTTTTAAAATTTATTGTTTTATTAAACTACATTTAAAATCAGGAATTAAATAAACAACTTTAAATATGTCTATTAATTTGCTCATATAAAGTGATTATTTATATACATTTTATGTTTGAATTATTAAATAAATTAATTGATTAATTGATTTAAGTGGCACTCCTGGTCCTCCATATGAAGATAATAATTATTAATATTGCTCTTATTTATAATAACAACAACAACAATAACAAATCCATTCATACTTTTATTATAACATATATTATATTGTATTATAATATATTATTATTATTAATACTGTATAAGTGGGGTTTCCACAGAGAAAGCATGTCAAATGAGCTCAATTATGTTTAGCACAGCATTCTTTTTATGTGTTGGAGCATTAAAAGGGGTCATGTATAATTTCCTGCTTTTTCTTTTTAAAGATAATTACTGTTTTTTGCCGTAACATAGCCTTGGATTTGCTGTGTGTCATCTGTTACATAATTCATGGCTGCGCTAACCGTGTTAACCTCTTTCTTTGACTGCATTCACAGCAGATGCATAGTGACAGATGCCGAAAACTGAACTTTGACTTTGGTCTAAAACGTTTGCAGAGGGCAGTGCAGCTTCAGTTCTGATAAGCACAACCACTGTCCCATGGAACATGAATTTATCACCACTCAGTATGATCACCCATGAACGCCACCCACCGCTGTTCTGGCCCCTTTGAGATAACGTGTCCCATACAAGCACATGGACCTGCAGGCGCACAGATACACACGCATAGGTTTGTTTGATATTCTCTGTCAGTTTGTTATACAAAAAAAGCTCTCTCTGTCTTTTATTGTCCTTTACTTTCAAGCCAACTCCTATTTGTATTTGATCTTTTTTTGTCTATAGTTTCTGTTATTGGTTTGTTCATGTGGTTTCCATGTCAATGAGGACCAGGGACTTCAGTTGAGATCTGGCCTTTTTACAGAAATGGGCTCCACACAAAAATCGTCCCCCTCGCCTCACACATACACGACCGCAGAGGGTGGCATATGTGCAAGACGAAAGTATATACTAGCCTTTATTAGAACACAGTCTCAAGAGGCGGTTTTTTAAAGCCACACTTCACACTAATTAACAGTCCTAAATCTCAGACAGCCTTTTAATCTGGTCTCAGTGGCTTCCTCCCTGTTGCTTTTTTGGCTCGGAATGTGCTGGTTTATTTTTTTGCATTGGAAATGGTGCAAAAAATGCATTAGATTCAGTGACTGGAGGTACACTCAGCCCAGCATGGAATTAAACTATAGAAAATAACATTGGATGTATGGTCACATATAGGATATAGCCTATATGTGACCCTGGACCACAAAACCAGTCATAAGTCCACGGGTATATTTGTAGCAATAGCCAATAATAAATTGTATGGGTCAAAATTATTTTTCTTTTACGCCAAAAATCATTAGGATATTAAGTAAATTTATTTTGTAAATTTCCTAACGTAAATATATCAAATTTATTTTTGTGAGTGAATATGCATGTAACGTAGTTTGTTGATACGGGAGGAATGAGGCGGGAACCGGCGAACGTTCAACATAACTTTAATATAAAATAAACAAAGAACAAAACGAAAGTATTGACCCTCACGGACGTCTGCCGGCCACACAAACATAATAAAACATAAAATAAAATCCAGGCCCGGTCCTCTCTCGTCCTTCACTGTCATCGCTCCTCCTTTTATGCTTCCGGAGCTCCTCCGTGAGAGATTCGAGGCCGGTGTGATTCGCAGCTGATGCTCATTATCACTCGCGCCGTTCCCTCATGGCTCTCGCCCGCCCTGCTCGTCACAATGCATTGCTAAGGACTTCATTTGGACAACTTTAAAGCTGATTTTCTCAACATTATGATTTTTTTGCACCCTCAGATTTTCAAATGGTTGTATCTCTGCCAAATATTGTCCTATCCTAACAAACCATAAATCAATGGAAAGTTTATTTATTCAGCTTCCAGATTATGTATAAATCTCAATTTCACAAAATTGACCCTTATGACTGGTTTTGTGGTCACATATGTATCTTTTATCTAACAACAAAGTGTGATGAAGTGTAACACGTAACATGCTGAATGTGTTAATAGATTGTATCTCTACAGTATGGATAAAAATGGTTACCTCTAGCCTAATTCCTCCCACTGTGCAAATTTTTAGATTTCTTATGTTAGGTGTGAGAACAACATACATTTCTGTGCTCTTCATGTCCAAATGAGGTGCATAGACAAAAATATCCAAATAGTGAATCATTTCAAAAGAGTTCGCACACTCCACCAAAGATGAAAAAACATCAGATGCGAGACAAAAAACAAAACTTTACTGAAAGTCTGCAGTATAAAAAATAACATTTTTTTTTTTTATATCATTATTATGTCTTATTAGAGTGTTGCAGAATTTATGTAAATTTGTAGGCCAACTTGAAAGTTGGCATCACCCTGGTTCCCTCAACAAAAAGCCAACAGGATATTTCTGTTGAGTTTTGGATTATTGCAGAAAATAAGCTCTGTGACTAACAAAAGTTTGATTTTTACACATTTTATTACACATTTTGAAGCCTAAATGCAGTCGCCTGAAGTAAAAAGATAAAAAGGGTACAAACACACTTCACCAAGGTCGCATACTAAGCTTCTTTCAATATTTATTTAAAAAGTTGAAAAGTTTGATTTAGTATAGTTTGCAAAAGAGTGAGTATAAAGCGGACTAGTGAGTTTTCCTGTATGATGTGATGACATTTAATGTTCCTGACAACCTCTGTAGTCTCATTCAGCCGTTTGTTAGCAACCACATTTTTAAAGACAAATAAAAGCTTAAAAATCACGAGTGGCGGAGACCTTATTTCAGGCATTGACCAAAAGCCCATTCAGAAAAACCCATTGACTTCAGGAAGATGGAACTGAAAGTTCAAAAATGCATCATTCCACATTCCTGCACAATTGTAGTCTTGGAATGGTATGTGATATGTGTCATGGGAGGTGCACAACGCATGTTTTCAGTTTCGGTTGCATTAGATGTTTTGAGTCGCATGTGCACAAATGAGGAATCTTCTGAAAACTTCAAGTCAGATGTATTGATAAAAGGCATTATTCAACAGCAGAAAAATGCATACGTCACCACTTCCATTTTGAGTCATCTTGGGTAATGTATAACTTCTATAGATAGTGTACACTAAAATGGATGACAAGTGAGCTGGCAGAAAATCAAATGCGCTGGGAGTTATGGGAGTGTCACCGTGCTCAGTATTGAAAGTAAATGTAGGTAATGTTTATTTTTCGAGAAACATTATTTGCACTGCCTGAATTGCAGAGCTGCATCTTTTTGTGCATTATATTATATTATAGTATAGTATATTATATTATATTTTATTATTTATATTTTTGCAGATGACCTTGGCATCATTTTGTCTGAGAGGTCTGGGTCATTGAAATGGTCTTGAATCTGATTTCACTATGAAACTTCTACTTTTTAGGAGGTCTTTCTTTTATAAACATTCATGCTTGAGAAATTCAGCTGAACTGCTTCCAGCAGCTGAGGGTTTGGCAGCGCTGTTGTGCCACACCTCTTGATCATTTTCCTTTTATTATGCCTTTGATATTTAGGCCATCAGTTACACCAGATGCCTATTTGTACCACTAAATACCTTCATATACAACAAACCTAGAAAGTATCTGTTGTCATTTATTTTAATGCTGAAATGCCAGCCTGTGATATTTGGACTATGTTGAACTTGCATGTCAGCCCATGCTGTTTGCTGCTTGTATAGTTTGTTTTGTTCAAGGTTTTATAGAAAGAAGTAATGTTGAAAACCCCACTGAGTGAATAGAGATTGTGTTTTTTGTTGTTGTGCGGTTCAGCTGTAGAAAACTGACAGCTCTCTTGCTGCAAGCCAATATGTCTTCCATTAATTTACAGTACATTGTCACAGTTGGATGTAACTCCTGTTTATGGTCACATTTCTGGCATCTCTCAAAGAAAAAGTTCTTTATCTCTCAAGAGGTTTGTGAATGAGGTTTGTGAAAGATAGATGTGTCTGTGTTGTGTCATATAAAGGTGGTGGAAATGTGGGGTTTTCCATTGGAATAGCTCTTGAAATGAACCTTCAACATGTCAGACTGGCCTTTTCTTTGAGAAATAATCCCCCTCCCCAGCAAAATGTAAAATCTTTACTCACCTTGATATTGTCCAAACCTTTATGACTTTTTTTTTTTTCTTATGCAGGTCATAAAAGATATTTTGAGAAATGTTTGTATCCAAACAGTGTTGGTTACCATTGACTTCCGTTGTATGAAAACAACAACAACAACAACAAAAACATCACATTTCTCAATCTCTCTTTTTTTTAAATATATATTCTGCAGAAGAAAAAATAAAAAAAGTGCACTATCCCTTTAAACATTAGTAAGTAAATCATTTGACTAATTACAGCGCAAACCAGTGTGGGCAAATCACTTGATTTGATTTTGAGTTGAGTTTGCAGCATACTCTTTCTACGGTTTGGAGCCATTTCTTACAGCAAGGCTTGACTGCATGAAGCCTCCAGCAGCGGGCTTAGGATTGATCTCGGCAGCTTGCCGCACCTGCAGATAATGTGTGATATTCTGTGAAAAAAGGAAAGAGGGTTGAGAACTGAGGTGAGATTTCATAATGGAGACTGGTAGAGATCACATCTTCAGATTACATACACTGACAGAGGATTCAAGAGGCCTGCATAAAGGGAACAGGAAAATCAACATCACAACTGCTCTGTTTGTTGCTTCTGCTGCCTTGAGTTTACTATCATTTGTCAACTTGTCCAGGTCACGATCTCCCTGGATCCCTGGAACACCTGTTGCTTTTTTCCCCCTATTGTTTCCTCTTTGGTGTGACCAAGCAAACCTATGGATATTTTATATAAACCTATTGTATTTGAATATTTGGTCTCATAAAAAAAAAAAAAATTCGATTATTTGTTTATTTAAATTAAGTTTAGTTTAGTTGAAAAAATTAAACAATGTGCATAAACAAAACAAAAAATTGACAGAACAAAAGCATTTTTATTCAGACAGAGTGAACAAAAAAAGAAAACGGTAATAAAGCAGACTGTGCCAATTATCGTGCAGAACATTCATATACATTTGAGTCAGCATATGATTATGGTGTTTATATTGTTTCACATTCTCATGTTGAAAAAGAAAATATGCTTCGTGAGATTTGGCGTCTCAGTCTGATAACAAAAAGGCCGGCTGCAGGGAAAACGTTATCCACCGACACAGGCGTTGCACAGAGGTTTCTTACAGAACATTGTGTTCTCTGTTCTTAAACGTATCTCCCTTAATGAAACAAGTGAATGCAGTGATGGACTGTTGCCTTTCCTCATTCAACTGGTCAATAACAATGATTCTGTTTAAATTTCATGTGATTTCTCATTGTGGTGGTGATATTATGACAACTCAGTTTCACCTGACAACGTTTGCACATGACATGTTGATTCATTTGATCAGAAGTAATTCCATTTTGTAAGATCATTTAGTAAGATCATTTTGATCAAGTAATTCCACTACATTAATGGGTTCAAGTGTACTACAAGTGGTAACTAAATACATTTTTTTAAACAGAGATAGTATGATAAAAGCAAATTTTAGTTCATATTCATGGTGTCTCAAAATAGCACAGTTGAGTACACTTAGATGTTCTTTAGATTATCTTAAGAAGTACTAAAGAAGAATTTTTAGTATATTAAGTACAAAATTAGTGCGTGAAAATGGAGCACTTTAAAGGATTAGTTCACTTTCAAATAAAATTTTCATGATAATTTACTCACCCCATGTCATCCAAGATGTTCATGTCTTTCTTTCTTCAGTCGAAAAGAAATTAAGGTTTTTGATGAAAACATTCTCCAAATGGTTGAAGGTCAAAATTACAGTTTCAGTGCAGCTTTAAAGGGCTTTAAACGATACCAGACAAGGAATAAGGGTCTTATCTAGCGAAACGATCGGTCATTTTTGAAAAAAATGTAAATGTATATGCTATATGCTTTATGCTTTAAAAAATGAGCGCCTTCCAAGTGGTTCCGCCAAAACCGCACTTTCGTATTCTTCAAAAAGCTTGAAAGCTTCCGGTAGCTCGTGAAAATAACAGAAATATGAGTACAAAAATACATTACATTTCTCCAGTCTTTATACTGTATTTATTTTTATGTTATTTTCTGGAGCTGCTGGGACAGACAGATAAAGGTAAATAGCCCACATTATCTCTGAGTCTGTAAACGGCCGTTAACAAGAGGCCAGAGATGCTGAAGACGGACGCGAAGGAGCAGCTCACTGTTCGCGATGCTCGAAATATAGGAAGAAAATATAAATATTGAATTAGGGTTGAAGGATTATGAATTCATCTCTAAAAGGAGATCAGTCTTCAGGAAGATTTCGATGGCAATGGCATTTTATTTTCCTCTTACCTCCGAATAAAGTAGCTAATTATTAGCGCATTTCAGCTTTGTTTACAGCGGTAACCAAGGAAACGCTGTATCACTGCTGCTCCATAAGCGCCACCTGCTGTCAGAGAGTGAATTTGCATCTCATTCAGCCTGCTGTTTTTGTTTCATGCTTTTTTGTGTGTGTACCATTTATAATTTCACAAAGATAAAGTCAGACCGTTCTGTTTTTGCTGTAAATCTTGAAATTAAATCTAATTCAAATAAAAAACAACTGCAACGTGCGTAGAATCTTTGTTTGGATTGTGATTAAAAAGCAGTGGTTCCCTCTAATTTGAAATGGCTATGTATTTTTGTTTATTATAATAATATTAATAATAAATATCTGCAACCAGTATCAGAATCGGCCAATTTGCTTGTAAAAATAAATAAATAAATCAGAATCTACATTGTCCATGAAAAATATACTAAATAGGCCTACAATCTGGGCTGTCTTTTTCTATCAAGTAGATCTTGTCTTTCAAAAAGGTCGAGGTCAGGGATCTTGGGCTTAAAAAGGTTGGTGACCACTGATATAAAGCATATACATTTACATTTTTTTACATTCAAAATGACCAATCGTTTCGCTAGATAAGACCCTTATTCCTCATCTAGTATCGTTTAAAGCCCTTTGAAGCTGCACTGAAACTGTAATTTTGACCTTCAACCGTTTGAAGTACATTGAAGTACACTATAAGGAGTAACAATAATCTAAACTAATATCCTGGAATGTTTTCATCAAAAAATTATTATTATTTTTTTTTTCGACTGAAGAAAGAAGGACATGGACATCTTGGATGACATGGGGGTGAGTAAATTATCAGGAACATTTTATTTGAAAGTGTACTAATCCTTTAAGTACATTATGGAAGTGTACTTTTTTCACCTGGGTGTTTGTCTTGATTACATTTTCTAGTTTGTTAAATATATGGAGAAAGGTTTGTGTGCATTTTGTGCTGGCTCTTGGTGTGAACTGTGTAGAAAGATATTAGAGAGATATTGCAGGATGTAATGATGCTGTAGGTTATGGCCTCACTTTGCAACATTCGGCATGTTTCATCTCTGGAATGCTGCTGATAGTCAAGCCACATTAACTTCAACAGCTACTAAACACGAGGTTTTCTGGATCAGGATCTCGTTAAGGAGAGTTCTCTGCCCACTGTTTTGTGGGACAAAGTGTGCTGTCATCACAACTGTTGTGTGGAGATAATGTCATACAATCTTCATTTCTAACTTTAGTCATATTCATAGACTGGCTAGTTCAAGAGTGTGCATTGTCCCATCCTACATTCAAATAACCAAATATGTTAGCATCTGCCCATGCTATACTACAACAATATGTTAAACTGTCATTTAAAAGTTTGTGGTCGGTAAGATTTTTTAAATAATTTTTTTAAGAAATGTATTGTTCACTGAGGCTGTATATTAATATTAAGCAACACGTCTTGCTTTTTATGACAGTCATGGTGCATGATTTGTCTGATTTGGATGTTAAGTTTAGGTTTTTAAGGAGGGTGAATGTTTTTAATGCATCGTTGCTGAATAAAAGTATTAATAAAAGTATTTTAAAAAAAAATCGTATTGAACCAAAACCCTGTGTATATAAAACAATATTGTTAAGCCTCTGTTGTTCATGGTAAAATTACTTTTAAATATATTTAATATTCAGTGCTTGATTCAATATTTATTATGCAATGCTTGAACCACGATTCTTCCAAATTCTTGTTCTTGAGAAATAGAGTGGTGAGTATTTCTGAGTTAAAAAAGCCTGAACACTGTTGCATGGCATGGATTTGTACAAGGCCAATGGTTGTGTTGTAGTGGGCTGTGATTCATGGGAATGAGAGGAGGGAGATGGCATGGCATGGAGACCCCTCGCTGAATGACCCTGAACCAGTGAAACTTGAAGCAGCTGTGTAGAGAGCAGCCAAGTAGTTTCGTGAGCTGACCCACCCGTAAGAAACCATAGAGTCATAAACTTTTTTTTCCCACACTTGATTCCGTTGCTTGGTTTGAATATGATTCCATGCTTCTTCCCTTCCCCCACAGGTCTCTTTTCACATTGTACTTTTGGGTTTGAATGGCGGTACGTTTACGTCATCTCTGTAAGTTCAACTGTGAGTACTAGTGGCAGCTGTTTTCTACTGTAAACACTAGGTACTAGGTAATGAGGAGAAGCATTTATCACAAGGATTTATCACCAAAATTTTAAAAAATAAAGACACGTGTAGAATGTGAGCTGCTCCACCTAGGTGATTTATTCAGTAACAAGCAGTAATGAGTAGAGGAGTAACGATACATTGTTATATCGATATATCGATATAAAAATGTGACAATATGTATTGGTGATGTAAATGATATGATTTGCGATTATAGAGTTAGTTCTATCCAAGACTACTGTATTTATAAGGATTTATTTATCCAAATATATAAATTGTCATCATGCACTCACCCTCATGTCTTTTCAAACCTATAACATTTTCGTTCAACTTCCAAACACAAATGAAGATATTTTTAATGAAACCTTGTGATTAAAACTGTGATTGATTGCATTGATCATCTGAAGTGACAATGCAAACATCATTTAAATCACCATTTAGCCGAGTTTTAGTAGTATGATTATTCAAAGCGTTTTAGATGGTTTATTCATAAAGAAATGCGTTAATGCTTTAAGTGTGACCGCAAGCATGTAAAGATGCAAATTACACTTCATTGGTTGTTCAGGATGGATTTTACACCAATTTTGAACCATGCACTAGACTAGGGCTGCATGTTTAATTGGAAATAAAACGCCCCAAAATCACCTTATGCGTTAGGGCATGCAACGTCAACTGGCGGCCCGCGGGCCAAATCCGGCCCGCCAGAGATTTCCATCCGGCCCCCAGAATAATACTGAATTCAGGAATAGCCTTGTAAGAGGAAAAAAGTTTAGGGCTGGTCCAAATACCATTTTTTGAGCTTCGAAGCTTCGGTAGTAATGAACATCGACTCTTCGGAGAGAGGGGCTGAACATATTTTTCTCTCTAATAAAGGCAGGAATCTGTGTCTGTATGTCCGTTTGCATTTTTATTATTTCGAGAACCGTTCATCCAATCGACTTCACAAGGCAGTGCAGTGTCACATTTGGTGCAATATAGATGGACACGCGAGACGCGACACATTCAGAATTAATAAACTTTTAGTAAACTACAGTCAGAACAGCGCGAGCGGGAAGCGGCGCACCTCACACGGGCAGGGCTTATGCTCCGAGAACGGACACTGCACTAGTGATATAAAACGCACACACACAGGTCTGTTAAATTAAGCAATACTTTTAAGGTAGTCTAATATTTTTCTGACTAACAAATTGGCACAGTAAGGGTAGATTTAAATAAAGAAAAACGAAATTTAAATAAAGAAAAAACGAAATTTAAATAAAGAAAAAACGAAATTTATATAAACAAAAACGAAATTTAAATAAAGAAAAAACGAAATTTAAATAAAGAAAAATGAAATTTAAATAAAGAAAAACGAAATTAAGTTAAATTAAAACGAGATTAATTTAGATTGATAATAACGGGTAAAAATGCTAATACATTTTGTTTCTATTATTGTATTTTCCACAGTGTCAAAGCAACAAAACACAAGCTCAGACATGCACTTCGGTCCGTACAAACTCCGCTGTTCTGAACACTCCCGTTGCTGGAACACGCGTCGGTTCTATTTCTAGCATGCACGCGTTTTCCACGTGGCTCGAGCGCGCCTGAGACGCGTGTCTCAGTGTGCAAACTCCAACCTGTTAAATATGGGAGCCGAAATAAAAACGGACACGCCACGCAGCTGAGACGCTCACGCAGCCAGTGTGTCGCCGGCCTTATTCAAGGGGGAATGAGAATCGTTTCGCGGGGGATCCCAGGTGTGCAAAAAATAAAAATAAAAAAATATTCGAATGTCAAATTTTCAAATCGAATACCAACCCACCGAACGAATATTCGAATATTCGGGTCCGTTCCATATTTATTTATTTTTAAATCTAACGAAAAAAAAAAAACCCTTCTGAAAAGTAGCTTGTGCCATAGCCTGCCTTCAGTCAAGAATGACGATAAACGCGTTCTCTCATTGAACATCTTTTATTGTTTCACGTGCTCATTTTTTCACAAATGTCAAAATTTTCCTTGCCTGGGATTTGCGCACAATTGCGTGACAGTGATGGACAGCTTGACAGCCTCACAAATATGAAGCCTAAAATATCGCTATCGCCCCCTGGTGGCTTGCTGCAGTACAGGTAATATGTAAAAAATAAAATAAATTTGGAATTAGAATTAGTATATCAAATAATAACATATTAGGATACAATTCGAATTTTATTTTATATTACGAGTATCTGGCCCTTACAGTGTCTGCAGAGAAAAATTCTGGCCCTTGGACAAATATAGTTGATGACCCCTGCGTTAGGGCGATTGTCAAAAAGCAAAGACTGTGACTTAATAAATATATGTGCTGCATGTTTCGGAGTGAAGCACGGTGCTTTGCTTTTTTATATACACATGAGCTGCTCATGATCTGGTGTTTTCAGAGTATAACTTGCAAACTCCTTTGTGCATTTGTTCTGAGTTTGGGTTATTTATAACGTGCATTTGGCAACACACATCAACCATCTACCCAAACTTGTATTGAGAAGCACTTATAAAACAGCTGTTGTCAACAAAAGAGAAGCTTGAAGGGCTCCTTGCAACTTTCTGCCAAATCTTGATGATTTAATGAAGAAATAATGAATAAAATTAATAAATAAATAAAAATATGTTTTTAATAATATATAAGGAAAATCAAATTTTTTTTAGTTTTGTCATTCTGCCCTAAACTAGACCATCTTTTGAAGTCTTGCAGTTCCCTTGGCGGGCTTTCACACCAACCAAACAAAATAAACCCTGACACCAAACTCAGGTCTGCCAAAAACTCTAGTGAGAAAATGCAGTAATGCCCACACACAATATCTACACAGTCTGACAGATGCATTCAAATTATGTAACCATTATATAACCAATTTAGTTATTTATTTTAGTCAATATAGCATATGATGTTGTCAGTTTAGTTTTCGGTAACCAAACAGTTGATGGGCGCCATTGACTTTCATAGTTTTTTTTTTTTCTTTCAGTGGGGCCCATCAACTGTTTGGTTATCCATATTCTTCAAAATATCTTCTTTTGTGTTCATCAGAAGAAAGAAAGTCATTCAGGTTTGGAACACCTTGGAAGTTGGAACAAACTCAGTTTGGAACAAATGATGACAGAATTTTCATTTTTGGGTGAAAAGTAACATTTTAAACAATATCTCAATGAACACAATAACAATTTCCAAAATGTTGACAAGTCTAAGTTTAATATAACAATCTGTTTAACTTATAACATGAAAGTAAGGTTAATAATATAATTTAGATTACACATTTTTCAGTTTTACTCAAATTAGGGTGATGCAAAAATGAGTACACCCCACAACAAAAACTACTACATCTAGTACTTTGTATGGCCTCCATGATTTTTACATGACAGCACCAAGTCTTCAAGGCATGTTGGCGACATTTTGCAACATCTATCTTTTTCCATTCTTCAAGAATGACCTCTTTTAGAGACTGGATGCTGGATGGAGAGTGATGCTCAACTTGTCTCTTCAGAATTCCCCATAGGTGTTCGATTGGGTTCAGATCAGGAGCCACTGAATCACTTTCACCCTGTTCTTCTTCAGAAATCCAACAGTGGCCTTAGATGTGTGTTTAGGATCATTGTCATGTTGAAAAAGTGCACGACGACCAAGGAGTGATGGTAGCATCTTCTCTTTCAGTATAGAGCAGTACATCTGTGAATTCATGAAGTCATCAATGAGATGCAGCTCTCCGACACCAGCAGCACTCATGCAGCCCCACATAAGGACACTTCCACCACCATGTTTCACTGTAGGCACCATGCATTTTTCTTTGTATTCCTCACCTTTGCGATGCCATACAGTTTTGAACCCATCAGTTCCAAAAACATTTATCTTGGTCTCATCACTCCAGAGTAGGGGTGTAACAATACATTGATATAGATCGATACATCGATCTAATGTCTAAAAAAATCGATACCTGTGGGCTAATTATAGAGGCACCTTTGTTTTAACACTCTCCACATTTTCACACAATATCAGTCTATGCATTATCGCCAACGCGTGCATTCTCATTTAAACTACCTTTCAGAACTTGTGAAAGACACTCGGGACAGTTGATGGAACTGTCACTGAAAGAGTATGGTCGATAAACTGCCGCATAGGAGCGCCGCGCACTGTGACTCTGTGTTGCTTCAAGCGCATCATTCTGCACACGGGATGCGCGCAAGTGCTTTGTTCCGCTCTGTATTAGAGTCTTTATAATACATTTGCACAATGAAAGAATATTAATAGCCTGTCTTGTTTTGTCCTACCTATAATATGTTGTTGCTTCATTAAAAACCTGCGCTATACATTTAAAAGAAATGTCTTTTAATTATGTGTGTGTGTGTGTGTGTGTGTGTGTGTGTATGTATTCCTTGTTTATCAGTTTTTTGACATTACACATTTTAGCACAGAACTAAAATACTTTCTTCACTGTTGTCATGTCATAAGCTGTCATTAGATTACTGTGTGAATTTTTTATTTGTGGATGTCCCAATCAGGGTTCAGGATGTGAAATTTTATTTTGTTATATATTTTGGTTGCAGTTGTGAGTTAATAAAAATTTAACTGGTTGTGTAAAATAGGCTCAAAATATCGAAATATTGATCGAATCGAATCGTATCATAATCGTATCATAGAACTTTTTGAGGTATCGGAAAATAACGAATCGCTGGCTATGAGAATCGATATTGTATCGAATCGTGATGAACTGTCCGATTTACACCCCTACTCCAGAGTACAGAGTCCCAGTATTCTTCACCTTTGTCAGCATGGGCTCTGGCAAACTCTAGGTGGGCTTTTTTGTGCCTGGGCTTTAGGAGAGGCTTCTTTCATGGACGGCACCCATGCATGCTATTCCTCTACAGTGTACGCCGTATTGTGTCACGGGAAATAGTCCCCAGTTTGGCGTTCTACTATGTCGATTTTCTTCAACCCTTCTCATCAGAAGACGCTCATGTCGAGGTGTTAACTTCCGTGGACGACCTGGATGTCTCTGTGAGATGGTTGCAGTTCCATCTTTTTTACATTTTTGTACCACTTTTGCTACAGTATTCTGACTGATAAGTAAAGCTTTGCTGATCTTCTTGTAGCCTTCACCTTTCTGGTGTAAAGAAATTATTTTCTTTCTCAGGTCTTGTGACATTTCTCTTCCATGTGGTGCCATTGCTGACAGCATGAAATGGGAAGGGGTTCTAACACCCTTTTATAGTCAACTGTCTGCTGGACACCTGTGTAATGAATAATTAGACTCACCTGTGGTTGAATTCTTATTAAATTAGACATTTGTAGTCTAAAATTTAGCTTTGCTCCAGAGACTTTCAGTGGGGTGTACTCATTTTGCATCACCCTACTTTTGAGTAAAACTGAAAATTTTGTTCTCCAAGTTATATTATTAATCTTACTTTCATGTTATTAGTTAAACAGATGCTATATAAAACTTAGTCTTGTCAACATTTTGGAAATTGTTTTTGTTCATTGAGATATTGTTTAAAATGCTACTTTTCAAAGGGGGTGTACTCATTTACGCTGAGCACTGTATGTGTTTCCAAATGTGCAGTAGGAATGGCTCTGTACACCTGGCTGAGGTATGTGGCATCCCGTCACATGCAGATCGGCCATCCTTGACCCAGTTCAATTTCAAACCGGTGTTTAATAAGATAAGAGGAGCTGTGGACTGTAACATGAATGTTGTTGATGTAAGGCTCGTCTTTAATAACGGCCCGGAGCTTTAGGTCATTGCCTTCTTGTGACCATTAGACCGTAAACGATTTCAGACGTTGACATCAAAAGACACAGTCGTGGCTGCGGTATCCCATCAGTTGAAATTAGGCCACAAAAAAAAAAAAAAAAGAATGTAAAAAGGAGCATATAGCCATCCCATGATGACCTGATAGCACAGAAGGTAAGAGTCATCCATTTATAGCCGTCATAATTTCCTTGCATGTTTCTAGAGCAAACATCTGCAGCAGGCAGCTTGGTATGTCTGCCTGAAAGCCAGAGCCTTGCTCATCTGACTTTAACAAGTGGTAAAAGTAAAGGGGAAAAATAGGTCATGCCTTTGAGAAGCAATACTTTATCTGAAAATGAAAAAGGTGTCAAGCGTTAGCTGGCTCACTCTCTGGCTGCTGTACAGAGTAGAGACGGGAGAGCTGTTTGACTTGGCATGCAGACTGGGCCCCATTTTGGCTTCCACCCCAGCAGATCAATCTCTAACTTTTTTTCTCTCTCTGTGTGAAAGCTTTTTCTATTGCTTTTTTATTTTGTCTTGAGGCTGTTCAATCAAATCAGAAATAAACAGAATATAACTTTGACAAAAAAAGTGAACATTACTTAGAGAAAAGGAGTTGTGTTGTGATTGAAGGGCTGGTTGATACATCAGGTAGTCACAATATATATTCACAGAGATTGCATATTGCAATAATTGAACGGTTCCTAATTGACTTTTAATGTTTCCTAAAAACCGTTTCATAAGAACAGTTTTGTGATCTGTCCCTGTCTTGCGCCAAGCGTGTTAAATAGTGATGTGCTTACATGAATTCTTTACTGAAACACTAAAACTGAAATTAAAGTTTTTATTTAGCCGAAAGCCGAAACCAAAAATAATATTTTGGGTCATTGAACTTAGTATGCTGTTCAGGGTGCTTTGTTCTAAGGTGATAAAATAAACCAATTGTGCTAAAGCTCTTTGCATTGAGACGCCAGTGTTTCATCCAACCAAATTTTACATATTGCAAAATTGCTGACACGGTCAAAGCGTGTCATTCAAGAAGCCCTAATTAAACATTAATGTTTCAGACAATGGTTTTGGCTCTCAAACGATTTTGACGAAAACCGAAAATTCTTTTTTTTTTTTCTTCCAGTTTTGGCTTCAGTTTTGGCTTTTTTCAGTTTTGGATGCACCTGAAATATTGGTGCGTCATTAGTGTTAAGACTAGTGTCCGTTTCAGTGAATTGATTCATTATTCTGATTCAGCGTCATCACTCACGCTGCATTCACACAGGGTGTCAGCGTTAATCCTTCTCATTTACTTTGAATGGGTGACGTCATGCGTTGTTGAACTGAATTGTGGGAATTTGAAGATTTCTCAAATTTTCAAGCGCCAATGCAGGCGTCAGCCAATCAGATCGCCTTATGCAAACACTCTAGAGCAGTCGCTAGCGAATTACACCGAAAAGTAATGTGGCTGTTATCACAACGGTCGCGTCAACACAAGCTTCAGACACGGTCTCCATCAAGCGTTGACGCTGATGCCCCGTGTGAATGCAGTGTTAATGTTCACTGAAGTTACTTTTCAAAGCTGAATATCAAGATGTTCAATATTTTCAAAAGCAGCCAGTAATTCAAATATGGTTGACACAAATTACATTTATTAATGTTGCAAGTGCGTTGGGGTCCTTTTAATTACACATTTTTTGTACACATTTTTACCCAATCAGTGATGTCTGGGGGCATTTTGACTTCACACAAAAACATTGCTGAGGGTTAATGTAATAATTTGAGGTCATATTTTCTTGTACCTTACTTAGTTTATTTGTGTTCAGGATGGACAGATGAATTTGAGTTGTCTTTGACTTCAACAACAAACAATATGTAAAACATTTTCTCCTCAGTTTAAAAAGTTGACAAGTTGCTTTTGCATTGTTTTTCCTCTGTGACCCATTTTTGTGTTGTAACCCACCAGTTAAGAAGCACTGCTATAGTTAGCCATGGGATTTTACATGTGGTGCTCCAGTCCAGCAGACACATTTTCCACAACAGTCGTAAAGCGGCTGCCAGTTTATGTGCTCATTTGTCAATAATACATTACGGGATGGCCATCTGTGTCAGCTTCCAAATAGAGCACATACAGGTGCTGGTCATATAATTAGAATTCTATTCAAAAAGTGAAACTTGTATATTATATTCATTCACTACACACAGACACATTTCTTTTAATTTTGATGATTATAACTGACAACTAAGAAAAACCCCAAGTTCAGTATCTCAGAAAATTAGAATATTGTGAAAAGGTTCAATATTGAAGACACCTGGTGCCACACTCTAATCAGCTAATTAGCTCAAAACACCAGTAAAGGTCTTTAAATGGTCTCTCAGTCTAGTTCTGTAGGCTACACAATCATGGGGAAGACTGCTGACTTGACGGTTGTCCAAAAGATGACCATTGACACCTTGCACAAGGAAGGCAAGACACAATAGGTTATTGTAAAAGAGACTGGCTGTTCACAGAGCTCTGTGTCCAAGCACATTAATAGAGAGGCGAAGGGAAGGAAAAGATGTAGAAAAAAGTGTACAAGCAATAGGGATAACCGCACCCTGGAGAGGATTGTGAAACAAAACCCATTCAAAAATGTGGGTGAGATTCACAAAGAGTGGACTGCAGCTGGAGTCAGTGCTTCAAGAACCACTACGCACAGACGTATGCAAGACATGGGTTTCAGCTGTCGCATTCCTTGTGTCAAGCCACTCTTGAACAACAGACAGCGTCAGAAGCGTCTAAAGACAAAATGGACTGGATTGCTGCTGAGTGGTCCAAAGTTATGTTCTCTGATGAAAGTAAATTTTGCATTTCCTTTGGAAATCAGGGTCCCAGAGTCTGGAGGAAGAGAGGAGAGGAACACAATCCACGTTGCTTGAGGTCCAGTGTAAAGTTTCCACAGTCAGTGGTGGTTTAGGGTGCCATGTCATCTGCTGGTGTTGGTCCACTGTGTTTTCTAAGGTCCAAGGTCAACGCAGCCGTATACCAGGAAGTTTTAGACCACTTCATGCTTCCTGCTGCTGACCAACTTTATGGAGATGCAGATTTTGTTTTCCAACAGGACTTGGCACCTGCACACAGTGCTAAAGCTGCCAGTACCTGGTTTAAGGACCATGGTATCCCTGTTCTTAATTGGCCAGCAAACTCGCCTGACCTTGACCCCATAGAAAATCGATGGGGTACTGTGAAGAGGAAGATGTGATATGCCAGACCCAACAATGCAGAAGAGCTGAAGGCCACTATCAGAGCAACCTGGGCTCTCATAACACCTGAGCAGTGCCACAGACTGATCGACTTCATGCCACGCCGCATTGCTGCAGTAATTCAGGCAAAAGGAGCCCCAAAAGTATTGAGTGCTGTACATGCTCATACTTTTCATGTTCATACTTTTCAGTTGGCCAAGATTTCTAAAAATCCTTTCTTTGTATTGGTCTTAAGTAATCTAATTTTCTGAGATACTGAATTTGGGATTTTCCTTAGTTGTCAGTTATAATCATCAAAATTAAAAGAAATAAACATTTGAAATATATCAGTCTGTGTGTAATGAATGAATATAATATACAAGTTTCACTTTTTGAATGGAATTAGTGAAATAAATCAACTTTTTGATGATATTCTAATTATATGACCAGCACCTGTATTTATGCACATCTGTGTGCAGCTAGTGAATCTGCATATATTGACAGTCTGTGTGAATCTGTCAGAGAGAAAGAGAGCTTCTTTTTATCATCGGGTAGTTTTAAAGCTGTTTTATTACAATTCTTTTATTTCAGCTTTTGACATATAAATGTATTGGATTTTTATAGTCTGTCTGCAGTCTCATCTCATCTGATCTCATGCTTGTTCATTTGAATTTTAAATGAACATTTCAGAAGGTGCAGGGATTTTGGTAAGTGTTGCTTTAAAGTCGACATGAAATGGAAGTTGTGATATATATGTATATCCTAATGAAACGGCTACTCGAACAAGAAAATAAATGAAGGGTAGGACTTCATTTTGTCAATTGGGAATTGACAAAATTGGTTTGCTATTGCTGTGTGAGTGACAGGTTGTCCCGCCCTCATGCCAGTAAACACATAATCAGAGAAGAGAAGCTGCTGCAAGAGGGAGGGGAAATTATTTTGCTTTGCACATGTTGATGGCATATATATATATATATATATATATATATATATAAAAATAATATTCCACATCATTTTTTGGTTCATTTGGGAAAATTGCTCAGAGAGCAATGCAAAATCACATTTAAAAAAAAAAAAAGTCAAGAAATCATTAAGTAAAAAGGGGAAAACATTTGAAAGACATTGATATATTGAATTTGATACATGCATAGGTTTGTATCATGTAGTGTGTCATTTCAAATAATGTACTTCATGTAATAAGATTTCACTCCGTACGAAACTTCAAAAAGCTCTTTCTTCTTTTTTCTTTCTTCTTCCTTCTTCTTTGTTCTTCTTCTTTCTTCTTCTAAAATGAATTGCATTTTTGAGGGCCTAAACATGCTCAAACTCATGAAACTTTGCCCACGCATCAGAAGTGGTGAAAATTTTCGTCTGATATGGGTTTCAGAATTGGGTGTGGCAAAATGTCTCAATAGCACCACCTATAAATTTTCAACTAAGTGCCCCTTGCGCTATGTTTCACGTACAAGTATGAAATTTGGTACACACATGTAACATACCTACAAAAATGTCTCCAATTAACTTTGCAAAATTTGTGCAATTTTTGCCCTTTCCAGACGTTGTACTTTAATAAACTCCTACTAGAGCTTTAATCAGATCAACAACATTATATTTACTATTGTAATTACCATAAACTCTGCATAATTACATGCAACTAACCCTAAACCAAACCCTAATCCTAAACCTACATGTAGTTAAATATTATTATTACTCAGTACTTAAATGTATAATTACACTGTAAGATGGACACCTTAAAATAAAGTGTAACCAAATGTTTTTAGATATTCTATAGATTTTTAATATTCAATTATGCAAAACAGGATTTTTTTTGATGAGTGGGTGGGGCTAACCAGTGTGTTAGCAGAAATACTGTAGAAAAAACAACACTCCCATTTACATGGAAGGGCTTAATCACATCACTCCTGTTATGGATGTGGTGTTAAGTTTTTCATTCATAGGTCTGTTTTAGAGTGCTCTTCAGAACTCTAAAACAGTTTTTCACTCTTTTGCTCTGGTAGAGGGAGAGTAGAAGTTTTGCTGGTGCTTTGCTCTCAATAAAGGCAGAAAATCTCTTCAGTAAACCTGATTTTCCTGTAGACAGGATATTCTGCTTTCACTGGCTGTTCCTTACACTTAAGATCCCACAGTATCACCTGGGATATGGGGAAAAGGCTGTTTGTGAACCCTCTTCTGGGAATAATGCAGCAGTGGCTTTAAGTCGTTCCTCTGTAGGCGGCTGTGTGAATCAGGGCTCAGGTTAGGGGAACGGCTTGGATGGCTTTATTTCCACAGTTGAGCCGTTTTTTTTTTTTTTTTTTTTCTGGCCAGTATCTGATGTATTTTATTTATCCCTCACTGGACACAGTGAAGAAGGCTTAGTTGGGATTAACATGGGAATCGGATGAATGTCCATACACCAGTGGGCGGGCCAATGTGGGCAGGCAAGTAAGACACTGTTTTTAGTGGACGCGTGACATGCAACACAGTCTGAATTGTTTAGTGCTTTCACCCTTTTCTGTATTGCTATATCTGTGCCACCACTGCTGAAGCATAATTCTGAATCGGAGCAGAAATAATTTCTATATAAAGTCAATGTTGTTATTGATAAAACTATTAAAAAAAGAAAGAAAGAAAGAAATCAGTGAACTTAAAAAAAAAAAAAACAATTTAAATGAGAAAATTTAGAAATGTTACCTTGGCAACAGGGGAAAAAAAGCTAAGTATAGAACCCCCCCCCCCAAAAAAACCCCTCTAAAAAACGAATATAAAATATATATAAAAGCTTATTCATAATATTAATAAATATTTTAATAAAATAAAATAAAATAATAAATAAAATAATATAAGACTGATGTGAGTTTGCAGTTTGCATTGAATTTACTGTGAAATAATGGCAAAAAAAAAAAAAAAAAAAAAAATCTGTAGTTGTTGAGTTCTTTGAGCAAAAGAAAACATATAATGTGACCAGTGTGGTCAGATTAATGCATCATTGACTCTTATGAACCAGTTCTTTTTAGTGAATCAAAATCGTACTGTGTGACCAGTGTAGCCTAGTTCCTTAAACAGTTGACACTTATGGACCAGTTCTTTTAATGAATACTTCAAATAGTCGAGTTATCAGTTTACCATGTGTAATTGCAATTCATATGCAGTTTCTTTAATGTAATGTTTAAGAAAAATAAACATTTATAACGGAAATATTTATGAACTGGATTTAAATTCATATTAAGTACTTATGAATCAGTCAAATTGACTCAACTTGAAAATCTGAGTCATTACCCTACCCTAATTTTAAAACTTTTTCATGAATTGTGGAAGATGTCTTGACAAAACTGATCTACTAGGCAGGACTCTGAGATTGAAGCAGAAGACTGTATGCAGTAGCAGTTTCACAAATTAGTAGTTGTTTTGCTTGCTGGTCCTAATTATTGAGCTATATGTATTTTTTAGGATCTCCTCAACTCCTTGATTTCCTTCAGAGTCGACTCAACCTCTTTGGCAAATCAGTTTTTGGATTGTACTATTGCTGCTGTCTTCAATAAAACTCTCATCCATATAGCTTATGTGGTTTCAACACAGGAGGAACTTCATTATTCATACGCTAAGGTTATTGGATAGGGTGTTGGAGAACTTGTGCCAGACGTCAACGGACTAATGTGTTAGAGCCTTTTGCTTTTTTAATGGAAACTTCACTGTAACGCTTTGCGGTAAAGAAAAAACACATAGATGGGGTTCCAATAAAGGTGTCTAGTGTCAGTGTGGGGGGATCCAGAATGCATTCAAGTGACCTACATAGTTTAACTTGATACACGGCCGTCCCTTCTCAACTGACAGTAACTGAGAGCTCCCCCCTTCACCTTGCCACATACAGTAGGTAACTAAGAACTAAATGCAAAGATGCGCTTCATTCCCCCATGCTCCCATCGTTCTTTCAGACCGTCTGCTATAGGACCATTGAGATGCAAATGACCTTCCTTAACAAGCTGCAGATCTTTACCCTCATTCTCTATACACCTTTATCGATTCATTGTGCATTGACACCACGTCACAGTATGTGCTCTCAGAGATATACAGTAACACTTGATATTCAGAGACAAGATCAAAAAGTGAAAGTTCACAAGATATCGTTTCAGCTCGGGTCTTCTGTTTCAGCGTCGCTCTTTGTCGTACGGGTGGTCTTGCTTAATGTTATTCGTCTCTCATCTGGGCATGTGGCGTCTGTCATCCAGCTTCTGTCTTAATCGGTCGCCAGGGATGACCTTTTCTTCCTTGCCAGACGAGAACATCAGCAGGTTTAAATGCCATCAGATTTGGTCTTCTGAAATTGTAACCTTTCTTAATGGGAACTGATGAAATCCGCTGGAAATGTACAAGGGACAATATGTCTGTTCACATAAATTTGCAGGGAAATGCATGTCAAAATTGCACAGGCTCACAGGAAGATGCATTAATTTAAACCATTTTTATATAATAATAATTTATAATTTAAGGCCACATTTCATTTTATTTTGAAATATAGGTGATAACATTTAAACGGACCCCTGTAGTCCAATTCAAAGTGTATAACAGTAGTTGTGACTCCAATTTAAATATGTAAAAGTTTATTAAACGTTAAACGAACATAGCAAAATTAAAAAAAAAAACAAACACAGAATTTGGGAAAATATGAAACCGTTTTCATAGAGCCCTTTTTACCATCTGTAACTCGGAATATGCGTATGCTTCTTTCCTTTTTGCTTTATTTATTTATTTATTTATTTATTTATTTATTTATTTATTTATTTATTTAATTTTAAGTGAATGGCATGTTGCCTGTTTTCAGAACCACTGCTTTAAACAGTGGCTAGAAATGAAAAATAATCTGAAAACACAGATGATGTGTTTGTAGATTTTATGTAGCAAATCAGAGCTCTTTTGTAATTGACTTGCCCAGTTTATGCACCATTAACTGTAAATGCAATTCAAACATTAGTCACACCTCTTTTTTTCATTTGCTTCTCAAAGAAGTGGAAGGGGTAGTAATAGATATTTCAGTGTGCATGCTCATTTTCACTGTTTTTACATTTTAGATTATCTTTGCCGTCATCTAACTCGATAACACTTTACAATGAGGTTCATTAGTTAACATAATAATGAACTGCGCTTCTGCAGCATTTATTAATCTTTGTTAATGTTAATTTCAAAATTTACTAATACATTATTAAAATCTTGTTAACATTAGTTAATATACTGTGAACTCACATGAACAAACAATGAACAACTGTGTTTTTATTAACTAATGTTAACGAAGATTAGTAAATACAGTAAAAATTATATTGCTCATGGTTAGCTCATGTAAATTATAATATCCCACCTCAATAGGAGCAAGTGTTTTGCAATTCATTATGAACCCAATAAGTACATTGTACTTATTTTTTGATGTAAGTAGTAGTTAAGGCCACTTTATATAAAGTGGGACTGTAATTTTTACTTAAAAATATTTTTTTTATACTATACATTAAAATGTTGTCGTACCTAAATTTACTTCTAGCATTCAAAATGACTGATGTAATTTTTTTGGTCTTATTTTTAATTTTGACAAAATTATACAATTTTAATACCAGCCATTTTAATACTTGTCAGTCATAATAATTAAAAATTTTATATATATATATATATATATATATATATATATATATATATATATATATATATATATATATATATATATATATATATATATATATATAAAAATTTAAAAAAATTAAAAAAAATATAATAATATATATATATATATATATATATATATATATATATATATATATATATATATATATATAAAAAATAAAAAAAAATAAAAAATATATATATATATATATAGACATGATATTGAGTATGGATCTGTTTGTGACAGAGTTCTGTATTTACTGCAGCTCTTTTGACTAGGCATGGCTTTAGGTGTAACCTCACTTAGCCACAGGATTATGTCCCTAAGCTTTTTAGAGGTATAAGCTGGTCACATGAAGCCTGTGATTGGTCAACTTTGACCCAATGACTTGCCTCAGTGTCTTGTGAATATAGCTACTGAGTGCTAATCTGCAGTACTGTCTTTTCCTTGAGTCTGTTCTCCTATCGGATGTGTATGATCCATTCTGCCTCTTTTGAAATCAGACTAGCTTAAGCTGTCGAGATTTGTCTTCTTAATTCTAAGGTGTATACATCTGTCTGAGATTTTGAATCACTGGAAGACGGGCACTTTCAGGCAAAGGTAAGAAACATGGGAGAGAACTTTTTATAGTCAGGGGTCTGTGATCTTATGATCCCATCAAATGGAGCGCACATGGAGAATGATAGCATTGCTGAGATTATCTCTTCATATTTGATATGATGGAAAAACACCTCAGTATGTTTTTTTTCAGTTTGCTGTGAGCTTCTGTAGTAAGCATAAAAGTTAGATTGATTTTACTTGAGTAATGAAGGTGTATTTTTTTTTTCTGTATGTGCCTATAGGGGTTTAACAATACATTGTCACAATATACTGCAATACAAAAATGCAACAATATGTATTGTGGATAGTAACAATCTGTATTGTGTATAGCTCACCCAAAAGGAAAGTGTCAGTTTTAGTGTCATTACTACATATAATGTTGAATGTAATGCATAATAATGCAATGGGGGAATATTTGTGGGTCCTGAGAATGCCAAATGTCTTATTTTACCAGTAAAAAGTGACCTACATTATATTAAATATATCTAGTCAGTGAGCATATATTTGTCTAAAATAATTCTGTATTTTCAGAATCATGAATATTTTATTCTGGTTTTACACCATTGACCTGTGCTTTGGGTTACAAGCACCAAGTCCAAGCCTATTAGTTTTTTTTTAACCCTTATGTACCAAATTTAGCATCTTAATCAACAGTACATTTTTTTTTTTTTGTTAACCTTTTACCATATGTCTCGCAATAATATCGTATCGTGAGTTCAGTATCGTGATACGTTACACCCTGTGGTCACATTAGCAATATTTCAGCAAAAAAAAGTTTCAATGACATTACTTTTGAGATGTATGAATCACAGCTCACAAAGAAGTCAGCGCGGCCAACTTGAACTTGAGCAAAATCTGCGAGGGGGACTTTTTCACCCTTATGCAAAACACCTGAATGCGCTTGATTCATTCTTAAATGGCTACATTTCACCTAGAACAAAATTTTGCAGAGCAGACTTAACGCTACATTATCTTAAATTACTAATAAAATAAGCAATGTCATTTGTTGATTTAATTTTCCACTGAAGCAGTGCATTAATATTTCTTCACCAAGCCCTGAAGGGACAAATACACATATTCAGAGCAAAGTTACTCCATTGATTGCATCCTAATTCAGTCAGTTCCTAACAGGGAATTGTAGAGAAATGTCAGACTGTCGTTAAGTCTGTAACCTCTTTTCTGTTCTTCGTTGAGTGTGAGAGATTGAGAAAGTTCTAAATCATTGAAAAGATGAGTTACTCCTAACCAAATTTGAGTTGTTTAGGGTCAACTAATGGGACGCCACCTTATCGGTTTAATTATTTTCAAGTTGTAGTTTGTACTGTTGGATATTTTTTCAGCATATATAGCTGTGATATCAGTAGCATGTGTATTTTTGAACACATATGTCCTTCATGTAGCCACAAGTCACCTTTCCTGCTGTCAATGTTCCATAATGTCTCCAAATGTCCATGTCCACTTCAGTTCCCACAGAGGTTTAGTCTAGGTGGGGGCTTGATAGTGCACCAAGTCGTATTTCAGTTAGTATTCTAACAGGTGAGGAGTCGCTTTCACTTAGTACAGTTTGGTCTCTGTCCAACATCAGACAGAAGCCCTGCAGCTCTCTGCAGGAACATCACAGCTTGAGTTCACACTAGCTCCCTCTGGCCATCTCTTCAGTCGGGGCTTGCTAAGTGGGCTGTGCTCTCTCAACCAGTGGAATGAGCAGAGGGAATCTCACATGGGGAATTTGCATAAATCCCCAAGAGGTTTTGTAAAATATCAATATAATTTATAAATGTAAACATCAGGGGTGGACGATATTTTAGAAAGCTTTTGCAACAGTCTAAATGTCTATGCTGTCACATTTGATCAATTTAATGCATCTTTGCTGAATAAAAGTATTCATTTCTTTCCAAAACGGTAGTGATAATGTTACATTTCTATTTCAGATAAATGCTGTTCTTTTGAACTTTCTATTCATCAAATAATCCTGAAAAAAAAAATTAAACACAACTGTTTTCAACGTTGATGATGATAATAATAAATGTTTATTGAGCAGCAAATCGGCATATTAGAATGATTTCTGAAGGATCATGTGACACTGAAGACTGGAGTAATGATGCTGAAAATTCAGCTTTGCATCACAGAAATAAATTGCATTTTAAAATATATTCAAATAGAAAACAGTGATTTTAAATTTTAAAAATATTTCACAATATTACTGTTTTTGTCGTATTTTGGATCAAATAGATGAAGCCTTGGTGAGCAGAAGAGACTTCTTTTTAAAAACTTTTGACCGTTAGTGTATATTAAGCTAAAATTGCTTAAACCTGTATGAATTTCTTTGTTCTGCTGAACACAATGGAAGATATTTTGAAGAAAGTTTGTAACCAGGCCGCTTTGGGGCACCATTGACTTCCATAGTAGGAAAAACAAAATACTATGGAAGTCAATGGTGCCCCAGAACTGTTCAGTTTCCTACATTCTTCAAAAATATCTTCCTTTGTGTTCAACAGAACAAAGAATTTTATACAGGTTTGGAACAACCAGAGGGTGAGTAAATGATGACAGAATTTTCATTTTTGGGTAAACTGTCCTTTTTAATTCTTCTTATTATTATTATCATCAGTGTTAAAAACAGTGCTGGATAAAATTTTAGTTTTTTTTTTTTTTTAGTGTCACTTTTGATTCCCCAAGTTTTTGAAATATACTGAATGTTGGCAAAAGGCTGACAAATATTGAGATACAATTTCGTTAGCTATATCGCCCAGCCCTAATCTCCACATCTGTTTTATTTCTTAACATTAGCCCGCTTTTCAGAACTTGGGAAGCTGAGCAGAAACGTGTGTTCTTTGAATCGCTTAAGTCAGCAGCGGAGTTGCCAAACACCACACAATACTTCCATGGATTGTGATCAACTTCTCTGTCCTGGAACAGTGGGCTCTTGGCTGCGTTTCTGTCCGCTGTGAAGCACCTTCATAATTCCACCATTCATTCAGCATCGCTTGGATCCTTGACACAATGTGAGAACTTAATTTTACATAATGGGCATTTAAGTACTCACTTTAAAATTGTTTTATATCAGCACGAAGGCCAAGCGTAGAACTTTCTGACATTTAAAATGTCCTCAATTAAATGTTGAAAGCCTCACATATGCGTAGCATATCACATTTTGTACCACTGTCATTTCATTTTTTTTTCTCTCAGATTTTAATGAGAGCTCCTTTCTGAAGAGCCCATTTGCTGATTAGAGGGCTCATTAGTAGCCATGTGAGAGGAGGCCCGGAGCAGGAACATGAGCACTGTGGGACAAAAGGGAGGTGGGCTGGGACAGGAAGGCGTCAGTCAGTTTGATTAGGAAATGATAGTCATATTCAAGATAATTTGATGTCGCTATTTAATGGCAGTAGATGGAAATAAGAGAGAGTGCCTGCCGCTGTGAGAATTTGAGAATTGAAATGTCTCTAATTATAATATGTTTGTAGGCTGAGTCGGTGTGAATCAGTGATTTATCCTGGCTGTACATCACCCTGTTGTGGTTTGCATTATGTAACTGTTGAGGAACTGCTATAATACCTGCACTAGCAATGGGTTTTTGGACGGCAGACCAAGAAAACGTCATGCTCTGTGGTTCATTCTCTAAATTTATTTTTCATTGTGGTTTAATGTGTCAGCATAGGAATTTGCATGATTTGGTTTACTTAGAGAGGAACTGAGGTGTGATGTAGTGGCTCTTGAAATGTAACCGTAGCAGACTTGGAAAAAAGAATTTAAAATTTTAAAAGGCAATGCTATGATTTGGGCAAAACTCTGTGAGCTGTGTGTGTCGTGTTCACAGGTGACAAAAACTATCATAGGAAAGTTCTTCGGCAATGAGCTGTCTTTATATTTCAGCCGAACAAATTTTCATCAGCATCATTTTAAATCATGGTGAAGTGCATTCATTCTAACCATAGTGATTGTGCCATTTTAAAATATATTGGTAACACTTTACATTTAGCATTTATTAATCTTTTTTCAAGGTGGGGTAAGTAGTTTTTCAAAAACACTGTTGGGCCGACACCAAAAACAAACGTGTAACCAGTCAGCATTAGGGGGCATGTGACGGTCGAGGAGACCGAATGAGCAAGAGGGAGATTTGAAAAAAGACTGCAGAAAGAGAGATGAGACACAAAAGACACAAAAGAGCTCAAAAGAATATCACTGGAATGAAGGTTTATGACTGGGCAAGCGCTTTAGGACCCGCATTAATATTAGAAAAGCTTTCCAGCGCTGGAGAGAGCTAAGCGGGCAGGCCTGAGGCTGCTTTTTTAATTCCGCTTCACACGTGAGTAATGTTGGATTTGAGTGTCATTGATTGTCTGGAGCTGCTATGCTGTTGGCATTAATAACGAACTCTTGTTTGTATTTACTCTTGTGTACTGTCTGTTAATTTTTTTTTTGTACGTGCTTGTCGTTCGTTCATCATCTGCGCTTTATTTTTTGTGAAGCATTTTGTTGCGCGTCAGCTGTGATAAACACATCCACTCTCACAATGCGTGTGTAACAGTGGCCAGATAGTGAGAGTTGAAAGCGGTCTTTGGCGTCATTGTTAGTGCACTCGCCTCACCTGCCAGCAGCGATTGGGCCGGGCTTGGAGGGTGAGTTTTGGAGGCAGATCAATGAAGAGAGGGGTGGGTTTGTTTGGGCTGATTTCAAATATCAACAATGTCCAACAGTGTTTTTGAAAAACTGCTTACCCCACCTTTAACGTTAATTTCAACATTTACTAATACATTATTAAAATCTTGTTAACATTAGTTAATGCACTGTGAACTATCATGAACAAACAATGAACAACTATATTTTTCATCTCATTTTAGTCTAAAATGTGATGAGATTTCTCGTCGAGGCGAAAAGTAATCGGTAACACTTTACTTGAAAGGGTGTGCATAAGACTGACATGACACCTTCATAATCTTGACATGACACGTGTCATGAATATGAAGGAGGTTTTATGCATGTTTATGACAACTGTCATTAAGTGTCATTCGCTCAGTTATGTCATTTTTAATGCAAAGATGACATTGTTTGAGATGTCCGAGTTATGACAACTTGACATAAACCAATACATCATAACCTGTCAGTGTCTTTGTCATGACAACTTGACATTAGCAAAACACCATAACCTGTCATAAACATGACATAGCAGATTTATTATCAAACTTAAAAAACTACTTAGCTTTATGGGTTAACATTACTTTACATTATTTTGGTAACACTTCAGTATAGGGAACACATATATAAACGATTAACTATGACTTTTCCCTCAATAAACTCTTAATTTACTGCTTATTATAGTTAATTGTTAGGTTTAGGTATTGGGTAGGATTAAGAATGTAGAATAAGATCATGCAGAATAAGGCATTAATATGTGCTTTATAAGTACTAATAAATAGCCAATATTTTAGCCATATGAATGCTAATAGTAATAAGCAACTAGTTAAAAGACTAAAATAAAGTGTTACCATTATTTTATAACAGTGTCTTCTTTTTTACGAAATTTGAAATTGTCTATTATCTGACCTTCTGTTGGTGGAAACTTAAAAAAACCAAAAAACAAAACAAAAAAACAAACATGAAATGAAAAATAGTCATGACGCTGTTATAAAATTATTTGTCAGAGTATTGTCACTTAATGACATTTTAATGACAAGTTCAATTTGTACCACTGTACTTGAGCTCAAGATACATATTCATGACACTATTATAATGGCCTCATGACAGCCAATGTCAAAACCAACCACATGACAGTTTAATGTAATGTTAACCCATAAAGCTAAATGATGTCAAATTGTCACGACAAAGACACTGACAGGTTATGATGTATTGGTTTATGTCAAGTAGTCATAACTTGGACATCTCAAACAATGTCATCTTTGCATTAAAAATGACATAACTGAGCGAATGACACTTAATGACAGTTGTCATAAACATTCATAAAACCTCCTTCATATTCATGACATGTGTCATGTCATGATTATAAAGGTGTCATGTCAGTCTTATGCACACCCCTTCAAGTAAAGTGTTACCAAGTAATCTTGTGATGTTGCCATGACAGAGTGCTTAGGATGATTAGGAAAGAAAATGCCACCGCTACGTTTACATTACGCCTCCACTGTTGTTTTGCTTTGTATTTAAATAAAAAACATTTAATTCAGTTGGATAACGGTCGCCGCCGCTCCATATTCACAGATTACGCGTGAAAGTAAATGCATTCAAACACGATTTCAATACCCCGCATTTTAAAAGCGGCTCCCTGATGAATGCAAATATCTCTCAATATGAAAGCTATTTTAGGCTGGGCAGTGTAGTTGTAACCATCTCTTAGCTCTGTATCAAAGAAAAAATTGGTCTTATTTGCACTTTGAATATTGAGTGAGTGTGATTATGGTTGCACTTATTGTAAAGTGTTGTTACCATACAAATGAATAACAGTTTTCTCTTAATCTTATTAAGCACAAACAGTAAGGTTTCATTTGTTAACATTAGTTAATGCACTGTGAACTATCATGAACTAACAATGAATGACTATTTTTATTAACTAACATAAACAAAGATTAATAAATACTGTAGCACATATATTGCTCATTGTTAGTTGATGTTGGTTAATACATTAATGTTAATAAATGAGATCTTATTGTAAAGTGTTACCATTTTTATTTACACTGTTTTTATTTCTCTGAACAGTTTGTGGAAAGGAGTTCAGTTAGGAGGTCAAAAGTTGTAGAAGCTCATAAATCATGTACAGTAAGGCCTAAAGAGACTGAAATCATACAGAAGAGAAGTCAGTCAGTTGAGTTAGTGGCAAAACCTTTTACAGTACTTGAGTATTGTTGTCTTTTACTGCATATGATAATTCATACTCAGAAAGTAGAACTGAAATGACATTAATTACAAGATGATTAGTTAAAACATTTCAAATACACCTGCAGAATATTTTTTCTAGTCATGTATTTCGCCATTGAGGATTTCTTAAAAAGTGTGTAAAAATTTTGTCTCATCTCGTTCTCGTGAACTCAATCTCGAGTCTCGTCTCGTCTCGTGAGCTACCTGTCTCGTCACACCCCTATTAGTTAATACATTTAACTAATGTTTAACTAGTGAACCTTATTGTAAAGTGTTACCAATATTTTTATACAAAATTATGTTGTTCCATATGATGTTTTTTGATGTACTGATACTGAAGTTTTTGATATTTTTATTTTGTTTAAATTTGACACAACTCAACTTTTTTTTTTTTTCCTGAAAAAAGACGATTATGACAGTTTAAAAAAATCCATGACTCTGTTTGTGAGAAGTTAAGGAGTGTGTTATTAAAAGCAATAACTGTACTAACTTTTCAAAACAGTGTCGCTGTTCTAGAAACCAGCAACTTTTTGTGTGAAAAAAAAAAAAAAATGCTATATTGCTATTTTTGGTCATTTTACAATATAATATTTTTCATTAAAATGGTTTTTGACTCAGTTATTCAAAGTGAATAACATTTGAGTGTGATTTCTTGGACAATGATTATGACATTTTATGATGATGATTATTATTATTATTTTATTTTTTTCTGTTATTATTATTATTATTTTATTTTATTTTTTTATTTTTTTATTTTTTTCTGTTGTCCATTTATTTACTATCATTATTGTGTGCTTAGAATTAGTGAAAATATTTAACCAACACCCTGTTGAGTATAGCTCTACTCATTCATTCTGCCGTGTGTGTAAACATTCCTTCCTTGCCGTCTTGCTCTGGAAGGGTTGGACATGGAGCAGAACAGCTGCCAGGGTGATGTTGTTGTCATGGCGAGAGCTCCTGTGGAGCCCTCCTGGCATTCTTTTCTGTTTCGCTGGGGATGTGTTTTTTTCCATGTGGAAAGGAAGTTGTTCTTATATACTGTATAGTGACACCTCCGCTTCAGACTTGCTTCAGGGTGCACGGAAAAGCATCATCCAGTTGTTGGTAAGTGAAAATGACTTTAATGAAATTCTCTGTTAATCCTCACATGTTCCATTATCGTATGAAGATAATGATCAATGAGTAAATAAGTTGCTCCTCATTTGGCCCTTTGGGTCTATCAGTTGTCTAGATAGAATATGATCTTAAATTTGTTTATACTTCCACTCAGGAGTGATTGTTGTTCTTCTGTTTGTCATGAAAGTTATTTAGCCATTTGATTTGCTTGGAATACAGCTTCAATCTCAGATCATGCACGTTATCACACATTTGTGCCAACAAAGCACAGACATGAGATACTGAGAAGATATTTGACACCAGTGAGCACGGTGGGCGCTGCTGATGGGATATACTCAAGCACTCATTTGCCTGTGGTTGGACAGCGCTGGAGCAGACTATTGGTATTGGGGTGTGTGGTTCATTTGTAGCATGATATTTGCTTAAGCGATCTGGTTCTTGGTGATCCTGGTAATGTAAATGCTGGATATGGAATTTAGAGCAATTCATGTAGGGAATCTCTCTCTCTTTTTATAAAAAAAAAAATATAATAAATTGTTTCTGCAACCCCACATTTGGCCTGGAGTATAATTAATTAGTATCTAATTAAGATTTACAGTACTATAACCGTATTTTAGTTTTACAGCAGCTACATGGTACTATAATTATGTATTACAGTGCAATTATGGTAAAAAAAAAAAAAAACTCAGATTATTAGTACACTACTATAATTCATTCATTTGCACTAAATATAAATTTGATTTTTTTTTTTTTAAATATTTTTATATAGAATTCATTTTATTTTTATCCTAAGTAGCACTACTGACATTGGATTCAAATTTACACACAATTATTATAAGATATCAAATTCTTTATTTAAAACATTGCACAAATAACTGTATTTTCTCAAAAAACTTGAGAATAAAAATGAGGAAAATAAAAACCACGACTGAATGGCACCAAAGAGGCTGTTACGTCAAAAACAGTAATTAGAAAAAAAATTCAGTAAGTCACTGTATGTAGTGTTTGACATCACAGAAAATTCCCATGATGCAAAGGGAATCAGTTATTTACTGTAAAAAGAATTTGGAGTATGATACTGGGTGATATGCAGTAAATAACTGTACCAATTACAGAAATGTCTTACAGTGTGATTGTCAAGAATGTTTTAAATGGGTTGAGCTGTTTTGACAGAAGACCATTGTTGAATGTGCAAAGGCAAGATGGGCGATATGGCCAAAATGTCGTATGAAGATATGACTAATTTTATTTCACGGTAACGATATATATCATGATATTTAAATAAGGTTTTATGATATGCTATATATATATATATATATATATATATATATATATATATATATATATATATATATATATATATATATATATATATATATATATATATATATATATATATATATATATATATATATATATATATATATATATATATATATATTTTTTTTTTTTTTATACTAGCCTAAGTAAAAAAAATAAAAATAAATAAAAAAAAGTTTCAACATCAGTGACACAGACTGCTGCAGCACAGACATCACATGCATACCGAAATGAGTTCTCTTTTGCTTCATATTGCGCTTCAGCTGTTTAAAATCACTTGTTTTGTGATATGAAATCATAAGCTGTCATGATTGCGCAGCACGGCATCATCACTTGAGTGCATAGCCGTGATAGAGATGATAGTCCAAAATCTTTACCGATTGACAAATTTCTACCGGTTAATCGTGTCTACCGGCATATTTGCCCACACTTAGTAGGATGCAATATTGATTAAAAAGGCTCTGAAGCTTTTCCTTGCAGAACGGAACGAGCATCCATTAGCTCTCTGGAGAAGGTTAAATGACCTTGCATACTCTATGAATTACATTTAACTCCTTCCTCCATGACTGCATTATATCCAATGGTGAGAATTGGCATGAATAAACGAATGAATTCAGGCAGGATACTGGAATATAAGTACAGCTCCATAACCTGTTTAAACGAGTTATTTCTCATCATCTGATAATTTCTATAATGAGTACAATGTGACATTTTGAAAATCATATTAATTTCTGCCTGGCCAATAATGCCGGACTGCAGCTGAAAGACTGCATGTGTACATTACACTCTGGGTTAATGGAGATGGGCAAAACAGAAGAAAAATACAGCTTCCAGTCAGCATTGGAGCAAGTGCACTACCCAGGCTTCTCTGACATGTGAAGCCAAAGGAACTTTTAAAAAATTGTTTCTGTTCTGAATTTCCTGATGAAATTGTGCACATTCAATAAGCCGTATCTCTGCATCCATCATATCGCATTGCTCTCTTGATTTTGATTCAATAGAATTCAATAAAATACAACAGCAGGCAGACCTGCTGAGCAGAAATTCAATTTAATTGAGACAGACAGTGTTCTCTCTGCTTTATCCCTCTTTAGCTTTTTTGCCGGCAGCTTTCAAAGCATTGTTCATTGTTGGGGAAGCTCTTGCTTGTCAGGCTACTCATAATTTTAATGCATTTCAACTACAGTTAATCTATTATTTTGGAGTAATAGTTAGCTACACTCCAAGCTACTAACAAGTACAAAACTATGTTGAAGCTTCTTTTTAAATATATATAATAAATATAAAGCAGCATCACTACTTTTATATCGATACACCCCAGCACTGTTTATTTTAGTAGCTGTAAAGCATCTTTTGAATAATTTTCTACTTAGAAAAAGCATAGGACAGTTGCTTCTGGACTCAGTCTGCATATTAGGGAAAGGAGTGGAGCTTTGTCATGTCTTGTTGAACGTTAACGACAGCGGTGGACTGAGTGTACGTAGAGGTGTGTGTTTGTTGTGCAGTTTGATACACTGGTGAAATCTACACCATACTGGAACACTGCCAGACATTGATCAAGAACAACCTGTTCTTATTCAACAGATCTTTTTCAGGTGTTTACTCTCTGCCAGTCAGCAGTTTGAATACTTCAAGGTTGCCTCACGGCTAGTATTGAAACGATATCTGATTTACTTTATGTAAACATTTGAAGTTTTTTTTTTTTTTTTGGTATTAAGTGTACTTAATAACTGATTGTAAGTATAATCTAAGCAAAAGTCATTAAATAAAGTGCTTTAATTTACATATTATATGTACACACACACACACACACACACTTGTGGTTTACGGGGACTCTCAAGACGTAATGGTTTTTATACTGTACAAACTATATTCTATCCCCCTACACTCTACCCCTACCCCTAAACCTACCCATCACAGGAAACTGTCTGCATTTTTTGAATTTCAAAAAAAGACAGTTTAGTATGTTTGTTTTTTAAGCCATTTGGTTTACGAGAACGCAGGATTTGTCCTCATAAATCATTTTTACATTGTAATACCTATATCATTATGATTATACACATACACATACTGTTCAAATGTTTGGGGTCAGTAAGACCCCCTGTGGTGAAAGTCAAGTTTTTAACGTTTCACAACTTCACTCTTACAAATAATCAGATAGTAAATAGTATGCTTAGTATTATGCATATTTAGCGTGCTTGCCCGAACCCACAGTCCTCCCCTGATTCTGGTTAGGCAAGTAACTAGGCAAGTGTGAGGAGATGGGGTGGTGGAGGGATGCTGTAAAACTGTCAAGGAATATGGGTGAGTCAACTGTGTCATATATATATATATATATGCTTTCACTCATGCGGATTGGGTAGATATGTTGATTACTGATTGCTAACAGCTGGTTGAGACGATGTGATGATTAGACAGATTATTTGAACGTTGCTCCTCCTGAATTTTGTTTATAAAACATAATTTATATGTCTATGTGGTGTTTTAAATATACTTTAAGACAAACCAAAATACTCAGCAAAGGTGTTGCCTGATGAATTTCTCATTAAAACAGCAGTGTACCAAAAATGCAGTTTGAAACTGCCCCTAATTCCTACTGTCACACATATGTAATTAGTCCTGTCAACGTGCGGTGTGGGAATTTTCCTATCTTTCCTAACATGCTCTGTGTGCATTTTAACACAGTAAGCACAAAAACACCTTTAAAAGGTTAGTTCACACCAAAATGAAAATTCTGTTATTAATTACTCACTGTAGTTCCACACCAGTAAGATCTTCGTTCATCTTCAGAACATAAATTAAGATATTTTTGATAAAATCCGATGGCTCAGTGAGGCCTGCATTGCCAGCAAGATCATTTCCTTTTTCAATGCCCAGAAAGCTCCGAACCACTGATTCGAAACAAAAGATTCATAAAGCTTCGAAGCTTCATGAAGCAGTGTTTTGAAATCGCCCATCACTAGATATTGTTGAATAATCTAAGCAAAAGTCACTAAATAAAGTGCTTTAATTTACATATTATATGTACACACACACACACACATTCTTGTTTATGTGGTTTACGGGGACTCTCAAGACGTAATGGTTTTTATACTGTACAAACTACATTCTATCCCCCTACACTCTACCCCTACCCCTAAACCTACCCATCACAGGAAACTGTCTGCATTTTTTGAATTTCAAAAAAAGACATTTTAGTATGTTTGTTTTTTAAGCCATTTGGTTTACGAGAATGTGGGATTTGTCCTCATAAATCATTTTTACATTGTAATACCTATATCATTATGATTATACACATACACATTTGTGTCCTCATAAACCATGTATACAAGAACACACCCACACACACAAATACACACACTACCGTTCAAATGTTTGGGGTCAGTAAGACCCCCTGTGGTGAAAGTCAAGTTTTTAATGTTTCACGACTTCACTCTTACAAATAATCAGATAGTAAATAGTATGCTTAGTAGTATGCATATTGGCGTGCTGTCCAAGGAGAGGGCTCTGAGCTCGGTATTTTGGCCCGAACCCAAGAGTACTCCCCCGTATTCTGGTTAGGAAAGTAACCAGGCAAGTGTGAGGAGATGGGGTGGTGGAGGGATGCTGTAAAACTGTCGAGGAATATGGGTGAGTCAACTGTGTCTATATGTCTATATATATATATATATATATATATATATATATATATATATATATATATATATATATATATATATATATATATATATATATATAATATATATATGCTTTCACTCATGCGGATTGGGTAGATATGTTGATTACTGATTGCTAACAGCTGGTTGAGACGACGTGATGATTAGACAGATTATTTGAACGTTGCTCCTCCCGAATTTTGTTTATAAAACATAATTTATATGTCTATGTGGTGTTTTAAATATACTTTAAGACAAACCAAAATACTCAGCAAAGGTGTTGCCTGATGAATTTCTCATTAAAACAGCAGTGTACCAAAAATGCGGTTTGAAGCTGCCCTGTCACACATATGTAATTAGTCCTGTCAACGTGCGGTGTGGGAATTTTTCTATCTTTCCTAACATGCTCTGTGTGCATTTTAACACAGTAAGCACAAAAACACCTTTAAAGGGTTAGTTCACACCAAAATGAAAATTCTGTCATTAATTACTCACTGTAGTTCCACACCCGTAAGATCTTCGTTCATCTTTTAAGATATTTTTGATAAAATCCGATGGACCCCCCCCCACACACACACACACTTTTTCACTTATTGTGCTTCATAATTACATTTTTAACAGGTTAGTAATTGATATAGTGAAGTTCCTTTTTTTTTTTTTTTTTTTTTTTTTTTTTGCCATTGGAACTGTGAGATTGAAATTTAAATCCTCAGAGGTTCTCCTGACCTCATGGTTTAGGCATTGCTCAGAGTATTTCCCCAGATTTGGCTTCATTACCACATAGCATTAATGTATATATCTTATACAAACTGACTTATATAGTCAAAGACTGACCACATTTATAATAAATGGCCAATCATTGTTTTATCTGAGACTGTGGTTTTTCTCTCATTTACAGACCAAACATCTGATCCTGTATATATAGCCATAAATGGCCATTAGGCAACAAAGATCAACTCTTCCATGAATATGTCCTTTGCTTTATTTAAAGACAGTTTCCATGAATTTGTCAAAATGAAGAAAGAGATTAACTTTACAATTACTTTTCTTGGCCAAACAGAGCCCTGCCAGTCACAATGTATGGTCTGTTTTCCTTAAATGCACTTCACTGACTTTAATGAGGAATATTTTGCCGTTCCCCACCATATGAGTGTGAGTGTCTGAGGGCTGGATGTATATTTTGGTGTAGCCACACATAGTGAATGTAAAGACTTTGACCTCACTCATTCATCATACGCTTATAGTGTTGATTTTGCTGTCTCATAGGCAATTAGAATGCGATTAACTCTGTTCCTCCATTGTTATGAAAGAAGCAGTTTTAAAAAAAGAGG
The DNA here is from genome assembly GCF_018812025.1 of Megalobrama amblycephala. Lineage (NCBI taxonomy): Eukaryota > Metazoa > Chordata > Actinopteri > Cypriniformes > Xenocyprididae > Megalobrama > Megalobrama amblycephala. The sequence goes on along the minus strand of NC_063063.1, from coordinate 15,095,573 downwards.
GCCAAGGAGAAAGAAGAGAAGACAGATGCACACATTTAGTTATTCTTGCCTGAACTCTTGCTCTTAATATTCTAAAGGAGTATTTATTGTTTATTACTGAAATACTTTTTTTTTTTTTTTTACTGAGGGATGAATTCAAATTATTTTATTTTCTATTGGACATTTTGCTAGAAAACCTGCCGATTTAGCTTATTAAACTTGGGGGCATTTGTTTAGTAACTACTACTGTAGATCTATGGATATCATCTTTATCTGCTTTTCTGTCCTTCATTGTTATTTTTAGTTCTGCTTCTTTCACTTTCAAATGTTACCATAATTCCAGTGCTGTCACTATTGAATAACCAAGAGATGATAAGAATTGCTTATGTACTTTCTGATAATGTGAAGTGTGCCACTCACACCTATGCAAATCTACAGCAGGGACCTTTGTATATTTCTGCTGATTTAAGGGTTCTGCCTCACTTCCTTTCCCTTCACTCCCTCCGTAATTCATCATGACCACATCCCCTCACCTCTGATGCCTGTTCTCTCATCTCATGTTCTCTTATCTCTCACTTTTATCTTCTTCCTATACTATCCTCTACTCGCCTTACTCTTTACAATAAATCCTGGGTCCTATAAATACATACATTTTTGCTGACTTTGTAATCAAGTACAGTTACACACACATTAGCTCTTCTGTACCAGAAATCCTCATATCACAAGAACGACGAAAATATCACAAGTTCTAAAAACATTGCTGAAGAGTTTTAACTGTATTTAAAGATTAATCTTGTGATTTTCTTTATTGGAATCATACTTAAACTGAAGAATGCAATCAAGCAGTTGATAATTTATGTATTAAATGTATTAAATATTTTAATTTTTATATTAAAATGTTTTAATATGTAAAATTTCCATAATGGAGCCATATATTTAGAACAAACAAACTGTTCAGTTTATGAAGAAATGGATTGTTCAGTTCGAGTTTCTAGACAGAAATGTATTGATTGAAATTTCAGTAAGCCTCGCTAATGCATCCAATTAGAGTTGTTAAAAGTACCGACTTCGGTATCACGTTGGTACTTAAATTTTAAAAATGTGACACTTTGAGCGGATTCGTAAACTCCTCTGATTGGCCATTGTGTTCATCAGAAATGTCTGTGATTGGCTTCAATGATCAATGCTTCGAAAACATTGTAAACAGCCATCAATGGCGCTCTTCACCAAGATTTTTAAATGCTTGACCAAGAAATAAAATGAGCAGACAATAGAAATACCCTGTATGCAAAGTCTGATTATCTCTAATCGTATGATCACAATGCTACAAGTGTGGGTATCTGCAGGTCAGAGTAATGGGCATGCCGAAAGGTAGGGGTTGTGCGAAAGGTATTGGCATGCTGAAAATTGGCATGCTATCCCTGTCTCCAAAGTTATCACCTTTTAAAACAAATACATCTTTCAATTCTCTTCTGAGTGTGTGCACAAATGCATGTAAATATATGGTCCATGTGTATATTTAAGACGTACATTTTAATAAGCCACTGCCATTTAAGGGTGGATGTGATTAGACTTGCATGAAGGGTATGTGGTCTGTGTCGCTAATGCAGTTCTGCCCTATTATTGAAAGTGACTGGAAGAGAAAGGCCGAGGCCTTGTGCAGTGTGCACCTCACCAAGCAGGTCATTTCTATACCCGAGAATCACTGTTTACAGGGCAGGCCCTTGGACATTTCTGCAAGGTTAGGGTTGTGGAGTGTTCCCGGCATGCTGAATATGCAAACTCATGTCAAACTGTCAGCCAAGAGAGCTACTCAGAGCCTGGGAACTATTACGTTCTTGTTAGACTAGTATTCAATTTCTTATAAGCTCTTGTAAGAGCCTGATACAGGGCTGCTGAAGCAGATCCATGAGTATGACCTACCCATGCAAAGAGAGAAAGTAAATGGTTTTCTGAGAATGTTCTACCTAGCATATTATCCTTGATTCTTTTTGAATGAGAGCACTGAGAGCAACTTTAAGAACCACTTTGTGAATCACTTGTGGTAGGATCATTTTACAAAGCTGTACAGTGCAGTGAGGAATATAGAGATGCTCCAGTTGTCATTAAATTAAACAAAACATTTTCAACATTGAGAACAATAAGAAATTTAATTTAGTAATTAATTATTTCTCTGCACAACACAGTCCTGCACATTCTTCTCTGAAACACATTCTTCTTATTCTAAGATGCCTTTACCTGCTTTGTAATTCATTTACAGTCTTGTTTTACTACTTTCTTTTAGTCTTTCTTACTCTGGGTGAGATTGTGACTCCTTTTACATACTGTACTCTGATTTCCAGCATCAATGTTGCTCTGTATTAAATCCAGACCCACTTTTTGTATCTTTGAAACATACTGTATGTGAACATATGTATTCATAAATGCATACATACACTGTCTGTCTTTTTCCTCCCTCTTTTCCTTTTATCTCTTTTCTCTGTCTAGGTTTTTTTACTCGTTACTCTCTTCCCCCTTTGGAATGTTGGCTTGAGCTCAAAATTTTAAATCAGCTTTGCTCCCTGGGCCCCAATGCTTTCAGGCCGTCACCCCACATGTGGACATAGACCCCGTCTGTTAGGTGGAGAGCCAGGAAAGTGCAGATCAGCGACCTCCAAAACTCATGAGCAACTTCACAAAATCATACACAATAAAAAAAAAATAATAATAATAAAATAAATAAAAGCTAAAATTTATGGTAAAAAATGGCAACAGTGGTTACCGGGAACTTTAATGTAAAAAATGTTGCCAATTGTTTTAATTTTACAAATTAAATTTAATTTAATTTGTAATGTATAATGTTAGTATACCAGTCTACTGAAGTACTACAATCTGTTTTGAACCTTTACAATATACTAGGGCTGGGCGATATATCGCATGCGATTCTCACGCGCATTTCGTCAGTAAAGCCGGTTCCCTGATTACCGCTAAATCGCCATCACCTGCTTTAAAATGGAGCGCCTTTTAATAGACAGAGCCGTAGTTCACGGACAAGCCACGCAATATCGCGTTCATTATCGAAGTCGATTCATCTTCGATACTGAACGCGTTTTTGCGTGGCTTGTCCGTGAACTACGGCTCTGTCTATTAAAAGGCGCTCCATTTTAAAGCAGGTGATGGCGATTTAGCGGTAATCAGGGAACCGGCTTTACTGACGAAATGCGCGTGAGAATCGCATGCAATATATCGCCCAGCCCTACAATATACTGACAATATAATGAGAAAACCACATGTAGAAGTTCATCACATGTACTGTAGGTAAATGCTAATATATAGAATGTGCACAGTGTTATGCACACAAATACAAAACAACATCATGGTAACGCACATTATGCTAAAATTATGCAATAAACATTCATTTAACTACACAAGATGTAACATAAAACCCTAATCTACATAACTGATAAGAAAAAAAAAATAACTAAGAAGAATCATTTTTTTATATTTCAATGAAAAACCATCAAATCACACAGGGAATTCTGGGAACGTCAATTTACTACTTTTTTTTTTTTTCACTGTGAGTTATAAGATAACTTGTTCTTTTTCACGTCCAAAAACTGTAGATTTAACAGTATTTTACTGAAATGTCCCATTAGATTTACAGTTTTTCCACCGTATATAGTAAGGGAACTTGCTGTTAACCAATTAACAGGTATTTAACATAGCATTTTTACCATCCTTTACCAAATTACGATAATATTTTAACAGTGCAGAGCAAAACACTTTGGGCAATACTAATAAATTAATACTTTTACAACATTTTTATAGCCTATATTATGCAAGCCTAAATTGTACATTTTGTTAAACAAGTTCAATTGCAGTGAATCTGCAAATAACAGTGTCTCTTTCATGAATTTAAAGTTGAAGTGTTTTTTTGTTTTTTGTTTTTTACGTAAAGTAAGTTGCTAACAAGTCACTAAATAAAGACTGCAACAGTTGTTCGAACCATTAAGTCCATAATCTCAGCTCCCTGTGGTAGTTGTAAGTCTTTATTTAGCAACTTACATTTATGCTATTTTTCTTTCTCATTGTTCCTCCACATGAGGCACATTGTCCTCGACTGGGCACAATATAGGAAAGATTAATAAAGGACTATGACAGTGGCTATTTGGCGAAGACCCAAGGTGCGGGGTTACTCTTGCTTCTGGGCTTCATATGTCCTTTCCTCCCACATCCAGACAAAAACACACACATTTACTGTCTCTCTACCTTCAAGCATAGAAGAGCGGATGGAGAAAAGGCAAACCCAAGTGGAAAAATTTGTTATACAGATGTCATCTGTGGAGGGCTGCTTTTCTGGATCCAGCTTCTCCTCCTCTTCCCTGTGGCTTCTTCTTCTCTTTTAATCCTCTACCTCTCCATGACCTTTTCCCATCTGATTATCTGCCTCTTTCTCATCTTTTTCTTTTGCTCTCTTTCCTTCAGCACTGGCCCTTTGTGTGGCTGCTTGGACTAATGGCATAGATATTTTGGTTCGAATGTATAGAATTGCTTTGTTTATTCAGGCACTCTTAACGGCATCTCCATATTAAAGGAGTAAACTTCTTCTGGCCATCAAGGCAATGCGCCTTAAGCTGACTATGACACTTTAATATTTGGTTCATTTTGGTTCAAGGCTGAGAGTGGAGAACTCCAATAGCCATACTGGCGTAGCTTTTTGTTAGCGTGTTTAGCTTGAAATGGTCAAGGCTAGCGGAGATCAGCAGCATACAGCTCTGTAGCTGGGACCAAGTATTAGCTAAGTCTCATTTTGAACCTAACCAGTTTTCACCTGGCTAAAATGGCAGAATTATAGAAATGATCAAGCAACATTGCAAGAAAAGCAGGCAGAAATATGTTCTATACCCAGGGAAATGCATTGTCTGTTCTTTGCACATGGCATTTATGGCCTCAAGTAAAATTCTCCACGTAAATGTAAGAATTATTTGACTGAACCGTTGCCCAAGGGCCAGATTGGATTTGTGTGTACATATTGAGGGTAGAAAAGAAGGTCTCCAGACTCCATTGATGACTGGGCATCAGTCAGACAAGAGACATATGCACCAATGCTACCAATTCATAAGCATTCATGGAATTTAAGTGTGTGAAATCGGATCAAAGATGTCTTATCTTAGCCAAAATGTTACAATTCCATGACATACTGCCGATAGCTGATTGCATCTTGCATATTTCTTGCATATTTTATTTAGCAGATTCTTTAGTACTTTACTCTAACAGGATCATACCACATGAATTCGACAGATTTGATTAATTTCCTCTGGTTAGGTGTTTGAGTGCTTTGTGACACGAACATTTCATTGCAATTTGGTCTGTGACCCAGCATAAATTCTAGGACTTTGTATGCATGCATTTCATTGTAAATCACAGTGATTTCAGACAGAGCTGTTTTTGTTTTTTGACCTGGCTTTCTGCTCTGTCAGCACCCCGTGAACCATTGCATCAGTTTCTCCCTCTAGACCAAATGCATTTCAGATGGAATTGCTTTGATGTGATGAATTACTATCACCATAAATTGGTCACTGCTATTTTTTACTTACCAGCACACTTTTTATGCTTGGTAGGTTGGATGTGGGTCATTCGATAGCCCATCCTACAGGGGCTCCATGCCTCCTGCAAATGTTTCAGTCTTTTAAATGGCATTTGGTAATGCTTTTTTCTTTTTTTCTTTTTGAAGAACACTTGAGCTCTAGTATCATTATGTGCCTCTTTAATGTCTCTTCCCATTGACTGGTTCATTTGATGGTCAAATAAATTCAGATTGCTGGTGTTACTTGCTATGAATACTATTGATTTAATTTAACACTCAAAATCCCACAAATCCCATGCAATTTACAAACTAAGAGAATTTAAAGGATGAATGCCAGTTGTTTACCTTTCTCAGATTCATGCTGCTCTAATTAGTGCCCATAGCCAGACAGCTAAACTCGTTTCCAGCAAGTTGCTACCCACCATTCACAGCCTTTCTCAGAGTGCCAAGAAGTACAATTCTGCATCCAAATAAACAGAGCAGTTGCTGAGCTTATTTGCATTGACCAAATACCAATATATACAGTGGAAAGATTCTGCTACAGAATCTCAATAGCTTTTTCGTGCCCACTGAATAGCCAAAAGCGACACTAGAGACATTAAAAGCAAAACTTGAATGGGCTTGATAATGTGCTTGTACAACAGAAGAACAATGCAGTCCTACATGGCTGTAACTACACAGTACAAAGAATTGACAGATGCAGTCATGGTTCCTGGGCGATACAGAACTTATTGGTGACCACACAGCAGAGAGGCTGACGGAGGCCTTTAATGGGAGTTTAGGTATACAGCAATGAGACCACACATGGCAGAAGTTACGACCGATAGCACTTCAAATAACAAAGGCTTTCTCTGATTATAACAGTATTCCTTGCTTTGAACATGATCTTGACTTTGCAGGGCCTCAAAGTTGGTTTAGGTAATACCTTGTCATATTGATGCACATGATTGTTGTCACATCAGATTAATATCACCAAAGGCTTATTGGAAAAACATGCCTCTACCTGCATTTTTTCCCCAAAAATGTACCTATACATACAATTGTTTCCAGCTGAAAAAGAACATTAGTTGCAGTAAATCACCAACAGCTTTATTCCTTTTCACACAAATTACAGATTATCGATTAATAAAGACTTATAGTATTGTGCAAGGAAAAATGTGCAAATGTTATGACCTCAATCACTTTTAATACAGTACATGATTTGTAAACTAATACATTTCGAAGTTGGCATTACATAACCAGCTCCGTATGGCTTTTTGCACTGAAGAAAGTGTGGTCAGACTTTCTTTCAATTTAGCCCATGTATTACATTGAAGTTCCTTATAATGGTAACGTCCGGCTGGTGAGTGTTAACTGTTAACTGTGGGCTTGGTTGTCTGTGATTTGATAACAGGACTCTTTTATTAAGTTGAAAGCCTTTTACTGTACTCATTCTGTCTTGCTTTTCTGCCAAACAATCTGGCTTTTGTTTGTGACATTTAGACACCATTCTATAGGAGGTATCTTTTGCTCAAGATGGCGGCCGGTCTGGTTCACTCAAGGACGGGTCAGGTAATTCTCACTGATGCTATCCCATGTCATTACCAAAATCCTTTGACATGTTCTGGACTTTCAGTCTCTCTCTTTTACCTTTTCTTTAGCCCCCAGTTCCTGTCTCAACCTCTTTTTTTTTTTTTTGCTGGACCCAAGAGAGTTCAGTTTAAGTTGGTCAGACTGGGTTGGTAGGCTTCTAGGTTGAGGTTAATCAAGAGGGGAAGTGAAAAGGTGCGCAGAGTCCCTGCTGGGTTATTGTGGCCCTACCTGCCCCAGTAAGGAGATTTTCCCCCTTTTGTTGGGGTTAATGGCTAGGGCAAGTGAAAGAATCTTGAAAGCCGACCCTATTGCAAGAAACATTGTTTAAAAAATGTACCATGTTTTTAGAAAAGAACTTCATGCTGGTTTCATAGGGTTTTTGGACAACTTCACTCTTTTTTCTTTCTTTTTTTTTTGGATAAATTGATGACTTGGTATAACCACATTTCTAAATATATGTTCAAAGTAAAACATGTTTATCATTTCCATTTTTTTTTTTTTTTGCATGTTGTTTGGACTTTGACTTTGATATGGCTGACAAATGTTGTTTTCTTTTTTAATGAATCTTTTTTATATGTGTACAGATATACACTATATTGCCAAAAGTATTGGGACACCCCTCCAAATCATTGAATTCAGGTGTTCCAATCACTTCCATGGCCACAGGTGAATAAAATCAAGCACCTAGGCATGCAGGCTGCTTCTTGTGAAAGAATGGGTCGCTCTCAGGAGCTCAGTGAATTCAAGCATGGTACCGTGATAGGTTGCCACCTGTGCAATAAGTCCATTCATGAAATTTCCTCAATACTAAATATTCCACGGTCAACTGTTAGTGGTATCATAACAAAGTGGAAGCAATTGGGAACAGCAACTCAGCCATGAATTGGTAAAAAAAAAAAAAAATCCTGAACTGTATGATTGTATCTATATTGGTAGAAGGTTTAAAATATAAATGTTATACACATAATACTTTGACATAATAAAAAAGAAACACGGTTTTCATTGGCTGCCCGCAAACTACGTCCAATTTGCCCCTCCCTCAAACACTGGTTTGGTTTGAGTTGTTGACATGTCAGGAAGAGGTCCCAGAGTCTGGAGGAAGAGAGGAGAGGCACACAATCCACGTTGCTTGAGGTCCAGTGTAAAGTTTCCACAGTCAGTGATGGTTTAGGGTGCCATGTCATCTGCTGGTGTTGGTCCACTGTGTTTTCTGAGGTCCAAGGTCAACGGAGCCGTATACCAGGAAGTTTTAGAGCACTTCATGCTTTCTGCTGCTGACCAACTTTATGAAGATGCAGATTTTGTTTTCCAACAGGACTTGGCACCTGCACACAGTGACAAAGCTACCAGTACCTGGTTTAAGGACCATGGTATCCCTGTTCTTAATTGGCCAGCAAACTCGCCTGACCTTAACCCCATAGAAAATCTATGGGGTATTGTGAAGAGGAAGATGCGATATGCCAGACCCAACAATGCAGAAGAGCTGAAGGCCACTATCAGAGCAACCTGGGCTCTCATAACACCTGAGCAGTGCCACAGACTGATCGACTCCATGCCACGCCACATTGCTGCAGTAATTCAGGCAAAAGGAGCCCCAACTAAGTATTGAGTGCTGTACATGTTCATACTTTTCAGTTGGCCAAGATTTCTAAAAATCCTTTCTTTGTATTGGTCTTAAGTAATATTCTAATTTTCTGAGATACAGAATTTGGGATTTTCCTTAGTTGTCAGTTATAATCATCAAAATTAAAAGAAATAAACATTTGAAATATATCCGTCTGTGTGTAATGAATGAATATAATACACAAGTTTCACCTTTTGAATGGAATTAGTGAAATAAATCAACTTTTTGATGATATTCTAATTATATGACCAGCACCTGTACATTGCACGAGTGTTTTTTGACCTTGGATGCATGTAAACCTGTTGTAGGATATCTCCAAAACAAAATTAGTATCCTTTAAAATAGCACAAAAGGGGCACTTTAGAATGAATTTAAATTCATATTGTCATCATAGAAGAGGTCTATAGAAGTCTTTGTATATATGTATCAATTGCATTTTACTGTCTTTTTTATGTCATGTCATTGACCTACAGGCAATGTGTGAAGTCCAACATGGTCAACATTTAGGACTTGCTCCACTCCCCCTGGTGAGTTCAGAGAGCTCCAGCTAGTTATTGGCTCAGGGGACCTGTAAAGCAACACTTTTGCAGTCTTATAGCCCTCATAACTGTGCTCATATGTTAGCTTTTCTTTGCTCCCTCACCTCTTTTTTTTCCGTCACACATCTCACTGAAGTGGCTTTAACCTCTTGCTTAAAAACAAAGACTGTTTTGTGACTGTGTTCCATACAGACCCTCGCTGTTTTTTTTCTTCTTGTACACTCACTGGTGTCGATTCTGCTCTGGACAAAGGCTCCTCACTGGTGTGTGATGGCACACAGGCCACCACTCTGTGTTACTGGGGCAGCAAACAGCTTGGGCGATGCGGGCAGAGCCTGGTATCACGGTGTCGTTTCTTGACCATATAGTACAAAATGTACACACATGACTGAAGCCAGATCTGTGTATACACACACGTGGGTGTCTCAATGTCATCAACGTGCTTTGAGCCCTTATCTCTGTTTTTCTGTGTCATTTACATTTTCTCTCTCCATACTGTTCTAGGGAAGGGATCAGTGGTTGAGGTAATTTGTTAGAAGTGTGACTGGTTACTGTATGATGAATGGCCGTAAATAATTAATAAATAAACTGCAAAATGTTATATTGTTCACATGCATTCAGAATTGAGCTCTCTTTTGCTTGTCTGTGCGCTCAAATGAAACTGACAGGACCTAAAACATATTGAAATGATAAAATTTCATTGTATGATGGTCAAACTTTGCATTTAATCAGAGAATCAATATGCGTTTTGAACCGTGGTGTCTGGTCCATACGGATTAACAGTCCTACCCAGTGCTTCCCACAGGTTAAAAAAAATATACTTGCGGTGGTAGCCAGGTGAAAAATCCTCCTATTACCCACGGCACAAAAATGGTCTACAACATGTGACAAACAAATTTTTGACAATACAGTGATTTTTAACAATATTTTTATATATTGAAATTCATTTTAATTACATAGGCTACTATTACATTTAATTAAATACTAATATATTATTGAATAATATGTGTCAAATAATGTTCTTATGCTTTTCTTCCTGTGGGGGATCATTCCAGCCAGAGACTGCAATAGTTTACTATGAATTAAATAGATATCAAAATAAATACAATTTATTGTGTAACCAAAATACCAGTAATGCCCAGAAAGAAAAAAAAAAAAAAAACTTAGAGAGTGACTTTTAATTATAAGCAATCTCGAAATACACCAGAACTCTTATTTTGAAATGTCTACATTATTGCGGGCTGATTCTTCATGTGAAGAGAGATGTTTTCCTTAAGCTGTCTCTAAAACATATTATCTAAAAGCCATATAGTAGACATTGTCATAATTCATAAAACTCGAGTTCATTAGCAATCGCTTGGCATAATTGTGCGCTATTCATTGATTGGGAATCACTTAGGGTGAACAAAATGCGGGACAGTCCCGAAATTGGGAGCTTTGTCCCGCGTCCCGCAAGACTTAAATGGTGTCCGGCATTTCATTTATGTCTGTATTATAATTTTTCATCCCTGAAATTAAAATACCACAAGTATGAAATATAATAACTGTGACTGGCATTTACAAATCTATTTGTGCAGCTGTCATATTTTAGCTGTGAAAATAACCAACAAACGCAATCATTAGAGAGAGGTTTTCCCGCTGATGACAACTGAGTGGACAGCGCAAAAAAATAGCTAAGTGCGGGCCTCGTCAAAGTCGGTAAACACAACTACACCAGTAGGAATTTCATCTCACATACTGGATAAGAACCTCAAGAGCAGCTCAAAATCTGCCCAAACTGATGATTTAAAGCATGTAATCATCCACCCTGATGTTTCCAATGAACATGCACCGATCCTGTGGATCCTTGAGCGCCACCCACGGAAATAGTCACCTACGGAAAAACACAAGATATTCTCCATTCATTTTTACCATTTTGCCTTTCAGGCACGACTTTCTTCTCACTTTAATAGCTCATTTAATGCGGGTTCTATGGCGTTATACTATGATGAAAAATGTTGAGAGCGCATTATTGTAACACAGCACATCAAATGCGCGAGCAGGAATCTCTCCGCTCACAGGTGGATTCTGGAGGCGCGCACGCTCTCGCTCGGATATTACATGTGCATTGTCCTCCAGCATGTGCAGCCATGAATCTAGACTTATCTTCTCTCCAGGATTTAATGTTGCCAGAAGCGCAACATTATAATGTGGGCACCCACCGCAGAAACATTAATTGGCGTATATGCCAAGTTTGCCAACAAATGTAAATCAATATTTACATATCCATAGTAGTCCTAAATGTATCTGTCTCACATGTGTCCCGCATTGATCCCTGCAACAGATCAATAGCCAGGAATGCGCAACAGTGCCGCCTTTGTGGCCTTTGTGAAATATCCACTGCGTCTCTGCAGTGCACGTGGGAATGTCAGCAGGAGTAAACAGTTCTCGCGCACAGCCGCACACAGAACCAGTAGGGCAAGGGGAGATTTTTCACTAGTTAACCGATTGTGGATGGTTTCATTAACTCGGGCGGATAAAAAAAAGTATAAGAGGATAAAAATAATAATATATAAAAGAAAAAATTTGTCTCCAAATATACTTGGGCGGCCGTTAATATACCTGGGCGGCCCGCCCAAATAAAGTCTATGTGTGGGAAGCACTGCCTACTAGACATCACACATCCTGCGATGTGACTATCGCGGATGCGCACATTGCGATTCCGATGCTAAAACGATATATCGTGCATCCTTAATATGTAGTCTTTTAAAGGATTAGTTCACTTCAGAATTAAAATTTCCTGATAATTTACTCTCCCCCATGTCATCCAAGATGTTTGTCTTTCTCTCTTCAGTCGAAAAGGAAATTAAGGTTTTCGAGGAAAACATTCCAGGATTAAACTCCATATAGTGGACTTCAACGGCTACCAACGGGTTGAAGGTCCAAATTGCAGCTTCAAAGGGCTCTACACGGACCCAGCCGAGGAATTAGGGTCTTCTTTAGCGAAATGATTGGTCATTTTCTTTAAAAAAAAAATAAAAATGTTATACATTTTAACCACAAATGCTCATTTTGTGATCATCACATTGGAAAGGTCACGCGTGACGTAGGTGGAAGTACGGAGCAAGTGTTTACAAAGCGAACGTGCAAAGACTTAAGTCAAACGGCCTTTACAAAAACAATTTAAAACAACAATGTTGGAGGAGAAAATGAGATGGAGTTTTTCGCCCTACCGCGGTACTTCTGCCTATGTCACGCATGACCATTACAACATGATTACGTAATGCGTGGTGCATCGTGGAGCTAGTGCAAGATGAGCATTTGTGGTTAAAGTATATACATTTTTATTTGTTTTAGAAAATGATCGATCAGACCCTTATTCCTTGGCTGGGATCGTGTAGAGCGCTTTGAAGCTGCATTTAAACTAAATTATCAGGAAATTTTAATTCTGAAGTGAACTAATCCATTTAATGAGTATGTGTGTTTTTAGATTTGATTTTACATTTCTTATTTAGTATTCCTTTAGACAACATAGTATAAAACTGTAATATCGGAAATTTGAGTGTTATGAGCCATAACATGAGAATAATTAACAGCTTATTTATTTGGCCAGAATTTTAGTATTTGTGCATCCTTAAATACTTATTTAGTTACTTTATGTATGTGTAATATTGTAGTGTGTTACTTTTAAAACTAATGCTCCCCAACTCATGCTTTAGGAAGGATATTATACTGTGCCACCTTAATGAGGGCATTAATCATGTTGCAAATCGGCCATTTGTGGAACTGAGCACAGAGAGAAAATGCATCTTTGAAAGTGTGACAGCTTTGCAGAACACAGCATTTCTTTCTATAGGCTGAGAGAGACCTGAAGAACCTTCTACATTCTAGTCAGCGAATGTTAATGAGGTGAGGACAGAGCTGTTTTTTCTACCCACGATATTTGGTTTTGGTATCACAGCTGGGTGAGGGTGTGCTTTCCTTATTTTTGACACCCTCTTTCTTTTTCACTCTTGGCGTCTTTCGCACATTCTCACTGTGTGCTGCTTTACTGCATGTGACTGAGTTGTCACATGGAGCAGCAGAGAGCTGGCACATAGGCAAGTATAGTGTGATGTACTGTCACACTCACATAGACGTACGCACTTTTACTGATAAATTTATGGAGGTGCAAGGAGCCTGTCCGTACAGTCAGGATGTATTGTCAGTGTGTTAAAAAAAAAGGTCTCGTTGGGGCACAGTTTAGCCAGTTGGGTGTCATGACTAGCTGTATTTTTCTGATGGGTTTATGGGTTTGGTTTGGACTGTATTAAAAAGGAATATGGTGTGATGGGAATAAATCTGTGCTTTTTCTCTCAGACCTTATTCGTTATCTTGTCCTTCTGTCCTTTGTTGCGTTTTCTTTTCTTTTTTTTTGTCTGCATATAGAATGGAATGCTTTCCTGGAGGTATAGGTGAGAAGAAAATCTGGTGCCACCTGGTTTCATATGAGCCTAAATTAACAATTTTTGCAGACATTGCAGGATAGGAACACTTTTTCTTTTTTTTTTGTAGAAGAGAAGATCTTATATGCCACACCAAGGATGTTGTCAGCAGTTCAGCTCCAATAAACAATGCAAATGCAAGATTTGTTTCACATCACTGAATGCATTCCAAGAACAAGAGTTAAATGACTGGATGGATTAACGCAAAGGAGAATCTTTTTTTTTTTTTTTTCTTCTTCTTCTTTTTTTCCACCAACAGTTCATTGTGACCATGGACTGTCAAACCCCAAAGAGAGAGGAAAAAAAGGAAAAAAACAAAACAAAACTCATATTCCAAGTTTTCTGAAGCCATATGATAGCTTTGTGATAAAATGACAGAAAATTAAAATCTGTTCAATACCAAGAAGGTGATCATTAATTTCATGTTATGGCCTATATTAAAATTCTACCCTATTTTGTCTAAAATAATTTAAAAAAATAAACGCTAAAAGTAGTGTTGGTGAGCATAAGAGAATTCTTTCAAAAACAAGCTTTTTTTTCTGTAAAATTGAATTTTGGAAGGCGGTCTAGCGGAAGCTCATTATTTTACTATGTAACGTGTTAAATATGGATATTTTTCTTACACAAATACATCGCTTCACTTCAGAAGGACTTTATTAACCCCCCGGAGCTGTGTGGAGTATGTTTATGATGGATGGATGCACTTTTTTGGGTTTCCGTGCACTGCCATTATAAAGCTTAGGAGCATTATTAATATAACTCCTTTTGTATTCATCTGAAAGAAGAAATTCATATACACCTAGGATGGCTTGAGGGTGAATAAATCATGGGGTAATTTTCATTTTAAAGTGAACTAGGATAATTCTTTAATTTGTCATATTTAATTCCTCTCCACTGTATAGAATGTCTCAAATCAAGAAGGCTGTAATGTCCTGGAACATAATGCTTTTTGTCTTATGGATTACAAAAAAAAAAAAAAAAAAAAAAAAATTAAGGTGAGAGAAAGTGAATAATGACAGAATTTTAATTTTTGGTGAACTATCCCTTTAAACTTCCTTTTGGCTATCACATTCCAACCCTGGAATGCAAAGCAGTGGGATCTGAATGCCAGTCAGCACTAAACTGTGTCTCCATGACTGAACCTACACACTTGCATTCACAGAAACAAGTATCCTATAGTGTTGCATTTCTTTCTTTTCCATGGAACAGTCAATAGATACTCCGTCGGTCCAAAGGGAGTCCTGCTGGATCAACAAGTGCACGTGTGCGAAAGAGTGTTCATTTGTTTTTGTGAACCTTAAGGATTTAATATGAAATCACTGTTTACAGTGTCAATAGCACTGTGGCTTTTAGTTTCCTAATACCGCTAGTTATCAACTTCGAATCCTGTATGAAGGAGAACCAATGTTTAACAAAAACAAACAAAAAAAGTAATCTTCAATGAGGCAGAAAAAAGTTAACAGTAGAGGCGGAATCACATCAGTAACTTCAAGTCCCCAATAATCTGGAATTGGCTTTAATGACTGTTGTAATTATATACTAGGCTTTTCTTCTCCCTTTTTTTTGCACTCACTCTGCTGGCCCCTTTCAATGACTCCCTCTGTCCGTCAAAATAATCCTTCTGTAGAGTTTGGTTTTGTTGATCATCTTTCCCTTCTCTTTCTTTTTTCGATTTTGAAGTTTCAGTTTATATGGTGATGATCACATGACCTTGATTGCCCTTGTTAGTTGGTATGGATGTGTGAATGAGCATGGATTTTTATTGGGTGCTGATGCTTCCCAGAGGCGAGTCATGAAAGCGTAGCATCTAATAGGGTGGCCTAGTGAAGCAGTTAATGCACTCAGGATGACAGCGATGGATGTGAGTGTTTTTTTTCCTTTTCTTTCGACACAAGGCAGGCTGGGACAGTTATCAAGCAGATGATACAGGGCCAGGGACATCTACTGAGGAAATCACGGGTGTTGTCACGTTCTCTGATGTGAATTGGGTTGTTTGCAGCAGTGTTTGTCCTCATCACAGTGGTGGGAAGATAATTAGGCTTGACGCAGCAGCTTGAGTCAGGGGTGCAAGGAAGTCTGGTCGCTTGAGGGACTGCAGATGTCGCAGTGGACATAGGTTAAAATGTTTGGACAGGGAGGACAGACTTAAAGCGTCCCCTGGTAGTGACTAGCCTCATCAAAAATTAGCATGACAACCAGAGTTGATACTGCAGCTGTCACACTCATCAAAACTTTCTGTCCCTGTGTTACTTTCTTTTGACCAACTAAGACAGGGGTGTCTAATCCTACCCCAGGAGCAGAGCTCCAACCCCAATTAAACACACCTGAACCAGCTAATCAAGTTCTTCAGGAACACTTGAAACTTCCAGGCTGATGTCTTTGTGTTGAACTCTGCAGGACAGCGGCCCATTAGGAGAAAGGCCACCTGAGCTAAGATAATAAGGGTCTGATCTAAAATCTCTAGAGACAGAGCAAAAGTTTTTCCAAAAGGCTGGTACTTCAATTCTGCTGGCTTCAAAGATATCTGTTTTCATAAAATTGTGAGATAGCATTGTATGTATCCTTCTCTAGGAAGGCAAATCCAGAATGCACTGTGATGAGCTCTGTTTAAGTAGTTGAGTCCATGAACTTTCCAAATTGGACACATATGAGGCTCTGTTTCAGTTATGATGCTCTTATAGGCACTAGGCAGCAAGGCAGCTCACTAAGTTTTGGAACAGGCCCAATGTCCCGGTAACAAATGTCGAACTGCCTCATTTCCTAGAATCTGCTGCAGCGTCCCATAAGTATCCAAACTGTCATGAAACATGAGCATGGGCAACAACTCCATGTGCCTCAAAAACTTGTAGTTGATTTTAGTGGAGATTAAAGTTAGCATATTGTTATGGAAAACTGTCAGTTTACCAATTACCTAAGGTCATGAGCTTTGTTTAGTGATTGAAAGAACAAGATTGTGAGTACAAGTGGCTGAAATGAGTTTTCTACAGAGTGTCTGGGCTAACTTTGAGAGACCGGGTGCGGAGGTCAGACATCCAGGAGGGACATCCGGAGTAGAGCCACTGCTATTTGTTGAAAAAAAGAAAAAAAAATGCTCATCGGATATGTCTGTGATCGTGATATCAATATGTCGGTCCGCTGATAGACTCCTGCTTTCAAACGTTCCACTTTGTATCTGTGTAAGCGCTCAGTGAAGAGCGCCATTGATGTCTATTTACAACATGTTTTTGAAGCTCTGATCATTGTAGCCAATCACAGACATATCTGATGAGCGCGTGAACACAATGGCCAATCGGAGGTGTTTACGTATCCGCTCAAAGCGTCACATTTTTTAAATTTCAGTACCGACTTGGTATCGCGGTCCACTTTTGACAACACTAGTTCGCACACCTTTCGGTGGAGTTGTTTAAGGCATGTCCAACTGGGAAGAGCCTCTGAGGTAGACCAAGGGCTCGTTGGAGGGATTACATCTCCCAACTAGCATGGGAATGCCTTTGAATCCCCAGGAGGAGCTGAAGTAAGTTGCCAGGGAACCTAACCCTACTTAGCCTGCTGCCACCATGACCCGGTCCTGGATAAGTGGCAAGAAAATGGATGGATGGATGAATGGATGTTATGTTAAAAGCTTACTGTGATACTTTAAACATAACATTGTATAACACACACAAATATTGAATAATACACTGAACTATTTTTTTTTATAAGTACTTTTAAGTATCAAATTTCTTTTGCGTCGTCCACGATCTTGATTTGTTTTTCATTGAGGTTGTTACAATGCTTTCTGGAATTTCCTTCTCTACAAAAGATACATGTGATGCTGACTTAAAAGAAATGGATCTTAGGAGGCAGCATAATTAAGATGACTACCCTTTTGAACTTCATTTGCTACCTGTGTAGGCAGCTCATTACATTTGGAGCAGACCTAGTTTAGATCCTTTTTTTAATCTGGGTCTCCATGATATTTTTGACCACAGCTCAGATTTAAGCACACTTGGTCTCTCACCTACTCACAAAGGTGTATTTAAAGCAGACATTGTAACTGGATTAATTAGCAGCTTTGTCTGTTTCTTGCACATTCATTTGGAAAAGCTAAACAAGGATTTACTATTCCAAACAGCCAGTCAGTTATCCTGTCAATAATAATGACCTTGCTGAAGTGCTGGGGGAAGGGTACTTCCAACCAGCGGATGAGATTTTATTTATGCTCTTCACTGCTTTGTGTATTTTAATTATTTTCTCTTTCTAGACGTATTACCATACAAGTAGTTTTATCTCGTGCCAGCACAGCAGAGGCTCTCGAAAATGGTCCAACCGCACAAACCCCAAATATCTATTCCTCTTTTTCTTTCGCTCTCTCTTCTCACAGTCATGAGCACAATCACCACATTTACACACAAACGGCCTGTCCGTCTCAGTCTCTTTCCCATCCCCCGTGCGAGAGAACTGTAACCCAAATTGCTGCTCGCTGGACGACTGACCATAAATTAGACTTTTGACAAGCCTGGCTGCATTGTCTTCCCCCCCGCCCAGCCCCTAACCCTGAGCTAACCTACTCACAGCCTAGAGCTGCCCAGCTGTGGCTTGCTACTCAACGTGGCCTTGTCTCTTCCTTCACACAAACACGCACACTATCTCTGTCTGTTATGCTATTTCGCTCATACTCTGCCTATTCTCTTGCCTCCTCTTTGATTGCTGCTCATTATGCATTTGTTCCTCGGCTGAATCAGTTCTTTGACTTGGGCCTGAGCCATGCCCTTGTAATGACACCATGACCACATTTTTACACAAACAAACATGAAATTGCATATGCAAGCCACACAAAGGGACTTTACAATGACTAAACTTGAGCTTCTATGGGATAAATAGCTCATGATGCATTTGTATTGCATTTTATGTGCATTGGGGAAGCCAAATGCACTAGAATTTGGCCAATATTTTAGTTGATTTGGTCAAATGCATTGTATCTAATAGACATGCAGTGAAGAATAATCACACAAATGGATATATTTAATAATTAAATTTTTTGATTTTTTTTTTTTTTTTTTGGGCAAATGAATTGCAATATTAATTTAATAATAAAAGTAGCATGATAATAAGGAAAATAATTTAATAGCCCTGCATGCCTGTCCGCTATATGCCACTGTGAAGGGATAAACGGCGTTCGGACATGGCATCAAATGGATTAACTGTTTTATCCAAATCCACATGCATGGACCGTTCAGTGTTCAGTACTGCAATGTCCGAGTCTCTCCTGTCTCATGATGTTTCTCATGTGATTTGAAAGGCTTGTGCGCTCTGGGGGCAAAGGAGTATCTTTGAAAGGCTCGTGCGCTCAGGGGGTAAAGGAGTATCTTAGGAAGACTTGCGCGCTCAACTTTGCGCAAGACTGAGGGGAACTTGGGAAATGAAGTATACCTGGGCCTTAACTGCTCCAATTTAGTGGAATGGAGCTGACAGATCACATTGGGAAAAAATATGCCCCCCTAATGTCGCCCATGGGTTTAAGTACATTAAAAGGGTTAATTCACCCAAAAATGAAATTTAATTTTATGAAATGTCATTACTCACCCTGATTTCGTTCTAAACCTGTCAGACCTTCGTTCATCTTCAGAACACAAATTAAGATATTTTTGATGTAATCTGAGAGTTTTTTCTTGTCTCTAAAAGAAAGCAACGAAATTACCACATTCAAGGTCCAGAAAAGTAGTAAAAACATCATTAAAATAGTCAACGTGACTACAGTGGTCAACCTTAATGTTATGAAATGAGAATACTTTTTGTGCACAAAAAAAACAAACAAAAATAATGACTTTATTCAACAATTTCGTCTCAACCCTGTCAGTCTTTACTACTTTTCTGGACCTTGAATGTGGTAATTTCATTGCTTTCTATAAACAAAAAAACTGTGACAAAAAACCTCTTGGATTTTATCTAAAATATCTTAATTTGTGTTCCAAAGATGAACAAAGGTCTTGCGGGTTTGGAACGACATGAGGGTGAGTAATTAATGACAGAAATTTTATTTTTGGGTGAGCTAACCCTTTAATATTTTTTTATTTTACTATTTTTCATTTGAATGATTGACTGCTGACATGTTGGTATCATGACAATCCTAGCCTGTGTATATATATATCTTCACATGCACATTGCTTTCTAGAGATGTCACATTACTTTGGCCCCTGCATGTGTAAATGTTTGTGTGGTGGATTACAAAGGTGTTATTTGCATGTTTATGATGTGTGTGTGTGTGTGTGTATTTGTTCTTTAGACAGAGGCAGCGTGGAGGACTTAGTGGTGGCTGGTGTCAGGGTGGAAGGTCATTATGATGTGGAATGTACCATAGGCGGAGGGGTGGGCGGATGGGAATATCACAGGGCAAAATACAGCAGGGGAAATCGACCCATACGTGTCCTTCCCTTTGCCCTGGTACTGCCCTGCCCTCAGACCGCTGTAAACCCTCCAGATAACAACCTCTTATACTAGCAGCATTAATCATTAAACTGTCCTCAGTGTAATGCTATGAAAGCATACACATTGTGATAAACTCTATTTGAAATGACCTCATAAAAGTACAGCTTCTCTTTTGCCAACATGCTTAGGCCCTTCTTTCGCATCTTTCGCATCCATCCTCCAGACCAAACAAACCACAGATATTTAAAAGAGCCGTCTACAGGATGTGTGCTGTGTGCTGGTGTCCCTAAGGAGCGTCCGTGTTTGTGTTTGAATGATCTGAAGAGCTTAAGGCCCCTGGCTGTGGGAGTTTGGGATCGACCCAAAGAGGAAAGTGCAAGGGCTTCAACCAGAACAAGAGAAGCTTGTTGCTCTCTATCTCTCTTGCTTTTGCTTTTTCACTCTTTATCTTACACCTCTCACTGGAGGTAGCACATTCGTTATGTTCCCATTGGATCGGGTTCTGACGTGTCTCCCGCAGAGAAGCAGCCCACACAGTTCAGATCAAAACTCTGGGATGATCCTCAAAGCGCATTATTAATCAAAGCAATACTTGTGCAAGACCTGCATCAGCTTATTAGAGAACAGGCGAACGCTCTGTTCGCTTTGTTTGGCGTCTTGTTTTGTATGTGATTTAGTTTCCTATGATAAAATGAACATGTAGAAAGTTTCAAACAATCACTTGTAGGACATAAACAAGCGTTCAAAGTCTTCCCTACTTTTGACATGGCTTCGTTCTCATAGCTCACTGACAGATGATTGTACACTATGTTCTAAAGGTTAAATTCATGCTTGAACTCTTGTTCCCACAGACTTGTGGTTCATGAGAGAGGAGCCGGTGTCTGACGGTCTTCTGTCTGTAGAGCCCTGTCATTTCCGCCTTGCAGAAAAAACACAGACGGAATTGCGGAATCCAATAAAAAAAAAAAATAGACTTTAATGTATAACAGGGAATGTCACAGAATTTGGCAAAATTGGGATGAATGAATCAAAAGTAGAGCTGTACACTTAACCAAATAACCAAATCGACTAGTGTCTATGAATATTCAACCACAAAAAGCCTGTCTGTTCAGCATGTGTTTGTGTGAATGAACAGCGCAGTTTCATCTACTACGCATACTCAAGCACTTGTAATATTCTTGGTGTTTTCAGCTTCTGCTGTCTCACTATATGAGGACACTCCACATGAACTTTATCTCCAGAGCTACTATGAGAGTCCCTTCATAAGCATTTCACCATTTCATTTGATAAAACTATTGTTTTATAAAACTATACACACAGAACCTCAAATGTCTTCACTACAACCCTGGAAAATAAGTTCGGTTTAACTTTAATTTAAGAAATTGACAAATATATTTCTCTTGTTTTAAAGTAATAATACAATCAATACAGTATATTAAAATATTATTTTTAAGGATTATCACACAATATGAAACAAATTTTCAGCAATGTGCGATTTGGTGGGCAGGGCTAAAGGGGCAGTGATGTAGAAGTAGGTGTTGATCTTCTGTAGAGGCGTTTTTTCGTCGCACTATGATGTTATACTGAGACAAAATTTAAAATAAGCCGTTTTTGCAGCTTGGTTGCAATAAAATCCATTTTTGGACTAAAGAAATTTTAAGTTCTGAAATGTACAGGATGTTTTTATAGTAAATGACTAAAAGATCAAGGAAAAAATGATTTTTCTGTTCATTTTTCAATTCAATTGGCTCTTTTAAAGGATTAGTTCACTTTAAAATGAAAATTGCCCCAAGATTTACTCACCCTCAAGCCATCCTAGGTGTATATGACTTTCTTCTTTCTGATAATATAATATAATATAATATATAGGCCTTCTGAAGCAAAGCGATTTGTTTGTGTAAGAAAAATATCCATGTTTAAAGGTCCCGTTCTTCGTGATCCCATGTTTCAAACTTTAGTTAGTGTGTAATGTTGTTGTTAGAGTATAAATAAAATCTGTAAAATTTTAAAGCTCAAAGTTCAATGCCAAGCGA
This sequence comes from Megalobrama amblycephala, assembly GCF_018812025.1. Classification (NCBI taxonomy): domain Eukaryota; kingdom Metazoa; phylum Chordata; class Actinopteri; order Cypriniformes; family Xenocyprididae; genus Megalobrama; species Megalobrama amblycephala. The sequence goes on along the minus strand of NC_063063.1, from coordinate 15,073,389 downwards.
GATATTTTATTTAACAGAAGTCGCCTACATCGAACGGCCAGTTTGGACTACATCCCTCTACTTCCTTCTTTAATGACGTCACTAAAACAGTTTTTTGACTAACCTCCGCCCACAGGAATACACAAGAGTTGCGTTTGTAGAGTGTGTTTGTCGCCATGTCGTCGAAACGCTGTTATTTTCATCCCGCAGTCCAATCACCGGGTCTGATTCCGGCTCAAATTGATAGGGTAAAATTAAAGACATGTTTACAATAACACTGAGCGCACGCATCTCCACGTTATGGTAAGAGGCGTGACCTTTCCGGGCAAGGTTCGCTAAGCTGCTGTCGAATCACAACACCGGAACCGCTGGCACAATCAGAACTCGTTACGTATTTCTGAAGGAGGGACTTCATAGAACAAGGAAGTCATCAGCCCGTTTTTATGACAGTGGAAACAGCGGTATACAGATAAGTAAATTATGTGAAAAACACTGTTTTTTTACACGCGAAACATGAACATGTTATATTGCACACTATAAACACAATCAAAGCTCAAAAAACCACGAAAAACGGGACCTTTAACAAGTAATAAACTAAAATATGTAGCTTCCGCCAGATCGCCTTCTGTATTGGACTTACGAAGAACGTGTAGGCTAACGCCTCTCGCAGTTCAAAACGCTTACGCTTTTTTTGTAAGTTGAATATGGAAACTGGTCTGGGGAAGCTAGGTATTTTACTTTATAACTTGTTAAATATGGATATTTTTCTTATACAAATGCATCATTTCGCTTTAGAATGCCTTAATTAAACCCCCGCGGCCGTGTGGAGTATGTTTATGATGGATGGATGCACTTTCTTGAGCTTCAAACTCGTTGGCTCCCGTTCACTGCCATTATAAAGCTTGTAGTCAGGATATTTATTAATATAACTCTGATTGTGTTCATCAGAAAGAAGAAAGTCATATACACCTAGGATGGCTTGAGGGTGAGTAAATCTTGGGGTAATTTTCATTTTAAAATGAACTAATCCTTTAAGCTTTCTGGGAAAGAGATTCAATTAATGTCTGAATTGAGCAAACCCAAAACCTGCCTCTGATTAGATGTAAATAATTACACCATGTGTGCTTTTATGTTGTTGTTTTTTTATGTGACGTATGTGTGATAAAATTCATAGGGGCATGTACGTGAGGCTTGTGAAGGCGTGGCGACGTAATCACAAGTGCAAATCTAAATAAAATAGCAGCTAAGTCACTTGGAGAGGGACAGACAGACTGTGTTTTATATAGAACACTTTACAACTCCTCACTGTAAATACAGGCTTCATTCAAACATAAGCCTCTGATTGGCTGTCTGGTCGGGAATGTCTTCTGCTTGTCTCAGTGTGTGTTTATGTGAAAGCTGCTGAGTGTGGTACAGGATCTGAAGCCAGGTTTTAGGAAGCGTTTGATGTTGCTGTGCACGTTCATTATGAAGCTCTGCACATTCATGTGTACTTGAGGTTAGTATGGTTCATCAGATATAGTGCACTCATTGTAGTTGTGCTGTTTTTGTTTTATGTGTGTGATTTTAATTTTAAAACTGCTTGATGCAAATCCGTAACATCCCATTGCTTTGTGTTGATGATATTTATAGCTGTTCATTGTCCCCAAAATGAAAGAAATCAGACATTTGGATTCTTGTACATTCTGAAGAAAACGTGTTCAGGCACAAAGCAAGGCAGGACATGTAGAGATCAACAGGCCCAAAATAGAACAGCCTGCCTATGTAATTAAACACAGTATTATGGAAAATCTTTAAACATGCACACTTACAGTAGACACAGAAATTATAGAACGTTCACAATTATATTTTCCATTGGTGTTAACAAAAAATTGGAAATATATATTTGAAAATTACAAATATTCCATGTAGTCTCTCAATGAACTCTTTCCCAGCCATTTACGAAATTTTCCGTCATTTATGACACAAATCTTCCCCGACATTGACGGAATTTTCCAGCAATCCATGTTTTCACTGTTATATGGTAGGGGGCGCTATTACGCATCTTTTATGCAATTGAAGCATTGCTTACTGTGCGTTCACACCGCCACCGGCGAGAGTGTCAAAATTCGCCTTGGTTTCGCCGTTGGCGGGAGGGTCAAACTTAGGGGTGGGAATCGGAGGGTACCTCACGATACGATACGATCACGATAAATGGCTCACGATAACGATAATATCGCGAGTCAGCGATTCTGCGATAATCGATATATTGCTAGACAATCCTATAATGATACATCGCGATATTGGTCTTAATATGAAAACAAAATGCACGTGAAAAGGTTAAGTGCAGGTTAACGGATAAATCCGATCTTTTATGTACATTTAATAGAGTTCACGTCACCGAAAGCAAGAAATATGAGGTGCATTTTATTGACCATCAGTTAATTTCAAAATCAAAGACTGCAATAGGAGAGAGCGGCAACAGCACTGGTATAAGGTCTCATTACTTTTAATGAAGATAATTGTGTGTTATGCGTCTGCGACTTGCGTCTGCGTCTGCGTTTTTAGGCATTTAGGCATTTAGACCTGGTCTTTTCATGATCGGATAGCTATCCGATCAGAGAAAATGCATGAAGTCACCAGGTGCAAACAGACCCTTTGACGTTCTTCAAGCGCTTAGATATAGGCTACACGGGAGCGTTCGAAAGCAGGTGTCTATCAGAGGATCCCTATATGCTTTCAAATGCTCCCGTGTATATCTAAGCGCTCGGTGAAGAACGTCAAAGATGTCTACGACTGTCACATCAATGGTATAAAAGTGCGTCAAGACTTTGAACTTAAACGTGCCTGGGGCATCTATTTTACTCACACTGCTGTCCGCCATCCTGTTAATAACCTCTTTTTCTTAGGCTAGTTAACTTAAGTTCACGTTTCCCTCATTCATGTGTTGAGCGCCGCCTTGAAGTAGGACGCTTTGAGCAAAGAAATCTATATATAGCGCTTTATTTTTTAAAATTAAAATATCGATATTTGGCGCAGCGATACGATTCTCGTATCGCACAGAGAAGGATGACGATATATCGCCATATCGATATTTTGTCCCACCCCTAGTCAAACTAAATGACAAGTTGTGGCAACCAATCGGAATCCTCTCAAGCGAGGACCTCTACATTCCGATTGGTTGCCGCTGAACCGTGTCATAGCTCATTACCATAAAGTTGACCTGACTTCAACTCTCCTCGACGCTCTCACCGTCCAAGACGCACCGCGCCGCTCTCGCCGGTAGCTCGCCGCCTGGACTCACATTGAAAATGAATGACTTCCTATCACTTTGACGCTCGATGACATGTGAACGCATGGTTACGCACATGTAAGCTAACATGATCATCAAACATTAAACAGTATACAAATCAAAACTGCCTACATTACTGAATGAAATTTCGACCCAAGAAAAAGGTATAGAACTGTGTAAGCTTTGGTGTGTTGATGGACTCGAAGTTTTTAACAAAAATGCAATTTTCTCTGCTTTTTGGTCAAAATGTTGCTTTTTTATGAAATTTTGCCCACATTCAAGTGTTGATAAAAAAGAATACATGAAGCTGGAATGAATCTCTGGCAGGAAAGAGTTAATACGATGTCATAAAAATGATTGTAAAAAGTCCAAGAATTGGAAAATCTCTCTCTCTCTACAAAAAAAAAAAAAAAAATGAAGGCACAGTGGACTGTCTCAGATCTCATACCTGGACATGGCAGGATAGGACGAATTTGGATGTGAGATAAATATACACCTTACCCCCTGATGGAGACAGCATGAGGATTTATTTCAGCGATCAGAGAGCTAATACTGTTGGCTTTCATCTCAGTGGCTTTAGATCTGTTATCTATATCTAGTGAGCATCCATGCCAGAGCTGTAATTAAAACAAGGTCTCTATTGGCAATTTGAGAAGAAGCTTTTTAGAGAAAGAGCCCTTGCGTTTTCCCTCCTGCTCTCCCCAGAGAAAGCTAAACTTTCTCTGAATCTGGCATCTAGACTGCACTGCTGAATAGACAAAGTACCACACTTCTGTCATCAATTCATACATTCAATGAATCATTCAGCTGTAGTCGCTGCAATGTGTTTTCATTCATACATTCGTACAGTGTCGGCAGGAGACCAGTTTGCTGTTGCATTAGTGGTACTGGTCATTGAAAAAATCTTTCATGTTTTTTTTTTCGTACACAAAGACATCCATTTATGTGATTGCCATTCAGCTGACAACAGACTCAAAAAAAAAAAAAAGAAAGGAAAAAAAGAACCACAATGACTTTGAAGTACATTTCACACCAACATAGAGTAAAAAACAGTTCACCAGCTTCGCTTTAGGAGCAGGTATATGCAACTGTTTATACAAATGTTTCTTTTTTTTCTTCAGAAGTGAAACGGAAAGTAATTTGATTAGAATAGCTGGATTGAGACATTGATGAGAATTTAAATGTTAATTGGAAAGGAAAGGCCACATGCACCGATACTCTAAACTAGTGGTTCTCTACCTTTTTGAGGTCATGGCCCCCTTTGTCTGAGACAATATTTCAAGACTCTCCTATCTAAAGGGGCTTTCGCACCAGAGGAACCTTTATAAAGTTCCTAAAACTAACGGCGGAAGTACCCGCTTTTTAGCATGTTTGCACCGCATGAACTAGGAATGATTTTAGTCCTAGGAACGCCTTTTGGGGAAATAAATTAGGTCCTACTTAAGAGTAGGGTCTAACCCAGCACAGTAGGAACTACTTGATTGGCCAAACGTACGTGAAACACCAGCACTCACTATTTTAAAAAAAGCTATGTACACACACAGTCAGGGTTGCACAAGAAAAGTAGCCCAATGGCCAGTCAAAAGTATCCCAAAAACAGCCCAATGCAATTTTCTCCATTGGGTGGCCAAATTTTCCACTGAAACTGTACGTCTGGGGTGTGTTTAGAATGTGTTGGTGCACCGAAATCGTACGTACAGGGGTGGAAATCAACCCACGGAAAAAAAAATACCCGCTGCAACAATTTAAAAATAACCCAATTCCGTGGGAAAGCCACAGGTTTGGCAACACTGACAATTTGTGTGTATATATGTATGTGTGTGCATGTG